>NC_058518.1:145575246-146943461 GCF_904849725.1 Hordeum vulgare subsp. vulgare | reverse complement strand
TCGCGACTCCGATTGGTACTTGTAAGGTTACTAGTAGTGTTGTTTACTCTTCGTACTTGATGCTAGTTGGATTACTTGGTGGAAGAGTTTATGTTCATATCCTTGATGCTATTCATTACACCTCTGGTCATTATTATGATTATGTCTTGTGAGTAGTTACTTTTGTTCCTGAGGACATGGGATAAGTCATGTTAATAATAGTCATGTGAATTTGATATTCGTTCGGTATTTTGATATGCTGTTTGTTGTTTTTTCCTCTAGTGGTGTTATGTGAACGTCGACTACATAACACTTCACCATACTTGGGCCTAGAGGAAGGCATTGGGAAGTAGTAAGTTGATGATGGGTTGCTGGAGTGACAGAAGCTTAAACCCCAATCTATGGGTTGCTTCGTGAGGGGCTGATTTGGATCCACTAGTTTAATGCTATGGTTAGACTTTGTCTTAATTCTTCTTTTGTAGTTGCGGATGCTTGCGAGAGAGGTTAATCATAAGTGGGATGCTTGTCCAAGTAAGGGCAGTACGCAAGCGCCGGTCCACCCACATATCAAACTATCAAAGTAACGAACGCGAATCATATGAACATGATGAAACTAGCATGACAGAAATTTCCGTGTGTCCTCAGGACCGTTTTTCCTCCTATAATACTTTGTTCAGGCTTGTCCCTTGCTACAAAAGGGATTGGGACACTTGCTGCACCATTGCTACTACTTGTTACTTGTTAATTTTTGCTCGCTACATTTCACTTCGCTACACAATCACTTGTTACCGCTACTTTTAGTGCGTGCATTTATTACCTTGCTGAAATCCGTCTGTCAGAGCCTTCTGCTCCTCGTTGGGTTTGACACTTTCACTTATCAAAAGGACTACGATTGATCCCCTATACTTGTGGGTCGTTAGCTACCTCCACTTCAAGTACGACGGGGAGGCGAAACTCTTCGTCAAGATCTTCGGGGTCGAGGGCAATCGCCTAGGTTGGTGCCCGGAGGACCCAAACCGTGGCGGTTTGGTAGACGAGCCCGTCTTCGATGGCGGGCACCGACCTCCCAGCGACGGTGATACCTCCTCCGGAAGGAGCCCGAGCGACAACAGCTTCGACGAGCCGCCTCGTCGCCGTGTCCGAGCCTCGTGGAGGAGCCCCCAGGCGATGCGCCGACCGTCTGCTCTTGCAGCGCGTGTGAAGGAGGAGGAGGACGCGGACTGAGTGTCAGCGTGCGGGTGCCGGGAGCCAGCGGCGGTGACCCTCCTCCGGGATCTCCATTGCTAGTTGTCTCGTCCTTGCTTTTGACCCTGCATGCATAGAAGAAGGGTTAGGCCCTTCGGGCGTGTAATGGATTTGGACGTCTGCCTCTTTTTGTTAGTGATGTTGCTTCTCTGTTGGTTTAGATACTTAGCTTGGTACGCTTGCGGGGAACTCCTTTGTTGTGATGCATGACTGTGGTGCTCGGGGGGGGGGGGGGAGGGGGGGGGAGGGGGGGTTAGTCGGTTGGGCTTTTCCTTGCTGCAGGTGAAGTGGTATGTTTGCTGGACCCGGTCCTGCACATCTCCCTACCGCTGTGAGGCGCGACCCGTTACCATGGTCGTTCCTCACGAGGCAAAGCCCTGGCACGAGGGTGCCAGGTGGCTTTGTGACCGGTAAGGCTCCCGAGGCAATGTGCTCAAGATCCCCCTTAGGCATTCAAGCGGCTCTACGTCGACAGGTCCCAGCCCTACACTTTTCCCTGCCGTGAGGCGCGACTTGTCAAGGTCTCCCGTTGCGGAATAAGGACTAGTACCCGGGTACCAAGTGGCTTTGCGACCGGTAAGGTTCTTGAGGGCGATGCTCAGGAGTCCCCTTAGACGTTCAAGAGGCCCTCACGAGTTCTGTTTTTGGAGGTCCCTAATCTGCATTCAGAAAGCTCTGCGTCGGCAGGTCCCAGTCCTGCACATTTCCTCGCCGTCGTGAGGCATGACCCGTTACCAAGGTGGTTCCTCACAGGGCCAGGCCTCGGCACCGGGGTGCCAGGTGGATTTGTGACCGGTAAGGCACTTGAGGCTTTGTGCTCAGGAGCCCCCTTAGGCACTCAAACTGTCCCGAGATAAACAGCTGTTGAGAGGAAAGACCAAATGTTGTTCCCTCTCCAGGATGGTGCGCCGAGCCGCGAATGGACCTCTTGAGCAAGTGCTAGTTGGCGTGAGTCTGCTGACTCGTCAGTGAGTACCACACGTGGATTCGGGCGCCAAGACCTTGGCGAGGTGCCGGCTTAATGCCCCCAGCCCCTGCTCGCGGGGTACGAGCAGGTGAAGGCAGACGGATGCACGACTCAGAGGCAAAGAGTTGCACGCAAAATAAGTTTTTGCAGAAAGCTTCATTTGGAACGGCCCCAAGTTTTGATTTCATAAATACCAGTAAATCCAAGCCAGAAAAAGCAAATGCAAGCCGCATCCGACACCTAATCTATTATCCGCCTCCATCGCCCCCTAGAGCTAAGCATAGGACTTCCACTAGGCGTGGGGGAGATCCCTTCCGCGTCCTTGGGGGGCCCTTGGCATATACATCCTCGTCTCGTTATTACGTGATACTGTCACGGTGGAGGAGTATCTGGGAGGTCGCGAGGATTCTTTGGCGTCGCGAGTGTCCCTACCCCCGAGGCATTAGGCGCCTGATTCCGAAAGTCATTTGTGGACTATGTTGATTTCCTTCGTCTTCCCCACTAGGCGTGGGATGGACCCCTTGCGCATCCTCGGGGGGGCCTGGGCGTATACATTCTTGGCTTGTTATTATGTGAGAGTGTCACGGGATGAAGTAGGTTCTGGAAGAATTGAAGGATGATGCAGGGTCGATGAGAGGCGACGCGGAAGCAGTGCAGGGGCGGCACAGAGTTGTCATGGGTAGAACTTGCGGAGGTGTTGGATGTTCCAGGCGTTCTGGATGGGAACTCCATCTTGAGTCTCTAGACGCACGGAGCCAGGCCTGGAGACGTGGACGACCTTGAATGGGCCTTCCCACATGGGCGAAAGCTTATGCAAGCCTTCCCTAGATTGGACCCGCCTCAGGACGAGGTCGCTGACTTCGAGGGTCCTAGAGCGGATGTTGTGGCAGTGGTAGCGCCACAAGGCATGCTGGTACCTCGCTGCTCGGAGTGAGGCCCGCCCGTGCACCTCCTCTCCAAGTACGAGGTCTGTCCCCGCGCAGCCTCCTGATGCTCCTCATCGAACGCCAAGACCCGCGGGGAGCGGTGCTTGATTTCATGGGGAAGAACCGCCTCTGGTCCATAGACGAGGAAGAACGGGTTTTCGCCGGTGGGCTTGGTTGCAGTGGTGCGGATGCACCACAGTACCGATGGGAGCTCATCAACCCAACCTTGGCCGCAAGCTTCGAGCTTCTTCTTGAAACTCCTCACTTTGAGACCCTGCAGGACCTCTGCGTTGGCGCGCTCCGCGTGGCCATTGCTCCGCGGATGGGCCATCGATGCGTAGCATATGTGTGTATACCGAGGTTAGTACAGTAAATCTTGAAGAGCTGACTGGTGAACTGCGAACCGTTGTTAGTGATGATGCGGTTGGGGATGCCAAAGCAGCTCACAAGGCCCTTGATGAACTTGGTAGACCCGGCCGGGATGGTGCGCACGAGCTCCACCTCTGCCCACTTGGTGAATTTGTCGATGGCGACGTAGAGGTAGCAGAAACCCCCCGCAGCCCGCGGGAAGGGCCCCAATAGAGTACAAAAGGCCAAGTGAGCGGGATGGTCTGGAGGCCCTACACGGGCTGGTGGATCTACTTGGCATGGAACCGGCAGGCCTCGCAAGACTTGACCAGCCCGGTGGCATCGTCCAGGGCGGTGGCCTAGTAAAAACTTGACCTGAACGCCTTACCTGCGAGCGTGCGTGAGGATGAGTGATGTCCGCAGTCCCCTCCGTGAATGTCGGCCAGTAGCTCGCGCCCCTGCTCCCTGGAAATGCACCGCAGCACGACGTCGTTCGGGCGCCAGCAGTACGAGGCGCCGTCTCGCACGTAGTAAGTTGAGGCTTGTCGTACTACGTGTTCCGCATCCTCTTCCTTCTCCGGCAATGTGCCGCGGAGCAGATATGCTCCGAGTTCCTGCATCCAATCATCATCTTGAACCTCCAGGGCCAGGAGCAGCCGAGCCCCCGAGGCCTGGGCGCAGTCTGGGCCCCCGAGGGTGGTGCTAGGGGGAGCTCCTTTCCGCGTGGCGCCGGGTCCTTGGTGACAACGTCGCAGAAGTCTTGAAGAGTCGTTCCTCGAAAACGCCTGGCTCCTGAGCCTCGTGACGCGAAGCTCTTTTGGCGATCTCATCTGCCTTGTTTTTGCCTCACGGGACGTGCTGCAGCTCTAGGCCTTGAAAACGTTTCTCGATCTTACGTACCTCCTATAGGTAAGCCTCCATATGTTCGTTCTTGGGTATGTACTCCTTGTTGGAGAAGTTGACGAGGAGCTAAGATTCGCCCATAACGGTGAGGCACTGGACCCCCAAGGCCACCGCTGTCTTGAGGCCGGCGATGAGGTCCTCGTGCTCCACTATGTTGTTGGAGACCTTCTCCCCCCGTTGGAAGCAGAGTTGCACGGCGTAGCGAAGCTTGTCTCCCATCTGGGAAGTGAGCAAGATGCCAGCCCCCGGTCCCATTCGCGTGAAGGCTCTGTCGAAGTGCAATGTCCATCCATCGGGCGCCTCTGCTCCGGGGGTAAGGGATTGGTTCCCTTCTAGCCCCCGGTCCTGTGCGTCCGTCCATTCCGCCACGAAGTTGGCCAGGGAAGCTCCCTTGATGACCTTGGTTGTGCTTAATTCAATGTTGAAGGACTAAAGCTTGATGTTCCACTCAGCAACTCTTCCCGCCGCATTTGGGTTGTGCGGGATCTTCTCCACGGGGTAAGCGGAGACAACCTTGATCGGGTTTCCTTGGAAGTAGTGATGCAGCTTGCGCGAGGCGACAAGGAGCGCCACAAGGAGTTTCTATTGCATGGGGTAGCGCGAGGTGGTGTCCCGTAGTACCGTGCTGACGAAGTACACGGGGTGATCAACAAGGACACGACCGCACGGGGCGTCGTGCTGCTTGGTGACTTTTGGAGGTTTGGACGTTTCGTCGTCCGAAGGAAAATCCAAGGCCTTGGGAGGACAAGACTCTTCATGACCTGATTCGCCATTCTGGGCCTCAGGTTCCTCCGCTCGCGGGGGAGTTGGAGCTTGCGAGTCGTGCGAGCCCTCAGGAGCATCGGGCAAGGGCCCGCAGTGGCTTCCCAAAGTAGCACCCTTGCCGGCTTGCTCCTCCCTTACTGCCACCAAAGCGACACTGGCGGAGTGTGGGGTGGCGGTGAGGTACAAAAGTAGGGGCTTCCGAGGGGGAGGCGCCACCATGACCGGCAGGCTCGTGAGGTAACGCTTGAGCTCGTCGAAGGCAGCGTCGGCCTCCGGGGTCCACTCTAGGGGTACCTTCCTTTTCATGATCTTGATGAAGGGCAGGGCCCGCTCGCCAAGCTTGGAGATGAAACGACCCATGGAGGTGACACACCCCACCAGCATCTGCATTTCCTTGAGGGTTGTGGGCGCTCTCATCTTGTTTATGATATTTACCTTTACTGGGTTAGCCTCGATCCCGTGGTGCGACACCAAGAAACCTAGTAGCTTGCCTGATGGGACTCCAAAGACGCACTTCTCGGGGTTGAGCTTCAGGTTCACCTCCCGCAAGCTGGCAAAGGTCTCTTCCAGATCCTCCACCAGGGTATTTGCTTGCCTTGACTTGACCACGAGGTCGTCGACGTAGGCCTCCGCGTTCCTCCCGAGCTGCGGGCCCAAGACAATATGCATCAACCGCTGGAAGGTTGCCCCGACATTCTGCAGCCCGAAAGGCATACACTCGTAGGAGTATACCCCGCACGGGGAGAGGAAGGTTGTCTTCTCGACGTCCTCTACTTCAATCTTGATCTGGTGGAAGTCCAAGAATACATCCAAGAAGCACAGGAGGTCGCTGTGACATCCCAGGATTAGGTTACAGTAATCTCGGTACTTGAACTACAGTAAACCTATGCAAAGGATGCCACGTCACTGTGATTCTATTTTTGATCTCATGATAGTCAAAATCGAATCGAAGTTCGAAGTCTAAAAAAAACAAATCGAACGGGAAAAGTTTTATAATGTTTAAAAAAAACTGTCGGGAGATAAATAAATTCCCTAATGCTTTATAAAATGAACAGGGCATTTATAAAATTATTACAATCCCCTTATATTTAAAACAAAAAAAAATATATAAAATTAAATAAAATAAAGTAAACAAAAAAAAGAAAAAGAAAAAGACCCCCTCGCCCGAATTGGGCCTACCAGCCCATTCCCATTCGGCCCACCCCTCCCTGGGGTATAAAGCCCCCCACGGGGGGCTAACCCTAATCGGCTCCATCCCCCATCCCACTGGCCGCCGCCACTCTTCCCCCCGTCGGCCCCACACCTACCGCAACCCTCCATTCCCACCTACTGAACCCCCCACCGCGAGGCCCCTCCTCTCGTGCCTCACCCCCCACGACCGACCCCTCCCGCTCGGGCCCTCCCCCGCTCGCTCACTCTCCCCTCGAGCGCACGAGACCCCGCCACCTACCACGTCACTACCCCCCACCTACCATGCCGCTAGCTACCGAGAGCCCCAGCCTCCCACGACAGCCCTCCCCACCTACCCCCGCTCGCCCTGGTCTTCTTCTCTCTCCCGAGACCACCCGCACCAGGCACCCCCCCCGCGAGACCCCTCCCCACCTACCACACCCGACCACCCCTAGATCCCACCGAGACCCCCTCATTCCCTCCCGCCGGGGACCCTCCCCTGTACCTCCCCGACCGAGGCCCTCCTCTGCTTACCCCGCGCCGGCCGAGCCTCCCCACTCCGGCAGCCCCCACCTCACCTCCCCTCCCTGCACCTCCTCCTCGGCGAGCACCTCCTCGGTGGACGCCTCTCCCCACCGGAGCCTCGTCTGGGGCCCCACCGACCACCGCCGTCTCGGCCTGGCCCCTCCTCACCGGTACAGCACCGCCACCTCGGGCTCCTCCTCGCCGGCACCGCACCACCGGTCTACCTGTACACCGGGCCTATGCTTCCCCATCAACGATGGTGAGGCACCGCGGCTCCGGCCACCCTCTCCTTCCGTTTCCCGCCCCGGTTCCATTCCGGAAATTAGTTCCTCGTTCCGGCCACAATGGTTTCCTGTAGGTGTAGTTGGAGTTTGCCTCCTTCCTCTCTATTGAGAGAGATGGCAGAGATGAGCACATTGAGGGTTAGCAGAGAGATGTGTTAGAGGGAGATAAAAATGAAAATGTTGTATTTGTGTATGTATTTAGGTATTAGATACATGTATGTAATTTGTATGTATGTTATATTATGTAGGTAAACATGTTTGTAGAGGAAAGAAAAGAAATATATATATATGTTTCTATTAATTAAATAATAAATAAATGACTAGATATATTAATTGGTTAATTAATTAAATGGATAATTAAGTAATTAGAATAACTAGAGTATGACACGTGGGGTCACGCACTAAATTAATTTGATTAATTACTATTTAATCTTAATTAAAAACTTGTGTCTATGACGTTCGGGACGCACTGGTCAATTGACCATTCAACTTCTGATGTCAGCATGACATCATGTTGATGTCATAATTGCTTTTAATCAATTTAATTAAATCTGTTTTTAATTGCTAATTCATGAATAAAACTTTCAAAATTAATATTAAATAATCCGTAAGTCAGATCAAAATATTTTCAACATGAAAGTTGATCAGCAGAACGAGACGAACCCGGATACATGGTCCATTCGTCTGTCACGCGTCTCTAGCATAGAAAACATGGAACATTTTACATTGTTTCCATCTCACTAGTAGTAGCCCGAGACCCGGAAAATATCGTCAGATATTCTTCCGACCCATCTATGACGGATGTTGTTGCGATAGCTCATGTCTAGCCTGCATCTTGCCATGTCATGCATTGTGTTGCACTGTTGCTATTATTTATTGTTTCTTCCCCCTCTTCTTACCGGTAGACCCCGAGACTGACGCTGTTGTCGGGTACATCTATGACCCTGCCGACCAGCCTTTTGCCGCAGAGGAGCAAGGCAAACAAACCCCCTTGATCATTCCTATACCGCCTATGTCTTTCTTCCTACTGCTTGCATTAGTATTTTGCTACTGTTGTAGTTAGCTCCTATATCTGATGCATAGCCTATTTTTGGATGAGCTGCTACTTTCAGCACTGTACTTTTAACCTGCTTAGTATAGGTGGAGCAGTCTTCCCCTCTGACCCCGTAGTCCAGTTGCCCTCTTGTTTTCAAATCTCGATCCCTGATCGACGAGCCAGACCCGACACAACACATACACCCCCACTTAGTTGTACGACGCTACAGAGTTACTATCGGGTACCGGGGGTGACACGTCGCTAAGTACTCCTGATGATATCTTTGTAGTATAGTTAGTCGGTCGTGGTTATCGAGGGTGATTCCTCTTTCACCATTCCCGACATTGCCTCTGTCGTGCAACTTCTCAAGTGTGGGACCCCCAAGGGTGATTCCTCTAAGCCCACCTTGACGGATACATCGTTCGGAATCCAACGAGGGTGATACCTTGGATCCCCCCTGATGTTACAACCACACAGTTACTCGACCATGTTAATGGGATCATTGGTGATTAGATGTTAGTCGGGTGGATTCCCGCGAGATTGTGTTGATGGCCTAATTGATATGATAATCGATTCGGGTATTTGATCTAGGTTAGCTGGAGACCTTTTCGCACTAACCTGCTATGCGGGAAGAATTATGGGTACTCGACATCGTGGTATCAGCCGAAGCTTTTCAGATGTCAGCAATGTAGCGGCGCGCCCCCGAGTGGTCCCGAGATGCATCACGCTTGTGATTAAGGGATGCTAGGACTGACGTCGGCCGCCGACACCACGTGCGGGAGCGCGAAGGGGAACTGGGCTCACGAACCCTTTGTGCTTAGGAGTTAGACCGACGGGCTAGCCTCTCTGTTGAGTCTTAGGTGGGGCTGCGACGTGTCGATATTACGAGGCCGGGCATGACCCAGAAAAGTGTGTCCGGCCAGAGTGTTATCGAGCATGACGGGACATGTGGTGCACCCCTGCAGGGATGAAAATTAACTATTCAAATAGCCGTGTCCACGGTTACAGGATGACTTGGAGTTGTGCCCTGATCTTAAACAACTACAATTCTTACTTAACTGGAATTAGTTGCTTCGGGATCGCTTCCTTGCAGGGAGTCAAGGGAGGATTTCTGGGCATGACCTCACTTTAATATTGCTGCAACAATATGACTATTAATTGTGTTACCTTGCTCTATTCTCGTCTATTGCTCCAAGACCCTGAAGATGCTAGTCTTCGATAGGACTAGGCCTTCTCTCCTATTCTTGCATTGCTGCAGTTAGTCCACATATAAACCCCTTCTTTCATATTGATGCATACTTAGCATAGTTCTGATGTAAGTCTTGCGAGTACTTTGGATGAGTACTCACCGTTTCTTTGCTTCCTCTTTGTCCCCTTGATCCGTTGCTGCGACCAGATGATGGAGCCCAGGAGTGGAGTTTCCTGCCGATGTCTGCCATCCCGTTGGTGTGTTCTTCATGTAGGTCGCTGAAGACCAGGAGTAGTTTAGGAGGTTCCCACGTAGGAGGCCTCGCCTCGTTCGATCATGTTTTCTTTTGTGCTAGACTTCTCTAAGGCACCCCATGTTATGTTTGTACTCAGATATTGTTTCTTCCGCTGACTCGTGTGTTTATCAAGCTTCTGTATTCTAGCCCTCGAGGCCCCTGGCTTGTAATATGAAGCTTGTATTATTTTATTTGTGTCTAGAGTTGTGTTGTGATATCTTCTCGTGGGTCCTTGGGTTTGATCGTATGCATTCACTACTGGAATCTGCTGGTTTGCTGACAGCCAGAGATAACGGCAAAGAACAGTTTAACTGATGGCGAAGGCTTTGCCGTCAGTGTGCTGTCGGCAAACGAACCGGCCAAGATTTTATCGGCAATCGCCTTCTTTGCCGTCAGCTGAAGGTCGAACAACGGCAAAGACTTTGCCATCAGCTTTGTGGCACGGGCTGACGGCAAAGAGCAATGGCGGCAACGGTGCAGGCCGAGCCCCATTAGAAGGTTAACGGCAGGCTTTGCCCACAGCCGTGGCAAAGACGGCAAAGCCGAAACCACTAGGCCCCCTAGGTCCCCTCTTTGCCCACAGCCGTAGCAAAGCTGACGGCAAAGCTGAAAACCTGGGTTCCCTTGGTCGCCTCTTTGCCGACAGCTGGAGCACAGCTGACGGCAAAGCCAAAAATCTGGGAAAATTTGGTATTCCCAGAGTTGCCAGGATACACAGGCTGCCTCCACGTGTCTTCTTTGCCGTTAGTAAGCTGTAGGCAAAGACCCTCTCTGCTTTTTTTCCTATTTGTTTTCTGTTAATTCCCTGCATTTGCAAAACATAGATACAAACAGCAACATATATATATTTGCCCAGCCCCTAAACAGCACCACAAGTGCATCGCAAAGTGCAAACAACACAACACAAGTGCATCACCAAGTGCAAACAACACGAATATATGTAATTAATGTGCAAACAAGATCACAAAGTATTACAAAGCATCACAAGTGCATCCACAAATACAAGTGCATTACAAAGTTCATCTAAGACTACACAAGTGCATTACAAAGTCCCTCGAGCATGCATCCATATGCCATGCTGCTTTATCAAAATCTGCATAATGAGAAAGAAGTTAGAAGAAGAATACAGTAAGAAAGAAGTTATCTAAATTAAGCTAAGCAATTAGAAGAAGAAGTGGAAGAAGAAGAAGAAGAAGAAGTGGAAGAAGTGGAAGAAGAAGAAGAAGAAGAAGATGGAGAAAAAGAAAGAAGAGAAGTTATCTTTTTCTCCTCTTTCTTCTTCTCTTATTTCTTCATCTCTTGTTTGGTCTTCTCTTCTGGTTTCTTTTAAAACTTTCTAAACTAATTATGTCATTTTTGAGGTCTAATATCAACTAGAATTTACTAAGCTAACTAAAGCATGGCTAATATAAACTAGAATTTACTAAGCTATCTAAAGCATGGCATAATCTAAGTTGATCTAAACAATAAGAAGAATAAGAAGGAGAGGAATAACTTACCGAATGCCAAGAAACGTAGGAGAAGCTCCATCTCCGTTGGTCGCTGGGTTGCTAGGGCTCTCACCAGGAGAAGTAAAGGGATCATGGGATTCAACTCTAGAATGATGCTGCAACAAGGCAAGAGTTAAAATATGTGGTTAGCACGGCGACAGACAATGGTATAAGACCGTGCAAGGTTGGTCATTGTAAGGGAACTCACCATTCCCACCGGAGAAGGCATAAGCGGAGGGGGCGGCAAACCTGGCTTCTCACACATAGCCTGCAAATTAGTTTTCGAGGAGTCAAAGAAATAGCCTTGTTGCGTCTCACACACAGCCTTGCTTCTCACACAACTGACTTACCGCAACGAAGTCGTGCATGGCCTTCGCATGGGCATTATTGCGTGCCCTCTCCTCCTCAAGCAACCTCTGCGTATTCCAGTCCCTCTCCTCCAACAAGAGCCTGGTGGCCTCCCTCTCCTTCATAAGTGCGGCCTGCAACCACTCCTCACAAGGAATTTTCATCATCCATCCAGGGGCAAAAGAACGAAAGAAATAGTGAAGAAAACTAACCTCGATGGCAAGATCAACTGGCCTCGCGCGTTGCCGTATTACACGAGCGGAGCTCGTTTGCCTCGCCTTGATCTGAGATAGAGTCTCAGTGATAGGGACGAAGCCATCACACATGGCCAGCGTGCCATGACTCTTATCGCCACCAGAGATCATTAACGCCTTTGGATCGATAGGATTCTGGCTCGGGTCAAAGTCAGGCCCGCGCAGCTATTTGACCACCTCAGAATAAGACGTCATCTTGTTGTAGGCGGGCAGGCTTGTGTACGCCGACGACCCGTCCCCCTCAGAATATGCCTTCGCCCTCTTGTACGAGCCCTTATGGGCCATGCTAAACGCGGCGTATCCCTCAGGCTCGGGCTGGTTATTGTGTTTGGCCTACACGAAAAGACAAAGAATTAGTACAACAAAAATCATGAACGAATGAATTATTGATGAAACAAAACAAGGCACACATACCCATTTTTTGGCGTATTGCTTGATGTTGGCATTGCCTTGGTGGTGTGGCACACCAACCAATTGGGCACGACGGTCCTTGGCCATAGTGTGGGTGCTCAACCAAGCCTCTGTGCACCACCTGTCCACTATCATCTCCCAACAATCCATCTTATCGGCCAACCATCTCGGGGGCACCTATGAATGTAAGTTAATGAAGAATGAAACTAAGTATTATAACTAAATATACCTAACTAGCCCTAAGAATTAATCTTTGGAATGTACATACCTCCATGTACTCGGTCTTATCAAGGAAAATCTTTCGACATTCAGTCTTTGTCTTTGGCTCCCCTTGCTTGGCGTACCAATCTCGAACAACCTGAACACGCAGCTCGTGCCTCGTGTTATTCAATAAACTCTTGCACTCTTTCACGAGGTTCTTCTTAGCCGCCTCCTCCGTCCCCTCCTCGACCCTAAAGTAACTCTCCAATTATGCCAAATAGATGCATAGATGAATAGTGAAATGATTTGGAAGGAAATAACAATAGATACCATTGTATACTTTTTATGAGGTAAAATTATAGTTACCCCAAAATCAGCCAACACCTTGTCGGCCACGCTCACGCAAACAACACCATTGACATGTGTGTTTTCCGGGAGCAGAGCGGCTTGGTAGTGCTCCCACTTGAGTCCTGGCTCGGGAACCATACCCTCACCGGGCAACTGCACTATCCCGGGGAAGTGCTCCCTAAGTAAAGCACCAAGGAGGCAGTTTGGATTCCGGGTATTCTGCGGGTAATCCCACCCCCTACATAATGATAAGGCAAAGAAATTAGCTACTTGGTGAAATATAATGATATAAGGTAGACAATATATATCAACTTACTTCTCGCCATCTGGCTTAATGAACGCCATGTGCTGCAACTCCAATCGATCTGGAACTCGTGTCATACCACGTTGGTAGACCGACTTGCTGACAGCCCCCTCAGCCTCTGCCTCAGCCCCCTCCGCCTCAGCCTCCGCCTCAGCACCCTCCGCCTCAGCCTCCTCCTCAGCACCCTCCGCCTTAGCCTCCGCCTCAGCCCCCTGCATCGGTGTCTGCTCCTGGACGGGAGGATTCCGCACCGGTGACACCCTTGTCTGCAAGGGTGAAGTGGTTGAGACAGAAGTAGCCGAGGGTGGTGGCGACTGGCTCCTATCATGCAGCCTCCCTCTCCCACGACCACGTCCTCTGCCTCTCTTCTTCCCTACGCCTCTCCCACGGGCCTCCTCGGCAAAGCTCTACAACAAAGTTCTGTGTAGCTGCCCAGGTGCTATCCTCAACTTATACCCGCCTGCCATGTCTCACCACCTGTAACGATAAATAGTTAAATAATTAGTACAAATTCAAGGACAATAATTAAATTAACAATAATAAATACATGAATAATTCAACTAATAATTGAATAATTAAACAACAATGTTTGGATGCATACAAAGTACTAATAGTCTGGATCATCTGTCTCTTCTCCATGGTCAATTGAAGCAAAATCATCATCAGTATCACACGTGTCGTCATGACTGATATCGTCATCGGGTTCAGGGACATCATGTGGAAGGCCTTTTTGTAACCGATCAAGCATTGATAGCTCATCGGCATTGGTAACTTCTTCTACTTCCACTTCTTCCTCATCATCACGTGAGTCTTGTTCCTCTGTGTTCAGGGTGGACGTAGAGCATTTCGGGTACGACGTCTGACGCCACGTGATTCTTGGAAGAATTCTCCATCATATGTTGTTGGGTCAATTTGAGGTTCATAATCGTTTTCATTTTGGGGAGGTGGTCTAAGATGTGGCGGCACATCGAACACGACATACCAACCTTCCAGGTTCTTAACACTTTCACGACAGTATGGCAGATAGAAAACTTGGGTGACCTGTTGAGCCACAATATAGACATCGGCACTGCTTAACTTCCTGTCTTGTCGAATTTCGACAATCCCAAGATGTTCATGAGTCCGTCTTGTCTTAGTAGGATCGAACCAATGATATTTGAACACAACAACGTTCAGAGGATTTTCACCATAATAATGAAGTTCATAGACTTCTTCAAGTCTTCCATAATACTCGACACCTCCCTCGCCTATAGCAGAGACACTCGAATTGTTTGTTTTTTGACCGGGCATTGAAAGCTCTTTGCTAGCAGTTCGAAAGCGATACCCGTTGATGTCGTACTTCTGAAATGTACGGACCTTAAAGTCAAAACCATTAGCTATTTGTCTCAATTCATCGTCGACTTGCTCATTTGAATTAGCCTAGAAGTTAAGAAAAGATAGAGTCTGGTGTGTTATTCATGAGTAATAGCAACAAAGGAAATCACTTATTATATATAAGGGAGGTACCGTTTTTTTGAACCAAGGGATGAAACCGGGATAGCCGCCTCCTGTCTTTTCAAGAAGTTCATACTCGAGAATGGATTCTTTTCGACTGCAACACCATTCTATAATTGTTCGACGTATCGACTGTATCAATTAATAATAGTTGTTAGACACAAAACTTGTTAAAAGTTGCGAAACAATGTACAGAGCACTTACTCGATGTATGGCCAAACTTCTGTTAAGTTGTTCAATATATGCATCGTTAATGTGCACCACTCCTCGACGCACAACAACTTTGGTTTTCCCATACCAGAAGGTGCGAGCTTCCCTTTGAAGAGGTTGAGATTGGATTCACGTCGTTTGGGGTCGCCCAGATTGTACCGAGGCTTTGGATTATGCAAGTTGTGCATAGTGGCATCATAGTGTGCTGTTACAAAGTTTGCCGCCTCCTCGGTAATGAACGCCTCGGCCATCGATGCTTCAATTCTACGCTTATTTTTACATTTTCCTCGAAGTGTCTTCTGCATTCTTTCAGTTGCGTAGCACCAATGATTTTGCATAGGGCCACCCAATCTTGCCTCGGTTGGGAGATGCAAAATCATGTGTTGCATCGGATTAAAGAAGCCCGGTGGAAAAATCTTCTCTAACTTGCAGAGCAACTCAGGCGCCAACTCTTCCTTGTCATCTATCAAGGCACGCGACAACTCTTTAGCAGAAAGAACATGGAAGAAATAGCTCAACTCGGCCAATACTAGCTATTCAGCCTCGGGGATATAGCCGCGCAACATCACCGGCATTATCCGCTCAAGCCATATGTGCCAATCATGACTCTTGAGCCCAAATTTTTTCATTTTTTCAATGCTCGCTCCCCTCGCTAGATTCGCAACATACCCATCGGCGAACAACAAAATTTTTTGCACCCACAAGAGGATTTCCCTTATTGCTCCCTTCTCAAGATTGTACCAGGCAGGTGGTTTCGACCAATTTTTTCTTCCTTTCGGTTCTCGCATGTTTAGTGATGGCCTATCACACAGAGTCTCCTGGTCAACTCTAGCCTTTGTATTATCTTTGCCCTTATCAGTGCCGAAAAATGTGCCAAGAAGGGCCTCGGCGATATTCTTTTCAGTGTGCATCATGTCAATGTTGTGTGGAAGTAAGAGGTCTTCGAAGTAGGGGAGATCCCAGATGCATGGCCCGTGGGTCCAGGCGTGTTCCTCATTATAACCCAAGAAATACCCTGGACGGTTTGGATCAGGCTCCATAGATTTTAACTGTTTATTAATTTGTGCCCCCATCAACGCAGGTGGTGCTGAGTGTTTGACAACTTTACCTTTCATGAAATTCTTCTTGTATTTTCTGAATGGATGGTCCATAGGCAAGAACTGTCTATGCAAGTCAAAGCAGGAATACTTCCCACCCGCCGGCAACCAATGAAACTTAAGAGCTGCCTTGCATTGTGGGCATGGGAACCTTCCATGCACACACCAGGCAACGAAAAGTGCAAATGCCGGCAGATCATGCAACGAGTATTGGTATCAAACATACATTTGAAAGTTCTCTTTCTTAGCTGCTTCGTATGTGTTGACCCCATTCACCCAAGCTTCTTTCAAGTCATGCATCAGCGGTTGCATGTACACACTCATATTCTTCCCCGGGTAATTTGGCCCTGGAACTATCAATGTCAGAAATATGTGCTTTCTTTGCATAATGGATGATGGTGTAAGATTGAGGGGAATGACAAATACAGGCCAGCAACTATATTGGGTAGCCGTCATACCAAAAGGATTGAACCCATCGAGGCTGATGACGATTCGACAATTCCTTGGTTCTTTAGCTTTTTCCTTATGTATACTATCGAATGCCTTCCATGCGTCACCATCTGAAGGGTGTACCAACATCGGAACTCCGTGTTCATCTAATTCTTTTCTAATTCCATGTTTGTGCCATGTCATCTGTTTTGTTGTTTCTTCGAGCATGTAAAGTCGTTGAAGTCTTGGTAGGATCGGCAGATAACGTAGGACACTCAAGGGGATTTTGCTCTGCTTCTTCTCACCTTCACCATTTTCTACCTCAACATATCTGGAGGACTTGTAAAATGGACAATATGTTTTGTCTGCATACTCTTTCCTAAATAAGGCACATCCCTTCTCACAAGCATGTATCTGCTCATACGGCATCTTGAGTGCACTAAGGATTTTGTCTGACTCATATAGGTTTGAAGGCATAATATGTCCTTCTAGTAGAAAGCGCCCAAATAGGGTCATCACTGAGTCAAACAGGTCTCTTCCAATGTTGAACTGGGCTTTCAGAGCCATTACTTGTGCGATGGCATCTAGCTGAGAAATCTTAGTGTGCTCGTGAAGAGGACGTTTTGAAGACTCCAACATGGCATAGAAGGCTTTCGCGGATTCCTCCATCTCTTCGTCCTTGTTCCGAGCATCATCAAAGTCATTCACCATGTCTTCAATCCCTGTACCATAATCATCGGTGCACCGACGCAACACCTCGTCTCTGTTACTTTGGGCCGACTCGTCATGAAATGTCCACAAGGTATAGTCGGGAGTAAAACCACGCATCTGCATGTGTTTACCCATTACATCCTTTGTCTGTCGCGAATAATTCTTGCACTTAGTGCAGGGGCACCATGTTTTTGGCTGGCCTTTAGAAAACGCCGTTTCCACGAATTCATAGGTTTTGCTCAACCATTCATCGGTCATATCTCTCTGACTATGGTGACCGGTGTACATCCATTCACGATCAGTCATTATGGCAAGCTAGCTACATAGTATCCACATATAAAACAATATAAATTATCAGTTCATCAAGTATGTTAAATTAATTATGGCCATTTTTTAATCATGGTTAATACATTGGGATGCACGGCATGCACACCTACCAGCTACTAGGTAAATATGGGTCCTAATCCCACCCGAGTATGTGTAGATTGGGTCATTTCCCCATGCTCTGCTCCCGACCCAACGCAAAATTTCGGTAGGACCTCCCCGTTGTTCTCCTAATACACGTCTCGGCAACTAACCGAGAGGATGTGTACCCGGAGAACAACAAGGAGGAGCTATCGAAACTCTGCATGCGATCCGGAGCAAAGCGTGGGAAACGACCCAATCTACACATACCCGGGCTGTCCATGGATAACGTTGGACAATTCAAAAGAATCACTGTTATAAATATGCAAATGCATGCATATTTATGACAGGAACCCTTTCGAACGGGAGACGCATATTGGTTACGCAACAACTTTGCATTTTAATACTAAAAATACCTAGCTAGATAGTGTCATGAGCACGAAGGCCGGAACAGAGCAAAATAAAGGGGGTGGTGGAGGAGTTAGCAAATGTGCTCACTTTCGAATGCAGGGGAGGTCGTCGAAAACCAATCCCTCACGGAGAAGCTACTGCACATTTAAATGCACTCAATCAACACAAATACGCACTCACGGTAATTAAATAATTGCTAACTAAATTTAACTTTTCTCCCCCTTCTACTTTCTCGTTTTCCTTTTCTTCTTCTTCTTTCTCTTTTTCTACTCGCGGAAATTAAATAATTCCTAACTAAATAATTCTCCCCCTTCTTCTTTCTCCTTTTCCTTTTCTTCTTCTTCTTCTTCTCTTACAACGTGTTTGGTTGGGGGGGTTGGAGGTAGGGAATGGGAGTTTAAGATTAAGGAGACTAAAAATCTGTTGATTGGTTCAGGGACTTGGGATTTAACTAGGGAAGGGGAAGGGGAATTACTAGGGCCAACTCCCATCGATCTCTACCCTGGGGAGCCCTGGTAATTCAGCGAAGGAATGGGAGTTGACGTCTAAGAACATATTGTTACTGATTTTGTGGCCCACCTCCAGAAGCAAAAGAAAGAAAAAACTACGACCAAACTAGCTAAATACATGCGGCAGCATAATTTCTCCTCTAACCAAACCGGCCAACGCTAACTACTTCCTAATCTACGACAAATAGGAGCCCATCTCTCGTAACCTACCCTTCCTTTCTTTGTTCATGAGAATTATTCCCACAGATAATTCCCAACCAATACCAAACGTTGGATTGGGACTAGATAGTCCACTACCCATGTAAATCCCTCGGCCAACTCCCTCTCACAAATTCCCAGCCCCTTTCCCATAAACTACCAAACACGCTAAGTATCTCCTTCTAATTGCTAACTAAATAATTGCTAACTAAATTTAACTAAAAAACTACCACTAAAAATCTACCATTAAGTAACTACTAACTAAATTTAACTAAAAATCTACTACTAACAGATCTAACTAACATAGAAAATAAACTAAAAAAGAAAAAAGGGGAGGAGGAGCTCACCGGCGAGTCGGGCGGGGATGGCGCGGGGCAGCGGCGGGGCGGGGTTGGCGCGGGGTGGGGCGGGGCTGTGCCGGCGCGGGGCGGGGCTGGTGCGGGCCTGGCGCGGGGCGGCGCGGGGTGGGGCTGGTGCGGGGCGGCGCGGCGGGGCGGCACGGGGTGGGGCTGGTGTGGGACAGTAGGGTGGGGCGGCGCGGGGTGGGACTGGTGCGGGGCGGAGCGGCGGGGCGGTGCGCGGTGGGGCTGGTGCGGGACGACGGCGGTGGGTCGGGAGAGCAGGGAGAGTAGGGAGAGCAGGGAGAGAGAACCGTTAGGGCATGCAGTTAGGTCGTGTGCACGGGGGAAACAACCGAGCTATGCCGTCAGCTAGCTGTCGGCAAATACAACCGTTAGGCTTTGCTGTCAGCTGGCTGTCGGCAAAGCGGTGCCCCGTTAAGCCGTGGTCGGACGTGGGACCTCGGAGCTACCTATGCCGTCAACCTCCCTATGCCGTCAGTGTTTTTCGCCTTTGCCATCAGCTGGCTGACTGCTTAGACAAAGTGGACGGCATTGATTATCTATGTCGTCAGCCTCTCCTATGCCATCAGTACTTATTTTGGATGAGGGCAAAGTCTCTTTGTCGTCAGCCCCGTGAAATTGCTTACGGCAAAGATGAAAGCTGTCAGCAAATTATGTTTTTCCAGTAGTGATTTGCGTGCATGATTAGCGTACGATTAAACCGAGGGCGTCACAAGTTGGTATCAGAACCGACTGCCTATAGGTAGCCCCCTTTCCAACTCCTTGGCCGAAATTGAGTCTAGTGTTTGAAAAACTTTACTAACACTAATGTTGTGGCTTACGGGCCCACAGCTCAATTTGGTGCTATTAGTATCTTTTACTCCTTTCCTATACTCTGGGCTCTACTCTCTCTTCTCTTTCGGGATAAAGGTTTTGCTAACTCTAACATTAGGTTCTCATAATAGTTTCTCCCGGAGAGCCCCGTATTTCAGATGATGGCTTGGTCCATCAGAAGTCTCTGATGATACTCTCCGATGTTTCTCTCGAGAACTTGTGCCCATCGCTCTTGCGATTTCCTTTCCTCCATCAACCATTGTGGATGACTATATACAAATATCATTCATATTTTCTTTCCAAATGCTCTTGTTTTTGCGAGATGCAACGAATTATCTTATCAAGGAGTCATCCATCATCAGTTGTCATGGGTTTCGAAAATTCTTCGAATTACTACTCGATCTTTCGGAATTGCTTTTAAACTTTTCTCACCTGCTAGTGTTATGGTTAAATCCATATGTCTAGTTGCATACACTAAAATCCTTTGTGATTTTCCTGTGATCTTATTGATTCTTCCATTGTGTGAATGCACACAATCATCTGCAGATACTCATGAATTATCTTTCGGCTCAGACGTCCTTCCAGACAGAGCTGGTTCTCGACGAATCAACTTTGGTTGTTTGTCCATCCAAGTCCATCCAACTTACTGGTATTTGACCAGAGCATCTGTTTATGATACACCAATCTGGAAATCTTAATTCCTTTGGTAACTAAGTGTCGATATTTTTCAGATGTTCTATAACCCGATGCATTGCATCCTATATCCCTCTGATTGAGTACCGATACTCACATCAGATCATTTGTGGATTGCGAGACTCATCCTGAATTATTATCCGACAGCATCCCTTTACGTCCAAAAAATTCTTGTGATAGTGTTCCACTGATACATAATGTCATTGGTAAATTGTGTCTTCTCCCTCTGATAAATTGTATCCTATATTTTTGTCGGCCATGCTCTGTTGTCAAGCATGTGTTAATTACTCTTGAAGTTTGTGGTATATGTTCCTAAGATGCCCCGTTGGGTTGAACCTCGGCCTTCCTAAATCAATGTGACTCGAAAAGTTTTCATGAGTCTTGCTCTTCTCGTGTTTTGCCAGACAATATTTTTAAGCTACAACCTGATCAAAGGCAATGAGTAAATGGCAGGTGATGCATTGATGAAGTGGGAGTCGACCTTGAACTTTGTGTTCATGCCCATGGAAACGATGTTGATCTTACCATAGAACCTTCTCGTATCAGTAATAATTCCTTCTATGGTTAAATTTGGTATCTATGATCTTATCCTTTGCAATCGTGGTTCCGACCATGTTGTCCTACCTTGATTTCATTCTCGGACGAGTTAAAGTACTTGTCTTATTCAGATCAATACATTGGTCCAAGTCTTAATGTTGATCTACCTCCTATTAATATCCCTTGTAGCCCAGGGATATCTCGGAGTTATATAACATCTTGTGAGCCCCTCATCAACTATGATATTTTCATTTATTCCAGTTTTTCCTCGTGTTTTGAATCGTTGGTAACGCAAGTACATCGATAACTGAATCGAGTACGCATTGCGTTTCAACAACTTTTAGTAATTTTCCTTGTTTACGAGTTTGTACTCGATCGTGTCATTCCAAGGTGTTAAGCTACATCATCATCGTCATGTGGGAGCTCAACCATGCTATCTATACCCTTCATCCCTGGAACACAATTCCAACTTTAAGTTAAACTTGCATCGAGCTTTCCACATCATGTTGGTTGTCCTCAAAGGCAATCTCAATCCTAAGCTAGCAGTCTTATCTGTGATTCCGACAACCTCTTGGTTCAGCATTCCCTTGCTTGATGTCGTCGCTGAATGATTACATCTTCATGAAATTCTCGACAAATGTGTTGTGGTCATCATCAGCATTCTGAGCTCTTGCAGGGTATCAATCGAATGCATGTTGACAAATACCATCCTTGCCCCTCGATGATTGTATTATCATCGACACCCTTGTTGCTTTCCCTCCAACACAAACGTGTACGTGTTTTGTGTTGTCCTTTGTGTTCCTCGCTATTCAGCTTATGTTATCTTCTACCTTGGAGTATTACTATCTTTTCTGTCAAGAATGCTGTGAGCATCATTGCACCTCTTAAGAGTTCTTGATATAGTGATACTTATCGACAACGCCATGCATTTCTTGGTCCCGTGTTGTTTCAAACCGGAATACCAACAAGTGAACTCTGATGTGTGATTCCAATACTTCTGGCAACCCTGTTGACTTGAGGTTAACAATTGGTTGTTTCATTCTTAGTGAGTGGGGTGTTGACTCATCATTTTTGACATTGGTTGTGCTACTCCGTCCGTATTTCCGAGTGCACCCTTCGACCAATGTCTAATTGTTGTTGTTCCCTCGAGCATTCGACATTATACCATTCGATTTGACAAATGCTATCTCCTTTATATTATAATTTTGGAAATTCATCCCTATCAAAATCTTGAAGGATTGATGCTGAGCCCATCGACCACACCCTCAACATATTCAGGTTCACGATGAAGCCCTTGAAAGCTTTATCTTTGTGCCTAGTTTTTGAAGGATATGTTTGATAGAAGAAGTGTATTTTCCCAAAGTTCACGTGCACTCTTTCTGCCGTGAATATGTGAAAGTTTTGTTTCGGAAATACCAAATCATTCACGCATGTGCGAAGTGTTATATGTTTTGAAGATTTGTATTCTTCACTTCATATAATTTCTCTTAGCACGCCAAGCCACTGACTGATTTGATCAAGGGAAAGAAGTTCCTTCATAAGAGCTAATCCAGACTTACACATGGAGCCTTGATATCCTCGATGAGGGTTCGCAAATTAGAACTCAGTTGCATTTTGGCGTAATAATTCTTTGTGGGCACGAATGTTTTGACACTGTGTTCATATGTCTTACAATCGAACTCATGATTCAAGGATTTCTTGTGAAGTTCATACCCTGAGAATCCTGCATCATCACCTTTTCTTCTCAGGCATCTTGAGTCTCAGGTGTCCCGACACCAATCATATTTGAATCTCGGGCAGATATGATGGTTGGAACATTTTCCCAATAATTATAACTTTGGTCTTATGTAACCCGATACGGTGATGTCTTGTCTGGCACATCTGGCCGAAGGACCTATTGTTATAAATTCTTCCATGCGTAAGGTTAGCCATTCTACTATGCGGAGAATATATGAATTATTTCATAAGTTGTTCCTCATGAATCCTCTTTGTGTGCCCATTGGTACGACCTTTATAGGATGACCATGTCGATGCGACCCCGAAGCATCGATGTGGTACTTCAAATATCAACAGGAACATTGGAAGCGCAATACTAGATTGCTACTGATCAATTATCCAAACCGCATGGTATGGGTAAACATCGTGATTCTCTTTGTCTACCATACTCTATGTTCTCCTCAGGGATGGTATACTTTAAATTCTTGTGTGTGTGCACACATTCTCATTCTCATTAGTCTGTTTCACCTTTCTTGTGGCATAACTTATCTAAGCAGTGTTAATTCCCTGCTTAGGTAAAAATCTCGGTATACAACTGTGTCGATAAGACCCCGTTAGTATTGTGGATAACATTCCGGTAACTGCCGGTGGACGAGAACCTTGCCTATTGGTCCGCCTCGTTTTAACGAGCAGGAAAATGGTTCTATTCATTCCCCGCCCTTGGTACCGTTGTTGGTCCAACATAACTGACAGGCTATCCTCTGACATGTCTTGCTACCAAGACCGTATAGTATGTCACCCCTCTGCCTACTCTCGGCCCACATGGTGGACCCATAACCCAAAGTTCCACAGGATTGAAACCTGACTCTCCTATACATCTTTGACTCCAAAGTATCCTTTGCACTTGGCTCATATGGAATTCCCGAGCCACCGTTCAATGGACTGATCACTCTTTGGTCCAGATGTTATCCAACATGCTAAAGATCAAGTCCGCATTAATTATGACAATCTGAAGGTTGCTCAGTCTCATTAGAAGAGTCAGTATGACCGTCATCATCAAGATATGGTCTATCAACCGGGCAAAAAGGTTGATTTTCGTGTCACATCAATGAGAGGTGCACAACGTTTTCAGATCAACGGCAAGTTAGCTCATCACTATATTGGTCCTTTCACTGTTCTCGAAAGACATGGAAAAGTGGTTTATCAATTGGAAATGTAGGCGAACCTTTCTCAGGTTCACGATGTCTTCCATGTGTCTCAGCTCCGCCGTTTCTTCGAGGATCATATTCGAGCAGTGGATCATGATATGCTTGAGCTGCAACAAGACTTTTCTTACAAAGAGCATACGGTCCGCCTTCTCGACTAGGCTAAACGTCAGACTTGTCGCAAGGTCACTAAGTTCCTTAAACTGCAGTGGTCAAATCATTCTTAAGGTGAGGCCACCTGGGAACGCGATGATCATCTTCGTGATGAATACCCCGAGCTCTTTCCTTCTACCTCTTAATTCTCGGGACGAGAATTCTTGTTAGTAGGGGAGAGTTGTGTCATCCCAGGATTAGGCTACAGTAATCTCGGTACTTGAACTACAGTAAACCTTTGCAAAGGATGCAACGTCACTTTGATTCTATTTTTGATCTCGTGATAGTCGAAACCGAATAGAAGTTCGAAGTCTAAAAAACAAATCGAACGGGAAAAGTTTTATAATGTTTAAAAAGAAAACTATTGGGAGATATATAAATTCCCTAATGCTTTATAAAATGAATAGGGCATTTATAAAATTATTACAATCCCCTTATATTTAAAACAAAAGCTATATATATATAATTAAATAAAAGAAAGTAAAAAAACAGACCCATCATGGCCCGAATTGGGCCTACCATCCCATTCCCATTCGGCCCACCCCTCCCTGGGGTATAAAGCCCCCCAGGGGGGCTAACCCTAATCGGCTCCATCCCCCATCCCATTGGCTGCCGCCACTCTTCCCCCCGTCGGCCCCACGCCTACTGCAACCCTCCGCTGCTACCTACCGCCCCCCACTGCGAGGCCCCTCCTCTCGTGCCTCACCCCCACGACCGACCCCCTCCCGCTCGGGCCCTGCCCTGCTTGCTCGCTCTACCCTCGAGCGCACGAGACACCGCCACCTACCACGTCGCTACCCCCCACCTACCACGTCGCTAGCTACCGAGAGCCCCAGCCTTCCACGACAGCCCTCCCCACCTACCCCCACTCACCCCTGGTCGCCCTCTCTCTCCCGAGACCACCCGCACCACGCACACCCCCGCGAGACCCCCTCCTCACCTACCACACCCGACCACCCCCAGATCCCACCGAGACCCCCTGATTCCCTCCCGCCGACGACCCTCCCCCTGCACCTCCCCGACCAAGGCCCTCCTCTGCTCACCCCACGCCGGCCGAGCCTCCCCACTCCGGCGTCCCCCACCTCACCTCCCCTCCCTGCACCTCCTCATCGGCCGCCCCTCCCCACCGGCGCCTCAGCCGGGGTCCCCATCGGCCACCGCCGCCTCGGTCGGGCCCCACCTCACCGGGACAACACCGCCACCTCGGGCTCCTCCTCGCCGGCACCGCACCACCGGTCTACCTCTACACCGGGCCTCTGCTTCCCCATCATCGGTGGTGAGGCACCGCGGCTCCGGCCACCCTCTCCTTCCGTTTCCCATCCCGGTTACGTTCCGGAAATTAGTTCCTCGTTCCGGCACCGATGGTTTCCTGTAGGTATAGTTGGAGGTTGCCTCCTTCCTCTCTGTTGAGAGAGATGGCAGAGATGAGCACATTGAGGGTTAGCAGAGAGATGTGTTAGAGGGAGATATAAATGAAAATGTTGTATTTGTGTATGTATGTAGGTATTAGATACATGTATGTAATTTGTATGTATGTTATATGATGTATGTATACATGTTCGTAGAGGAAAGAAAAAGGAAAAAATATATATGTTTTTATTAATAAAATAATAAATAAATGATTAGATATATTAATTGGTTAATTAATAAAATGGATAATTAAGTAATCAGAATAATTAGAGTATGACACGTGGGTCCCCCACTAAATTCATTTCATTAATTACTATTTAATCTTAATTAAAACTTGTGTCTATGACGTTCGGGACCCTCTGGTCAGTTGACCATTCAACTGGTGATGTCAGCATGACATCATGCTGATATCATAATTTCTTTTAATCAATTTAATTAAATTTGTTTTTGATTACTAATTCATGAATAAAACTTTAAAAATTAATATTAAATAATCCGTAAGTCAAATCAAATTATTTTCAATATGAAAGTGGATCACCAGAACGAGACGAACCCGGATACACGGTGCATTCGTTTGTCACGCTTCCCTAGCATAGCAAACATGGAACATTTTCCATAATTTCCATCTCAGCGGTAGTAGCCCGAGACCTGGAAAATATCGTCAGATATTCTTCCGACCCGTCTATGACGGATGTTGCCGTGTTAGCTCATGTCTAGCCTGCATCTTGCCATGTCATGCATTGTGTTGCACTGTTGCTATTATTTATTGTTTCTTCCCCCTCTTCTCACCGGTAGACCCCGAGACTAACGCTGCTGCCGGGTACATCTACGACCCTGCCGACCAGCCTTTTGCCGCAGAGCAGCAAGGCAAGCAAACCCCCCTTGATCATTCCTATACCGCCTATGTCTTTCTTCCTACTGCTTGCATTAGTATTTTTCTATTGTTGTAGTTAGCTCCTATATCTGATGCATAGCCTATTTTTTGATGAACTGCTACTTTGAGCACTGTACTTTTAACCTGCTTAGTATAGGTGGAGCAGTCTTCCCCTCTGACCCCGTAGTCCAGTTGCCCTCTTGTTTTCAAATCTCGATCCCTGATCGACGAGCCAGACCCGACACAACACATACACCCCCACTTAGTTGTACGACGCTACAGAGTTACTATCGGGTACCGGGGGTGACACGTCGCTAAGTACTCCTGATGATATCTTTGTAGTATAGTTAGTCGGTCGTGGTTATCGAGGGTAATTCCTCTTTCACCATTCCCGACATTGCCTCTGTCGTGCAACCCCTCAAGTGTGGGACCCCGAGGGTGATTCCTCTAAGCCCACCTTGACGGATACATTGTTCAGAATCCAACGAGGGTGATACCTCGGATTCCCCCCAATGTTACAACCGCATAGTTACTCGACACTACTGGAATCCAGAAATTTGCCGTCAGCCAGTTCTTTACCGTCTGCTGGCTGACGGCAAAGAACCTCTTTGCCATCAGTTGACACAATACAGACGGCAAAGAACTGACACATGGCAAAAATCCTATTTGCCATGTGTGGGTCCTTTGCCGTCTGCCAGCAGACGGCAAAGAGCCCCAGGGCAGACGGCAAAGGGGACGCGTGGGTCCCATGCCTGCCGTGTCCGAAATCCGGGGGCCTTTGCCGTCCGCGGGCCTTTGCCGTCTGCCATACGGCCCTTTGCCGTCGGGGGGCGGACGGCAAAGGGGCAGCCCTATAACGGCCGTTACCCCCCCTCGCCCACTGTCTCTCTCTCTCTCTCTCACCCCGACCACTCTCTCTCTCCACGGCGGCGACCCCCTCCCCGCGGCGAGCCCCCCCGCGAGCCCACCCCCCCGGCGACCCCCTCCCCGTGGGATCCCCTCCCCGAGAGGGCACCTCCCCTGCGGCGCGCCCCTGCCGCGGCCGCCCCCTGCCGCTGCCGCCTGCTGCCGCCGCCCCCTGCCGCCGCCGCCCCCTGCCGCGCGCCCGCGCCACCTGCCGTCGCCGCCCCCTGCCGTCGCCGCCCCCTGCCGCTGCCGCCCCCTGCTGCGCGCCACCTGCCGTCGCCGTCCCCTGCCGCCGACACCCCCTGCGGCGAGCCCCCAGCCGCGCGCCCCCTGCCGCCGCCGCCCCCTGCCGCCGCCCCCTGCCGGTGAGTTTTTCCTCTTTTTCTTTTTAAAAAAGTTAATTACTTTAGTTAGTTTATTAGGTTAGTTTTTTATTATATATAGGGTAATTTAGTTAGTTTATTTGGTTAGATTATTAGGCTAATTAGGTTAGTTAGTTAGGTTAGAAGAAAAAAAGCAGAAGGAAAAAAAGCAGGAGAAGAAGAAGAAGAAGAAGAAGAAGAGGAGGTGGAGGAGGAGAAAAAAGAAGAAGAAGAAGAAGAAGAAGAAGAAGAAGAAGAGGAGAGGAGGAGGAGGAGAAAGAGGAGGAGAAAGAAGAAGAAGAAGAAGAAGAAGAAGAAGAAGAAGAAGAAGAAGAAAAAGAATAGAAGGAGAAAAAGAGGAGGGGGAGTAGGATGAGAAAAAAGAAGAAGAAGAAGAAGAAGAAGAAGAAGAAGAAAAAGAGGAGAGAGGAGAAGAAGAAAGAAGAGGAAAAGGGAACCCCGGCACCCCGAAACTGACCCTCGACCCCCGACCCCTGACGCCCGACGCCACTGACCCCCGACCATCGACCTCCGACGCCACTGACCCCCGACCCCCGACCCCCGACGCCACTGACCCCCGACGCCACTAACCCTCGACCCCCGACGCCACTGCCCCCGACCCAGACCCTCGGCCCACGACTCCCGACCCCCGACGCTCGACGCCACCAACCCCCGACCCCCGACGCCACTAACACCCGACGTCACTGACCCTGGACCCCCGACGCCACTGACCCTGGACCCCCGACGCCACTGACCCCCCACAACCGACGCCACTAACTCCCCGACCCCCGATGCCACCGACCCTCGACGACACTGACTCCCGACGCCACTAAGCCCCGACCCCCGACACCTTTTCTGCCTTCTTTTGAACGAGAAGGTGCTTTTCGGCCTTCCAGAGGCCCACGGGGTCATAGTTTTGTAAATTATGAGTTAGGTCACATATTTTCCGATCATGTTAATTATAAAAACATCGTATTTGTGTTGATCGGGTGAATTTCAATGTGCAGTTGTTCGACGACCTCCACGTGCGTTGGACGAGCTCCGCCCTTGCGTTTGTTGGTGAGCACAAATGACTTCTCCTCCTACCCCCTTAATTTGCTCTGTCCCGGTCTTCGTGCCGATGAAACTTGCTAGCTATAGGTTTCTTCAATCATGAGTATGCGTGACCAGTATGCGTCTCCCGTTCGAAAGGGCGACATCTATAAATATGCATTTCTTTGCATATTTATAACCGCCATCCTTTCGAATTGTCCAACATTATCCATGGACAGCCCGAGTATGTGTAGATTGGGTTTGTTTTCCCGTATGCTGTGCTCCGGATCCGATGCGGAATTTCGTCAGTGCCTCCCCTGTTGTTCTCTGGGTACACATCCTCTCTGCTTATTGCCGAGACGTGTATCAGGAGAACAGCGGGGAGGAAGAGCTGGAAGAAGAAGAGGTTACTGCTGCGGATGACCTGTCACTTCTTGACCGATTACATAATGGTGGCCTTCCACATGTTCTTCTAGATAGTGATGATGATGATGCATTTATTGATGATAGTGATGATCATGATGCATTTATTGACCCCGAAGCATATATAGACGAGGACGATTGTTATTAGTTCATGTCAGGTATTCAACTATTATACTATATATAAATTTTGAGTTCATGTTAGGTATTGAATTTTTATTAGTCATGTTGGTATTTATGTTGTACTAATTTCATTTACTCTTTGTCATGACAGGTGTTGAAAGATGGTGGGAAAGGGTCGAAAGCATGCCGCGGCTGCTTCTTCGTCGGCGGGTGATGGGATGGGTACTTCCATTCCTGCCTCGCCTCTTCGGAGAGTGTTGCTCTCTACTATGCAAGGAGCGGCCCCCGTGAGAGGAGGTCGACCACCCGCGAAGCCGAGAGGCACTAAAGGTACACGTTGTATTAATGTTGGTATTTATGTTGTACTCATGTTGTATGCATATTGGTATTTATATACATTTTATTACTCATGTTGGTATTTATGTTGTACTAAAGGTACACGTGGCCGCGGGAGAGGTAGGGCTACACGGTCTCCGCCACCACCCCAAGCTGATTCACCTGAGCACAGGAGGACTTCTAGGGTGGATTCGTCTGAGGTGGAGGCTACACGGTCTCTGGTTCACGAGCCTCGGGTCGACAAGCCTCAGGTCGACGAGCCTTTGACCCACGAGACTCGTGTCCCAGAGGCTTCCTTCCACACGACTGCGGAGCATAGCAGGGATGAGGGTACGTCCCAAGAGACCCAGTGGGATCCCTGGCCAGAGCCAACTGGCCATGCTGGTAGCGACGAGGAGCTGGGTGAGGGGGATACCGTCTACCAGCGTGGTAGTTCGGGGCTCCCGCTCGTGCCAGCGACCCCCGAGCAGAGGTGCTCGATTAGGCCAAATGGGGACAAGTAAGTTAATTTACTCTTATTTAACCTTTTGCCTTCGCGTTTTCTCAAATATCTAATGTTTTGGCTTTAATTTGTCATACTGTAGGGGTTGGATTGTTGCCAAGGGTGTCCGCAAGCCCAACAGCGTCCTCGGTGTTCTTTGCCGTCAAAACTTCCCAGGGTTTGTTACGTTGCCCGGTCGGGAGCGAGAGGTAGGGATGACCTGGGAGCACTACTTGGGTGCCCCGGCCCCGCCGGAGGTGGAGATCGAGGGTGTTTTGTGTGCCACGAGGGTGGACATGGTGATCCGAAAGTTCTGGGTAATTTCTCTTTCACAGAATTATAAATTAACCATAGCTATTTATTGTACTAATCGGTGTTGTCTCGTTTGCAGACCTTCTACAGGTGTGAGGAGGGATACGAGGACGACGCGGCAAAGGTTATCGAAACCGAATGTCGCCGCCTACTTCAAAACTTCCGACACGAGGCTCGGGTGCAGGCTGTTCGAGACTACTATGCCACGCGGCGTATTAGGATTGATAAGGCGAAGTGCCGTGATGCTAAGATGGAGAAGGAGCATTACATGAAGGTAATTACATATTATTAAGGCTTTGTAGTTAGTTTCCTTGATTTGGTTCTTACGCACTCAAATTTCTCTTTATTAACTTAGGTGCCCCCTAGATGGTGTGTGGATAAGATGGATTGTTGGGAGGCCTTGGTGGACCAGTGGTGCTCCGAAACGTGGGAGACCAGCCACAACAACGCCAAGGAGAGGCGTGGCAAAATGGTTGGCGTGCCACACCATCAAGGGAGCGTCAACTTAATCCAATTTGGCGAGAACTGGGTATGTGGTTTGCTTCATGCCTCATGCAATTCATTCTTAATGCTATCTTGAGCCCTTTACCAATACAATTTTCTGCTCTCTCTCTTTTAGGCGCGTCACAATAAGACGGAGGCGCCACAGATGTACGACCTGTATGCGATGGCCCATACTGCCTCGTACAAGAAGGTCAAGGCATTCTGTGAGTCTGACCTCGAGCATCCAGAAAACTTCACCAACATCTCCTCCCACGACAAGCTCGTGAAGTACAGAGATCACGGGAAGGCGAGGAAAGGGGAGGACTTTAACCCGAGCGAGGGGCCTATTGATCCAGAGCTGGTGATGATAGCTGGCAACGGGAGGCCCCATGGCTCGATCGCCATTGGAGACGGCCTTATACGTTGTCCTAGCACTCTCCGGCAGATAAAGGCACGCCAAACGAGCTCTTGTCCGGAGATAACACGTCGTCCAGGGCCAGTCGAGCTCGCCATCGAGGTTAGTTTAATGGACTCAACTATCTTTCCGCATTATGTTGTGCGTTGGAACCAATATGATTACATTGCTAACAATGAGTTGTGTTGCAGGCTGCTATTCAGAAAGAGAGAGCGGCAATGCAGGCGGCTATGGCGGAGAAGGATAAGGAAATTAGGGAGCTGGAGGAGAGGATGACTGCATTGGTGGAGGCGGAGAGGGCACGGAATGAAGCGTCTACCAGGGCCATATACGAGCTCTTCATGGTAAGTTTCTTCTTCATGTTATTTCAAATCTTGCATTTGAATGTCCGTTTCATTAATAAATAAAAAGTTTGACTTGTCGAAACCAAATGTACAGTCTATGTGCGAGAAGAACGGCCAAGTCCCTCCGCCGATGCCAGTCATTAACGTGGCGGGGACGGTGAGTTTCATTTCAGTGGAGTGATCTTAAGAGTGTCCTCATGCTAACTACACATTGCAAACGATGTTTGGTGCAGAATATGTCCCGAAACGCATCGCACGACCCTTCTACAGTCGAGCCTTCTCCAGGTGAAACAAGCCAGAGCCATCGTGCTTCACCCTAACTTAGGTATGTTATTTCTAGTGTTTTAATAAAAAATAGCTAGACTTCCATCTAATGACATAATTAGCTTAGTTAGCTCCAAAATAGCTAGACTTCCATCTAATGACATAATTAGCTTAGTTAGCTCCAAAATGGCCTATTTAATAAAAAATGACCTATACTTAGCTAATTATCCTCGAAATGACATAATTAGCTCCAAAAAGGCATTCTTAGCCAATTTAGCCCGAAGAAGGGGACAAGAAGAGAAAAAGAGGAAAAATGATAGGAGGGAAGAGGAAAAATGAGGAGAAGAAGGAGGAGAGGGAGGAGGAGAAGAAGAAGGAGAAGAAGGAGAAGAAGGAGGAGAAGGAGAAGGAGCTCCTCCTACTCCTTCTTCTTCCTCCTTCTCCTTCTCCTTCTTCTTCTCCTTCTCCTTCTTCTTTTCTTCTTCTTCTCCTCTTCCTTCTTCTTCTCCTCCTCCTCCTTATTTTACTTCTTCTTCTCTATCTCTTCTTCTACGTAGCTTAGACTTATCTAAGAAAGGCTAAATTGGCTAATTATCCTACGAAATGACATAATTAGCTTAGTTAGCTCCAAAATGGCCTATTTAATAAAAAATGACCTATACTTAGCTAATTATCCTCGAAATGACATAATTAGCTCCAAAAAGGCATTCTTAGCCAATTTAGCCCGAAGAAGGGGACAAGAAGAGAAAAAGAGGAAAATGAAAGGAAGGAAGAGGAAAAAGGAGAAGAAGAAGGAGGAGAGGGAGGAGGAGAAGAAGAAGGAGAAGAAGGAGGAGAAGGAGAAGGAGCTCCTCCTTCCCCTTCTTCTTCCTCCTTCTTCCTCCTTCTCCTTCTCCTTCTTCTTCTCCTTCTCCTTCTTCTTTTCTTCTTCTTCTCCTCTTCCTTCTTCTTCTCCTCCTCCTCCTCCTCCTCCTCCTTATTTTACTTCTTCTTCTCTATCTCTTCTTCTACGTAGCTTAGACTTATCCAAGAAAGGCTAAATTGGCTAATTATCCTACGAAATGACATAATTAGCTTAGTTAGCTCCAAAATGGCCTATTTAATAAAAAATGACCTATACTTAGCTAATTATCCTCGAAATGACATAATTAGCTCCAAAAAGGCATTCTTAGCCAATTTAGCCCGAAGAAGGGGACCAGAAGAGAAAAAGAGGAAAATGAAAGGAAGGAAGAGGAAAAAGGAGAAGAAGAAGGAGGAGAGGGAGGAGGAGAAGAAGAAGGGGACAAAAGGATAAGAAGAAGAAGGAGAAGAAGGAGAAGAAGAAGGAGAAGAAGGAGAAGAAGAAGGAGAAGGATCTCCCGCTCCTTCTCCTTCTTCTTCTCCTTCTTCTCCTTCTTCTTCTCCTTCTTCTCCTTCTTCTTCTTCTCCTCTTCCTTCTCCTTCTCCTCCTCCTCCTCCTCCTCCCCCTCCTCCTTTTTCTTCTTCTTCTGCTCTTCCTTCTCCTTCTCCTCCTCCTCCTCCTTCTTTTACTTCTTCTTCTCTTTCTCTTCTCCTATAGTTAGCTAGGGTTCCACCTTAATGACATAATTAGCTTAGTTAGCTCCTAGATGGTCTATACTTAGCTAATTTCTCTCCGAAATAACCTATATATACACTACTTCATCTAGTATTATTTTTCTAACTTTCTTATTTGTCATTTTGCAGATTACCTTCACTTCACGGGAAGCTTGGTTGATGGAATGCTTGAAGATTATTTCTTGTACCATGGGTTGTAGTGAAACTATTGTAGTATATGAATATATGAAACTTTGTATGCACATGGATGAAACTGGTGTAATATATGGTTTGGTACGGATGTAACTTCCATAATATGTATGCACTATTGATGAGAGTTATTTTAATATGGTTATGAGTACGGAAAGAAATTTATTTATGTCAAATATATATATATATATATCCTGATTATTGTTAAAAATGCTGGATATAACAAAAAATAAATAAAAAAGGGGCTGGTTCCCCTCTTTGCCGTCTGCCCCCACATGGCAAAGGGGGGAGGCAGACGGCAAAGAGGGAATCTGCCCCCAGATGGCAAAGGGGGGAGGCAGACGGCAAAGAGGGAATCTGCCCCCTCTCTCTCCCCTCTTTGCCGTCTGCCCCCACATGGCAAAGGGGGGGAGGCAGACGGCAAAGAGGGAATCTGCCCCCTCTCTCTCCCCTCTTTGCCGTCTACCCCCACATGGCAAAGGGGGGGAGGCAGACGGCAAAGAGGGAATCTGCCCCCTCTCTCTCCCCTCTTTGTCGTCTGCCCCCACATGGCAAAGGGGGGGGAGGCAGACGGCAAAGAGAGGAGGCCTGCCGTTAACACTTAACGGGGACGTTGCAATATATGTCGTCCCACTTATTTTTCCGTCTGCCCCCTCATGGCAAAGATTCTTTGCCGTCCGCTTTGTGAAAGCAGACGGCAAAGAGCCTCTTCACCGGATTTTTTTTTACCGTCTACTTTGCCATGAGGGGGCAGACGGCAAAGCCTTTGCCGTCCGTTGTTGCCCCCTTTGCCGTCCGCCTTGGCGGACGGCAAATTTCTGAATTTCAGTAGTGCGACCATGTTACTGGGATCATTGGTGATTAGATGTTAGTCGGGTGGATTCCCCCGAGATTGTGTTGATGGCCTAATTGAAATCAAAATGGATTCGGGTATTTGATATGGGTTGGTTGGAGACCTTTTCGCAGTAACCGGCTACGCGGGAAGAATTATGGGTACTCGGCGTCGCGGTATCAGCCGAAGCTTTTTAGATGTCAGCAATGTAGCGGCGCGCGCCCGAGTGGTCCCGAGATACATCGCGCTTGTGATTAAGGGATGCTAGGACTGATGTCATCCGCCCACGCCACGTGGAGGAGCGCGAAGGGGAACTGGGACCATGTACCCTTTGTGCTTAGGAGTTAGACCGGCGGGCTGGCGTCTGTGTTGAGTCTTAGGTGGGGCTGCGACGTGTCAATATTCCGAGGCAGGGCATGACCCAGAAAAGGGTGTCCGACCGGAGTGTTATCGAGCATGACGGGACATGTGGAGCACCCCTGCAGGGATGAAAATTAACTATTCGAATAGCCGTGTCCACGGTTAGAGGATGACTTGGAGTTGTGCCCTGATCTTATACAACTACAATTGTTACTAAACTGGAATTAGTTGCTTCAGGATCGCTTCCTCGCAGGGAGTTAAGGGAGGATTTCTGGGCGTGACCTCACTTTAATATTGCTGCAACAATATGACTATTAGTTGTGTTACCTTGCTCTATTCTCGTCTATTGCTGCAAGACCCTGAAGATGGTAGTCCTTGATAGGATTAGGCCTTCTCTCTCTATTCTTGCATTGCTGCAGTCAGTCCACATATAAACCCCTTCTTTGATACTGGTGCATACTTAGCATAGTTTTGATGTAAGTCTTGCCAGTACTTTGGATGAGTACTCACCGTTGCTTTGCTTCCCCTTTGTCCCCTTGATCCGTTGCTCCGACCAGATGATGGAGCCCTGGAGTGGCGTTTCCTGCCGATGTCTGCCATCCCGTTGGTGTCTTCTTCATGGAGGTCGATACGTCCATTTTGCATCATGTTTTCATGTTGATATTTATCGCTTCTTTGGCTGTTATTTCACTTCACGGTACTATTCTTATGCCTTTTCTCTCTTATTTTGCGAGGTTTACATGAAGAGGGAGAATGCCGGCAACTGGAATTCTGGCCTGAAAGTGGAGCAAAGTTGAGATACCTATTCTGCGCAACTCCAAAAGGCGTAAAAGTCAACGAGGATTTTTTTCCCGATTTATCAAAAATACTGGGCCGAAGAAGTGCCAGAGGGGCGCCAGGGGGTGGCCACAAACCTGCACGGCGCGGCCACCCCCCAGGCCGCGCCATGGGGGCTTGTGGGCTCCCTGCAGGCCCACTTGCCCCCCCTCTTTTGCTATATTAACGGTTTCGTCCAGGAAAAAATCGAGGAGGAGCTTTTTCATGGATTCGCCGCCGCCATGAGGCGGAACTTGAGCAGAACCAATCTAGAGCTCCGGCAGGACGATCCTGCCGGGGAAACTTCCCTCCCGGAGGGGGAAATCGTCGCCATCGTCAGCACCAATACTCCTCTCATCGGAGGGGACTCGTCACCATCAACATCTTCATGAGCACCATCCCATCTCCAAACCCTAGTTCATCACTTGTAACCAATCTCCGTCTCGCGACTCCGATTGGTACTTGTAAGGTTGCTAGTAGTGATGATTACTCTTTGTAGTTGATGCTAGTTGGATTACTTGGTGGAAGAGTTTATGTTCAGATCCTCTATGCTACTCATTACCTCTTTGGTCATGAATATGATTATGCTTTGTGAGTAGTTACTTTTCTTCCTGAGGACATGGGATAAGTCATGCTAATAGTAGTCATGTGAATTTGGTATTCGTTCTGTAATTTGATGTGTTGTATGTTGTTTTTCGTCTAGTGGTGTTATGTGAACGTCAACTACATAACACTTCACCATTATTTGGGCCTATAGGAAGGCACTGGGAAATAGTAAGTAGATGATGGGTTGCTAGAGTGACAGAAGCTTAAACCCTAGTTTATGCGTTGCTTCGTAAGGGGCTAATTTGGATCCACTAGTTTAATGCTATGGTTAGACTTTGTCTTAATTCTTCTTTCGTAGTTGTGGATGCTTGCAAGAGGGGTTAATCATAAGTGGGATGCTTGTCCAAGTAAGGGCAGTACCCAAGCGCCGGTCCACCCACATATCAAACTACCAAAGTAATGAATGTGAATCATATGAACATGATGAAACTAGCATGACAGAAATTCCCGTGTGTCCTCGGGAGCGTTTTTCCTCCTATAAGACTTTTTCCAGGCTAGTCCCTTGCTACAAAAGGTATTGGGACACTTTTCTGCACCGTTTCTACTTTTGTTACTTGTTGCTTGCTAAGAATCATCTCACCACACAATCACTTGTTATCGACAATTTCAGTGCGTGCAGATTTTACCTTGCTGAAAACCACTTGTCAGAGCCTTCTGCTCCTCGTTGGGTTCGACACTCATACTTATCAAAAGGACTACGATTGATCCCCTATACTTGTGGGTCATAAAGACTCTTTTCTCGCACCGTCGCCGAGGAGTGAAGCGCCTTTGGTAAGTGGAACTTGGTAAGGAAACATTCATATAGTGTGCTGAAATTTATTGTCACTTGTCACTATGGATACTAATACTTTGAGGGGCTTGTTCGGGGTATATTCACCTCTAACGGAAGCACAAAGAGTTGCTCCTGAACCTGCTGCACGTACTGAAAATATTTTCTTTGAATTTCCTTCGGGTATGCTTGAGAAACTACTGGCTAATCCTTTTACAGGAGATGGAACATCACATCCAGACTTGCATCTGATCTTTGTAGATGAAGTTGGCGGTTTATTTAAGATTGCAGGTGTGCCCGAGGATGAGGTCAAGAATAAGGTATTTCCTTTATCTTTGAAGGATAAGGCATTGACATGGTATAGGCTATGTGATGATACTGGATCATTGGACTACAATCGGTTGAAATTGGAATTTCATCAAAAGTTTTATCCTATGCATTTAGTACATCGTGATCGGAATTATATTTACAATTTTTGGCCTCGTGACAGAGAAAGAATCGCTCAAGCTTGAGGGAGGCTTAAATCAATGCTATATTCATGCCCCAATCATGAGCTCTCGAGAGAAATTATCATTCAGAACTTCTATGCTCGGCTTTCTCATGATGACCGCACCATGCTTGACACTTCTTGTACCGGTTCTTTTATGAAGAGAGATATTGACTTCAAATGGAATTTATTGGAGAGAATTAAACGCAACTCTGAAGATTGGGAGATTGAAGAAGGTAAGGAGTCAGGTATGAATTTCATGTTTGATTGCGTTAAATCCTTTGTTGAGACAAATACTTTTTGTGACTTTAGCGCTAAGTATGGACTTGACTCTGAGATAGTAGCTTCATTGTGTAAATCCTTTGCTGCTCATATTGATCTCCCCAAAGAGAAGTGGTTTAAATATCATCCTCCTTTAGAAGTCAATGTAGTTAAACCCACTCCAGTTGAAGAGAAAGTCATTGCCTATAATGATCTTGTAGTTCCCAGTGCTTACATTGAGAAACCACCTTTTCCTGTTACGATAAAGGATCACTCTAAAGCTTCAACTGTGAAACGTAGAGGCTACATTAGAACACCTACACCCCCTGAGCAAATTAGAGTTGAACCTAGCATTGCTATTATCAAAGATCTTCTGTCTGAAGAAGTTGAGTGACATAATATTCACTTCTGTGAAGATGCTGCTAGAATTGCTAAACCTCACCCTAGAGACAAACATAGGCATGTTGTTGGCATGCCTGTTGTTTCTGTTAAGATAGGAGATCATTGTTATCATGGTTTATGTGACGTGGGTGCTAGTGTTAGTGCAATACCTCAATCCTTATACAATGAAATCAAATATGAGATTGCACCTGTTGAGATAGAGCCTATTGATGTCACTATTCAGCTTGCCAATAGAGATACTATCTGCCCTGTGAGAATTGTTAGGGATGTTGAAGTCTTGTCTGGTGAAACGAAGTATCCTCTGATTTCCTCGTTCTTGCTACCGCACAAGATAGCTTTTGTCCCATCATATTTGGTAGACCTTTTCTCAATACCGTCAGTGCTCATATTGATTGTGAGAAGCAAACTGTCACTGTTGGTTTTGAAGGAGTGTCACATGAGTTCAATTTCTCCAAGTTTGCTAGACAACCTCATGAAAAGGAATTTCCTAGTAGGGATGAAACTATTGCCTTAGCCTCTATTGTCTTGCCTCCTACTGATCCCTTAGAGCAATACTTGCTTGAGCATGAAAATGATATGCATATGGATGAAAGGGATGACATAGATAGAGTTGTCTTAGAACAATATCCTATCCTTAAGAATAACTTGCCTGTTGAACTGCTTGGGGATCCACCCCCACCAAAGGGTGATCCTGTGTTCGAGCTTAAACAGTTGCCTGATACTCTTAAGTATGCCTATCTTGATGAAAAGGAGATATATCCTGTCATTATTAGTGCTAGCCTCTCAGAGCATGAAGAAAACAAGTTGCTAAAAACTCTAAGGAAGCACCGTGCTGCTATTGGATATACTCTTGATGATCTTAAGGGCATTAGTCCTACCCTATGCCAGCACAAGATTAAAAACAATGATGATTTCAAACAAGTTGCTGATCATCAAAGGAGATTGAATCCTAAGAAGAAAGAAGTAGTAAGGAAAGAAATACTAAAGCTCCTAGAAGCGGGTATTATCTATCCTGTTGCTCATAGAGATTGGGTGAGTCCGGTGCATTGCGTCCCTAAGAAAGGAGGCATTACCGTTGTCCCTAATGATAAGGATGAATTGATCCCATAGAGGATTATTACTGGTTATAGGATGGTGATCGATTTCAGGAAACCGAATTAAGCCACTAGGAAAGATCATTACCCTTTGCCTTTTATCGACCAAATGCTAGAAAGTCTATATAAACACACACACTTCTGCTTTCTAGACGGTTATTCTGGTTTCTCCCAAATACCAGTTGCACAATCTGATCAGGAGAAAACCACTTTCACCTGCCCTTTTGGTACTTTTGCTTTTGTAATGCACCTGCCACTTTTGGCTTATGTAATGCACCTGCCACTTTTCAAAGATGTATGATGGCTATATTCTCTGACTTTTGTGAAAAGATTGTCGAGGTTTTCATGGATGACTTTTCCGTTTACGGGTCTTCCTTTGACGATTGCCTCAGCAACCTTGATCGAGTCTTACAGAGATGTAAAGACACCAATCTTGTCTTGAATTGGGATAAGTGCCACTTTATGGTTAATGAAGGCATCGTCTTAGGACATAAAATTTCCGAAAGAGGTATTGAAGTCGATAAGGCTAAGGTTGATGCGATCGAGAAAATGCCATACCCCACAGATAACAAAGGTATAAGAAGTTTCCTTGGTCATGCTGGCTTCTATAGAAGGTTCATTAAAGACTTCTCTAAGATTTCTAGGCCTCTTACCAATCTCTTGCAAAAGGATATTCCTTTTGTCTTTGACGATGATTGTGAGGAAGCCTTCGAAATACTTAAGAGGGCTTTGATAACTGCACCTATTGTTCAACCACTTGATTGGAACTTGCCTTTTGAGATCATGTGTGATGCCAGTGATTATGATGTTGGTGCTGTTCTAGGGCAAAGAGTTGAGAAGAAGTTGAATGTTATTTACTATGCTAGTAAAACTCTAGACACTGTCCAAAGAAACTATGCCACTACCTAGAAGGAATTTTTAGCAGTCGTGTTTGCATGTGAAAAGTTCGGGTCTTACATAGTTGATTCCAAAGTCACTATTCGCACTGATCATGTTGCTATTAAGTACCTCATTAAGAAGAAAGCGCTAAACCTAGACTTACCAGATGGGTTCTCTTGCTACAAGAATTTGATTTGCACGTTGTCGATAGAAAGGGTGTTGATAACCCAGTAGCAGATAACTTGTCTAGGTTGGAGAACGTTCTTGATGACCCACAACCTATTGATGATAGCTTTCCCGATGAACAATTGAATGTCATCAATGCTTCACGTAGTGCACCGTGGTATGCTGATTATGCAAACTATATTGTTGCCAAATATATACCACCTAGTTTCACATACCAGCAAAAGAACAAATTCTTCTTTGACTTGAGACACTACTTTTGGGATGATCCTCACCTTTATAAGGAAGGAGTAGATGGTGTTATTAGACGTTGTGTACCTGAACATGAACAGGGACAGATCCTACCGAAGTTTCACTCCGAGGCCTACGGAGGACACCATGCGGGAGATAGAACTGCACACAAGGTATTGCAATCAGGTTTCTATTGGCCCACTCTCTTCAAGGATGCCCATAAGTTTGTCTTGTCTTGTGACGAATGTCAAAGAATAGGTAATATTAGCAAACGTCAGGAAATGCCTATGAACTATTCACTTGTCATTGAACCATTTGATGTTTGGGGCTTTGATTATATGGGACCTTTTCCTAAATCCAACGGGTACAATCATATCCTAGTTGCTGTTGATTACGTCACTAAGTGGGTAGAAGCTATCCCCACTAGTAGTGCGGATCACAACACCTCTATTAGGATGCTGAAAGAAGTTATCTTCCCTAGATTTGGAGTCCCTAGATATCTAATGACCGACGGTGGTTCACACTTCATTCATGGTGCTTTCCGTAAAACGTTTGCTAAGTACGATGTCAACAATAGTATTGCGTCTCCCTATCACCCTCGGTCCAGTGGTCAAGTAGATCTAAGTAACAGAGAGATTAAACTAATTCTGCAAAAGACTGTCAACAGGTCTAGAAAGAATTGGTCTAAGAATCTCGATGATGCACTGTGGGCTTATAGAACTGCCTATGAGAATCCCATGGGCATGTCTCCGTACAAAATGGTGTACGGTAAAGCATGTCATTTACCTCTTGATCTAGAGCATAAAGCTTATTGGGCAATCAAAGAGCTCAACTTTGATTTCAAACTTGCCGGTGAGAAGAGGTTATTTGATATTAGCTCGCTTGATGAGTGGAGAACTCAGGCATATGAGAATGCCAAGCTGTTCAAAGAGAAGGATAAGACGTGGCATGATAAGAGGATACAAGAGCGTGAGTTCAATGTAGGTTATTACGTCTTGCTATATAACTCTCGTTTAAGATTCTTTGGAGGCAAGCTTCTCTCTAAATGGGAAGGTCCCTATGTTGTTGAGGAAGTACATCGTTCCGGTGCTATCAAGATCAACAACATGGAAGGTAATTGTCCGAGAGTTGTAAATGGGCAGAGAATCAAGCATTATATCCCAGGTACTCCCATAAATGTTGAAAGCAATATCATCAATACCAAAACGAAGAGGTATGTGATTCGGTAAGAAAACAGAGTCCAAAACTTTTCCAGTAGGAAATTTTCTCCGTTTTGGAATATTTGGATAAATACAAAAAATGGAAGTAGTCCGGAAAGTGCCCGAGGAGGCGACAAGCCTGCACGGCGCGGGCCCACCCCCTGGCCGCGCCGTGAGGGCGTGTGGCCACCTCGTGCACCTCCCGGATTCCGTTTTCGTGCGGAGTACTCCTTCTGGTCTGAAAAAATCATTATATATACTTTCGTTTGGTCTGACCCCTGCATCACGCAGGTTTCCTCTGTTTTTCGTTTCGATCCTGTTTGTGTTGCAGATCTAGATCGCCATGACTTCCCCAAAAGCTCCGAAGGACAAGATCTTCGAGAAGGTCATCAATCCCTACCTCACGGGAGTGTTGCAACACCCTCAATCTATCGAGATGCATGAGGGGATGTTGCACATCCGTGATGTTGAGGGGCCCAAGAAGACCGGAAGCGTGGAGACGAGGCTCGAAGCAATGGAGCAAGAAGTCTTCAAGTGCCAAGGGATGGTGGAGCGTGGACTCAACGCCAACCACATGATGATCATGGAGTTCACCAACAAGCACATGATTGATGCCAATGACATTGGGAAGCACCTCTCTAGGCTCTATGACAGGGTTGATCAACTCCAGGGCCAGATCTATGACCTGCAGAACCAAAACTGAGCATTGGTATGGGCAATTCCCTTGGGTTGTGCCAATCTTGGGCGAGTTGCCCCGGTATCGTATCACCATCACATCTTTTGCCTTTACCTTTATTTTAGTTTGTTCCTTTTCAGTTTTCTTTTTTTTCTAGTAGTTTAAAAGTCCTAGTGTCTTAGTCTTGAGTTTTGCTTTGTGTCACCCCCGATGTATTCGAGCTCGTGAACCATATAATAAATAGTGTCTTAGTTGAATCGCTTTGCCTCTTGCCATGATCAAAAGAGTGAGAATAGAACTAAAGCATGAAAGATCACGTAATGATCTTATGGGAAGTGATGGCTTCACATATAAAAAGAATGAGGATTGAAACTTGTTGAGGGTAGCCAAACGTAGACCTTGGTCATTGTTGCAATTAACAGGAAGTGATAAAGAAGGAGAGGTTCACATATAAATATATCATCTCTAACACCATCTATGATTGTGAACACTCACTAAACTATTACATGCCTAGAAGTAGATGTTGGACAAGGAAGACAACATAATGAATTGTGTTTGCTTGGCTCTGAACAACGTTATATGAATAGAGATCCCTTAGGATGTGACGATTGCTTCCACCTCATATTAGTCAAGACTCCCGCACCAAGTAGAGACACTACTTGTGCATCCATAAACCTTCAAACCAGTTTTGCCATGTGAGTCCACCATACCTACCTATGGATTGAATAAGATCCCTCAAGTAAGTTGTCATCGGTGCAAGCAATAAAAATTCCTCTCTAATATGTATGATCTATTAGTGTGTGGAAAATAAGCTTTATACGAACCTCTGATGAGGAAGACATAAAATCGACAGACTGCATAATAAAGTTCTTTATCACAGGAGGCAATATAAAGTGACATTGCTCCGCACTAAGAGGACACGCATCCAAACCTCAAAAGTGCATGACAACCTCTGCTTCCCTTTGCGAAGGTCCTATCTTGCACCTTTACTTTTTGCCCTTGAAAGAGTCATGGTGATCTTCACCAATTCCTTATTTCTCCTTGGTCTTGGCTATCGTCATATGCTTGGGAAAGATCTATATTCATATGTCAACTTGGAGGTAAGCATTCATGAATTATTATTGTTGACATTACCCTTGAGGTAAGTAGTTGGGAGGCAAAACTATAAGCTACTATCTTTCTCTGTGTCCAGCTGAAACTTTGATCTCATGAGCACCACGTGAGTTGTAGCAATTGTAGAGAACGAAAGAATGATTGAGTATGTGGATTTGATTTACAAGCTCTTATTTAACTCTTTATGATGTTGTGATAAATTGCAATTGATTCAATTACTAAAGGCTATTGGTTGTTACTTCTCGGTAAGGTTCTTGATCCATGCTTTACTTTGTGAAGGAATCATCACTTTGGCATGAGAGATTATATGTTGGTATTGCTGTTCTGATCATGATCATGACGCATGCATGTTCGTATCTTGTTTTGTCGACACATCTCTCCCTAAACATGAGGACATATTTATTGAGCTCGGCTTTCGCTTGAGGACAAGCAAGGTCTAAGCTTGGGGGAGTTGATACGTCCATTTTGCATCATGTTTTCATGTTGATATGTATTGCTTCTTTGGCTGTTATTTCACTTCACGGTACTATTCTTATGCCTTTTCTGTCTTATTTTGCAAGGTTTACATGAAGAGGGAGAATGCCGGCAACTGGAATTCTGGCCTGAAAGTGGAGCAAAGTTGAGATACCTATTTTGCGCAACTCCAAACGCCGTAAAAATCAACGAGGATTTTTTTACCGATTTATCAAAAATACTGGGCCGAAGAAGTGCCAGAGGGGCGCCAGGGGGTGGCCACAAGCCTGCACGGCGCGGCCACCCCTCAGGTCGCGCCATGGGGGCTTGTGGGCTCCCTGCAGGCCCACTTGCCCCCCTCTTTTGCTATATGAAGGGTTTCGTCCAGGAAAAAATCGGGGAGGAGCTTTTTTGTGGATTGGACGCCGCCACGAGGCGGACCTTGAGCAGAACCAATCTAGAGCTCCGGCAGGACGATCCTGCCGGGGAAACTTCCCTCCCAGAGGGGGAAATCATCGCCATCGTCATCACCAACACTCCTATCATCGGAGGGGACTCATCACCATCAACATCTTCATCGGCACCATCTCATCTCCAAACCCTAGTTCAGCACTTGTAACCAATCTCTGTCTCGCGAGTCTGATTGGTACTTGTAAGGTTGCTAGTAGTGTTGATTACTCTTTGTAGTTGATGCTAGTTGTATTACTTGGTGGAAGAGTTTATGTTCAGATCCTTGATGCTACTCATTACCTCTCTGGTCATGAATATGATTATGCTTTGTGAGTAGTTACTTTTGTTCCTGAGGACATGGGATAAGTCATGCTAATAGTAGTCATGTGAATTTGGTATTCGTTCGGTAATTTGAAGTGTTGTATGTTGTTTTTCCTCTAGTGGTGTTATGTGAACGTCAACTTCATAACACTTCACCATTATTTGGGCCTAGAGGAAGGCATTGGGAAGTAGTAAGTAGATGATGGATTGCTAGAGTGACAGAAGCTTAAACCCTAGTTTATGTGTTGCTTCGTAAGGGGCTGATTTGGATCCACTAGTTTAATGCTATGGTTAGACTTTGTCTTAATTCTTCTTTCGTAATTGTGGATGCTTGCGAGAGGGGTTAATCATAAGTGGGATGCTTGTCCAAGTAAGGGCAGTACCCAAGCGCCAGTCCACCCACATATCAAACTATCAAAGTAACGAACGTGAATCGTATGAACATGATGAATCTAGCATGACAGAAATTCCCGTGTGTTCTCGGGAGCGTTTTTCTTCCTATAAGACTTTTTCCAGGCTTGTCCCTTGCTACAAAAGGGATTGGGCCACTTTGCTGCACCGTTGCTACTTTTGTTACTTGTTGCTTGCTACGAATCATCTCACCACACAATCACTTGTTATCGACAATTTCAGTGCCAACGGATTTTACCTTGTTGAAAACCACTTGTCAGAGCATTCTGCTCCTTGTTGGGTTCGACACTCTTACTTATCGAAAGGACTACGATTGATCCCCTATACTTGTGGGTCATCAGAGGCCGCTGAAGACCTGGAGTAGTTTAGGAGGTTCCCAGGCAGGAGGCCTCGCCTCGTTCGATCTTGTTTTCTTTTGTGCTAGCCTTCTCTAAGGCACCCCATGTTATGTCTGTACTCAGATATTGTTCCTTCCGCTGACTCGTGTGTTTATCGAGCTTCTGTATTCTAGCCATCGAGGCCCCTATCTTGTAATATGAAGCTTGTATTATTTTATTTGTGTCTAGAGTTGTGTTGTGATATCTTCCCGTGAGTCCTTGGGTTTGATCGTACGCATTTGCGTGTTTCAGAGCCGACTTCCTGTAGGTTGCCCCCTTTCCAACTCCTTGGCCGAAGTTGAGTCTAGTGTTTGAAAAACTTTACTAACACTCATGTTGTGGCTTACGGGCCCACATCTCAATTTGGTGGTATTAGTATCTTTTACTCCTTTCCTATACTCTTGGCTCTACTCTCTCTTCTCTTTCGGGATAAAGGTTTTGCTAACTCTAACATTAGGTTCTCGTAAATACTTCCTCCCGGAGAGCCCCGTATTTCAGACGATGGCTTGGTCCATCAGAAGACTCCGATGATACTCTCCGATGTTTCTCTCGAGAACTTGTGCCCATCACTCTTGCGATTTCCTTTCCTCCGTCAACCCTTGTGGATGACTACATACAAATGTCATTCATATTTTCTTTCCTAATGCTCTTTTTTTTGCGAGATGCAACGAATTATCTTATCAAGGAGTCATCCATCATCAGTTGTCATGGGTTTCGAAAGTTCTTCGAATTACTACTCGATCTTTCGGAATCCCCAGTAGCGTATTGCTTTTAAACTTTTCTCACCTACTAGTGTTATGGTTAAATCCATATGTCTAGCAGCAGACACTAAAATCCTTTGTGATTTTCCTGTGATCTTATTGATTCTGCCTTTGTGTGAATGCACACAATCATCTGCAGATACTCATGAATTATCTTCCGGCTCAGATGTCCTTCCAGACAGACCTGGTTCTCGATGAATCAGACTTTGGTTGTCTGTCCATCCAACTTACTGGTATTTGACCAGAGCATCTGTTTATGATACGCGAATCTGGAAATCTTAATTCCTTTGGTAACTAAGTATCGATATTTTTCAGATGTTCTATAACCCGATGCATTGCATCCTATCTCCCTCTGATTAAGTACTGATACTCACATCAGATCATTTGTGGATTGCCGGACTCATCCTGAGTTATTATCCGACGGCTTCTTCACGGGCGCGATGTCGCAGGCATCTCCTGGGTCCCCCACGGCGCGTGCCTCGCCCCTCGAGTCGGCATGCGCTAAGGCCGCGGCCTTATGGGATAACCCGAGCACCCGTGAGGCGTCCTTGATGTCCCCCACAATGGTAAGCACGCTGCTACTTCTTGAGCTTGCATTGGTTTTTCCCATGAAGAGGAAAGGGTGATGCAGCAAAGTAGAGATAAGTATTCCCCTCGGTTTGAGAACCAAGGTATCAATCCAGTAGAAGTATCAATATGAGGCACCAAGACACCTGCGCAAAGAAAAACAAACTTGCACCCAACGAGATAAAGGGGTTGTCAATCCCTTCACGATTACTTGCAAAGTGATATCCGATAGTGATAATAGGTAAGTATAAATAAATAAATAAAAGTGCAGCAAGGTATTTTTGGTATTTTTGTATGTAGATCTGAATATATAATGTGTAAAATAGACCCGGGGGCCATAGTGTTCACTAGAGGCTTCTCTCATGATAGCAAGTATTACGGTGGGTGAACGAATTATTGTCAAGCAATTGATAGAATCGCGCAAAGTCATGACGATATCTAAGGCAATGATCATACATATAGGCATCACGTCCGAGACAAGTAGACCGATACTTTATGAATCTACTACTATTACTCCACACATCGACCGCTATCCAGCATGCATCTAGTGTATTAAGTTCATAACAAACAGAGTAACGCCTTAAGCAAGATGACATGATGTAGAGGGATAAATTCATGCAATATGATATAAACCCTATATTTTTACCCTTGACGGCAACAATACGATGCGTGCCTCGCTACCCCTTCTATCACTAGGTGAGGACACCGCACGGTATGAACCCAAAACCAAGCACTTCTTCCATTGCAAGAATTATAGATCGAGTTGGCCAAATGAAACCCATAACTCGAAGAGAATTACAAGGATACGAATCATGCATATAAGAAACCAGAGGAGACTCAAATAATATTCGTAGATAATCTAATCATAAATCCACAATTCATCGGATCTCGACAAACACACCGCAAAAGAAAGTTACATCGGATAGATCTCCATGGACATCATGGAGAACTTTGTATTGAAGATCCAAGAGAGAGAAGAAGCCATCTAGCTACTAGCTATGGACCCGAAGGTCTGTGCTGAACTACTCACGCATCACCGGAGAGGCAATGGTGTTGATGAAGAAGCCCTCTGTGTCCGAATACCCCTCCGACAGGGCACCAGAACGGTCCCCAGATGGGATCTCGCGGAAAGAGAAGCTTGCGGCAGCGGAAAAGTATTGTCGTGGCTCTCTTTGTTGGTTTGGGGATTTTAGGGAATTTATAAGAGAAAGAGGTAGGGCAAAGGAGGCATGGGGTCCCACGAGCCTGCTAGGCGCGCCCCCCTCGGGCATGCCTAGGGGGCTCGTGGCCTCCTCCGTGATCCTCTGCCTTGGTTCTCAAGTCTTCTGGATCCCTTCTGTTATGGAAAAAATCACCCCAAAGGTTTTATTCTGTTTGGACTCCGTTTAATATTCTTATCTGAAAAAGGTCAAAAGCACGGAAAAAACAGAAACTGGCACTGGGCACTGAGTTAATAGGTTAGTCCCAAGAATGATATAAAATGGCTTATAAATGCATATACAACATCCCAAGTTGATAATATAATAGCATGGAACAATCAAAAATTATAGATACGTTGGAGACGTATCAAGCATCCCCAAGCTTAACTCATGCTCGTCCTCGAGTAGGGAAGTGATAAAGACCGAATTTTTGATGTGGAATACTACCTAACATATTTGTTCTTAGTAACTTCTTTATTGTGGCATGAATGTTCAGATCCATAAGATTCAAAACAATAGTTTAATATTGACATGAAAACAATAGTACTTCGAGCATACTAGGAAAGTAATCATGAACTTTTGAAATAACATGGCCAAAGAAAGCTATGCCTACAAAATCATATAGTCTGCCTATGCACCATGATCCCCACACAACGAATTTAAATCATGCACAACCCCAGTATTGGTCAAGTAATTGTTTTCGCACTCTTACTTTCTCAAACTTTATCAACTCTCACGCAATACATGAGCGTGAGCCATGGATATAGCACTATAGGTGGAATAGAGTGTGGTGGAGGTTGTGACGCAAAAAGGAGGAGATGGTCACATCGACTTGGTGTATCAACTGGCTATGGAGATATCCATGAATTGATATCAATGTGAATGAGTAGGGATTGCCATGCAACGGATGCACTAGAGCTATAAGTGTATGAAAGCTCAAAAATAAAAACTAGTGGGTGTGCACCCAACTTGCTTGCTCACGAAGACCTAGGGCAATTTAAGCCCATCACTGGAATATACAAGACAAGTTATATAATGAAAATTCCCACTAGTATATGAAAGTGACAAAACAAGAGACTCTCTATCATGAAGAACATGGTGCTATTTTGAGGCACAAGTGTGGAAAAAGATAGTAGCATTGTCCCTTCTCTCTTTTTCTCTCATTTTTTTGTATGGGCTCTTAGGCCTCTTTTTTTCATTTCACTTTTTGTCCTTTTTTTGGTGGGCATATTTGGCCTCTTTTTTTATTTCCTCACATGGGACAATGCTCTAATAATGATGATATTCACACTTTTATTTACTTACAACTCGATACTTAGAACAATAATGACTCTATATGAAATGCCTCCGACAGTGTACCGGGATGTGCAACAATCTAGCTTAGCGTATGACGTTGAAACATCTCGCTAGCTATCTTACGATCATACAATGGCAATATGAAAGTGATGGCACATGTCATGAGACGGAACGGTGGAAGTTGCACGGCAATATATCTCAGAATGGCTATGAAAATGCCATAATAGGTAGGTATGGTGGCTGTTTTGAGGAAGGTATATGGTGGTTTTGTGCACCGGCGAAAGTTGCGCGGCACTAGAGAGGCTAGCAATGGTGGAAGGGTGAGAGTGCATCGATACCATGGACTCACATTAGTCATGAAGAACTCATATACTTATTGCGAAAGTTTTATTAGTAATCGAAACAAAGTGCTAAATGCATATTCCTAGGGGAAGGGTTGGTAGGAGTTAACCATAGCGTGATCCCGACCGCTACACAAAGGACGACAATCAATAAATCAATTATGCTACGACTTCCTAACATAGCGGTTCACCATACGTGCATGCAACGGGAATCACTAACCTTAACACAAGTATTTCTAGATTCACAACACCCTACTATCATAACTCTAATATTACCATATCCATATCTGAAAACTAATTGTGAGGAATCAAAATTCTCTTACTAATCAATGCACTTGAATATGAAAGTTTTATTATATCCTCTTCGGATGTCTATCATATTTAGGACTAATTTCATAACACACGCCAATTACCAAGTTACTTAGAGAGAGCGCTCTCAAAGTGATATAAGTGAAGATCGAGAGTTTTTATTTCTACAAAATATGACACCGCCGTGCTCTACAAAGACTTAAGTGAAGCACTAGAGCAAAATTATCTAGATCAAAAGATATAAGTGAATCTCATGGGAGCAAAATTATCTAGCTCAAAAGATATAAGTGAAGCACATGCGAGTTAAATTGCCTAACTCAAAAGATATAAGTGAAGCTCAGTGAGTATTCAAACAAATTCACGATGAGTGCATGTCCCTCCAAAAAGGTTTGCAGAAAGGATGATTGTGATAAAACAAAAAGCAAAGACTCCTATAATACACGACGCTCCAAGCAAAACACATATCATCTGGTAAATAAAAATATAGCTCCAAGTAACATTACCGATGGATTGAAGACGAAAGAGGGGATGCCTTCCCGGGGCATCCCCAAGCTTAGGCTTTTTGGTGTCCTTGAATTTGGATTGGGATGACTTGGGAATCCCTAAGCTTAGGCTCTTTCCACTCTTTATACCATTGTCCATAAGAACATCACCCAAAACATGAAAACTTCACAACACAAAACTTAAACAAAAACTCGTGATATCATTAGCATAAGAAAACAAACCACCAACTTTTTAGGTACTGCAGTAAACTTACTCCTCCATGGCTCGTACCCCCCAATACTAACCATAGTTTCATCAAAATAAGCAATCAACACAACAAAAACAGAATCTGTCAAAAACAGAACATTATGTAGAAATCTGTATATTTCGTATACCTCTGCTATCCAAACAATTCTGAAAATACGAAAATTAGGTAAATTTCCATATCAATCAGCATAAAAAAGAATCAACTCAAAATCTATTTCTGGATAGGAATTAAAAATAATTTCGTGAGCATAAAGGTTCTGTCTTTTTTCAGCATGATTAAACAACTATCACCAAAACTAATCATAAAGGTTCTACTTGGCACAAACACTAATTAAAACAAAAAACACAATCATAACATAATCATGTTGGTGTGGACTCAACAAAACAGAAAGTAAAAAAGCAAAATAAATTTATTCATTGGGTTGCCTCCCAACAAGCGCTATTGTTTAACGCCCTTAGCTAGACGTAAGGCAATAGATTCAAGTGTTGTCATCTTTAGTGCTCAAACCACTCATACCATCATAATTACTAGTGAGTTCTTTAATTTTATCAATAATAATACTCCTAGATAGGCAAAAAAGATAATCATTAGTGATGATAGGTTTTTTTAAGATATTAAGATAGGTAGGGTGAACACTCAACATTTTAAGATCTTAATCTCTCTTACTAGATGGTTCACCATTGTTTTTAGGAACATAAACAAGCTTAGTGGCCTTATTGTGGGAAAAATTTGGAGTGTTCTGAACAGCAGCAAAAGCGGAACCCAAGTTGGTTATAACATCCTCTAGTTTGCCAATTCTAGCGGAATCATGATCTAGTTTTTCGTTAACTATGGGTTCCTTCTCCTTTAAATTTTTCAAAGTCATCCCCACCTTGGATCCATATTGAGTGATTTGATTGTGGACATTTTTATCCAAACTTTCAATGAATTCTATCGTAGCAACTTTATTTTCAATAATATCCAGCCTACGCATCACATGTTCCAAAGTTAAAGTAGTTCCATTAACCATGAGTGGGGGTGAGCCTACCAAATTTATTAAAGCACCATAAGAATCAACGGTCTGGCTACCCAAGAAATTTCCTCCTACGATGGTGTCAAGAGCATACCTATTCCAAGGGGAAATACCCACATAAAAATTGTGAAGTAGAACGATAGTAGATTGCTTACGAGTAGATATATTCTGAGCATTGCAAATTTTATACCAAGCATATTTTAAGTTTTCTCCCTCATTTTGTTTAAAGTTAAGAACCTTGCTCTCGGGAGTATTGATCATAGCGATAGGACTAGCCATAAGAATAAGTAGACTAACCCACACAAGCAAACGGAAAGTAAGCAAAAGAAAGGGGCGAACGAAAAAGGCAAAATAAAGAAAGGCAAATATTTTTGTAAATTTTGTTTTAGAAGTGGGGGAGAGGAAACCTAGAGGCAAATGGAAAATAATGTAAATGCAAGAGATGAGTTTGTGATAGGTACTTGGTAGATATGCTATACTTGAATACTCCCCGGCAACGGCGCCACAAATTCTTCCTGCTACTTCTTGAGCTTGCGTTGTTTTTTCCCTTGAAGAGGAAAGGGTGATGCAGCAAAGTAGAGATAAGTATTTCCCTCAGTTTGAGAACCAAGGTATCAATCCAGTAGGAGTATCAAGATGAGGCACCAAGGCACCTGCGCAAAGACAAACAAACTTGCACCCAACGCGATAAAGGGGTTGTCAATCCCTTTACGATTACTTGCAAAGTGAGATCTGATAGTGATAATAAGTAAATATAAATAAATAAATAAAATTGCAGCAAGGTATTTTTGGTATTTTTGTATGTAGATCAGAATATATAATGTGTAAAATAGACCCGACGGCCATAGTGTTCACTAGAGGCTTCTCTCATGATAGCAAGTATTACGGTTGGTGAACGAATTACTGTCGAGCAATTGATAGAATCGCACAAAGTCATGACGATATCTAAGGCAATGATAATACATATAGGCATCACATCCGAGACAAGTAGACCGATACTTTCTGCATCTACTACTATTACTCCACACATCGACCGCTATCCAGCATGCATCTAGAGTATTAAGTTCATAACAAACAGAGTAACGCCTTAAGAAAGATGACATGATGTAGAGGGATAGATTCATGCAATATGATATAAACCCCATAGTTTTACCCTTGATGGCAACAACATGATGCGTGCCTCGTTACCCCTTCTGTCACTAGGTGAGGACACCGCACGGTATGAACCCAAACCCAAGCACTTCTAACATTGCAAGAATTATAGATCAAGTTGGCCAAACGAAACCCATAACTCAAAGAGAATTACAAGGATACGAAATCATGCATATAAGAAATCAGAGGAGACTCAAATAATATTCATAGATAATCTGATCATAAATCTACAATTCATTGGATCTCGACGAACACACCGCAAAAGAAAGTTACATCGGATAGATCTCCATGAAGATCATGGAGAACTTTGTATTGAAGATCCAAGAGAGAGAAGAAGCCATCTAGCTACTAGCTATGGACCCGAAGGTGTGTGGTGAACTACTCACGCATCATCGGAGAGGCAATGGTGTTGATGAAGAAGCCCTCCGTGTCTGAATCCCCCTCCGACAGGGCACCAGAATGGTCCCCAGATGGGATCTCGCGGAAACAAAAGCTTGCGGCGGCGGAAAAGTATTCTCGTGGGTCTCTCTGTTGCTTTGGGGATTTTAGGAAATTTATAGGCGAAAGACGTAGGGCAAAGGAGGCACGGGGGGCCCATGACCTTCTAGGTGCGCCCCCCTGGGGCGCGCCTAGGGGGCTCGTGGCCTCCTCCGTGGCCCTATGCCTTGGTTCTCAAGTCTTCTAGATCCCTTCTGTTATGGAAAAAAAATCATCCCAAAGGTTTTATTCCGTTTGGACTCCGTTTAATATTCTTATCTGAAAAAGGTCAAAAACACGGAAAAAAACAGAAACAGGCACTGGGCACTGAGTTAATAGGTTAGTCCCAAAAATAATATAAAATGGCATATAAATGCATATAAAACATCCCAAGTTGATAATATAATAGCATGGAACAATCAAAAATTATAGATACGTTGGAGACGTATCACACGCCGCCGCTCCTTGGCATCTTGATGACGTTGTAGCCCAGGTGCGACGCTGCCATGAACTGCGTGAGGTCGGTGTAGCCGAGTATAGCATTGTACGGAAGGTGGATGTGAGTGACCTTGAAGTCGATCTGCTCGGTGCGGAAGTTGGAGCGGGTGCCGAACGTGACAGTGACATGGATCCGTCCGACGGGAACGAAGGATTGCGCCACAACCCCAGAAAAGGGCTTCGAGGCGCGAGATGCTCTCGGGGCAACCACAACGTGTTGAAGGCCTCCACTGAGATGACGTTGAGTCCCGCGCCGCCATTGATGACGGTCTTGGAGATAGCCACGCGGGAGATGGTCGGCGTGCACAGCAAGGGTAGCGCCCCCGTAGCCGTCGTGGATTTAGGGTGGTCGTTGGGGCCGGAGATGATGTCGACCTCTGGCCGCACACGGTGTTCCGGGGGCTCGGACCTTAGGAATGCCATCCCCCCGCGATGCAGGAAACATTTGACGTGGCGGCTCGAGGGTGGCGCCGGCGATCCGCCGAGAATGCAGGCAACCGCAGGGACGGCCCTGCTTGCTTGGACGCCGTCCACCGCCGCAGATCGGCGGTTGTCGATGGTTGCACTTGCCATGGTGTTGCCGAGTCGACATCTGGTTCCTGCTCTTGGCGTGGAGACTCCGACACGCGCCCCCTACCTGGCGCGCCAAATGTCGGATTTCGGGCTCCACAAAACCTCTAAGATTCGAACTCAGGGGCGCACGCGGAGGCCACTCAACAGATTCGGTTTACCCGGCTCGTTATTCGTTGGGCAAGACTAAGGACTCACACAATGGTGAGGGGGCACAGAAGACAACAATTTACCCAGGTTCGGGCCGCTGCGAGGTGTAAAACCATACTCCTTTGGGTGGATTGCCTCGCACGAAGGTTGGTGGATGAACTAGCACAGTGCTCTTGAGCCTCCAGAGGCCAAGAGGCTAGGTGTATTGCTCTGGGTTTCGATAAACCAATCCCCTTTCCAAGTATCCTACCCTCTCTATTTATAGTGGAGGCTCGGGTCCTCTTCCCTTGTCATAGGCGGGAAGGGATCCCACAATGGCCAGTTTCGGTGGGAGACAAGGGAACGTGCTTCCCCTGTCAAAAGTGGTATTCACGTGCAAAGGAACTGTCCGCGCCATCGGAGATGGGCCCGAGGATGACATTTGCCCTACTGGCGGGTGGCAACGGCTTCGTTGCACCAGAAGGGAAACCTTTGGGACCCATGTCTCCTTTGCACCAAAGGGAAAACTGCCCCGCTCTACCATATGCTGCTCGCCTGTCCTTTCCTGGCGTCACCTTTGACTCATGAGGCTAGGCCTTGCCTCGGAATGTCCACCGCTTCGGCAGGGTCCTGAGCAGAACTCCTGCGGGTCTTGATGCCATGCCTCCTCGTGAGGCCTAGCCCCTCACGAGGGCCTTGTCGAGCCTGCCGATGCTTGGTCGATGGAGTGGGCCAGCCCTAGGCCGCAGACAGGCGAGTCTTCGTACCCCCGTTCCCACAACGCCGACAGATATAACATATAGGTCGAATAGAATATGGTGGTAGGTTTCAAAGGGGGAAAAGTTGAGAAGAAATTTTTGCATCAACTCGGCATATCAACGGGCTATGGAGATGTCCATCAATAGATCTCAATGCGAGGAGTAGGGATTACCATGCAACAAATGCGCTAAAATGTATGAAATATCGACTAAAGCTAAGTGGATGTGCATCCAACTTGCTGCTCATGAAGACCTCGGGCGTTTGAGGAATCCTGTCATCGTAATATATAAACCAAGTTCTGTAATGAAAATTCCCACTAGCATATGGAAGTGAGAAAACATGAGACTCCCTATTTTTGAAACATGGTGCCTCTTTGAGATGCAAGTGTGAAACAATAGGTAGTTGCAGTGTCCCTTCTCTCTTTTCTCTCATTTTTTTATTTTTCTCTTATTTTCTTTTTCTTTTCATTTTATTTTATTTTTCGTCCAGGGTATCATCCCGACTTGTGGGAGAATCATTGTCTCCATCATCCTTACCTCAGTGAGACACTACCCTAATAATGAATAGAACCACACTTCTATTTACTTACAACTCAATATGAGAAACTACAAAAATATGACTCTGTATGAATGCCTCTGGCAGTGTACTAGGATGTGCAATGATCTAGCGTAACATGTATGGTAATGATGAATAGTGGCTTTGCAACAAATACTATGTGAGCTACATGATCATGCAAAGCAATATGAAAGTGAGTGTACTAGTCATATGATGCGATGGTGGAAGTTGCATGGCAATACATATCATAATGGCAATAGAAATTCATTTATATGTAGGTATGGTGGCTGTTTTGAGGAGGATATAAGGTAGCTTATGTGTGATAGAGTGTATCATGTCGCGCATTTTGATGCATCAGCGAAGTTCGCACCGATCCTCAAGGTGAGAATGGGCAATGGACGGTACCGAAGAGGCTAGCAAATATCAGGTGGTGAGAGTGCATACATTCATGGTTTCATATTATTCATAAAGAACTCACATACTTACCGCAAGGTTTTATTAGCTCTTTTAAAGCAGAGTACTACTCGCATGCCCCTATGGGGGAGGTTGGTACGAGTTAACCTTAACATGCCCCGACCTAATTAGCACATGATTTTAACGAGGGCTCACAAATCATCATCATGCCATAACCAAAATTAGATGAACAACAAATTAACATCATTTAACTATCGATATTTTTACTAACCAACAATCATGCACTCATACCCTTTCATATTACCACATCAATATCATTAACCAACAATTTCTTTTTTATGTGCTACTTGTGGTTTTGATTGTGCACTCCTTGAATACCTATAATTTTTGGACTAGTCTTACAACCCATTTATACGTCTCCAGCGTATCAATAATTTATGAAGTATTCATGCCATATTTTCCTATGTTCACAATACTTGTATATGGTTTTGTTGCAATTTGTATGATTTATTTAGAAGTAACCTGGAGTGATGCTGTTTCAGCAGAATTACTCTAGTGATGTTTTTTTTGCAGAAAATAGAAGATATCAGAATAACGTGATTTTTTTTAATGTTTTTGTCTGGAGAAAATAAGAAATACCAGAGCGAAGAACAACTGGAGGGGAGCCACCTCTAGGCACAAGCCAACAGGGCACGCCCACCCTTTGGGAATGTCGTGTTAGCTGTGGGGCGACATGGCTCTGGGTGACGTGATTCCAATGACAAAAAGTGCTATAAATGCAGCAACCCCCAAAAGTTATCCTAGAGCTTCCGTTTAGCCACCGCAAACCTATGTACCAATGAAAAATCATCCGGAGCCCTCTTCCGACAATCTACCGATAGGAGCAATCATTACGGAAGGCCATCTTCATCATCCCGGCGGTGTCCATGACGAGGAGGTAGTAGTTCACCCTGAGGGTTGAGGGTATGTACCAGTCGTAACGTGTTTGATCTCTCTCTCTCATGTTCTTGACATGTCACGATTTTGATGTATCATGGGCTTTGTTAATATAGTTCGATCATATGGTGTTCATCCCTATCTATCTTGATGTGATGAATTAAGTCTTTCCCTTTGATATTTTGTTATGTTGGATTGAATATTGGATTTGAGATCACTTGATGTATCTCTTGCATGTGAATACCCATGGTGAAAATGGAGTGTTCTATTTATTCACTTAATATATGTTTTGGTACTCGACTTGCAGATTCCCGTGGTGACAAAGGGGTAATCTATGCATATGGGTTGATACATCTTCTTGTCCTACTTTATTCAATAGAAATCTTGGGGTACTCTTTGAAGTTCTTTGTGTTGGATTTAATATGATAAATCTGAAATCATTTGATGCATGTCGAATAATTAACCAACAAATACTTGAGGTGACATTACAGTATCTAAGTTCGATTAGGGTTGATTGATATGTACCATATGATCATATGATTCTATTGTTAGCATTGTTGAGAGATTGCACTAGTGAAAGTATGAACCCTAGGACTTATTTCCATGCACTTATACAACATTTTGATCACCATTTTCCGCTTGTTACCTTGTTGTTTTTATATTTTCAGATTACAAAAACCTATATCTACTATCCATATTGCACTTGTATTACCATCTCTTCGCTCAACTAGACCTATACAATTTTCCATTGTATTAGGTATGTTAGGGAAACAAGAGATATCTTGTATTCAATTGCAGGGTTGCTATAGAGAGACCATCTTCATCCAACACCTCCCACGGGTTGACAAACCTTAGGTCACACAGATGAGGGAACATTGTCGTTGTCCTACAAAACTCTACACTTGGAGGCCCAATAACGTCTACAAGAATAAAGTTGCGTAGTAGACATCAACCTATTTTCTAGCAATGTTGCTCGGGAGGTGGGTTCTCGAAGGTATATCTTTAGATCTTTCAATTAAATCTTTTAGTTTCTTGTTTATCACTCGTTTGGTTTATCAAAGAAAATTATATAAAAATGGAATTTAGGTTGCCTCAATTGCTTAGCCTTTTTAATGTCATTCGTGAAATGATGGTTTGGAAAATTGTGGTCAGTTGTTACAGGAAGAATTTATTAAAAGTCTTAATGTGAAATCCTTGAATGATTAGCATTATTGGAATGTTGGTAGCATGAATTCTATGAATATCCATGATGATAATGATATGCAAACCCACAAGCTTGGGTATGCTATGTTTGATGAAGATTATATTTTTAGTCCCCCAAATTTTGATGACATAATTTATTATGATGAAAGCATATCTCCTATTTATGATGATTATATTTATGAAAGTGGATTTGGAGTAGCTTCAGCTCTAGTAATTAGTGATTCACTACTGAAATTTAGAAATTTGTCGTCTGCCATGGCGGACGGTAAAGGGGTGAACCACTGACAACAAAGGCTTTGCCGTCGGTCAGCAGACGACAAAGTAGACGGTAAAAAAATCCGGTGAAGAGGTTTTTGCCGTCTGCTTTTTTAAAGCGGACGACAAAGAATCTTTGCCATGAGGGGGAAGACGGCAAATTAAATGAGACGACACATACACAAACGGCCCCGTTAAGTGTTAACGGCAGGCCTCCTCTCTTTGTCGTCTGCCATCCCCCCTTTGCCATGTGGGGGCAGACGGCAAAGGGGGGAACCAAGCCCCTCTCTCTCCCCTCTTTGCCATCTGCCATCCCCCTTTGCCATGTGGGGCAAACGACAAAGAGGGGAGAGAGGGGGTTGGTTCCCCCCTTTGCCATGTGGGGGCAGACGACAAAGAGGGGAGAAAGAGGGGGCTGGTTCCCCCCTTTGCCATGTGGGGGCAGACAGCAACGGGGGTAACCAGCCCCTCTCTCTCCCCTCTTTGCCGTCTGTCATCCCCCCTTTGCCATGTGGGGGCAGACGACAAAGGGGGGAACAAGCCCCCTCTCTCTCGCCTCTTTACCGTCTGCCATTCCCCCTTTGCCATGTGGGGGCAGACGACAAAGGGGGGAACCAGCCCCTTTTTATTTTATTTCTTACTATATCCAGCATTTTTCACAATAATCATAATATATATATATATTTGACATAAATAAATTTCTTTCCGTACTCATAACCATATTAACATAACTTTCATCCATAGTACATACATATTATGCAAGTTCCATCCGTACCAAACCATATATTACACCAGTTTCATCCACATGCATACAAAGTTTCGTATATATCCATATACTACAATAGTTTCAATACAAGCTTCCGTTAAGCCATGGTACAAGAAATCATCTTCAATCATTCCATCAATATAATCCAAGCTTCCCGTGAAGTGAATGTAATCTGCAAAATGACAAATAAGAAAGTTAGAAGAATAATACTAGAAGAAGAAGTATATAGGTTATTTCGGAGAGAAATTAGCTAAGTATAGGCCATTTAATAGCTAAGTTAGGTGGAATAGGTCATCTTGGAGCTACATAGCCTTATTATGTCATTTAGGAGAGAACTTAGCAAAGTATAGGTCATTCTAGAGCTAACTTGGATATAATATGTCATTTTGTAGCCAACTATGATTATTAATCCATTTTGACCTTATAATGTCATTTTGGAGCTAAATTAGTCATTTTAATGAGCTAACCAAGGTTCTTATGATGTTTTTACCTAACTATGCTAATTATGTCATTTTGGAGGATAATTAGCTAAGTATGTCTTTGTTGGGGAAAATAACCTACGTAGAAGAATAAAGGGAAGAAGCAAGAAGAGAAGAAGCAAGAAGAGAAGAAGAAGGAGAAGAAAAAGAAAAAGAAGGAGGAGGAGGAGGAGAAGGAGGAGGAGAAGGAGAAGAAGAAGAAAAGAAGAAGGACAAGAAGAAGGAGAAGAAGGAGGAGGAGAAGAAGAAGGAGCTTCTCTCCTCCTTCTCCTTCTTCTTCCTCCTTCTCCTTCTTCTTCTCTTCTTCTTCTTCCTTCCTTCCTTTCATTTTTCCTCTTTCTTCTCCTCTTGTCCCCTTCTTCGGGCTAAATTAGCTAAGAATGCCTTTTTGGAGCTAATTATGTCATTTCGAGGATAATTAGCTAAGTATAGGTCATGTTTTATTAAATAGACCATTTTGGAGCTAACTAAGCTAATTATGTCATTTCGGTGGAAGCCTAGCTAACTATAGGTCGTTTCGGAGCTAACTTGGGTAAAATCGGTCATTTCGGAGCAAACTATGCTTATTAAGCCATTTTGGATCTAGCTAGGCTAATTATAGGCCATTTAATACCTAAGTTAGGGGGAATAGGTCATCTTGCATCTACGTAAGCCTTATTATGTCATTTAGGAGAGAACTTAGCTAACTATAGGTCATTTTTTATTAAATAGGTCATTTAGGCGCTAACTAAGCTAATTATGTCATTTTGTAGGATAATTAGCCAATTTAGTCTTTCTTGGATGAGTCTAAGCTACGTAGAAGAAGAGAAAGAGAAGAAGCAAGAAGAGAACAAGAACTAAAAGAAGAAGAAGGAGGAGGAGGAGAAGGAGAAGAAGAAGAAAAGAAGAAGGAGAAGGAGGAAGAAGGAGGAAGAAGAAGGAGAAGGAGGAGCTCCTTCTCCTTCTTCTCCTTCTTCTTATCCTTCTTCTTCTCTTCTTCTTCTTCTTCCTTCCTTTCATTTTTCCTCTTTCTTCTCCTCTTGTCCCCTTCTTCGGGCTAAATTAGCTAAGAATGCCTTTTTGGAGCTAATTATGTCATTTCAAGGACAATTAGCTAAGTATAGGTCATGTTTTGTTAAATAGACCATTTTGGAGCTAACTAAGCTAATTATGTCATTTAGGTGGAACCCTAGCTAACTATAGGTCATTTCGGAGCTAACTTGGGTCAAATAGGTCATTCCGGAGCAAACTATGCTTATTAAGCCATTTTGGATCTAGCTACCCTAATTATAGGCCATTTAATACCTAAGTTAGGGGGAATAGGTCATCTTGCAGCTACGTAAGCCTCATTATGTCATTTAGGAGAGAACTTAGCTAACTATAGGTCATTTTTTATTAAATAGGTCATTTAGGAGCTAACTAAGCTAATTATGTCATTTTGTAGGATAATTAGCCAATTTAGTCTTTCTTGAATGAGTCTAAGCTACGTAGAAGAAGAGAAAGAGAAGAAGCAAGAAGAGAAGAAGAAGTAAAAGAAGAAGGAGGAGGAGGAGGAGAAGGAGAAGGAAGAGGAGAAGAAGAAGAAAAGAAGAAGGAGAAGGAGAAGGAGGAAGAAGGAGGAAGAAGAAGGAGAAGGAGGAACTCCTTCTCCTTCTTCTACTCCTTCTTCTCCTTCTTCTTATCCTTCTTCTTCTCTTCTTCTTCTTCTCCCTTCCTTTCAATTTTCCTCTTTCTTCTCCTCTTGTCCCCTTGTTCGGGCTAAATTAGCTAAGAATGCCTTTTTGGAGCTAATTATGTCATTTCGAGGATAATTAGCTAAGTATAGGTCATGTTTTATTAAATAGACCATTTTGGAGCTAACTAAGCTAATTATGTCATTTAGGTGGAAGCCTAGCTAACTATAGGTCGTTTCGGAGCTAACTTGGGTAAAATAGGTCATTCCGGAGCAAACTATGCTAATTAAGCCATTTTGGATCTAGCTAGGCTAATTATAGGCCATTTAATACCTAAGATAGGGGGAATAGGTCATCTTGCAGCTACGTAAGCCTTATTATGTCATTTAGGAGAGAACTTAGCTAACTATATGTCATTTTTTATTAAATAGGTCATTTAGGAGCTAACTAAGCTAATTATGTCATTTTGTAGGATAATTAGCCGATTTAGTATTTCTTGGATGAGTCTAAGCTATGTAGAAGAAGAGAAAGAGAAGAAGCAAGAAGAGAAGAAGAAGTAAAGGAAGGAGGAGGAGGAGGAGGAGGGGGAGAAGGAGAAGGAAGAGGAGAAGAATAAGAAAAGAAGAAGGAGAAGGAGAAGGAGGAAGAAGGAGGAAGAAGAAGGAGAAGGAGGAGCTCCTTCTCCTTCTTCTCCTCCTTGTTCTCCTTCTTCTTATCCTTCTTCTTCTCTTCTTCTTCTCATCTTCTTCTTCCTTCCTTCCTTTCATTTTTCCTCTTTGTTCGCCTCTTGTCCCCTTCTTCGGGCTAAATTAGCTAAGAATGCCTTTTTGGAGCTAATTATGTCATTTCGAGGATAATTAGCTAAGTATAGGTCATGTTTTATTAAATAGACCATTTTGGAGCTAACTAAGCTAATTATGTCATTTAGGTGGAAGCCTAGCTAACTATAGGTCGTTTCGGAGCTAACTTGGGTAAAATAGGTCATTTCGGAGCAAACTATGCTTATTAAGCCATTTTGGATCTAGCTAGGCTAATTATAGGCCATTTAATACCTAAGTTAAGGGGAATTGGTCATCTTGCAGCTACGTAAGCCTTATTATGTCATTTAGGAGAGAGCCTAGCTAACTATAGGTCATTTTTTATTAAATAGGTCATTTAGGATCTAACTAAGGTAATTATGTCATTTTGTAGGATAATTAGCCAATTTAGTCTTTCTTGGATGAGTCTAAGCTACGTAGAAGAAGAGAAAGAGAAGAAGCGAGAAGAGAAGAAGAAGTAAAATACGAAGGAGGAGGAGGAGGAGGAGAAGGAGAAGGAAGAGGAGAAGAATAAGAAAAGAAGAAGGAGAAGGAGAAGGAGGAAGAAGGAGGAAGAAGAAGGAGAAGGAGGAGCTCCTTCTTCTCCTCCTTCTTCTCCTTCTCCTTCTTCTTCTTCCTTCTCCTTCTTCTTCCTCTCTTCTTCTTCTTCTTCCTTCCTTTCAATTTTCCTCTTTCTTCTCCTCTTGTCCCCTTCTTTGGGCTAAATTAGCTAAGAATGCCTTTTTGGAGCTAATTATGTCATTTCAAGGATAATTAGCTAAGTATAGGTCATGTTTTATTAAATAGACCATTTTGGAGCTAACTAACCTAATTATGTCATTTAGCTGGAAGCCTAGCTAACTATAGGTCGTTTAGGAGCTAACATGGTTAAATAGGTCATTCCGGAGCAAACTATGCTTATTAAGCCATCTTGGATCTAGCTAGGATAATTATAGGCCATTTAATACCTAAGTTAGGGGGAATAGGTCATCTTGCAGCTACGTAAGCCTTATTATGTCATTTAGGAGATAACTTAGCTAACTATAGGTCATTTTTTATTAAATAGGTCATTTAGGAGCTAACTAAGCTAATTATGTCATTTTGTAGGGTAATTAGCCAATTTAGTCTTTCTTGGATGAGTCTAAGCTACATAGAAGAAGAGAAAGAGAAGAAGCAAGAAGAGAAGAAGAAGTAAAAGAAGAAGAAGAAGGAGGAGGAGGAGGAGGAGGAGAAGGAGAAGGAAGAGGAGAAGAAGAAGAAAAGAAGAAGGAGAAGGAGAAGGAGGAAGAAGAAGGAGAAGGAGGAGCTCCTTCTCCTTCTTCTACTCCTTCTTCTCCTTCTCCTTCTCCTTCTTATTCCTCCTCCTTCTTCTTCTTCTCTTCTTCTTCTTCTTCCTTCCTTTCATTTTTCCTCTTTCTTCTCCTCTTGTCCCCTTCTTCGTGCTAAATTAGCTAAGAATGCCTTTTTGGAGCTAATTTTGTCATTTCAAGGATAATTAGCTAAGTATAGGTCATGTTTTATTAAATAGACAATTTTGGAGATAACTAAGCTAATTATGTAATTTAGGTGGAAGCCTAGCTAATTTTTATTAAAACACTAGAAATAACATACCATTATCCTCATCACGGCGGTGAAGCACGGTGGCTCTCGCTTGTTTCACCTGGAGTAGGCTGCCCTGGAGAAGGCTCCACTGTAGAAGGGTCATGCGATGAATTTAGGGAGATATTCTGCACCAAACATCGCATGTGTATCAACTATATCAAATATCTGGGAATAAGAGTAGTTCAAAGAAATTAGAAGTTGCGGAACAATAATTTACCGAGAACTTACTCGATGTACGGCCGTACTTCTGTTAGGTTGGTGAAGATATACAATGAAATGGTCCGCCATTCTTCGACATCCAACGATTTCTCTTTCGAATCACCAGATGGTGCGAGCTGACCTTTGAATAGGCTGAGGTTGGATCGAACTTTTTTTGGATCGCCATCATTGTACCGAGGCTTCGGGTTATGCAAATGGTGATTTTTGGCTTCGTAGTGTGATGTCACGAAGTTTGCCGCCTCCTCAGTAATGAATGCCTCGGCCGTCGAAGCTTCAATTCTACGTTTATTTTTACACATAGCTCGAAGTGTCTTCTGCATCCTCTCAGTTGAGTAGCACCATCGATTTTGAACGCCGCCCCCCCATTCTTGCCTCGGTTGGGAGAGGCAAAATCAAATGTTGCATTGGATTAAAGAAGCCCAGTGGAAAGATCTTTTCTAATTTGTAGATCAACTCCGGTGCCAACTCTTCCATTTCATCTAGCACGCCAGGTGGTAATTCTTTCGCACAAAGAGAACGGAAGAAATAGCACAGCTCTGCCAGTACTAGCCATTCATCCTCAGGGATAAAGCCACGCAACATCACCCGCATTACCCGCTCAATCCATATGTGCCAATCATGACTCTTCAGACCAAATATTTTCTATTTCTCAAGACTCGCTCCCCTCTTTAGATTTGCAGCATACCCATTGGGGAACATCAACCGCATTTTCATCCAAAATAGCATTCCCTCATAGCTGGCCTTTCAAGATTGAACCATGCCTTTGGCTTCGCTATGCTTTGCTTTCCTTTCCGTTGTCGCAAGTTTTGCAACGGTCTATAACATAGATCCTCCAGGTCGACTCTAGCCTTAGGATTATCTTTTGACTTCCCCTCTATGCCGAACAATGTACCAAAAATGGACTCCGCAATTGTCGGGACCCGATCCTAAGCCATAGGAATCTAGCCTGTAACACATCGCATCCCCTTGCGGTCTCACGCACGGTTAACTCCTCGGCTGCAGCCTTACCTTAGCCGGGACCGTTTGCATCTTTTGACTCACGTATGCAATAGTGTTGCTAGCATTCCAATGTCAAAGAACCCGGATGGACATGTCTAGTCATGAACCAAAGTGGCAGTACCACACAAGGACAGGCATACATGACCCAACAAAGCAGGTGTCGGTCATCAGCGAGTGTAGACGAGTCGTAGCAAGCTACAAGGACTCCATTACATCGCGTGACATTTCCCCAAAGAGGACAGACACAGCAGCTAAGAAGGACACATGCCGGTCAACCAATGTGTCCGGAGGAGTAGCGAGCTACCAAGGCTCGTTGGATCACAAAGGGGCATTTCCTTGTAAGGAAGGCTACTAAAGTTCACGACTAGGTAATCGAACCCCATACATATCAAGTACGACACACGTACGCATGGCATACCGATATGTATAGATACATCGATGGCATCACAACATAACCATAAACATACAAGCTTTATTTAAGAGGCTCGGAAGAGCCACACACACAATATTACACATTAAGGGTCTCACGACCCATAAAAGCAGTCATTCAGTTACTAGCCAGCGGAAGAGTTTAAACTGTCGGAGTACAGACAAGGCAACTAGAAGGCACATGGCCTGACTATACTACAGATCCAACGTAGGGCCAGATCGTAGCTGGGACACCAGCTACTCGTCGTCATCGATGTCTACGAAGAACCCTCCATTTGGGTCATTAGCAACCTCTGCAACATTATTAAACAAACATGAGTACGAAGGTACTCAGCAAGACTTTAGGATAACTAACTACTCATGCAAGGTATCAAAAGGGTATTGTGGGGTTTCATGCGGAAAGCCAGCATTTGACTCGTGGCTAGACAACTTGCATTTTTAAATAATTTTGACAACTTGATTTCTCGCACACGAGTCCACTAACACCACAACAATACACCATCGTGAAATCATTCCATCACCATTCGGAATTGCCGTCCACGACACTCACGCTTATCTTGACAACTTTATGAGTAGCCATTGAAGTTATCTATGAACAACATATGTCTCCAAGTAGTCCATATCCGCGGATGCGGCTATTCGAATAGATCATAACCCTGCAGGGGTGTACTTCGTCACACACGCTCTCGCCACTTATCGCCATGTGCACGTCATGCACCTCGGCAACCTTCAAGCGGAAGCCCAGCGAGGGAGTCGGCCACGACCGTTAACCACACTAGTACCTAGTCCAGGTTTATCGCCTATCTGAGAGTAACCCGTACGAAAGTCCGGCCGGGGTTTCCGCCACGGCCTCAAACGATGTGCGCAGGGTTCCCAAGCCCACCATCCGGGTGCCACTTGGTACACCGTGCCACTGCCTACCGCATCATAGCCCACCTCTCAGGTCAGCACTATGCACGGCCTCCAGCATGACTATAAACACCAGAAACTACTTGCAACTCCTGGACCGAGTACTAAGCGATTAATAAGTCGAGAGGGTCAATTAAGTATCCCAACGTGTGGTAGTATCTAGTCTTGGATTGCATACACGGAACTCAATTCCTAAGGACGGTTCCAATGAAACAACCCGCCATGTAATCCAACACAGACTTTCACCGGTACCTTTACCAAATCAAGTTCAACACACGACCTTTGCTCATCGAATACATTCTCACAATTCTGTTCATCTCCCAGATGAAAGACCATACACAAATCTAAGCATAGCATGCATAGCAGGATAAGACACATCAAGGCTCAAGCAACTACCAAGTATGCTAGGTTGCAAGGTTCGGCTATTTACTGTGACAAGGTTAGGTCATGCAAAGGAAGTGGGTTCAACTAATCGTGGCAAAAGCAGTTGAAGCATTTGATCCTAATGCAAAAATAAGTGCAGGAGCAAGAACATGGGATTTATCGGGATGATCAAAAATGGTTGCTTGCCTTGTTGCTCAGAGGAGGGACAATATCCGACAGACGGATATTCAGTGGAATCCGGGGGTGCGGAGCCTACCGAAATGAATGGCAACAATCAATAACAATCATATGCAAGCAAGATGATGCATGAGCATGGCATGAGAATGCAAGGTGATAAACTAATATAATCAACATTTATTAGGTTTAGAGTTGATTTGAATCACACTCAAATATCAATTCAAACGAGGTATTCTCGGATACCGATTTAATTGATTCGACCTGATGCTCAGATCAACTTGATGCTAACATGCACGAGATGTCATGTTAAGGTACTGATTTGTAATTAGGATAGTGTGTGATCATGTCATTCATAATGAAATTTGAATATTTTCCAAATTTCATTTATAAAGTAATTATAAGAATTGACTTATTCATTAATCTACATGTTTGGGTTCTGTAACTTTTTCAAACATGCATGAAAATGCCATAATCAGATTACTTGGATTTTTCTGATAATTTTTCATATATAAATTATTTTCATCCGAGTTATATTTTAATTTCTATGATTTTTACAAGTTTTAGCAATTTGCTGGATTTATTTTATAAACAGAAATACTAATATTGCATCACTACTGACGTCAGCACGTCAACTGCGCCTGGGCCAGGTCAAACCTGACCAGTGGGGTCCACTGGTCAGTGACCCAGGGGCTAACCCCGCGCTGACCAGCCCCTAACTGGGGTTTGACCAGGCTTGGGCCCTCTGGCAGTGACTGAGGGAAGGTTAATTACGCCCTAATGGTCGGCCACGTCGACGTCCACCGGAGGGTGGTCGCCGGTGACCAAGCCCGCGGCGGAGGGCTCGCCGGAGACGACCTAAGCGGCGCTACACGGCACCAAATCGAGCGCGGTTTGTAGCTACGGGACGCTGGCGAAGCAGCCGATCTGGCAGGGGCATCAGGAGAAGCTAGGGTCGCCGGAAGAGGCGCCGGCGACGAGCCGAAGCGGCGGCCGAAGCTCGGCCTTCCGCGGGTGATGGCTCCAGGGCACGGGAAGGACGGCTGATGGCTCATCACATTCCTGGCGGCTCTAGGAGCTCGATCCCTAGCTCGAGCGCGTGGAAGAGACACCACAGCGACGGTGACGACATGACCGGCGGCGAGGAGCTCTCGACCTTGGTGGGGAACGGGGCTACGGTGCGCGGAAGAGCGTGGGGTGAGAGGGGAAATGATGACGAGCTCACGGCGGTTCCGATGGTGTTGTTGTAGGGCTCGGGGGTGCGCCGGAGGGAGCGAATCGACGGAAGAGGTCCGGCGGCCGGAGGTGGAGAAGATGGCGGCGAGGCGACGACAGGGGGCCTCCGGGCTTGATTCCTTCTTCCAGGGAACGAGGAGGAGCACGGCGGGGCTTTGGGGCACAACAGCTGGGCTGGAGGGGGCTCGTGGCCACGGCTACGACGATCGGCGGCGACAAGCAGGCTCGACCATGGTGGGAGAGGGCGAGAGAGAGATGGAGGGGAGCCAGAGATGGGTGGAGAAGGGAGAGACGTGTACGGGGTACTCATCCCCGCCGTCTGCGTGGCTCGGGCAAGCAGGAGGTGGCCAGGGGATGTGGCCGCGCTCGCCGGCGCGTCGGCACGCAGCTGCTTCTCCTCCTGATAGGAGGAAGAAGACAGCCGTGCCCCTGGTGGGCTGGGCCTGCATGGGCGACAAATAGAGGTAAGTCATTTCTTTCTGTTATTTCTTTTCGATTTTGTTTCTGTTTTGCTAACTATTGTTTTGCTATTTATTTCAGCTCCAAAATGGGTTGTAAAACTATTTTAAACACACCTGAATATTTGTTGGAATATTCCCAACCATTTCCAAAGTTTTCAACATTTTTGAAAATTTAAAGTTTCTGATTTTAAATTTAAAATTTGAAACCAGTGGCTTTTTGCATTAATTTAAAAGCTTGAAGTGTCAAGAAAAATGTTTTCTTCATTGCTCATTTACTTTCAGGATTTATCAGAAAGTTTGAACTTTTCTTGAGGCCATTTTGGATTCATTGATTTTAACTAGTTTGAGATTTCCTTTATTTAAACTAGTGGCTAGGGTTTTGAGTTTTTCCTTTGCCACTTTCTTGTTCTTGTTGGAGAATTTCTTAGATGCAATGCAAAGAAGACATGAGCACAAGACTAACTTGCTTAAGGTATCAGGGATGTGACAACTCACCCCCACTCAAAAGAATCTCGTCCCGAGATTTAGAAGTCGTCGGAAATAACGCAGGATACTCAAGTCGGAGACGATCCTCTCTTTCCCAAGTTGCCTCCTTTTCAGAATGATTTGACCATTGAACTTTAAGAAACCTGAGGTTTCGACGTCGAGTGGTACGCTCAGCTTGATCAAGAATACGCACGGGGTATTCTCGGTATGAAAGGTTATCTTGGAGATCAAGCGTTTCGTGGTCCACTTCATGGATAGGATCCGAAAAGCAACGCCTGAGTTGCGAGACGTGGAAAACATCATGAACCTTGGAAAGATGTGGAGGAAGTTCCAACTAGTAAGCAAGTTCTCCTCGTTTGGCAAGAATGCGAAAAGGACGAATGTAACGAGGAGCCAACTTGCCCTTGATACCGAATCGATGGGTACCCTTCAAAGGTGTAACCCGAAGGTAAGCCTTCTCGTCAACTTCAAAGGTCACAGCCTTATGATGACGATCATATTGGCTCTTTTGACGAGACTGGGCTGTTTTCAACTTTTCACGAATGATGCGAACCTGCTCTTCTGCATCCTGGATCATATCCGGGCCAAAGAGTTGCCTCTCTCCTGTTTCTGACCAATTAAGAGGTGTTCGACATCTTCGTCCATAGAGAACTTCAAAAGGAGCTTTGCCCAAGCTGGATTGATAACTATTGTTATAAGCGAATTCGGCGAATGGAAGGCACTTTTCCCAATTCATACCGAACGATATAACACAAGCTCGGAGCATATCTTCTAGGATTTGATTCACTCTTTCTACTTGACCACTTGATTGAGGATGGAAAGCTGTGCTAAAAGATAGGTGAGTCCCCATGGCATTCTGAAAACTTTCCCAGAAGCGAGAAGTAAAGATACTCCCACGGTTCGAGTTAATCTCCAGGGGAACACCATGAAGAGACACTATTCGGGAGATATATAACTCTGCTAGCTGGCTAGCTGTTATACTCTCACGAATGGGAAGAAAATGAGCCACTTTGGAAAGACGGTCAATGACCACAAAGATAGCATTATTCCCTTTCTTGGTCTTGGGAAATCCCGTAATGAATCCCATGCTAACTTTATCCCATTTCCATTCAGGAATAGCTAGAGGTTGAAGGGTGCCAGCAGGCCTTTGATGTTCTGCCTTAACTCGACGACAAACGTCGCAGTTAGCGACGAACTCAGCAATTTCTCTCTTCATCCTAGTCCACCAGAACCTCTGGCGTAGGTCCTGATACATCTTAGTACTACCGGGATGAATGGTGAGAGGAGAATCATGAGCCTCCTTAAGGATCAATTGCCGCAGACGTTTGCTCTTGGGAACCACTAAACGGTTCTGAAAGAACACAACACCTTTCTCATTGATGGAGAAATCCCTAGCGTTGCCGCTAGCAATATTCTCCTTGATCCGGGATATACCCTTATCATAGGCCTGCACGGCTATGATTTGATGCCAAAGAGTAGGCTTCGCCACCAGGGTAGAAAGAAATCCTTGAGGAACAATATGAAGATTCAACTTCCAAAAGTCCTCATAGAGATGTGGTTGACCTTGTTGTAGCATCAAATTGTTACAATAAGATTTACGACTTAGTGCATCGGCCATAACATTGGCCTTCCCCGGGGTGTTAGTTATCCCTAAGTCGTAATCCGAGATCAACTCAACCCACCGTCTTTGCCTGAGATTCAAATCCGGCTGGGTGAAGATACATTTCAGACTTTGGTGATCACTGAATATTTCGCAACGATTACCCAAAAGGTAATGTCGCCAGGTTTTTAGAGCATGGACCACAGCTGGAAGCTCAAGGTCATGGGTGGGATAATTATCCTCATGTGGACGCAACTGTCGAGATGCGTATGCGATCACATGACGATCTTGCATGAGAATGCAACCTAATCCTTGTCGCGAGGCGTCGCAATAGATAACAAAGTCCTTAGAAAAATCTGGTGGTAGCAACACAGGTGCGGAAGTCAGGCGTCTTTTCAGTTCCTGAAAACTATGCTCACACTGTGGTGTCCACTCAAACTTTTTATCCTTCTTGAGGAGTTCAGTTAGAGGCTTTGCACCTTGGAGAAATTCTCGACAAAGCAGCGACAATAGCTCGCTAGACCAAGCAAACTCCTAACTTGCTTAACCGATTCAGGTTGAGTCCAATCAAGGACAGCTTGAACTCTCTCGGGATTGACACCAATACCCTTACCAGAGATTACGTGTCCTAGATAGGTCACTTCTGGTAACCAGAATTTACATTTTGAAAACTTGGCATAAAGGCGATGCTCTCGAAGTTTCATCAATACCAGCCTTAGATGCTCGGCATGTTCTTGTTCGTTCTTCGAGTAGATGAGAATATCATCGAGGTATACCACGACGAATTTATCCAAATACTCCATGAAGATTGAATTCATCAGACGAGAGAAAGTGGCTGGGGCATTGGTTAACCCGAAGGACATGACGATGTACTCGTATTGGCCATAACGAGTAACAAAAGCCGTTTTTGGAATGTCCCCGTTCTTGATCTTGATTTGATGGTATCCCAACCTCAAATCCATTTTGGAGAAGACTGAGGATCCAGTGAGCTGATCGTACAGATCGTTGATCCTGGGGAGCGGATACTTGTTCTTTATGGTGACCAGATTAACTGGTCGATAATCTACAACCATCCGATCCGTTCCGTCTTTCTTCTTGACGAAGAGGACGGGGAAAGCCCAAGGAGAAGAGCTAGGACGAATGAAACCTTTGTTCAAGGCCTCGTCTAGTTGCTTCTTAAGTTCGGCTAGCTCCAGGGGTGCCATCTTATATGGTCTTCTGGCTATTGGGACAGTTCCCGGAACAAGGTCTATCACAAACTCCACATCTCTGTCAGGTGGAATTCCTGGTAGTTCCTCTGGAAAAACATCCGGGAAGTCACGGACTACCGGAACGTCTTCAAGTTCCGGAAGAGGGCTGGCATTTAGGGAATAGAGTTGGCATTTGGCAACTCGAGTAGAGACATTTACTATCTCACCCGAGGGATGGGTAAGCTGGACATTTCTAGAATGAGTATCAATCTTGGCATAGTGAGCTGACATCCAGTCCATGCCCAAGATGATATTAATATCCGAAGATTTCAATGCTATCAATGAGGCTAGAAAAACTAGCCTGTCTACTAGAATTTCATTGTCATAGGTTATCCTAGAGGTTTGCCATTTACTACCAGGAGTTTGGACAACCAATGGGATGGGCATATCACAAAAAGACATGTTATGCAACTGTGCATAACTTTCTGAAATGAAGGAATGAGAAGACCCAGTGTCAAAGAGAACGGACGCTGGGTGATGATTAACAAGAAGCGTACCCAGCATGACGTCGGGATCCTCTGCAGCTTCTTCTGCTGACACATAGTTCACACGGCCATGTGCAGGAGTTGGCTTCACATAGTAAGCTTTGCCCGACTTGGCCTGCCCGACGGACTTTCCGGGTTGCTTGGCACCCACATTCTGAGGACACTCACGGGAATAGTGCCCTGGTTCTCCACACTTGTAGCATATCACTTGGTTGGCGCGTGGTGCAGCATTGCTAGCTGGACCACCATAAGCTTTTGCTGGAGGGTTGGCCTGATTCGTCTGAGGCGCCATGTAGGATGGCCTCGGAGTGTATCTTGGCGGCAGAGAACTGTTCGGAACCCACAACCCGCGTTTTGGAAACGCGGAACCAGAAGACGAGCCAAAGTCACGGGAGTGCTTCCTTGTGGCTTCGAAGTCAGAATGACCAGTCTCGGCACTGATCGCCTTGTTAACTAGGGCTTGAAAGCTTGCACACTCATGGAGGCGCAGATCATGACGGAGCTCAGGGCTCAGGCCCTTACGGAATCTTGCTTGCTTCTTGGCGTCAGTAGATACCTCCTCTGTTGCATAGCGGGCGAGGTTACCGAACTCGCGGCTATAGGCATCCACAGACAACTTGCCCTGAGTGAAGGCACAGAACTCTTCGCTCTTTCTGTCCATCAGGCCCTCTGGAATATGGTGCACACGAAAAGCTGCACTGAAGTCTGCCCATGTGGCTGCTGGTTCAGCGGGACACATTGCTTCAAAATTCTCCCACCACAGATTGGCGGGTCCTTCCAGGAAATACGCCGCAAAGGTTACCTTGTCGGCCTCAGACACATTCGCAGAGCGAATCTTTCGTGAGATGCTGCACAACCAGTCGTCAACGTCGAGGGGATCGACGGAATGATGAAACTTTGGAGGATTCAGCTTCACAAAGTCATTGAGGGTCACTGCAGCATTCCTAGGCTGACGAGCCGTATTCTGCTCAATACGCTCTAGCAGTCGGTTGGTCTCCCTTTTATTTCTCTCTGCCTCAAGCATCACTTCCACTAGAGAAGGCGGGTGAGGCAGGTCTTCCTGCGACGCTTGACTACCCTCGCCTTGCTCATGAGCAGGGGCACGGTTCAACCTGGTGAACACCATCCTGACAAACAAACTCACAGCTTAGACCAATATCATATCAATACTAGCTATGGATTATGAATGTACTAAACACACGGAATGCGGAAATGAATATCCGAACAGCATGGTAACAAGCAACTGCTATATATACACCATGGTTCATACACACCCTTACATAGTTCAGTACAACCTTAACCGAGGAGCAAACTACTGAAATTATGAAACTACTCATCAGAAGCTTACAAGCTTCCTACACATTATTTATCTAGGCCTCCGGAATTCATTTCACATCACAGACATACTTCACAAGTCACGCAGGACTGTGAATGTACGGCTACTACCATAGTATCCTTCCGCTCATAGCTCAGGCTTCCGCATAGAACATCTCATAGAGATTACCTCCATGATCTGGAAGCTCAACCTGCGGATCAGGAAACACTCTAGCCTGATATCCCTGGGATCCATAAGGACATGGATGTGGCCTTGGTCCCCTGACTGATGGTAAGAGGGGTCCCCGAAGAGGTGTGACTCCTCCTATAGCTGGCCAGTCAACGTGAGCCGGAAGATGGGTCCTAACAGGGTTCAACATCTCCATCTCTCCATACCCTATCTGGACTACCGGTGCCAGCTGCGTCAAGGCCGTCCACAGACGGGCACGGGTAGCATAACGCTCCATGCGGAGAGCACGAGCATCCCTGTCTCTGTTCTCTAGCATCTCAACAGTGGACTGCAGTAGTGGATCCTCCATAGAAGAATCAAAATAGACTCCACTGAGGTATCCCTCTTCACCAGGCTAAGAGGCCGGAACATAGCAGAACTCTGAATTCTGCAGCAGTGCATGTCTCGCTCTCATAATGGTCAGCATCGAATAGGCAGCATCTTGTACTGCCATGTCAACAGTGACTCCCAACCCATAGGACCAATGGATTGGCTCCTCAGCTCCAGGGTAGTCTGGAAATACCCTAAAAGTGTAGATGTACTGGCTCTGGTTGAAGTCTCGGTACTGTTCCTCCACTGTGTACTCGGGGTACCAGCGGTAACCGCACACCGACATCACCCTGACCAGCATGGCCGTATGACCCAGCACATCAATGCACCTGGTCAGACGTACCACCTGACGAGAAGGACGGCCAGGCATGTGTAAATAGAGAGTAATGCAAAAGCATTAGAGCTCCGAATGCAAAATTGGGCAGCATGACGGCTGTAAGTTCTCAAAAACAAATTTTGAGACAACCCAAAATGGAATAGCGTAACCACTCAACTATCAAGTTCAACTCTCTGATCATCAAACTTACTTCCTTTTTCCTAGGAATGACAGAAACCCAATATCTCTTGACCCGTAGTCCTATAATCTACCGGTCAGAAACACGAGCCTAGAAGAAGATGAGTAACCTAGTCCTTAATTCCCGCAGAAAAGACGAGGATGACAAGAATAGAATAACTTGAGAAGAGAACAAGAGTCTTACGTTCCCTTCCACAAACAATTCCCTTATATATAACTAAAGCAATTCTAGACTCAACTTCGACCAGTTTGGCTTAGTAATCCTACAGTCAGTCAGGCTCTGATACCAACGCTGTCGGGACCCCGATCCTAAGCCATAGGAATCTAGCCTGTAACACATCGCATCCCTTTGCAATCTCACGCACGATTAACTCCTCGGCTGCAGCATTACCTTAGCCGGGACCGTTTGCGTATTTTGACTCACGTATGCAATAGTGTCGCTAGCATTCCAATGTCAAAGAACCCGGATCGACATGTCTAGTCATGAACCAAAGTGGCGGTACCACACAAGGACAGGCATACATGACCCAACAAAGCAGGTGTCGGTCATCAGCGAGTGTAGACGAGTCGTGGCAAGCTACAAGGACTGCATTACATTGCGTGACATTTCCCCAAAGAGGACAGACACAGCAGCTAAGAAGGACACATGCCGGTCAACCAATGTGTCCGGAGGAGTAGCGAGCTACCAAGGCTCGTTGGATCACAAAGGGGCATTTCCTTGTAAGGAAGACTACTAAAGTTCACGACTAGGTAATCGAACCCCATACATATCAAGTACGACACACGTACGCATGGCATACCGATATGTATAGATACATCGATGGCATCACAACATAACCATAAACATACAAGCTTTATTTAAGAGGCTCGGAAGAGCCACACACACAATATTACACATTAAGGGTCTCACGACCCATAAAAGCAGTCATTCAGTTACAAGCCAGCGGAAGAGTTTAAACTGTCGGAGTACAGACAAGGCAGCTAGAAGGCACATGGCCTGACTATACTACAGATCCAACGTAGGGCCAGATCGTAGCTGGGACACCAGCTACTCGTCGTCATCGATGTCTACGAAGAACCCTCCATTTGGGTCATTAGCAACCTCTGCAACATTATTAAACAAACATGAGTACGAAGGTACTCAGCAAGACTTTAGGATAACTAACTACTCATGCAAGGTATCAAAAGGGTATTGTGGGGTTTCATGCGGAAAGCCAGCATTTGACTCGTGGCTAGACAACTTGCATTTTTAAATAATTTTGACAACTTGATTTCTCGCACACGAGTCCACTAACACCACAACAATACACCATCGTGAAATCATTCCATCACCATTCGGAATTGCCGTCCACGACACTCACGCTTATCTTGACAACTTTATGAGTAGCCATTGAAGTTATCTATGAACAACATATGTCTCCAAGTAGTCCATATCCGCGGATGCGGCTATTCGAATAGATCATAACCCTGCAGGGGTGTACTTCGTCACACACGCTCTCGCCACTTATCGCCATGTGCACGTCATGCACCTCGGCAACCTTCAAGCGGAAGCCCAGCGAGGGAGTCGGCCACGACCGTTAACCACACTAGTACCTAGTCCAGGTTTATCGCCTATCTGAGAGTAACCCGTACGAAAGTCCGGCCGGGGTTTCCGCCACGGCCTCAAACGATGTGCGCAGGGTTCCCAAGCCCACCATCCGGGTGCCACTTGGTACACCGTGCCACTGCCTACCGCATCATAGCCCACCTCTCAGGTCAGCACTATGCACGGCCTCCAGCATGACTATAAACACCAGAAACTACTTGCAACTCCTGGACCGAGTACTAAGCGATTAATAAGTCGAGAGGGTCCATTAAGTATCCCAACGTGTGGTAGTATCTAGTCTTGGATTGCATACACGGAACTCAATTCCTAAGGACGGTTCCAATGAAACAACCCGCCATGTAATCCAACACAGACTTTCACCGGTACCTTTACCAAATCAAGTTCAACACACGACCTTTGCTCATCGAATACATTCTCACAATTCTGTTCATCTCCCAGATGACAGACCATACACAAATCTAAGCATAGCATGCATAGCAGGATAAGACACATCAAGGCTCAAGCAACTACCAAGTATGCTAGGTTGCAAGGTTCGGCTATTTACTGTGACAAGGTTAGGTCATGCAAAGGAAGTGGGTTCAACTAATCGTGGCAAAAGGAGTTGAAGCATTTGATCCTAATGCAAAAATAAGTGCAGGAGCAAGAACATGGGATTTATCGGGATGATCAAAAATGGTTTCTTGCCTTGTTGCTCAGAGGAGGGACAATATCCGACAGACGGATATTCGGTGGAATCCGGGGGTGCGGAGCCTACCGAAATGAATGGCAACAATCAATAACAATCATATGCAAGCAAGATGATGCATGAGCATGGCATGAGAATGCAAGGTGATAAACTAATATAATCAACATGTATTAGGTTTAGAGTTGATTTGAATCACACTCAAATATCAATTCAAACGAGGTATTCTCGGATACCGATTTAATTGATTCGACCTGATGCTCAGATCAACTTGATGTTAACATGCACGAGATGTCATGTTAAGGTACTGATTTGTAATTAGGACAGTGTGTGATCATGTCATTCATAATGAAATTTGAATATTTTCCAAATTTCATTTGTAAAGTAATTATAAGAATTGACTTATTCATTAATCTACATGTTTGGGTTCTGTAACTTTTTCAAACATGCATGAAAAGACCATAATCAGATTCCTTGGATTTTTCTGAAACTTTTTCATATATAAATTATTTTCATCCGAGTTATATTTTAATTTCTATGATTTTTACAAGTTTTAGCAATTTGCTGGATTTATTTTATAAACAGAAATACTAATATTGCATCACTACTGACGTCAGCAGGTCAACTGCGCGTGGGCCAGGTCAAACCTGACCAGTGGGGTCCATTGGTTAGTTACCCAGGGGCTAACCCCGCGCTGACCAGCCCCTAACTGGGGTTTGACCAGGCGTGGGGCCCTGTGGCAGTGACTGAGGGAAGGTTAATTACGCCCTAATGGTCGGCCACGTCGACGTCCACCGGAGGGTGGTCACCGGCGACCAAGCCCGCGGCGGAGGGCTCGCCGGAGACGACCTAAACGGCGCTACACGGCACCAAATCGAGCGCGGTTTGTAGCTACGGGACGCTGGCGAAGCAGCCGATCTGGCAGGGGCATCAAGAGAAGCTAGGGTCGCCGCAAGAGGCGCCGGCGACGAGCCAAAGCGGCGGCCGAAGCTCGGCCTTCCGTGGGTGATGGCTCCAGGGCACGGGGAGGACGGCTGATGGGCTCATCACATTCCTGGCGGCTCCAGGAGCTCGATCCCTAGCTCGAGCGCGTGGAAGAGACACCACAGCGACGACGACGACATGACCAGCGGCGAGGATCTCTCGGCCTTGGTGGGGAACGGGGCTACGGTGCGCGGAAATGATGATGAGCTCACGGCGGTTCCGATGGTGTTGTTGTAGGGCTCGGGGGTGCGCCGGAGGGAGCGAATCGACGGAAGAGGTCCCGCGGCCGGAGGTGGAGAAGATGGCGGCGAGGCGATGATAGGGGGCCTCCGGGCTTGATTACTTCTTCCAGGGAACGAGGAGGAGCACGACGGGGCTTTGGGGCACAGCAGCTGGGCTGGAGGGGGCTCGTGGCCAGGGCTACGACGATCGGCGGCGACAAGCAGGCTCGGCCATGGTGGGAGAGGGCGAGAGAGAGATGGAGGGGAGCCAGAGATGGGTGGAGAAGGGAGAGACGTGCACGGGGTACTCATCCCCGCCGTCTGCGTGGCTCGGGCAAGCAGGAGGTGGCCAGGGGACGTGGCCGCACTCGCCGGCGCGTCGGGACGCAGCTGCTTCTCCTCCTGACAGGAGGAAGAAGACAGCCGTGCCCGTGGTGGGCTGGGCCTGCATGGGAGACAAATAGAGGTAAGTCATTTCTTTCTCTTATTTCTTTTCTATTTTGTTTCTATTTTGCTAACTATTGTTTTGCTATTTATTTCAGCTCCAAAATGGGTTGTAAAACTATTTTAAACACACCTGAATATTTGTTGGAATATTCCCAACCATTTCCAAAGTTTTCAACATTTTTGAAAATTTAAAGTTTCTGATTTGAAATTTAAAATTTGAAACTAGCGGCTTTTTTCATTAATTTAAAAGCTTGAAGTGTCAAGAAAAATGTTTTCTTCATTGCTCATTTACTTTCATGATTTATCAGAAAGTTTGAACTTTTCTTGAGGCCATTTTGGATTCATTGATTTTAACTAGTTTGAGATTTCCTTTATTGAAAGTAGTGGCTAGGGTTTTTAGTTTTACTTTGCCACTTTCTTGTTATTGTTGGAGAATTTCTTAGATGCAATGCAAAGAAGACATGAGCACAAGACTAACTTGCTTAAGCTGTCAGGGATGTGACAGCAATATTCTTTTCAGAGTGCATCACGTCGATGTTGTGTTGGCAAAGGAGGTCTTTGAAGTAAGGCAGATCCCATAAGCATGACTTGTGAGTCCAGGTGTGTTCCGTATTATACCCTTTGAAGTATCCTGGACGCAAAGGATCAGGCTCAAGAGCGTTTAACTGATCAAGGGTCTGTTGGCTTGTCAACGCAGCTGGTGCAGTGTTTTTGACAGCACTACCTTTTATGAAATTCTTCTTGTCTTTTCTCGACTTATGGTCAGGATCCAGGAATTGTCTATGCATGTCGAAGCAAGAATACTTGCGACCAGCCTGCAGCCAATGGAACTGAAGAGCTGCCTTGCATGTGGTGCACAGGAACCTTCCATGCACACACGAGCCAGCGAATAGCGCAAACACCGGATAATCATGCGTTGAGTACACATTGAATCCATCCGTGCTGATGGCAACTCTAGGTTGCCTTGGATATTTCGATTTATCCTTATGTAATGCATCTAAGTGCCTCCACGCAAAACCATCTGAAGTGTGTACCAGCATCTTGTTCCCATCTGCATCTAGTTCAGTTCTTTTGCCCAATTTGTGCCATGTCATCTGTCTGGCCGTCTTTTCGACCATGAAAAGACGTTGAAGTCTTGGTACGATTGGCAGATACCGAAGAACACTAATGGGGATTTTGGTCTGATTCTTCTCACCCATACCTTTGTCTACCACAATATACATGGAAGAATTGCAAATGGGGCAATAGTTCAAGGCCGCATACTCAAGCCTAAGAAAGGCACATCCATTCTCACAGGCATGTATCTTCTCATAGGGCATCTTAAGTACACGGAGGATTTTCTCTGACTAGTACAGGTTTGCAGGCAGTACATGGCCTTTGGGTAGAAAGTGTCCAAATATCGTCATCATCGCGTCGTAGCATTCTCTGCCTAGGTTGAATTGATCCTTCAGAGCGATTACTTGCGTGATGGCATCCAACTGACAAAGCTCAGTCTGCTCGTGGAGAGGACGTTTTGAAGACTCCAACATTTCATAGAAGGCCGTTGCAGATTCCTCCATCTCATCGTCTGAATCCTGAGCATCATCAAAGTCTTGCACCATGTCTTCAATCCCGGTACCATGCCTGTCGGTGCGAGGACGAATCACCTCAGCTCTGGCACGTTGGTCAGACTCACAATGAAAAGTCCATACCGTATAATTAGGCGTAAAACCGCACTTCTGCAGGTGTTTTCCCATTTCAAACTCTGTATGCTTTTTTGAGTTGTCGCAGTTGGGACACGGGCACCATGTTTTTTGCTGGCCATTTGCAAATGTGGCTCTCACAAACCCCCTGGTTTTTGTTAACCATTCATGGGTCATGTCTTTCTGACTAGGGTGACCAGTGTACATCCAAGCACGATCACTCATGTTGCCTAGCTACCTATGGGGGCACAAGAAATAAATATATAATTCATCATCTACATTCATACGCTAATCAAGTTTGTCAGTTTTATTACGTCCATGCAACCTACACGCTAATAGGTAAAGATAGGTCCTAATCCCACCCGAGTATGTGTAGATTGGGTTCGTTTTCCCATGCTTTGCTCCAGATGCGACGCAGAATTTCGGCAGTACCTCCCTGCTGTTCTCCTGATACACGTCTCGGCAATAAGCAGAGAGGATGTGTACCCAGAGAACAACAGGGAGGCACTAACGAAATTTTGCATTGGATCCAGAGCACAGCATACGGGAAAACAAACCTAATCTACACATACTCGGGCTGTCCATATATAATGTTGGACAATTCGAAAGGATGACGGTTATAAATATGCAAAGAAATGCATATTTATAGATGTCGCCCTTTCGAACGGGAGATGCATACTCGTCACGCATACTCATGATTGAAGAAACCTATAGCTAGCAAGTTTCATTGGCACGAAGACCGGGAGAGATTAAATTAAGGGGGTAGTAGGAGAAGTCATTCGTGCTCACCAACATACGCAAGGGCGGAGCTCGTCCAACGCACATGGAGGACGGCGAACAATTGCACATTGGAATTCACACGATCAACACAAATACAATGTTTTTATAATTAACATAATCGGAAAATATGTGGCCTAACTCATAATTTACAAAACTATGACCCCCGTCGGCCTCTAGAAGGCCGAAATGCACCTTCTCATTCAACAGTAGGCAGAAGAGGTGTCAGCGGTCGGGGCTTAGTGGCATCAAGGGTCATGGTGACGGGTGTCAGTGGCGTCGGGGGTCGGGGTTAGTTGCGTCGGTGGTCGGGGGTCAGTGTCGTCGGGGGTCGAGGGTCACTGGCGTCGGTGGTTGGGGTCTTTTCGGTCAACAAGAGGCCGAACAGGTGTCGGGGGTCGGGGGTCGAGGGTCAGTGGCGTCGGGCGTCGGGGATCGAGGGTCGGTGGTCGATGGTCAGTGGCGTCGGGGGTCGAGGGTCGATGGTCAGTGGCGTCGGGCGTTAGGGGTCGGGGGTCGAGGGTCAGTGCCGGGGTGTCGGGGTTCCTTTTTCTCTCTCTTTTTTTTTCTTTTTCTTCTCCTTCTTGATCATCTTCTTCTTATTATTCTTCTTCTTCTTTTTTCTCCTCCTCCTCCTCCTCTTCTTCCTTTTCTTCTTTCTTTTCTCTTTCTCCTCCTCTCCTCTTTCTTCTTCTTCTTCTTCTTCTTCTTCTTCTTCTTCTTTTTTCTTCTAGTTTTTTTCTTCTATTATTATCTTCTAAGTTTTTTCTTTTCTACCGGTTTTTTTATATATTTTTTATTCTACCTAAAATAACTATCCTCTAAGTTATTTTTTCTATCTAGTAGCTAATAATCTAACTATCTAATTTAACAGAAAAAATAGAAAAAAAATAACTATCAAATTTAAAAAAAAAATCTTACCAAAGTTGGGGACGGCCGGTGAGGGGAGGGGCGCAGGGGGGCGGCCGGTGATGGGAGGAGGCGTAGGGGGCCGGCACAGGGGGCCGGCGGCGAGTGAGGAGAGGGGGCGCAGGGGGATGGCGGAGGGGGGCCGTGGCGAGTGAGGAGAGGGGGCGCAGGGGGCGGCGCAGGGGAGCGGCGTAGGGGCCGGCGGCGAGTGAGGTGACGGGAGGGACGTCGGGCGCGGGGTGGATTCGAGCTGGGGCCTGGGGCTACGTGGGAGGAGGGGGTTGGCCTGATGGTGGTTGGTGGGCCGCCCCTTTGCCGTCCGCCGTGCCCCCAGGCAGACGGCAAAGGACCCCTATGCAGACGGCAAAGGGGCGGGGTGGGGAGGCATCGGGTGGGGGCAACCGCCGTCCCCTTTGCCGTCCGCCGTGCCCCCAGGCACACGGCAAAGGACCCCCCATGCTGACAGCAAAGGGGAGGGGTGGGTGGGGTGGGGGTTTCAGCCGTTTGGGTGGGTGGGGAGGGGGCTTTGCCGTCCGCCCGCCCTTTGTCGTCCGCATAGATATTCTTTGTTGTCCGCTGGCGGACGGCAAAGAGGTGGCCGACGGCAAAATAAACCTTTGCCATCAAACACCTCTTTGCCGTCAGCACTACAACAGCTGACGGCAAAGAGTACCTTTGCCATGCGTCAGCAGACGGCAAAGGCCAGGCTGATGGCAAATTTATGAATTCCAGGCTGATGGAATATTCCACTATTTTGGAGGTTGTTGAATCTTATTGTAATAATGATGAAAGTGGATTTGTAGAGCACTAATTTGGAAGATATTTCAATTAACTATGACAACAAAGTTGCTATCTATGATAATTATGGTGATGACATGCATGATATAAAGAGTAACAATAATCTTGAAATTTGTCATCATGCTTTTAATTTTCAACTGAATTATGCCAATCAAATATCACATGATAGTTATTTTGTTGTGTTTGCTCCACTACTATGAATCAGAATAATTTTTCTTGTGTGGGTAGTGATAAAAATTATCTGCTTGTGCATCATAAAAATAATGCTTTATGTGATAGTTATATTTTTTAATTCCTTCATGATGCTACTCAAAAATTTTATGAGATAGGAACATATGCTTTTAGGCATTGCAACAACATCAAGTTTCCTCTCTATGTGTTCAAAGTTTTGAAGTTGCACATGTTCTCCCTTCCTATGCAAGTTGATTCTTGCTACAATATTTTTTTATTGCAAAATACCTATGCATAGGAAGTGGGTTATAATTAAATGTGATTGCCATGTAGTTCATGATGGTGTCTTGCATTTTTCATTTATTACTTTTTATGTTAGCATCATTGAAATCATCATGTGTAGCTAAAAGGCATTTAAGAAAAGCGCTTGTTGGGAGACAACCCAATAGTTATACCCAATGTTTTTGTGTTTTCACATGATTAAGCTACTGTAGTAATCATGTTTTGTGTGTTTTATTAAATAATTTGCCAAGTAAAGACTTTGGGGTGGTGTGGATACTTGTTGATTTTATTTTGTCCAAAAATTGAAACTTTTGCATTCAGTATATGAATTACGTGATTTTGATGGAGCAAAAAAAAATCCTGACATTTTTACACAGTTTTTATCTACAAATTATTTCCGTTGTACTCATAGTTCAGAATTTTTAGAGTCACGGAAGTATGGTGTTCATTGAGATCTGCACAAACTATTTTTTTTGACAAATTCTATTTTATGTCCATAGTTTGCTTGTTTTAGTGTTTCCATTACTTATATTAGGTAATATAAACTATAGGAATGATGGAATACAAACTATGTGTTTGATCTCTCTCTCTCTCTCTTCTCTTCTTGAGATGTCACGATCTTGATATATAACGGTCTTTGTTAATATAGTTCGATCATATGGTGTTCATCCCTTGCTATCTTGATGTGATGAATTAAATCTTTCCCTTTGATATTTTTCTATGTTGGATTGGATATTGGATTCGAGATCACTTGATGTATGTATTGCATGTGGATACCCATGGTGAAAATGGAGTATTCCATTGATTCACTTGATATATGTTTTGGTACTCAACTTGCGGATTCCCGTGGTGACAATGGGGTAATCTATGCATAGCGGTTGATACACATTCTTGTCATACTTTATTCGATAGAAATATTGGGGTACTCTTTGAAGTTCTTTGTGTTGAATTGAATATGATGAATCTGAAATTGTTTGATGCATGTCAAATAATTAACCGACATATACTTGAGGTGAAATTGAAGTGTCTAGGTGACATTAGGGTTGATTGATATGTATCATATGATCATATGATTCTATTATGTTAGCATTGTTGAAAGATTGCACTAGTGAAAGTATGAACCCTAGGACTTATTTCAAAGCACTTATAGAACATTTTGATTGCTCTTTGCCGCTTGTTACCTTCTTATTTTTATATTTTTCAGATTACAAAAGCCTATATCTACTATCCATATTGCACTTGTATTACCATCTCTTCGCCAAACTACTGCACCTATACAATTTGCCATTGTATTGGGTGTGTTGGGGACACAAAAGTTCTCTTGTATTCGATTGCAGGGTTGCTTGAGAGAGACCATCTTCATCCTAGACCTAAAACGTATTGATAAACCTTAGGTCACCCACCTGAGGGAAAATTGTTGTTGTCCTACAAAACTCCACACATGGAGGCCCAACAACATCTACAAGATTAAAGTTGCGTAGTAGACATCAAGCTCTTTTCTGGCGCCGTTGCCGGGGAGGTGAGTGATTGAAGGTATATCTTTAGATCTTGCAATTAAATATTTTAGTTTATTGTTTATCACTACTATCGTTTATCAAGGAAAATTATAAAAAATGAAATTTAGGTTGCCGTAATTGTTACTCCTTTTAATGCCATTCGTGAAAATGATGGTTTGGAAAATTGTGTTCAATTATTAGAGGAAGAATTTATTAAAATTCTTAATGTGAAACCCTTGAATGATGAGCATGATTGAAATGTTGTTGGCATGAATTATATGAATATCCATGACGCTAATGATATGCAAAGCTACAAGCTTGGGTATGTTATGCTTTATGTAGATGATATTTTTAGTCCCCCAAGTTTTGATGAGAAATTTTTTTATGATGAAAGAGTGCCTCCTATTTATGATGATAATATTGATGAAAGTGGGTTTGGAAGAGTGTCAACTCTAGGAAGTAGTGATTCCACTATTTTTGAGGGTGTTGTATCTTATTGTAATAATGATGAAAGTGGATTTGGAGAGGTCATGACTTTATTTAGTGATGATTCCACTATTTTGGAAGAGGTTTCAGTTAACTATGACAACAAAGTTGCTATCTATGATGATTATGGTGATGACATGTATGATAGAAATATTAATAATAATCATGAAACTGTCATCGTGATTTTAATTTTCAATTGGATTATGCCACTCAAATATCATATGATAGCTATTTTGTTGAGTTTTCTCCCACTACTATGAATGATAAGAATTTTGCTTGTGTGGGTATTGATAAAAATTATATGCTTGTGCATCATAAAAATAATGCTTTATGTGATTGTTATATTTTTTAATTCCTTCATGATGCTACTAAAAATGATTATGAGAGAGGAACATATGCTTTTAGGCATTGCAACAATATCATGTTTCCTCTCTATGTGTTCAAAGTTTTGAAGTTGCACTTGTTTTGCCTTCCTATGCAATTTGAATCTCGGTACAATAAATTGTTTGCTTGCGAAATCCCTATGCATAGGAAGTGGGTTATGCTTAAATGTGCTTTCCATGTGGTTCATGATGGTGCCTTGCATGTTTCAATTACTAATTTTTGTGTGAGCATCATTGAAATCATCATGCCTATCTAAAAGGCATTAAAGAAAAGCCCTTTTTTGGAGACAACCAAATACTTCTACCTATTGTTTTTGTGTGTTCACATGATTAAGCTACTATAGTAATCATGTTTTGTGTCTTCTACTCAATAATGTGCCAATTAAAGCCTTTGGGGTAGTGCGGATACTTGTTGATTTGATTTTGTGCAAAAACAGAAACTTTTGCGTCCAGTATATGAAAATTATCTGTGTTGTACTAATAGTTCAGAGTTTTGAGAGTCATGTAAGTATGGTGTTCATTGAGATCTGCATAGACTATTCTGTTTTTGACATATTCTATTTTGTGTGCATAGTAACCCCCCACCCCACGAAGTTCCGTTAAATCTTGTGTCATTGAAGTTTTCAAGTTTTGTGTGAGAAATCGATATGAGGAGAATAATGAGTGGCAAGACCCTAAGATTTGGTATTCCCAAGGTAATATCCAAGGAAGACTCAAGCGTCTAAGCTTGGGGATACCTTGCTTGGAACTATATTTTACTTGGAGCCTTTAGTCTTCAACTCTATCGGTATATCTTACTTGGAGCTATAATTTATTCATCACGTGATATGTGTTTTCCTTGGAGCGTCATTTTTTTGTTAGTATTTGCTTGCTTGTATTTATAATCTTGTTTTTCAATAAAATTTTCGAAGAATTACCTTTAGAATGCTTGAATTGCATGTGTGATGTGTTGTGTACAAAACAAAAACTTTTGTTGTAGTATTTGAATTATGAGATTTTACTCGAATGGTACAAATTTATGAAATTTTTACACGTTATTGTCTTACAAATGCTTTATCATTTTCTAATGTTTTAGAATTTTTTAGTAACATAAGTACAATAGTTAAATAGATTGCTACAGACTGTTCTGTTTGGACAGATTGCTACCATAGTTGTGTTATCTACTTATCCTAGAGTTTTCATGGCTTATATTGGTAGATATAAATTGTGTAAATTATAGTATATAGTACCTAATGTCTGATAATTACTATGTAACTTGTCTTGGCAGTACATGAAGTGTTGATTTGTTCTTATGTGTACTAACCTATCTCATGAGTTCTTTCCGAGTTTTGTGTTTATGAAGTTTTTGAGACATAGGTGAAATCGGGATATGTGAGGATTAAACAAGATTCAAAAGCTAAAGATTGGGGATGCCCAAGGCACCCCAAGTAAATAATAAAGTAAGTCTCAAGAATCTAATCTTGGGGATGCTACACATCCCACCTCTCTTCGTCAACAATTATCGGTTAGCCTATGTTGATCCTAAGTTTTTATTTGTCCACATGATATGTGCTATTATTAGAGTGCATTTTGTTTAGTTTGATGTTTGAATAAAACACTCATATCTGAAAATATTTATTGAGAGAGATTCCTCACATAGCTACACAATTATTTGACTACTCATTGATGTTCACTTATATCTTTCAAGAGCAGTTTGATGTTTACTCTTGTGCTTCATCTCACAACCTAGATTTAAAATTGTTTGTCATTGCATTTCATGCATGTGTTTTTTCTATTTTGAAAAATAAATGAGGAGTGATCAAGCCTCGTCATTCAATTTTTTGTCAATAAAGCAACATAAAAAATGCTTGAAATTGATCCAAGAAAATGTCAACCAATATTTTTGGATCACAGGAACATTTTATATTGGGCATTTGAATTAATTCAAACCCTATTTGCATTGGATATATACTTTCTATATATAAAATATATGTCCAATAACTCTCAGGATTATTATGTGGCATTGGATAGTTCCATTTAGTCCACATATATATTTTAAGCATTTACTATAATGGTTTTCTATTTTTGTAAACCAAACTAAATGCCAGAAAAATAGAAAAGAATAAAATAAAAAGAAAGATCAAAGACTTACATGGGCCTCCCTGAGGCAGAAGACAGCCCAACCTAAAGGGGCACGGTCGTCTTCTACCTGTGCCAGTAGGCACAGGCGAAGCCGAGCATGACCAGCGCCGTGCTAGCTATAGCTTCATCGTGGAGGCCTCCCCCGTGTCCTCATCTCCCTGCCAGGTGTCACACCCTGTTTTCACTACAACTTTCTACGTAATTCAAAAATGAGTTTATTAAAACTTCTTCAAAATTAATGTTATGAGTGCCATGAATGTCATTGTATGCTTGTACGCTTGATCATGTGATATCACAAACCACATTTCTCATGACTTAATTATTTTCAAAACCCTTTTTACTATTTCTGGTTAAAGTAAAACAATGCTTTGGGATTTCACTACAAGTCCTTGATGGCAAGAAGTGTTCTTACCCAAAGTTGGTGATTTGGTTTTAGCACCATTTTAGTACACCAAAACCACAAAATAATTGTTTTATGAATTAGTTTCTTAATTTATTTGCATGTCCATTTCTAGCATGTATTCCTATATGGAAAAATAATTTACTGCATTAGAAAAATCTGAGAAAATTTGGAGATGATGAGAAGGACATATATTTTACATACATAAGAATCTCAACCCCTATTTATATTATTATTATTTGAGTAAAACCCTGAAAACCCTTTCTGTCTGTTTTGACCTTTTGAAATATTTCCAAAGGAAATATTCTCAATAAATTCCTAGAAAATTAGAGTGGTATTCCTAAGCCCTATTTGGTGCCAATATAAAATTTCACCTTGATACAAGGTGATTAAGGACACCAAATAGTTGTAAAACCCCTTCTGTCCAGATTGAAGTTAGAGCAACTCTACATAGCAAATTTTGTCCAATGGACTTGAAACTTTGGAGGGGTGCCTAATACCTCAAATGACGGCTCCATACCAAAAATGGGATTTGTGGGACTTAATTTGCCCACACTCCCTTTGGAAGGAATAGATCTAGTCATTTGGTGAAGTTTTCAAGTTTACAAATCTAAACTTGTCCAATGGAGCTCAAACTTGGTGAAGCCCCTTGTTTTAGCACCAAACCCAATCATGTTAAGTTGCAGAGCCAGTGGTGGGGTGCAACCACCCCAAACCACTGTCGAGCACCTTCTGACAGATGAGTAAAACCCCTCCTAACCTTAGCTAAACCCCAACCCTTTCTCCCAAACTCTCAGATTAGGTGGCAAACATCAATGCCAAGCCCTAGTCAACTGGACCCTCTCTGGTTCAAAGTAGAAAGCCAAAAAATCAATCTAAGCTTCAACTCAAGGCTAACAGCACCTGCATTCGTTGTCCCCCTTGACCAGCCGAAGCTCCCACGGGTCTACAACGGCTAGGCATCTCTCAGCCAGTGCCCAGGACATGCTAGACACGTCCAAGGCACCCAGAGCGTGCCACAATGCCGTGGCATGCCAAAGCTACGCTCTAGGCACGCTACAGAGAACCACCAAGGTGGGGGCGACGCTCTTTGCCAGTTCCAGCCTCCCCCGAAGTGTCTAACCTCTTCCCCGACAACCCCTCTGCATCAAGCGACCATTAGGGCCCCTCCTCTCCCGTGCTAAGAGCTAGTGGGACGCGTGCCCGCGCGCACCACAACCGACCAAAGATGCGCGGCCACGGTTGTTCGCCTCTCCTCTCTCTCCCTTCCTTGGAGTGAGTCCTGGCAGTCCAAAACCACGTCTTGAGACCGTGGTTTCGAGCCCAGGTCATCTCTGCACCCCCATGCGCGCCACGGTGAATCACCGGCGCTCCCGGGTCGGCTCACCGTCGCGGGCCTATATATAGCCCGCCCCCTCGCTCCAACACCCCTCAAACCTCATCGCAGCAGAGCCCGGGTGCTCGAGATCTACCGAGGCCACTCTGCCTCGGAGGTCCGGTCGATCTCCGGCTACACGTCAGCTCCTGCGTCCCTCTGCCCACCAAACCACTCCTCGTGACACCAAAAATCTTTCCCCCTCTTCCCCGAGCAAATCCGTGCCCGTAGCTACCACCTCCACCTTCGCTCGAAACCCCTCTGCTGTGGCTACCTCGTCGCCGGTGAACCTGAGCCCCTCCGACGTTGTCTCGACCACCATCAGGTAGGAGATGACGAGCCGGACCCATTCCCGTCGTCGTTAGGGCCCGAGGACGTCGGTAGCCACGCCGGCGTGCTCCTCCTCCTCTCTGGCCAGAGGTAGGAGACGACCCCGTCAGGTGTGCCCCACCTGTCGGTGGCCCATCTCTCTCTCCCTCGCAGCCCGCAGCCCTGACCGCAGGGGCCCGTGCGTCAGGTTCAAAGCTGATGGCGCGCGCGCCTGGGCAGGATAGTTGGCTGGCCTTTGGGCCGGCCCAGTCCTAGGCCAAGCCAGGCCAGGGTCTATGGCCTTTTTCTTTTTATTTAAAACCTGAGTTTAAATGTTTTTTATAAAAAGATTTAACCAATGTAAAAATATAATTTTCCCACTATTATTCTTCTAAAAATGTGTAGTATTTAACAGAACCATTGGTTGAATTTTTGCAGCAACTATTCTATTTTATAATAATAAATAGGATTAAATTGGGATAGTTTTGCTTCTGTTAGGTTGATTTTAAAAATATTCCTTCACTAAAAACAGAAACAAATATTTTTAAAATAACAACTTGGATTTATCAAAAATAACCAACATTTATAAAAAGAATTTGTGATTTGTTTTTGAGTGAGCTACTTATTATTTTTATCTTTATACGACGATAGAAAACCCGTGTGACGAAGGAGTCGGAGCGGAAGACCTCGACGACCCCGGATACCTAGATGACCAAGGCAAGCAGTCCTTTGACCATGTCTGAGCATATGTTATTATGCATGCTAGTGTAGCAATTATTTCCGTTGCATATGAGCACAAGTGCTGGTAAATCATTGAAGTGATGTTACCGATGGCTCCTCCGGAGCACATGCATTGAGCTTGATCGTACCACCTATGAGGGTCCTGCTAAAATCATGTTGACAATAAAGCTAGGATAGCACTAGCATGAGCATGTTGTTGGTATAAATCAAAGGTTTATGAAAACCCTGTCGAGTGCCCCTAATGCCCGAGGGTGATGATGAGTTAGGTGGCCACTTTTGGTGAAGTGGTACATCGGGTATTTGTGTGTGTATGGTTTCGGAAATGGGATTAGGTTTATGATGTGTCGACCGTCCCAACCTTACATGTACGACCACGTTACCCCTTATGGGACGAGGCTGTGTTGATTACTCTGGTCGGTGCTAGCAAAGAGCCACATTACTAGTGGCGGGAGTGATGTGTGGTCACTCTCGTGATGGGGTCGTGCCAGGTAGGGCGACTAGGTTGTTTTTACGTGTTCCAGGCACACCGTTGGTCCCCGCATGGTTGATACTGTCCAGAGTTGGTGCTCGTAAGACGTACAACATGTGGCCTGGGTACCAATCGAGTGGACCTCTTTGTCTAGTATCGTTAGGGGAAAGGCATTGATCGGGTACCTACCTCGGGTATGTTATATACCGCGAGTCATGGATGACATGTAAGTTTCCCGGATCTCGTGGGTCAAGCGTACTACCTCTGCAGAGTGTAAAACTATTCGGATAGCCGTGTCCATGGTCAAGGACAGTTGGGTGCTGCTGTTTAAACTACGTCCAGTGGTTTCCGCTTAAACCAAGTGTGTGTGAGTATGTGGTAACATGGTGTTAAAATAAACAGTGGATTTGACCAAGGTTGATGACTTGGCATATAGGGTGAACCCGAAGTTTTCAGCCCTTGACAGATATATTGATATCTGTAACTTGTTGTTCAAAAGTAACATTTAGCTTATGTTGCATGCACATGATCATGTTTATTTACAACCAAGTTGTTGTCCACCAAAGATGCATATTATTGTTATCCTTCACTTGCATTGTTCATATCATGCGTTGTTTTCGAGTACATTCAAAAGTACTCATTGGCTTGCCACTGGTTATGTTATTGACCAGACATGGAAGTACCGTAGTTTGGAGATGAGTACGTCTTCAGAGACGCCCCTGCGAACTAGGAGGCATCCCAGTCAGAATGCCTCTTGGTGTAGGTTGATGGCATGGGCACCCGCTTAGCCCTAAGATTTCCGCTACTAGTTGTATCCATGTGATTTGGTCTTATAGGCCCTACTTGTGAACTTGACCACTCGTTCACGTGATGTAATAACTCGGTATTTGGATGTAAGACTCTTAATATTCAGTATATGTGTGTTCGGTGATCAATAATCTCTGGGATCACTGCGCACGTTCATTCGGCGATCTCGACTCGTAAGTCGGGGTCCCCACAGAGCTGGTATCAGAGCCATCCTAACTATAGGAAGCCTTAGGTAGCATGGGCGATAGCTGAGACAATTAGTGCACCTAGACCTTAACCTGACATTTATGCACCCACTAAAAACTTTCTAACCCTCTCTCCCTACATCTTGTAGATGGCCGTCATACCTGAGATGCTTCTGGAGACATTCTTTCCCCTACTTTTGGGTGATAGCCTCGAGAAGTGCCAAGTACGCCGCGCGCCCATCTTCCTCTAACACAAGAACTGGGTCAACACCCACACCAAGGAATATCACGTGGATGTGATAGTGAAGGCTAATGACTCCCCGACTAGTTGGTTCTTCGAAGGACCACAAATGGAGGATCTGATGCTGGCAGTGGAGTCGCATGAGAGGGGGTCGTGCGTCTCCGCGATATCCTTCCCAAGATGGCTAACGAGCCAGCTACTCATCACCTACATTTTATTAAGGATGGATAGACGGGAGTTAGACACTCAACCCATCTTCAGAGGACGGGATGCCACTAAGGTTTCATATCTACTTCAGCCTCTCCTCCGACACGTTGACGCACCTTTTGATCAAGGAGTCAACAAAGATTCGCCAAGAACTGCACCAAGTCAAGGATTTTCTCCGCATTGAGAAGATGAAGACCCGCAAGGTGAAGAAGGAAGGAGCACCCGAAGGACGATCAGGCGTTGCTTTCCGAGGAGGAGTACCACCGCTTCAGGCCACTCCTATTCAGAGTCGCTGCCTAACCGCGGAAGAGTGCATTGAACTTTTTTCCGCCTCGCCAACCAAAAGACGCCGAGATGGATCGCTTCCTTCTCCCACTCCTCTGAAGGAGGAAAGTACTGATGAAGACGAAGGCGAAGACCCTGCAGAACCCGCCTACGAAACCGAGCAGTCAGCCGCATAGGGTTACGACTTAGGCAGTTAGGAGATTTCCCAAGCGTAGTACATTTATGTATCGGTTCTTGCAAACCATAATGTTGTGAGCATGTTGGATGCAATTTGCAATCTGCATTAGGAAGCTTGTAAGCGACTACATCACTTGATTTAATTTAATGCATTAGTCTTCTCCAAAATCTTTGGCTTAAAAATCTCACACTAGCACACCACCAGACCCCTTTACTAGAGCATCAACCCTTATGATTCCGGCCAGTTCGGCAAATTGACATGTCTACTCCCCTGGCAGGATGGTGATTGAAACTCGCACCAGCACCTTCGGCAACTCCGGCTCTGCCTCTTCGGGTCAGCAACAGGGAACCGGAGGGGAAGCTCGAGCTGGAGATCACCACGAGCAGTAGCAAGATGATGTTCCACCACCACCGCCTCCTCCTGAAAGTTGACTATGGCTCAGTTCCTTCAAGCTCTCCTCGAGGAACCTCAATGCCGCTATTCAGCAGCTGGCTCAAGTCTTGTGAACAACCCACCGCAGAACAAGAATGGCAATGGTCGCTCTACTCTCTCTGAGTTAATGCGAACTACGCCACCCATATTCACGAAGACGACTGCACCATTGGATGCCAATGACTGGATCCGTACTATCGAAGACCTCCTCGCGCAGGTCAAATGCACTGATGATCGTGAGAAAGTTCTATTTGCATCTCACTTCCTCGGAGGAACGGCCAGAGCTTGGTGGGATGGATTTCAGATCATGCGGGCAGGGCAAGTCATCACATGGGCAATGTTCAAGGAAGGATTCCGCGCTGCTCATATTCCTCCCGGAATGATGACCATTAAGAAGCGTGAATTCCGAGCCTTGAGGCAAGGCAGTGGATCCGTCAAGGAGTATTTGCAGAAGTTCAACCTCATGTCAAGATATGCACCAGAGGATGTCAACACTGAGGCCGCTAAAGTGGAACGCTTTATGGAAGGACTGCAACAGTCACTCCAGGATCAGCTGGTTGTTTGTGAATGTCGGACCTTCAGCGATATGGTTAATAAGGCCCTTATGTTAGAGGATAAGCATCGTGCAATGGACGACACCCGTAAGTGCAAGCTGATGGGTAGTGGAGGACCTAGTAATCCGAAGCCACGCCCATGGCAGTCAGCTCCAGCAAGACCCAGTTATCAACAACAGCAGTACAAGTCTCCAACATATCGCTAGAACTACTAGCCTCAGCAGCAAGTCAACACCAAGCCATCATTCAACCCACCGAACAACAGTGGAGTCAAGACAAACCTTCTAGCACAAGTTACCTGTTTTGGATGTGGACAGACAGGGCACTATTCCACGCAGTGTCCCAACAAGAAGCCCGACACACCGCGCCCCAATGTGCCAAACCAAGGCCAAGGAGCACCAGGAAGGAACCAAGCTCCCCGCAACCAGCAGTATCACAGCAGGGGGAGGATCAATCACATCTCCGCAGAAGAGGCACAGGAAGACCCAAACTGCATTCTGGGTACGTTCCTCGTCAACTCCACCCCAGCAACAATATTGTTTGATTATGGTGTTTCGCATTCTTTTGTTACACAAATATTTGCGGAAAAATGTGGTTTGAAGCCTACTCTGCTTAACAGGAAAATGGCAATACAAACCCTGGGAGCAGTGTTAAGGACCAACCTAGGGTGTAGGAAAGTCGGGATTGTTATCAATGGGATAATCTTCTCAGCAGACCTCATTGTCATTAAGTTGCAAGGCCTAGAAGTAATTCTTGGCATGGATTGGTTGGCCAAACACCAGAGCATCTTGGAATGTGCCAACAGGGCTATTACCATGACAAGCGACCAAGGGGTCAAAGTCAAGTATGTTTCTGAGCCAGTAACCACTCGTGTACCGCGGGTTAACAACCTGTCACGAGAAGAGCTTGACCGAATGTCGATAGTTTGTGAGTACCTGGACGTCTTACCTGATGAGCTATGAGGGATGCCTCCCGACCGAGACACTGAGTTCATCATTGAGATAATGCCCGGGTCAAGGCCTATCTGTAAGAAGCCTTACAACATGGGATCCGAAGAGCTAGTAGAGCTAAAGAAGCACCTGGAAGAGCAACTTAGGAAAGGGTTCATTCGTCCGAGTGCATCACATTGAGGATCACCTGTTCTGTTCATGTCTAAGAAGGATGGAACTATCAGACACTATGTCGATTACCGTTCTCTCAATGAAGTCACGATTAAGAACAAGTATCCACTCCCCAAGATTGAAGACTTGTTTGACCAGTTAAATGGAGCTGAGGTATTCTCCAAGATCGATCTTCGATCTGGATATTACCAATTGAAGATCTAACCTGAAGACATACCCAAGACTGCGTTCGTGACCCGGTACGGTCTATACAAATGAACTGACATGTCTTTCGGGTTGACTAATGCCCCAGCTTACTTCATGTACCTCATGAACAAGGTCTTCATGGAACACCTGGATAAGTTTGTCGTCGTATTTATTGATGACATATTAATCTTCTCCACGTCCGAAGAAGAGCATGAGCAACACTTGAGGTTAGTGTTGGAAAAGCTTCGAGAGCACCAACTTTATGCCAAATTCAGCAAATGCCAATTCTGGCTGAACGAAGTTGGATTCTTGGGTCATACCATGACAATAAGTGGATTGGCAGTTGATTCCTCCAAGATTACTACGGTAACCAACTGGGAGTCGCCAATTGATGTGAAGGAAGTCAGGAGCTTCCTTTGGCTCGCGGGATACTACCGCAAGTTCGTAGAAGGATTCTCCCGCATCGCTCGACCCATGACTCAGCTCTTGAAGAAAGGCAAGAAGTTCAAGTGGACGCCGGAGTGTGAAGCAAGCTTCCAGGAGTTGAAGAAGAGATTGACTACCGCCCCGATATTGGCCACTCCAGATATCAGCAAGGAGTTTGTGATATATTGTGATGCCTCCAGAACCGGGCTCGGTGGAGTCTGATACGTCTCCAACATATCTATAATTTTTGATGGTGACCTCACCCAGTGACAGAAGGGATAGCGAGGCACGCATCATGTTGTTGCCATCAAGGGTAAAAAGATGGGGTTTTCATCATTGGTTTGAGTTCATCCCTCTACATCATGTCATCTTGCTTAAGGCGTTACTCTGTTTGACATGAACTCAATACACTAGATCCATGCTGGATAGCGGTCGATGTGTGGAGTAAGAGTAGTAGATGGAGAAAGTATCGGTCTACTTGTCTCGGACGTGATGCCTATATGTATGATCATTGCCTTATATATCGTCATGACTTTGCGCGGTTCTATCAATTGCTCGACAGTAATTTGTTCACCCACCATAATATTTGCTATTTTGAGAGAAGCCTCTAGTGAACACTATGCCCCCCGGGTCTACTCCACACTATATTTTCAGCCTTACTCTTTACTTTGTTGCACTTTCCGCCTTCAGATCTCACTTTGCAATCAATCTTGAAGGGATTGACAACTCCTTTATAGCATTGGGTGGAAGCTTGTTTGTGTTTGCGCAGGTGCTATGGACTTGACGAGATTCTTCTACTGGATTGATACATTGGTTCTCAAACTGAGGGACATACTTACTGCTCCTGTGCTGCACCACCCTTTCCTCTTCAAGGGAAAAACCAACACAAGCCCAGCCTCCATCAACGTGTCAATCTCTGACACTGTTGTCTGTTGCCACAACAGAGTCCTAATGCAAGATGGTAGAGTCGTGGTGTATCTGTCATGGCAACTGCATCTGCATGAGGAGAATTATACCACCCAAGATCTCAAATTGGCAGCCGTAGTGCATGCTCTAAAGACATGGCGACATTACCTTCTGGGGAAGCAATGTGAAATATATCTTCACTCAAAGGGAATTGAATATGAGGCAACGAAGATGGTTGGATTTATTCAAAGACTACGACCTCAGCATTCAATATCACGCCAGTAGGGCCAATGTAGTGGTTGATGCCTTAAGCAGGAAGACTAGCACCTTGAACGTCATGCTCAAGGAAAGGCTACCCGCGTTATATGAGGAAATGGAGAACTTCGGGTTGGAGCTAGTGGAATCAGGATTCCTGGCTAACCTCAAAATCAAACCAACGCTAGCTGACGATATCAAGGCAGCCAAGAATGGGGCACAATAGCATTGAAGGCATCAAGAAGATCCAAGAAGGCAAGGCTCCAGAATTCTTCGTGGATGAACAAGGAGTAGTGTGGTTTGGGAAATGTTTATGCGTACCCAACAAGGTAGAACTCAAGGATTTGATCCTGCAGGAAGCACATGATACACCCTACTCTATTCACCCCGGTGGTACCAAGATGTATCAAGATCTCCGAGAAAAATTCTGGTGGCATGGCATGAAAAGGGAAATAGCATCTTATGTTGCCAAGTACGAAGTGTGCCAACGAGTCAAGGTTGAGCATCAGCGACCTGCTGGATTGCTACAACCAGTTCAAGTGCTAGAGTGGAAGTGGGACAAGGTCGGCATGGACTTCATCACTGGATTGCCCAGGTCAAACAAGGGGCATAACTCCATATGGGTCATTGTCGACCATCTGACCAAGGTGGCCCATTTCATTCCAGTTGACACCACTTATGATGGAAGCCAATTGGCTAGTCTGTACATCCATCGTATAGTGAGTCTCCATGGAGTTCCAAAGGAGATTGTATCTGACCAAGGCACGCAGTTCACCTGAAGATTCTGGAAGAAGTTCCAAGAAGCCCTTGGAACCAAACTCTCTTTCAGCACCGCATTCCACCCGCAAACGGGCGGCCAAACGGAGAGAGTAAACCAGATACTCGAAGATATGCTCCGCGCTTGTGTCTTGGCACATGGTGCCAAATGGGAAGACTATCTGCCGTTTGCTGAGTTCTCTTTCAACAACAGCTACCAGTCTAGTCTCCACATGGCCCTATGTGAAGTGTTGTACGGACGAAAGTGTCGCACCCTGCTCAACTGGTCTGAAACCGGTGAAGGATTGATTTTCGGGATGGAAGTTCTGCAAGAAGCAGAAGATAAGGTGCAGCTTGTTCGAGAAAACCTAAAAGCAGCCAAATTGCGACACAAGAGCTATGCGAATTCTCACAGCAGAGATGTGGAGTTCGTTCCCGAAGACCAAGTGTACCTCCAGGTCACACCTCTCAAGGGAACCAAGCGTTTCCACGTCAAGGGGAAACTTGCTCCAAGGTTCATTGGACCTTTTAAGATCACGGCAAGGCGTGGAGAAGTTGCTTACCAATTGGAGCTACCTCCGGAATTTTCGGGTGTGCACAACGTCTTCCACGTGTCACAACTTCGGAAGTGTCTTCAAGCGCCAAACCGTCCCGATATTTACAAGGACACTGACCATCAGGCCATTGACCTTCAGCCAGATCTCACTTACCGTGAGAAGCCGTTCCGCATCCTCGATGAAGCAGAACATTGCACCAGAAGTCGCACCATCAAGTATTTCAAGGTTCAGTGGAGCAACCACACCAAAGGAGAAGCAACATGGGAGCGTGAAGACTATCTCTGATCTGAGTTTTCGTACCTTTTTAGCACCTACCTCAGTAATCTCGGGGATGAGATTCTTGTAAGGGGGATAGGTCTGTCACACCCTCTAGTCACTACCACTTTCTTTGTAATTCAAAAATCTGAGTTTATTTTTTTTTCAAAATTAATGTTATGAGTGCCATGAATGTCATTGTATGCTTGTATACTTGATCATGAGATATCACAAACCACATTTCTCATAACTTAATTATTTTCAAAACCCTTTTTATTATTTCTGGTTAAAGTAAAACCCTCCTTTGGGATTTCACTACAAGTCCTTGATGGCAAGAAGTGTTCTTACCTAAAGTTGGTGATTTGGTTTTAGCACCATTATAGTACACCAAAACCACAAAATAATTATTTTATGAATTATTTTCTTAATTTCTTTCCATTACCATTTCTGAGGCGAGAAATGGTATTCTTATATGGAAAAATACTTTTCTGCCTTAGAAACATCTAAGAAAATTTGGAGATGATGAGAAGGACATATGTTTTCCATACATAAGAATTTCAACCCCTATTTATATTATTATTATTTGAGTAAAACCCTGATAACCCTTTTTGTCTGTTTTGACCTTTTGAAATAAATTCCTAGAAAATTGCAATGGTATCCCTAAGCCATATTTGGTGCCCATATAAAATTTCACCTTGATCCAAGGTGATTAAGGACACCAAATAGTTGTAGAACCCCTTTTGTCCAGATTGAAGTTAAAGGAACTCTACATAGCAAAGTTTATCCAATGGACATGAAACTTTTCAGGGGTTCCTAATACCTCAAATGAGGGCTCCATACCAAAAAATAGGATTTGTGGGACTTAATTTTCCCACACTCTCTTTGGAAGGAACATATCTTGTCATTTGGTGAAGTTTTCAAGTTTACAAAGCTAAACTTGTCCAATGGAGCTCAAACTTGGTGAAGCCCCTTGTTTTAGCACCAAACCCAATCATGTTAAGTTGCAGAGCCAGTGATGGGGTGAAACCACCCCAAACCACCGTCGAGCACCTTCTGACAGATGGGTAAAACCCCTCCTAACCTTACCGAAACTCTCCGATTAGGTGGCCAACATCAATGCCAAGCCCCAGTCAACTGGCCCCTCTCTGGTTCAAAGTAGAAATGCCAAAACCCCAATCTAAGCTTCAGCTCAAGGCTGACAGCACCTCCATTCCTTGTCCCCCTTGACTAGCCGAAAATCCCACGGGTCTCCAACGGTTAGGCATCTCTCAGCCAGTGCCCAGGACATGCTAGACATGTCCAAGGCACCCAGAGCGCGCCAGCATGCCGTGGCATGCCAAAGCTATGCTCTAGGTGCGCTACAGAGAACCACCGAGGTGGGGGTGACGCTCTCGGCCAATTCCAGCCTCCCCGAAGTGTCTAACCTCTTACCCGAGATCCTCTCTGCATCACGCGACCATCAGGGCCCCTCCTCTCTCACACTAAGAGTTGGTGCGATGCGTGCCCGCATGCACCAGAACCGGCCAGACATGCGAGGCCACGGGTGTTCGCCTCTCCTCTCTCTCCCTTCCTCGCAGTGAGTCCTAGCAGTCCAAAACCACGTCCTAAGACCGTGGTTTCGACCCCAGCTCCTCTCTACACCCCCATGCGGGGCACGGTGAATCACCGGCGCTCCCGAGTCGGCTCACCGTCGCGGGCCTATATATAACCTCCCCCTCGCTCCAGCACCCCTCAAACCTCATCGCAGCAACCTCAATCCCCTCTCTAGCCACCCTAGTAAGCCAGCAGAGCCCCGGTACTCGAGATCGACCGAGGCCCCTCCGCCTCGGAGCTCCGGTCGATCTCCAGATACACGTCGGCTCATGCGTCCCTCTGCCCACCAAACCACTCCCCGTGACTCCGGGAATATTTCCCCCTCTTCCCCTAGTAAATCCGTGCCCCTAGCTACCACCTCCACCTTCGCCCGAAACCCCTCCGCCGCGGCTACCTCGTCGCCGGTGAACCTGAGCCCCTCCGATGTTGTCTGGACCACCATCAGGTAGGCGACGATGAGTCGGACCCACTCCCGTCGTCGTTAGGGCCCGAGGACGACAGTAGCCACACCACGGTGCTCCTCCTCCTCTCTGGCCACAGGTAGGAGATGACCCTGACAGGTGTGCCCCACCTGTCGGTGGCCCATCTCTCTCTCCCTCGCTGCCCACAGCCGCTGACTGCAGGTGCCCTTGCGTCAGGTATAAACCTGACGGCACGCGTGCCTGGGCAGGCTAGTTGGCTGGCCTTTCGGCTCGCCCAGTCCCAGGCCAAGCCAGGCCAGGGTCTGTGGCCTTTTTCTTTTTATTTAAAACCTGAGTTTAAATGATTTTTATAAAAAGATTTAACCAGTGTAAAAATATAATGTTTCCACTGTTATTCTTCTAAAAATGTGTAGCATTTAACAGAACCATTGGTTCAATTTTTGCAGCAACTATTCTGTTTTATAATAATAAAAAGGATTAAATTGGGATAGTTTTGCTTCTGTTAAGTTGATTTTAAAAACATTCCTTCACTAAAAACAGAAACAAATATTTTTTAAATAACAACTTGGATTTATCAAAAATAACCAACATTTATAAAATGACTTTGTGATTTGTTTTGGAGTGAGCTACTTATTATTTTTTATCTTTATACAACGATAGAAAACCCATGTGACGAAGGAGTCGGAGCGGAAGACCTCGAAGACCCCAGATACCTAGCTAACCAAGGCAAGCATCCCTTTGACCATGTCTGATCATATGTTATGATGCATGCATTGGACTAAGCTGGAATCTGCAAGCAAACACAAAGGAGAAGACAAAGTAATATGGCTCTTTGACAGATAAATAGATATGCATGCGAGAGCCACTAAACATTGTAACCATGGTCTTCTACCTTGACCGAAAGAAAAAGAAAACTATTTACACGGGAAAGCTCCCAACAAGCAAAAGAAGAACGGGAAATCTTTTTGGGTTTTCTCAATCGAAACAAACACACGAGAAGAAAGCGAGAAAAAAATTAAACTAGCATGGATGATACAGTGGCAAAGTGTGAACACTGACTAACAATGTGAAAGTGTGAGCGAGAATATAAAGTTGGTGAGAAACACGTACTCCCCCAAGCTTAGGCTTTTGGCCTAAGTTGGTCTACTCCCATGGCTGGTCCAGGCGAAATCCAAAATCATAATGGGGTTGTATGGGAGCGCGGCAGCTACCGCCTGAATAGCTGCCTCACGGAGGCGAGCAGCCTTTGCCTCCCTCTCATACTCCTCTGCCTCTCCTCTGGTTATGTAATATCTCCATTTTAACTGAAAGTCAAAGAAGGAAGGAGAAGGAAGGGTAATATGGAAAACACGATGTCGGTTAAATATTAACCGGTATAGGAGGGATTCATTATCCCTCTCAAGGAATTGATAACGTGTCATAGCGGCGCGATCAAGGAAAGTTGTATGGAGTGGGGGATCTCCTTCGCGGATGGGTACTCCAAGAAATTTGCTATGCGAGTGGCATAGATCCCACCAAAGAAATCCCCTTCATTAGCATTATTATTTAGCCTCCTCGCGATTATAGCTCCCAAGTTGAAACTTCTATCACCCGTTACTGCGCTCTTAAGAATACTAAGGTCGGGTGCGCAGAGGTGACAATGCTCAATCTTGCCGTTAATGCATCTACCTACGAAGAGGGCAAAGTAATGCAAGGCAGGAAAATGAATGCTCCCCATGGTAGCCCGCGTAATATCTGTAGTTTCTCCAACAGTTATACTAGAGATAAAATCTCTAACTGAAGACTTAGGAGGATCATTGAGACTACCCCAATCAGGTATCTTGCAAATTCTATTGAAATCCTCTAAATCCATGGTATACGATTTGTCATACAGATCAAACAGTAAGGATGTGTCACGGCCAGCTGAAAATTTGAATCTACGAACAAAAGAGGCAGTGAGAGAAGTATATTCTTCACATTTATCGGAGATGAATTCTTCGAGAACGGCATTGTGAACAAATGTATCAAACTCGTCTTTGAAACCTGCATCAATCATGAATTCATCAGAAGGCCATTCAGATTGTTGTACCTGTGCGTTCCTCGGTTAGTAAGAATCGGGCTCCCGAATCGCGAGACGGGGACCCTTCTTGCTTGAGGAACCACCATGATAGTTTCTTCTGAACATCTTCCTTTTCTGAAATTTTTAGTGATTGAAGAGAAAAGTGAAGAAGGCTCTATGAAACTCATAGCAACTACTCCTACAAGTGCCTAGAGGCCATATCATGCATCAAAACTACTTGGGACCAGCTATAATTAGCATGCAAAGCTCAAGAATAGGGTCACCAAGGTAGCAAAAATACGCAACGAACAAGGCACTAGAGCAAAAACTAATTGGACCAATGGAGGAGTCACATACCACGGAACAATTCCCCCAAAACAATTTGGTGAATGGGGCTTCGCACAAGGAGATCGAGAATCGCAGCAACAAGAGCAAGAACACGGGTTTGAGCTGTGGACTGATTTTTCTAGAGGTAGGAGAAGGAGATGGGAGCTGGAATAAGTGGAGGGGGGCCACATGGGGCCCACAAGCCTGGTAGGCGCGACCAGGGGGGTGCCCGTACCTCCTAGGCTTGTGGCCCACTAGTGCATCCCCCTGACTAGCTCTTTGTCTCAGAATTTTTCAAAAATTCCAGAAAAAATCATACTTGATTTTTAGGGCATTTGGAGAACTTTTATTTTCGGGACACTTTTCTAAGGGACCAAAAAGAAGAAAATAGGAAAAACTAAAGCTAAATTTATCATTTTTCTTCTAAGCAACCGAAGGTAAAGGTTTGGAACAGAGGGTTGTGACTCCTAGATTCATCCATCTCACGGTCATCAAAAGAAATCCGTTAATGAGTTTGATCAAGTCTCCTTGACAAACTTTTTGGAATCACATAAAACCGTAGGATTTTCGAATAGTCACTAGGTTACCTCAATGGGGATGTGCATATCCCCAGCAAGCAAATCATAATTCATCTTAACAGTAGGTATAGGGCATTCAAAGCTCCCAGTAAGAATCGATGAAATTTTTTCAATAGCATTGATGCAATGTACTCGATATTGTTTCTTCGGAAAATGCACCATATGCTCATTACCATTGACATGGAAAGTGACATTGCCTTTGTTCCAATCAATAACATCCCCTACAGTGTTTAAAAAGGGTGTTTCAAGGATGACCGCCATGGAATCATCCTCGGGAATATCTAGAATAACAAAGTTTGTTGAGATAGTAACGTTAGCAACCACAACATGCACATCCTCGCAAATGCCGATAGGGAAAGCAGTTGATTTGTCAGCCATTTGCAGGGAGATTTCAGTGGGTGTCAACTTATCCAATTCAAGTCTACGATAAAGAGAGAGAGGCATAACACTAACACCGGCTCCAAGATCGCATAAAGCAGTTCTAACGTAGTTTCATTTAATGGAGCAAGGTATAGTGGGCACTCCGGGATCACCTAGTTTCTTAGGAGTTCCACCCTTGAAGGTGTAATTAGCGAGCATGGTGGAAATCTGAACCTCAGGTACCCTCCTCTTATTAGTCACAATATCCTTCATGTACTTAGCATAAGGAGACATTTTGAGCATATCTGTCAAACGCATTTGCAAAAAGACAGGTCTAATCATTTCAAAAAACCGCTCAAAATCCTCATCATCCTTTTTCTTGGATGGTTTGGGAGGAAAGGGCATGGGTTTCTGAACCCATGGTTCCCTTTCTTTACCATGCTTCCTAGCAATGAAGTCATTCTTATCATACCTCCTATCTTTAGGTTGTGGGTTATCAAGATCAACAGGTTCAATCTCCACATCCTTATCATTGCTAGGTTGAGCATCAACATGAACATCACTATCGATATTATCACTAGGCTCATGTTCATCACTAAATTGTGTTTTGGCATCAGAAACAGAGATATCATTTGGATTCTCGGGTGTAACAGCAATAGGGTTGCTAGCATGCAAGTTCCTATCATCTTTCTTTTTCTTCCTAGGATGACTAGGTGCATCAGTGCTAACTCCTTGAGAATCTTGTTCAATTCTCTTTGGATGACCCTCACGATACAAAGGTTCCTCGGTCATTCTACCACCTCTAGTGACGACTCTAACAGAATTGTCATTCAACTCATTGAGCAAGTCATTTTGAGCCTTAAGTACTTGTTCTACCTGAGTAGTGACCATAGAGGCATGTTTACTCAAAAGCTTAAGATCGTTGACATTTCTATCCACACAAGCACTTAAATGACTAAGCATACGAGCATTCTATTCCAATTTTTTGCTAACATAATCATTGAAACTTTGTTGTTTGGCAACAAATTTATCAAATTCATCTAAGCATAAGCTAGAAGATTTAGCAAAAGGAATGTCACTCTCATTGAATCTACGAAGAGAATTTACCTCTACTACCTGTATCGGGTTATCAAGACCATGGATCTCTTCGATAGGTGGTAGATTCTTAACATCTTCAGATTTAATGCCTTTCTCTTGCATAGATTTCTTAGATTCTTGCATATCTTGAGGACTTATGAATAGGATACCTCTTTTCTTCGGAGTTGGCTTCGGAGGTGGTTCAGGAATAGTCCAAGCATTCTCATTGCACAAGATATTATTCAATAGAATCTCAGCTTGTTCCACAGTTCGTTCCCTGAAAACACAACCAGCACAACTATCTAGGTGGTCCCTAGAAGCATCGGTTAGTCCATTATATAAGATATCAATTATTTCATTCTTCTGAAGAGGGTGATCACACAAAGCATTCAGTAACTGGACAAGCCTCCCCCAAGCTTGTGGGAGACTCTCTTCTTCAACTTGCACAAAGTTATATATATCCTGCAAGGCAGCTTGTTTCTTATGGGCAGGAAAGTATTTCTGAGAGAAGTAGTAGATCATATCCTGGGGACTACGCACACAACCAGGAGAAAGAGAAGTGAACCAAGTCTTAGCATTATCCTTTAGCGAGAAAGGAAACAGCTTAAGGATATAGTAGTGGCGGATCTTTTCCTCACTCGTAAATAGGGTGGCTATATTGTGCAACTTAGTAAGATAAGCTACAACTGTTTCAGACTCATAACCATGAAAAGGATCAGATTCGACCAAAGTGATTAACTCAGGGTCGACAGAGAATTCATAATCATTATCGGTCACAAAGATAGGCGAAGTAGCAAACTTTGAGTCGTATTTCATCCCAACGTTCAGAGATTTTTCTTTCCACTTGCCAAGTAATTTCTCAAGATCATAGCTATCCTTACAAGCAAGAAAGTCCTCAGCTATGTCTCCCTCCATAACATAACCCTCAGGTATATCAGGCAATTCATATCTAGGAGAGCTAGTTCTAACAGGTGAAATAGCAGGTTCAACTTCAATAATCTCAGCAGTTTCAGAAGTATCATCACATTCAGCAGCAACTCTAGCAATTTGTGCATCAAGGAATGCACCTAGTGGCCAAGCAGTATCAAGCAAAGCATCATCACAAGCATCATGGATAGCAAAAGTAGCATCATCTTGCACATGCGACATATCAAAATTTCTAGCAGGAGGTGGTATCACAAACTTACTCATAACTGAAGGTGAATCAAGTGCAGAGCTAGATGGCAGTTCCTTACCTGTCCTCGTAGTTGAGGGCAAGACTTTAGTTTTTGGATCTCTCAGATTCCTCATAGTAATCAACAGATGTAAATCCCAAGTGACTCAGAGAATAGAGCTAGGCCTCCCTGGCAACGGCGCCAGAAAATAGTCTTGATAAGCCACAAGTATAGAGGATCGCAACAGTTTTCGAGGGTAGAGTATTCAACCCAAATTTGTTGATTCGACACAAGGGGAAGCAAAAGAATATTCTCGAGTATTAGCAGTTGAGTTGTCAATTCAACCACACCTGAAAGACTTAGTATCTGCAGCAAAGTTTCAGTAGCAAAGTAGTGTGATAGCAACAGTAGCAACGGTAACAGTTGCAACAGTGACAGCTGTAGCGGTAACAATAGCAGCAGTGACAGCAGTAGCGGCAAAGTAACATAGGAAGGACCAGTAGGAAAAACTCGTAGGCATTGGATCGGTGATGGATAATTATGTTGGATGACATTCATCATGCAACAGTTATAACATGGGGAGATATGTAACTAGCTCCAGTTCGTCAATGTAATGTAGGCATGTATTCTGTATATAGTCATACGTGCTTATGAAAAGAACTTGCATGACATCTATTGTCCATCCCTCCCGTGGCAGCGGGGTCCTAATGGAAACTACAGAATATTAAGGTTCTCCTTTTAATAGAGAACCGGAACAAAGCATTAGCACTTACTGAATACATGAACTTCTCATACTATGGTCTTCTCCGGGAGTGGTTCCGGCTATTTCCACTCCGGGGTTGCCGGGTCATAACACATAGTAGGTGACTACAACTTGCAAGATAGGATCAAGAACACACATATATTGATGAGAACATAATAGGTTCAGATCTGAAATCATGGCACTCGGGCCCTAGTGACAAGCACTAAGCATGGCAAAGTACTAGCAACATCAATCTCAGAACATAGTGGATGCTAGGGATCAATCCCCATCAAAACTAACTCGATTACATGATATATCTCATCCAACCCATCACCGTCCAGCAACCCTACGATGAGATTACTCACGAACGGTGAAGATCATCATGGAATTGGCGATGAAGGAAGGTTGGTGATGACGACAGTGACGATCTCCCCTCTCTGGAGCCCAGAAACGACTCCAGATCTGCCCTCCAGAGGAAGAATAGGTGGTGTCGGCGCCTCCGTATCATAAAACGCGATGAACTCTTCTCCTTGATTTTTTCTGGGCGAAAGGGACTAAATAGAGCTGGAATTGGAGGCGGCGGAGCCCCGAGGGCCCCACAAGCCTCGTAGGCGCGGCCAGGGGGGCGCGCCTCCTGGGCTTGTGGGCTCCTCGCTCCACGCCTCTGGTTGATTATTGCACCAGTATTTTTTATATATTCCACAAAAAATCCTCGTAAATTTCCAGGTCATTCTCAAAACTTTTATTTTTGCGCAAAAACAACACCATGGCATTCTGCTGAAAACAGTGTTAGTCCGGGTTAGTTCCATTCAAATCATGCAAATTAGAGTCCAAAACAAGGGCAAAAGAGTTTGGAAAAGTAGATACGATGGAGACGTATGAGCCACGTACCATCATCTTCGTCGCCATTTCCACCTACGGCTACCGAAAGGTCGCCAGCCTCGATTTGTTGTCGTCCCCGCTTCCCCGAGCTTGCCGTCAACTCCATCCACTTCACCGTGAGCGCCTGGCCGTTTCCCCTCGCTCCCCGTCTCTTCCCGCGCCCTGTAGCTCAATAATCGCCCGCGACCGAGGTCCGGCCGCCGCTAGCTTGCTCGCCGTCATCGACCGTGGTCTCCCCAGCTCCCCTGCTTCCCTGCCGGATGCGCCACACCTCTAGCTCCCCGTAGCTATAAACCACACCCAATTTGGAGGTCTGTAGCACGATCCCTATCAACTCCGGTGAGCCTCCACCGTTGATTTGGTCGCCGCCGGCCACAGTTTGGTGTGCGCTCACCTGGCTGGCCATTAGGGCTTAATTAACCCGCTAATAACCACCCCTAACCACTGACAGTGGGCCTAGGGTGGGTCAAACATCTAATCAATGCGGGTATTAACCCCGTGACACTGACATGTGGATCTCAGTCGTCAGGTTTGACCCTAGCCAGCTCTGTTGACCTGCTGATGTCACCATGACTTCCTGCTGACGCAATAACTAATTTAGGAAAATCTAGAAAATTCTAAAAACTTTAAAAAATCATAGAAAAAACTATTACTTGGATGAAAATAAATTATATATGAAAAATGATCAGAAAAATGCAAGATATCTGTTTATGCCATGTTCATGCATGTTTGAGCAAGTTAACATCACCAAGTAGGTAAAATGATGGTTAGGATAATTTGATAAATAGTGTTGGAGTTGGACTTTTGGTATATAATTGAATTCCACTTCACTTAATGTGACTATCTTTTCCTCTAGGTCAATTCAGTACCTTAATTTTTCATGTCATACATCATTGTTGTGCATTGCATTAATTGAATGTTGTTCCTTCCTGTTTGTCGGTGGTTGTTCTTCCTCGATAGCCATTGATCCGACGTTGTGAACGTTGTCACCGATGAAGACTCATTACTATATTTAGAAGTGTCACGCAAGCAACCCCCTCCTTGAGCATACTGATATTAACCCACTCTCTCACTCCTTCTCTCTTTTACCGCCTTAGGACAACAACGATCCAACTGTTACATGTCTCGGTAGTTGAACCATTCCTTTGCATGACCTTTTTTTGTCATAGTAAATAGTTGAAACCACTTAGCATGAGTGGAAAATGCTTGAGGCTTGATGTGCGTACTCATCCATGCTTGCTTACTATGCCTGCTATGCTTAGAGTCGTGTCGGGTCTTATCCATCTAAACGATAAATCGGAATGGTTGTGTTCATGTCCTACTGTGTGAGAGTAAAGTGTGTGAATCCGATTTGGTAAATGTAGCGATGAGAGGCCATGTAGGAGTACATGGTGGGTTGTCTCATTGGGACCGTCCTTAAGAACTGAGTTATGTGTGTGTTATTGAAGACAAGATACTACCATGCATTGGGACATGAAATATGACCCTTGTGGGCTTATTAATAGCCTAGATATTTGTCCATGAGTCGCAACTAGTTTCTGGTGTTTGTAGTAAAAGTGTCGGCCGTGTTTAGCTCTGCCCGACGGGATAGGCTTCAGTGCGGTAGATACACAGTGGCACGGTGCACCAAGTGGGACCCGAATGGTGGGCTTGTGGAACCCTGTGCACATCATTTGAGGTCGTTGAGGAAACTTCGGCCGGACTTCCTTGCGGGTTCAGTATCAAATAGGTGATAAACCTGGACTAGGGTCTTGTGTGGTTAACAATCATGGCCGACACCCACGTCGGTGCTTCCGCTTGAAGGTTACCAAGATGCATGACGTGCACATGGTGATAAGTGGTGAGAGCGTGTGTGAAGAAGTATACCCCTGCAGGGTGAATTAATCTGTTTGAATAGCCGCATCCTCGAATATGGACTACTTGGAGACATTACGTGGTACATAGAAAACTTGAAATGGATACTCTAAAACATGCAAGATAAGTGTGAGTGCTATGGATGGCTTTCTCATAGGGAGACGAGAGTGGATCCATAGAGGTGTATTGATTTGGTGAATATGTGGGCTCGTGTGTGCTACCCCATCTCAAAGAAAGTGTTCGTGGTCGTAGTACAGGTTAGCCAAGAAGCAAAGCTGGTTTGCTGCAATTAAACTCCACAACCCCTTTGTTGACAATGATGAATATGTAGATAGTTCTGATGTAAGTCTTGCTGAGTACCTTTGTACTCACAGTTTCTTATTTATGTTTTTGTAGAGGAGACCTTCATCTCATTAAAGGTTTCTACACGATGAGTTTGCCGTTGACCGGAATAGCCTGGGAATCCCAGACAGAAGTTTGGTCCCTATGGTAGGGTCGTTGTAGCTTTTTAGGCTCTTCCACCCATTTTTAGTAGATGTCTGTACCCAAACATGATGTGCTTCCGCTTGATGCTTGTATGACTTGAGTGTTGGGTCATGTGACCCCTGTTTGTAATATCACACTACATTGACCCTTATGAGTTTTTAATAAATGCTTGAGTCGTAGAGTTGTGTTGTGATGCCATGTTGTATCTACACATATCGTGCATATTGTGTGTATGATTTGAAATGCATTGTATGTGTGGTATTGGACACCTGGTTGTATGCCTTTAGTAGCTGTCTTTACGGGGAAATGCCTCTTTGTGCTTCCACCGAGCCTTGGTAGCTTCCTATTGCTCCGGACACATTGATTGACCGGCATGTATCCTTCTTTGTTGTTGTGTCTATCCCCTCGGGGAAATGTCACGCAGTGTAATGGAGTCCCTGTAGCTTGTTATGACTCGTCTACACATCCAGTTGACCGACACCTACTTTGTTGGGTTATGTATGTATGTCCCTGTACGGATGTGCCATATGGGTTTATAACTAATCATGTTGACCCAGGTTATTTGTCATTGCAATGCTAGAGACACATCCATATACATGAACCCAAAGAAGCAAACGGTCCCGACCAAGGTAAGGTGGCAGCCGTGGAGTTTACCGTGCGTGAGGCTGCAAAGTAATGTGATGTGTTACATGCTGGGTTCTTATGACTTAGGATCGGGGTCCCAACACTTCACGTATGTACTAAAAGTAAATTGTGAAATGAACTGAATATCATAAATATTTAATTATCAATGTGATTTAAGTTTAGTAGTATTTTCACATTTGGTTTAAAAAGTAAAATCTATTGAAGTTTCGCAATCACAATATTGGTTATACAAGGAATTCATGAATGATTGGTATAAGAAAGAGAACTTTCACATACAAATATATTATCTTGGACATCTTTTATGATTGTGAATACCCATCAATTATTTTTAACCTTCATTAAATAGTTGAAGTTGGACAAGGAAGACAACCTAATGGTTATGTTTAGGTATATTTTCATAGAAGTTATATTGTTACGGATCCTCCAACATGTGGTGCTTTTCTAGAACCTTTTCGTAGCCAAAATTTCATACTAACTAGAGATACTACTTGTGCAACAAAACCCTTGAGCCAAGTTTCTTCCATGAGAGTCGACCATGCCTATCTATATATAGTAGTTCACTACATTCCAGTTAAATTTGCATGTGCCACCTCTAAATCCTTCAAATAATCATCTGTTTTGTGTGCCCGTGCGGCTCATGGAGAAATAGGGGTGATCAATATCTTCCATGCGAAGAGGGTTATTCTCATGATGAGTGTTTATTCACTTATCATTGCATGATATGGTCTGGTAAAAAGGATGCCAAGTCCCGCATAATACAAAACTAAATGAACAAGAGCTCCCCATAGAAAGTTGATTGTTTGGAGGGAACTCATGAATATGGTTAGCCATGGAATGTGTTTGAATGGTTGTGGGGAGTAAAATTTCAATTCTCTTTTGGAACCACCAATAGTGTGATTAGCATGGAAGATATTGAAAATCCTTGTTGTATAGTTGACAAGAAAGGCACACCACCCAAAATACTTTAATCTCTGATTTCAACAATGAGCTCTCGCACCTGTGCAACTCCATGCTTCCCTCTGTCAAGGAACAATCTATTTACTTTTACATTATTTAGTTTCATGTTATTCACTTTTCGTGTTGACTGAACTTCCTATTCCAACCTCAATATATTAATTGGCAAGCATAATGTGGTGGGGAAATATCCAAACACATATATCCAGTCAAATATATTTGATCATGATTCATTATTGATGGCAATTATCTTCATGATAAGTATGTTGGGAGGTGAAACATTGAGCCGCTATCTTTCTCTATGTTTGATGGATGTTGTTTGTTCTAAAAATATGCTTTTAGTATTGGCCATCATATAAGACTATATGATAATTGAGTATGTGGAGCTCTTACTTGGACTTTGCTGAAAATAAAATACATTGAAATTGCTTGATGACTAAAACCATAGGATGTTAGGTTTCAAGAGAATGCATTGTTTGAACCATGAAATGTGAATTTATTACTACTCTATCATAATGAATTTCTTGAGAAATGTGGATTTTAATGATGCTATAAAAACTTACTAAATTATCATTGATCAAAATTATACAGTATGCTAGCATTCACACTTCAAAATTATTTATTTTATCATTTATCTACTCGAGGACGAGTAGGGATTAAGCCTGGGGATGCTGATACGTCTCCAACATATCGATAATTTGTAAAGTATTTGTGCCATATTTACTTATGTTTACAATACTTTTGTATGGTTTTGACGCGCTTTATATGATTTATTTAGAACTAATCCGGACTGACGTCGTTTTCAACAAAATTACCGTGGTGTTGTTTTTGTGCAGAAAATAAAAGTTCTCGGAATCACCCGAAACTTTTTTATCATTTTTCCTAGAGAAAATAAGAAATATGGGAGCGAAGAACCACCAGAGGGGAGACACCCATGGGCCACAAGTCAACAGGGTGTGCCATGCTAGCTTGTGGGACTCATGTGGCTCTAGCTGACGTGATTCCAATGCTCAAAAATCCTAGAAATCCAGAAACCCCAAAATTTAACCTAGAACTTCCGCTCCGCTGCCGCAAGCCTCTGTACCGAAGAAAAATCATCTGGGGCCCTATTTGAGCAATCTATCTAAGGGGGCAATCATCACCGGCGGCCATATTCATCATCCTCGCGGTGTCCATGATGAGGAGGGAGTAGTTCACACTCGGGGCTGAGGGTGTGTACCAGTAGCTATGTGTATGATTTCTCTCTTTTGCTCTTCATATGTTACTATCTTGATGTCTCACCGGCTTTGTAAATATAGTTGGGTCATATGGAGTTCGTCCCTTGCTATCTTTATGTGATGAATTGAACCTTTACCTTTGAGATCTGGTTATGTTGGATTGAATATATGATTTCGTATCACTTGATGTATGTCTTGCATGTGGATACCCGTGGTGACAATGGGGTGTTCAATTAATTCACTTGATATGTTTTGGTAATCAACTTGTGGATTCCCATGGTGACAATGTGCTAATCTATGCATAGGGGTTGATACACATCCTGGTCCTAGTTTATCCTATAGAAATCTTGGGAGTACTCTTTGAAGTTATTTGTTTTGTATTGAATATGATGAATCTTAAATTGTTTGATGCATGTCGAAATAATTAACCTAGGAATACTTGAGGTGACATTGGAGTATCTAGGTGACATTAGGGTTGACTAATACGTATCGTAGGTGTTATTTTACTATTATTTCTACGAATGTTTGTAAAACCTATAGGAATATCCCAATAGATTGACCGAAAAGGATAACTTTGAGGTGGGTCTACTACATACAATAATTTCATCTTATATTCTCCGCTACATCTGAACTTCGGAGTGATTCTTTGTTGCGCGTTGAGGGATGATCATATGATTCTGTTATGTTGGCATTGTTGAGATATTGCACTAGTTAAAGTATGAACTCTAGGCCTTATTTCCATGCAATTATATAATGTTTTGATCGCTATTTTCAACTTGCTACCTTGTTGTTTTTATATTTCTAGATTACAAAAACATATATCTACTATTCATATTGCACTTGCATCACCCTCTCTTCGTTGAACTAGTGCACCTATACAATTTGCCATTGTATTGGGTGTGTTGGGTACACAAGAGATTTATTGTAGTTGATTTCAGGGTTGCTTGAGACAGACCATCTTCAACCCACACCTTTCATGGATTGATAAACCTTAGGTCATCCACTTGATTGAAAATTTCCACTATCGTACAAAACTCTGCACTTGGAGGCCCGACAACATCGACAAGAATAAAGTTGCATAGTAAACATGACCCATGAAAATTACTGTCACAATTTATTAATTCTCAAACAAATTAAAGTGAAGAACAAGAGTGCAATTATTTCTATAAAATATATAGGCCACCATGCTCAAAAAGATATAAGTGAAGTACTAGAGCAACTACTTTGCTCAAAAGATATAAGTGAAGTACTAGAGCAACTACTTAGCTCAAACAATGATTGTGGAAAACTAAAAAGAAAATAAACCAATAATACACGATGCCCCAAGCAAAAAATCATATCATGTGATGAATAAAAATATAGCTCCAAGCGACATACCGATGGATTGGGGCGATAGAGGGGATGACTACCGGGGCATACCAAGCTTAGACGCTTGAGTCTTCCTAGAATTTGACTTGGGGTGCCTTGGTCATCCCTAAGCTTAGGCTCTTTCCGCTCCTTATTCCATCATCCATCGTGATAACACCCAAAACTTGTAAACTTCAACACACAAAACTCAAAAAAACTTGTGAGATCCATTAGTAGGATAGGCGAACCATAAACATTAGGTACTATTATAAATTAATTTATATTTTTCGTAAGGTACTATTTTCTAACTTGTCCATGACTTATACCCCCCCATATAATCCATAGAATCGTCAAAACCAGCAAACTATGCAAGCAAAAAATAGAATTTGTCTAAAATAAAACAATCTATAGTGATCAGCCAACAAACCCTACTTACGTAACGCCAAAAGTTAAGAAAAATTGGGAATACTGGAGGAATTCATATAGAAATATTGTGTAATAGATTCAGATGAAATAGGTGTTGCAGTTAAATAAGATAAATTATGCACTAGATGCAGAAGTTTCTATTTTTGCACCGTATCAATTCTACTTATCATTCGAATCATCCCAAAAGCTTTACTTGTTACAAACACTAATTTTAACATAAAACACAATCATTATAGTAGCAATAATCATGTTATCTCACATAAACAGAAAGTAGAACAAGAAATATAAGATAACTATTGGGTTGCCTCCCAACAAGCATTATTGTTTTACGCCCCTAGCTCGACATAATGCATATGGTCATGTGTTGTCATCTTTGACACTCCATCCATAAGTAGCCCTCATGATATATTCATAAGGTAGTTTAATTATCTTCCTAGGGAATTGTTCCATCACTTTCTTTAATGGGAGTTGGAACCTTATATTTCCCTCTTTCATATCAATAATTGCACCTATAGTTCATAGAAAAGGTCTCCCAAATATTATTGGACAAGATGTATTGCATTCCATATCAAGAACTATGGAATCTACACGCAAATAATTTCTATTAACAAGTATGATAACATCATTTATTCTTCCAAAAGGTTTCTTGATATTAGAGTCCGCAAGATGTAAAATAAGGAACACTCATGTATATCGGTGAGACCAGATACATCATATAAAGATTTAGTTATAGTTGAAACACTAGCACCTAGGTCACACAAAGCATTGCATTCATATTCCTTGAGCTTAATTTTAATGGCAGGTTCCCATTCATCATGCAACTTTATAGGAATAGAGACTTCTAGCTCATGTTGCTCATAATGGGCTTTTATCATTGCTTCTACTATCTGTTTAGTAAAAGTTTTATTTTGTTCATAAGCATTGGGTGAGCTAATAATGGATTGCAACAAGGAAATACATTCTACTAAAGAACAACTTTCATAATTAAAGTCCTTGTAATCCAAGATAATGGGCACATCACTATTTTAAATTTTGACCTCTCCAAACCCACTTTTTCAATTTTATCATTAGAGTCATCACCCTCCAAGTAAATGGGACACCTTCTAGCTAATGTTGACTCATATGCAGTCCCTTTATCATCTAGTTTCAGATTCATAAACAAAGATTTAATGGGAGAAGTACTAACATTTTAAGATGTTCATCCTGATTATGAATAGGGGAAGATTCTAGTTTAGTAGCCATCATATTTACTAGGGTGGTTTGCTTATCAGATATCGTGCCTAACCATTCTTCATTCTGTGCATATTGTAATTGGAGATCAGATACTTCCCTATCGACTTCATCAAGTTGCTTACTAATAGCATATAGCAAGGTTGAATGTTCCTTAATTTCATCGATAAATATTTTATTATGATGATGTTGGGTAGTCATAAAAGTTTTCATGGAAATGTCAATTCAGTTATCCTTTGGTAATGGGGCTGCTACACGTTGGTCGGCGGATCTTTTTAAAAGATCCACCACCACGCAAGCCGTTGAATGTAACGAGATATACGTCTTTTCTTTACTTTGCAACAAAGAGCCTGTTGCAGAATTTTCATGCAACACAAGTTGTGTTGTGAAACTTTTTTGCAACCAAGATTGTGTTGCACTTTTTTTGTGGATATTTTTTTGCAACAAAGGTATAGATGGAAGAAAGTTTTGCAACATTAGTAATGTTGGAAAATCTTTATTGCAACATGGAGGATGTTGCTAGAAAAAAACGAGCACTGGTGAAGGAGTAGCAGCGCCTCAGTCCAACATACTAGTTGTTGTGGTGCTAATAATAAAACAAAGGGTCAGTTGCAAATATAGTAGTAGTGCTCTGTGAGACACGTTGTGTGAGGGGAATGTCGCAGCCGTGGGAGGTGCAATCCGCCGGATGAGTACAAGTTTTTCCCTTTGGTAATAGGAAATATTGTAAAAGTTATCTTGAGACATGGTGACTCAACAAGCAAACTAACAAGCACAACAAGTGAACTAGCAAGTAAAGAAAGCAAGCAAGTAAACTAGCAAAGGTAAATATTTTTGTATTTTTGATTTTTATGGCAAGCAAAATATAGCAACAGATAAAAAGTAGAATAAGTGAATGATAATTTGTGATAAGGTACTTGATAGTAGGTTGATGATACTCCCCGGCAACGATGCTAGAAATCCTTCCTGATACTTGCGATCTGCATTGGGTTTTTCCATGAAGAGGATCAGATGATGCAACATAGTATAGATAAGTATTTCCCTTAGTGAGAACCAAGTTTATCGAACCATTAGGAGTATCACACAACCTCGTCTTCAGTTCCTATGCACAAAAGAGCAACCACTTGCACCCAACGCGGGCAAGAGGGTTGTCAATCCCCTTGGACTCGTTACTTGCAAGCAAATGAGTAGTGTAGATGATAGTTAGATAAATATAAATGGAACATAATGAAAACTAAATAATGTCACCCAGCATATTGTAGTGTTTGTAAATATATAAGTGAATATACCCTAGGGCCATAATGTTCTCTAGTGGCATCTCTCTCAAATAAGGCATACAGTGGGTAAACAAATTAGTGTTGGGCAATTGGTAAAAATGCACATAGTTATGCAATATTTATTCACGATAATGATTATGTGTATATAGTAATCACGTCCATAAGCATGTAGACTAACTCCTGCCTGCATCTACTACTATTACTCCACCCATCAACCGCTATCCAGCATGCATCTAGAGTATTAAGTAAAATAGAGTAATGCTAGGAGAACAATGACATGATGTAGACAAAGAAAAATAAATTAATATGAATCAACCCCATCATTTTATCCTTAATGGAATAAATACAAAGATGTGTCTTGTCCCTTTCTGTCACCGGGATATAGAGTACCTCTATATTGAACCCAATATAATGCACCCCTCTCACTAAAGACAAATTAATCTAGTTGGCCAAACCAAATCTATAGATCGAGGACCCCCATGGGTGCGCCATGTTGGCTTTTGGGGCCCTCGTTTGGCCCCTGGACTTCTCCCAAAGCTTCCAAGTATTCTTTTGGTCTAGGAAAATCATCAAAAAGTTTCGTGGTATTCGTATTTCGTTTGGTAGTGTAAACCTGAAAAGCCAAAAAATGCAGAAAAGAACAACTCACACTTGGCACTGGGTTAATTGGTTAGTGCTCAAAAATAATATGAATCAGAAAATAAATGCCCAAAAAGCATCTTACAATGATAATACTATAACATGGAACAATAAAAAGTTATAGATACGTTGGAGACATATCACCCGTGTTGGGTGCAAGTGTTTGGTTCTTTATGTGTAGTTGTTGACGACGAGAATTTGCATGGTTCTCCTATTGCTTCGATAACCTTGGTTCTCACTAAGGAAAATACTTATCTCTACTGTGATGCATCTCCTCTCCTCTTCGGGGAAAACCCAACGTAGTTTACAAGTAGCAAGCACCTAACTGTCAAGTCAGGAAACTGGATCATACTTCTATCTTGCTTGAACATTTTGAAGCTCACTCAATACTTGAGAGTGAACCATTGATATGACATATGTGTGGAATGCAGTATGGTGGTAGACATCAAAAGTAGTCATAGTGGAAAGAAATTTTTACATCAACTAGGCCAACAAATGGGCTATGGAGATGCCCAACAATCGATATCAATGTGAGGAGTAGGGATTACCATGAAACGGATGCGCTAGAGCTATAAGTGTATGAAAGCTCAACGGAAGCTAAGTGGGCGTGCATCTAGCTTTCTTGGTCATGAAGACCTCGGGCATTTTAGGAAGCCCGTCATCGGAATATGCAAACCAAGTTCTATAAAGAAAAATTCCCACTAGCATATGAAAATAACAACTCAGGAGACTCTCTATATGAAGAACATGGTGGTCCCTCTAAGCACAAGTGTGGATAAAGGTAGTAGCACTGCCCCTTCTTTCTTTTCTCTCATTTTTATTTTTTTCATATTTTTATATTTTCTCCCTTTTTTCTCTTTTTTCGTCCATAGTCTCATCCCGACTTGTGGGAGAATCGTACTATTCATCATCCTTTCCTCACTCGGACAGCGCTCTAAGAATGATTATCATCACACTTTTATTTACTTACAACTCGATATAAAAAACTAGCATACAAGATGACTCTACATGAATGCCTATGAGAGTATACCAGGATTTTCAATGATCTAGCATAACATGTAGATAATGATGAACGGTACTTGCACCACATACTATGTCAGCTACATGATCATGCAAAGAAATATGATGATGAACACACAAGTCACGTGACAGAACGGTGGAAGTTGCATGGCAATATATCTCGAAATGGCTATGGAAATGCCATGATAGGTAGGTATGGTGTCTGTTTTGAGGAAGATATAGGGTGGATTATGTGTGATAGATTGTATCATATCACAGGGTTTGGATGCACCAATGAAGGTTGCACCGATCCTTGAGGTGAGAATGGGAAATGAACGGTACCAAAAAGGCTAGCAAATTATGGAAAGGTGAGAGTGCTCATATTGCGGGATTCACATTAATCATAAAGAACTCATATACTTATTGCAGACTATTAGATCTATCAAAGCAAATTACTACCACACACCCCTAGGGAGGAGGTCAGTAGGAGTTAACCATCGCGCGCCTCCAACCCGAACAACACGATAGGATTTCAATCACGTATATGAACGCTCACACATCATCACCATGCTATAACCAATATATAGATGGGTAATAAATAGCATGATTTAATAATGATATTTATACTAAAAATAATGATGTACTCATGTCCTTTCATATTACTACACCAATATAATTAACTTTCAGTTCTCTTTTATGATAAGCAACATGAAAGCTTTTACCATATCCAACTTGGATACCTATCCTTTTTGGAGTAGGCTTATAATCCATGGATATTACCATTACTATTTGTTGGAATCTCAAAAAAGTTGAAGTGAATCATGATAGTACAATTATTTCTATAAAATCGGAACACCACCGTGCTCCAAAAGATATAGCTGAAGTACTAGAGCAACTGCCTAGCCCAAAAGATATAAGTGAAGCATATAGAGTATTCTAACAAATTGTGATAAACATGTGTCCCTCTCATATATGTTTGTCCATCAAAAAATGATTGTGGAAATCTAAAAATAAAATAAAATTGTGATACATGACGCTCCAAACAAAACACGTATCATGTAATGAATAAAAATATTGCTCCAAGTGACATATTGATGAATGGAGACGAAAGAGGGGATGCCTACCAGGGCACCCCAAAGATTAGACGCTTGGGTATTCCTTGAATATTATCTTGAGGTGCCTTGGCAATACAAAAACTTAGGGTAATGTCTCTCCTTATTCCTTCATTGATCGTTGTCTAACCCAAAACTTGAAAACTTCAGCACACAAAACTCAACAGAAACCTCGTGAGATCCGTTAGTATAATAGGCAAATCATAAAATTTAGTTACTGTTATAAATTGATTCATATTTAATTATTTGATAAGGTAGTATATTCTAACTTCTCCATGACCTATACCTCCTGATATGATCCATAGCATCATCAAAACAAGCAAACTATGCAAGCACGAACAGAAACTCTACACAATCTGTAGTGATCAGCACAAAAAACCATACTTTTGTAACTCCAAAAATTTGGAACAATTAGGAAAACCTAGGGAATTTGTATGCCAATCATGTTTCTAAAAAATCATATTAAAAAGATGTTACAGTAAAATCACAGAAATTCTGCACTGGACGTAAAAGTTTCTCTTTTTGCATAGGATCATTTCTACTATCTTCGGAATCACCCCAAAAGGCTTTAGTTGACACAAAAACAAATTAGGCATAAAAACATGATCATTAGTGTAGAAATAATCATGTAAACACACCAACAAAAGGAAAAACCAACAAATTTAAGTTAACTGTTGGGTTGCCTCCCAATAAGCCCTATTGTCTTATGCCCCTAGCTAGGCATAATGCATAGTATCATGTGTTGTCATCCTTGATGTTCAAACCATAGGTGGCCATCATGATTTATTAATAAGGTGGTTTAATTTTATTTCTAGGGGAGTGTTCCATCCCTTTATTTAATGGGGACTAGAACCTTATGTTTCCTTCCTTCATGTCAATACTATCACCTTTAGTTTGTAAGAAAGGTCTACCAATTATTATTGGAGGAGACGGATTGCATTCAATATCAATCACAATGGAATTCACAAGCACATAATTTATATTAGCAAGAATAAGCACATCACTTATTCCGACCAAAGGTTACTTAATAGTGGATTCCGCAAGATGCAAGTTATGGGAACATACATGTATATCGATGAGACCTAGAACATCACACAAAGATTTAGGTATAGTAGAAACACTAGCACCAAGGTCACACAAAGTATTACATTCATAATCTTGAAGCTCAATTTTAATAGTAGGTTCTCGTTCATCATGCAATTTTCTAGGTATTGAAATTTCTAGTTCAGGTTTCTCCTAATGAGCTTTTATCGTAGCTTCTACGATATGTTTAGTAAACGCCTTATTTTGTTCATAAGCATTAGGTGAGGTAATTATGGATTGCAACAAGGAAATGTACTCAACTAAAGTTTTGACCTCTCCAAAACCACTTGTATCATTAGCATCATCACCCTCCAAACAAGCGGGGTGCTTTCTAGCTAAAGTTGACTCATCTACAGTCCCTTTTTCATTAACTTTTGAATTGGTAAATAAAGATTCATTGGGAGAAACACCAATCATTTTAACATCTTAATCGTGGTTAGCAAGAGGATGTGATTCTAGTTTAGCTGCCATCCTATTTACTAGGGTGGATTATTTTTGAGAAATCTTTCCTATTAAGTCTTTGGTTCGAGCAAGTTATAGTTGGAGATTAGCTACTTCTTGATTAACATCGTCAAGTTGTTTACTAATAGCATCTTGTAAAGTGGAATGTTCCTTAATCTCCTGAAAAAATAATTTATTATGCTAATATTTTGTAGTCATGAAGCTTTCCATAGGACTCTCAATTTCAATCATCCTTTGGTAATAAGAACTATTGTAGAAGCTATCTTGATACATAGTGACAAAGCAAGCAAACTAACAAGAGAAACAAGTAAAATAGCAAATATAAATAATTTTGTTTTTGATATTTTTGAGCAATAAAATATAAAATCAAGTAAAAAGTAGAAGAAATGAATGATAATTTGTGTGAAGGAACTTGACAAGAATTTGATGATGTATCTCTAGCAACGGCACCGGAAATTCTTCCTGCTACTTGTAAACTATGTTGGGATTTTCCTAGAAGAGGAGGGGAGATGCATGACAGTAGAGATAAGTATTTCCCTCACTGAGAACCAATTTTATCAAACTAATAGGATAATCACGCAAACTCCCTTCGGCAGCAACTACACACACAACACCAAATACTTGAACCCAACGCGGGCGAGAGGGTTGTCAAGCCCCTTGAACTCATTACTTGCAATGATTAAATACTCGTACATAGATAATAGCAATAAATATAATTAAATAACAGTAAATAAATTGTAGAAAAGTATTTTCGGAGTTTTAGGAATTGTGTTTAAGTAGACTCGAGGCCATAGTTTTTGCTAGAGACTTCTCTCTCAAACATAGCATACTTTGAGCAAACAAATTACTGTTGGGAAATTGAAAGAATAACACATAGTTATGACATCTTATTCAAGACAATGATCATGTATATAGGCATCATGTACATAAACAAGTAGATCAACTCCTGGCTGCGTCTACTACTATTATCCATTCAACGACCGATATCTAGCATACATCTAGAGTGTTAAGTATGAAACACAATAATGCCTGGAGCAAGATGACATGACCTAGACAAAGTAAGAGAAGCAATACGTGGCATGTCCCTTTCTGTCACTTGGGTTGAGCAACCCAAGATTGAACCCATCACAACACACCACTCCCATTGAAGATAAATCAATCTAGTTGGCCAAACCAAACCGATATATCATGGAGAAATACGAAGGTATAGTAATCATGCATAAAAGAATTCAGAGAATACTCAATTAATATTCTTGAATAATCTGGTCATAAACCCACAATTCATGAGATTCCAACAAACACATCGCAAAAGAGGATTACATCGAATAGATCACCGCGGGAATTAGGGTGAACTTTGTATTAAAGATCAAAGATAGAGAAGAAGCCATCTAGGTACTAGCTATGGACCTGTACGTCTGTGGTGTGCTACTCACACATCATCATGTAGGTACCAATGTTGATGTAGATGACCTCTATAATCGGTTACTGCTCCGACAAGGCACCGAAAAAGGTCTCCAGATGGCCTCCCATTGGAATAGAAACTTCTAGCGGCGTAAAAAGTATTTTGGTGGGTCTTTATTATTTTCCCGATTTTAGATAATTTATGGAGGTGGAATTAGGTCAGGCGGAGCCACGAGGGTACCACAAGGCATCAGGCGTGCCTACCCCTGTGGGCGTGCCTTGTTTCTTCGTCGTCTCCTAGTCTATCGCTTGTCTCCTTCCGAAGCTTCCAGGTCCTCACTTTTCTAGAAAAAATATCGTCCAAAAGTTTCATAGTGTTTGGACTTCGTTTGGTAATGATTTCCTCAAAAACCAAAAACAAGTAGAAAACAACAACTTGTACTTGGCACTGGGTTAATAGGTTAGTTCCGAAAAATTATATAAAATAGCATATAATTGCGTGTAAAGCATCCAAGATTGATAATATAATAGCATGAAATAACCAAAATTTATCTATACATTAGAGACGTATCAACCACTAAGGGGACGTGGCGGCATTGCATGACGTGTATCGGAGGCTCAACGAGGACATGTATATCCTCAGCCTCCAGCGATTCACCCGTACAACAACTTCAATGAAGGGAATTTTAATCATATAAGATTCTTCTTTTAGCATCTGGCGGCAAGGATCGAGCAGTTCCGCGAGGAGAGGGCACCAATGCAGGAGGTAGATGTGGACTAGGCGACGCGTGCGATGGTGATCCGCATTCTCACTAGCATCCGTAATGGCCCCACTTCCTGGTGGAGGTCATGCTGGGGGCCTAGACATGAAGTACTAGCGAAGGGCGAAGCGCATGGTAGTGGACGTCGCACAGGCACTAGTGTGGGAGGAGGAGGAGGAGATCGATTTCGGGGAAGCCCGAGGTCTTCTCTCACTCCAGCTACTTTGTTGATGATTGTGCCTTCCCCTCCTTTCCTTTTTTTATCTAATAGTATGTTTCCCCCTGTGTCTGGCAATGGGGGCCGAATAAGAGGATGGGCACAAGGTTCCATTAGTTTGGTGGGTTGGCGCAGCCAGATGTAAGCGCCAACCCACCCTTTCAAATTATGAATAAGTACACTTGAAGTACTATTTGCATCTTCTAGATTACCCTTATCTTTTTAAATGATTTCTAGCGCCAGTGCTCATGCCCTATTCCTATCAGATCGCATTTGGTCATGTAGTGCATCAACAGTAGTGCATTTTGAGATCTACCTGAACTCCGACCATGATATGCACTCCTTCCGTAGCACTGGAGCATTCTTAGAACCATCACAACTTACACGAGCGTTGATGTATATTCAAGCAATGCTTTCGATGTTGTAATTGTAAGTTCCAACAAAGGTGTCTTCATGAACAAGTAAAATACACCAAAAAAGTTCGAAAAAATTAGGTCGAACCAAATCATGAGAGCAAGACATTGTACTTATATCTACATGTCTTGGACGGACATGTAGGGTAGCCTTCCGCTTCCCGGGGCCTCTCCATGAATTAGAGTTTTGGTGTCTCAAAGAATTTAACAAAAAGTCAGTAAATATTTTGGATGTGTTGCATGTCCACAACACGTCCGTTAGTTGTAAGCATAATTCTGTGCAACATGCATCACAATGCATATCATGAACGTGACGAACCAATGCAGATTATAAGCCAGACTACAACTTAACATAGTAATTCATATGATATTGTAGAGTGCTATAGTCTAATTTTGTGCTATTTACGTAGTTTCTTTGGTGGCTGGAGTGTGGCTGGAGTGTATCGAGCAGCCATGATAGTTGCGATTGAGAACGGATCCCATTGGCGTCCTAAGGGTAGACATTGCGAAGATGGTAGTTATGTAGATTTTCAAAGTTAAGTGATTTTTGCGTAGGGTTCCCATCTTCAGTTTCTAGTTGGATGGCCCTGGGTTTAGTAACTTGGACCACCCTAAAAGGACCTTACCAATTCAATTTTTTTGAATATCAACTCACAGTAAGAAAGGCTCCTACTGACTTTGTATTAACCAGCAGTCACATATAGTATTTTACATGGTGTGGTTACACTAGTCCGACCCTTTATAGCAGCCGCAAACCAATTTGTTTTAGGTAGGTGTGCGAGGGGGGTCAATAAATTTTAAGTTACATAGTTTGAAAAAGCTTCTATAAACTCGACTAGAGACGGCTTAACCCTATAAGTTAAAAAGCACCAAGTCTTTTTTGAATCTCTCCCTCCAGGTCCCAACCGTTGGGGATCCTTTAGAAAAAATTCCCATTCCTTTCCTTCCTCATGCCCCATGCTGATGTAACAATTTTTTCCATGAACATTACACGTGTCCACCTCCTTTTTCGAGTGTGCAACCACTACTAGAATTCAGTTATTTGCCGTCTGCCAGATCTTTGTCGTCGGCTCGCGGATGGCAAAGAGAGTCTTTATCGTCAGCTGCCATAAAGCAGACATCAAAGAATTGGCAGATGGCATAGAGGGTCTTTGCCATCAGCTGCCATAAAGCAGACGGCAAAGAGCCGCACAACAGACGGCAAAGCGACAGCTGGGCCCCACCCGGGGTGGGTAGGTTAAATTTGGCGTCTTCTTTGTCGTCTGCTAGCGGACGGCAAAGAGTCCTAAAGCAGACGACAATGCACTAACCGGTACTAATGGTCGTGCCACCCCACCCCGGCCCCTCTCTCTCACTCACACACTCCCACTCCCACTCCCCTCTCTCCCCGACGCCCACCGCTACCACCCCTGCGGCCACCGTCGTCGTCGTCCCACCACCCGTGTCGCGCCATCGCCCCACCGCCCCCGGCGCCCCGCCGCCACCAACGCACCCATCGCCCCCGTCGCACCCGTCCTCCCCGGCGCCCCAACGCCCCATCGTCCCAGCCACCACCCGCCCTGGTGCCCCGCTGCCCACGACGCCCCAGCCGCCCCCGCCGGTGAGTCACCCCCCCCCCCCCCCGTCCGTTGGCCATCCCAATTGTTATTTTGTTTTTCCTTTTTTATTTATGTTAAATTAGTTAGGTTAGTTTTTTAGTTTATTAGGAAAAACATGATGTCGACTGGTACTTGTGGAAGATTTTATTAGCTTAGTTAGTTTTTTAGTTAGGTTAGTTTTCAACTAGCTTATATGTTAGTTTAGTTAGGACATGACCAACCGGCCATGCTGGACCGGTGCCCCATGCGCCACATCACCTTGCCAAATGCCACCTCCGATGAACGTGTTGCTTGCAGAGGGAAACAGACTCCTGTAGAAGAGATCACCTCTTCCCTGACAAAAGCTACCAGGCAGCCCCTGAGGCGATGCAGTGTGAGCTTCAGATCTATGCTCTATCTAGGACCACACCGTGGTGATGCACTGTTTTGCATGCAGTGGAGGTTGCATGTGTTGTGTGGTGAGTGAGAGCAAAAAATATGATGATGACATCAAGTAACTAGCCTCCGTTGAGTGATTGTGGCACACACTATAGCTTCATTTAAATTTATCTAGGTGGAAGAGGTGAGGTAGTACGAAGGTGATGCCTCCATTCTACATGCCCTTAGTTAGCTTGGTTTCTTAGGTTAGTTGGGAGATTCCGAAGCAATGTCCAGGGCTACTACTTCTAGAAGCAATGTTGCTCTTAGTTGGTGTAGATGGGACTGCATTGCTAACCGAGACATCAAACCATGGAGATGCATTCTTTTTACCCCGACTTTTCCTATAAGAACAAGCAATTAGAACAGGTTCATGTAAAACAACTATGTTGTTAGAACTAGACAGAAGCAAGTAAGTTTTTTTACCTTTTCTTTGTTCCATTTGTAGGACAACCAACTTCTCTATGTCCTACCTCTCCACATTTTTTGCATTTGTTCAAAGTCCCCTTCCTTTATCCACCTTCCCATCATTGCTTGAACAATTGGTGTATGACAAATGGCAGAATTTTCCCATAAAATCTTTCTCCAAGCATTCTTCTCTTTCTAAATAGGTCCATAATCATCTCTCTTATCTTGTCAGCTAGCTGGACAATAGGCAAGTCCTTGATATCCCGCACCCAAGCATTAAAGGACTCGACAAGATTGTTGTTTATATAGTCACACTTGATGTCCAGGTTGAACATGCACCTCATCCAGAGCAGATTGTGGTAATCCCTAAGGTAAGGAAACACCTTATCAGATGTTGCAAACACCTTAGCCATGTGATGGTTATATTCATCCGACCCATATGCCCTAGCAACAGGCCACAACTGTCCAAATACGTCACCATGAAAATATTTCTGAAAATTGTGCCACATATGCCTAAAGCACTCACGCTGCTCAGCTTGAGGAAATACCTTTTTAACAGCATTTTCAAGACCCTTGCAAGCATCAGTACAAACAGCCAATACTGGTGGGTCCCCTATTGCCTTCTTCACTTGATTCATGAACCAAGCCCAGTTGTCCCCATTTTCAGACTCAATAAAGCCATACGCCACCGGAAGCATCCAATTATGACCGTCCAAAGCGGTGACTACAGTTAGCTGACATTCCACTTGCCTGTTAAGTGAGTTGAATCTATGCTAATATATTGCCTACATCCATTCACAAAACGAAATATGCAAGGCTTGAAAGCAATAAATAGATTTCTGAAAGGTACTTGACCTTCAATTGTGGTGGTATCAATCTCAACAATACTCCCCGGAGACCGCAATTCTATCTCAGCCTTGTAGTTGTGCAACATCCAAAAACTTTCTTCCCAACTCCCATATAAGCTAGTTGCTGCCATTTGCTTGCCTTTCCACACCGTGTGATAGTCAAGTGTGACATGATGTTCCTCTTGCAAGTCTATCAGTATCTTCACAACACCAATGGTTGGATCTTTCTTCAACATAGTCACTGCCTAAAGCCACCCAAGATTGAGTTGTCATACTTGTCACTTTTCCACTTGTTGAACTACAAATGTGCTCGGTTTGATGCTTCACAACCTGCAGCAAAAAAAGCACAAAATCTGAAGTTTATTATCATGACAAACAATATGAAGGAATAAGAGTAGAAATCACAAAAAAATTATTACCATCACACAATTTTCGTCCCTCTTCCAACTAGCACTTAAGGAACATTTGCAAGGGCCACCTTTTATGGATTCGCCTTTGCAAAAAGCCCGAAACCTTTCCGGGTCATTTTTTTAGGTCATATATTTGTGTTAGGTCGTATATTTTTTGTTTTTATTAATGAAAACAAAATGTTTGTGTTGATCGGGTGGATTTACATGTGACAGTTGTCTCGTCGCTGTGACGTCTGCTGTGCGAAGACCTCCCCGTGCGTTCTACGAGCTCCGCCCCTGCATTTGTGGGTGAGTACAAATGTCATCTCCTCCTCGTCCCTTCATTTGTTGTGGGTCGGTCTTCAGATGAAATTTGCTAGATATAGGTAAATAAATTAATTTATCAGTATGCGTGACCAGTATGCATCTCCCGTTCGAAAGGGTTACAGTTATAAATATTAATGAATTTGCATATATTTATAACCGTGATTCTTCCGAATTGTCCAATGTTATCCATGGACAGCCCGAGTATGTGTAGATTGGGTTCATTTTCCCATATTCTTTGTTACGGATCCGATGCATAATTTCGTCAGTGCCACCATGTTGTTCTCCGGATACACATCCTCTTTGTTTATTGCGGAGGCGTGTATGGAGAGAACAGCGGGAGGTGATGCTGAAATTTTGCGTTGGATCTGGAGCAAGGCATGGGAAAATGAACCCAATCTACACATACTCGTGTGCGATTAGGACCTATCTTTACCTATTAGCATGTAGGTTGCATGGACGTAATAAAACTGGCGAACTTGATTAACTGATGAATATATATGCTGAATTGTACATAAATATATTTCTTGTGTCTTTAGTAGCTAGGCAAGACGAGTGATCGTGCGTGGATGTACATCAATCATCCTAGTCAGAAAGAGATGACGAAGGAATGGTTTCTAAAAACCAAGGAGTTTGTGAAAGCCGCATTTGCAAATGGCCAGGAAACAAACTGGTGCCCTTGTCCTGGATGCGAAAACTATAAAAATAGGACAGAGGTTGTAATGATTAAACACCTGCATAGGAGGGGTTTTAAGCCTAATTATATGGTTTGGACTTTTCATGGTGAGTCTATACAACGCACCAAAGCTGAGATGGTTCGTCATCGCACCGATGAGCATGGTACCGGGATCGAAGACATGGTGCAAGACTTTGATGATGCTCGGATTCGGAAGATGAGATGGAGGAATCTGCATATGCCTTCTATGAAATGTTGGAGTCTTCAAAATGTCCTCTCCACAAGAACACTCAGCTTTGTCAGCTAGATTCCATTGCACAAATAATGGCTCTGAAGGCTCAGTTCAACTAGGGAAGAGAATGCTACGACGCGATGATGACACTATTTGGACACTTTCTACCCAAAGCCCATATCATGCCTGCAAACATGTACCAGTCGGACAAAATACTTCGTGTACTTAAGATTCCCTATGAGAAGATAGATACATGTGAGAAAGGATGTGTCTTATTTAGGAAGGAGTATGCACACTTGGACTATTGTCCCAATTGCGAGTCTTGCACGTATCTTGTGGTAGACAACGATATGGGTGAGAAGAGGCAGACCAAAATTGCAGTTAGTGTTCTTCAGTGTATGCCAATCGTATCAAGGCTTCAACATCTTTTCATGGTAGAAGAGAATGCCAGACAGATGACATGTCACAAAATGGGCAAAAGAACCGAACTAGATGCGGATGGGAATAAGATGGCGGTACACACATCGGATGGGGAAGCGTGGAAATATTTCGATGGATTCCATCAGGATAAAATGGCAGATCCAAGGAATCCTCGAGTCTGCATCGCCACAGATGGTTTTAATCCCTTCGGCATGACGGCAACCCAATACAGTTGTTGGCCTGTATTTGTCATTCCACTCAATCTCCCCCCCCCCCCGGGCAGATTATGCAAAGGAAGAACATATTTCTGACGTTGATAATTCCACGGCCCAATTATCCAGGGAAGAATATGAATGTGTACATGCAGCCGCTTAAGGATGACTTGCAAGAAACTTGGGATAATGATGTCAAGACATACGATGCCGCTAGAAAAGAAAACTTCAAAATACATGTGTGGTACATGTACTCTATGCATGACTTGCCGGCGTATGCGCTATTCTGTGGATGGTGTGTGCATGGAAGGTTCCCATGCCCCACATGCAAGGCAACTCTTCAGTTTCATTGGTTGAAGGAGGGTCGGAAGTATTCTTGCTTTGACTTGCATAGACAACATCTGGATCGTGACCATCAGTTTAGAAAAGACAAGAAGAACTTTACCAAAGGTAAAGTTGTCAAAAACTTGGCACCACCTGCGGTGACAGGCCAACGGATCATGGATCAGTTAAACACCCTCCAGCCAGATGCAGAGCATCCAGGGTATTTCAAGGGGTATAATTCAAAACACGCCTGGACTAACAAGCCATGCTTGTGGGATCTGCCTTACTTCAAAGACCTCCTTCTTCCACACAATATCAACATGATGCACACTGAAAAGAATATCAGAGAGGCTATTTTTGGTACATTGTTCGACATAGATGGGAAGACAAAGGATAATACTAAGGCTACAGTCGATCAAGAGACACTATGCCATAGACCGTTACAAAACACGAGAAGGCAAAGGAAAGCAGAACTGGTCGAAGCCAAAGGCCTGGTTCAATCTTGGAAGGCTAGCTATGAGGGAAATTATCTTGTGCGTCAAAATGCAATTGATGTTCCCCGATGGGTATGCAGCAAATCTAAAGAGGGGAGCGAGTCTTGAAAAAATAAAAATCTTTGGTCTCAAGAGTCACGATTGGCACATATGGCTTGAGTGGGTAATGCCGGTGATGTTATATGGCTTTATTCCTGAGGATGAATGGCTAGTATTGGCGGAGCTGAGCTATTTCTTCTGTGTTCTTTGTGCGAAAGAATTGTCGCCTGGCATGGTAGATGACACGAAGGAGTTTGCACCGGAGTTGTTGTGCAAGTTAGAGAAGATCTTTCCGTCGGGCTTCTTTAATCCAATGCAGCATTTTATTTTACATCTACCGACCAAGGCAAGATTGGGTGGGCCCGTGCAAAATCATTGGTGCTATGCAACTGAGAGGATGCAGATGACGCTTCGAGCTAAATGTAGAAATAAGCGTAGAATTGAAGCATCGATGACTGAGGCATTCATTACTGAGGAGGTGGCAAACTTTGTGACAGCACACTACAAAGCGAAAAATCATCATTTGCATAATCTGAAGCCTCGGTACGATGACGCAGACCCTAAAAAGGTGGATCTAACCTCAGCCTATTCAAAGGGCAGCTCGCACCAGCCGGTGCTTCGAAACCAATAACGTTGGATGTCGAAGAATGGCGGAACATTTTGTTGTATATATTCAACAACCTAACAAAACTTCTCGACACATTTTTCCGTAACTTCTAATTCCTTTGAACTGCTCTTATTCCCGGATATTTCATACAACCGATACATCGCCAAATTCTCGGATGGAGTGGTGATCCAAAATGATTTTGTCGAAGAGTATGAGCTTATGGAAAAGCATGGAGGCGGCTATCCCGGTTTCATCTCTTGGTTCAGACAAACGGTAATTATCCATAATGGACCATTTCATTTCTTGGTCTAACTTGCGGCTAATGCTACAATCGTTTCGTATTAAACTTGTCGACTAATTCAGAGTCTATGGACGCCGAATAGAGACAAGCCCCTAATGGTTTTGACTATAAGGTCCATTCATTTGAGAAATACAACATCAACGGGTATCTCTTTCGTACCTTTGGCAAAGAGCTATCTATGCCCGACCGAAAATCTACAAATTGTTGTGTCTCTGCTATCGGCGAAGGTGGTATCGAGTATTATGGAAGAGTTGAAGCTATTTATGAAATTCAATTCTATGGTGAAAACCCACCGAACGTCGTAGTCTTCAAATGTTATTGGTTCCAAAAGAGGGTTGGGTAGCCTCTTCGAACCTTTACTTGCCACAAATCCGTGTGTCTGGTCATTTCAATTGGTAGGTCGAGGTAAGTGAACAACATTGAGTCGATCGAGCATTGCAGAAAATCAGCTAGCTCTTCCATTAGTGTTGGTTGGACATTTACGGAGACCAAAGTTGATTTCTGAAAATTGATTTTGAGTCCAATTGATTGCGCATAATCCACTAGCACTTGTTTCATGATAATTATTTGGCGTTGACAAGCTGGCATGACGAGAATTGTGTCGTTGGCTTATTTGATCATGGGGTAGTCCGCTGCACCACGAGCCGGAATTGGCAGATCAATGAGTTGACGGTTATGTGCATCATTTATATAGGCTTGCAGACCTTCCCACTTCAGTCACAACTTAGTTTGCCCTTCCCGGACTTAATGTGACAAAGAACAAGGTTGCCTTCCTCAGATCAATGAGAACGAATTATGTCATTGTGATACGACGAAAATCCTGCTGATAACATTTTACACGTAGAGCTGCCCGGGATCGGTTCTCCTCAAGTAAATTGACATGCTCTTGATTCTCTTCATCATAAGCACTTACTCGAGGAGACCTGTACATGAGTTCCGTAGGGATTACCACTTCATCTCCATAGACGAGAGCGAAGAGGGTTTCTCCTCTAAATCAATTCAGCGTCGTTCTGAGTGACCAAAGAATAGCTGGAACTTCATCATCACAGCACCTACCGCATCTTTTTAGTATGTAAAAAGTTTGGCTTCTGAGCCCACACAACACCTCAACACTATTGTTTTCTGCTTGTCCATTTCTCCTAGGGTGAGAAATTGAATAGTAGCAGATCAGATCAAGGTACTAAGTTGTTCATAGTTGATACGTCTCCAACGTATCTATATTTTTTATTGTTCCATGCTATTATATTATCATTCTAGGATAACTTTTAGGCATTTACTTGTTTTTTTGTATTATTTTTCAGCACTAACCTAATAACCCAGTGCCAAGTGCCACTTGTTGTTTTCTGCATATTTTTAGCTTTTTAGGTTAGAGTACCAAATGATGTCCAAATACTCCAAAACGACATGATGATTTTTCTATACGAAAAGAAGACGTGGAAGCTTAGGGAGAAGACTTAAGGCCGCATGAGGGTCCCACAAGCCAACAAGGCTCGCCTAGGGGGTGGTGATGTCTTGATGGCTTGTGGCTGCCCCCCTCGACCTCCGACACCCCTCTCTGTCCTATTAATTCTCTAATATTCCCAAAACCCTATAGAGCCTCCCGAAACACTTTTCCGTCGCTACAAGTATCTGTGCCAACCGTGTGCCCATCCGGAGCCCTGTTCCGAAGCCCTATTAGAGGGGGGGTCAATCACGGAGGGCCTCTACATCAACCTTTCTACTCCCGTGGTGATGTGTGAGTAGTTCACCACAGACCTAAGGGTCCATTGTGGGGACCCCGACTGGTAAGTCGAGATCGCCGTGCCCAGTGATCCCAAGGATCAATGCTCACTGAACACAGATACTGAATAATAGAGTCTTACATCAATACATACCGTTTGATACAATAAATGACCACTTTGGTCGAGTCTTACATACATAGGGCCTTAAAGGCCAAAGCACCAAACTAGACCAATAGCGGAATTATTGGTTGAAAGCGTGAACCCATGCCATCAGCCTTAACCTACAGGCATTCTGACTGGGAAGCGTCCTAGCTCGCAAGAACGTCACCGAGTTAATCTTCACCATATCCTGTCTTTCACACCTGGTCAATGAAATAACCACTGGCAAGCCAATGAGTACTTTGAATGTACTCGCAAACAGTCCATGATATGAACATTTATAGTGAAGAATAACAGTAACATGTATCTTTGGTGGAATGCAATTTGGTGGAATGATCAGGTATATGCATCAAGTTAAAGAATTACTCTTGAAGAACAGGTTACAGATATCAACATATCTGCTAAGGGCTAAACCATCCGGGTTCACCCTATATGCCAAGTCATCGGACTTGTCATGACCTCAATGTATTAATGAGGGCTAAACCATCCGGGTTTACCCTATATGCCAAGTCATCGGACTTGTCATAATCTCAATATATCAGCTGAGGGTTAAACCATCCGGGTTTACCCTATATGCCAAGTCCCCGAACTTGGTCATATCATTATTATAACAACACCTTTAACACACCACACACACACACACTTTTGGTTTATGCGGAAACGCTGGACGTAGTTTAAGCAGCACCACCCAACTGTCCTTGACCGTGGACACGGCTATTCGAATAGTTTACACTCTGCAGAGGTAGTACACTGGACCCACGAGAAACGGGAAACTTCCGTGTCATTGACGACTCGCGGTATATCACATATACCCGAGGTAAGTACCCGATCATCATCTTTCCCCTGACGATACTAGACAAAGAGGTCCACTCGATTGGTACCCAACCCACATGTTGTACGTCTTACGAGCATCGACTCTGGATTGTATCAACCATGCAGGGACCAACGGTGTGCCTGTAACTCATAATAATGGCATAGTCGTCCTACCTGGCACGACCCCATCACGAGAGTGACACCGATCACTCCCGCCACTAGTAATGTGGCTCTTTGCTAGTACCGACCAGAGTAATCAACAAAGCCCCGTCCCATAAAGGGGTATCGTGGTCGTACTGGTAAGGTTGGGACGGTCGACACATCATAAATCTAATCCCATTTCCGAAACCATACTCACACCAAAACACCGGTGCATCACTTCACCAAAAGTGATCACCAACTCATCATCACCCTCGGGCATTAGTGGCACCCGACGGTGTTTTCATAAACTCTTTATTTAACTCATCATCATGTTCATGATAAACTGCTCTATCTTTACTTGTCAACATGGTAATAACATGACCCTCACGGGGTAGGGTCAAGCTCAGTGCAATGATCTTATAACTTTATTAATCAACATGACAGTAGCATGATCCTCATAGATAGTAGGGTCAGCTCATCATGCTTGTGCTCCGAGGAGCCATGTGATTAACATCACTATCATGCAAGTGCTTCGATGAAGCCTTCGGTACCATCACATCAATGATGAACCGGCACTATGATCTCATGCAACGAAAAGTACTTGCTATTCTAGCATGCATCATTTCATATGCTTAAGTCATGGCAAAAGAGCTGCTTGCCTTGCTCACGTAAGTCCTCGGGGTCTTCGAGGTCTTCCGTTCCGTCCCCGAATACTCCGTCCACCGTCAACTATCATCGGAAATAACCATAGTAAGCCACACATTAAGCAGAATAAATGTGTCCTATAAATAGAAGTTTTATTTTTCTTGGACCTCTCTGGTCATAAGAAAAATACCTGAAGCTTCTCACAGGAGATTTCAATCATCAAGGACTTTTGAATAGGTGAAAGGAGCAATAGGTGGCCATTGAAAAAGCCAACAGAAATCATTCTGTTAAAAATGAGTGGAGGCAACCATTTAACAGAGAATGATTTTAGAAATATTTAGGAAGTGGTTTCACTGGATTTGGAGATGGTATGAATATTCTAGAGAGTGTACAATGAGGAATAAATAGCAATAGGAGCTATTTATTTCTTGCAACAGAAATAAGACACACAAAAATGTTGACCAGGGTTCTAAAAATGGAGAGTGATTTTAGAAGGTTCTGGGAGTTTGAATCACTCCATTTGGAGTTGATTTGGAGCCTATGGGATTTTTGAAAGATGGGACCATTCATATCCAGATTTGGATTTGGGTGACAATGCTACAGAAATTTTTCTGGAAAAATGTGCAAGGCACATAGGTGGATACAGCTTGAATTTAGAAACCTGCAGAAATTTGAATCATGCAATTTGGAGTTAGAATGAATTTGCTATTGATTTTCGAAGTTTACTGATAAATAAATAAAAGGAAAGAGGGCCTCCACAGAGTTATAACCGCTCGGCGCGCTAAACAGACAATGGGCCGGCCCTGCTGCCCTAGCCTCGAGGGGTCGGTGACGTCGAAGGCGTATTCTATGGAATACGCTTTCCGCGTGGGGAGGCAGCATCTGGCCAGGCGCGACCATTTATCTCGGGGGCCTGTTCATCGTGAGGCTGATGTGGGGGCCCCACCTATCAGCTCCTCTCCCACCTCCCGCTCACGCAGAGGAGAGGCAGGAGCTCGAGAGCGCGCCGGCTCTCGCTCCTCTGGCCACCTCCGGCGAGGCCCGGCACACCGGCGAGCTCGGGCGGCCGCGTCGCACCCGACCAGGCCCTACATGTCGGCGGGGAGGGGTTGCAGCGGCACCGGCCGGGGTAGCCATGAGGGAGGCAGCCGCCTTCACGGGCCTCGGGCGTGCGGCACCTAGGGAGGAGATGGGGCACTGAGGGGGACGTGCGGCGACGGGAAGGGCTCACTAGAGAGCCCAGGGGAGAGGGGGATCCCTGGTTGCTCGATCCGGAGCTGCTCCCGAACGGGAGAGCTTCGGCCATAGCCGACCATGGAGGAGGGGAGAGAGCTCGGGAGGAGGAGATGTGCTCAGGAGGAACCCAAGGGTGAGGGAAAGAGATGCAAGAGCCACAGGGGCTCGGGGAAGAGGGAATAAGAGGGGAGAGAGAGAGGGAAAGCTCGGGAGCTCTCTGGAGCTCTCGGTGCATGGTCGCCACGCATTCCTGAGGGGTCTTGGAGGCTAGCTGATGGCGGGGGATGGCTTGAACGGTCAAAAGGGGATGCTCTGACGCTCTGAGACATGGTGCAGCTGCGGGACATGAGCTAGGGAACAAGAAAATGGTGCAGAGCACCATTAGTGCAGGCTGACAGCGTGGTCACCCCGGCCATCCACGCCCACAGGTTTGCAAAAACCAGCAAAAGCTGTCCGGGAGGTGGGGCATGCTATCTGGAAGGGTACTCTGGAATTTTGTGGCTTGTGGAGTTGATTTGAACTAGTTTTGACTGCTGCCAAGTTTCTAACAGCAAACTTAGAGATGACAAAACTGGGTCTTAGGAGGGAAGCCTCGGGGAGAAATTATGTCTGGCAGTGTTAGGCATGGAAGGAGTACCAGACTCCAAAGTTTCAGCTCAAGAAAGCAAGTGTAGCCAGTACTTGCTGTTCAAAGCCATGATTCAGCCAGAAATCTATTTGAAGAAGTGCTGCTCATTTTCTCCACATGAGCATGCCATAACTTGGTTCTAAATGAAGCCTTGGCATATAATAGATGCTCTGGAAAGAGTTGGGGTGATAGCTTAAGCAGAAGAATGGAAAGAGAGGTAAAACGGTGCTGCCAAGGGTGAAAATGAGAGAAAGTTACAAAGGGTCCTTTCCCAATAATTGACCAGTGGCCATGGGAAAGTTACTGGAGGTAAAATATGACTATGAGAAGCTGTGGTAGAAAGTTGAGCTCAAGGAATAAAGTAGAAGGGGCAAAACAAGCCAAATTAGTGAGTGCACACAAAGTGTTTGATCTGTGGTTAGGCTATCAGATGAATTCCAGTGGCTATGAAACTTAACAGGATCAAATAATAGATGAATATAGGCTTGCACACTAAATTTGGGATTTCCTGGAGGAGTTTCCCAATGTAGACTTGAAAACCCTAGAAAGGGGCAGAAATTGGTTTCTGCTTAGAACCCTATTCAAATAAATTCCCACAAATCCAATATTTGGTGTAGGGGCATTATTTGAGCATTAAGGCATGCACAGAAAGTTTGAGGTCAATTGGACAAACTTTATAATGTAAAGTTTGTCAAAGTCAGAAATCAACAGAGAGGGTTTTGAGGGTTTCAGGACAAGTTCCTCTATTCTCCTTGGTGTACCACTTGGTGTGGATGCCTCATTGGAGTACTGGAACATGTCCACCAAATTTGAGCACAATTGGAGACACTTCACAATGTAGAGTTGCTCAAATTTGATTCTGGACAGATAGGGTTTTAGAGTGATTAGGGAAGTCAAATCAACTTGGGTTGAAATGAAACTTGGCAAGATCATCAATAATATCATAGATGGCATGATAGAATTTTACTGGAATTTATTGAGAATATTTCTTATAGAAATATGCCAAAAGCTTGAAATAGGCCGGAGTGGTTTTGAAGGGATTTTCCCAATATTTTGAACATGACCATGTGTTGAAACTCATAAATATGGCATAAATATATCCACTGAGTTTCCCTAAATTTTCTTAAATATTTTGAAACAATAAAAATAACTTCCCTTCATAGGAGACCATTTCTGGCCTCACAAAAAGTCTTTTAAATAAAATAATAAAATAACTTTTAAAATAATAATATGATGATTTTTGGAATACATTTTGATAATAGGTTTTAAATAAAAGTATTGGTGCAAAAGAAATTCCCTAATCTGAGGACTTGTAGTACAAACCTTATCTCAGGGGTTTGAAAGTTTAATTCAAAGAAAAGCTTTTTAGTGAAAATAATATTTGGTAAAAACAGATATTTATCCTAAACACATGGCATGATCATTAGGCAGGAGATCATGGGATGAGAAGATGATTAAGAGAATGGCAAGAATTAATGGGGATCAATCACTTGCAAAACAAACAAAGAGACAATAGTCACTCCAAGCATCACAAGCATTCACAAAAATTTTAATTGGTCCTAAATTTTGAAATAAGTTAGTTAGTTAGGAAAGCCAAAAACTAGGATGTGACAGACCTTACCCTCTTAAGAAAATCCCGTCCCCGAGATTTGTTAAGACGGAAACAAGGGTCTGCTCCTGTTATGCTGCAGGACTTACTAGCAGTGATAATCCAAATGCGGTCTCATGGTGTCACCTCAAGAATACCACTTATTGGTGCCTCGGCATTCTATGAGGATGTTGGAGAAAGGGAAAGTTGTCATACCTGATTGCTAGCCGTACCTGTTGCCTGCTACTTGCTCTGGCTGACAAGTGGGCCCAGGGTCCGCCGTCAGCCTCTGCTTCTACCTCTGATTCTTCTTTCTTGGGTGAGCCCCGGGTGTCGTCTCCACTTGCGGTGCCTAGGGCGTACGGTGTCCGGGGCCACCCTACGATGGCGTGCGGTGAGCCATCTTCCGGCGCAGCAAGCACCCACCTCGCTGGCCTGGTATGTCGGCACTGCTTTGGGATTCCCAGCGAGCACCGACGGCCGAGCGGCAAACGGGGCTGGTGGCCTGGCTAGTGGCTCTCCGGTCCTGGCTATAAATTGGCCAGGGAGTCCTTCTTGTTCCCCCTCCAGCCTCACCACTTGCTGCTGCTCCGGTCCTCTTCTTCTTCTGCTGCTGCAGGTGCTAGAGGAAGGATGCCAATGGCGGACGAGACTCCGGGATGGCTCATCATCTTCCTGTCCGGGATGGTGGCGTTGCTGGTCGGGGTCTCGGTGATGTACTGTGCGATTGTCCATGATGATCGCCAGGATGCTGCCGCCCGCACGTGGCTCTCCGCGGTGGCAGCGTTCATGATGATTAGGCGCCTACTCGGCGCACGCGTGGTGGTAGTGTGCTAGTGGTGTCCTTGCGGTCTCTTCTTACGAAGGAACCGAGGTGTGTCATAGTGGCAAATGGTTAAGCGCTGGTGTGCTGTGTGCTCGTAGGCGCAGTTGTGGTCCGGGTAGAGGTTGTTCCCAGTGGGTCTGTCCTTACTGTCCTTACTGCCTAGCATGTTGTGGTCGGTGTAGTCGACATTGGAGTTGCAATACAATGCATCGTTCTTCTGTGTCGTCGAGGCTTCTTGACGTCGTTGATGTGGTCGGCGCGTGGTCGATGGTTGACTTCTTGTTGCCTCATTGTCGTTGTCGTGGCTTCCTCGTCACGGCGGTTCTTCATCTTGGCTAGAGTAGGTTAGTACTCCGTCGTCTTGGGACTGCTTCGAGAAGCCCACCTTCTCGGGATAACACTATACCCTCAAGAGGCATAGCAATTGGCGTTCCTGGGCTCGACCAACATGACTAAGGTGTTCTTCCTCTTACTGGGTGAGTAAGTATGTCATCAGTGAGGATGACAACCTACCTTCCCAAACACGACATAAGCACAGTGCTCAAAGTCAGGTGAGGAGAACGGGACTTGCTATGGGCGGGTACTGGCCACATTTCAACGACTTAGAGTCGTCTTCTATGGTCGTAGTCCGTCCATCTTGTGGCTCAACGAAGCTTTAGGGTCTCAAGGAACTTAGGATGTGGGCGAACAGTTATCATCTTATCTCTAAGCACATTCCTTAGATGCCAATATTTCGACCGCTAACTTGAGACAGCATCACCTCATCTCATCAAGGATATCATCCTACACGGTCAACTCCACACCCCTCAAGCTAGTCAACTCCGGGTTGAGGGAAGAACTAAACCCAAACACTTACAAGTATGGCGTAGCCCCAACTGTACATGCATTACTATGCAAGGACCTTGGGGAGACATACAGCTACCACGATTGAGTCTGAGGCACAACAAATCCAATTGTCCACCTAAGCCATCCAATGGACAGGGTACTACACTACTATATTAAGGAAACGCGTAGTAGACCAATCCAATATCTTGTTTCCTTCCTATGAATCCGATCAAGTGATCCATCAATCTGATCAATCATTACTAGACCTATCACTCTTACAAATCCAACATTGACGAGGTTCCACATAAACTCTTAGGGTCCTCTTAATTCACATATTACTACAAGAATTGCATCGTAGTATATCCACCAACTTCAATAATCATGGCCATCTAATCTCCAAGGCCAAACTACATAGGTTGTAAATCTATTTGACAACTCCAAGTATACGTACTCTATATCCACCGAGAAAGATGGTATCATGATCGAGATTAACGAGCTAAATCCAATTTACTCCGAACCATGTGGTCTTTGTCATCCTCAATACTCTATTAAGATTACCTATTTAAATCCAAGATTCAACTCCAATAAGAAGTCTACTTGATACTCCAAGTCATTATGGTAATTATCTCCAAACCATGCCAACTACTGGCTAAAGTCATGTATACCACCAAGAATAATGTTCACGATCATAATCATCCTACTAAATCCAATCTTACTCCAGATTATGCAGGTTATACTACCGTATCAACTCATTCCACCAAGTTCACCAACCTTTATAAGGGTCTCACGACCCACCAAAATAGTCTTGCTATATCCTCAAGACATCTATTGTCATCACCACAATCTTAGTCGAATACTCTATATCCAAGAACGATCCTCCTATGGCATCAAGGTTACAGTGCTAGCTTAAGATTTAAGGATACTTGTTCACGGTGATCACTTGTTCCATTGAGAACCCGGTGCTCAGCGGGGTTTATCGGGGACCTACACGAGTTCTGGCAAGTCCGTGTACTAGACATGTGACCAGAAAAATTGGAGCCGGAAAGGCTTGTGGAGGTTAGTCTGGTCTAGTGTGGTTTTCCAATCGTGAGGGGAAAACACACTCCTACGGGTTGCGTGTGGTTAAGCGTAGCACAGTCAGTGTCTTCAACATCAGCCGTCCTTCGAAGTGGATCCTTGGTGCATCTTGTCTTGCTGTCTTCAGTTGTCGAGAGGGGTGAGAGAAAGAGAGAGAGTACCAAGGGAATGTCTAAGGGTCTTAGTGCAATCCAGCAAGCATCGGAAAGTCAACTCAAACAAGTTCAAAAATTATTTTGAACATCAAAATAAGACAAGTGATATAACCGCATGCTTGTTGCCTAAGAAAAAGTGCAACTTATATCAAAGCACAAACAACAAAAGCAAACAACACATAACATGGTCCATCCGAACCATTTCACGGACTCGACTTCGCATAGGGGATTCACGACTCATCCTATCCTTGGTTCTGGGACTCGACGGTCGTGCTTGCTTCTTGCTCCGGAGAGGAGTCCGCTAAGTCTTCTGGACCTTCTCATGGTGTTGTCACGCCTCTTGTTGTCGCTTGCTGAAGCAATTCACTTGAGTTGTAAGGAACTCTGGTTGTCTTCTCGTCTGGGAAGTTGCTGACGAAGGTGGTTCTTCATAGCTATCACTGACAGGGTCTTCCTTGTCTTCGTGATCTCGTCAGTGTCTTCTTGTCTTCTGAGGCTTCGAGGGTCTCAAGGGGACACCTTCATGCACCGATATTTGCAAGACATGAGAGAGTTCTGATCTGTCAATCATACTAATTGCGATATCGACACCCAGAGCGGGGGATGAAGAGAACCGTTTTCCTGCTCACTAAGGTGAGGTGGACCAAATGGCAAGGTTCTCATCCACCGGTGGTGGTCGACACAATTACTTATAACTGACAGGGTCGCCCTATTAGTGATGCAGATCAAGGTTTGCATATATTATGTCCAGATTATCGTAGGCAAAAGTGGCATCACTCTGGAACAGTGCCCAGGGTTTCACATTCTTCCAAGCCTCGATGTCCTCGTTCCTCTTAGAGGTACTTCTGTTGGTGTCGTCTGGTCGCGGAGTGGTGTTCTCTGTCCTTTAGCACAGGTGTTTGCGTGGAAAGGTTACTTCCTTCCGGGCTGCCCACGAGGATTTTAATTTATCCCGTGGTCAGAAGGGCATAAGGTTCTAGCAACCATTAGCAAGTTTTGAAAAAGTAGACGAGGAGTGTCAAGAAAATAAGAGTGGAAGGCTAGAGCATAACCTTCAATTTCTTTGGAGTTTTAGGAGAGTTGAGAAAATATATAAGTTTTGTAAGTATTTTGAAGGATCCGGAAAGCAGTTTTATCCTAACTAACGTCCATGCTAACTAAGGGCTTCCTACAGTCAGGATGGCTCTGATACCAGCTCTATGGGGACCCCGACTGGTAAGTCGAGATCGCGGTGCCCAGTGATCCCAAGGATCAATGCTCACTGAACACAGATACTGAATAATAGAGTCTTACATCCATACATACCGTTTGATACAATAAATGACCACTTCGGTCGAGTCTTACATACATAGGGCCTTAAAGGCCAAAGCACCAAACTAGACCAATAGCGGAATTATTGGTTGAAAGCGTGAACCCATGCCATCAGCCTTAACCTACAGGCATTCTGACTGGGAAGCGTCCTAGCTCGCAAGAACGTCACCGAGTTAATCTTCACCATATCCTGTCTTTCACACCTGGTCAATGAAATAACCACTGGCAAGCCAATTAGTACTTTGAATGTACTCGCAAACAGTCCATGATATGAACATTTATAGTGAAGAATAACAGTAACATGTATCTTTGGTGGAATGCAATTTGGTGGAATGATCAGGTATATGCATCAAGTTAAAGAATTACTCTTGAAGAACAGGTTAAAGATATCAACATATCTGCTAAGGGCTAAACCATCCGGGTTCACCCTATATGCCAAGTCATCGGACTTGTCATGACCTCAATGTATTAATGAGGGCTAAACCATCCGGGTTTACCCTATATGCCAAGTCATCGGACTTGTCATAATCTCAATATATCAGCTGAGGGTTAAACCATCCGGGTTTACCCTATATGCCAAGTCACCGGACTTGGTCATATCATTATTATAACAACACCTTTAACACACCACACACACACACACTTTTGGTTTATGCGGAAACGCTGGACGTAGTTTAAGCAGCACCACCCAACTGTCCTTGACCGTGGACACGGCTATTCGAATAGTTTACACTCTGCAGAGGTAGTACACTGGACCCACGAGAAACGGGAAACTTCCGTGTCATTGACGACTCGCGGTATATCACATATACCCGAGGTAAGTACCCGATCATCATCTTTCCCCTGACGATACTAGACAAAGAGGTCCACTCGATTGGTACCCAACCCACATGTTGTACGTCTTACGAGCATCGACTCTGGATTGTATCAACCATGCAGGGACCAACGGTGTGCCTGTAACTCATAATAATGGCATAGTCGTCCTACCTGGCACGACCCCATCACGAGAGTGACACCGATCACTCCCGCCACTAGTAATGTGGCTCTTTGCTAGTACCGACCAGAGTAATCAACAAAGCCCCGTCCCATAAAGGGGTATCGTGGTCGTACTGGTAAGGTTGGGACGGTCGACACATCATAAATCTAATCCCATTTCCGAAACCATACTCACACCAAAACACCGGTGCATCACTTCACCAAAAGTGATCACCAACTCATCATCACCCTCGGGCATTAGTGGCACCCGACGGTGTTTTCATAAACTCTTTATTTAACTCATCATCATGTTCATGATAAACTGCTCTATCTTTACTTGTCAACATGGTAATAACATGACCCTCACGGGGTAGGGTCAAGCTCAGTGCAATGATCTTATAACTTTATTAATCAACATGACAGTAGCATGATCCTCATAGATAGTAGGGTCAGCTCATCATGCTTGTGCTCCGAGGAGCCATGTGATTAACATCACTATCATGCAAGTGCTTCGATGAAGCCTTCGGTACCATCACATCAATGATGAACCGGCACTATGATCTCATGCAACGAAAAGTACTTGCTATTCTAGCATGCATCATTTCATATGCTTAAGTCATGGCAAAAGAGCTGCTTGCCTTGCTCACGTAAGTCCTCGGGGTCTTCGAGGTCTTCCGTTCCGTCCCCGAATACTCCGTCCACCGTCAACTATCATCGGAAATAACCATAGTAAGCCACACATCAAGCAGAATAAAAGTGTCCTATAAATAGAAGTTTTATTTTTCTTGGACCTCTCTGGTCATAAGAAAAATACCTGAAGCTTCTCACAGGAGATTTCAATCATCAAGGACTTTTGAATAGGTGAAAGGAGCAATAGGTGGCCATTGAAAAAGCCAACAGAAATCATTCTGTTAAAAATGAGTGGAGGCAACCATTTAACAGAGAATGATTTTAGAAATATTTAGGAAGTGGTTTCACTGGATTTGGAGATGGTATGAATATTCTAGAGAGTGTACAATGAGGAATAAATAGCAATAGGAGCTATTTATTTCTTGCAACAGAAATAAGACACACAAAAATGTTGACCAGGGTTCTAAAAATGGAGAGTGATTTTAGAAGGTTCTGGGAGTTTGAATCACTCCATTTGGAGTTGATTTGGAGCCTATGGGATTTTTGAAAGATGGGACCATTCATATCCAGATTTGGATTTGGGTGACAATGCTACAGAAATTTTTCTGGAAAAATGTGCAAGGCACATAGGTGGATAGAGCTTGAATTTAGAAACCTGCAGAAATTTGAATCGTGCAATTTGGAGTTAGAATGAATTTGCTATTGATTTTTGAAGTTTACTGATAAATAAAAAAAGGAAAGAGGGCCTCCAGAGAGTTATAACGTGCTCGGCGTGCTAAACAGACAATGGGCCGGCCCAACTGCCCTAGCCTCGAGGGGTCGGTGACGTCGAAGGCGTATTCTATGGAATACGCTTTCCGCGTGGGGAGGCAGCATCTGGCCAGGCGCGACCACTTATCCCGAGGGCCTGTCCAGCGTGAGGCTGATGTGGGGCCCCCACCTATCCGCTCCATCTCCCACCTCCCGCTCACGCAGAGGAGAGGCAGGAGCTCGAGAGCGCGCCGTCTCTCGCTCCTCTGGCCACCTCCGACGAGGCCCGGCACACCGGCGAGATCGGGCGGCCGCGTCGCACCCGACCAGGCCCTACATGTCGCCGGGGAGGGGTTGCAGCGGCACCGACCGGGGTAGCCATGAGGGAGGCAGCCGGCCTTCACGGGCCTCGGGCGTGCGGCGCCTAGGGAGGAGATGGGGCGCGGAGGGGGACACGCGACGACGGGAAGGGATCACTAGAGAGCCCAGGGGAGAGGGGGATCCCTGGTTGCTCGATCCGGAGCTGCTCCCGGGCGGGAGAGCTTCGGCCATAGCCGACCATGGAGGACGGGAGAGAGCTCGGGAGGAGGAGAGGTGCTCAGGAGGAGCCCAAGGGTGAGGGAAAGAGATGCAAGAGCCACAGGGGCTCGGGGAAGAGGGAATAAGAGGGGAGAGAGAGAGGGAAAGCTCGGGTGCTCTCTGGAGCTCTCGGTGCATGGTCTCCACGCATGCCTGAGGGGTCTTGGAGGCTAGCTGATGGCGGGGGATGGCTTGAACGGTCAAAAGGGGATGCTCTGACGCTCTGAGACATGGTGCAGCTGCGGGACATGAGCTAGGGAACAAGGAAATGGTGCAGAGCACCATTAGTGCAGGCTGACAGCATGGTCACCACGGCCATCCACGCCCACAGGTTTGCAAAAACCAGCAAAAGCTGTCCGGGAGGTGGGGCATGCTATCTGGAAGGGTACTCTGGAATTTGGTGGCTTGCGGAGTTGATTTGAACTAGTTTTGACTGCTGCCAAGTTTCTAACACCAAACTTAGAGATGACAAAACTGGGTCTTAGGAGGGAAGCCTCGGGGAGAAATTATGGCTGGCAGTGTTAGGCATGGAAGGACTACCAGACTCCAAAGTTTCAGCTCAAGAAAGCAAGTGTAGCCACTACTTGCTGTTCAAAGCCATGATTCAGCCAGAAATCTATTTGAAGAAGTGCTGCTCATTTTCTCCACATGAGCATGCCATAACTTGGTTCTAAATGAAGCCTTGGCATATAATAGATGCTCTGGAAAGAGTTGGGGGTGATAGCTTAAGCAGAAGAATGGAAAGAGAGGTAAAACATTGCTGCCAAGGGTGAAAATGAGAGAAAGTTACAAAGGGTCCTTTCCCAATAATTGACCAGTGGCCATGGGAAAGTTACTGGAGGTAAAATATGACTATGAGAAGCTGTGGTAGAAAGTTGAGCTCAAGGAATAAAGTAGAAGGGGCAAAACAAGCCAAATTAGTGAGTGCACACAAGGTGTTTGATCTGTGGTTAGGCTATCAGATGAATTCCAATGGCTACGAAACTTAACATGATCAAATAATAGATGAATATAGGCTTGCACACCAAATTTGGGATTTGCTGGAGGAGTTTCCCAATGTAGACTTGAAAAACCCTAGAAAGGGGCAGAAATGGGTTTCTGCTTAGAACCCTATTCAAATAAATTCCCACAAATACAATATTTGGTGTAGGGGCATTATTTGAGCATCAAGGAATGCACAAAAAGTTTGATGTCAATTGGACAAACTTTATAATGTAAAGTTTGTCAAAGTCAGAAATCAACAGAGAGGGTTTTGAGGGTTTTAGCACAAGTTCCTCTATTCTCCTTGGTGTACCACTTGGTGTGGATGCCTCATTGGAGTACTGGAACATGTCCACCAAATTTGAGCACAATTGGAGACACTTCACAATGTAGAGTTGCTCAAATTTTATTCTGGACAGATAGGGTTTTAGAGTGATTAGGGGAGTCAAATCAACTTGGATTGAAATGAAACTTGGCAAGATCATCAATAATATCCAAAAGCTCGAAATAGGCAGGAATGGTTTTGAAGGGATTTGCCCTATATTTTTAACATGACCATGTGTTGAAACTCATAAATATGGAATAAATATATCCACTGAGTTTCCCTAAATTTTCTTAAATATTTTGAAAGCAATAAAAATAACTTCCCTTCATAGGAGACCATTTCTGGCCTCACAGAAAGGCTTTTAAATAAAATAATAAAATAACTTTTAAAATAATAATATTATGATTTTTGGAATACATTTTGATAATAGGTTTTAAATAAAAGTATTGGTGCAAAAGAAATTCCCTAATCTGAGGACTTGTAGTACAAACCTCATCTCAGGGGTTTGAAAGTTTAATTCAAAGAAAAGCTTTTTGGTGAAAATAATATTTGGTAAAAACAGATATTTATCCTTAACACATGGCATGATCATTAGGCAGGAGATCATGGGATGAGAAGATGATTAAGAGAATGGAAAGAATGAATGGGGATCAATCACATGGAAAACAAACATACACACAATAGTCACTCCAAGCATCACAAGCATTCACAAAAAATTTAATTGGTCCTAAATTTTGAAATAAGTTAGTTAGTCAAGAAAGCCAAAAACTGGGATGTGACATCCATAGTACCTAGATGTCTATCTCTCTCTTTGTGCTCTTCAATACAAAGTTCATCGCATCCTCACGATGATCTATTCGATGTAATCACTTTGTGTGCTGCGTTTGTAGGGATCCAATGAATTGTGGGTTTATGTTCAGATATTCATCAGATTATATTGAGTTCCTTACTGGTCTTTCATATATATGCAAGATTATGATAGCTTCGTAAATCTCTCCAATCTATTGATTTGGTTGGGCCAACTAGATTTATCTATCTTCAGCGAGAGGGGTCCGTTGTAGTGGGTTCAATCTTGCACTGCTCTATATCCGACTGACAAAGTAGGGGACAAGTCACTATTTGGATTGCTGCCACTAAGTATAAAACGATGGCGTTGATTCATATTAAATGGATTTTCTTTGTCTACATCATGTCATTGTTCTCCAATCATTACTATGTTTTAGTTAATAATCTAGATGCATGCTGGATAGCGGTCGATGGATGGAGTAATAGTAGTAGATGCAGGAAGGAGTTGGTCTATTTGCTTATGGACATGATACCTATATGTAATGATCATTGTCATGAATAAATATTGCATAACTATGTACTTTTCTATCAATTACCCAATAGTAATTTGTTCACCCATTGTATGCTTTCTATAAGATAGAAGCCTCTAACGAAATATATTTACACCGGGTCTATTCACAAATATATTTACAAACACTCTTAATACCTTGTTGTTGTTTATTTTTTTTCTTATTATTTTACAATTTCCAATTATCAACTATAATCTACACTACTCATTTGTTTGTAAGTAACGAGTTCAAGGGGATTGACAACCCTCTTGCACGCGTTGGGTGCAAGTGTCTGCTCTTTTGTGTGTAGGCGTTGAAGATTGGAAATTGCATGGTTCTCCTATTGGTTCAATAACCTTGGTTCTCACTAAGGGAAATACTTATCTATGCCTTGCTGCATTAACCCCTCCTCTTTGGGGAAAAACCTAATGCTAACAAGTACTAATAGTATGGCGTGACAGCGCCACTCATGAACTAGGTGCCATCGATATTGATGTGGACAGCTATACTAAAACGGTAGACTAGTCCCCTGAAAAACTTGATTGCAAACTGTGTAGTGAGTTTCCTGACACGCTCCACCTTAGTCTAGTTTGTGAACTTGTCAATAGCCGCATACAAGTACTCAAATCCCTCGATATCATGAGGAAAAAGATTGAGGTTGTCCAATCCCCACACCGCGAATGACCATGAGAGATCAATCGTTTGAAGAGCGTGTACTGGTTGATGGATCTCTTTGGAGTGAAAATGACATGCATCACAAGTACGGACCAACTCCTCTAAATTACTTAAGGCGATGGGCCACTAGAATCCTTGATGGAAGGCCTTTCCTACGAGTGCTTGTGACCTGATGTAAGTTCCAGACACACCCTCATGAATATCTTGTAGGAGAGGTTGTCCTTGTTTCTTGGGAATGCATAGTAGTTTTACTCTAGTGGGCCATCTCCAATAGAGGTTTACCTACATGAAGAAGTACATGATGGCTTGCCGAGCTACCCTTTCAACATCTTCATGGTTTCTAGGTAACTCATCTTCTTGGATATAGTGAGCAATCTTTGCTACCTAATATGGGACATGTGCCGCAGAGGCACACATAACATTATCAACTGAAGTTGTGTCTTTACGTTTGTTTTCAGCTCTGTCTGGAGGCGTCTTGTCCGGGAAAGAATCCTTTTCGAGGGTGATCTTAGGCTTCTTACTTTTCTCGGGAGAGGGGATCACTCATGGTTGAGTGAGTCTTTGCATGAAAATACCTTGTCCCATAGGTCCTTTCCAAGCTACCAACTTTGATAGTTCATCCGTGACAAAGTTTTGAGCATGAGGGATGTGTTCCATGCACAGAGCATCAAACTGGCTTCCGAATTTCTCACTTCATCCACATGTGCTTCCATATGTGAGCATTGATAATCCTTATTAAGTTGCCTTTCAATCAACTGAGATTCGCCACTGATAGTTAGCTTCTTTATGCCCAATCCAATTGATGCTCATAGACCCAGTAAACATTCATACTCTGTAGTATTGTTGGTTGCCTTGGGACTGGCATAGAGCATTATTGAGGTGTTCATCGGTCGGGGAGACTAGCATTATGCTAGCTCCCACTCCCTGTAATGAGAACGAGCCATCAAAGTATATTACCCAATCATCCTTATCTTCCTTCACGGGTAGGGAAGTGGGATCAAGATCTTCAGGTGTCGTTGTCCATTCAACAAGGAATTCCGGCAACACTCTACTCTTGATAACATGGGTGCTCTCAAACTTGATGTTGAACTCTGACAACTCAAGAGACCATTCATCTATGAGGTATGTCACCATACTCTTGTGGAGAATATGTACCAATGGAAAGGATGTAACCACAACAATCGGGTGTGCCTCAAAGTAGTGCATGAGTTTTCGAGAAGTAATCACGATGCCCAAGAAAAAAAATAGATGTCCGGGGTATCTTGTGGCTACACCTTGTAGTAGAGAGCTCACAGAATACACCACCTGTTGTACTAACTTTTTCTTAGGTGACATGCATTGCTTCTGCCCAGCTGATGCTCACCGTTCTAGTTGATCAGAGTCAAATTCTTCTCATGAAGTACTACTAAGGCTAAACTTATTGTCGGTTGCTACTTCTTGAGCTTGCGTTGGTTTTTCCCTTGAAGAGGAAAGGGTTATGTAGCAAAGTAGAGATAAGTATTTCCGTCAGTTTGAGAACTGAGGTATCAATCCAGTAGGAGTATCAAGATGAGGCACCAAGGCACCTGCGCAAGAACAAACAAACTTGCACCCAACGCGATAAAGGGGTTGTGAATCCCTTTACGATTACTTGCAAGGTGATATCTCATAGTGATAATAGGTAAATATAAATAAATAAATAAAATTGTAGCAAGGTATTTTTGTATGTAGATCTGAATATATAATGTGTAAAATAGACCAGAGGGCCATAGTGTTCACTAGAGGCTTCTCTCATGATAGCAAGTATTACGGTGGGTGAACGAATTACTGTCGAGAAATTGATAGAATCGTGCAAAGTCATGACGATATCTAAGGCAATGATCATACATATAGGCATCACACCCGAGACAAGTAGACCGATACTTTCTGCATCTACTACTATTAGTCCACACATCGACCGCTATCCAGCATGCATCTAGTGTATTAAGTTCATAACAAACAGAGTAACGCCTTAAGCAAGATGACATGATGTAGAGGGATAAATTCATGCAATATAACATAAACCCCATCTTTTTACCCTTGATGGCAACAACACGATGCGTGGCTCGTTACCCCTTCTGTCACTAGGTGAGGACACCGCACGGTATGAACCCAAAACCAAGCACTTCTCCCATTGCAAGAATTATAGATCAAGTTGGCCAAACGAAACCCATAACTCGAAGAGAATTACAAGGATACGAAATCATGCATATAAGAAATCAAAGGAAACTCAAATAATATTCATAGATAATTGGATCATAAATCCACAATTCATCGGATCTCGAAAAACACACCGCAAAATAAAGTTACATCAGATAGATCTCCATGAAGATCATGGAGAACTTTGTATTGAAGATCCAAGAGAGAGAAGAAGCTATCTAGCTACTAGCTATGGACCCGAAGGTCTGTGGTGAACTACTCACGCATCATCGGAGAGGTAATGGTGTTGATGAAGAAGCCCTCCATGTCCATATCCCCCTCTGGCACGGCACCAGAACGGTCCCCAGAGGGATCTCGCAGAAACAGAAGCTTGCGGCGGCGGAAAAGTATTTTCATGTCTCTCTCTGTTGGTTTGGGGATTTTAGGGAATTTATAGGCGAAAGAGGTACGGCAAAGGAGGCACGTGGGGCCCACGAGCCTGCTAGGCGCCCCCCCTGGGGCGCGCCTAGGGGGCTCGTGCCCTCCTCCGTGACCCTCTGCCTTGGTTCTCAAGTCTTCTGGATCCCTTCTGTTATGGAAAAAATCATCCCGAAGGTTTTATTCCATTTGGACTCTAGTTAATATTCTAATCTGAAAAAGGTCAAAAACACGGAAAAAACAGAAACTGGCACTGGGCACTGAGTTAATAGGTAAGTCCCAAAAATGATATAAAATAGCATATAAATGCATATAAAACATCCCAAGTTGATAATATAATAGCATGGAACAACCAAAAATTATAGATACGTTGGAGACGTATCAAGCATCTGCAAGCTTAACTCCTGCTCGTCCTCGAGTAGGGAAGTGATAAAGACCAAATTTTTGATGTGGAATGCTACCTAACATATTTTTTCTTTGTAACTTCTTTATTTTGGCATGTATGTTCATATCCATAAGATTCGAAACAATAGTTTAATATTGACATGAAAACAATAATACTTCAAGCATACTAGCAAAGTAATCATGAACTTTTGACATAACAAGGCCAAAGAAAGTTATCGCTACAAAATCATATAGTATGGCTATGCTCCATCATCCCCACACAATGAATTTAAATCATGCACAACCCCGGTATTGGCCAAGTAATTGTTTTCGCACTCTTACTTTCTCAAACTTTTTCAACTCTCATGCAATACATGAGCGTGAGCCATGGATATAGCACTATAGGTGGAATAGAGTGTGGTGGAGGATGTGAGGCAAAAAGGAGGAGATGGTCACATCGACTCGGCGTATCAACGGGCTATGGAGATGCCCATCAATAGATATCAATGTGAATGAGTAGGGATTTCCATGCAACGGATGCACTAGAGCTATAAGTGTATGGAAGCTCAAAAAGAAAACTAGTGGGTGTGCACCCAACTTGCTTGCTCACGAAGACCTAGCGCAATTTTGAGGAAGCCCATCATTGGAATATACAAGCCAAGTTATATAATGAAAATTCCCACTAGTATATGAAAGTGACAAAACAAGAGACTCTCTATCATGAAGAACATGGTGTTATTTTGAAGCACAAGTGTGGAAAAAGATAGTAGCATTGTCCCTTCTCTCTTTTTCTCTCATTTTTTTGTTTGGGCTCTTTGGCCTCTCTTTTTTCATTTCCTTTTTTTTGGTGGGCATCTTGGGACTCTTTTTTTTATTTGGGCTTCGCTGGCCTCTTTTATTATTTCCTCACATGGGACAATGCTCTAATAATGATGATCATCACGCTTTATTTACTTACAGCTCGATACTTAGAACAATAATGACTCTATATGAAATGCCTCCGGCAGTGTACCGGGATGTGCAACGATCTAGCTTAGCGTATGACGTTGGAACATCTAGCTAGCTATCTTACGATCATGCAATGGCAATATGAAAGTGATGGCACATCTCATGATACGGAACGGTGGAAGTTGCATGGCAATATATCTCGGAATGGCTATGAAAATGCCATAATAGGTAGGTATGGTGGCTGTTTTCACGAAGGTATATGGTGGTTTTGTGCACCGACGAAAGTTGCGCGGCACTAGTGAGGCTAGCAATGGTGGAAGGGTGAGAGTGCATCTATACCATGGACTCACATTAGTCATGAAGAAGTCATATACTTATTGCAAAAGTTTTATTAGTAATTGAAACAAAGTGCTAAACGCATACTCCTAGGGGAAGGGTTGGTAGGAGTTAACCATTGCGCGATCCCGACCGCCACACAAAGGATGACAATCAATAAATCAATTATGCTCCGACTTCATAACATAGCGGTTCACCATACGTGCATGCTACGGGAATCACTAAACTCAATACAAGTATTTCTAGATTCACAACACCCTACTAACATAACTCTAAAATTACCATATCCATATCTCAAAACTAATTGTGAGGAATCAAACTTCTCTTACTAATCAATGCACTTGAATATGAAAGTTTTTATTATATCCTCTTCAGATGCCTATCATATTTAGGACTAATTTCATAACACACGCCAATTACCAAGTTACTTAGAGAGAGCGCTCTCAAAATGATATAAGTGAAGATCGAGAGTTTTTATTTCTACAAAATATGACACCGCCGTCCTCTAACAAGATTTAATTGAAGCACTAGAGCAAAATTATCTAGCTCAAATAATATAAGTGAAGCTCATGGGAGCAAAATTATCTAACTCAAAGGATATAAGTGAAGCACATGCGAGCTAAATTGCCTAACTCAAAAGATAGAAGTGAAGCTCATTGCGTATTCTAAAAAATTCACGGTGAGTGCATGTCCCTCTCAAAAGGTGTGCAGAAAGGATGATTGTGATAAAACAAAAAGTAAAGACTCCTATAATCCATGACGCTCCAAGCAAAACACATATCATGTGGTAAATAAAAATATAGCTCCAAGTAACGTTACCGATGGATTGAAGACGAAAGAGGGGATGCCTTCCCAGGACATCCCCAAGCTTAGGATTTTTGGTGTCCTTGAATTTGGCTTGGGATGACTTGCGCATCCCCAAGCTTAGGCTCTTTCCACTCTTTATTCCATTGTCCATAAGAACATCACCCAAAACTTGAAAACTTCACAACACAGAACTTAAACAGAAACTCGTGATATCATTAGCATAGGAAAACAAACCACCAACTTTTTAGGTACCGTAGTAAACTTAATTTCCATTTACATTAATGTTATATTACTGTATTATTACTTCTCCATGGCTCGTACCCCCCGATACTAACCATAGTTTCATCAAAATAAGCAATCAACACAACGAAAACAGAATCTGCCAAAAACAGAACAGTCTATAGCAATCTGTATATTTCATATACCTCTGCTATCCCAAAAATTATGAAATATTTATGAAAATTAGGGAAATTTTCATATAAATCAGCATAAAAAAGAATAAACTCAAAAGTTCTTTCTGGATAGGAATTAAAAATAATTTCGTGAACACAAACTTTTTGTCTTTTTTCAGCATGATTAAACAACTATCACCAAAACTAATCATAAAGGTTCTACTTGGCACAAACACTAATTAAAACATAAAAAACACAATCATGATGTTTTGGACTCAACAAAACAGAAAGTAAAAAACCAAAAATAAATTTATTCATTGGGTTGCCTCCCAACAAGCGCTATTGTTTAACGCCCTTAGCTAGGCGTAAGGCAATAGATTCAAGTGTTGTCATCTTTAGTGCTCAAACCACTCATAACATCATCATTATTAGGGAGTTCTTTAATTTTATCAATAATTATACTCCTAGATAGGCAACAAAGATAATTATAAGTGATGATAGGTTTTTCTAAGATATCAAGATTGGTAGGGTGAACACTCAACATTTTAAGATCTTCATCTCTCTTACTAGATGGTTTAGCATTGTTTTTAGGAACATAAATAAGCTTAGTGGCCTTATTGTGGGCAAAATTTGGAGTGTTTCGAACAGCAACAAAAGCGGAACCCAAGTTGGTTATAACATCCTCTAGTTTATCAATTCTAGCGGAATCATGATCTAGTTTTTTGTTAACTATGGGTTCCTTCTCCTTTAAAATTTTCAAAGTCATTACCACCTTGGATCCATATTGAGTGTTTTGATTGTGGATTTTTTTATCCAAATTTTCAATGAGTTCTATCGTAGCAACTTTATTTTCAATAATATCCAGCCTACGCATCACACGTTCCAAAGTTAAAGTAGTTCCATTAACCTTGAGTGGGGGTAAGCCTACCAAATTTATTAAAGCACCATAAGAATCAATGGTATGGCTACCCAAGAAATTTCCGCCTACGATGGTGTTAAGAACATACCTATTCCAAGGGGAAATACCCACATAAAAATTGCGAAGTAGAACGGTAGTAGATTGCTTACGAGTAGATCTATTCTGAGCATTGCAAATTCTATACCAAGCATCTTTTAAGTTTTCTCCCTCATTTTGTTTAAAGTTAAGAACCTTGCTATCGGGAGTAATGATCATAGCAATAGGACTAACCATAAGGATAAGTAGACTAACCCACACAAGCAAACAGAAAGTAAGCGAAAGAAAGGGGCGAACGAAAAAGGCAAAATAAAGAAAGGCAAATATTTTTGTGAATTTTGTTTTAGAAGTTGGGGAGAGGAAAACAAGAGTCAAATGGCAAATAATGAAAATGCAAGAGATGAGTTTGCGATAGGTGATTGGTAGATATGCTTCACTTGAATACACCCCGACAATCGCGCCAGAAATTCTTCCTGCTACTTCTTGAGCTTGTGTTGGTTTTTCCCTTGAAGAGGAAAGGGTTATGAAGCAAAGCAGAGATAAGTATTTCCCTTAGTTTGAGAACCAAGGTATCAATCCAGTAGGAGTATCAAGATGAGGCACCAAGGCACCTGCGCAAGAACAAACAAACTTGCACCCAACGTGATAAAGGGGTTGTCAATCCCTTTACGATTACTTGCAAGGTGAGATCTGATAGTGATAATAGGTAAATATAAATAAATAAATAAAAGTGCAGCAAGGTATTTTTGGTATTTTTGTATGTAGATATGAATACATAATGTGTAAAATAGACCCCGGGGCCATAGTGTTCACTAGAGGCTTCTCTCATGATAGCAAGTACTACGGTGGGTGAAATAATTACTGTCGAGCAATTGATAGAATCGCGCAAAGTCATGACGATATCTAAGGCAATGATCATACATATAGGCATCACGTACGAGACAAGTAGACCGATACTTTCTGCATCTACTACTATTACTCCACACATCGACCGCTATCCAGCATACATCTAGTGTATTAAGTTCATAACAAACAGAGTAACGCCTTAAGCAAGATGACATGATGTAGAGGGATAAATTCATGCAATATGATATGAACCCCATCTTTTTACCCTTGATGGCAACAACATGATGCGTGCCTCGCTACCCCTTCTGTCACTAGGTGAGGACACCGCACGGTATGAACCCAAAAGCAAGCACTTCTCCCATTGCAAGAATTATAGATCAAGTTGGCCAAACGAAACCCATAACTCGAAGAGAATTACAAGGATACGAAAATACGCATATAAGAAATCAGAGGAGACTCAAATAATATTCATAGATAATCTGATCATAAATCCACAATTCATCGGATCTCGACAAACACACCGCAAAAGAAAGTTACATCGGATAGATCTCCATGAAGATCATGGAGAACTTTGTATTGAAGATCCAAGAGAGAGAAGAAGCCCTCTAGCTACTAGTTGTGGACCCGAAGGTCTGTGGTGAACTACTCACGCATCATCGAAGAGGCAATGGTGTTGATGAAGAAGCCCTCCGTGTCCGAATCCCCCTCTGGCAGGGCGCCAGAATGGTCCCCAGATGGGATCTCGCGGAAAGAGAAGCTTGCGGCGGCGGAGAAGTATTTTCGTGGATCTCTCTATTGGTTTGGGGATTTTAGGGAATTTATAGGCAAAAGAGGTAGGGAAAAGGAGGCACGGGGGCCCATGAGCCTGCTAGCCCCCCCCCCCCCCGGGGCGTGCCTAGGGGGCTCGTGGCCTCCTCCGTGGCTCTGCCTTGGTTATCAAGTCTTCTGGATCCCTTCTATTATGGAAAAAACATCGTGAAGGTTTTATTTCGTTTGGACTCCGTTTAATATTCTTATATGAAAAGGTCAAAAACATAGAAAAAACAGAAACTGGTACTGGGCACTGAGTTCATAGATTAGTCCCAAAAATGATATAAAATAGCATATAAATGCATATAAAACATCCCAAGTTGATAATATACTAGCATGGAACAATCATAAATTATAGATACGTTGGAGACGTATCATCGGTGTCAAAACCGGATGATCTTAGGTACAGGGTTCGAACTGTGGATCTTGAATCGATGCGGAACAAGGGACGAACGGGATGATGTTTACCCAGGTTCGGGCCCTCTTGATGGAGGTAAAACACTACGTCCTGCTCTTGTTGTATTGACGAAGTAGTACACGGTACAACATTGATCTACCTAGAGATAGATTGTGGTGGTCTAAAACCCTAATCATAATGAGCTTAATGTGTCCTACGGACTATGGCCCCCTCGTTTAGATAGATACCTCGGGGTGTTAGGGTTTCACAAAAGTCGATTGCAATAAGGAAGGAATATGCCGATTACTACGTCTCCTTGGATAGTACGCCAAGTTTTCGGAAGAGTCCATCTTGATTCCAATACCTCGAATGATGATTGAACAGGCCCACGAATCTAGCCCATGAGCAAGCATAAGCGTCCCGATGACGCCTTAGTATTGGACTCCTTGAGTAATCCCCGAACTAGCCTCCAATGCCGAAACCTTCAACCTCTCGCTGTTTCATAGAGTCTTCGGCTTGCGAGGCGAGTTCTTCTCTTCCTTTAGCCGATCGTAGTTTGGTTGTCGATGACCTTCCTTCCTTCAAACGCATAGACCCACACACACACACACACACACATATATATATATATAAGGTGGGTTTATTCTACAAACACCCCCTAAGAGTCTTATTCTGCTAACAAAACAGCTTGTTCTGCTAACACTTCTGTACTACTCGATCCACTGGACACGGACCGCATAGCAAGCACAGAAAACTGACTCCACCCACTCCCTACACCTCCTTCCTTCAGCCGGGGCCACGCCCACCCCATCCCGACCCACCTCCCTCCATCGTGCCTCCACCCCACCTCCCTCCCACGCATGGCTTGCCCCGACCACCACTCAGCATCGCCCCCTGGTAATCACCCCGTGCCACTCGCCCTTCATGGTCGAGCAGCTTCTTCCCTGAAGCCCCAAGCTTCCTATCCTTCCCCACCTTCTACCGCGGAGCCACCCCAATCACTACCCTAGATTGAGCCCGATGCGCACCTGCCCCTTCCCATCTCTCAGACGATCTGCACCCGGTCCCGCGCCATGGAAGCCCCCAACTTTCCTCCGGCGCCAGATCCAAGCAGCCTCGATGCTCCTCCACCTTATCACTTTCGCATCACCCGTCGTAGATGGTGTGAGAGGACTGTTGCAGTACACTGTGGCCATCTTGACGATCCCCCGTTGTGCCATGGGTTTCCACTGCGGTCATCAGACAGGATCCGCCGCCGACGCGCCGCATCCAAGTTTTCGGTCCCCCCACGACCCCCCTTCATCATCGACAAGAGGTGAAATGCAGCGGCTAGCTACTGTGAGAAGATGAAGGCGGCGAACCCGCACACCAAATCTGCCCAGTCTCTCCCCTTGCTTGTGGACGGCGGACATGCAGTGTTCTTGCACTCATGGTTGGTTGCCTAGCCTTCGTCCCGCACGTCTACATTGTCGTCCTTGTTGAGGCCCACATTTCCATCCTCGTTGGCGTCGTGCTCCGCTCGTGTCTGAGTCACCATCACGGACTAATGGTGATAGGCCCATAAAGCATCATCCATATTAGCTTTTGGTGTATAACTTTTTGCATATTCTTGCATTTGTTGCTATCTTATGGACGACAAGAGTAACATGAAGAACGAAATAGATGGCTCCCTTCGAGCCCTTCCTCGCAAAGTTGGTGTCCAGTTTTTTTGTTCCTCTTATATATTGGATTTTTTTTATTTTATGGTTACATTTTCTGCTTCTTGCATGTTAAGGGAGGGCTTAAATTCGCGCCCAAAAAGCCTTCGAAGAAACCTGCGAAGGTTGTACCAAAAACGTATGTTTGTTCTGCCAAGATTATCTTTCTTAATTCCCGTTGTTTAAGGTTCTCTAGATGGGCACGTCATCGTGGCATTTAGTTACTGAAAATTTTCTATAGGGAGCCTACTGAGGAGAGCAAGGATGAAATCATTGAGAAGGAGTTGGTGATGAAACTCAAGACATCGGAGGTGCATGTATTAGTTTGTTGTGTTGGTTGTTTGTTGTATGTGCAACCTTCTTGTTTGATGGCTTATTGGTGTTTGTTATATATTAGTCATCAATTTCAGGGCATTAAGATTAATTTAAAATGAAAAAAGAGTTGTTAAAAGTTTATCACCTCTGGTATGTTGTTTCCAACATTTATCAAAAAGGGGGAACATTTTTAGAGACCATTTGGGTTATTGAAAATAATCCTTATTGAACCTATTCTATTTTATTTGATGCTAGGTTTTGATCATCCCCATTTAGGGCTCAAAAGGATTTTAACATGATGCATGGATGCTTTCTGATGCAACCAAAAATAAAAACAACAACACAATCTAGGGTTGCAACATCGTGGAGACATAGTTGCCGGTGAAAATCGAGCCAACGGCGAGCGATGGCTGCGTTCTACATCGTTACCTTGATGAAGGCATCGTTGTGTGACTTATTTCGACCCACTCGTACTGCTCTGGGGAAAACCCTAAGATCTGGTCTTCCAGATCGGACAATGACGGTACTGCGGTGACGTTTCTCTCTTATGAGCATCGTTTGTGGAGCAGTGCTGGTGGTCAGAGGCAGGAGGTGGAGCGGCTTCATCTTGCACAGAGCTTCGGTGGAGATGTCAAGTCATGCCTGGCCGACAAGTGCTACGCTTTGTCATGCTTGGTCGACAGGTGCTACGCACGACACATCTTCTAGAGACTTCAAGCTATGTTGGCTGGTGGTACTTGGCGGCATGGAGCTGAGTTGTACCGGCGGCGACCACGACGTGCTCAACAGTTCACGCGCAGGCTGGTGGTGTCGTTGGGCGCCGTGATGGCGTTGACGGCAGATAGACCAGGCAAGGATGATGCGTCAGTACAGCTCTGAAGATGGAGTAGTGGCAGTTGGCGGCGGCGGCCTCTGAGAGCATGTCGGACCGGTGGGTGCCCCATACCCGACAAGTGGCTTGGTTGGGGCCTCGGGTCTTAGATGTTAGGCTTGTCTGCGAGGTCTGTGGTATTACACCCGGACTATCACCATCTCTTCATCAGATGGATAGGAGTAGCGACAGTTGTCGCCTAGACGGTGGCTTCAGACTTATTGTTATATTTCTTTATAAGGTCTTTTATAAATAATTAATAAAATGACTACATGCATCGTTGAGATGCAGAAGCCGGGGGCGATCCTCCTTTTCTAAAAAAATAGTACCAGATATCCAGATGTCCAGGATGATTAGTGTACAAGATCTGATTAGCTATGCGTAGTTTCTGAGTAAATAAAAATAGTTGCTATCTACGACGATTTGCAAGAACATAATACTGTACTACAACAGAATACCATGCCAATCAAGCGAATCAAGAAAACAGTCATCCGTGGATGGATTGGAATGGATTTGAATACTAGTAGACAGATTATTAACTGCACTTTATACAACAACTATTAGAGGGACATGCAGAAAACTTGAACTTTTATCGCTACAAACCTTAAAGGATCCTCGGATACGTTTTAGTCATGCCTAAAAACAGTGACACTAAAACTTGTTAGCCTTATCCATGTTTGGAATCAAATACTAAAAAGACTAAAATCAAGTTAATGAGCATTTATTATTCTCCAAACCCTCCAATCCAGAACTCGCCTGTGTTAATGAAAAGGAGTTAAATGAGGAGAGAGAGAACTAATCCACATATTAGTAGAGGTACTCCTGACTAAAAAAAATTAGTCTCAAGACTAGCCCCCTCTTTAGACAGGGGTGTTTGAAACTTTAACCTCTTAAAGAGACCATTTTTAGTCAGACTAAGAGGGTGCTTGGATCCAAGGGACTTATTTTAATCTGACTAAAAATAGTCTCTTTAAAAGGCTAAAGTTTCAAACATCCTCATTAAAGAAAGGCTAAAAACTATTTTTAAAACTAAAAAAAATTAGTCAGGGGTATCCGTACTAAAATGTGGATTAGTCATCTCTCTTCTCATTTAACTCTTTTCCTTTAACACAGACGAGTTCTGGATTTGACGGTTTGGAGGATAATAAATGCTCACTAACTTGATTTCAATCTTTACCTAATAATAAAGAGGCTATCGCTTCCGTCGGAAAACCCACCGAGGTCATTTTACAAAAAAGCCCTTACTGTTTATGACATTAAACTCGTAGTATATATTAAATGTTTTTTTAAATACTCATATCTTTTAAACCGTAACTCCAAATTTAACATATTATATATAGAATTTGATTAGAAAAATATGTAGAATTTAAATATGATATTATTTTATCTGTTAAACGTTTAATAAAAATACTATCTAGGGTGCAATCTTAATAAATAAGGCATTATTCGTCTTTCTTTCATACCGGTACTCATCCGGGTTGGCGATGAACACGTCAACAAAATCAGGATTAGAGATGAAACTGAAGGTCACTTGACTGATTCTTTGTACGTATTAAATCTACATGCAAGCCGTGTTAAAATAAAAGACCTGTGAAATTTTGAACTGCATTTTTGTAGGATAAGACCATCTTTATTTGTGTCGTAACTACAAATTTTCAGATTATAGACCATTTTTTATAAATTAAGAGCGTGTGGTATTTCTATCTCCTGTTGCAACGCATGAGCCCTTTTGCTAGTCTCTTTAGTATTTAGATCAAGCATGAGTGGGGATAGCAAGTTTTAGTCCCACTACTTTTAGTCATGAAACTAAAACGTATCCAAACACCTTCTAAAATAAGTCCCTTGGATCCAATCAAGCAACGTAAGTACTCCATCTGAACGTGCATCTGACGCCATAACTAAACTTTTTATACAGCAATGCTTGAACGTCTCAGCGAGAGATCTAGCCGAACTTTTGATCAGCGTCAATGACCTGTGTCTCTCGCACACACCACACTACACAAACGACCAGTAAGCCTGCTGACTGGCGCAAAGTGAGCGTCAGTAGTGGCATCACAGGAGGAGGCCGTCGGCGGTGTCACATGGCAGGGCTGGGCTACCTTCTAGGAGAGCTATGTCTCATGAGAAAAACGTTGGCATCCTGCTTACCTCGCGCATCACTTGTGAACATCTGCAGCTAAAGACGTTGAACTACCATGGAGGGTGGATCTGGAGGTTGCGTCCACAGCAGCGGGCGTCACCGACTCATGGTGGGTTGGGAATAAGCGATGGGCGCGTTGCCAGGAGCTGGGCAGAGCTGTGAGGAAGCGCCCAAGGCAGGTTGGCGACGATGGGCACGTTGGGGCAATGCCCCTGGGCGGTGGCTTCGGGGAGCAGGGGCGCTGGTGCAGGGGACCGGAGGATCAGGGGGAGTTGGGGGGCGGAGCTCGGGAGGAGTCCGGTGGAGTTCGCCGGGGCGCGAGCCAGTCAGGCAGCATGGGATCCGCGGTGCTGTGCACTGGGTGCAGGTGGGCAGTGGCGGCGGGATCCATAGCGGGGCGCGTGGGGCTGGGCCGGTGGTTGGTCGGGCGTGGGGAGGACGAGCGACGGTGCAGATGGAGGCGCGTGAGAAGTTGCCAGGGACGGCGGCGGTGCGTAGAGATCCAGGGCAGGCGGCAGCGTGTGGGTATCCAGGGCAGGCGACAGTGCATTCGTTGGATCGGGGAGGGTTGTCGGGGTTGGTGGGGGTGGGGGATCGGGGAAGGTGTGGGTGCAGGCGTGCAGCTGTGCAGGGTGCACTACTGCACTCTTCACCTATGAGACCTTTGGTCCCTTTGTCTCGCGTGCTACAAAGAGCATAAACCATGAGACAGCATGATGATGAGACTCGAGACATTTATGTAGGTTCGGGTCACTGTGAAGTGTAAAACTCTATTCTTGTTTTGGTGGATTAATAGGGAAAGACGAAGCTCGCATGACGATCTGTCACGGCAAGGGTTGCCGCGAAGAGCTCCTAGGCGCGTACAAATATTCTTGGTCCTAATCCTCTGGGTCTGAATCCTTTGCTAGGTTGCCTTGAATCTCCTTTTATAGCTTAAGGGACGTCCACAGTAACAAAAAGACATGATTAGATAGCTAACAGTGCTATCATACCTAACTTTGGTACTTAAAATAAAATGCCATAAATGCGGCCTTAGGTGGCGAGCGGGGGTGTGTTCCCCGCAAGCTCGTGTCACCTATTAGCTGGCCGTGCCTTGGTGTCTTGGCACGCGTGTGGACGGGTGTCAACTCGTTGTAATCTGTCTTCCGACGCGCCGCCACGTATCTAGCGAGAGCCACGTAGCCATCTCGGAGCTCGACACCTCATTGATAAGTGACTGGTGTAGCGATGAGGTGGAGAGGTGGCAGATTAGCCCGCGCTTGCCGGGGAGGCAACTTGCCAGGTCTTGTCGAGGATGCTCGTGCCTTCGGCCCCAGCAGGTGCCGAGGGCTCTTGTGATGTCTTGGTCCCGTCCTGGGCTGCTTGTGTAGGTCTTACCGACGTCGGTGGCCATCAGTAGCCGCGTCTGACGGAGTCTTGGTCTTCTTGATGCGCTCCTTGACTTCTCGTAGAGCGGCTTCTCTGGCCTGGGCCAGGCCTTGATGGAGTGGTAGCATTCCCTGGCAACCTTAGGTCGTCAGGTCGGTGGCTTATCGTCCATGCATAAGTCAAGGGGAAATAAACACCCATGTATGTGTACCCCGACAGAAGCCCCCGATCTTGAGCCGTACGTTTCACTGGGCATGTTGGGTTAGTCTCCCTCAATGCACGAACACGCGTTGAGAATGTTGCTCCCCCCCATGAACCACGCCCAACCTACGCATTTATCGCAGGTCGTGGGGCCATTGAACAGTAGCCGTTGGGAGTAAAAAGGGGAACCGCCAGTAAATAAACGATAGTTCCTTGTAGCGATAGCGAAAATCCAGTCCCCAATGCGTGGCCCCTAAACATAAGGAAGGGATCCCGCAAAGGGGGCGCTACTCATTCACATCCACCCTCCCCCTTCGTCCCCCGAATAGAGGACAAAAATCACCGCTCGGGGAACGTTAGCTAGATTCCCCGGGGAAAGAAAGAGGACTCGAGATACCTTCCCAGCCAATATCGCGGCAACTGGGAAGAGTGGAGGGGGCGATTGCTGTTGGATCAAGGATGACGAAGCCACTGTGTTCTGTTCTACGCGGACTGATTGTGTCTCACGCAACAACGACTGGAGCAACTTGGGCCTTTCCGATAACAAGCTTAGCTCGGCGCTAAACAGGGTCAACTGCCTCAAAACTGTCGGGCTTACCATTCAGCACGCAGGGGCCGACTTCCTTTGGCGCCGCATTGCACCACTGAAGAAGAGGGACATGTTTGCTTGGGAGTTTAACGGTCGTGCCAACTTGATGCGGCTGTACCAGGCGCGTGTTGGGGAACGTTGCATGGGAAACAAAAAAATTCCTACACACACGCAATACCTATCCATGGCGATGATCATCTACAAGAGGAGAGAGTGAATCTACATACCCTTGTAGACCACTAAGCGGAAGCGTATATAACGCGATTGATGTAGTGGAACATCTTCGCGATCCAAATCGCAGCCCGTCCCGCGATCTCATCACGATCTGTCCCGATCTAGTGACGAATGGACGACACCGCCTCATTCAGCACATGTACAGCTCGATGACGTCCTCGCCTTCTTGATCCAGCAAGAGGGGCGAAGTAGTAGATAAGTTCCGGCAGCACGACGGCGTGGTGTCGGTGGTGGTGAAACTATTTCCGCAGGGCTTCGCCAAGCGCAACGAAAACTATGATGGAGGATGAACTAGAGGGGCGGGGTTGCCCGCACACGGCTTGGGGCAATCTTGATGTGTTCTAGGTCACCAACATAATAACTCAACTACACTTATATCATCACCGAACCTTAAGTGTGCAGACCCTGCGGGTTCGAGAACTATGTAGACATGATCGAGACACTCTCCGGTCAATAACCAATAGCGGGACCTGGATTTCCATATTGTTTCCTACATATTCTGTGAAGATCTTTATCAGTTGAACCTCTATGTCAAGGATTCAGTTAATCACGTATGTTGTTCCCTTTGTCCTTTGGTATGTTACTTGCACGAGATTCGATCGTCGGTATCTCCATACCCAGTTCAATCTCGTTACCGACAAGTCTCTTTACTCGTTCCATAATACAAGATCCCGTGACTAACTCCTTAGTCATATTGCTTGCAAGGCTTATTGTGATGTTGTATTACCGAGTGGGCCCCGAGATACCTCTTTGTCATACGGAGTGACAAATCCTAGTCTTGATTCACGCCAACCCAACAGACACCTTCGGAGATACGTGTAGAGCACCTTTTTAGTCACCCAGTAATGTTGCAACGTTTGATACACACAAGGTATTCCTCCGGTATCCGGGAGTTGCATGATATCATGGTCATAGGAACAGATACATTGACATGTAGAAAACAGTAGCAATAAACTGACACGATCATATGCTATGTTTATAGTTTGGGTCTTGTCCATCACATCATTCTCCTAATGATGTGATCTCGTTATCAAGTGACAACACTTGCCTATGGCCAGGAAACCTTGACCGTCTTTGATCAACGAGTTAGTCAACTAGAGGCTCACTAGGGACAGTGTGTTGTCTATGTATCCACACATGTATTTGAGTTTCCAATCAATACAATTCTAGCATGGATAATAAACGATTATCATGAACAAGGAAATATAATAATAACAAATTTATTATTTCCTAGGGCATATTTCCAACAGTCTCCCACTTGCACTAGAGTCAATAATCTAGTTCACATCACTGTGTGATTGTAATGAATCTAAAACCCATACAGTTCTGGGGTTTGATCATGTCTTGCTTCTGAGAGAGGTTTTTAGTCAACGGATCTGAACCTTTCAGATCCGTGTGTGCTTTACAAATCTCTATGTCATCCTATAGATCCTGCTACTACGCGCCACTTGGAACTATTTCAAATGACTGCTCCACTATACGAATCCGGTTTACTACTCAGAGTTATACGGATTAGTGTCAAAGCTTGCATCGATGTAACCCTTTACGACGAACTCTTTAATCACCTCCATAATTGATAAAAATTCCTTAGTCCACTAGTTACTAAGGATAACTTTGACCGATGTTCAGTGATTGAATCCCGGATCACTCTTTGTACCCCTTGATAGACTCATGGCAAGGCACACATCAGGTGCAGTACACAACATGGCATACTTTAGAGCCTACGGCTAAGGCATAGGGGACGACCTTCGTCCTTTCTCTTTCTTCTGTCGTGGTCGGGCTTTGAGTCTTAGAGGGTGCTTGGATATGTTTTAGTCCCATCACTAAAAGTAGTGAGACTAAAACTTGCTAGACTCACCCATGCTTGGATCCAAATACTAAAGAGACTAAAATCAAGTTAATGAGCATTTATTATCCTGCAAACCCTCCAATCCAGAACTCGTCTGAGGAGTTAAATGAGGAGAGAGAGGACTAATGCACATTTTAGTAGGGGTACCCCTGACTAAAAGATTTTAGCCTCAAGACTAGTTTTAGCCTCTCTTTAGTCAGGGGTGCTTGGAACTTTAGCCTCTTAAAGAGACTAGTTTTAGTCCCTTCGATCCAAGCACCCTCTTACTCAAATTCACACCTTACAACACAGCCAAGAACTCCTTCTTTGCTGATCTATTTTGAACTCCTTCTTTGATGATCTATTTTGAACTCCTTCAAAAACTTGTCAAGGCATGCATTTCATTGAAAGTTCTATTAAGCGTTTTGATCTATCTCTATAGATCTTCATGCTCAATGTTCAAGTAGCTCTATCCAGGTTTTCCTTTGAAAAACTCCTTTCAAACAACCCTTTATGCTTTCCAGAAATTCTACATCACTTCCGATCAACAATATGCCAACCACATATACTTATCAGAAATTCTATAGTGCTCCCACTCACTTCTTTGGAAATACAAGTTTCTGATAAACCTTGTGTAAATTCAAAATCTTTGATCATCTCATCAAAGCGTATATTCCAACTCCGAGATGCTTGCACCAGTCCATAGAAGGATCGCTGGATCTTGCATCCTTGTTAGCATCCTTAGGATCGACAAAACCTTCTAGTTGTCTCACATAGAACCTTTCCTCAAGGAAACCGTTGAGGAAACAATGTTTTGACATCCTATGTGCAATATTTCATAAATAATGCATCAACTGCTAACATAATCCCAACAGACTTTTAGCATCGCTACGAGTGAGAAAGTCTCATTATAGTCAACTCTTTGAACATGTCGGAAACATCTTTGCGACAAATCGAGCTTTCTTAATGGCGACTTTTCACCATCATCGTGTGTCTTCCTTTTAAAGATCCATCTGTACTTAATAGTCTTACGACCATCAAGTAGTTCTTCCAAAGTCTACACTTTCTTTTCATACATGGATCCTCTCTCAGATTTCATGGCCTCCAGCCATTTGCCGGAATCCGGGACCACCATCACTTCTCCATAGCTCGTAGGTTCATTGTTGATCAACAACATGACCTCCAAGACAGGGGTACCGTACCACTGTGGAGCAGTATGTGACCTTCTCGACCTATGAGCTTTGTAGTAACTTGATCCGAAGCTTCATGATCACTATCATCAGCTTCCACTTCAATTGGTGTAGGCGCCACAGGAACAACTTCCCGCGCCCTGCTACATACTGGTTGAAGTGACGGATCAATAACCTGCTCATCAAGTTTCCACCATCCTCCCACTCAATTCTTGTGAGAGAAACTTTTCCTCGAGAAAGGACCCGTTTCTAGAAACAAACACTTTGCTTTTGGATCTGAGATAGGAGATGTACCCAACTATTTTGGGTATCCTATGAAGATGCATTTATCCGCTTTGGGTTTGAGCTTATCAGACTGAAAGTTTTTCACATAAGCGTTGTAGCCCCAAACTTTTAAGAAACGACAGCTTAGGTTTCTCCAAACCATAGTTCATACGTTCTCATCTCAATGGAATTGTGTGGTGCCCTATTTGAAGTGAATGCGGTTGTCTCTAATGCCTAACCCAAAACTATAGTGGTATTTCGATAAGAGACATCACAGTATGTGATATATCCAATAGGGTGCGGCTATGATGTTCGGACACACCATCACACTATGGTGCTCGAGGTGGCATGAGTTGCAAAACAGTTTCCACATTGTCTTAACTGTGTACCAAACTCGCAACTCAGATATTCATTTCTATGATCATATCATAGACATTTTATCCTCTTGTCACGACGATCTTCACTCTGAAATAGGTTGAACTTTTCAATATTTCAGACTTGTGATTCATCAAGCAAATACTCTTGTATCTACTCAAATTGCCAGTGAAGTAAGAACATAACGATATCCACTGCGTGCCTCAGCACTCATTGGATTGCACACATCAAAATGTATTACTTCCAATAAGTTACTTTCTTGTTCCATCTCAATGGAAAAACGAGGCCTTCAGTCATCTTGCCCATGTGGTATGATTTGCATGCCTCAAGTGATTCAAAATCAAGTGAGTCCAAACGATCCATCTGCATGGACTTCCTTCATACGTTTATACTAATAGGCATGGTTTGCATGTCTCAAACGTTTCAAAAATGAGTGAGTACAAAGATCCATCAGCATGGATCTCCTTCCATGCATTTTATACCAATATAACTCAAGCGGCAGTGCCACAAGTAAGTGGTACTATCATTACTACCTTATATCTTTTGGCATCAATATTATGAACATGTGTACCACTACGATCGAGATTCAATAAACCATTGAAGGTATTTATTCAAGCAAATAGAATAACCATTATTCTTTTTAAATGAATAATCGTATTGCAACAAACACGATCTAATCATGTTCACGCTCAACGCAAGCAACAAATAACAATTATTTATGTTTAACACTAATCCCGATGGTAGAGGGAGCGTGTGATGTTTGATCACATCAACCTTGGAAACACTTCCAACACATATCATCACCTCGCCTTTAGCTAGTCTCTGTTTATTTCGTAGCTTTTATTTCGAGTTACTAACACTTAGCAACCGAACCGGTATCTAATACCCTCGTGCTACTAGGAGTGCTAGTAAAGTACACATCAATATCATGTATATCCAATATAATTCGGTCGACTTTTCCAGCCTTCTCATCTACCAAGTATCTAGGGTAGTTCCTCTTCATTGACTGTTCCCCTCGTTACAGAAGCACTTTGTCTTGGGTTTGGGTTCAACCTTGGGTCCCTTCACTAGTGGTTTTACTAACCATCAACAATTGATGCTCCTTTTGATTTCTACTTTCGCAGCGTCAAACATCGCGAATAGATCAAGGATCATCATATCTATCCCTGATCTGTTATAGTTCATCACGAAGCTCTAGTATCTTGGTGACAGTGACTTTAGAGAACCATCACTATCTCATCTCGAAGATTTAACTCCCACTCGATTCAAGCGATTGTAGCACTCAGACAATCTGAGCACATGCTCAACAATTGAGCTTTTCTCCCTTATTTTGTAGACAAAGAATCTTGTGGGAGGTCTCATACCTCTCAACAAGGGCACGACCATGAAATCCCAATTTCATCTCTTGAAACATCTCATATGTTCCGTGACGTTCAAAACGTCTTTGGTGCCTCAATTCTAAGTCGTTAAGCATCACGCACTGAATTATGACGTAGTCATAAAAAACGTGTATGTCAGATGTTCGCAACATCCACACACGACGCTCGAGGTTCAGCACACCGAGCGGTGCATTAAGGACATATGCCTTCTACGCAGCAATGAGTACAATCCTCAGTTTACGGACCCAGTCCGCATAATTTATACTATCATCTTTCAACTAAATTTTCTCTAGGAACATATCAAAAACAGTAGAGCTATAGCGCAAGCTAAAACATATATTTGCAAAGGCCTTTTGACTATGTTCATGATAATTGAGTTTAGCTAATAATATTACTAATAAATCCCACTCAAATAGACATCCCTCTAGTTATTCAAGTGTCGCATGATCCAAATTGACTAACTCAAGTCCGATCATTACGTGAGTTGAGTATAGTTTCAGTGGTGAACACCTCCATGTTGATCATATCTACTATATGATTCATGCTCGACCTTTCAGTCTTTTGTGTTCCGAGGCCATGTCTGTACATGCTAGTCTCACCAAGTTTAACCCAAGTGTTCCGCGTGTGCAACTGTTTTGCACCCATTGTATGTGAACGTTGAGTCTATCACACTCGATCACCATGTGGTGTCTCGAAACGACAAACTGTCGCAACGGTGCACAGTCGGGGAGAACACAATTTTATCTTGAAATTTTAGTGAGGGATCACCTTATAATGCTACCATCGTTCTAAGCAAAATAAGGTGCATAAAAGGATTAACATCACATGCAAATCATAAGTGACATGATATGGCCATGATCTTGTGCTTCTTGATCTCCATCACCAAAACTCCGGCATGATCTTCATTGTCACCGGCACCACACCATGATCTCCATCATCATGATATCCATCATTGTGTCGCCATCGAGGTTGTCGTGCTATCTATGCTATCACTACTAAAGCTACTACCTAGCAATATAGTAAACGCATCTGCAAGCACAAACGTTAGTTTAAAGACAACCCTATGGCTCCTGCTGATTGCCGTAGCATCGACGTGCAAGTCAATATTTAACTATTACAACATGATCATCTCATACATCGAATATATCACATCATGTCATTGTCCATATCACATCACTTGCATACCCAGCAAAAACAAGTTAGACGTCCTCTAATTTGTTGTTGCATGTTTTACGTGGCTTCTATGGGTATCTTGTATGATCACATCTTACTTACGCAAAGCCACAATGGTGATATGCAAGTTTCTATTTAACCTTCTCCAAGGACCGCCTTGGTCAAATCTGATTCAACTAAAGTTGAAGAAACAGACACCCGCCAGTCATCTTTATGCAACAAGTTGCATGTCAGTCGATGAAACCGGTCTCTCATGAGCGTACGAGTATAGTTGGTCCAGGCCGCTTCAATCCAACAATACCGCTGATTCAAGAAAAGGCTAAGGAGGGCAGCAAATTTAACATCAACGCCCACAAACTCTTTTGTGTTCTACTCGAGATGTCATCTATGCATAGACCAGCTCATGATGCCACTATTGGGGAACGTTGCATGAGAAACAAAAAATTTCCTACGCACACGCAATACATATCCATGGTGATGATCATCTACGAGAGGAGAGACTGAATCTACATACCCTTGTAGATCGCTAAGCGGAAGCGTATATAACGCGGTTGATGTAGTGGAACATCTCATGATCCAAATCGTAGCCCGTCCCGCGATCTCATCACGATCCGTCCCGATCTAGTGCCGAACGGACGACACCTCTGCATTCAGCACACGTACAGCTCGATGACGTCCTCGCCTTCTTGATCCAGCAAGAGGGGCGAACTAGTAGATGAGTTTCGGCAGCACAACGGCGTGGTGTCGGTGTTGGTGAAACTATTTCCACAGGGCTTCGCCAAGCACAACGGGAACTATGACGGAGGATGAACTAGAGGGGCGGCGTTGCTGGCACACGGCTTGGGGCAATCTTGATGTGTTCTAGGTGTTAGCCCTTCCCCTCTATTTATATGTTGAGCCCTAGGGTCGTTTCTTGAAGAAAAAACCTCCTCAAAGTCGGTTTGGCACAAAAGGCAACAGTCCTCCTCGGACTCTAGGACCAAACGCGAGGGTCCTCGGCGTCTGGTCCCAAATGCCAAGGTCCCTGGTGTCTGGCGTGTGGCCTTCGCAAAACTCCTTTTGCACCTTCCTAAAGCCTCGTGGGCTTTCCCCTTTGGCCCAAATAAAGGTGTTCTCGTACCCGAACATTTCAAGAAACATCCAAAACCCCTTTCGGTGAATTCTGAAACATTCCAGAGACCAAACACTATTATCCCATATATCAATATTTACCTCTGGATTATTCCGGAGTACCTCGTCATGTCCGTGATCTCATCCGGAACTCCGAATAACCTTCGGTCACCAACATAACAACTCAATTATACTTATATCGTCACCGAACCTTAAGTGTGGAGACCCAGCGGGTTCGAGAACTATGTAGACATGACCGAGACACTCTCCGGTTAATAACCAATAGCGGGACCTGGATGTCCATATTGGTTCCGACATATTCTACGAAGATCTTTATCGGTTGAACCTCTATGTCAAGGATTCAGTTAATCCTCTATATTGTTTCCTTTCTCCTTCGGTATGTTACTTGCCCGAGATTCGATCGTTGGTATCTACATACCTAGTTCAATCTCGTTATCGGCAAGTCTCTTTACTCGTTCCGTAATACAAGATAATGTGACTAACTCCTTAGTCACATTGCTTGCAAGCCTTATTGTGATGTCGTATTACCGAGTGGGCCCCGAGATACCTCTCCGTCATACGGAGTGACAAATCCCAGTCTTGATTCACGCCAACCCAACCGACACCTTCGGAGATACCTGCAGAACACCTTTTTAGTCACCCAGTAAGGTTGTGACGTTTGATATACACAAGGTATTCCTCCGGTGTCCGGGAGTTGCATGATCTCATGGTCATAGGAACACACACATTGACATGCAGAAAATAGTAGCAATAAACTAACACGATCATATGATACGTTTATAGTTTGGGTCTTCTCCATCACATCATTCTCCTAATGATGTGATCCCGTTATCAAGTGACAACAGTTGCCTATGGCCAGGAAACCTTGACCATCTTTGATCAATGAGCTAGTCAACTAGAGGCTCACTAGGGACAGTGTGTTGTCTATGTATCCACACATGTATTTGAGTTTCCAATCAATACAATTCTAGAATGGATAATAAACGATTATCATGAACAAGGAAATATAATAATAATAAATTTATTATTTCCTCTAGGGCATATTTCCAACAGCGCGGGAAACAACCTGACGACCTATGGACATGGCTGGTTGTGCGATCACTTGTTTGGTGGCCTCGAGTCGTTTCATCTGCCGGCAGGGGTCGTTCCCTTGTACATTAATTCTGCCAGGAACCAGATTCTGCAGTGGATGCCAGATTGTGACGCTTCCGGGGCTAGCCCGATTGGGCTTTACCCTCCATGGAAAAAGAGATGGCGTGGGTCTCCAGCTTGGAGGAAAGGGCCTCCAAACAAGAAGATAACCTGGCAGCGCCCACTATGGATGCGGAGAGGGCTTTTATTGCTGCTCGGATCACAGAGGATAAACAGGTCAGTTCCGCCAAGGGAATGGCTCCAGGAACAAAGGAGAGGAGGACTCTGGAGAAAGCGACTCTTTCGGAGTGGAAGACGAGAATATTCCCGCGAAAGAAGATGTCGGGTTGGAGTTTGCCGGGGTTGGAGCTTTCCAAACCGAGTGCGAGGTTAAGAAGTCAAAAGGACCAGTTGTGGCGGAAGAGGGGCTTGAAACGCCCCCCAAGCTTTAGAACCAGGGCGGCACCCTCGCCAGCGCGTCCGCCGGGAAGCGGCGGCTCCCGCGTCTTCGCGGGCTCCCCAGAAGGTGAAGAAGACAACCTCCAAGGGAAGAGGACGCGAGGTTGCACGTCGTCAGTCTCCCTGCCTTTCCCAAGCCAAAGCTTCTCATGTCAAGCGATGGAGGGTTATTGGGGTGGACCCCAACGCCCCATCAAGCCCAACTTCTTCGCATGGCTCGCCTCTGCTCGAAGCCCCAACTCTGCCGCGAAACCCCGCTCCAACAACTCTGAAGAGGAGCAGATTAACTCCGCTACCTGGATCATATGAGCTGGGATCCATGCTCATGGCTTTAGAGTAAGTCCTTCGACCACAATTGTCGGGAAAGTTCTTCATTTTTGATGCCCTGGCCGATTTCGCATGATCATCTTCTTGACAGGGATGAGGATGAGGAGACCATCGCATATAGGGCCAAACATGCCAAATCCGCAGTAGGGCGGGATCCCGCGGTAGACACGGCCTTGGCGGGAGATGCAGGGGAGAACCCCATGTTTAGCCCCCGAGCCATCCTCCTGTTGGAAATATGCCCTAGCGGCAATAATAAATTGGTTATTATTATATTTCCTTGTTCATAATAATTGTTTATTATCCATGCTAGAATTGTATTGATTGGAAACTCAAATACATGTGTGGATACATAGACAACATGGTGTCCCTAGTGAGCCTCTAGTTGACTAGCTCGTTGATCAAAGATGGTCAAGGTTTCTTGGCCATAGACAAGTGTTGTCACTTGATAACGGGATCACATCATTAGGAGAATGATGTGATGGACAAGACCCAAACTATGAACGTAGCATATGATCGTGTCAGTTTATTGCTACTGTTTTCTGCATGTCAATGTATCTGTTCCTATGACCATGAGATCATGCAACTCCTGGGCACTGGAGGAATACCTTGTGTGTATCAAACGTCACAACGTTACTGGGTGACTATAAAGGTGCTCTATAGATATCTCCGAAGGTGTATGTTGGGTTGGCATGGATCAAGACTGGTATTTGTCACTCCGTGTGATGGAGGGGTATCTCGGGGCCCACTCGATAATACAACATCACAACAAGCCTTGCAAGCAATGTGGCTAAGGAGTTAGTTACATGATCTTGTATTACGGAACGAGCAAATAGACTTGCCAGTAACGAGATTGAACTAGGTATGGAGATACCGACGATCGAATCTCGGGCAAGTAACATACCGAAGGACAAAGGGAACATCATACGGGATTAACTGAATCCTTGACATAGAGGTTCAACCGATAGAGATCTTCATAGAATATGCATGAGCCAATATGGACATCCAGGTCCCGCTATTTCTTATTGATCGGGGAGTGTCTCAGGTCCTGTCTGCATAGTTCTCGAACCCGCAGGGTCTGCACACTTAAGGTTCGGTGATGTTTCGGTATAATTGAGTTATATGTGTTGGTGACCAAAAGGTTGTTCGGAGTCCCGGATGAGATCCTGGACACAACGAGGAGCTCCGGAATGGTCCGTAGGTGAAGATTGATATATAGGAAGTCCTGTTTTGGTCACCGGAAAGGTTTCAGGCTCATCGATAGTGTACCGGGAGTGCCGGTAGGGTACCGGGGGCCATCGGGAGGTGTGTCTTGACCCAAAAGACCTCATGGGCCGTGGGAGGAGTCAAACCAGCCCCTAGTGGGCTGGCCAAACCAACCAATAATGCCCATGTGGCTAGAGGTGGGAAAAACCGAAAGGAAGGGAAGGATTCCAAGTAGGAAAGGAATCCTACTTGGAGTAGGATTGGAGGTGGACTCTTCCACCTCCTCCTAGTTTGACCGAACCCCTAGAGGGTTTTTTTGGCTGCCTCCTCCCCTCCCTCCCTCCTATATATACTAGAGGATTTAGAGGGAAGAGACAACCCTAATTGCCACGTGCTCCCTCTACTTCTCTCTACATCTGTTTCTCCCTAGTCTAATTTAGCGGTGCTTAGGCGAAGTCCTACTGGATTAGTTCACCACCACCACCACCACGCTGCCGTGCTGGAGAACTCATCTAGCTCTCCACCCCTCTTGTTGGATCAAGAAGGCGGGGATCGTCATCGAGCTGTACGTGTGCTGAACGCGGAGGTGCCGTCCGTTCGACACTAGATCGGGATGGATCGTGATGGGACCGCGGATGGATCGTGATGAGATCGCGGGACGGGCTGCGATTTGGATCAGGAAGATGTTCCACTACATCAATAGTGTTATATACGCTTCCGCTTAGCGATCTACAAGGGTATGTAGATGCACTCTCCCCTATCGTAGATGATCATCACCATGGATAGGTATTGCGTGTGCGTAGGAATTTTTTTGTTTCCCATGCAACGTTCCCCAAAACCTCCACCATGAAATCCAAGCGCAATTCCTGTCCCGTGGCGGGGACGGACAAAAGCATCCTCCTACCCCCGATAGGGAGACGAGAGAGGTTCATCACGGAGGGTCCCTCCAGGAGGGGCCTTCCCTTGAAGACCTCTCTGCAACCGTCGCCATCAGGATGGATTCTCCGGCAAGGGCCTCCACCAAAGAGCTTGTCCGTGTAGAAACTGTCTTCGATGAAGCAGTGACGGACCGTCCCCCGGCATCTGATCTTGTCGGGGAAACAAATATTCTTGCACGACAGAGTCCATCGGGTATCCCACTTGCTAGTGACTTTATTTCCCCTGCCCTTTCTCTTTCTTTTGATCAGGTATTTGACTTTTGTCTTGCTGTCCATTGCCTTTGATTACAACATCACCGTCTGAAGAAATAGAGTTGCTAGAAGAGGTGGCAGGTATCGGGAAGGATGCTGCCGCGGAGGCAGAGAAGATTACTGTCGCAGAGGGTCATGGCTCGGTTGCGAGGGAACTTCAGGAGTCCCTTAATATAACAACATCAAACCCCGACAACTCAACTGTCCAAGCCTTAGTCATTAAGGGGAAGGCCCCGTTCAGTCTCTTGGACCCTTGCCTCCATGGTATCCTCTATCGTCGTCTTTGCAATCCTCCTCGGTCCAACTGGCAATGGTCGCTGCTCCACTGTGCCCTCCAACTCCAAACTTGTCCTCCTCAGCGGGCGCAAACATCATCGAAGGCATCGAGCGAGCGCTAGCGCAGCTGCAACAGAAAGTCGGAGGGGTCGATGACCCCGCCGACAGTGCCAATGGATTTCTTGGAATCCATGGCTACTGGGATCAAGGATATGTAGAGCAGGTACGACCTCAAGGGGCATGCAGTCAAAGAGAAACGCGAGCAGGCCGGTCTTGCGGGCAAGCAGTTGAGGGGGAAGGGAAACGAACTGCGGGAGTGCTACAACCAGCAGGTCCATTCTCTTAAGAGGCAGCATGAGATGCTATCCATGGCCAAGGAAGAGGTTGCAACCCAGGAGGCCAGACTTGTGGAGTGCAAAGCGCATCTGGACACCAGAGAGGCGGAAATCTCCTCCTGGGAAGGGGCTCTCGAACTTTCCTTTCGTGATAAGGAAGGGGAGCTAGAGGCTTGCCTTTTGCAACGCACTAAGGAGCTAGAGAAAGGCCACAAAGCTGCTCTTGACGCACTCTCCTCGACTTCTCTTGCCCAGTTGAAGAAGGTGTCTGTCGAGCTTGCTGCCGCGGCTACCGCCAAGACCAAACTAGAGGCCCAATTGAGCACACTGATGAAGGAGCTTTCTAGAAATGGTGAGGAGACCAAGGCCTTCAAAGAAGAAGTGCGGAAAGTGCAAACCATGTTGGAAGAGTCACGCTTGAGCTTTCTTCCAAGAGCCAAAGCCTGGACGCCACTAACAATGCCATTTCCGGTCTACAATCCAGACTCTCCTCGCTCGAGCAGAACATTGAATGTACCGGTGCTCGAGAGAAATTGTTATAGACGGACCTGACCCATGCCCAAGCTCTACACAAAGATGCATAATACAAACTGAAGAACCAAGTCGAGCAGCATGACCTCTGGATCAAGAGCATGGTTGACATCGCTGAGCGCCTCACCACCTAGCTCGTGAGCATGAACATGAAAAGTTGGGCCTTCTTCGTCGGCTGACATGAGGTCCCAACCATCAAACCGACACTCTTCTCCGAGGGCTTGATCGAGGGGTTGAAGATGTATGAGGATGAAAGGGCTGCCTGCTTCGATAACGAATCCTAGAAGCTGGCTCGTGATGCCCTTTTCATGGTCTTGAGCAACCTCGCCTTTTTCCACCCGGAGCTCGACCTCTCCGACAATTTCAAGAAGTTGTCGCCGGGGCCGATGTCTCTACAGCCGGGGGCCGATGTCTCTGCAGCCACAGACAAGGCGCGCCCTCTTGCCGACATGGTCCTCGTCGTTCCAAGGGTTCATGGAGGCCGCCAGAGTTAGCTTCGACCCACTTCTGCCATCGTGTTGTCATGTACTTAAGACTCAATATTTATCTTGTATCAGCCCATGCACTATCCTTGCTTTGTGTTGAACTAGTGTCTTTATGTAATCGCATGCCATCCGCTTTTGCTTTCCTTCCGGTATTTGTATGGCTTCTTTCTTTGTGTGCTCTTATTTCCCGCCAATAACGTGCTGCCGGATTGCCTCTGGAACAGGTCCTTAGCATTCTGCACGCGAGAACATGCTGCCGGTGAGTTTTTCCAGATCGGTCTTCGATGTTGCCACTTTTTTTGTTGAGCAGGCTCAAAACAAAACAGGGGCGCGATCAGGAAGACAACAATGTTCCATTACACACTAGATTCACCATACGAGACCTTGGTCACAATGGGGAATATGCAAAATGTAAGCTTTAACGAAAAAACTGACTGCCATGTCGACTTATCTTTCATTAAGGCTTCTTCTCTATCTTGGTGTACATGTGCCCACATTTGCCGTTCCCTCCTTCTTCCATCAGTGTTTCTTCCCTTCGCATTCCCCATCGCGCGCATGGTGTAAACATTGCTGTTTTGGGAGGAAGAGAAGAACGAATAGAGAGGAAATGGAGGTACTTGGGGAAATGTTAGTTATGAGTGTGGTCAATGGCAAGAGCTTGCCAGGACAATGCAGGTGTTCACAACTTAGCCGAAAGGGAAGGAAGAGTAAATATGCTCGGTCGAACCTTCCTTACTCTCTATCTTGCCCAATGGTCTCGTAACGACCATGACATTGGAAACACTTGGAAAACGATATCTCGCTGTGGCTCATTCGTCGGGGTTGCTGACCAACGGATTCGCTCTAGCATTTGGCCCGAGATTGACCAACATCGGGCAAATGCAGGACCGAGCTGTATGCGATCTCACCGACATTGGCGGCTCCACCATGACGCATAACTGACCACGGGTGCGAAAGGAGAAGTGAGGAAGGGTATTGTTGTGTACCTTTCCTTCTTCCTTGCCCATTCAATCGTAGCCGCACCTCCCCAGGGGTTAGGTGGGCTAGCTTGATGATTGTGATAGGGATGGCGCCATTGCCTAGCTCGCCTCTTCACCTACTGAGGTCAGCACCATGGTCGTGCCGTCCGCACTGGACGCAGCACCCACGACACCGACGGTCCTCGCTGCCGTTGACGCAACCACGATGGTGGTGAGTGGCAGGGCTCGGAGAGGAAAAAGCTGTTGGGGAACGTCGCATGGGAAACAAAAATTTTCCTACGCGCACGAAGACCTATCATGGTGATGTCCATCTACGAGAGGGGATGAGTGATCTACATACCCTTGTAGACCGTACAGCAGAAGCGTTAGAGAACGCGGTTGATGTAGTGGAACGTCCTCACGTCCCTCGATCCGCCCCGCGAACAATCCCGCGATCAATCCCACGATCTAGTACCGAACGGACGGCACCTCCGCGTTCAGCACACGTACAGCTCGACGATGATCTCGGCCTTCTTGATCCAGAAAGAGAGACGGAGAGGTAGAAGAGTTCTCCGGCAGCGTGACGGCGCTCCGGAGGTTGGTGATGACCTTGTCTCAGCAGGGCTCCGCCCGAGCTCCGCAGAAACGCGATCTAGAGGAAAAACCGTGGAGGTATGTGGTCGGGCTGCCGTGGAAAAGTCGTCTCAAATCAGCCCTAAAACCTCCGTATATATAGGTGGGAGGGAGGGGGGCCTTGCCTTGGGGTCCAAGGACCCTCAAGGGGTCAGCCGAGCCAAGGGGGAGGACTCTCCCCCCCCAAACCGAGTTGGACTAGGTTTGGTGGGAGGGAGTCCCCCTCCCTTCCCACCTCCTCCTTTTTTTCCTTTTTTCCTTTGATTTCTTATCCTTGGCGCATAGGGCCCTTTTGGGCTGTCCCACCAGCCCACTAAGGGCTGGTGCGCCACCCTTATGGCCTATGGGCTTCCCCGGGGTGGGTTGCCCCCCCGGTGAACTCCCGGAACCCATTCGTCATTCCCGGTACATTCCCGGTAACTCCGAAAACCTTCCGGTAATCAAATGAGGTCATCCTATATATCAATCTTCGTTTCCGGACCATTTCGGAAACCCTCGTGACGTCCGTGATCTCATCCTGGACTCCGAACAACATTCGGTAACCAACCATATAACTCAAATACGCATAAAACAACGTCGAACCTTAAGTGTGCAGACCCTGCGGGTTCGAGAACTATGTAGACATGACCCGAGAGACTCCTCGGTCAATATCCAATAGCGGGACCTGGATGCCCATATTGGATCCTACATATTCTACGAAGATCTTATCGTTTGAACCTCAGTGCCCAGGATTCGTATAATCCCGTATGTCATTCCCTTTGTCCTTCGGTATGTTACTTGCCCGAGATTCGATCGTCAGTATCCGCATACCTATTTCAATCTCGTTTACCGGCAAGTCTCTTTACTCGTTCCGCAATACAAGATCCCCCAACTTACACTAAGTTACATTGCTTGCAAGGCTTGTGTGTGATGTTGTATTACCGAGTGGGCCCCCTAGATACCTCTCCGTCACACGGAGTGACAAATCCCAGTCTTGATCCATACTAACTCAACTAACACCTTCGGAGATACCTGTAGAGCATCTTTATAGTCACCCAGTTACGTTGCGACGTTTGATACACATAAAGTATTCCTCCGGTATCAGTGAGTTATATGATCTCATGGTCATAGGAATAAATACTTGACACGCAGAAAACAGTAGCAACAAAATGACACGATCAACATGCTACGTCTATTAGTTTGGGTCTAGTCCATCACGTGATTCTCCCAATGACGTGATCCAGTTATCAAGCAACAACACCTTGTTCATAATCAGAAGACACTGACTATCATTGATTAACTGGCTAGCCAACTAGAGGCATGCTAGGGACGGTGTTTTATCTATGTATCCACACATGTAAATGAGTCTTCATTCAATACAATTATAGCATGGATAATAAACTATTATCTTGATACAGGAATTATAATAATAACCATATTTATTATTGCCTCTAGGGCATAATTCCAACAAAAGCCTGTAAGGTGACGATGTTCTTCTTCCTCGATGCTCCAGGAGGAGGGGATGCTAATGAAGATCTATGAAGCGCTTGCAATCTCGGGTTTGCATGAACGATTCCCCCTACTTGGCGCGCCAAGTATGTCGTTGCAGGTGTGCACTCGATCACCTATGGTACCTTTGGCCCCTTCGTGGTTCGGCGGGGAGATCGCGTGGCACAAATAGCAGAAACAACGAGGCAAGACGATGATGAGACTCGGGGCGTTTACCTAGGTTCAGGTGACTGTGAAGCGTAAAACCCTACTCCTGCTTTTATGAATTGATAGGGGAAGATGAAGCCCGCACGACGATGTGTCCCGGCAAGGGTTGCCGCGGAGAGCTCCTACGTGCGTACAAATATTCTTGGTTCTAATCCCGTGGGGTCCGAATGCTTTGCTAGGTTGCCTTGGGCCTCCTTTTATAGCTCAAGGGGCGTCCATAGTGGCAAATAGACATGTTTAGATAGCTAACAGTGCTATCATACCTAATTGTGGCACTTAAGACAAAGTGCCATATATGCGGCCTTAGGTGGCGAGTAGGGATGCTTTCCCGGAAGCTCCTGCCACCTATTAGCTGGCCATGGCTTGGTGTCTTGACACGCCTCTGGATGGGTGTCAACTAGTCGTAATCTTTCTTCCAGCGCGTCGCCACGTATCTAGCGAGAGCCACGTAGACATTTGGGAGCTCGACACCTCATCGATAAGCGACTGGTGTAGCGATGAGGTGGAGCGGTGGCAGATTAGCCCATGCTTTCCGAGGAGGCGACTTGTTGGGCCTTGTCGAGGATGCTCCTGCCTGCCGGGGGTTCTTTGCATGTCTTGTGCCCGTCCTGGGCTGCTTGTGTAGGTCTTACATGCGTCATTGGCCAACAGGGGTCGCGTCTGCCGGAGTCTTGTTCTTCTTGATGCGCTCCTTGACCTCTTGTAGAACGACTTCTCTATCCTGGGGCAGACCTTGATGGAGTGGTAGCATTCCCTGACAACCTTAGGTCGTCGGGTCGTTAGCTTATTGTCCGTGCACAAGTCAGGGGGAAATAAACACCCCTGTTTGTGCACCCCGACAAAAGGCACGGCATGTGTTTTTTTAATCGCTCGCAGTTGAGGAGGAACCGTGTCGGGACCTTATAAAGCATGGTGGATCAGAATAACTATTATGATCCCAGGATTAGAATAGTCCTACTATATATATACACACATATCTTTACCTATTAATAAAGCACATATTGCTTCTGTGGTACGTCATGGAAATTGCCCCTGAAGTTTGCATAAATTACCCACCATGTCACCGGTAAGTAATAGAAAACGTTTCACAAAGCGAAAAATCTCGGACTCGGCCGGCCCATGTAAAAACCTCCTATATTACGCTCTGCACCCTCGGAGAATATCCAGCACACCGTTTGGGCCGGCCCATGCACAGGCGCCAGTTTTTTTAGTTTCGTTTATTTATTTATCTTCAGTTTCATTTTATTTTTCTATTTTAAATTATTTAGAACTTCAAATAACCTTTAAACTTTTAATAAACTTAAAATTCTAAATGAACATTTTCAAAAAAATAAAATGTTTGTGACTTCAAAAACTGCTCGGAGTTTTTGTAAAAAATGCTCGCATATACAATAAAATGTTTGCAAGTTTGAAAAAATGTTTGTAAAATAAGAAAAGTCCATGATTTCAAATCAAACTCCATGTATTAAAAATTATTAAAAGCATTTAACAAAATGCTTTCTAATTCAAAAAATGTCAATGCATTTAAAAATTGTCCTAAACTTTTAAAAATAGCTAATGCCTGTTTTGATATATTCTTTTTTTATTTAAATTTTTCCGTTCCATTTTTGTTTACTTCTAATTTAAATAATTTAGAATTACAAAACCATTTGCATACTAAAACATAGGAATTTTGAATTAAAATGTTGACGAAAACATAAAATGTTTGTGGATTCAAAAAAGGCGCCAGATTTTTATACTTTTTTTGCAAATTCGAAAACAATGTCCGTGAATTTAATAAATATATTACTGACTTATAAAAATGTTTGTTTATTCAAAAAACTTCATGCGTTTCAAAAATGTTTGTGAATTTGAAGTAAAATCCTCCAACAGCAAAAATTATGTTCGGCTTTTCGAGAATTGGTCGCCAATTCAAAAGAAAATATTTAAACCCGTTTGAAATAAAAAAAATATTCACAATTTTTAGTAAATGTTTGTAAATTGTAAAAAATGTTCTCGATTTTGAAATTGTTCTCATATTTGTAAAATCGTTCATGAAAGGTCTAATGTATGTAGTTAAACATTAATGCTTCTAAGTCTTTGTGAAAATATACCCGTGTGATTTTTGAAGAATTAACTATTGGATTGATCGAATTATTATTGTATGTTTTCTAAAAAAATTATTGAAATTAAGAATAATTCTTTGAGTTACCAAGTAATAAATTTAAAAGAAGAAACATTTTCTTGCATTTGTGCACAAAATTTCAAAATCAAGCGATGATGTGTGAACATAATGTGGTCATCATCATTGAAGATTATGTTTTTTTCTCCTGTTGCAACGGACGGGCCATTTTGCTATAAAAATAAAGCGCTCAGCACTTCTGTCGTTCGTCGTGACATTTTTGCAAAAACACCCCTCGCTTTTCCGGTATTCAACCCACAGTATGTTTCTAAGTTAAAAACGTTTCGGATTTACATAACCCCCTTCATCTCCCGCACCCACGAGAATCCCCTGATCTGCTCCCCGCCCCGCTCCTCCCGCTGGTCGCCGGCCCCGATCCACGCCGGATCCCGCCTGTCGCGAGCTGCCGAAGCCGTCGCCCCCAGCCCTGCCTCCTCCGGAGCTCCGCCCAGATCCGGAGCGCCGCCCTGCCTCCTGCGCGTCCCCGCTCTCCCTGCCTCTCCTCGCGTCGCCACCTCGCGCCGGCAGCCGCCCCCGCCGCGCGCCTCGCCTGCCAGTCCCTCCAGACGCCGTAGCCGCCTGCTCGCCGAGCACCTCCGCCCCGTCGCGCACTGCATCGGATCCAGATCGACCCGCCGCTACCCTGGCGTTGACCGCCTCTGTTTTGTGCCTGTGCCATGCGGCTGTACGTCCTTTTTTGTCTAACTCTGAAATCCATTACTATCTCACGTTAGCCAAGGATGAGGTTGAATTTTCGTTGGCTCTAGATTTGCTGTAGCGTGTTGGCATTGCTACCTTACCCATAACATATGGTCAATCGAGTTTCATTAGTATTGTCAGTCTGGGAGCGCACATGCACTCTGTTTACTGGCTGGAGAATAGGGGCTGCCTTTGCATGTTGCGGGGTTCATATTGAAAGAAAATTTGACCGGACTGTTCTGCTCATGTCAATTGATGGACCTAAATAAATCGCCTGGCAAAAGATTTGTATAATAGATTAATGGGGTAGGGTTGCTCGTCCATTCTGTGTAGATAAGGTTTATAATTTGGAATGCCGGACAAGTTCTCAACAAGTAACACCGTGAAGTTTCATTCTAATTTCATCACGTGGTTTCGTGCATGAGGAGATTTTTCATAATAATCATAACAATTTCTTTCCGATGAAAATATAAGCTGAAACTAGACACATCCTCATTAGGTAAATTGATTCATGTTCTTACTTCATGTCCAGGCAACAAGAACAAACTAAATACTTTGTAGGCCAGAGTTTTGCTGATACTCTTGCTAGCGTATTTGTTGGATCTTGATTTTCATATATGTTCAGATTTGTCTTACACATGTTGAAGAACCAGATTCAGAACATTGCCAAGGGAAAGCCCAAAGTCTTCTTGTGAAAGTAGATTAATTGTTCAAGATTGAATGGGACGAAACATTATACATGATATTCGCTTCTTTGAAGTTTGATGATGACACGTGACATCTTTCAATTATATATTCATTAAATTCAGTTGTAGAGGAATACAATCTATTAAAATTATCATGATATTTGGAGTACATTCATAACACAAAAGAATTATATGGTGGCCTAATAAATGTTGGTTGCGCCTACCCTTTGCAGCACAGCAGCGACAACATAGTTGGCCATGTCTGAGTTTCGATGTCTAAAAGCATAAGATTATATGACTTTCAGATGATCAGAGACATGATAATGTTTCTATGCTGAAGTTATTATGAGTCAACCTAATATTTTGTTCTGTTTATGACAAACAGAACGACAAGCAAAGATGCAAATACGCAATTAAACATACAACCTTTATGTGGTGTGAACAAGATGAACAACATGAGAGAATGTAACGGAATCGGAAACAAATGAAAAATGCAGTTAGCGGCTCAGATCAGCGATATGAATTCCTCGATTTTCCCTATTATATTAGACCAATGACGGAGTATCTTTATCCTTCTTTCACCAGTTGGATACGAAAGGCGCTCTTCCATCATGTTACTCGACGTGGTCAACCCAAGTACATTGCAAATGGTGTTTGATTGTAGCAAAGCATCATTAAATTAAATCTATTTACGAGTTATAAATGTTATTACTGATCTTCTAGAGTTGGAATATTATTAAGAGAATTTCAGTTTCTCGTGTGTGACAAGTGAAAGATTTTGAGTGGTGCTTTAATCTTTTCTTTGGCAAGCAAGTACAACGACACTTTTTCCCCGTTGCAATGCACGGATCTTTTACTAGTATATATATACATATGTATGTATAGGTGGCACTATTTTGTTCCCAGGATTAGAATAGTTATTTTAAAACTATCGGTCCTACAAGGAGAGTGCCCATTCAATCCCCGATGCCCCCATCCCCGGCGACACCCACCCTATCACCACCAACGCCCGCGAGCCCCAGCGATGGTGACACCCACCCCCAGCAACCCCGACCCCGGCCCCTCGCTATTCTCCGGCTTCCACTCTAGAGGGCCCCAGGCCAATCCCCTCGCCCAGGTCACCCTCCATTGTTTGCTTCCTCTGCAAACAAAAATAGAGCAGAGAACTAGGAGTTTCTTTCATATAAATTAACTCTCTGAAGTCTGAACTGACCTAATCAACAAAACAGAATTGTCTGTTCTACATGCAAAATTGCGGTGAGAGCTCGAGGCTGGTCTTATCTCTGACGCAATGATTATTGACTGGCCTTGCAGGTCCTCGGCATGCTAGGCGAATCATTTCCGTGTGCCTCGTATGACTCATGGATGGTTCATGTCCCTGAAGGACAGTTCGAGCCGCGGATAGGGCCGACTGATTTCCTCAAGGTTCAATGAACTTCTCCTAGCACATGCGATTCTTTACATGGTTAATTTGCGGTGAATTGTTTCCAATTCGTAGATGGGATGTTCGTTCGGCGAGTGTGTTGAGTAAAATGTCTCAGTGTGAGTGTGTGCAATAGCAGAAAGTTCTACTACAGCTCAAATGCCAATTTCAAGGACATTGGTGCCGATAAGGACACCTCGTCGTCATCTCTGGAGCAGTAGCTTAAGGAGGCCAAGTTAAGGCACCGTCAACTCTGGAGAAGTGGCTGAAGGAGGCCAAGTCAACGCTCCATTGTAGAAGTTAATCATGTTGTTTCTTTAGGATTAGGAAAGAAAGCCAAACCGAGTCCTAGTAGTATTAGGATTCCTAGTCCTAGTCTATTTTCATAGTCCCTTGTGGACGTGTATAAAAGACACCCTAGGGGTGTTGATTGTAACACCAGAAAAACGAAAAGCAATACAAAGCAAAGGCTCGACACGGGCCTTTAGCCATAAAATCCATCGATCAGTTTTATTCGTGTCGCTAGTTACGCAAATTCCGTCAAGTAGCCGTCCGAAGCAAGAATCGCGTAGCCACGCCTGTACAGCTGCATACGCACGTTCAAAAGTCAACAATTGGTATCTAGAGCCTCGACGATCTACGATCTACGATGACGGACAACGACGCTGAGTCGGTCAAGTCCGGCAGTGGCGGTGCCAAGGCGAACAAGAACGGCGACAAGGTGAAGAAGGGCGTCAAGTCAGCAACCAGTGGTGGAGGAACGAGCGGCGCCAACGTCCAGGCGCATCGCAACATCCCCATCCAGTACCCGATGCTCACCGATGCCAACTACGGCGTGTGGGCGGTGAAGATGAAGATTATTCTTCGATCCCTTCGAGTGTGGGAGGCCATCACGGACGACGACGTCGACGAGGAGCGTGACGAAGGTGCCATGGCCGCCATAGCCGAGTCTGTGTCGGATTCCGTGCTGATGACATTGGCGGAGTTCGAGACGGCAAGAGAGGCGTGGAACGCACTCAAGGAGATGAGGATCGGAGAAGATCGCGTCACCAAGGCTCGGGCACAAGTGCTGAAGCACCAATTTCACAAGTTGCAGATGGAGGAAACTGAAACGGTGAACGACTATGCCATGCGTCTTACTACTTTGGTGGGAGAGATCCGCGCGCTTGGTGCAAAGCTCGAGGAGACCGAGATTGTGGAGAAAATTTTCAGTTCAGTGACTGACAAATTCATGTACATCATCGGCACGCTCGAGCAGCTTTACGACATCGACGACCTGACCATAACGGAGGCGATCGGACGCCTGCGGACGTGGGAAGAGAATGCTCGTGGCTGCCGAAAAGGCAACGGAGGAGGTAGTGACCAACTCATGTACTCGCGTGCATATTGAGAGTCCCCAAGTAGCAAAGGAAGGCGTGATAGCAACGAAGGCTCAAGCAACGCAACATGCGGCGGACAAACCGGAGAAGGCAAAGGAAAAGGCAAACCACAAGGTCGTCGTAAGGCAGACCGATCTAAAGGGCGGAAGCAACGGAACTTGGATATGTCCGAGGTCAAGTGCTATAACTGTAACGAGATGGGTCACTTTGCAAAGAATTGTCCGGAGCCTGACAAGCGGGAGATCAAGGCAAATTTGGCAAAGGAGGAAGATGAAGGTCCAGGTCTTCTGATGGCCGAAGTTTGTGATCTCGCTGAAACAGTGGTTGTGAAACCAAGCCGGAAGGTGCTACTTCATGAGAAGAATGTGACACCTAAGTTATCCGGGGATCACAACGTGTCGTGGTATCTCGACACGGGTGCCAGTAACCACATGACGGGATGCAAGGAGAAATTTCTCGAGCTCGAATATGATCTTGAAGGCTCGGTCAAGTTTGGTGATGGTTCAAATGTGGAGATTTGTGGGCAAGGATCTGTCCTCTTCGAGGGTCTCACAGGCGAACATCGCATACTCACTGGAGTGTACTACATCGCACGGCTTCGCAACAACATCATCTCTATCGGGAATCTTGACGAGAATGGATGCAAGGTGGATATCGAAAACGGAGTGATAACGATCTTCAACAACCTCCGGAACGTGCTAACTCGTGTTAGTCGGACACGGAACAGGCTCTATATCCTCAACCTTGATCAATCTCAACCGGAGTGTTGGCTCGCCAAGAGTGATGATGATTCGTGGTTATGGCATGCTAGATTTGGACATGTTAACTTCTACGCCTTGAAGAAGATGTCAAAGATGGAGATGGTATCAGGGATGCCAGTTATCGACCATGTTGATCGAGTATGTGACGGGTGCTTGGTTGGAAAACAGCACCGCAGGCCATTCCCTGCTCAGTCTACCTATCGTGCAAGTGATGCACTCGAGCAGCTCCATGGTGATCTATGTGGCCCTATCACCCCGGCAACTCACGCTGGAAAGAAGTATTTCTTCCTTGTGGTAGACGACTACTCGAGATATATGTGGGTCATTCTCCTATGATCTAAAGATGAGGCATTTGAAGCATTCAAGAAGCTGAAGGCTGCAACAGAGATGGAACACAAGCTGAAGGTTCGCGCTCTACGGACAGATCACGGCGGAGAGTTTGCGTCGAATGAGTTCAACGACTACTGCGAGAAGATTGGCATAAAGAGGTTCCTCACGACACCTTACACGCCGCAGCAGAATGGGGTCGTTGAAAGGCGCAATCGAACCGTCGTTGACATGGCAAGGAGTTTACTCAAGAGCAAGAACCTGCCGGGGATTTTTTGGGGAGAAGCTGTCTCAACGGCGGTCTATCTTCTCAACTGGGCTCCAACGAAGGCGGTGATCGGCAAGACTCCATATGAAGCAATTTACGGACGTAAGCCGAATGTGTCTCATCTACGGACATTCGGGTGCGTGGCACATGTGAAGACGGCGGGGCCGCACCTCTCAAAGCTTGCTGATCGTAGCACCAAGATGGTGTTGATCGGATACGAGAGCAGTTCTGGCACCAAGGCATACCGTTTCTTCGATCCACAAACCAAGCGTCTACGGATTTCACGTGTGACGCCGTGTTTGAAGAAAACCAAGCGTGGAATTGGAGCGTCGCAGCCGACGATGCTGCAAACAGTAACATATTTGCAGTTGAATTTCCAACTGATGATGATGATGCAGGGGAGGATGTCCAGGTGGTTGGCAAGAGGCCCAACCAAGGTGACCACAATGGTAGTGATCATCATGGTGCCGACACCGACGACGACACGCATAGGTCGCAAGGAGATAGCGACAACGCCGTGCATGACACAGGCGGAGATCTCGACGACAACATCGACAACGAGGCGCATAGTGACGACGACAATCAAGATGATGGTCACGGTCACGAAGACTATGCCGACGACACGGATGTCGATGACACACCAGGGTCTCAGCCGTCTTCCTCAAGTGCATCAACACCGACACAATTTGTGTCGCCTCCTTCGCAAGCCACAACGGATTCCTCAGGGCCTCGTCGCTGCAAGACCCTCAAGAAAGTCTACAAGTACACAAAGCCAGTTACACTCGAGTACTCCGGACTATGTCTGTTCGGAGTTGAGGAGCCGGCGAACTTCGTAGAGGCAAGCAAAATTCCTAGCTGGACGCACGCGATGGATGAGGAGATGAAGGCAATTGAGAGCAATGACACGTGGACTTTGGTAACCCGACCTCCAAACCAAAAGACGATAGGTTTGAAGTGGGTTACAAGTTAAAGAAGGACACGGAGGGTGCCATTGTGAAGTACAAGGCAAGACTCGTTGCAAAGGGCTACGTACAACGTCAAGGAGTTGACTATGATGAGGTGTTTGCACCGGTTGCTCGAATCGAGACGGTGAGAGTGCTCCTAGCTTTGGGAGCACAAGAGGATTGGAAGGTTCATCATATGGATGTTAAATCCGCTTTCCTCAACGGCGATCTCACAGAAGAAGTGTACGTGGAACAACCCCTCGGCTACGAGAAGAAAGGGGAAGAAGGGAAAGTTTACAAGCTCAAGAAGGCACTTTACGGGTTGAAGCAAGCGCCAAGTGTTGGGGCATAGTTTATGCCTAAGTAATTTTGGTGATTGATGACAGTACCGTACAGGACTAACCGTGTGTGTCAAAGTTTCAGGTAACACTCGTCAACGGCACAAGACGACACGTCTCCTCTCTTCTGGAATGGAAGCACGATGCTCTCTACGATTCTCTTTATTTGAGTCATAGGAAAGCCGTACTATTAAGAGGGGATCCGTAGTGGAAAGGTTTGGGTGGAATCTATCTTTACACACGCACACTTCACATTCTCCCTTTCCTTATCTTTTGGAGCGGCCCTCGCCTATTCGTCTCGTTTATCTCTGCAAAATGGTCCCCAGCGGTAGTACCGCTGGCCAGAGGTAGTACCGCCCCTGGTCAGCGGTAGTACCGCTCCAGGTGTTTTGTTCCACCTACCTAGCGGTAGTTTGTGGACGGACCCTTTTGCGAAGACTTTCCCGGCGGTAGTAGTGCTTGTGCACTACCAAGGGGCCGGCGGTAGTACCGCTGGTGTCAGCGGTAGTACCGCTGGAGGCTCAGCGGTAGTACCGCTGGAGGCCCAGCGGTAGTACTGCTGCAGCCAGCGGTAGTACCGCCAGGCAGCGGTAGTACCGCTCCGGCACAGCGGTAGTACCGCTGGTACTCGGGCAGAGAGTGGGAAAACGGTCTGATTTTCCCCCCACTATATAAAGGGTTCTTCTAGCTGAGGAACCCTATCTCTTACCTCTCTAAGCTCCATTGTTGCTCCACAAGCTCTAAAGTGCCCGATCTCTCTCCCTAGCCAATCAAACTTGTTGATTCTTTAGGGATTGGTTGAGAAGGCCTAGATCCACACTTCCACCAAGAGAAAAGTTGATTCCCCCACCAATCCCTTGCGGATCTTGTTACTCTTGGGTGTTTGAGCATCCTAGACGGTTGAGGTCACCTCGAAGCCATACTCCATTGTGGTGAAGCTTCGTGGTTTAGTTGGGAGCCTCCAAGCTTTGTGTGGAGTTGCCCCAACCTTGTTTGTAAAGGTTCGGTCGCCGCCTTCAAGGGCACCTATAGTGGAATCACGGTACCTTGCATCGTGCGAGGGCGTGAGGAGAATACGGTGGCCTTAGTGGCTCTTTGGGGAGCATTGTGCCTGCACACCGCTCCAACGGAGACGTACTTCCTGTCAAAGGGAAGGAACTTCGGTAACACATCCTCGTCTCCATCGGTTCCACTTGTGGTTATCTCTAACCTTTACTTTGTATTTGCTTATGCTTGTGACTATATCTTACTTGTCTTAATAGCTCTAGTTGTTAGCTTCTATAGGGTTCACCCCTTTGTCATATTATTTGTGAACCCGTATAGTGTTTACCTTAACTTGTTAAGATTAATTAAAAAGTGGTCGTTGTCTATTCACCCCCCCCTCTAGCCAACCATATCGATCCGTTCAATTGGTATCAGAGCCACGTCTCTTTATTAAGGGTTTAACCACCCGAAGAGTATGGAAGGCGGAGAGGAAGTTAACCGTGGGCAACCCGAGGACATGGACTTGACTTCGGTCACAAGGGACGACTTGAATACGGCTATGGCCGCCCTCAAGACGTCCTTGACGAGCGAAGTCAAAACCATGCTTAAAGAATTGATTGATGGTCTTAAAAGTTCACCCGAACCGGCTTTAGTGGTTAAACCCACCATTTCCGATTCGGCGGCCAACTCCTCTAAGGAAGCGGCTAAAGGTATGCAACCTGCTTCACCTCACGGAAAGGATGGGACTGGAACATATGCTTCGGTTCCACCTCCCATGACATATGGAGGACCCGTTCTCGCACCTCGTCTTAATCCTGTTGGTCCTCCTCCTAAACTTGTGAAAGGTGACTTTGCTAACTGGGTATTTTCTATTAAGTCTCATTTGAATCACAGCTCAACAAACTTGTGGAGAATTATCGAGCAAGGATATTATCCCCATGACCCAAGCAACCTCACTCCAAGAGAAGATGCAGACAATCAATATAATCACTCTGCGTTGTTTATTCTCCAGCCTGCTGTACCACCTGAAGATCTTCCCCACTTGCGTCCCTTCACATTGGCCAAGGATTGTTGGGAGCATATTATGGTACTGTACAAGGGAAGCTCAAGTATTCAATGATCCAACTATGAAGTGATACTTGATAAGGCCGATGAGTTTGTGATGAAGGAAGACGAGGACCCTCGTGATCTCTATCGGAGGGTGACTGCTATAGCTGTGGCACTAAAGGATCATGGGAGTAAGGATGTGGATGATACATGGGTCAAGCGCAAGTTTCTCAAAGCCATCATGCCTTTCAATAAAGCCATGTCATCTGTCATTCGTCAGCGGCCAAACTTCCACTCCTTGTCTTCCAGTGAAGTGTTGGATGAGTTCATTGCAATGTCAATCATGAACGAAACAGCCGACAATGCACTTGCTCGTGTCCGATCAAAAACCACTTCACCCAACCTTGCGTTGAAAGCAAGAGCAATGCTTGAAGAAGAAGAAGAAGAGGAGGAAGAGGAGAGCTGCCCTGAAGACACAAGGTATGCTTATCATGAGCACATGGCTCTTGCATCAAGGCAATTCTGGGGAAATAAAAGGAACTCAAGACCCACCTTCAACAAGAACAACTCGAGTGGATTCAAACCCAAACAACGAGTGAGGACATGTTATAACTGTGGCAACGTGAGTCACTTCGTGGCAGAATGTCCCTATGAGAAGAGGGAAGACAACGGAGGCATGCTAATTCGCAAAGACAAAACCAAATCATTTCCAATCAAGAACAACTTTGTGAAGAAACCTCACCCAAAAGGAATGGTGGCCCTGGAGGAGTATCCTTCTGATGATGATGGCGATGAGGATGATACAGTGGCAACGGCAACTGTTGCTATCGCCACTACCTCTTCCCAGAAGGTGTCTCTCTTCAACGCCCCCAACGAGAACCACATCAACAAGTGCCTCATGGCAAAAGGTACCAATCAGGTAACTCCCATCATTAAGACCAACATTGCTTCAGCTCCTTCATTGTTAAATTGTGTAGAAGGTAGTGATGTTGGAGAGCTTAATGAGCATGATCTTGATAAGTTTCTATGCACTATTAAGGGAGAACCCAAGAAGCACTTTGTTGCTCTCTTGGAACAACTGGGTGAGGCCACTGACCTCATTGAGTCTCATGAGGAGACTATCTCCGAGCTACAGGGACATAGCCGTGACTATGCCGATGAAATTGCCGAATTATCTAGTGCTCTAGAAGAAGAGCGCACTCTTCGTTTGGCTCTTGAGGAGTCATATAACGATGACTGCGCTAAAATGCAAAAGAAACTAGATCATGATGTTGTTCTTACTCGCATGCTTAAATCTGAAAAGTATACTCTTGAAGTTGGCCGTGACAGACTCAAAGAAGAGTTTGACATACTTGACAAGGCCCACAAAGCCTTGAAAGGTGTTCATTTCTCTCTGAAAGAGTCTCATGATCAACTCCAAGCAAAGCTTACCAAGGAGATCTCTACTTGTCCTCCCTTTGTGTTAATTGATAATACTTGTGCAACTAACCCTTGTTGTGAGCATGTTCATCTTATGGAGGAAAATGCCAAGTTAAAGGAGAAACTTGAGAAGGGCCTTGTGGCATGCAGACAAGGTGAGAAGAGTCTGAACGATCTCTTGAGCACTCAAAAGGGTGTTGTAGGAAAGGAAGGACTTGGACTTACCTCCAAGTCAAAAGGTAAAAGGAAGAACAAGAACAAACGATCTCTCACCCTCATGGACATCTTTGTCAAAGAGGGTGAGGGGACTCAGAAGGTGAACAGGAACAAGGTGGACTATGGGAACCCCAAGAAGGGCAAAACTGCTCCTACTAACACAGCCGGCAAACTCAATTCTTCTTATGTTTTATGTTGTGCTAGTGATGGGCATGTTTATGCTAGATTTCTTGGTTCCTACGATGAAGATATTGAATGGGCTATCTGGGTTCCTAAGACCCTTGTCTCTAACATGAAAGGACCCATTAAAAAATGGGTACCTAAAACCAAGCCTTGATCTTTTGCAGGAGTTTGCTTCCGGTGGGGTGTCATGGTTGCTCGATAGTGGAGCAACAAATCATATGACCGGAAGCAAGGACTTAGTGGTGGATGTGCATCCTTCTCCATCTATGCCCACCCATGTCCAATTCGCCGATGCATCCTCGTCAAAGGTATTGGGATTTGGTAAGGTGGTCGTCTCTCAAGATTTATCTATTGAGAAGGTCATGCTTGTTGAGTCACTTGCCTACAATTTACTTTCAGTTCGTCAACTTGCAATCATGGGTTTTTCCACTTTCTTTAATATTGACACTGTGGTCCTCCTAAGGAGCAAGACTCTTAAAGTAGCCTATGTTGGACATGTCGAAAATGGTCTCTATGTGGTGAACTTCTCAAGGCGACCCACAAAGACCGCGACATGTTTAATGGCTAAAGTTGACGTGGGCTGGCTTTGGCATCGCCGTTTAGCTCATGTCAATATGAGATCTTTGCAAAGTCTCCTGACAGGGGACTATGTTCGTGGACTAACAAATGTGAGCTTTGCTAAAGATCGTGTTTGCAGTGCTTGCATTGAAGGAAAGATTCATGAAACTGCTCATCGTCCAACGACTCTTATCTACACTAAGAGGCCATTGGAACTCCTCCATATGGATCTGTTTGGTCCTCGAACATTTGATAGTCTTGGAGGCAGAAAATATTGCTTAGTGATTGTTGACGACTACTCAAGATATACCTAGGTATATTTCTTCAAAAGGAAGAGTGAAACTCAACAAACAATCATCAACTTTGCTAATGAAGCGCAACGTCAACATGAAGCAAAGATCTTGATGATTAGGAGTGACAACGGCACCGAGTTCAAGAACTACACCCTAGATGAGTTTCTAGGTGATGAGGGAATAAAGCACCAATATTCTGCACCATATACCCCTCAGCAAAACGGCGTGGCAGAAAGGAAGAACCGGACCTTGATAGACGCTGCAAGAACAATGATGGCAGAATTCAAATCTCCATACAACTTTTGGGCAGAGGCCATCAACACAGCATGTCATGCGTCCAATCGGCTCTACATCCGCAAAGGCTTGAACAAGATTCCGTATGAGATTCTAACTGGAAACAAGCCCAATCTGAAGTACTTCCGGGTATTCGGTTCTAAGTGTTTCATTCTTAAAAAGGGAGCTCGGTTAGCTAAATTTGATTCTAGAGCACATGAGGGTATCTTTGTTGGTTATGCTACAAACTCTCATGCTTACCGTGTCCTCAACAAGTCCACCGGACTAATTGAGGAGACGTGTAACGTAGAGTTTGACGAAAATAATGGCTCCCAAGTGGAGCAAAGTGGTCTTTGTGATATAGGTGATGAAATTCCTCCCGAAGCCATAGGAAGAATGGGGATTGGTCAAATACTCCCCATTGAGGAACCCCTTGTGGCCGAAGGAGAAGGACAATGCTCTACTCAAGTGGAGCCATCACCCCACAAGCCCCACACGCTTCCGATGAACAAAGAGAAGACTCTCAACAAGTTGATCAAGCTCACGGTCAAGATCAATTGCCTAACAATGGTGATATGCCCCATGATATTCAAGCACTACTTCCAGACCCTGAACCAGCACAAGATCAAGATCAAGAGCAACCACTAATACAAGATCAAACTAGTGAACCTGCTCATGTCGAAGGACAAAATGATCAGGAGACTGTTTCACAATTCCCGTCTGGAGCTCCAACAACCGGCTCAAGACGCAAGGGCAAACAAAAGATACAAGTCGATGCTCCCCCGTTATCTAATGAAGAACTCTTGGAGCGTCGAGCAGCCAAGAATGCGAACAAGCTGAAAGCCAAGTCACATCTTATGAAGAATGTTCTTGGTAGTTTAAAAAGGGGAGTATCTACCCGTCAACAGCTTTGGAATTATTGTGAGCATCACGCGTTTGTCTCGTATTGTGAACCTCAACAAGTACAGGAAGCGCTCGATGATGAGGATTGGCTTATGGCCATGCACGAAGAACTTAACAACTTCGAGCGCAACCAAGTCTGGGATTTAGTGCCTCGACCAACGAAGGAACATAATGTCATTGGGACCAAATGGATATTTAAGAACAAGCAAGATGCAAATGGAATTGTGATTTGAAACAAGGCGAGATTGGTGGCTCAAGGCTACTCCCAAGTCGAGGGTATCGACTACGGTGAAACCTTTGCCCCGGTTGCTCGTCTAGAATCTATTCGCATGTTACTTGCTTTTGCTTCTCATCATAACTTCAAATTACAGCAAATGGATGTGAAAAGTGCATTTCTTAATGGTCCTTTAAATGAGTTGGTATATGTCAAACAACCCCCGGGATTCGAACATCCCAAGCTCCCCAATCATGTGTACAAACTCAATAAGGCACTCTATGGCCTTAAACAAGCCCCACACGCGTGGTATGAGTACCTTACTGAGTTGTTACAAGATCGTGGGTTTGAAATTGGGAAGATTGATCCCACTCTTTTTACTAAGAGGGTTAAAGGGGATTTGTTCATATGCCAACTATATGTTGATGATATTATCTTTGGCTCTCCTAACATTTCATTCAATGAAGAATTTGCTGCGCTAATGACTGAGAAGTTTGAGATGTCCATGATGGGAGAGTTGAAGTTTTTCCTCGGGTTCGAGATTAAACAAGGTCTAGAAGGGACATTCATCAAACAAGCCAAGTACACTCAAGACATGCTCAAACGGTTCGAGCTCAAAGATGTCAAACCGGTCAAGTTCCGCATGCCAACCAGATGCAAGCTTGACAGTGATCCCAATGGTAAAGCAGTGGATCAAAAGGTATACCGCTCCATGATTGGATCCCTCCTTTACCTCTGTGCATCTAGACCGGATATTATGTTGAGTGTAGGGATATGTGCACGGTTTCAATCCGCACCAAAAGAAAGTCATTACATGGCTGTCAAACGAATCTTTCGATATTTGGCTCATACCCCAAACTTTGGCCTCTTGTTTCCCAAAGGAGCAAACTTCAATCTAGTTGGCTATTCTGACTCAGATTGGGCTGGAGATTGTGTGGAGAGGAAGTCAACATCTGGAGGGTGCCAATTCCTTGGTCGCTCTTTGGTAAGTTGGTCTTCAAAGAAGCAGAACTGTGTCTCCTTATCATCCATCGAAGCTGAGTATGTGGCAGCTGCAAGTTGTTGTGCACAATTGCTATGGATGAGGCAAACTTTAAAGGATTATGGTGTCACTTGTGACAAAGTGCCTCTTCTATGTGACAATCAAAGCGCCATCAAGATTTCCCTCAACCCAGTGCAACATAGCAAAACCAAACATATTGATATTCGTCATCACTTCATCCGTGAACATATCAAGCTAGGTGATATTGAGGTTCACTTCATCCACACTGAAGAGCAACTTGCAGATATTTTCACCAAGCCACTAGATGAAGCAAGGTTCCGGGAGTTAAGGCATGAGCTAAATATCATTGATTCAAGTAATGTGGATTGAAACTTGGCATGTTGCACCTCACTTTACATTTCATCTTGGTCTAGATGTAGGCATGGACATAGGGGGAGTGTTGTTCTCTCAATGAACTCTCCCTCCCCCCATTATGCGTAAATCAATCTAGTCTTTCACTTTAGCCATTGACAAATGGCACTTGTGCTTCAAAGACGAGCATTGGTCATGAACCCAAGGATAATTCTTCGCGGTGTCATACCATTGTCTCAAACATAGGTGGCCTCGGCCACCGCCCCTCCATCCTCTCTTGCGTATAAAGGAGAGGATATACAATGACAAGTCAGTACATTTTCTTGGATGTCATTCCTTTTTACTCACTTGTCATGTGCCCAAGTTCCCCTTTTTCCTTAGCTGTGTTGAAACATGTACAGCGGTACTACCGCCAGGGTAGCGGTACTACCGCCAGGACCCCAGCGGTACTACCGCCAGGGGTAGCGGTACTACCGCCAGGACCCCAGCGGTACTACCGCCAGGGTATGGCGGTACTACCGCCAGGATTCAAAATCTAACACGACCGGCTAGAAAATTTCTAGGGTTTCAAGGGGGAGCGGTACTACCGCCAGGGGGAGTGGTACTACCGCCAGGACCCCAGCGGTACTACCGCTGCATCCGGCGGTACTACCGCCAGGACCCCAGTGGTACTACCGCTGCATTCGGTGGTACTACCGCCAGACATCGGTACTACCGCTAGGGCCACAGCGGTACTACCGCTGGCCCGTACCCCTTGGGCTATATAAAGGGAGGGGGAGCCCGATTTTTGCATCTGTTTCTTCTTCCTCGCGGCTCCTCCCTCCCCTAGCCCGAAAACCCCCTGTTTGGATCTCACTTCGTGGAGCTCCTTCTCCCCGTTGGTGTGGAAGGGTTGCTTCATCTCTTCTTCCTACTCCAAGAGCCATGAATCCCGGTAAAGCTCCTCCCTTCTTATATTTGGTTGTTCTTCGTGTTCTAGGGTTAGGAGCATTGGGGATTGGATTCATCCTGTTGATCCTATGGCTAGTTATTGGATGGCATGTAGGAAATATTTGAGGGGGGTATAGGTCCGATGGTTTGTTGTTTTGATTGCTGCCATGCTCTAGGATTTCATCGTCTTAGATCGAATACTTGAACTCTTGGATTAGATCTAAAACGTGCTCTCTCTTGCCTAGGTATGTTTGTACCTCTTGTTACTATGTGTTCCTCATGACAGTAGGGCTGGGGTGTACGTCTTAGTGTTCATGCTCAGTCCTTGCCCTCGAAAACGAGTTTTCTATGTCAGATCTGAAAGTCAAACCCGCCAGGGGTAGCGGTACTACCGCTATGACCCCCAGCGGTACTACCGCCAGGGGTAGCGGTACTACCGCTAAGTCCCCAGCGGTACTACCGCCAGGGGTAGCGGTACTACCGCTATGACCCCCAGCGGTACTACCGCCAGGACTGGCGGTACTACCGCTAGGCCCCAGCGGTACTACCGCCAGGACTGGCGGTACTACCGCCAGGAGTATTCACGGTGTATTTTTTTATGCTTGGCAATGCATGTTTACTTTTTCTGCGTTTTCAAAATTCATTGCCTTGACTTTTCTTGTCGCCTCTTTTTTCACTTTGTAGTCTGTGTCACAGGTGGCTCTGCTCGTCGTTCGAACCCCCCACGGGACACGGCGTCCAAACAGTTTCGCAACACAGAGGCGCCCGAGGGGTCTGCCACGTCTGGTCTGCCTCCCAAGAAGAAGTCCTTCAAGAAGGTCGCTCACAAGGACAAGAGGGTCAATATCCGTACTATGTCCCCAAAGGACTTTCTGCAATTTCGCACCAAGAACCCCTATCTCAAGGAGAGGGAAGTGATCGATGGGGTTGAAAATGTCTGGGTGAGGGACCAGTGCAGGATTTATCGGGATGTTATTGCTTCCTTCAAGAAGAACCATGTCTCTGTTCAGTGGATTGATCTGGCACATCTTTAGCGGAACATGGACTACTTTGGTGATGCCCTCTCTCTGGTTGACAAACTGGGCATCAAAGACATCATCACCTTCAAGACGGACTTTGATCCCACTGCAGTGGCTCATTTTTATGTCACAATCCATTTTTCTCCTGATGCACAGCGTTCCATGATCTGGATGACTGGGTCGAAGAAGATGACCGGTTCCTGGACTGAGTTCATGCAGTTCCTTCACATTGACTTTCAGGGTGCTGGCACTCCTCTTGGGCTGCGTCCTCATGCTGCAGCCCCCACCGATAGGGCCCCCGCAAAGGACAGACTGCAGTCACTGTATTTGAGGAAGGGGGTGCTTCCCAAGCACCTGGGCATCATGCATCGGATCTTTCGCAACACCCTCTTCCCTCGGAGTGGTAACTTTGATGAGGTCCATGGATACTTGGCTGAGATGCTGTTACTGTGTGAGGACGCTATGTCTCAGGAGTCTGCTCAGCTGGATATTTCAGATGTGATGTTCACAGAGCTCTGGAACTGCATCATCAATCGTAAGGTTCCTATCTACGGGCCTTACCTGTTCGCATACATTTGCCATAAGTGGGAGCAGGCTTTTCCGGATGAGGTGCTCTACGCACAGTCTGATTACATTGTGCATGACCCGATCAGGCTTCGTGTCAAGGACAAGTGGGCCAACCCATCTACATCCTCTCAGCACATGGATACAGATACAGAGACCGCTGCTAACAGAGGAACTGCCTCTCAGTCCCGCTCGTCTGCCATGCCATCTTGGGCGATCAAACTGCAGGACAAGATGAAGACACTTTTCTGTATGCAGGCCAAGGGTCAGTACCAGACACATGTGGCTCAGAAGCAGAGCCGCCAGAGGCATAAGCGTGTTCTCAGGACCTTGGATGTGGACATCTCCAGTGGCTCAGAGGACGACATCACTCCTGAGGCCACTTGGATGCAGGCTCAGGGGTACCAGTGGTCTGGCGATGAGGCAGAAGAGGAGGAGCAGACCGACCAGGAGGGGACAGATGAGTCTGGTGATCCTGAAGACGAGGAGTAGTTACCTGTGGCATTAGGTGTGCCCCCTTTTTGGTGTCTTGTGCCAAAGGGGGAGAGAGTCTAGGATTTCCTTTCATTTTTCGAACTTTGCATTGCTTTGCTTTATCTCGTATGATTTTCTTCGAACTTGGTTTGATTCTCGTTTGCTATCTTTTGTGAGACATGATATTATGTGAGATTTATTTCCATCATATGCTGTGAGTCATATGTCCCGCATTGTCATATATCTCTATCTTTTTGTTCTCATATTATTCTCTGTGCAAATCCGGTATTGTCATCAATCCACCTAAAAGGGGGAGATTGTTGGGGCATAGTTTATGCCTAAGTAATTTTGGTGATTGATGACAGTACCGTATAGGACTAACCGTGTGTGTCAAAGTTTCAGGTAACACTCGTCAACGGCACAAGACGACACGTCTCCTCTCTTCTGGAACGGAAGCACGGCGCTCTCTACGATTCTCTTTATTTGAGTCATAGGAAAGCCGTACTATTAAGAGGGGATCCGTAGTGGAAAGGTTTGGGTGGAATCTATCTTTACACACGCACACTTCACATTCTCCCTTTCCTTATCTTTTGGAGCGGCCCTCGCCTATTCGTCTCGTTTATCTCTGCAAAATGGTCCCCAGCGGTAGTACCGCTGGTTCCAGCGGTAGTACCGCTGGCCAGAGGTAGTACCGCCCCTGGTCAGCGGTAGTACCGCTCCAGGTGTTTTGTTCCACCTACCTAGCGGTAGTTTGTGGACGGACCCTTTTGCGAAGACTTTCCCGGCGGTAGTAGTGCTTGTGCACTACCAAGGGGCCGGCGGTAGTATCGCTAGTGTCAGCGGTAGTACCGCTGGAGGCTCAGCGGTAGTACCGCTGCAGCCAGCGGTAGTACCGCTGCAGCCAGCGGTAGTACCGCCAGGCAGCGGTAGTACCGCTCCGGCACAGCGGTAGTACCACTGGTACTCGGGCAGAGAGTGGGAAAACGGTCTGATTTTCCCCCCACTATATAAAGGGTTCTTCTAGCTGAGGAACCCTATCTCTTACCTCTCTAAGCTCCATTGTTGCTCCACAAGCTCTAAAGTGCCCGATCTCTCTCCCTAGCCAATCAAACTTGTTGATTCTTTAGGGATTGGTTGAGAAGGCCTAGATCCACACTTCCACCAAGAGAAAAGTTGATTCCCCCACCAATCCCTTGCGGATCTTGTTACTCTTGGGTGTTTGAGCATCCTAGACGGTTGAGGTCACCTCGAAGCCATACTCCATTGAGGTGAAGCTTCGTGGTTTAGTTGGGAGCCTCCAAGCTTTGTGTGGAGTTGCCCCAACCTTGTTTGTAAAGGTTCGGTCGCCGCCTTCAAGGGCACCTATAGTGGAATCACGATACCTTGCATCGTGCGAGGGCGTGAGGAGAATACGGTGGCCTTAGTGGCTCTTTGGGGAGCATTGTGCCTCCACACCGCTCCAACGGAGACATACTTCTTGTCAAAGGGAAGGAACTTAGGTAACACATCCTCGTCTCCATCGGTTCCACTTGTGGTTATCTCTAACCTTTACTTTGTATTTGCTTATGCTTGTGACTATATCTTACTTGTCTTAATAGCTCTAGTTGTTAGCTTCTATAGGGTTCACCCCTTTGTCATATTATTTGTGAACCCGTATAGTGTTTACCTTAACTTGTTAAGATTAATTAAAAAGTGGTCGTTGTCTATTCACCCCCCCTCTAGCCAACCATATCGATCCTTTCACCAAGAGCTTGGAACTCAAAGTTAGACCGAAGTCTGGTCTCGCTCGGGTTCAAGAGATGTCCCCTCGAGCACGCAGTCTATACAAAGAACTCCAAAGGCTCAAACCTGCTAGTTGGAGTTTATGTCGACAATCTGATTATCACCGGAGATAGCGTACAAGAAATTGAACGTTTCAAGACGCAAATGAAGAACAAGTTTAGCATGAGTGATCTGGGATTACTCAGCTATTACTTGGGCATCGAAGTGAAGCAAAGCTCCGGAGAGATTTTCCTATGTCAATCGGCTTATGCGGTCAAGTTATTGGAAAAGTGTGGCATGTCCGATTGCTACGAGACACAAGTTCCAATGGACCAACGTCACAAGTTGAGCAAGCGTAGCTCAAATCCATCGGTGGACACCACAATGTATCGAAGCGTTGTGGGCAGCCTAAGATAGTTGGTGCATACCCGACCTGACTTGGCTTATTCAGTCGGGATCATGAGTCGTTTCATGGAGAATCCGACAACCGAGCACATGAGCGCGGTCAATCAAATCTTGCGCTATGTGAAAGGCACCATTAATATTGGTTGCATGTACAGAAAGGGAAAGGAAGGTTTGATCCTTCGTGGATATTCAGATAGTGACATGGCAGGTGATGTTGATGACCGAAAGAGCACAACGGGCATGGTTTTCTACCTTGGCCCGAATCCGATTAGCTGGAATTCTCAGAAGCAAAAGGTGGTGGCACTGTCTTGATGCGAGGCAGAATAGATAACGGCAAGCACGGCAGCTTGTCAAGCAGTGTGGCTGAGAAGACTCCTAGCTATTCTTGCAAAGCGGGAGGTGCAGAAGGTGTCACTGAAGATCGATAACCAAGCTGCAATCTCGTTGTGCAAAAATCCGGTTCATCACGAAAGGAGCAAGCACATAGATACCCGGTTCCACCATATCCGGGAGTGCATTGAAGAAGGGTTGATCGAGGTTCAACATGTGAACACGAAAGACCAACTTGCCGATATTTTCACCAAGTCCCTCGGTCGATAGAAGTTCATCGAGATGAGGAGGAAAGTCGCAGTGCAAGAAGTGAAGTCAAGCAACAAGATTAAGAAGGTGAATGTGGAAGTTAATCATGTTGTTTCTTTAGGATTAGGAAAGAAAGCCAAACTGAGTCCTAGTAGTATTAGGATTCCTACTCCTAGTCTATTTTCATAGTCCCTTGTGGACGTGTATAAAAGACACCCTAGGGGTGTTGATTGTAACACCAGAAAAAAGGAAAAGCAATACAAAGGAAAGGCTCGACACGGGCCTTTAGCCATCAAATCCATCGATCAGTTTTATTCGTGTCGCTAGTTACGCAAATTCCGTCAAGTAGCCGTCCGGAGCAAGAATCGCGTAGCCACGCCTGTACAGCTGCATACGCACATTCAAAAGCCAACATCCATGACCGGCTATTTATGTATATTGGCACCACGCTTGCTCATGTGTTGGTTGTGCATGTAGCACGCAAAGTGTATGTGTAGTGTTGTGTCTAATTCTTTTGATTTTCAATAGCATGTGAGGATCATGTTTTAGAAATTCCTAAGATCACGTGTACACAGAAGAAATTTATCAATGGGAAAAAGGGACCGCCTAGGCCATTTCATCATAGCAAAAAAAATGCTTAAATGTTGCGACAGAATAAAGTTAAATAATGCTGAAGTTCAAGTTTACTTAATGCTGAAGTTAAAATGTTTATTATGAAAAGAAAGAAGGTCAAACTACAAAAAATAGCATTAAAAAAGTTACAACCTCCAACTATTGGAGTCGGTGAGACCCACCCTCCCACCTGCTCGAAGAAGTTCAAAAACTATTGCTATAGAGGTTCACCTTGTATTTCCATGTTCAAAAACACAAAAAATAAATTATTTTTGTGTTTTAAAATAATTCAGGTAGATGTGTGTTGTAAGTTTGAAATACCCCGCGTTTAAAGTCCGGCAATGTTTCGTTCTACATAAGGAAGTTCGGCCTTATCCTTTGTAAAGGTTCAGTGTGTATGTATGGTAATGCACATGGAGCATGGTGTTTGCATGAAGGTCACTAAGCACAAATATGTATATATGTTAGCATGTGGTGTCAAGTGGTGATTAGTTACCACTTTGGCATGAACATTAATTTCGTGTGTTTTTAGGATAAACATTGCGTCTGTGTTTTGTTCTTGACAAAGATCAAAATTGTTCTCTACAAACATAAATTACAAATCCTAGTATATGTGTTCTCTTGGAAAAAAGATGTAGTTAAACACATGAAAAGTGGATGAGAAGTTCATAGTTTATGCTGTAGAGAATTCAAAATGTCCGCTTTCAAAAAAAACATATGTCTTGATTGTGCGAATATAAAAAAATACACACCAAAAAAATTATCTACTAATGAGTGAATTTTTCAATGGAAGAAGTACAGAAAGTTCCAGATTGTAATATCCATTTTGTAATTGCATGTATACTCAAAAAAGGGAAATTCAAAGGACAATAAAATCGTAGAAAAGGAAAATAACAATATCCAGCACATGAATAAAAGGTTGTTGAAATAAAACTAAGAAGTTCAAATTCAAATTGCACAGAAGATCAAATGTTATAAAAAACTCACATTTTTCTTGTTACTAAAGAATAGAATGAAGAAGTTCAAATTAAAATAAAAGGCACAACTAAAAAAAGTTAGATTATCCTTGTTACCAAAGAAATAAAATCAAGAAATTGAAGATAAAGAAATGTAAGTAGTTTGATTTATCATTATGTTCAAAGAAGTTCATGTGCTCTGCCCGGGGGAGTTCAAAAAATCTTGCAAGAGAGGCTCACCTCGTGTTTCCATGTTCAAAGACATAAAAGAGAAAATGTTTTTTGTGTTCTAAATAATTATCTAAATCCAAAAAGAAGGTCAACTTTTATTTGGGAGCAATTCGATTTGAAAAACAAAATAAAAAATCAAATTATAAAAACCGAGAAAGTTCACGTAGTAAATGGTGCACGTTTAATATGAGAAAAATAAATAAAAAGGCAAGGTCTACTTGTTTTGTTGCTATAAGTTCAAGTCCTCGGTTAGAGAAAATTAAAAAAAATATCGCGAGAGAGGTTTGTAGAAAAATAAAATATCATTTTTGTAATACCGACGAATGGGTGAGAAATTACAAACGAAAATACAAGACAGAAGGTCAATGTGAAAATAGCGGCAAGGTCAACTACTGCACTACATGAATGTCAAATGAAAATCTTTTAAACCGCCGTGAATATGAAAAAAGCATCAACACAGAAAATCATTTGCTCAATTCCGCTCACTGGATGGAGAGTTACGAGCAAAAAAACAACACGTGAAAAATAGAGTGAAGTACAAGTAGACAAGCCGAGAAGTTAACGTTCTTCACGCTGTGCATTTTCGAAGATCTGTTACGCGATAAAGGCACAACGCATGATCTCACTCTTTTTGAAAACGGCTAGGAATCAGAAAAAACTATCTACAAGAAAAAGTTTTGCATTTCCTGTAGCTTTTGAACAATGTATTGTTTGCCCCATTCACATAAAGTTTGTAAAAACTACGGCCAAAAAACTTTTTACTCCATTTTTAAAACCTACTTAAAACCGTAAGGAATTGGAAAAAACAATCTACACATAGAAGTTTCGTATTTATTCAAGCTTTGGAACGCCATATCGTTTGCTCCATTCCGACAAACTATTGAGAAATTAACACGAAAATATGAAGTCGATACAACTTCTGCGGTTTTCAAAGTTACTTTTAAACCGCTCATAGTTGGAAGAATTTTTTTATTTGAAAAACTACACATTTTCATAAACTTTCCAACGCCATATCATTTGCGTCGATCAGACAATCTGTTTTCAAATTAACCCTGAAATACGAACCCGATTGTTCGATTTCAGAAATTCCGCCACTTTCGAATTTCCTCTTTAACCGTTGCGAATTTGGAAAAACTTTCAATGCATGAAAGGAGGAGATTTGCAACACATATTCAGCGCCATCTCATTTGCCTTATTCTGACAAACGGTTTAAAATAGGATCAAAATTACGATTCATATTTTTTTGTATGGACAAAAATGGTTTTCAAAACTGCTCTTAAACCATGAACATTTTGACAAAAAATCAATCTAGGGTGTTACGAGGATGTCCATAGCTTTCAAACGGTATATTGCAAGCCCCATTTGGACAATATTAGCGAAAGTTCAACCTAGCAGTCGGGAAAGGTCAACTACTATACTCCATGAATGTCATATGAAAATCTTTTAAACCGTCATGAGTATGAAAAAAAAGCATCAACATGGAAAGGTTGCGTGTTTACAATAACTTTCCATCCGGATATCATTTGCTCCATTTCGGTGAGTGGATGGAGAGTTACGAGCAAAAAAACGCACCTGGAAAACAAAGTGAAGTTCAAGTGGACATGGCGAGAAGGTCAAGTTTTTCACGTGGTGCATTTTCGAAGGATGTGTTTCGCAATAAAGGCGGAACGCATGATCACACTATTTTCGAGATTGCTTGAAAATGGTTAGGAATCAAGAAAACTAGGTGCATGAAAAAGTTTTGCAGTTTCCGTAGCATTTGAACGATATATAATTACGGCCATTTTTTTTAGCCATTTAGAAACTGATTTAAAACTTTAAGAAATTGGAAAAAAATCTACATATAAAAGTTCTGCATTTGTTCAAGCTTTCGAACGCCATATAGTTTGCTCCATTCCGAGAAACCATTGATAAATTAAAGCGAAAATACGAACTTGATACAACTTGTGTCGTTTTATAAGTTACTTTTAAACCGCTCATAGTTAGAAGAAGTTTTTATATGAAAAACTGCATATTTTCAAAAGCTTTCCCACGCCATATCATTTGCGTCGATCAGACTAGCCGTTTTCAAATTAACACCAAAATATGAACCCGGCTGTTCGGTTTGAGAAATTCCGCCATTTTTGAATTTCCTATTTAACTGTAGGGAATTTGGAAAAAACTTTCAACATATGAAATGAGGGATTTGCAGCAGCTATTCAACGCCATCTCATTTGCCTCATTCCGATAAATGGTTTAAAAACAGGATCGAAAATACGATTAACTTTTTTTGTATGAACAAAAACTGTTTTCAAAACTGCTCTTAAACCGTGAACATTTTGACAAAAATTCAACCTAGGCTCTTACGAGGGTGTCCATAGCTTTCAAACGGTATGTCACAAGCCCCATTTGGACACTTCTAGCAGAATTTCAACCGAACACTCGGGGAAGTTCAACTGCTACTGCTGGGACGAGTGAGCCCGGGATCAGAATAGTGTTTATATATATATATCTATCTGTATATATATACATAAACAAATTTCAATTTCTAGGCTGACCGTTCGATAGTGAATAGTGTCTTTTCCTCCTCTATCCGAAAGGTCGCGGCTGGTCAAGGCCAATAACCCTTTATGAACGAGCTGTTCGAGACCGTTTTTATTGACACGTTCCATGACAAAGATTAAGTCCCTCTTTTCTAGTGATATGGTCTATGATTTGGCTTATCCCACATGGCCATAACCGCATGATTTTATCGGGAAACAACAGACTTCACGGCGCAGTGCTGGGGCTCTTGGTATTTGAGGGAGCCATAAAAGGTAAAACCGACAATGCAGCCTCCTCATGCACTCCACATATTCTAATGCCGTCGCCATTCCCTGCCGCCAAAGCTCCGGTTCCTATCGGAGAATATAGTCCATCGTGCTCTGGAGAAGGGTCAAGTTATCCCCACACCAAAATATGGGGAGAGAGTAGTTCTTATTCCTCATTTTCTTCGGGGTTTGGGTTTCCCCCTTCACCCGTTTGTTTGGGGAATCATGTTTACTACGGGCTCTACTTCCATGATTTTCCTCCAAACTCCATTACACACCTCTCAGCCTTCATCACAGTCCGCGAAGCCTTCTTGCGGGTCCAAGCCTACTTCAGCCTATGCCTAAAAGTTCTCAACGTCAAGCCCAAGGTCGTCAGTGCCGAGTAGGCTGACTATGGGGGCCGATGATCAACAATCTTGCTGGGGCCAAATGGCCAAAGGGCACATTTGTAGACACTGTCAAGGCATGGCAGAAAGAGTGGTTTTGACATCACCGATCCATGCAAGGCAAGCTAGGCAGCTCCTCTAGCATTTAGATCTAGCCCTCCCACCCATCTTGTGTCCTGGATGGAAAATGCCCTGGATTGGGGGGAGGCCGCAAAGATGAAGGAGCTCACAAAGAAGATCTCCAATCTACTAGAGAAGAAGACCCAACTTACCAATGTAATCCTGGTAATGTTGCATAGCTACCTCCTCCCCTTCCAATATCGGTCCATCCCGATGTGGAGTCACAATCCAGAAGATCCAGACCCGCGGTAGGCACTGCGCGGAACTTTTTCTGCATTACCCATGAGAAGGTGTGGAAGGAGCCTTTTAAGCCAGAGAAGGCTTAGCCTTCCAAGGAGGAAGACATAGGCCTTTCCATCCTTAACCCTTCTGGGTCGGAAAGGTTTTATCACATCCTTAGGTTTCATCTTTTCCTTTTGAAAAGGTACTCACTTTTTCCTTATCCCGTGCTTGCAGGTATGGCTAAAAACTCCTGAACAGATCAACTGTCTGGCGCCTTTGCCCTACTATATGATGCCACTCATGGCGTACATGTTGGTCAAGAAGCCGTACATGGCTCCGAGGGTGAAGGAGGAGCAGAAGAAGGGGACGAAGAAGATCCGGGAGGGTCTTCGGTCAAAGGGTCCACCGGACACTAGGTCCGAGGAGACGCTGGCTTCCTCCAACCTGGAGGGAGAGGATGAAGATGACGAGGAGGAGGTGAGCTACTCCTCTCACAGGAAGAAGAGAACATCGTCCAATGAAGCCGAGGGAGATCCAGATCAAGTTGCTCGAAAGAAGCAACATAGGGGCCCCCACGACCCTATTTAAAGATATTCCACACTCAGACGAGGAGTCTGAGGATGAAGTACCGCCCCCCCAGAGGACCGTGAGGGTAAAACCCCGAGCACTGAGGTACTTATCAAAAATCCAAACACTCCATTCTTTTAAATGTCGTGGTTCTAACGACTAGGCCCGTTTTCCGCATAGCAGCCCTTAGCGCGACTTACCCACCGATCAAATTTCAGAGGGGGATTCTTTGCCAGCCAATCTGGCTGAAACAGGGACTAGCTCGCCCAACACACCTCCCATACCTCTGAGGAGGATGGGGAGGTGGTATCGCAAAAAGTCCCCATTGCACCGGAAACCAAGGTCGGGCGACGATATTACGGCTGAGGCTAACACCTCAGCCACGAAGGACCAGGAGGATGAATACCACCTAGGAAGAAAGGAAGGAGAGTCCGTACCTTCTAGGTCTCCTCCGAAGACAACTCCGGAGGCTCTTCCCTCTCCGGTGTCGTCAGTAGTAGTTTCTCCATGAAGGGAGACTGCTACAGCGCACCCGGAACCGTCCACACGAGAGCAATTCCGAACTGGGTGGCCAACCAGGAGGGAGGAGGATCTCAATTACTCTTCCATTCCCAAAGAGTACCACACTCATCCGAGTGCGGTATTGAAAAGCATTCAGTATGTTGATAGGAGTCTGAAAGAAGCTTTCGACATGATGCTAGCAAGCATCAAGGTAATCCACACACTTTTTTCCTTTAGAAAGTGATTCTGATGTTTGTATTGTAAGCAATCTTAGGCTCTGTAGCCCCGTGTCAGTTAGAGATCTCATGTAGGGGTCAGAATAGTTTGAAAAAAAGTTGCATGTAGCCCCCAATACTCTCGTGGGAATATAAGAAACACCCTAGCAGAGGATTTCGAAAAAAAAATCTGAGAACTGAAAAAATTCTGAAAAATGCTTATCTGCAGGCCTCTACTTCGGTCGCAGCCCCCAACTCCATGGAGTTAGCGGAAATGAACCGGAAACTGAAGGTTTCCGAAGAGGAGCTGGACTGCATCAACAAGAGGTTTGAGGACGCACAAGGTAACTGTTCAAACCTTAGCTCTCTCAGAAAAATGAGGTGTTCGACATTTTTGTTTGTAAGTGCTATTTGTTCGAATGACCATCATAGCTGTTGTTGGTGATGTTGAGCGGCTTATAGCTGAATTGGACAAGGCCAAGCAGGAGGCTGTCGAACAAAGAGCGGTGGCCGAACATGCCAATTCTGCTTGTGAGAAGTCTAAGGCCAGGGTGAGTGAGGTCTAGCAGGATCTCAAGGAAGCCTTCACAAAAAATGAGGCACTTGATTAGAAGAATAAAGACAAATCTACCGAGCTGACCTCAGTAACTGCCGCAGTCCAAGAAGTGCGAAAGGAGGCACACGATCATCGGAAGGAGATCCATCACATCAAACAAATTGCAGATGGTAAGAGGTATTTACTATAGAGTGTGTTCGATGGACAAAGATTTGCATTACTTACTCGAGTGTGGAGCTTTCCAGGTGCAATTGTAGATCTCCCAAAGAGTGTGGCGGAAGCTGTGAAGCACTATGCATCCCAACAGGGTGCAGTCTAGAGAAGGCCTTTCTAGGCGCAATTTTAAGCCCCCGAGCAACCCTTGTTTGTCTCAGATTAGTTGAAACAAATGATGCAGCTGCTCACGATCACAGAACCAACCATGAAACACTTGTGCATTAGGATTTGGCCAATAGAGCCACTGCCCATCAGCTACTTTGGCCTGGTGAAAAAGATGATTGCCACTGCGCCACATATGGATCTCATGAAGCGCTATGTCTGCACCAAGGCAGCTCGGATGGATTTTGCAAGGACGGTGATGCAATGGGAAAAGGTGGAGCCTTTTAAGGTGGCCACCACGCCTCCACCGCCCGTAAAGGTGTTGGGGAAAATCGCATGGGAAACAAAAATTTTCCTACGCGCACGAAGACCTATCATGGTGATGTCCATCTACGAGAGGGGATGAGTGATCTACATACCCTTGTATACCGTACAGCAGAAGCGTTAGAGAACGCGGTTGATGTAGTGGAACGTCCTCACGTCCCTCGATCCGCCCCGCGAACAATCCCGCGATCATTCCCACGATCTAGTACCGAACGGACGGCACCTCCGCGTTCAGCACACGTACAACCCGATGATGATCTCGGCCTTCTTGATCCAGCAAGAGAGACGGAGAGGTAGAAGAGTTCTCTGGCAGCATGACGGCGCTCCGGAGGTTGGTGATGACCTTCTCTCAGCAGGGCTCTGCCCGAGCTCCGCAGAAACGCGATCTAGAGGAAAAACCGTGGAGGTATGTGGTCGGGCAGCCGTGAGAAAGTCGTCTCAAATCAGCCCTAATTGCTCCATATATATAGGAGGAGGGAGGGGGGGCCTTGCCTTGGGGTCCAAGGACCCCCAAGGAGTCGGCCGAGCCAAGGGGGAGGACTCTCCCCCCCCCAAACCGAGTTGGACTAGGTTTGGTGGGAGGGAGTCCTCCTCCCTTCCCACCTCCTCCCTCTTTTTTTTTCTTTTCCTTTGATTTCTTATCCTTGGCGCATAGGCCCCTTTGGGGCTGTCCCACCAGCCCACTAAGGGCTGGTGTGTCTCCCCAAAGCCTATGGGCTTCCCCGGGGTGGGTTGCCCCCCCGGTGAACTCCCGGGACCCATTCGTCATTCCCGGTACATTCCCGGTAACTCCGAAAACCTTCCGGTAATCAAATGAGGTCATCCTATATATCAATCTTCGTTTCCGGACTATTCTGGAAACCCTCGTGACGTCCGTGATCTCATCCGGGACTCCGAACAACATTCGGTAACCAACCATATAACTCAAATACGCATAAAACAACGTCGAACCTTAAGTGTGCAGACCCTGCGGGTTCGAGAACTATGTAGACATGACCCGAGAGACTCCTCGGTCAATATCCAATAGCGGGACCTGGATGCCCATATTGGATCCTACATATTCTACGAAGATCTTATCGTTTGAACCTCAGTGCCAAGGATTCGTATAATCCCGTATGTCATTCCCTTTGTCCTTTGGTATGTTACTTGCCCGAGATTCGATCGTCAGTATCCGCATACCTATTTCAATCTCGTTTTACCGGCAAGTCTCTTTACTCGTTCCGTAATACAAGATCCCGCAACTTACACTAAGTTACATTGCTTGCAAGGCTTGTGTGTGATGTTGTATTACCGAGTGGGCCCCGAGATACCTCTCCGTCACACGGAGTGACAAATCCCAGTCTTGAACCATACTAACTCAACTAACACCTTCGGAGATACCTGTAGAGCATCTTTATAGTCACCCAGTTACGTTGCCACGTTTGATACACACAAAGCATTCCTCCGGTGTCAGTGAGTTATATGATCTCATGGTCATAGGAATAAATACTTGACACGCAGAAAACAGTAGCAACAAAATGACACGATCAACATGCTACATCTATTAGTTTGGGTCTAGTCCATCACGTGATTCTCCCAATGACGTGATCCAGTTATCAAGCAACAACACCTTGTTCATAATCAGAAGACACTGACTATCATTGATCAACTGTCTAGCCAACTAGAGGCATGCTAGGGACGGTGTTTTGTCTATGTACCCACACATGTAAATGAGTCTTCATTCAATACAATTATAGCATGGATAATAAACTATTATCTTGATACAGGAATTATAATAATAACTATACATTTATTATTGCCTCTAGGGCATAATTCCAACAGTCTCCCACTTGCACTAGAGTCAATAATCTAGCCCTCACATCACCATGTGAATTACATTGTAATAAATCTAACACCCATACAGTTCTGGTGTCGATCATGTTTTGGCCGTGGAAGAGGTTTAGTCAGCGGGTCTGCTACATTCAGATCCGTGTGCACTTTGCATATATTTACGTCCTCTTCCTCGACGTAGTCGTGGATGAGGTTGAAGCGTCGTTTGATGTGTCTGGTCTTCTTGTGAAACCGTGGTTCCTTTGCTAAGGCAATGGCACCCGTGTTGTCACAGAACAAGGTTATTGGATCCAATGCACTTGGCACCACTCCAAGATCCGTCATGAACTTCTTCATCCAGACACCCTCCTTAGCCGCCTCCGAGGCAGCCATGTACTCCGCTTCACATGTAGAATCTGCTACGACGCTTTGCTTGGAACTGCACCAGCTTACTGCACCCCCATTAAGAATAAATACGTATCCGGTTTGCGACTTAGAGTCGTCCGGATCTGTGTCAAAGCTTGCATCGACGTAACCTTTTACGGCGAGCTCTTCGTCACCTCTATACACGAGAAACATCTCCTTAGTCCTTTTCAGGTACTTCAGGATATTCTTGACCGCTGTCCAGTGATCGACTCCTGGATTACTCTGGAACCTACCTGCCATACTTATGGCCAGGCTAACATCCGGTCTAGTGCACAACATCGCATACATGATAGAACCTATGGCTGAAGCATAGGGGACGGAGCGCATATGCTCTCTATCTTCATCAGTTGCTGGGCACTGAGTCTTACTCAATCTCGTACCTTGTAAAACTGGCAAGAACCCTTTCTTGGACTGTTCCATTTTGAACCTCTTCAAAACTTTATCAAGGTATGTGCTTTGTGAAAGTCCTATCAGGCGTTTTGATCTATCCCTATAGATCTTAATGCCTAGAATGTAAGAAGCTTCTCCTAGGTCCTTCATAGAGAAACTTTTATTCAAGTAACCTTTTATGCTCTCCAAAAGCTCTACGTTGTTTCCAATCAGTAATATGTCATCCACATATAATATTAGAAACGCCACAGAGCTCCCACTCACTTTCTTGTAAATACAAGATTCTCCAACCACTTGTACAAACCCAAAAGCTTTGATCACCTCATCAAAGCGTTTGTTCCAACTCCGAGATGCTTGCACCAGTCCATAAATGGATCGTTGGAGCTTGCACACCTTGTCAGCATTTTTAGGATCGACAAAACCTTCGGGTTGCATCATATACAACTCTTCCTTAAGGAAACCGTTAAGGAACGCCGTTTTGACATCCATCTGCCAGATTTCATAATCGAAAAATGCAGCTATTGCTAACATGATTCTGACGGACTTATGCATCGCTACGGGTGAGAAAGTCTCATCGTAGTCAACTCCTGGAACTTGTGAAAAACCCTTTGCCACAAGTCGAGCTTTATAAACGGTCACATTACCGTCAGCTTCCGTCTTCTTCTTTAAAGATCCATTTGTTCTGAATAGCCTTGCGGCCCTCAGGTAGTATCTCCAAAGTCCACACTTTGTTCTCATACATGGATCCTATCTCGGATTTCATGGCTTCCAGCCATTTGTTGGAATCTGGGCCCACCATTGCTTCTTCATAATTTGCAGGTTCATTGTTGTCTAACAACATGATTGATAAGACGGGATTACCGTACCACTCTGGAGCAGCGCGTGATCTCGTCGACCTGCGTGGTTCAACAGAAACTTGAACTGGAGTTTCAAGATCGTCATCATTAACTTCCTCCTCAACCGGCGTCGCAATGACAGAGGTTTCCCCTTGCCCTGCACCACCATCCAGAGGGATGAGAGGTTCGACAACCTCGTCAAGTTCTATCTTCCTCCCACTCAATTCTCTCGAGAGAAACTCCTTCTCGAGAAAAGTTCCGTTCTTAGCAACAAACACTTTGCCCTCGGATTTGAGATAGAAGGTGTACCCAACTGTCTCTTTTGGGTAACCTATGAAGACGCATTTTTCCGCTTTGGGTTCCAGCTTTTCAGGCTGAAGCTTTTTGACATAAGCATCACATCCCCAAACTTTAAGAAACGACAACTTTGGCCTTTTGCCATACCACAGTTCGTATGGTGTCGTCTCAACGGATTTTGATGGTGCCCTATTTAAAGTGAATGCAGCTGTTTCTAATGCATAACCCCAAAATGATAACGGCAAATCAGTAAGAGACATCATAGATCACACCATCTCTAACAAAGTACGATTACGACGTTCGGACATACCATTACGCTGTGGTGTTCCAGGCGGTGTTAACTGTGAAACAATTCCACATTGTCTTAAGTGAGCACCAAACTCGAAACTCAGATATTCACCCCCACGATCAGACCGTAGGAACTTGATCTTCTTGTTACGATGATTTTCCACTTCACTCTGAAATTGCTTGAACTTTTCATATGTTTCAGACTTGTGCTTCATCAAGTAGACATAACCAAATCTACTTAAATCGTCAGTGAAGGTGAGAAAATAACGATATCCGCCGCGTGCCTCTACGCTCATTGGACCACACACATCGGTATATACGATTTCCAACAAGTCACTTGCACGCTCCATTGTTCCGGAGAACGGAGTTTTAGTCATCTTGCCCATGAGGCATGGTTCGCATGTGTCAAGTGAATCAAAGTCAAGTGACTCCAAAAGTCCATCAGCATGGAGTTTCTTCATGCGCTTTACACCAATATGACCCAAGCGACAGTGCCACAAAAATATGGCGCTATCATTGTTTACTCTAACTCTTTTGGTCTCAATGTTATGTATATGCGTATCGCTATCAAGATTCAATATGAACAATCCTCTCACATTCGGTGCATGACCATAAAAGATGTTACTCATAGAAATAGAACAACCATTATTCTCAGACTTAAAAGAGTAACCGTCTCGCAATAAACAAGATCCAGATATAATGTTCATGCTCAACGCAGGCACTAAATAACAATGATTTAAATTCATCACTAATCCCGATGGTAGCTGAAGTGACACTGTGCCGACGGCGATTGCATCAACCTTGGAACCATTTCCTACGCGCATCGTCACTTCGTCTTTCGCCAGCCTTCGTCTATTCCGCAGTTCCTGCTTCGAGTTGCAAATGTGAGCAACAGAACCGGTATCGAATACCCAGGCACTACTACGAGAGCCGGTTAAGTACACATCAATAACATGTATATCAAATATACCTGATTTTTCTTTGCCCGCCTTCTTATCTGCCAGATACTTGGGGCAATTGCGCTTCCGGTGACCCATACCCTTGCAATAGAAGCACTCTGTTTCAGGCTTAGGTCCAGCCTTGGGTTTCTTCGGCGGATTGGCAACAGGCTTGCCGCTCTTCTTCGAATTGCCCTTCTTGCCTTTGCCGTTTCTCTTGAAACTAGTGGTCTTGCTCACCATCAACACTTGATGCTCTTTACGGAGTTTAGACTCTGCGACTTTCAGCATCGCAAACAACTCGCCGGGAGACTTGTTCATCCCTTGCATGTTGTAGTTCAACACAAAGCCTTTATAGCTTGGCGGCAGTGATTGAAGGATTCTGTCAGTGATAGCTTCTTGCGGGAGTTCAATCCCCAGCTCAGCTAGACGGTTTGAGTACCCAGACATTTTGAGCACATGTTCACTGACAGACGAGTTTTCCTCCATCTTGCAAGCATAGATTTTATCGGAGGTCTCATACCTCTCGATCCGGGCGTTCTTCTGAAAGATAAACTCCAACTCCTGGAACATCTCAAATGCTCCATGACGCTCAAAGCGACGTTGAAGTCCCGGCTCTAAGCCATACAAGACTGCACATTGAACTATTGAGTAGTCCTCCTTACGTGCTAACCAAGCATTCTTAACATCCTGATCAGCCGTAGCGGGTGGTTCATCTCCTAGCGCAGCATTAAGGACATAATCCTTCTTCCCAGCTTGTAAGATTAGCTTAAGATTACGAGCCCAGTCTACAAAGTTTTTTCCATCATCTTTCAACTTAGCTTTCTATAGGAACGTATTAAAATTCAGGATGACTGTCGCGTGAGCCATGATCTACAACACAAATATATATCCAAAGTGGACTTAGACTATGTTCAAGATAATTAGAGTTCAACTTAATCAAATTATATGCTAACCTCCCACTCAAAAAGTACATCTCTCTAGTCATTTGAGTGGTTCATGATCCACTTACACTATCCCAAGTCCGATCATCACGTGAGTCGAGTATAGTTTCAGTGGTAAGCATCCCTATGCTAATCATATCAACTATATGATTCATGATCGACCTTTCGGTCTCATGTGTTCCGAGGCCATGTCTGCACATGCTAGGCTCGTCAAGCTTAACCCGAGTGTTCCGCGTGCGCAACTGTTTTGCACCCGTTGTATGTGAACGTTGAGTCTATCACACCTGATCATCACGTGGTGTCTCGAAACGACGAACTGTAGCAACGGTGCACAGTCGGGGAGAACACAATTTCGTCTTGAAATTTTAGTGAGAGATCACCTCATAATGCTACCGTCGTTCTAAGCAAAATAAGGTGCATAAAAGGATTAACATCACATGCAATTCATAAGTGACATGATATGGCCATCATCACGTGCTTCTTGATCTCCATCACCAAAGCACCGGCACGATCTTCTTGTCACCGGCGCCACACCATGATCATCCATCAACGTGTTGCCATCGGGGTTGTCGTGCTACTTATGCTATTACTACTAAAGCTACATCCTAGCAAAATAGTAAACGCATCTGCAAGCACAAACGTTAGTATAAAGACAACCCTATGGCTCCTGCCGGTTGCCGTACCATCGACGTGCAAGTCGATATTTCTATTACAACATGATCATCTCATACATCCAATATATCACATCACATCATTGGCCATATCACATCACAATCATACCCTGCAAAAACAAGTTAGACGTCCTCTAATTTTGTTGTTGCATGTTTTACGTGGTGACCAAGGGTATCTAGTAGGATCGCATCTTACTTACCCAAACACCACAATGGAGATCTATGAGTTGCTATTTAACCTCATCCAAGGACCTCCTCGGTCAAATCAGATTCAACTAAAGTTGGAGAAACCGTCACTTGCCAGTCATCTTTGAGCAAAGGGGGTTACTCGTAACGATGAAACCAGTCTCTCGTAAGCGTACGAGTAATGTCGGTCCAAGCTGCTTCAATCCAACAATACCGCGGAATCAAGAAAAGACTAAGGAGGGCAGCAAAACGCACATCACCTCCCACAAAAACTTTTGTGTTCTACTCGAGAAGACATCTACGCATGAACCTAGCTCATGATGCCACTGTTGGGGAAAATCGCATGGGAAACAACAATTTTCCTACGCGCACGAAGACCTATCATGGTGATGTCCATCTACGAGAGGGGATGAGTGATCTACATACCCTTGTAAACCGTACAGCAGAAGCGTTAGAGAACGCGGTTGATGTAGTGGAACGTCCTCACGTCACTCGATCCGCCCCGCGAACAATCCCGCGATCAATCCCACGATCTAGTACCGAACGGACGGCACCTCCGCGTTCAGCACACGTACAGCTCGATGATGATCTCGGCCTTCTTGATCCAGCAAGAGAGACGGAGAGGTAGAAGAGTTCTCTGGCAGCATGACGGCGCTCCGGAGGTTGGTGACGACCTTGTCTCAGCAGGGCTCCGCCCGTGCTCCGCAGAAACGCGATCTAGAGGAAAAACCGTGGAGGTATGTGGTCGAGCAGCCGTGAGAAAGTCGTCTCAAATCAGACCTAATTGCTCCATATATATAGGAGGAGGGAGGGGGGGCCTTGCCTTGGGGTCCAAGGACCCCCAAGGAGTCGGCCGAGCCAAGGGGGAGGACTCTCCCCCCCCCAAACCGAGTTGGACTAGGTTTGGTGGGAGGGAGTCCTCCTCCCTTCCCACCTCCTCCCTCTTTTGTTTTTCTTTTCCTTTGATTTCTTATCCTTGGCGCATAGGCCCCTTTGGGGCTGTCCCACCAGCCCACTAAGGGCTGGTGTGTCTCCCCAAAGCCTATGGGCTTCCCCGGGGTGGGTTGCCCCCCCGGTGAACTCCCGGAACCCATTCGTAATTCCCGGTACATTCCCGGTAACTCCGAAAACCTTCCGGTAATCAAATGAGGTCATCCTATATACCAATCTTCGTTTCCGGACTATTCCGGGAACCCTCGTGACGTCCGTGATCTCATCCGGGACTCCGAACAACATTCGGTAACCAACCATATAACTCAAATACGCATAAAACAACGTCGAACCTTAAGTGTGCAGACCCTGCGGGTTCGAGAACTATGTAGACATGACCCGAGAGACTCCTCGGTCAATATCCAATAGCGGGACCTGGATGCCCATATTGGATCCTACATATTCTACGAAGATCTTATCGTTTGAACCTCAGTGCCAAGGATTCGTATAATCCCGTATGTCATTCCCTTTGTCCTTCGGTATGTTACTTGCCCGAGATTCGATCGTCAGTATCCGCATACCTATTTCAATCTCGTTTTACCGGCAAGTCTCTTTACTCGTTCCGTAATACAAGATCCCGCAACTTACACTAAGTTACATTGCTTGCAAGGCTTGTGTGTGATGTTGTATTACCGAGTGGGCCCCGAGATACCTCTCCGTCACACGGAGTGACAAATCCCAGTCTTGAACCATACTAACTCAACTAACACCTTCGGAGATACCTGTAGAGCATCTTTATAGTCACCCAGTTACGTTGCCACGTTTGATACACACAAAGCATTCCTCTGGTGTCAGTGAGTTATATGATCTCATGGTCATAGGAATAAATACTTGACACGCAGAAAACAGTAGCAACAAAATGACACGATCAACATGCTACGTCTATTAGCTTGGGTCTAGTCCATCACGTGATTCTCCCAATGACGTGATCCAGTTATCAAGCAACAACACCTTGTTCATAATCAGAAGACACTGACTATCATTGATCAACTGGCTAGCCAACTAGAGGCATGCTAGGGACGGTGTTTTGTCTATGTACCCACACATGTAAATGAGTCTTCATTCAATAGAATTATAGCATGGATAATAAACTATTATCTTGATACAGGAATTATAATAATAACTATACATTTATTATTGCCTCTAGGGCATAATTCCAACAAAAGGAGCATCGATGCCCGGGGCTATATTTTTCCGCTACCATGGAAGGTGCTTGGGCTGTAGAAGTGTGATGCTACATAGACTTGATCTTTGACTGAAAACCTTATCTTGTACAAGTGGTTGTAGGATACAATACCATTTAATATTTGTGGTATACCATGTATTTTTAATTGCAACTCCTGTGTGGTTGTTTAGATACCGAAAGTTTCCAATCATCGGCTTCAGCCCCCTGCCAGATACTAGTGGGGGTGTTTTCGGACTTCGCATTGTTACCCTTAGCCAATGTCTTGGTACCCTAAGGCGTTAATGCGGGAGAAAACTAGAAAATCAGACTATGCGGCTCTAAATCTTTCATTTAACCATAGGATCTTGACCGCGAGTCCTAATTAGAGCCCCTCGTAAATCGTGATGTTCGGGTATGCCGCGGTGTGAAAACCTATAATCACGTGGTGTGAATAATTTCAAACCTTTCGCATAATGCGATGAACCGCCAACGGTTCTTTTAGTTTAACACCTGTCTTCGAATCGTAGACCAGTTTTCGCTTATTACGAGAGTCAGTTTTCCGCTTTATCCACTAAGGTACTTAACCAGACTAGCTATAAGTACAATCACAATGGTTCTCCCTTTACCATTTTAGCCAAACTGGCGGAACAGAAAGTGGTAAGCACAGGAGCGGGGCAACCCAACTTTTGACCCAAGACATAATTTGAAACCGATGCATATAGCACGAATCCAAGACTTCACACACTTAAATGCTAAATAGTAGTGTAATGGTTTGAAGGGCGGTCGTGACGGCCAAGACCCCCGTTAATTTAGCCAATATCTAAGATGTGCACAAAAACATGCTTGTGTTGGTGTTCGAAAAACAGTTCGAAAAAAGGAGGAAGCAAAAGACATTGCAAACCTTATGAACCACAAAGGAGCGTCCCTTAGTTTCGGTAAACTTCTAACTATACAATTCAAACTTAGCAAGCGACTGTTTATATATATATATATATATAAAGAATAAATTTTTGTAGATTAGAGGTTTTCACAGGGTTTGATATAGTTGGCTTGATGTTCCTTAAACGCCTTGATGCACGTGTGCGCCTTTAATCTTCGGGAGATATTGCTTGAAAAGGGGGAACTTCAATGAACATTTCTTAAACAAAGGTGGTCTTGAGAATCCGCCGATGTATTGGTTTGCTTGATGCCGAATTGGTCCTTAACGGTACGTTTATGTGTCAAAAGACAATATTGTCCATAGTTTAGTTTATCCGAACACTAGGACGTATATGATTCATCCCCACAGATGGACATGGTATCTTAAGGGCAAAATTGTGCCTTCGAGGAACGTACTTTGCTGGAGGCGAGGTGCTGCTATGGGGAGCGTATCCCTATTTAGCTTGAGTGATATGTAACTACAGCGGGGCACGGGCTCGTTTGTGCTCCTTGACGGTTAGCTTTGACTTGAGAGCCACATCTCGAGCTGGTACTTCGGCTACCAAAGCCTCAGTTCGAAGGGATCGCTTGGTGTTACCATTGACTGTAATGAAACCCTTAGGTCCTGGCTGTGACGCCCTCGGCTTAATCGTACGCTAATCATACACGCAAATGCGTACGATCAAACCCAAGGACTCACGGGAAGATATCACAACACAACTCTAGACACAAAAAGATAACATCAGCTTCATATTACAAGCCAGGGGCCTCGAGGGCTAGAATACGAAAGCTCGATAAACACACGAGTCAGCGGAAGCAACAAATATCTGAGTACAGACATAAAACATGGGGGGGTGCCTTAGAGAAGGCTAGCACAAAAGATACAACGATCGAACGAGGCGAGGCCTCCTGCCTGGGAACCTCCTAACTACTCCTGATCATCAGCGGCCTCCACGTAGTAGTAGGCACCGTCGGGGTATCAGTCGTCGGCGGCAGGGACCTCCATCTCCTGGGCTCCATCAGCTGGTCGCAGAAAACGGATCAAGGGAACAAGGGGGGGAGCAAAGCAGCGGTGAGTACTCATCCAAAGTACCCGCAAGTCTTACATCAGAACTATTCTAATTATGCATCAGTATCAAAGAAGGGGGTTATATGTGGACTGACTGCAGCAATGCGAGAATAGAGAGGGAAGGCCTAGTCCTATCGAAGACTAGCATCTTCAGGGTATTGCAGCAATAGACGAGAGTAGAACACGGGTAAAACATTAATAGTCATATTGTTGCAGCAATATTAAAGTGAGGTCACGCCTAAAGATCCTCCCTCAACTCCCTGCGAGGAAGCAATCCCGAGGCAAACTAAATCCAGTTAAGTAACAATTGTAGTTGTAAAAGATCGGGGCACAACTCCAAGTCGTCCTGTAACCGTGGACACGGCTATCCGAATAGTTAATTTTCATCCCTGCAGGGGTGCACCACATGTCCCGTCACGCTCGATAACACTCTGGCCGGACATACTTTTCTGGGTCCTGCCCGGCCTCGGAATATCGACACGTCGCAGCCCCACCTAAGACTAATCAGAGAGGCCAGCCCGCCGGTCTAAATCCTAAGCATAAAGGGTTCGTGGGCCCAGTTCCCCTTCACGCTCCTGCACGTGGCTTGGGCGGCCGACGTCAGTCCTAGCATCCCTTAATCACAAGCGCGATGCATCTCGGGACCACTCGGGCGCGCGCCGCTACATTGCTGGCATCTGAAAAGCTTCGGCTGATACCGCGACGCCGAGTACCCATAATTCTTCCCGTGTAGCCGGTTAGTGAGAAAAGCTCTCCGACCAACCCAGATCAAATACCCAAATCCATTAACATTTTAATTAGGCCATCAACACAGTCTCACGGGAATCCACCCGTCTTACAACTAATCACCAATGATCCCAGTAACATGGTCGAGTAACTGTGTGGTTGTAACATCGGGGGAATCCGAGGTATCACCCTCGTTGGATTCCGAACGATGTACCCGTCAAGGTGGGCTTAGAGGAATCACCCTCGGGTGTCCCACACTCGCGGGGTGGCACGAAAGAGATGTCATCGGGAATGGTGAAAGAGGAATCACCCTCGATAACCATGACCGACTAGCTATACAACAGAGATATCATCAGGAGTACTTAGTGAGGTGTCACCCTCGGTACCCGATAGTATCTCTGTAGCATCGTACAACAAAGGGGGGTGAATGTGCTGTGTCGGGTCTGGCTCGTCGATCAGAGATCGAGATTTGAAAACAAGCGGGGCAACTGATCTACGGGGTCAGAGGGGATGACTGCTCCACCTATACTAAGCATATTTAAAGTACATGACTGAAAGTAGCAGTTCATCAAAAATAGGCTATGCATCAGATGTAGGGGCTAACTACAACAGTAGCAAAATACTAATGCAAGCAGTAGGAAGAAAGACATAGGCGATATAGGAATGGTCAAGCGGAGTTTTCTTGCCTTGCTGCTCTGCGGCAAAGGACTGATCGGCAGGGTCGTAGATGTACCCGGCAGCAGCGTCAGTCTCGGGGTCTACCGGTAAGAAGAGGGGGAAGAAACAATAAATAATAGCACCGATGCAACACAAAGCATGACATGGCAAGATGTAGGCTAGACATGAACTAACGCAGCAACATCCGTCATAGACGGGTCGGAAGAATATCTGACGATATTTTCCGGGTCTCGGGCTACTACCGGTTATACTGGAAACGATGGAAATGTTCCATGTTTGCTATGCTAGGGACGCGTGACAGACGAATGGACCGTGTATCCGGGTTCGTCTCGCTTTGCTGATCAACTTTCATGTTGAAAATATTTCGATCTGACTTACGGATTATTTTATATTAATTTTCAAAGTTTTATTAATTATTTAGGAATTAAAAACAGATTTAATTATTTTAATAAAATCCTATTATGACATCATCGCGATGTCATGCTCACAACAGTAGTTGACTGGTCAACTAACCAGCGGGTCCCGAACGTCATAGGCACAAGTTTTAATTAGGATTAAATATTAATTAATCAGAGTAATTTAGTGGGGGACCCACGTGACATACTCTCATTAGGTTAATTCATTATTTTAATTAACAAATTAACTTATATATTTATTTAACTAATTCATTAACTCACTAATTAATTATTATATCTATTTATTTATTTATTTAATAAAAACATTATTTTTATTTTTATTTTAACTATCGCGTGGGGCCTCCCTGTCATAGACAGCGGGTGCGTTGGCCCCACCGGTAAGTGACCCTAGGCCAAAAACACATTTTTAATCACAAATACATAACCATACAAATGTCGTATTTCTCCACATGCCTATATACGCAAATACATACATAAATACGGGTATCAAATACATACATACATACACACGGAATACAACATTTGTTTTTTTTATTTTTCTCTCAAAACTCTCATCTCCCTCTGTGTCAACACACAACAGAGAAACAACTCTGTGCTAACTCAACATAGAAGAACCAAATGTTCAAACCTCCCTACCGGAGTCTACCATCGACGGATCGGGGTCCCTTTTGCCGGAACGGAACCGGGGCGGTGAGGGGAACGCGACGGTGGGAGGAGCCCGAGGAGGGGCTCACCAACGTTGACGGGAGGGGCCGGTGAAGCCGGAGTTCGCGGGAAGGGGTGGAGGAGACGGCGTGGAGGCGTTCCCGGAGGCGGTGATGATGATGCCATTCACCGGAGAGGTCGTGCCGGCGATGGGAGCCGGCCGGATCCGGCGAGGCGAAGAAGTCTCGCTGCCCGGTCCCTCCTGGACCGAGCGGGAGGAAGGCCGACGGGGGCGGGGTTGTAGGCCGGCGAGGTGGAGGGCCGAGGTGGCCGGGCCCCCTGCCGGCGGGGTGGAGGCCGAGGGGGGGGGGGCTCGCCGGCGGGAAGGAGGAGGCCGTGGGGGGGGGCTCGCCGGCGGGAAGGAGGAGGCCGAGGGGCTCGCCGGCCGGGATTAGAGGGGCCGACAGGGGGGAGGGGGGAGGCCGTCGGCGGTTGGAGGAGCAGGGAGCCGACGGGAGGGGAACCGAGGGAGAGGGCAGGGGGGATCGGGCGGTGGAGTGGGGATCCGAGGGGAGGGGAGACGGGAGGAGAGGAGGGCTCATGGGGGAGAGAGGGGTCTGCGGGAGGGAGTGGGCACGAGAGGTGGGGAGGGGCCCCCACGAGGGGCGGTTGGTGGCGCTGTCGGTGGGGGGGGTGGGGTCCCCCACGAGGGGGAGGCTGGCGGCACTCGGGGGGGGGGGGGAGGGAGTCGCGAGGGGGGGCTTGCTCGCCACGGGGACTCTAGGGTTTGAGGGAGGGGGCCTCTTGGCCCAGCTGGGCCAGGGGGTGGGGGGTTGCTTTTTCTTTTTCTTTTTTTTGTTGTTGTTTTGTTGTTGTTTTGTTTTATTTTGCCTTTTCTTATTATTTCTTTCTTTCCTATTTATTTTACTAACTGATTTTTCTTTTTAAGTACTTTCTTTTATTATATTTTCTTTTACAATTTATTATACATACTTTTAATTCTCTCTTTCTTATACATATTCTTTTAATATTTAACATGAATTTATAAAATACTTTTCTTTTGTTTTCAAATTTTTGGATCCGGACAGACTCGAATCAACGCGGGTCTGAGATGGGAATTCGATGACGTGGCATCATTAGCGGGTGATCACTGTAGCTTAATCACAATAATTACTGTAGCAAAAGTCGAGGATGTCACAATTCTCCCCTACTAACAAGAATTCTCGTCCCGAGAATTAAGAGGTAGAGGGAAAGAGCCCGGGGTATTCATCACGAAGATGATCCTCGCGTTCCCAAGTGGCATCATCTTCAGAGTGATTTGACCACTGCACCTTAAGGAACTTGGTGACCTTGCGACGAGTCTTACGTTCAACTTGGTCGAGAATGCGGACCGGATGCTCTTTATAAGAGAGGTCTTGTTGTAGTTCAAGCATATCGTGATCCACTGCTCGAATAGGGTTCTTGAAGCAGCGACGGAGCTAAGAAACATGGAAGACATCGTGAACCTGAGAAAGGTTCGCCGGCAGTTCCAATTGATAAGCCACTCTTCCACGCCTTTCGAGAACAGTGAAAGGACCAATATAACGAGGAGCTAACTTGCCCTTGATTCCGAAACGGTGTGCACCTCTCATTGGTGTGACACGAAGATAAGCCTTTTCGCCAGGTTGATAGACCGTATCTTGATGATGACGGTCATACTGACTCTTCTGACGAGACTGAGCAGCCTTCAGATTCTCATGAATAATGCGGACTTGATCTTCGACATGTTGAATAATATCCGGACCGAAGAGTGATCGTTCCCCAGTTTCTGACCAATTCAGAGGAGTTCGACACCTTCGCCCATACAATACTTCGAAAGGGGCCATCTTCAGACTAGCTTGATAGCTATTGTTGTAAGAGAACTCGGCATACGGGAGAGATTCCTCCCATTTCTTACCGAAAGAAATGACACAAGCTCGAAGCATGTCCTCGAGAATTTGGTTGACTCGTTCAACTTGTCCCTGGGATTGAGGATGAAATGCAGTGCTGAAGGACAGATGAGTCCCCATAGCCTTCTGAAAACTTTCCCAGAATTTTGAAGTGAACAAGCTGCCACGGTCCGAACTGATTACCAACGGAATACCGTGAAGTGAAACAACTCTTGACATATAAAGATCTGCCAACTGACTAGCATTAATCGTTTCTTTGACGGCCAGGAAATGTGCAACTTTGGACAGTCGATCAATGACGACAAGAATAGCATCATTACCTTTCTGAGATCTGGGAGAACCAGTGACGAAGTCCATTTCAACGTGGTCCCATTTCCACTCGGGAATAGAGATAGGTTGCAAAGTTCCAGCAGGCTTTTGGTGTTCTGCTTTGATACACCGTCATATATCACATTCTGCTACATAGCGTGCAATGTCTTGTTTCATATTGGGCCACCAGAATCTTTGCCGGATGTCTTGGTACATCTTGGTACTACCCGGGTGAATAGACAATGGTGTGTCATGAGCTTCTTCCATCACCTTCCCAGTCATCCTGAGATTTTCCTTCTTATTTGGGACGAATAGGCGACCCTTGAAATACAAGGCGCCACCTTCATCAACAGTGAAAAAGGAGGGTTTACCCTTCGCAATATAGCTCTTAATCCTGTCGACATCATCGTCAAAGTCTTGCAGATTCTTTATGGAGCTCACAAGATCTGGTTCAACCACTAGGTTACTGAGCGAACCCTGATTAACAACACGAAGGTTCATCTTTTGACAATCTTCAGGAGGGGGAACAAGGTAACCCTGAGGAACAATGTGGAGGTTCAGCTTACGGAATTCCTCTTGCAGATGATCGTGAACCTGATGAACCTGGAGGTGGTTGCAGTATGACTTGCGACTTAAGGCATCAACCATTACATTAGCCTTGCCAGGGGTATATGATATACTACAGTCAAAATCTGCTATACGCTCCATCCATCTTTGTTGACGCAGGTTCAGCTCCGGTTGAGTGAACAAGTACTTCAGACTTTGATGGTCAGTGTAGATTTCACAGCGATTACCGACAAGGTATTGTCGCCATTCCTTCAATGCATGAATGACTGCGGCAAGCTCGAGATCATGAACTGGGTAGTTCTCTTCATGAGCACGCAGTTGACGTGAAGCATAAGCGATCACCTTGCGATCCTGCATTAGGACACAACCTATTCCTTGACGAGAAGCATCACAGTATATGACGAAATCCCTTTTTGTATCTGGAGGAGCAAGTACTGGAGCGTACGTCAGTTTGTCCTTGAGTGCCTGGAAACTTTCCGGACATTTATCAGTCCATTCATACATAACACCTTTGTGAAGCAGGTTGGTTAAGGGCTTCGCAATCTTGGAGAAGTTCTCGACGAATCGACGGCAATAGCTGGCAAGTCCGAGAAAACTTCTGACTTGCTTGACATTCTTCGAGGGAGTCCAGTCAAGAATAGCTTGAATTCGTTCGGGGTTGACCGCAATACCATCCTTAGAAATCACATGACCAAGGTAAGTCACTTCGTCTAGCCAGAACTCACATTTGGAATACTTCGCATAGAGTTTATGCTCCTAAAGCTTATCCAGTACAAGACGAAGATGTTCAGCATGCTCTTCTTTGTTCTTCGAAAACACCAGAATATCATCCAGATATACCACGACAAATTTGTCGAGATAGTCCATGAATATATAATTCATCAATCGAGAGAAGGTTACCGGTGCATTGGTTAAGCCGAAGGACATGAAGGTGTACTCGTATGATCCATATCGAGTAACAAAGGCGGTCTTTAGAATATCCTCCTTGCGAACACGGATCTGGTGGTATCCCAATCTCAAGTCGAGCTTAGAGAAAACGGTGGAACCAGCAAGTTGATCATACAAATCATTTATCCGAGGGAGAGGATATTTGTTTTGAATAGTGGCCTGGTTGATAGGACGATAGTCTTGAACCAATCGATTTGTCCCATCCTTCTTCTTAACAAAGAGAGAAGGTGCTTCCCAAGCAGAGGAACTCGGACGGATGAAACCCAGACGGAGCGAGTTGTCAATTTCTTGCTTAAGTTCAGGGAGTTCATGTGGCGGCATTTTATAAGGACGCTTGACAATAGGAGTGGTACCGGGTACCAAGTCAATGACAAACTCGACAGCTCGAGCAGGGGGGATCCCCGGAAGTTCTTCTGGAAAGACATCTTGAAATTCTCGGACCACTGGTATGTTTTCAATCCCTTCCAGAGGCGACGCATTTAATGCATTCAAAGCATACAGTCGTGCCTCAGCATTACGGACGAGATGCGCATGGTAGCTTATTACTTCATCTGAAGGGTGTAGGAGGTGGACGGTTTTGGTGGCACAAAGGATCGATGCCGTATGAGCTTTCAATCAGTCCATCCCCAATATGAGATCAATGTTGGATGACTTTAGTAGGATGGGGTTGGCAAGGAATTCTAATCCTTCAATTTCAACTGGAACATGGGGGCAAACCACAGAGGTTCGGCATTCGCCCCCAGGGGTGTTTACCACTATCGGGATGTTCATCTCTTCGCTCCTAATGTCATGCATGTATGCAAAATTTTCCGACATAAAGGAATGCGATGCTCCTGTATCAAACAATACAGAAGCAGGTACTGAGTTAACGAGAAGTGTACCCATCACGGTAGCAGGCTGGTCTTGAGCTTGACCCATATCAATGTTGTTGGCCTGACCACGAACATAAGCAGGCTTAGCGTTGAAGTTGCGGTTCTGGTCGTTGCCACTGCCAGTTGCGGGAAGTGCCAGCTGATTCGGATTCTGCCTGTAGTCTCTAGCACGGTGACCTGGACGGCCACACTTGAAGCATAGCCCGTCCTCAGGACGGGAAGGAGGAACTCGAGGTGGTGGAGCTGGAAGCCTCGGCTGCCTAGGTGGTGGAGGAGGCAGGCGAGGTGCAGCATAGGACGGCCTCGGAGTAGGAGCAGGTGTATGGTACATGTTGTTGGGAATCCAGATCTTCCGCTTCTGTGCAGATGAGCCCGAAGATGAGCCCATGTCACGGTTGCGCTTGCTGCTATCTTTGTATTCCTGCAGACCAGTCTCAACCTGAATAGCCTTGTTCACCAGGGTGGCGAAGTCAGCATAGTCCTGAACGAGGAGTGTCAGCTTGATATCAGGGTGGAGGCCTTCACGGAACTTCTCCTGCCTGCGTGCATCAGTCGCAATGTCTTCTTCAGCATAGCGAGATAATTCTAGAAATTCCCGCTGATAAGCATACACAGTCTTGTTGCCCTCGACCAAGTTGCGGAACTCGCGCTTCTTCCGGTCCATGATTCCCTGGGGAATGTATCGAGCACGGAAAGCAGCCTTGAACTCTGCCCAAGTGATGATAGTTCCATCGGGCTGAGAGCGCCTGTGGCTGTCCCACCATTGAGCAACGGGACCCTTTAGAAAGTAGGCGGCAAAGTTGACATAGCTCGCCAGGGGCACATTGGCAGACTCCAGCTCATAAGAAATGTCACGGAGCCAGTCATCAGCATCTAGAGGCTGAGTTGAGCTGCGATAGATCGCAGGGTTGAGACGACAGAAGTCTTGCAGTGTCACGCCTTGCGGTTGGTTCATGTTCAGCCTTTGGAACTGATCCATGAGCCCTTGCATAAACTGGCGGTTCAGCTCAAACTGTTGGATCATCCCCGCCATATACTCAGGAGGCGGGGGTGGTGCATCGTTGGCAGGGCCATGCGGGCGGCAAGCTGGTCTAACCATCCTGTTAAATATTTAGCAGGGGTAGTTTAGCTTAAAGTAATTGCAAAGGCATCGCACGCATTCACGAAGTAATTAAGCATTATGAAAGGGAAATGCGATAGATACTCCATAGTAGTTGAGTTCGACATACAGACCCTTACATAAGTTCGATTACAGACTAACGGTTACAAATTCGAAATTTGGCGATAGCCCGGACGCATTAGACGATACCCTGGACTCACTAGGCGGCACGCAGGCACGCGGTGGAAGAGTACCACAACAAGATGTAGCGATAAGGCTACATCAACGTCGGAGAGGACGATCAAATCCTGGTAGCTGGCGGTGATAGAAGGTAGGGACAGGACCCTGTGTCCCGTTGTGACTCTGATGAGGGTACCGCATCCAGTCGAGCAGCTGAGGTCCAAGTGCAGGGGTTCTACCCCCAACATCAGTACACTCGAGAGCTGATGGTAGCTCTGTCCTGCTCGGCTCGCGGATGCGCATAGGTGAAACCCTCGGACAGTGTGATGGCTGTAGCTCTGTCAACGCGTCGTAAAGACGAGCACGCGTAGCATACAGCTCCACAGTCAGAGCTCGGAAAGCACGATCCATTGCCTCAGTGTACTGCACCAGAACCCGCGCGTCGTAGCGACGCGTCATGTAGGGGGCGCAGACAGCGACGTAGGAACGGTCGCTGCGCTCCCGAATGTCAGAAGCGTAGGCAGTGAGATCAGACCCAGTCTCATCCCGAGAAGGAGCATGCGGGATGTATTTGAAAGGGCTCTCCTCCAGGTGAGGGTACGCTCCACGGAGACGGGTGATGGCGATGTAGGCCGCATCATGGACAGCCATCTCGACCGACACTCCAATACCACAGAACACGTGGCGCTCGAGGGTCTCGCCGCCCCTCTGGTCGAAGATGCGAACCTCAGCCTGGTACTGGTACTGGTTGTACTCGCGGATATCCTCGAACACAGTGTACTCGGGGTACCAGCGATATCCCAGCCTGGTCAGGAGATCGACCAAAATGGCCGGGAACCCAGTCGTCTCAGTGGCCTGTGTCAGGCGCACGTGCTGTCTTGCGGGACGCATCTGAAAATAAGATTGACGGATGTCAATGACAGTGTGTGTAATACATATTCAGGAGAAAAAGAGTAGATAGTCCAGCGCTCCGGATCGATGTGATTCGAGAACCTATTGTTAGAGTTACTAAAATCTTTGACCCGAAAGAGAAGAGAAAGTAGAGCCGAGAGTATAGAAAAGGAGTAAAAGATATTAATACCACCCAATTGAGATGTGGGCCCGTAAGCCACAACATCAGTGTTAGTAAAGTTTTTCAAACACTAGACACAACTTCGGCCAAGGAGTTGGAAAGGGGGCTACCTACAGGCAGTTGGCTCTGATACCAACTTGTGACACCCTCGACTTAATCGTACGCTAATCATACACGCAAATGCGTACGATCAAACCCAAGGACTCACGGGAAGATATCACAACACAACTCTAGACACAAAAAGATAACATCAGCTTCATATTACAAGCCAGGGGCTTTGAGGGCTATAATACGAAAGCTCGATAAACACACGAGTCAGCGGAAGCAACAAATATCTAAGTACAGACATAAAACATGGGGGGGTGCCTTAGAGAAGGCTAGCACAAAAGATACAACAATCGAACGAGGCGAGGCCTCCTGCCTGGGAACCTCCTAACTACTCCTGATCATCAGCGGCCTCCATGTAGTAGTAGGCACCGTCGGGGTAGCAGTCGTCGGTGGCGGGGACCTCCATCTCCTGGGCTCCATCATCTGGTCGCAGCAAACGGATCAAGGGAACAAGGGGGGAGCAAAGCAGCGGTGAGTACTCATCCAAAGTACCCGCAAGTCTTACATCAGAACTATTCTAATTATGCATCAGTATCAAAGAAGGGGGTTATATGTGGACTGACTGCAGCAATGCGAGAATAGAGAGGGAAGGCCTAGTCCTATCGAAGACTAGCATCTTCAGGGTATTGCAGCAATAGACGAGAGTAGAACACGGGTAAAACATTAATAGTCATATTGTTGCAGCAATATTAAAGTGAGGTCACGCCTAAAGATCCTCCCTCGACTCCCTGCGAGGAAGCAATCCCGAGGCAAACTAAATCCAGTTAAGTAACAATTGTAGTTGTAAAAGATCGGGGCACAACTCCAAGTCGTCCTGTAACCGTGGACACGACTATCCGAATAGTTAATTTTCATCCCTGCAGGGGTGCACCACATGTCCCGTCACGCTCGATAACACTCTGGCCGGACATACTTTTCTTGGTCCTGCCCAGCCTCGGAATATCGACACGTCGCAGCCCCACCTAAGACTAATCAGAGAGGCCAGCCCGCCAGTCTAAATCCTAAGCACAAAGGGTTCGTGGGCCCAGTTCCCCTTCACGCTCCTGCACGTGGCGTGGGCGGCCGACGTCAGTCCTAGCATCCCTTAATCACAAGCGCGATGCATCTCGGGACCACTCGGGCGCGCGCCGCTACATTGCTGGCATGTGAAAAGCTTCGGCTGATACCGCGACGCCGAGTACCCATAATTCTTCCCGCGTAGCCGGTTAGTGAGAAAAGCTCTCCGACCAACCCAGGTCAAATACCCAAATCCATTAACATTTTAATTAGGCCATCAACACAGTCTCACGCGAATCCACCCGTCTTACAACTAATCACCAATGATCCCAGTAACATGGTCGAGTAACTGTGTGGTTGTAACATCGGGGGAATCCGAGGTATCACCCTCGTTGGATTCCAAACGATGTACCCGTCAAGGTGGGCTTAGAGGAATCACCCTCGGGTGTCCCACACTCGCGGGGTGGCATGACAGAGACGTCATCGGGAATGGTGAAAGAGGAATCACCCTCGATAACCACGACCGACTAGCTATACTACAGAGATATCATCAGGAGTACTTAGTGAGGTGTCACCCTCGGTACCCGATAGTATCTCTGTGGCATCGTACAACAAAGGGGGGGTGAATGTGCTGTGTCGGGTCTGGCTCGTCGATCAGAGATCGAGATTTGAAAACAAGCGGGGCAACTGATCTACGGGGTCAGAGGGGATGACTACTCCACCTATACTAAGCATATTTAAAGTACATGACTGAAAGTAGCAGTTCATCAAAAATAGGCTATGCATCAGATGTAGGGGCTAACTACAACAGTAGCAAAATACTAATGCAAGCAGTAGGAAGAAAGACATAGGCGATATAGGAATGATCAAGGGGAGTTTGCTTGCCTTGCTGCTTTGCGGCAAAGGACTGATCGGCAGGGTCGTAGATGTACCCAGCAACAGCGTCAGTCTCGGGGTCTACCGGTAAGAAGAGGGGGAAGAAACAATAAATAATAGCACCGATGCAATACAAAGCATGACATGGCAAGATGCAGGCTAGACATGAACTAACGCAGCAACATCCGTCATAGACGGGTCGGAAGAATATCTGACGATATTTTCCGGGTCTCGGGCTACTACCGGTTATACTGGAAACGATGGAAATGTTCCATGTTTGCTATGCTAGGGACGCGTGACAGACGAATGGACCGTGTATCCGGGTTCGTCTCGCTTTGCTGATCAACTTTCATGTTGAAAATATTTCAATCTGACTTACGGAATATTTTATATTAATTTTCAAAGTTTTATTAATTATTTAGGAATTAAAAACAGATTTAATTATTTTAATAAAATCCTATTATGACATCATCGCGATGTCATGCTCACAACAGCAGTTGACTGGTCAACTGACCAGCGGGTCCCGAACGTCATAGGCACAAGTTTTAATTAGGATTAAATATTAATTAATCAGACTAATTTAGTGGGGAACCCACGTGACATACTCTCATTAGGTTAATTAATTATTTTAATTAACAGATTAACTTATATATTTATTTAACTAATTCATTAACTCATTAATTAATTATTATATCTATTTATTTATTTAATAAAAACATTATTTTTATTTTTATTTTAACTATCGCGTGGGGCCTCCCTGTCATAGACAACGGGTGCATTGGCCCCACCGGTAAGTGACCCTAGGCCAAAACACATTTTTAATCACAAATACATAACCATACAAATGTCGTATTTCTCCACATGCCTATATACGCAAATACATAAATAAATACGGGTTTCAAATACATACATACATACATACGGAATACAACATTTGTTTTTTTTATTTTCTCTCAAAACTCTCATCTCCCTCTGTGTCAACACACAACAGAGAAACAACTCTGTGCTAACTCAACATAGAAGAACCAAATGTTCAAACCTCCCTACCGGAGTCTACCATCGACGGATCGGGGTCCCGTTTGCCGGAACGGAACCGGGGCGGTGAGGGGAACGCGACGGTGGGAGGAGCCCGAGGAGGGGCTCACCAACGTTGACGGGAGGGGCCGGTGAAGCCAGAGTTCGCGGGAAGGGGCGGAGGAGACGGCGTGGAGGCGTTCCCGGAGGCGGTGATGATGATGCCGGTCACCGGAGAGGTCGTGCCGGCGAGGGGGAGCCGGCCGGATCCGGCGAGGCGAAGAAGTCTCCCTGCCCGGTCCCTCCTGGACCGAGCGGGAGGAAGGCCGACGGGGGCGGGGTTGTAGGCCGGCGAGGTGGAGGGCCGAGGTGGCCGGGGCCCCTGCCGGCGGGGTGGAGGCCGATGGGGGGCTCGCCGGCGGGAAGGAGGAGGCCGTGGGGGGGGGGGGGCGGCTCGCCGGCGGGAAGGAGGAGGCCGAGGGGCTCGCCGTCCGGGATTAGAGGGGCCGACGGGGGGGGGGGGGGGGAGGCCGCCGGCGGCTGGAGGAGCAGGGAGCCGATGGGAGGGGAACCGAGGGAGAGGGCAGGGGGGATCGGGCGGTGGAGTGGGGATCCGAGGGGAGGGGCAACGAGAGGAGAGGAGGGCTCGTGGGGGAGAGAGGGGTCTGTGGGAGGGAGTGGGCACGAGAGGTGGGGAGGGGCCCCCACGAGGGGCGGTTGGTGGCGCTGTCGGTGGGGGGTGGGCCCCCCCACGAGGGGGAGGGTGGCGGCGCTCGGGGGGGGGGGGGGGGGAGGGAGTAGCGAGGGGGGGGCTTGCTCGCCAGGGGGGCTCTAGAGTTTGAGGGAGGGGGCGCGGGGGCCTGGCCGGTTGGGCCTCTTGGCCCAGCTGGGCCAGGGGGTGGGGGTTGCTTTTTCTTTTTCTTTTTTGTTGTTGTTTTGTTTTGTTTTGTTTTATTTTGCCTTTTCTTATTATTTCTTTCTTTCCTATTTATTTTACTAACTAACTTTTCTTTTTAAATACTTTCTTTTACCATTTATTATACATACTTTTAATTCTCTCTTTAATATACATATTCTTTTAATATTTAACATGAATTTATAAAATACTTTTCTTTTGTTTTCAAATTTTTGGATCCGGACAGACTCGAATCAACGCGGGTCTGAGATGGGAATTCGATGACGTGGCATCATTAGCGGGTGATCACTGTAGCTTAATCACAATAATTACTGTAGCAAAAGTCGAGGATGTCACACTGGCATCTTCAACTTGAGGTATGCATAATGAGGGATGACATTAAAGCAGGCGAACGTTGTACGACCAAAGAGTGCATGGTAACTGTTGTCGAAGGGGACAATGTCAAAGATCTAATCTTCGCTTCAAAAGTTGTCGGGTGAACCGAACACTACTTCTAGGGTTATTGTTCCCGAACAGCGAGCCTCAACGCTAGGAATTACCCCTTTGAAGGTGGTTTTGCTCGATTTGATTATTTGATGGATCAATGCCCATTTTTCGCATTGTATCCTCGTAAATTAGATTGAGGCTGCTACCTCCATCCATGAGGACTAGTGTGAGGTGATATCCAACAATGATGGGGTCGAGTACCAAGGCCGCTGCCCCCCTGTGCCGAATACTGGTAGGGTGATCCGTGCTATCATAAGTGATCGAACATGCCTACCATGGGTTGTACTTCTGGGCTACTAGCTCTATGGCTTATACATCCTCAAGTGCCCGCTTCCTGTCCTTTTTCCGTAAGTGGGTGATATAGATCATGTTCATAGTTCTTACTTTAGGGGGAAACTACTTTTGGCCCCTGTCGTTTGGGCGATGACGTTTCTCGTTGTCCTTGCTGCACGGGCTCTTCACCTGGTTTTCGGCTATGCTCTTTCTCTCCGCCTTGATCACTCAACAGTTACGGTTGGTGTGAGTAGTAGGTTTGTTTTGAGTGTCGTGTTTCTGCGAGGTCCTCTCGAGTATTTGGTCCAGCATGGCCAGACCGTCCCGATTTCCTTTAAAAAGCTTCTTTTTGGGTCCAGTCCTCGAGTTGCTGAATCCGGCATTGACTGTCGTGTCATCGGCTTCATTACTGATGTGCTGATGCTTGTTCTTGTTGCATCGTGACTTTCCATTACTATCCCAGACTGTCGTGGTGCCAGTGTTTGAGGGAGGTTGTTCCGATGATCTAGCCAGGTATCCTCACCCGTAGAATGGAGGGTCATGAGAGAGGTAAGGGCAGCCATTGTCCTTGGCCTCTCGTGTCCGAGCGTCCGGGCTAGCCATTAATCTCGTATGTTGTTGCAGTAGGAAGCTAATGCATCGGCTACATAACAATGAACAATCTGGATATTCTTGGTGAGGAATCTTCTCCAGAATTGCCGAGATGACTCATCGGGTTGCTGGATAATGTGGCTCAAATCATCAGACCCAGGTGTCCGAACATAAGTGCCCTGAAAGTTGTCTCGAAAGGCATCTTTGAGATACTCCCAACTCCCAATGGAGTTTTTCGGGAGGCTGTTCATCCACTGTCTAGCTGGCCCTTTGTGCTTTAGTGGTACGTATTTGATGGCATGGAGGCCATCTCTATGAGCCATGTGAATGTGGAGAAGTAAATCTTCAATCCATACGGCCGGGTCTGTTGTCCCGTCGTACTTCTCAATATTTACGGGTTTAAACCCTTCGGGGAATTGATGCCGCATCACCTCATTTGTGAAGAACATTGTGTGGGCAGCGCCCTTATCTGAGATGTATCATGCTGGAGATCGGACGAGGTCCTATCACACCGCTGATCCCGAACTCCGTCGTTTTGGTTGGACCAATCTTGGTACATGTCCTATCTCACATGAGCTTGGCTCCTAGTTCTGTAAATATATCTTGTTTCTCCTTCTCTAGAACTAATGTTCTATCGCAGGTCAAATGGGTCCTCAGGTTGAGCCGGTTCCTTTCGGTTGTCCCATCCTCTAGGAGGGTGGTCTAGTTGATTATCTTGTGCAAATCTGGGTGGTGTGGTATCCAAGGCCTCGTCTTTGAATTATGGCAACAAGCGGTGACACACGTAGCTTTTAGTTTGTCTTTTTCGTTCCTATTCATACCCTTCTTCAGCGGCAATGACTTTGGTCCAGTGGGTCATGTTCGGAGTCATGTTCGGCTTTGAGCTACCTCTTCTTTAACTTAAGGCCTCGAGAAGTGGTTATGAGCTTCCACCTCAATACTTCTTGATCCAGTGGGTCTTAGGGGATGATGAAATCCTTGTCTCCCAAGCTATCCTCCTCCTCGGCCAGAGGGATATAGTTGTTGTCTTGGTAATCCCCAAGATCCTTAGGCTTGTGTGAGTCCATGTAACCTGGTAGGTCATGGTTGTATTCTGGGTCTGCAGGTCTTGGCGATTCAGTGGGATTTTTCGTATACTTAGGGTTGAGTTATCTCTGGTTCCCTCATTGGTTTCTATGCCCTTACGAGCTTTAGGCTTTCTGCACTGACGATGATGCTTTACGGTTTCATCGCCACTGTTTTTGACCGGGGTGTCATCATCGCTTTTCCCCATGAGGCCCTCGTCCCTAGGAGTGTCCAGCATGTAGACATAGTATGTGGAGGTGGTAGTTGATGACGAGATGATGTATATACTTGTCGCACCTCGTTGGTTACCCCAAGTCGAAGGTTGAGATGTAGTCAGCAACAAGTTTTCCCTTGCTCGGAGACTGTAAGATTTATCGAACCAGAAGGACTCCTAGGATCAACAAGTAGGTGTCTCCCACCCTGGCGCTAGTAGAAGACGTGGACCTGCACACACAACAAATAACTTTGCTCCCAACGAGTACAAAGAGGTTGTCAATCTCTCCGGCCTTGTAGTTTGCAAAGGATCAAAACACAAGCAGGAAAAGTGATAGTGACTGCAATGGGAAAGTAAATGAAAGCGGTAAATGATGGAGGTGTAAACGATGATGGTGATATGGACCGGAGTCACATGATGTTCGCTAGTGATGTCTCTGTCCCAAAAGACGATAAACAACTATGCTTGGCTAAACAAATCACAGTTGGACAATTGACAGAATTATGAACGCACCGCAATGCTAATTATGCTACTTGATAGTTAGAGGTTCAATAGTAATGGGCAGTACGCCAAGACAAGTAGACCGTTTATTCATCAGCATCTACTTACTAATCATCCACCTTGAGATATCTATCCAGAACATATCGCCGGTATTAAGTTGCGAGCCCCACCCATAGTGTAAACTCAAAGCAACGAACAATTGCATTAACGAACTATGCGTAAGGTAAACAATTCTTGCAACCATGGTCACAAACACCATTGTTTTCTACCTGGTGGCAATAGCACATCCCCTAGTCTCATGTTTCTGTCACTCAAGCTAGACCTTGAGGGGCAAGAACCCACAATCATGCATAACGCTCCTTCTTGGAGTTACAATCTACTACTCGGCCAAAGCAATAAATAGCAACATAGAACATGCATGAATCACTAAGGAACATAATATAAAAGGATAATCAAATATATAACTCATAACAATCTGAACATAATCTCATAATCCATCGGATCCCAATAAACCGAGCATAGAAATAGCAAGAGAATTACATAGATGCCTTGATCATGTAGGGCAGCTCACAAGGACTAACCATTGAAGCACACGATTGGAGAGAAGACATCACATAGCTACTAGTCATGGACTCATGGTCCAAGGAGGACTACTCACGGCAGGTCCGGGAAGTGTCCATGGCGGTGGAGAAGCTCCTAGAGGTCAATCCTCCCTCCGGCAGGGTGCCGGGAAGAGGTCTCCTGACGCTCCTGATCTCGGAAGTGCCGCGGCAGCGGAACAATGGAGAAATTCGTGATTCTGGATGTGATGGAAGGGTTTTCTCGTGGAGGAGTAAATATAGGCCAAAGGAGGGCATCCGAGGAGGTGGGACCCACCCAAGCGTCCTGTGGGCGCGGCCAGGGGGTAGGCCGCGCCACGAGGTCGCCTGGACGGCCCCTCGCCCCCTGTGGTCCATCTTCGGTGATCTCGAAGCTTCAAGTATGCTGATTTTTTATATATTTTTCTCGGGATTTCTCGGGCTTAGGAAAATTGGGTAAAAGCCCCTGCAAAATAGACATCAGCACACAGAAACTGTCACTGGGTGCACTGAGTTAGTAGGTTAGTACAAATATGTGCAAAATGACATAAAAGTGTAGCAAAACATATAATAATGTCACTCAAAAGATCATGGAACAAGCAGAAATTATAGATACGTTTGGGACGTATCAACATCCCCAAGCTTAATTTCTGCTCGTCCTCGAGTAGATAAATGTTAACACAACAATTATTGTGGTGACATGCTAACACACATATAACAACTTCAAAGTAAAGCAAGTAAGATATGCAATTCAAGTCAAGACAATAACAAGCAAGAGTCTATATTTAGTATTGAAATTAGAAAAGTAAGAACATAAAGGTGCAAGATCTCACGCTGTCCGTGACTCGAATGACTCCAAATGGTGTTTGCGTGCAAGAAGTGGGAGATGGGTTGAGATCATAAAAATATTTTTTAATTGAGAACTCAATCTACTAAACCTCACACTTGGTCTCCTTCAGAATCTTATTTTGACTCATCCCCAGACCACTAGTCAGGCACAAGTCAAAATGATCCTCTCCCTTTCGACTTTGAGCACTCATGCAATGGATGACCGTAGGCAAGATATGTTGGCACTTAGGATGGAAATAGAATAATGACGGGGAAGGAATACAAAAAGGTGTGAAAGGCTCACATCAATGAGGACAACCATAGGCGAGAGAAAGCCAAATGATAGATATGATGTGAGGAGTAGGGATTGCCATGTAATGGATGCACATATGAGCTAAGGTAAGCTCTCCAATGGAAGTAGTGGGGTGCATCCAACTTGTTTTCTCAAGAAGACCTAGAGCTCATTTGAGGAGGCTCATCATTGGAATATGCAAACCAAATTCTATAGTGTAAGGGTGCCCACATAGTTATGCATGAATGATAATCTCTATGTAGTACAAATATAGCAATGGAGTACAAGTATGGATCTTTCAAAGGAATAGTAGTGTTGCCCCCTTCTCTCTTTTTATTTCTTTTATTTTAATTTTTTGTGGCCTCTTTGGCTCTTTCTTTTTATCTCTCATTTGTCCTCTTTGGGATCTTTTATTTTGTCCTCTTTGGGATCTTTTCCTCACTTAAGGGCAACACTCTATGTTTTACATGAATAAAAAGAAAATCATCACACTTTATAAGAAGTACTCAACATAAAGACAAGTGAAAACTATCATGATGTATGCAAATGTATGCCTCTGCCAATGTAACAGGATATGCAATGATACTAGAGCATCATGTAGCAATAATATGGGCAAGGCCCAACTATCATGCGGCTCTACGATCAAGCAAAAGCATGTATGACATGAAGATCAAGTCATGAGATGGTGGATGTTGCATGACAATGTATCTCGGAAAGGCTATGGAAATGCCTTAATAGGTAGGTATGGTGGCTGTTTTGAGGAAAGATATAATGAGGCTTATGTATGCCGGAGCGTATCATGTCATGGGTTTGGATGCACCGGTAGATATTGCACCAACTCTCAATGTGAGAAAGGGCAATGCACGGTTCCGAAGATGCTAGCAAAATATGGATGGTGGAAGTGCCAACGACCGAATACTCACATTAGTCAGAAGAACTCATTCACTTATTATGGGTAACTCTCTTTCTAGTTAGGAGGTTCACAAAGAGACAAGTACCTCGAGGAGGAGTGTTTGGGGTTTTGGTTATCGTTGCGCATCCTCGACTCATGGTAACGTGAGGGTACTCTATATATTCCAACCCCTCCAGAGGTTAGCGATCAATTTAGTAGCTAGAGTTCTCAACTAATTTTTAGTTTTTGGAAAACACACGGATTTCCGAAAATACGACACCTATCACTAATAGGCTTAAGCTCTTGGCACCAATAGTCCGAACATTACTCAAATCAATACCTCAAAACTATTGCAAGTTACTACTATACTTAAATAGAAACCTCAATTACCTACTCATGCAAGACACACAACTCAGTGCAACGAGCCAACTCTCTAAACAAGATAAGCATGATAACTCAAGAGAGTTCCAAAAGCAACCTAAATAAAAGCTCTTAAAAATATAAACATGAAAACTAAGAGCAAAGCATGACAGTACCTATGAAAAGATAAAGAACACACAAAAAAGATAAGCATGAAAACCTATGTTGTGTTCTAGAGTGGAATGGAGCGTGTTTCTCTCCCAAACAAGGTAGGATTGCTTCTGACTTGTTATGAACAGAAAGCAAAACTAAAACAAACTAAAAAGTAAAGAGCGGGACGCTCCAAGTATAACACATAGCATATGAAGTGATAAAAATATAGCATGGAGATGGACGAACTGATGATTGTTGATAGACAAGGGGATGCACGGTGGCATCCCCAAGATTAGATGTTTGAGTCTTATTGAATATATCTTGGGGTGCATGGGGGCATCCCCAAGCTTGAGCGCTTGACACTCCTGTATCTTCTTTCATCATCTCCCATCGCATACTTGAAAACTCCCTTCATACGAAACTCATCATAAGCTGATTAGAGTGGTTAGTACCCTTAATACAATAATTCATTACCTGCTAGAAATTAAAATTTTCATGAAAAGCTACTGTTTCTCATGATTGCCAAAAGGTTTTTGCAAATAAAAATTAAGCTTAGGATTTGCAGAACAATGAAAACGCAAAACATGGCAGAATCTGTGAAAAATTGAACAACAGGTAGTAAATAATTTATTCGGGGCACTTCCGCAAATCGAATAAAAAAACTCAGAACAAATGCCGGAAAGGCAATTATATAGAGCATTCAGTCAAAAAAATCCAAATCACAAAGATGAACTGGTGAAATTTTAGTGCATTTTTCTGTCAAGCAGACAGAAGATGTTTCTGGACAACATGTCACAATTTTTGAACTTTCATGCAATCGGAGGCTATAACTTGGCACAAAGCTTAAAAATAAAGATACAATGATGTTGCTAGAGTAGTAACAAGCATCAAGACCACTAAAACTGAAACTAAAACAAATTGAGTTGCCTCCCGACAAGCGCTTTCTTTTATGCCTTTGAGCTAGACATAATGCAAGAAGATCAAGTATTATCAACTCCAAAATAATAACTTGCCCGAGTAACGGACTCATAAGGTAACTTAATCTTCTTTCTAGGGAAGTGTTCCATTCCAGTTTGAAGGGTGAATTGGAATTTAATGATTCCCTCTTTCAGGTCAATGATAGCACCAACGGTGCGGAGAAAAGGACGTCCCAAAATAATTGTACATGAAGGATCACATTCAGTGTACATAATAAGAAAATCAACGGGCACATAATTATCATTGACAATAATAAAAACATCATCGATTCTCCCTAATGGTTTTATTATGGAAGAATCAACAAGATGGACACCAAAAGAACATTGATCATAAGGTTTCAGATCAAACATATCATACATTCTTTTGGGCATAACGGAAGCACTAGCTCCAACATCACACAAAGCAAAGCAAGAGATATTATTCAATTTGATCATGACCATAGGATCCCAACCATCTTGTGGTTTTATAGGAATATAAGCCTCTAGCTTGACCTTATCCTCCTTAGCTTTGATAAAAGAATTGATAATATGCTCGGTGAAGGCAATATTTAGTGTACTAGTGTGGGGGTCTTTAGCCATTCTTTGCAAAAAAGTGATTACTTCGGAAAGATTACAATTGTCAAAATCAAGATAACTACCATTAATTAAAGTGGTAGTAATGTCATCTAAGCTCATTCTTTTGGTAGTCTCTAAATTCAAAGGAACTTCTTTTCCTATAGTTGAGGTATTAGCATCACCATTAATAGGTCCACTGGGACTAGGAGTGCGATGGGTGCTAAATTTTTTGAGATCCTCAACAACTTGTATAGTAGCAATGGTAGTGTGTGTAGGAAGGCTATTAATTCTATCTTTCTCTTCCTTTTATCTAGCCCATCTATCCTTAAGTTTGGCTAGCATTCTTATGTTCTCATTAATTTGGACTTGGATAGCATTCATGGGTGTGGTGTTCCTTTCCTCAAGGGGGGAAGTTCTAATTTTAAGCATCTCTACGTCATGAGCTATGTTGTCCACCTTCAAAGAGAGACTATCTAATTTTTCTAATTTATCTTCTACACTCTTGTTGAAGGCTTTTTGAGAAGTGATAAAGTCTTTAAGCATGCTGTCTAATTCAGAAGTGGAGTTTCTGGTGCTAGGATAATTGTTCTTGTTCCCGTAGTTGTTGGATGGAAACGGTCCAGGATTGCTACCAAAATTACTCCTATAGGCATTATTATTGAAGTTGTTCCTAGAGATCAAATTAACATCAACTTGCTCTATTTCTTGAGAAACCAAAGAATTTAAAGGAACATCATGAGGATCAATATGAGCTTTATTAGTGAGTAAATCCATGATCATGTCAACGTTATCATTAAGGGAGGAGATCTCCTCAAAAGAGTTTACCTTCCTACCTGTTGGAGCTCTCTCGGTGTGCCATTTAGAATAATTTACCATGATCTCATCCAATAGCTTTGTGGCAGCACCAAGTGTAGTTGACATAAAGGTTCCTCCCGCGGCGGAGTCTGACATGAAAATCTTAAGTTTAAAAATATCACCACCTACTTCTTCATATATTATCACAAAGCTCAACAAAATTGTTCAAGTACAAAGCAGCATCATCTCGAGCACCGGAGAATTGATCTTTCATAAGAAGGTTCAGTAAATTAGGCTTAATCTCATAGGAGGCATCCCGAGTGGCGGGAGAAGCAATAGGAGTGCAGATAAATTCATTGTTGTTGTGACTAGTGAAGTCACACAACTTGGTGTTCTCAGTGGAACCCATAGCAGCGGCAACAGGCAAGAACAAAGCAACTATTTTTTTTGTGATTTTTGGTATAAGACTCTAAAGCAAAAACTAAAAAGGAAACTAAAAAGACTAAAAAAGCAAAGGTAAAGGACAACGTGCAACTCCCCTATCTTGTAGACTAGAGTCCCCGGCAATGGCACCAGAAAACTTTGCTTGATGACGAGATAATGTATATACTTCTCGCACCTTGTTGGTTACCCCAAGTGGAAGGTTGAGATGTAGTCAGCAGCAAGTTTTCCCTTATTCGAAGACTGTAAGGTTTATCGAACCAGAAGGACTCCTAGGATCAACAAGTAGGTGTCTCCCACCCTGGCGCTCGCAGAAGACGTGGACCTGCACACACAACAAATAACTTTGCTCCCAACGAGTACAGAGAGGTTGTCAATCTCTCCGGCCTTGTAGTTTGCAAAGGATCAAAACACAAGAGGGAAAAGTGATAGTGATTGCAACGGGAAAGTAAATGAAAGCGGTAAATTATGGAGGTGTACACGATGATGGTGATATGGATCGGAGTCACATGATGTTCACTAGTGATGTCTCTCTCCCAAAAGACGATAAACAACTATGCTTGGCTAAACAAATCACAGTTGGACAATTGACAGAATTACGAACGCACCGCAATGCTAATTATCCTACTTGATAGTTAGAGGTTCAATAGTAATGGCCAGTACACCAAGACAAGTAGACCGTTTATTCATCAGCATCTACTTACTAATCATCCACCTTGAGATATCTATCCAGAACATCTCGCCGGTATTAAGTTGTGAGCCCCACCCAAAGTGTAAACCCAAAGCAACAGACAACTGCATTAATGAACTATGCGTAAGCTAAACAATCCTTGCAACTGTGGTCACAAGCACCATTGTTTTTTCCCTGGTGACAACAACACATCCCCTAGTCTCATGTTTCTGACACTCAAGCTAGACATCGAGGGGCATGAACCCACAATCATGCATAATGCTCCCTCTTGGAGTTACAATCTACTACTCGGCCAAAGCAATAAATAGCAACGAAGAACATGCATGAATGACTAAAGAATATAATATAAAAGGATAATCAAATATATAACTCATAACAATTTGAACATAATCTCATAATCCATCGAATCCCAACAAACCGAGCATAGCAATAGCAAGAGAATTACATACATGCCTTGCTCATGTAGGGCAGCTCAAAAGGACTAACCATTGAAGCACAAGATTGGAGAGAAGACATCACATAGCTACTAGTCATGGACTCATGGTCCACGGAGGACTACTCACGGCAGGTCCGGTAAGCATCCATGGCGATGGAGAAGCTCCCAGAGGTCAATCCTCCCTCTGGCAGGGTGCCAGGAAGATGTGTCCTGACGCTCTCGATCTCGGAAGCGCTGCGGTGGCGGAAAGATGGAGAAATTCGCGATTCTAGATGTGATGGACGCGTTTTCTCGTGGAGGAGTAAATATACACCAAAGGAGTGCACCGAAGGAGGTGGGACCCACCCAGGCAGCCTGTGGGCGCGGCTAGGGGGTAGGCTGTGCCTGGAGGTCGCCTGGACGGCCCATGGTCCCCCTCTGGCCCATCTTAGGTGATCTTGAAGCTTCCGGTACGCTGATTTTTTATATATTTTTCTCGGCATTTTTCAGGCTTCAGAAAATTGGGTAAAAGTCCGTGCAAAATAGACATCAGCACACAGAAACTGGCACTGGGTGCATTGAGTTAGTAGGTTAGTCCAAATATGTGCAAAATTATATAAAAGTGTAACAAAACATATAACAATGTCACCCAAAAGATCATGGAACAAGCAGAAATTATAGATACGTTTGGGACGTATAAGTAGTCCATCGTGATATTACAGGAGGACTAGGTGATCTGATAACCGTGTCCATATCTTCAGCTACCTCTAAGGAGAAGTCTAACCGATCGGTTAGATCTTCGATAGTGGCAATTAAGTGGGTGGTGGGTGGGGAATAAATTTCCGCACACCTAGTTTCAGAGCCTAAAAAATCCTGGATTGGGACCGAACCGTGTGAACCATCCATGGCTTGGGTTCGGGTCATTGCCTCGTCTGACCACGAGATATTTACCGGACTAGTCCTCTCAGCTCTGGCAGAGTTGAGCTCTAGTGCTTTGGCATAGGAGTGTGTTCAGGCGAGATTACCCTCGGGCCTCCGATCATTATTGTTGGATCCTAGCTCGAGGCTGCGTCACGAGTAGATTCTATTCCGAACTCGAGGTCAGGGCGAAGACCCGGAGTTGAGGCTTTGTAGTTTTTGAGTTCATCGGCCAAAGCACAAACCTGAGAGAGGATCAAATCGCCTTGGGAGTCAGCGACATAGTTCAAATTGCCTAACTTGAATCCCTATCCTAGGGTGAACCCATTGATCCGATGATGAACCGCCTTGATGCGTGGGGTGGAACTACCAAAAGTAGGGGGTTGGTCAAATATGAAGATATCACGGGCCTTGATGTCTTCGTTGGTGACTAAGCGAGCCATCGATCCTTCTGACGAGCCTACACCGAAGCTCTCAATGAAAGCACCAATGTCGATGTCAAAACTGGATGATCTCAAGTTGTGGGTCTAAACTATGGATCTTGGATTGATGGGGAACAAGGGACGAAGGATGCGATGTTTAACCAGGTTTGGGCCCTCTTGATGGAGGTAAAACCCTACGTCCTCCTCTTGTTGTATTGATGAAGTAGTAAAAAGTACAATGTTGATCTACCTTGAGATCGGTTGTTGTGGTCTAAAGCCCTAATTGTAATGAGCATAATGTGTCCTACGGACCATGGCCCTGTGGTTTATATAGATACCTTGGGATGCTAGGGTTACACAGAAGTTGGTTACAATAAGGAAGGAATATGCCGATTACAATGTTGCCTTGGATTGTGCGCCAACTTTTCACAAGGGTCCATCTTGATTCCAATACCTCCAATGATGATCGAACAAGCCGAGGAGTCCGGCCCGTGAGGACAGATAAGCGGCCCGAGGACCCCTTAGTCTTGGACTCCCTCACTTACCACCTTATTGGTGGCAGCAATTGGTACGTCCATTTTGCATCATGATTTCTCATTTATATTATATTATTCTTCGTCATTATTACACTTTATTATATAATTCTTATGCCTTCCTCTCTGAATTTACCAGGTACATCACAGAGATGAAAATTGTCGGAAACTAGAATTCTGGACCTACAAACCAAGAAAATGTTGAAAATTCTTTGGACTCCAAATGACCTAAGGCTTCACGAGGATTATTTGTGGAATATATCTGAATTTATGGAGCAAGGAAATATCGTAGGGGGGCACCTATTGGTGCCAAGGCAACAGGGTGTGTTGCGCCCTGATGGATTGGGGCCACCTCATAGCTCCTTCGACCCCTCTTCTTCTATATTATGGGTTTTGACCTAGAAAAAACATAAGAAGATAGTTTCGGGATGAAGCATCGCCGTCTCAAGGCGGAAACTTCGACAAAAGCCCTTTTCCTCTCCGGTGGAATGATTCTGTCGCGGAAACTTCCCTACAGGAGGGGGAAATCGAATACATCGTCATCACCAATGCTTCGTCCTTCATGAGCACCCACCCCCAATGCATCATCACCAATGCATCATCGAATATTATCACTAATACATCTTGAACATTATCATATAATATCACTAATACTAATCGAATACTATCGAATAATCTAGTTGACTCTCAGTTCGTGAGCCACGGGCGGTGGACACCCAAAGAGAAGGAACCATGACACTATCATAACTTGGGTGAGATCCTTGAAGAACCTGCCAGGTATAGGAGAACTTGGTGTCCAATGCAGCCTTGTAGCGACAGATGTGCTCGTCCTCCTCTGTGACACGGTGATGTACCACCTCTGCGGGGGCCTGCTCCCTCCGCATCGATAGTGGGCAATGCGGCCGCCACCAAAGAATCTCCGGGTCGACAACTAGACCTCGATTCCTCACCAAGCCGTGTGCCCTGGAAGTTAACACCTCCCACTGCTAGCTCGGCGGAGCCCAGTCTTGGATATGGCGCCTGTCAAGGATGGCACCACCGAGTCGACGATGAGGATGCTAGCCGAGCATCGTCGACGTCGAGAACAAATTCCTATGAGAACATTATCTTATCATTTAATGTTTTACTTTCTGGTGTTCTTCTTAGAAATAGATGAATAATTTATTTTTTCTCATAAAAACGTTATATAAAACATGTCCAAATTAGTACTAGATGCCAAATTAATACTACTTCATTTGGATAGCAAGCATATTGCTACTTCTTGAGCTTGCGTTGGTTTCCCCTTGAAGAGGAAATGATGATGCATCAAAGTAGATAAGTATTTCACCCAGTTTGTTGAGAACCAAGGTATCAATCCAGTAGGAGGAACAAGCAAGGCCCCAATCTTAGCACCTACACAAACAATCAAACACTTGCAACCAACGCTAAAAAGGGGTTGTCAATCCCTTCAGGGTTATTTGCAAGGATGAGATCTCATAGATATAGATATAAAAGATTTCTAGAACTAAACGTAAATAAATGGAAGCAATATATTTTTTGTTTATAGATATTAAAGTATAATATGGAAAATAGACCCGGGGGCCATAGGTTTCACTAGAGGCTTCTCTCATGAAGGAAAATAATTCGGTGGGTGAACAAATTACTGTCGAGCAATTGATAGAAAAGTGAATAATTATGAAGATATCCAAGGCAATGATTATGCATATAGGCATCACGTCCTTGTCAAGTTGACCGAAACAATTCTTCATCTACTACTATTACTCCACACATCGACCGACTTCTGCGTGCATCTAGAGTATTAAGTTCACCAAGAACAGAGTAACACATTAGGTAAGATGACATGATGTAGAGGGATACACTCAAGCAATATGATGAAAACCCCATCTTTTTATCCTAGATGGCAACAATGCAATATGTGCCTCGCTACCCCTACTTTGTCAATGGGTGAGGACACCGCAAGGTTGAACCCAAAACTAAGCACTTCTCCCATTGCAAGAATTACCAATGTAGTTGGCCAAACCAAACTAATGGCTCAAAGAGACTTGCTAAGATATGAAATCATGCATATAAGAATTCAAAGAAGATTCAAATAATATTCATAGATAATCTGAACATAAACCCACAATTCATCGGTTCTCGACAAACACATAACAAAAGAGTATTAGATTGGTTAGATCTCCATGAAGATCATGAAGAACATGGTATTGAAGAAAAAAGAGAGAGAAGAAGCCATCTAGCTACTAGATATGGACCCGTAGGTCTGTGGTGATCTACTCACGCATCATCAGAGAGGCAATGGAGTTGATGTAGATGCTCTCGGTGATCGATTCCCCCTCCGGAAGATTATCAGAAAAGGCTCCCTGATTGGATCTCACGGGAATAGAGGCTCCCTGTGGTGGAATATTATTTTTTGGTGTTATGGTATTGGGGGAATATTTGGGAATTTATAGGACGGAGATTAGGGTTAGGAGGCCTCCAGAGGCCCACAAGCTAGGAGCATGCCCCCCTAGGGCGCGTCCTGCAGGCTTGTCGTCTCCTGACAGGTCTCCTGCCCCCTTCTTCATGTCTGGCAGGTTTCTTCTGGTCCAAGAAAAATCATTCCGGAGATTTTATACCGTTTGGACTCCGTTTAATATTCCTTATCTGCAATACTAAAAACATGGAAAAACAGAAACTGGCACTAGGCTCTAGGTTAATAGGTTTGTCCCAGAAATAATATAAAATATTATGTTAATGCATATAAAAATACAAAAAAAATATAATAGCATGGAACAATAAAAAATTATAGATATGTTGGAGACGTATCACATATCATTTCAATTTGGGCATCAAAACCATTTTTCTAACTCATTTTTGACCCAGTTTTGCTACTTCAAAAATGCTTATTTCCTGAAACTCATTTTTAAATCATTTTTGAATCAATTTTCTTATTAACTATCTAATTTCACAAACAATTTCAGAAACAATGTCCTAGCAAGAACCCTAGCAAGCAGCCTTAGCAATGTCCTAGCAAGAACCCTAGCAATCCAGCGGGACCCTAGCAAGCAAACGGGCGGAGGAGGCGTCAGGATGTCTCACCAGAGAAGGAGATGGCCGGCGCGCGGAGGAGACGGCCGACGCACGGAGGGGACGACCGGAGGAGAAGCATAGGCCGGGGTTGGGGTAGGGGTCGCGGTCAGGGTCGAGTCAAGGTTGTCGGGGCAGCAGAGTGGGCTGGGGCCGGGGTCGAGGTCATCGGGGCAGCAAAGTGCGTCAGGGTCGCATTGGGAGGACCAGCAGCGGCGCAAGGGAGGGAGTGAGGAGGGAGAGAGGGAGAGAGTGAGGGGCGTCTGCGAGGGGAAGATGATAAGTCCACAAGGGCACTAATTAGCAGTAGCGTGGGGCCGAGAAGGGCGCTACTTCTACAGTTCTTAGCAGCAGCGCTTTACTATGGCCAGCGCTACTACTACACCTAGCGTTGGTGGACTCTTTGGGCCCCACTTAGCAGTAGCGCCTTAAGCCAGCCAGCGCTACTACTAGAACTGGCATCGGTGGACTCGTTTGGTCCCACTTAGCAGTAGTGATGCCTACATTTACAGTGCTGCTCATACGGCATCACTTGTAGCGTTGTCCATATCCAGCACTCCTACTAATTAGTAGCAGCGCCACATATTTTCTAGCGCTACTACCAATGTTCTACCTATAAGCATTTCCCTAGTAGTGCATGTTCATTGTGTTCCTAAGAAAGGAGGTATAACTATGGTTCCTAATGATAAAATTGAACTTATCCCACAAAGAATTGTAACTCGTGATAGGATGGTAATTGATTTCAGGAAATTAAACAAAGCTACTAGAAAAGATCTTGCCTTTTATTGATCAAATGTTAGAAACATTATATAAGCACACACACTTTTTCTTCCTTGATGGATGTTCTCATTTTTCTCAAATACCTCTATCAAAAGAAGGCCAAGAGAAAACTACTCTTACACGCCAATTTGGAACTTATGCTTATATAGGTATGCCTTTTAGTGTATGCAATGCATATGCTACCTTTCAAAGATGTATGAATTCTATATTCTCTGACTTTTGTGAAAATATTGTTGAGGTATTCATGAATGATTTATGCAATGTGGCACAACTACACATTAGGTACTACAGTCTTGTTTTTATAGGCCTATTCTTTTCAAAGATGCACGTAAGTTCGTACTCTCTTGTGAGGAATGCAAAAGAATTGGTAACATTGATAGATGTGAGGAAATGCCCATGAATTATTCACTTGCAACTGAACCATTTGTTGTTTGGGGTTTTGAAAATATGGGATCTTTTCCTTCCTCTAATGGTATACTCATATTTTAGTTGTTGTTAATTACGTCACTAAGTGGGTAGAAGCTATTCCAGCTAGTAGTGTGAACACAACACTTCAATTAAAATGCTTAAATATGTTATTTTCCTGAGTTTTGGAGTCCCTAGATATTTGATGACTAATGGTGGCTCACATTTTATTCATGGTGATTTATGAAAACTTCTAGCTAAATATGATGTTAACCATACAATTGCATCACCTTATCATCCTTGGTCTAGCGGCCAAGTTGAATTGAGTAATCGGGAAATAAATTTGATCTTGCAAAAGGCTGTTAATAGATCTAGAAAGAATTGGTGTAAGAAACTTCATGGTCTTATAGAATTTCTTACAAAAACCAAAGGGAATATATCCTTATAAATGTTCTATGGAAAAGCATGTCATTTACCTCTTGAGTTAGGACATATAGCTCACTGGGAATTAAGAAATTAACTATGTTTTCATACTTGCCAGTGAAAAGAGGTTATTTGATATAAGATCCTTAGATGAATGGACAACCCAAGACTACGAAAGTGCCAAGTTACTTAAAGAAAGTATTAAAAGATGGCATGATAATAGAATAAAAAAACGGGAATTCAATGTAAGAGACCTAGTTCTTTTGTACAATAATCGTTTCAGATTATTTTCACGTACGTTTCCCTCCACATGGGACGGAACATATATCGTCGAAGAGGTTTATTGCTCTGGTGCTATCCAAAACAATAACACTAAACGCACAAATCCAAGAGTTGTTAATGGGCAAAGAATTGAACATTACATCTCAGGTACGCCCATTAATGTTGAAACTAACATTACTTAAATGATGACACCGGAAGAACCCATAAGAGAGACCTTCGAGAATGCTCCATAACTCGGAAAAGGGGTAGGTATGTGATACTGTAAGTAAACTGACTCCAAAAATTCGTAAAAAAAATTCTATTGGTTTTGGTATTTTAGAAGAATGACAAAAATAAAAACCAGCCACAGGGACCCACGAGATAATCCCAAGCCAACATGGTGCGACCACCCCCTGGGCGTGCCCTGATGGCTTGGGAGCACCTTGTGCACCTCCCGGACTCTGTTTTGTTCCTGTACTCGTATTCTGACTTGCAAAAATTCATCATATATACTTCCGTATGTTCTGACCATCGCATCGCAAGTTTCTCCTCTATCCTTGTTTCGAGTTGTTTTTCTCACACATCTAGATCGCCATGACGTCATCAAGCTCCTCCAAGGACAATTTCATGAGAAGGTTATCAATGCTTACCTCCCACAGGTGATGAAATAACCTCAATCCATTAAGATGCTTGATGGGGTGCTTCACATCTGGGATGTTCAAGGACCAAAGAAGGAGGGAACAGAGAAGGCCAGGCTTGCAGCGGTGGAACAAGAAATCTTCAAGTGCGAGGGGATGAGGGAGCATGGATTGAGCGCCAATCACTCCATGATCATGGATTTTATTTGTGAACACAAGAGGACAACAAGGGGATCGAGCATATGATCTCCAAATACCATGATAGGCTTCAAGACCTCCAAGGCCAACTTTATGATATGCAAAATAAAAAAATTGAGTATGAATCTCGTTCCGGGAGGACGAGCATAGCTGCATATTTCAGGATCCCGGAGACGACCTCTTCCTTCTTCAACGGGAACCTGTGCCATAGAAGATGGCGGATAAGCCCACTATATTATCACCACCATCACCCAAGAAGGGCAATTGAGAACATGGGTATGGGTACCACCCTTAGCTTGTTCCAAGCTTGGGGGAGGTGCACTGGTATTGTATCACCATCACATTTACATTATCATCTATCTTAGTTTGATCCTTAGTTATTTCGTGATCCAGAAGAATAAAAGTTTAGTATGTTTTTGCTTAGAGTGCTTGGTTAGGGATATATCTATCCCTGTAATAGAGTGTGAGAGTTAGATAATAAAGATTAGTTTTGAGTTTGCCTGCTTTACTCTCATGCATCAAGCATAGAAATGCCATAAAAGAATGAGAAAGATGATATGCTAATCCCATGGGAAGTAATGACTTGACATCGAGAAAAGCATGTTAATAAAAGTTGTTGGGAGTTGACAAACATAGCACTGGTCATTGGTACAATCCATGTAAAGTTGTGAAAGAGGAGAGGAGATTCACATACAAATATACTATCTTGGACATCTTTTATGATTGTGAGCCCCCATAAAATATTATATAATGATCGAATAGTTGATGTTGGACAAGGAAGGAGCGTAATGAGTTATGTTTGTTTACATTCACATATAATTTATATTGTCATGGATCCTCTAACATGCGGTGCTTGTCTAGGATCTTTTGCTAGCCCAAAAATTTGAACTAACTAGAGATACTACTTGTGTATCCATAACCCTTAAACCCAGTTTCTTACCATGAGATTCCGCCATATCTACCTATGGATTGAATAAGATCCTTCAAGTAAGTTGTCATTGATGCACAAAACAATAAAAATTGCTCCTAAATATGTACGTCCTTTTATTGTAAGATAAAATAAGCTTTGTACGATCTTGTGATGGGAAAGAAATAAAAGCAACAAACTACATAATGAAGGTTTCTATCATAAGGGGCAATGTAAAGTGATGTTCCTTTACATTAAGAGCTTGCACATCCTAAATTAAAAAGCGCATGACAAACTCTGCTTTCCTATGCGAAGGTCCTATCTTATACTTTCATGTATTTAGTTTTATGCAAGAGTCAATAATGTTTATCCCTACTCCAATCTATTAATTCTTTAGTTGGCAAGTATTATGTGTTGGGGAAAGATCCAGATATATATATCCAGTTGGATGTAGGTGATTATGAGTCATTAATATTGAGATTATACTTGAGGTAAATACATTGGGTGTCTGAAATAATGAAGCCCCTATCTTCCTATGTGTCCAATGGAAATGTTTGCTCCGAAAACATGCCGTGAGTGTTAGCAACCATAGATGGCTAAATGATGGTTGAGTATGTGAACTTGCTAAAATAGAAGCTCTTACATAGTCTCTTTTGTGAAATATGATGAATTTTGATTGTTTCAATGACTAAGAACATAGTTTCTTGATTGTCAATTAACTTTATGCTTCATACTGCAATATGTGGAGAGATTATTACTTGTTTATGAGAAGTTATATGTTGAAAACTTGCTACTATGTTATTATTCCTGATGCTCTCACTTCAGTATTTTTTATCGACACCTCTCACTTTAATTATGTGTTCATCACTATCGAGTTTGGCTTTCGCTTAAGGACAAGTGAGGTCTAAGCTTGGGGGAGATGATACGTCCATTTTGCATCATGAGTTCTCATTGATAAGTGTATTATTCTTGGTCATCATTACACTTTATGATACAATACTTATGCCTTTTCTCTCTCAATTTACAAGGCACCTCACAAAGAGGGAAAGTGTCAAAAATTGGAATTCCGGATCAGAAAACCAAGAAAAGGGAAGGAAATTCTATGGACTCCAAATGACATGAAACTTCACAAGTTTTTTTGCAGAATATATCTGAATTTCTGGAGAAAAGAAGTACCCGAGGGGAACACGTGTTGGTGCCAAGCCAACAGGGAGGGGCGACCCCCTAGGCCCACCATGATGGCTTGGGGCCACCTCACAACCCCTCTGACCCCTCTTCTGTTATATTATGGGTTTTGATCTAGAAAAAAATAAGAAGATACTTTCAGGTTGAAGCGCCACCGTCTTGAGGCGTAAACCTGCGCAGAGGCCCTTTTGCTCTCCGGCAGAGTGATCCTGCCATGGAAAGTTCCCACCGGGACGGGGAAATTGAAACCATCATCATCGCCAATGCTTCCTCCTTCATGGTTGGCCCAATCTTCATCAACATCTTAATCATCACCATCTCATCTCAAAACCTAGTTCATCTCTTGTATTTAATCTTTGTCTCAAAACCTGAGATTGGTACCTATGGGTTACTAGTAGTGTTGATTACATCTTCTAATTGATGCTAGTTGGTTTATTTGATTCAATATTTATTATAACTATGATCTTCAACATGGTGATGATTTGTGAGTAGTTTCTTTTGTTCCCGAGGACATGGGAGAAGCCTTGTTATAAGTAATCATGTGAAGTTGGTATTCGTTTGGTATTTTGATGGTATGTACGTTGTTGCTTGCTTTAGTGGTGTCATGTGAATGTCGACTACATGACACTTCATCATAAGTAGGTTTCTTTGTTAAGTAGGAACAACACCTAAGCACCGGTCCACCCACATATCAATTATCGAAGTAACGAACGAGAATCAACTCAACATGATGAACATGACTAGATGGAAATTCCCATGTGTCCTCAAGAGCGTTTTCCTTTATATAAGAGAACTTTTAGACTTGTCCTTTGCAACAAAAAGTATTTGGCCAGATTGTTTCACACTTGCTACTATTGTTACTTGTTAGGAATCATCTTGCTACAAAACTATATATCAATATTACTTACAACCCTTGAACAAAATACTTTGCTGAAAATTGCTTATCATTACCTTCTTCTCCTTGTTGGATTCGACACTCTTACTTATCAAATGGACTACGATTGATCCCCTATACTTGTTGGTCATCAGCTACATACAAGAGTAATATCGCTTTGGGTCTTGAGGCACCTAGTATTGGAGGAGAAGAGAGATACGCCTTCAGCCTCTAGAGAGCTGATTCCGCCTCAAGTGTGCCTTCAAGGGGTCCCACCTTATTTAGGACCTTGAATAACCTTGAAGAATGGCAAGGCTTTTTCAACAAGTTTTGTGATGAACCACCCAAGTGCAGCCATACATTCATTCAATATTTGGACATCCTTTATGCTCCTTGTTGCTTGAATCAGCTCGATGGCTTCAATCTTATTTTGGTTGGCTTCAATTCCGCAATGGGTTATGAAGAACTCAAGCAGCTTCCCAGAGGGTACGCCAAAGACACACTTCTATAGATTGAGATTTAGCTTCATCTTGCGAAGGTTGGGAAAATTTCCTCCAAATCCCGCATAAGGGTTGACTATTATCGGGTCTTGACGACCATATCATCATGTAGGCTTCCACATTACGGTGAAATTGCGGTCCAAACCCTATTAGTACGACCCTGTGAAAAGTGGAACCGACATTGTTTAGTTTGAAATTCATTTGTACATAGAAGTACCAGTCACATGGAGTAATGAATGCGGTCTTTTTTCATCTTCCTATGCCATTAAGATTTGGTGATACCCGAAGTGAGCATCAAGAAAGGATATTCGGTCACACCCAAAAGTGGAATCCATGATTTCGTCGATCCTATGGAGCGGGAATGAATGCTTGGGGCATGCTTTGTTTAAATATGTGAAATCAATGCATTACCTCAAGTCTCCGTTAGCGTTCAGAAAGAATACGGGCTTGACAACACCTCTGTAATGAATCTGGTCTTAGCTTCATCAATGATGAACCGCTCGTGATTCGGCGCTTGCTTCCCCACTTTTTGCTTGAGAAGGTGAGCATTTGGGCATATGGCTAGGTGGTGTTCGATTACCTCCCAAGGAACACTGGGAATATCTGACGGTTCCCATGCAAACACATCAACATTTTCTCGCATTAAGGCAACAAGAAAGCTTTCCTATTTGTCGAAATGACTGGTGCCTATAGTGAAAGCACCAGACCCATCCGCCGTTTCCACGACCTTCTTAGTGAGAGTGTCAGCTACCAACTTCTGCTTCTTCCCCGTTCACAAGTTGTCATGTGATACATATCCAATATATCTGTAATTTTTGATTGTTTCATGCTATTATTTTACGAATCTTGGATACTTTATATACAATTTTATATCATTTTTGGGACTAACCTATTAACTTTCTGCCAAGTGCGAGTAGCTGTTTTTGCCCTTGTTCTTCCAGAAAATCAATAACAAACGGAGCCCAAATGTGATGAAACTTTTCGATGGTTTTTTCTGGGCCATAAGACACCCTAGAAGCTTCGGATAAGACCAGAAGACCTACAAGGAGAAAAAAAGTCAACGGGGCACGCCTAGGGGTGGGGGGAGGGTAGACTTGCCCTGATGTCTTATGCCCCCCGGTGGCTCCATGTGATCCAATTCCACCTCTATGAATTCCCATATATTCCAAAATCCCTAGGCAACACCCGAAATATTTTTTCCGCCGCCTCATGTCTATATTCTTTCGTGATCCCGTCAGAGGCATTTTCCGGTACTCTGCGAGAGGGGGAATTGATCACGAAGGCCATCTTCATCAACCTTGTTTCCTCCATGATGATGTGTGAGTAGTCTACCACGAACCTATAGGTCCATAGTGATTAGCTAGATGGATTTTTCTCTCTCTTTGATCTTGACCATGTTCTCTTCAGAGATCTACTCGATGTAACTCTTTTGTGCGGTGTGTTTGTTGGGATCCGATGAATTGTGAGTTTATGATGAGATTATTCATTGAAAGTAATTGAATCTTTTATGAATTATTAATTGAATACTCCCTGAATTCTTTTATGTGTGATTTCTACAGTTACGTAATGTTTTTTGATCTATAGATTTTGTTTGGACAAGTTGATCTATCAGTGGAAGTGGTGCATAGTAGCGGGTTCAATATTATGGTATCCTCACCGAGTGACATGAAGGGCTAGCAAGGCACGTATTGTATTGTTGCTAGTACGGATAAAATGATGGGGTATACTCATATTGACGGGTTTATTCTTTCTAGATTATGTCATCTTTATTAAAACATTACTCTCTTTGTATGAACTTAATTACCATAGATGTAGGGAGGAGTCAGTCCATTGGTGGAGTAATAGTAGTAACATGATAACTATGCGCTTTTCCATCAATTGCCCAACAATAATTTGTCTACCCACCATATGTCATGCTATTAAGAGAGAAGCCTCTAGTAAAAACTATGGCCTCGATCTACTTTGCAATTTATTTATTTTTATTTTACTTTGCAATTTATCAATCTAGTACTATCAAATTTAATCCTTGCCGCGAACGAGTACATGGGGATTGACAACCCTCTTTGTCGTATTGGGTGAAAGTTTTTGATATTTTGTGTATATGTGTTGCTGTCAGTTGCTTGCTTGATTCTCCTACTGGGTCGACGAACCTTGGTTCTCAACTAAGGTAAATAATTCTCACTACTCTACTACATATCCCTTCCTCTTCGAAGAAATCTAAATGCCATCACAAGTAGCAAAAGAATTTCTAGCGCCGTTATCGGAGAGACATCATCAAACAAATACAAGGTTCCTTCAAGAAAATTATAAATTACTTGTTTTATTTTGGTTATTTTTTATTTTCCATTCTATAAAAATCAAAACACAAAAATATTTATTTATTTGTTTGCTTTATAACTTGTTTGCCACTATGTGTCAAGAAAACGTGAATTTGGTTCTTTTCGCCACTAGTGTAGAGTTATCACTAAAAGATAAGCAAGATGATAGTGCTAAAAGATGCTTAGAATAGATTACTAATGATGACTTTTCTAAGGAAATAAATTAAACTCTTGTTAAAGATTATCGTACTAGTGAAGAGGAAACCACTACGATGCATATGGAAAGACTTTGAATAGGTAGTGGTGACATTATTGGAAGATGAGTTATACAAGACTTCTTTACTTGTACATGATTGTTACCTATGTTAGGAGGATTTATCCTTGCTACAACTACTAGTGATAGGAATCCAGCCTGTAACACATTGCATCGCTTTGCGGTCTCACGCACGGTTAACTCCACGGCTGCAGCCTTACCTTAGCCGGGACGGTTTGCGTCTTTTGACTCACGTATGCGATAGTGTCGCTAGCAATCCAATGTCAAAGAACCCGGATCGACATGTCTAGTCATAAACCAAAGTGGCAGTACCGCACGAGGACAGGCATACATGACCCAACAAAGCAGGTGTCGGTCATCAGCGAATGTAGACGAGTCGTAGCAAGCTACAAGGACTCCATTACATCGCGTGACATTTCCCCAAAGGGGACAGACACAACAGCTAAGAAGGATACATTCCGGTCAACCAATGTGTCCGGAGCAGTAGCGAACTACCAAGGCTCGTTGGATCACAAAGGGGCATTTCCTTGTAAGGAGTGCTACTAAAGTTCACGACTAGGTAATCGAACCCCATACATATCAAGTACGACACACGTACGCATGGCATACCGATATGTATAGATACATCGATGGCATCACAACATAACCATAAACATACAAACTTTATTTAAGAGGCTCGGAAGAGCCACACACATAATATTACACATCAAGGGTCTCACGACCCATTATAGCAGTCATTCAATTACAAGCCAGCGGAAGAGTTATAAACTGTCTGGGTACAGACAGGGCAACTAGAAGGCACATGGCCTGACTATACTACAGAGCCGACGTAGGGCCAGATCGTAGCTGGGACACCAGCTACTCGTCGTCGTCGATGTCTACGAAGAACCCTCCATTAGGGTCATTAGCAACCTCTGCAACATTTATTAAGCAAACATGAGTACGAAGGTACTCAGCAAGACTTTCGGAGAACTAACTACTCATGCAAGGTATCAAAAGGTATTGTGGGGTTTCATGCGGGAAGCCAGCATTTGACTCGTGGCTAGACAACTTGCATTTTGAAATTAGTTTTGACAACTTGATTTCTCGCACACGAGTCCACTAACACCACAACAATACACTATCGTGGAATCATTCCGTCTCCATACAGAAATGCCGTCCACGACACTCACGCTTATCTTGACAATTTTATGAGTAGCCATTGAAGTTATCTATGAACAACATATGTCTCCAAGTAGTCCATATCCGCGGACGCGGCTATCCGAATAGATCATAACACTGCAGGGGTGTACTTCGTCACACACGCTCTCGCCACTTATCGCTATGTGCACGTCATGCACCTCGGCAACCTTCAAGCGGAAGCCCAGCGAGGGAGTCGGCCACGACCGTTAACCACACTAGTACCTAGTCCAGGTTTATCGCCTATCTGAGAGTAACCCGTACGGAAGTCCGGCCGAGTTTTCCGCCACGGCCTCAAATGATGTGCGCAGGGTTCCCAAGCCCACCATCCGGGTGCCACTTGGTACACCGTGCCACTGCCTACCGCATCACGGCCCACCTCTCAGGTCAGCACCATGCACGGCCTCCAACATTTCTATAAACACCAGAAACTACTTGCAACTCCTGGACCGAGTACTAAGTGATTAATAGGCCGAGCGGGGTCATATTTCAGGGCCCAACATGTGGTAGTATCTAGTCTTGGAATACATACACGGAACTCAGTTCCTAAGGACGGTTCCAATGAAACAACCCGCCATGTACTCATACACGGCCTTTCACTCGTAACTTCACCAACTCAAGTTCAACACACAACCTTTGCTCACCAAACACGTTCCACAATTCTGTTCATCTCCCAGATGACAGACCATACACAACTCTAAGCATAGCATGCATAGCAGGATAAGGCACATCACAGCTCAAGCAACTACCAGGTATGCTAGGTTGCAAGGTTTGGCTATTTACTGTGACAAGGTTAAGTCATGCAAAGGAAGTGGGTTCAACTACCGTGGCAAAAGCAGTTGAAGCCTTTGATCTTAAATGCAATAAATACGATCTTAAATGTCCCCGTTCTTGATCTTGATTTGATGGTATCCCAACCTCAAATCCATTTTAGCGAAGACTGAGGATCCAGCGAGCTGATCGTACAGGTCGTTGATCCTGGGGAGCGGATACTTGTTCTTAATGGTGACCAGATTAACTGGTCGGTAATCTACAACCATCCGATCCGTTCCGTCTTTCTTCTTGACGAAGAGGACGGGACAAGCCCAAGGAGAAGAGCTAGGATGAATGAAACCTTTGTTCAAGGCCTCATCTAATTGCTTCTTAAGTTCGGCTAGCTCCAGGGGTGCCATCTTATAAGGTCTTCTGGCTATTGGGACAGTTCCCAGAACAAGATCTATCACAAACTCTACATCTCTGTCAGGTGGAATTCCTGGCAGTTCCTCTGGAAAAACATCCGGGAAGTCACGGACTACCAGAATGTTTTCAAGTTCCGGAGGAGGGTTGGCATTTAGGGAATAGAGCTGGCATTTGTCAACTCGAGTAGAGACATTTACTATCTCACCCGAGGAATGGCTAAGCTGGACATTTCTAGAGTGAGTATCAATCTTGGCATAGTGAGCTGACATCCAGTCCATGCCCAAGATGATATTAATATCCGAAGATTTCAATGCTATCAATGAGGCTAGAAAAACTAGCCTGTCTACTAGAATTTCATTGACATAGGTTATCCTAGAGGTTTGCCATTTACTACCAGGGGTTTGGACGACCAATGGGATTGGCATATCACAAAATGACATGTTATGCAACTGTGCATAACTTTCTGAAATGAAGGAATGAGAAGACCCAGTGTCAAAGAGAACGGACGCTGGGTGATGATTAACAAGAAGCGTACCCAGCATGACGTCGGGATCCTCTGCAGCTTCTTCTGCTGACACATAGTTCACACGGCCACGTGCAGGAGTTGGCTTCACGTAAAAAGCTTTCCCCGACTTGGCCTGCCCGACGGACTTTCCGGGTTGCTTGACACCCACATTCTGAGGACACTCACGGGAATAATGCCCTGGTTCTCCACACTTGTAGCATATCACCTGGTTGGCACGTGGGGTAGCATTGCTAGCTGGACCACCATAAGCTTTTGCTGGAGGGTTGGCCTGATTCGTCTGAGGCGCCACGTAGGATGGCCTCGGAGTGTATCTTGGTGGCAGGGAACTGTTTGGAACCCACAACCTGCGTTTTGGAAACGCGGAACCAGAAGACGAGCCAAAGTCACGGGAGTGCTTCCTTGTGGCTTCGAAGTCAGTATGACCAGTCTTCGCACTGATCGCCTTGTTGACTAGGGCTTGAAAACTTGCACACTCATGGAGGCGCAGGTCTCGACGGAGCTCAGGGCTCAGACCCTTACGAAACCTTGCTTGCTTCTTGGCGTTAGTAGACACCTCCTCTGTTGCATAGCGGGCGAGGTTACCGAACTCGTGGCTATAGGCATCGACAGACAACTTGCCCTGAGTGAAGGCACAGAACTCCTCTCTCTTTCTGTCCATCAGGCCCTCTGGAATATGGTGCAGACGAAAAGCTGCACTGAAGTCTGCCCACGTGGCCACTGGTTCAGCGGGACGCATAGCTTCAAAATTGTCCCACCACAGATTGGCGGGTCCCTCCAGGAAATACTCCGCAAAGGTCACCTTGTCGGCCTCAGACACATTCACCGAGCGAATCTTGCGTGAGATGCTACACAGCCAGTCATCAGCGTCGAGGGGATCGACGGAATGATGAAACTTTGGAGGATTCAGCTTCACAAAGTCATTGAGGGACACTGTAGCATTCCTAGGCCGTCGAGCCGTATTCTGCTCAATACGCTCTAGCAGTCGGTTGGTCTCCCTTTTGTTTCTTTCTGCCTCAAGCATCACTTCTACCAGAGAAGGAGGGTGAGGCAGGTCTTCCTGCGACGCTTGACTACCCTCACCTTGCTCATGAGCAGGGGCATGGTTCATCCTGGTGAACACCATCCTGACAAACAAACTCATAGCTTAGACCAATATCATATCAATACTAGCTATGGATTAAGAATGTACTGAACACACGGAATGCGGAAATGAATATCCGAACAGCATGGTAACAAGCAACCGCTATATATACACCATGGTTCATACACACCCTTACATAGTTCAGTACACCCTTAACCGAAGAGCAAACTACTGAAATTGTGAAACTACTCATCAGAGGCTTACAAGCTTCCTATACATTATTTATCTAGGCCTCCGGAATTCATTTCACATTACTACCATACTTCACAAGTCACGCAGGACTGTGAACGTACGGCTACTACCATACTATCCTTCCGCTCACAGCTCAGGCATCCGCGTAAAACATCTCATAGAGATTGCCTCCATGACCTGGAAGCTCAACCTGCGGATCAGGAAACACTCTAGCCTGAGATCCCTGGGATCCATAAGGACACGGATGTGGCCTTGGTCCCCTGACTGGTGGTAAGAGGGGTCCCCGAAGAGGTGTGACTCCTCCTATAGCTGGCCAGTCAACGTGGGCCGGAAGATGGGTTCTAACAGGGTTCAGCATCTCCATCTCTCAATACCCTGTCTGCACTACCGGTGCCAGCTGCGTCAAAGTTGTCCACAGACGGGCACGGGTAGCATAAAGCTCCATGCGGAGAGCACGAGCATCCCTGTCTCTGTTCTCTAGCATCTCAACAGTGGACTGCAGAAGTGGATCCTCCATAGAAGAATCAAAATAGACTCCACTGAGGTATCCCTCTTCACTAGACTGAGAGGCCGGAACATAGCAGAACTCTGAATTCTGCAGCAGTGCATGTCTTGCTCTCATAATAGTCAGCATTGAATAGGCAGCATCCTGAACTGCCATGTCAACGGTGACCCCCAACCCATAGGACCAATGGATTGGCTTCTCAACTCCAGGGTAGTCTGGAAATACCCTAACAGTGCAGATGTAGTGGCTCTGGTTGAAGTCTCGGTACTGTTCCTCCACTGTGTACTCGGGGTACCAGCGGTAACCGCACACCGACATCACCCTGACCAGCATGGCCGTATGACCCGGTACATCAATGCACCTGGTCAGACGTACCACCTGACGAGAAGGATGGCCAGGCATATGTAAATAGAGAGTAATGCAAAAGCATTGGAGCTCTGAATGCAAAATTGGGCAGCATAACGGCTGTAAATGCTCAAAAACAAATTTTGAGACAACCCAAAAAAATGGAATAGCGTAACCACTCAACTATCAAGTTCAACTCTCTGATCATCAAACTTACTTCCTGCTTCCTAGGAATAAAAGAAACCCAATATCTCTCAACCCGTAGTCTTATAATCTACCGATCAGAAACACGAGCCTAGGAGAAGATGAGTAACCTAGTCCTTAATTCCCGCAGAAAAGACGAGGTTGACCAGAATAGAATATCTTGAGAAGAGAACAAGAGTGTTACGTTCCCTTCCACAAACAATTCCCTTATATATAACTAAGCAATTCTAGACTCAACTTCGACCAGTTTCGCTTAGTAATCCTACAGTCAGTCAGGCTCTGATACCAACGCTGTCGGGACCCCGATCCTAAGCCATAGGAATCCAGCCTGTAACACATCGCATCGCTTTGTGGTCTCACGCACGGTTAACTCCACGGCTGCAGCCTTACCTTAGCTGGGACCGTTTGCGTCTTTTGACTCACGTATGCGATAGTGTCGCTAGCAATCCAATGTCAAAGAACCCGGATCGACATGTCTAGTCATAAACCAAAGTGGCAGTACCGCACATGGACCTGCATACATGACCCAACAAAGCAGGTGTCGGTCATCAGCGAATGTAGACGAGTCGTAGCAAGCTACAAGGACTCCATTACATCGCGTGACATTTCCCCAAAGGGGACAGACACAGCAGCTAAGAAGGACACATGCCGGTCAACCAATGTGTCCGGAGCAGTAGCGAACTACCAAGGCTCGTTGGATCACAAAGGGGCATTTCCTTGTAAGGAGTGCTACTAAAGTTCACGACTAGGTAATCGAACCCCATACATATCAAGTACAACACACGTACGCATGGCATACCGATATGTATAGATACATCGATGGCATCACAACATAACCATAAACATACAAACTTTATTTAAGAGGCTCGGAAGAGCCACACACATAATATTACACATCAAGGGTCTCACGACCCATGATAGCAGTCATTCAATTACAAGCCAGCGGAAGAGTTATAAACTGTCTGGGTACAGACAGGGCAACTAGAAAGCACATGGCCTGACTATACTACAGAGCCGACGTAGGGCCGGATCGTAGCTAGGACACCAGCTACTCGTCGTCATCGATGTCTACGAAGAACCCTCCATTAGGGTCATTAGTAATCTCTGCAACATTTATTAAGCAAACATGAGTATGAAGGTACTCAGCAAGACTTTCGGAGAACTAAATACTCATGCAAGGTATCAAAAGGTATTGTGGGGTTTCATGCGGGAAGCCAGCATTTGACTCGTGGCTAGACAACTTGCATTTTGAAATTAGTTTTAACAACTTGATTTCTCGCACACGAGTCCACTAACACCACAACAATACACTATCGTGGAATCATTCCGTCTCCATACGGAAATGCCGTCCACGACACTCACGCTTATCTTGACAATTTTATGAGTAGCCATTGAAGTTATCTATGAACAACATATGTCTCCAAGTAGTCCATATCCGCGGACGCGGCTATTCGAATAGATCATAACCCTGCAGGGGTGTACTTCGTCACACACGCTCTCGCCACTTATCGCTATGTGCACGTCATGCACCTCGGCAACCTTCAAGCGGAAGCCCAGCGAGGGAGTCGGCCATGACCGTTAACCACACTAGTACCTAGTCCAGGTTTATCGCCTATTTGAGAGTAACCCGTACGGAAGTCCGGCTGAGTTTTCCGCCACGGCCTCAAACGATGTGCGCAGGGTTCCCAAGCCCACCATCCGGGTGCCACTTGGTACATCGTGCCACTGCCTACCGCATCACGGCCCACCTCTCAGGTCAGCAAAATGCACGGCCTCCAGCATTTCTATAAACACTAGAAACTACTTGCAACTCCTGGACCGAGTACTAAGTGATTAATAGGCCGAGCGGGGTCATATTTCAGGGCCCAACATGTGGTAGTATCTAGTCTTGGAATACATACACGGAACTCAGTTCCTAAGGACGGTTCCAACGAAACAACCCGCCATGTACTCCTACACGGCCTTTCACCGGTACCTTTACCAACTCAAGTTCAACACACAACCTTTGCTCATCAAACACGTTCCACAATTCTGTTCATCTCCCAGATGACAGACCATACACAACTCTAAGCATAGCATGCATAGCAGGATAAGGCACATCACAGCTCAAGCAACTACCAGGTATGCTAGGTTGCAAGGTTTGGCTATTGACTGTGACAAGGTTAAGTCATGCAAAGGAAGTGGGCTCAACTACCGTGGAAAAAGCAGTTGAAGCCTTTGATCTTAAATGCAATAAATAGGTGCAGGAGCAAGAACATGGGAGTTATCGGAATGATCAAAGGGGTTGCTTGCCTTGTTGCTCACAGGAGGAACGATATCCATCAGACGGATATTTGGTGGAATCCGGGGGTGCGGAGCCTACCGAAATGAATGGCAACATTCAATAACAATCATATGCACTCAAAATGATGCATGACCATGGCATAAGAATGCAAGGTGATAAGTTATTATTTTCAACATGTATTAGGTTTAGAGTTGATTTGAATCACATTCGAATAGCAATTCAAACGGGGTATTCTCGGATACCGGTTTAATTGATTCGACCTGATGCTCAGATCAACTTGATGTTAACATGCATGAAATGTCATGTTATGGTACTGATTTGTAATTAGGACAGTGGTGAACATTGTATATATAATGGAACTTGAATATTTTTGCAAATTCCATTTATAAAGTGATTATAAGAATTGAATTATTCCTTATTCCACAATTTAAGGTTCTGTAACTTTTTCAAACATAGTTGAAAATAGCATAATCAGAATCCTTGAATTTTTCTAATACTTTTTCATATATAAATTATTTTCATTGGAGTTACAGATTAATTTCTATGATTTTTACAATTTTTAGCAATTTCCTGAATTAGTTTTATACTTGAAATTCTAATTATTGCATCAGACTGACGTCAGCAGGTCAGCCGACCTGTTCAGGTCAAACCTGACAGGGGGGCCCCACTGGTCAGCCTCTCTGGGACTAATCCCGAGCTGACTAGCCCTAACTGCGGTTTGACTTGGCCTTGGGCCCACTTGTCAGCGAGTGATTAGTTGCTAAGCTGCTGGGTTAGCTTTGCCACGTCGACATCCACCGGCGGCGAGGTCGTCCTCGCCGGCGTGGAGCCTCCGCGACCACCAGCACGGCGCACAGGGGCCCAAATGCTGCGCGGAGACACGACACGTCTCCCGCAGCTTCATTTCTGCACTTAGCCGGGGCTGATCTGGCCGGAAATGACGCCGGCGACGATCTTGGCGGCGGCCAAGGCTCGGGCGTCATCGGGGTCTTTGAATCAGAGGGATCTACGCTCGGTTCTTAGCAGCTACAGCATCTACGCGTCGACCTGGAGCTGCTGGTGCCCTCGGAAGGACGAGCTGATCATCGGAGGGCTACCGGCGACGAGCGGCAGCGGCGGTCTTCGTCGGGCTCCGGTGAAACTAGAGCTAGAGGAGGGGATCGACGGGGGAAACTTAGGGGAAACGACCGCATGCTCACGGGGAGTGCAGAGCAGAGCTTAGACGGCTCGGGGAAGGCCTGGGGGCGACGAATCGACGGGAGAGGTCCGGCGGCCGGAGGTGGAAGACGACGGCGTTGCGGCGTTGCAGGGCTCGAGGAAGCTTCGGCTTCTGCAGAGATGACCAGGGCGACGAGGCGGAGCTAATGGCGTGCTCTGGGAGGGAATCCTATGGCCAGGGGCACGGGCAGCTCGAGCTCGAGCTCGGCTCTAATGGCGGCAGCAAGGAGGAGGAGGAGATCCGGGAGGAGGAAGAGAACCGAGGCGGGGAATGGATAGGGGAGGCTCTGGGGAGCTTATCCCCGTCGTCGCCAGCGCGAGGCGGCGGCCAGGCAGGCACGCAGGTGCGTGGCCGTGCCGGAGGGGGCGGCGGCCACCTCCTGCTGCCTACTGGCGCGAGGGAGGGGACGAGCCAGGGATGGGCCGGGCCAGGCTTAGGCGACATGTAAGGTTTTTCCACTTTTTTCTGTTTTTTCTTTTCTGTTTTGCTAATTATTGTTTTGCTAATTAATTCAGCTCCAAAACAATAAGTAAAAACTATTTTGACCTCCTGAAATATTTGTTATAATATCCCCAACCATTTCCAAGGTTTTCAACATTTTTGGAAATTAATAGTTTCTGATTTCAAATTTAAAACTTGAAACCAGTAGCCTTTTTCATTTATTCAAAAAGCTTAAAGTGTCAAGAAAATAGTTTTCTCCAATGCTCATTTACTTTCATGATTTATCAGAAAGTTTGAACATTTCTTGAGGCCATTTTGGGTTCATTGATTTTGAACTAGTTTGAGATTTCCTTTAGTTGAAATGGTGGCTAGGGTTTTGAGTTTTTCCTTTGCCACTTTGTTGTTTTTGTTGAAACTTCTTAGATGCAAATGCAAAGAAGACATGAGCACAATGCTATCTTGCTTAAGGGTTAGGGATGTGACAGACAAAATCAGGTCATGCAGAGGAATGGGTTCAACTACCGATAACATGTACAGTTGAATCGTGTTTCTCCTAATGCAGTAAAAGAGAGAAGGAGCGAGAGAGTGGGTTTATTGCAATATGCTCAAGGGGGGTTTGCTTGCCTGACACGTCTGAACATAGCAATGAGTCTTCATCAATGTCAACGATCACATCGTCGGAAACATCGTTTACCGAGAGGGAACAACACCGACAAACAAGAAAGAACAACAATTACTTCACGGAAATGCAACACTATGATGCATGCTCAAGATATGAAATGAAAGGTGTCAGGGCTAATGTGGCTATCATTTCTTAAGTTGAAGTTGGTTTGAATTAGGATCCAAACATCACTTCAAGCCGGGTATCTTTCCAAGTACCCTTATAATTGATTCGACCTGATGCTCATAACAAATTGTTCCAACATGCATGGGGTTAGTATTTTGAGGTACTGTTTTGCATTGACCAATGTTTGAGCATATTAATTGAAGTGGAATTCAAATAGGAATCAAATTCCATCTCCAAACTATTTATTAAATTTACCCTATTCATCATTTTTCCTATTTGGTGTTGTTAACCTTTTCAAACATGCAGGAAAATGCCATAATAAGATTCCTTGGATTTTTTTGATACTTTTTCATATATAAATTATTTTCATCCGAGTTATATTTTAATTTCTATGATCTTTACAAGTTTTAGTAATTTCCTGGATTAATTTTATAATTGAAAATCAATTAGTGCGTCAGCACTGCATCAGCATTGCGTCAACAGTCAACTGGCTTGGTCATAGTCAAACCTGACGTGTGGGGGCCACACGTGAGTGACTCAGTTTAATAACAGGGTTTTTTAGCTAACTAATGACTTAATTAGAAGTGGGGCCCGTCTGTCATTGGCTCTGGGTTAAACTAACATGTGATTAGGTCTAAGCTAATCACCTGATGATGTGGACCCATCGTTCAGTGGCTCACCGGCGAAGTTCAACGCCGGCGACCACCGCATGCGGCGGAGTCCACGACTCCGGCCATGGGAGCGACAAAGGAGGCCACTAGGGCGTAGCCCGAGTTCGCCCGCATCCATTCTGGGGGTTTTGAGGGCGAGGGGGTCGCCGGAGACGACGACAGCAACGACAGGGCGGGGGCCGGAGCTCGGCCAGCTCGAGCTCGTCTCCAGAGGCTGTGGGAAGAGGAACTGGGGGCCGGGGCGGCACCTACGGGCCCCTTGAAGCACGCCGGCACCCCCGAACGAGCGAGAGAGAGGCTCTGCCGCGACGGCCATTGCCGACAGCAGGGAGCTCGGGCTCCGGTGGCAAGAGGGAGATAGAGCAGGGAAGCTCGATGGGGAAGGAGGGGAATGGAGAGAGGGCCTCACTGTGGACCTCGTGGCACCGGTGGCGAGGTCGGGGGCGCGCCGGAGGCGGCGAATTGGCGGCGGCAACGGTCCCTGAGAGAGAGATCCAGGAGGGGAGAAGAGAGGGAGAAATGGAGAGGAGGAGGAGATCGGGACGGCTCTTCTGAGCCTATCCCACTCACCAGGGCGGCGGGGAGCCAGGCAGGAAGGAGGTGGCCAGGGGACGTGGCGGTGCCCGGCGATGCGTCGGGTACGCAGCTGCTTCTCCTCCTGGCAGGAGGAGGAAGACGGCGGTGCCCGTGGGGGGCTGGGCCTGGAGGGGCGACAGGTAAGCGTTTCTTTTTCTTCTATTCTTTTCTGTTTTGTTATTTCTAACACTTTTTTATTTGTTTTGGCTCCAACTAATTCAAAGAAAATAGGTAAACAACTCCGGGGTGTTATTTTGAATATTTCCAACCCCATGTGAAGTTTTCAACATTTTATAAAACTAGGAAGTATTTGAAATCAATTAATTAATTGATTTCAGTGGCTTTTGAGTTTAAAATAAAATGCCAAAAGTATTTTGAAAATATATATCACCCTTGATATTTTCTTTCCAACATTAATCAAAAATGATGGACTTTTATGAGAACCATTTTGGTTCATTAATTTGTCACCACTTTGGATTGTTTTTGAATATAGACTATGTTGGGGTTTTGCTTTGATTTCACTTCTTTCTTGGGTTCAATTCATTTTCTTAGAATGCAAAGAAAGAAAAACATGAGCTCAAACTTGCTAAGCTCTATTAGGGATTTCAGGGATGTGACACTATTAATTAGTAATTATGCTAAGTAAAGCCTTTGGGATGATTTGGACGATTGTAGAATTGGTTCTGCGCAAAATAGATACTTTACATCCGGTATTTGAATTTACGTTTTAGTGGAACGTGATAAATTGTTGAAATATTTACACAATATTTTCCTCAAAAGTTTCCATGTTCCCTATTTTTTAGCATTGTCGTAGTTATATAAGTATGTTTTTAGTAAAGATCATTACAATTTGTTCTATATTAGACATATTCTTTTTTTATTGCATAGTTTGCTTGTTTTAATAAATTGATTGATTATATCGGGGGGTATAAGTCATGTGAGAGTTATACTACTGTAGGTATTATGCGAGAAAAACTATGAATGCGTTTATAATATTACCTAAGTTTATGGTTAGCCAATTATGCTAACAAATCTCATGAGGTTTCTGTTGAGTTTTGTGTGCCCAAGTTTTCATGTTTTGGGTGAGACCACGATGGATGAAGGAAAAGCGGAAAGACCCTAAACTTGGGATGCCCATGGCACACCAAAGTAATATTAAAGGAATACCCAAGCGTATAAGCTAGGGGATGCCCCAGATGGCATCCCCTCTTTTGTCCACAATTCATCGGTATGTTACTTGGACCTATATTTTTATTCATCACATGATATGAGTTTTGCTTGGAGTGTCGCGTATTATATTTTGTTTGCTTTTTAGTTTGCCACAATCATTATTTTCTCGACACACCTTTTGTGAGAGACACAAATTCATCATGATTTGTTAGAATACTCTATATGCTTCACTTATATATTTTGAGCTCTGTAGTAGCTCATGTGCTCCAAATATATCTATAGAGCACCATAGTCGTTATATATTTTTATAGAAATGATTACACTCTCATATTTCACTTAAATCATTTTGAGTGTCTTAAATATGAAGTGGGAAGGTGAACGGGTTATAATGCCTAGTATGAAAATGATAGATATATAAGATGATAAAATAAAAACTTCCATGTAAATCGTTGAATATGATTCATATGATTTCATTATATTGATGTAGTAATATCAAAGGCTATAGATTCATGATCATTGGTTAGTAAATATATCAATATTAAATATTGTTATTAACTACTGATTTAAGTGTCGGTTATCGAATGACCTGGTTGTTTGAGCATTTTTATTCCTCGGTTAAATAGTATTTTTGTTTGAGTCGGGGGTGCGTAATGGATAATTCCTCCCAACCTCATCCCTAGGAGCACGCTAGTAGTTTCCTTTCAGGGCTAATATAAATTTTGCAATAAGTGTATGAGTTTTTTTTGACTAATGTGAGTTCATGGACTATACACACCCTCATCTTTCCACCATTGCTAGCCTCTTCCCTACCGTGCATTGCCCTTTCTCACCTCGGAAGTCGGTGCAAAATTTGTCAATCCATCCAAACCCCATGATATGATACAGTCTATAACATATAAGTCTCCTTATCTTCCTTAAAACAGCCACCATACCTACATATCATGGCATTTCCATAGCCATTCCTAGATATATTTCCATGCAACTTCCATCGTTCCGTCTCATGAGATGTGTGTGCATCATTACATTCCTTTGCATGATCAAATAGAGCTGACATAGTATTTGTGGAAAAGCCACTCTTCATCATTGTATTACATGTTATGCTAGACCATTGCACATCCCAGTACACTGCGAGAGGCATTCATATAGAGTTATAGTTGTTCTAAGCTTATCGAGTTGTAAGTAAATAAAAGTGTGATGATCATCATTATTAGAGCACTGTCCCGATGAGGTATAAGAACAATGGAGACTAATGATTCCTCCAAAGAATGAGTATGAGGTTCCGAACTTTGATTTTTTTTAAAGAGAGAAGGGGAAGTGTTACTATCCATTTATCACACTCATGCTTCAAAGTAGCATGATGTTCTTCATATAGAGAGTCTCCTGATTTGTCACTTTCATATACTAGTGGGAATTGTTTGTTATAGAACTTGGGTTATACTCCCTCCGTTCCTAAATATAAGTCTTTTAAGAGATTTCACTAGAGGTCTACATACGGAGCAAAATAAGTGAATCTATAGTCTAAAGTATGTCTATATACATCCGTATGTGTTTACTAGTGAAACCTCTACAAAGACTTATATTTAGGAACGGAGGGAGTACATTCTGATGATGGGCATCCTCATTTGCTCGAGGTATTCTTAAGCAATAAAGTAGGATGCGTGCCCACTTGGTTTTAGTTTGAGCTTACATATACTTATATATCTACTGCATCCATTGCATGGAAATACCTACTCCTCGCATTGATATTGATTGATGGGCCTCTCAATTGCCCATTGATAAGCCTAGTCAATGCGAGACTCCCTCCACTTTTGTCTTCCCTTATTATCCCTATCACCACATTCTATTCGACACTTGTGTTATGTCCATGGCTCATGCTCATGTACCGAGTGAACTGGAAATGTTGAAGCGCATGAAAAAGTATGATACAATTGCTTGACTTGACACCATGGTGCTCATGATTTGTACATATGTTAGGAAAATGGGGTTATGCCATGCTTGCATAATTCAACAACTTGGGATAACTTTCTTTAAGCATCTTATATTTTGAATACTAATGATTATGTTCTTATATTCATGGATACTATTCTGTTGATATCAATTACTTCATCATTTCTCAATATCATTTATTTATAAAGAGATAACATAATAAACATGTTAGGTAGCAAGCAACATCAAAAGTTAAGTTTTTTTCATTTACTCACTTAAGGACGAGCATGGATTGTGCTTGGGGATGTTGATACATCTCCAATGTATCTATATTTTCCAATTTTTATACTATTATTTTATCACTCTTCGATACTTTATATAAAATTTATATCATTTTTGGAACTGACCTATTGAGTAAATGCCCAGTGCGATTTGTTGTTTTTGGCATGTTTTCTTGATTTTCAGAAAATCAATACCAAACGAAGTCGAGACGTGTGGAACTTTTTTATGATTTTTTTGGAACACAAGACACCCTAGAAGCTTCAGGGGATGTCCAGGAGATCTATGAGGAGACAACAAGACAACAGAGCACGCCTTGGGGGTAGGCATGCCTTGATGTCTCGTGGGCCCCTCATGGCTTTGTATGACCTAATTCCACCCTATTAATTTTATCTATTCCAAAAACCCTGGAGCAACACTCGAAAGAATTTTTTTGTTGCCGTAGGTTTCAATTGTTCCGTGATCCCATCTGTAGGCGTTTTGTGGTACTCTCCCGGAGGGGGAATTGATCATGGAGGCCATCTTCATCAACCTTTCTACCTCCATGATGTTGTGTGAGTATTCTACCATACACCTACAGGTCCATAGCAATTAGCTAGATGGCTTCTTATCTCTCTTTGATCTTCAATACCATGATCTCTTTGGCAATCTATTCGACGTAACTCTTTTGTGCGGTGTGTTTTCTGGGATCCGATGAATATTGAGTTTATGATGAGATTATTCAATGAAAGTAACTGAATCTGTTCTAAATCATTAATTGAATACTCTCTGAATTATTTTACGTGTGAATTCTATAGCTATGTAATGCTTTCCGATCTATGAGTTTTCTTTGGCCAAGTTGATATATGGATATCACTAGTGGGGACGGGGCCTTTAGCCCCGACCCGTAAGGGGCTTTAGTCCCGGTTCACCAACCGGGACTAAAGGGGCGGGACTAAAGGCCTAACCTTTAGTCCGTGGCGTGTTACAAGCCGGTTCTAAAGGTGCTCCACGTGGGCGCCTCGTAGCGCCCCACGGGCAGGACCTTTAGCCCCGGTTCGTTACACGGGCTGGGACTAAAGAGTTTCAGATTTTGCTTATTTTTGGGTTTTTTTAATGAAATTATTTTTGGGTTTTAGGGTTTTAGGGTTTAGGTGTTCGGTAGATTAACGTGATGCCTCGTTTGGTGTTGGGGAATTAGTTTTCATATAATTTAAATAGAAATAATTATGCATATATATATATATATAAGGTTAACTTATCTTACAAGCGACCATATATATACAATTATATGGAGATCTGAATTATCGGGACTAGAGCTCGTCTATTTGATTACATGGACGAACATCAGTAATGGCCCCTAGCTACAGTAAATCGTCCTTTGTCATCTATAGCTTCCGTCCTCAGAAAGGTCACAAGCTCCTGTGCAACAGCAATCGCGTGTTGCTCTGGTAGGACCTTCGTCGTCATGGCCGTGTGCTATATAAGAAGAGGAGATGAATATGAATATCAATCATGATAACAAAGAATAACGGGTAAAAATAGAGGTGTGAATGTTCATTGCTTACGTCGAATCTGTGATCCTTGTGCTCAGAGGTAAACGTGCGAATGGTCTCGCAAACATAGTATCCGCATAGATGCGTTCCCCGTGGCTGTTGGTCGCACTTTACGAGAATAGAATATATATAATCAAAATAATAATCTAGCATCATAAATGTATTGAAAATAGAAGTATATCATACTACTACTTACCTGAGCCGCTCTAAATGTTAGCTTCTCATGCTCGATACCGGGAGTCACGCACTTGAACCGCTTCCAAACCCTGCCCGACAAGGATAATGATTTGCTAAGTTTTTCATTAATTGATATATCAGAAAATCATTGAAAGAGACCGATAGAGCGCAAGAATGATTGAAATTACCCTTGGAGCATGTCCTGCAGGCTTTGGAACTGTTCCAAGGGTCTCGATAATGGGTCGAAGGCATCAACTCTTCCCTTATCAATTTGAATGTCCAACAGAATCCAATGGAAGATGCACATGTATATATATATATATGTTTCAGTAACTTATCAATTACACTTATAAGTGAATGGACACAACAGAGTAAAGACCCTCACCTGAAGTTGTATGGAAACAGTATGTGGTCACAGAAATTTTGATCTGTTAGAAACCTTAGAAGGTTTTCCTCCATCTCCTTGGGATAATTAGTTAGCGTCGCTATATGTCTTTTATCTGGGTCAATAAACCCAATATTTAGGATGCTCTTACTTTTACAATCCAGAATCTTCACTCTGCATAATAGAGTACAAGTTATATATAGACTATGAATTGAAATAACTAAACAAGTTATATGTAGACAACGAATTGAAAAACTTACAGACAATAGCAACTCATAAGCGATTTGTCGAGGGCGTCGCCATTGTACATCTGGAAGAGTTCATTAAAGTCGATATGGATTTGTTCGGGGCGGCCGTAGTACTCCTGTGGGACACTCAGCACGATCATCGTTCTCCCATTCTTTGCTTCACTTAAGTACCATTGATGCAAGTAACACATATTTGTTGGGAGATCATCTTTGCTGACCAAAGGCTCACCCATGACAAACTGTGGCTTAGGGGCTACCACAGCCTTGGGTATCTTGTCGTCTTGGGAAGACAACAATTCTTCAACCGAGACACCACATGCAGCCGCCAACTCCTTTGCTCTTTCTGAAGCTAGCCCCTGCACCGGAGGGGGAACATTCTCCGTTAACACCTTGAGGGGTGCGATTGACTGTTTGGCATGTTGTCCAAGCTGAGGAACGTCTGAGTTTTTCTTGCTTGTAGTTGAACTTGATTTGCTCCCACTTGCACTTGCACGTGATCTGCTCTTTTTCACTTCCTTCTGCAATCTGCGTGTATAGTCATCAGGCTTATGGTGTAAGTCATAAGGTCTGATAGGAACATTAGCATGACGTACCTTTGGGAGGGGCGACCGTTTGCGCTTTGGGGTGCTCTGTGGCTTAGGAATCGTCGGCGGAGCGTTCTTGGTGGCACGCTCCCGCTTAGTATCCGGAGCGGGCGGCGGTGGAGACGGACGACCCAAGTCCGGCGGCGGTGATCGAGATGGACTCATGTTGTGCTGCCCGACGTCATGTGGCGGGCTTGCACGTGATCTGCTCTTTTTCACTTCCTTCTGCAATGTGCGTGTATAGTCATCAGGCTTATGGTGTAAGTCATACTGTGATGGAAGGGTCGTGAAGTATTTTGCAAATGCTATTTGCTTCTAGGTGTATTCCGGGCGGGGCTCGGGTTCCTTCTTTTTCATCTGCGCATCATGATGTTCCTTTGCTATCCTAGCGTTTTTCTCGGGGGTACGATCATAAGGTCTGATAGGAAGATTAGCATGACGTACCTTTGGGAGGGGCAACCGTTTGCGCTTTGGGGTGCTCTGTGGCTTAGGAATCGTCGGCGGAGCGTTCTTGGTGGCACTTTCCCGCTTTGTATCCGTGGCAGGCTCAGGCTTTGTATCCGGAGCGGGCGGTGGCGGAGACGGACGACCCAAGTCCGGCGGTGGTGATCGAGATGGACTCGTGTTGTGCTGGCCGACGTCATGTGAAGGGCTTGGAGGTAATGGAGGTGTAGGTGACCTGCGACGACTCGGAGGCGGTGTTGTCCTTGGGGCCGAGCCTGGAAGCTTGATGTAGTTCTTGTCCCATAGGATGACTCCACCCAGTACTTCGCCGAGTGTCCTCTCATCTTCGGGTCCAGCTATGTCGAGCTCCATATCATTAAACCCCGTCATGATTTCACCCACCCTGAGTTTAGCAAAGTCAGCTGGAATCTCACGGCCATGCCAGCGTGCATCAGGGCCAGAACGTAAAGCTTGTCCGACGGCCACCTTCATGGATATGTTCTTGAATTTCTGATGGAGTTCACATGATGTTGACTCCTTGATTCCCTCCACGGGGTAGCCGGGACCGCCCTCTATCATTCTTCGTTCATCGTCGGGCGGGGCCTCAGATTCAGCCACGCTGCTTTTCTGCTTAGATGGGGCGCCGGTAATATCAAGTGTAGGATCTTCCTGGCGCGGTACTCCTCTAAGCTCATCAATCTGCTTCTGTTGCTCGTTAATCCTGGCAAGCAACTGGTTGAACTTCTCATTCTCCTCATCCTGCTGCCGCTTCTTTGCTCTCTCTCGGCTTCTGTAAGTGTCTTGGTCTCTGGCAAACCCAAGCCACCACAGGTAAGATGGACCGAAGCCTCGCATTCGTCCTCGATGTTCGTCATTGCCGAGGACCAATGTGAGCAAATCTGTATCTCTATCTGCAGTGAACTTTCTTTGTCCCTCCTTAATTTCTTTCACTATCCTTTTCCAATTCTCCCTGGGTATCCTAAGATCGTCATTGCATATGAGGTCCCCTGTTGTTTCGTCGTACGACCCACCATGCGCAAGGAACCAATTTCTTGCTCTCAATTCCCACTCATCACGGAGTGGTTCAGGTACGATGCCTTTATCTATCAGATCTTGCTCTTTCTTTTCCCACTTTGGGATGGCAGTCTCATAGCCCCTGGCCCCAGCTTGTGGTGATATTTCTTCTTGTCGGCATTTATCTTGTTCTTTTCTGATAATGCCTGGGCATCTTCTGACTCCTTGTACTCTTGAAATTCCTTCCAGTGATTCGCCTGCTTGGCTAGATACCCCTCGAATACTGGCACTTTCTTTGTCTTCAGATAGTTTTTCCATAGCTTCTTCTCCCAGCTACGGAATAGTTCGGCCATCTTATTTAGAGTCCACTGCTTGACTTTGGCCCTCAGTTTGTCTGCAGCGTCTTCATTCTCACATTCTGGCAGGTTGAAATGTGACATGAGATCATTCCAAAGATTATCTTTGTACCTTTCGGCGACATAGTCACTATCGGCTACCCCTTTGCGCTTGTTCCACTCCCAACACTGATCGGGACATGATCCCTAACGAGAACTCCGCATTTCTTCTTGAATGTGTCAGCAGCATTCTTAGGAAGCTTGGGTTCGCCCGTAGGCATTATCACCTCAAAGGTGTAATGCGTCCGTGCATCCAACTTTCTAGTCGGGCCTCGTTTCGTAGATTTGCTCGATGTGGAGGCCTAAGAGGGAGAAACATTCGTCAAATGAATGTATATGTATGCAATATAGAGCTATCTCCAATATTTTTCACATATTACAAGTGATTGTCGAACTTCATATGTATACCTCGCCGGACTTTATTATTTCTTCACCGGCTTCTCCACCGGCTTCTCTATCAGTGGAGCTATCACCTTCTCCGTCATTGGACCTATCTCCTGCCCCATCGACTTCATCTTCGTGTCGCTCGACCTCCATTCCATATCCGGAGTCGTTTAGATATGACGTCGGAGATTCAGTTGGTTCAACGTCGGGGCCGTCTTTGATTATATCTTCGAGAAGTTCTTCCTCTTCGAGGTTCCTGATATGTGGATCCATAGTTCTGCAAAAAATGGACATTTGATTAACTAATAAACTAACAAACTATATAAGAGGGATTGGAAACTTTGAAGGCTCGTTTTATATAGGAGGACCTTTAGTCCCGGGTCTTGGCTAGAACCTAAACTCGAAAATACCAGCCGGGCGGAGCCCAGTCCCGGACACTTAAGCATATACAATAGCAAAATTAAACTAGTTCTATTAATTTTCTTGCTAAAAATAAACTATTAACACTTAAGAATATACAATAGCAAAATTAAACTATTAACACTTAAGCATATACAATAGCAAAATTAAGCAATAATCTAAGAAACACTATTAACACTTAAGCATATACACTATACAATAGCAAAATTAAATGACAAAAAATATATTTCTTCTTCTTGTAACCCTAAACTAATTTTTCCTCTTCTTCTATTTCTCCTCTTCTTCTACTTCTTCTTCTACTTCTACTTCTACTCTTCTTCTACTACTTCTCCTCTCCTCTTCTTCTATTTTTCCTCTTCTTCTCCTCTCCACCTCTTCTTATTCTCCTTTTTCTTCTTTTCTTCTCCTCCCCTTCTTATTCTCCTTTTTCTTCCTTTCTTCTCCTTTTTCTTCCTTTCTTCCCTTTTTCTTCTTTTCTTCTCCTTTTTCTTCTTTTCTTCTCCTTTTTCTTCTTAACTTCTCCTTCCCTTTTTCTTCCTTTCTTCTCCTTTTTCTTCCTTTATTCTCCTTTTTCTTCCTTTCTTCTCCTTTTTCTTCCTTTCTTCTCCTTTTTCTTCCTTTCTTCCCTTTTTCTTCTTTTCTTCTCCTTTTTCTTCTTTTCTTCTCCTTCCCTTTTTCTTCCTTTCTTCTCCTTTTTCTTCCTTTCTTCTCCTTTTTCTTCTTTTCTTCTCCTTTTTTCCTTTCTTCTCCTTTTTCTTTCTTTCTTCTATTTTTCTTCCTTTCTTCTCCTTTTTCTTCCTTTCTTCTCCTCTTTCTTCCTTTCTTCTCCTCTTTCTTCCTTCCTTCTCCTTTTTGTTCTTCTCTTCTCCTTTTTCTTCCTTTCTTCTCCTTTTTCTTCTTTTCTTCTCCTTTTTCTTCCTTTCTTCTCCTTTTTCTTCCTTTCTTCTCCTTTTTCTTCTTTGCTTGTGTTGGCCGGAGTGTTGGGGAGGAGGGGGCGTGGGGCTTATCGGCCGGAGGTGTCGACGGCGCGCGGCGAGGAGGACGGGGAGGCGCGCGGCGAGGAGGACGGGGCGGCGCGGGGCGAGGAGGGCGGCGCGCGGCGAGGAGGACGGCGGCGGTGAGCAGGACGACGGCGACGGCGAGGAGGATGGCAGGCGGCGGCGAGCAGCCTGACGGTGTCGTCGAGTTCGTCGCTTGCCGTGCCGGGCAGGAGAACGAGAGGAAGAAGAAGAGAAATGGACAATTTGGGTTCGAAATTTTCTAACTCCCGCTTATACAGGTGGATCTTTAGTCCCGGTTCGGGGCTCGATCCGGGACTAAAGACCCCTTTAGTCCCGGGTGGAGCCTCAACCCGGGACTAAAGGCCCTTTTTCGGGCAGACCAAAAGGCGGGAAGCAGGGGCCTTCAGTCCTGGGGCGTGGCAAGAACAGGGACTAAAGGTGGTCTTTATTCCCGGGTGGAGCCACGACCCGGGACTAAAGGCCCTTTTTCGGCAGACCAGAAGGCGGGAAGCAGGGGCCTTTAGTCCCGGGGCGTGGCAAGAACCGGGACTAAAGTGTTGCCTATATAAACCCTCGCCCCTGCCCACCATATCCCCTGTTTTTTGGTTGTTGAAGTGTGACCATGCCATGCTCTTGCCACTCTAGTTCATGCACATGACGTGTTCGATGAAATGCCCGAGCCACTCTACTTAAGCTTTCTCCTCTCCAAGCTCGACCTCCAAGCTCCATTTTCCTTAATATTTGTCTAGGTTTGGCCGTGCACCAACTGCGAGCACCAACGTGGTGAGCCTCTTGTTCTTATCTTCTTTTTAAAATCAAAAAAATCTTACTTGTATGCTTTAGATACATACTTGTATAAATTACTCACTTTCATTATTTTTTGTTATTATATAGTGCGATGGTTTTGGTATCCGCCTCCGTCGGCCCTCGTCCTGTCTATGATTCGGATGTGGTATATATTATCTTTTATAACTATTTGTTTTATTTAGTGTTTATGACAATTATGACGACCAATGTGACATATATTTTTTTAATCTAGGAGGTATGTGAACCGGTAATTCCAACCCACATAAAAATTCTTGTCGAGAAGTTAAATTTGGTTGAAAAAGAAAACAAATACTTGAAGAAAAAAGTGAAAACAATTGAGGATAAGAATATGGAACTGGAGTTGCATGTCGCCGATGTCATCGATGACCACAAGATGAAGATCGATGCGATGCGGTTGAAGATGGATGCAATGCGCTTGAAGATGGATGAAATGCGCTTGAAGATTAGGAATATTAGAAAATATGCCATTGATAAAGAGGCTTGGTATCATTATGTTGTTGGGTCAATTGTTACCTTAGTTGCGATTTTGATCGCGTTTGTTGTTGCATTTAAATGTTTTACATAGTTGTATGTTGTTTTATGAGAGAACTTTATGTATTTATTTTTTGCAATAATAACATTTGATCACTACTGTTCTTTGGCTTTAATGTGATGATGGACTTGTACTAATTTGGTCATATGTTCTGCAATGGTTTTTTGATATATTTAATTTAATAATAGAGATGAATCGCCAATGATAATATTTAATTTCATAATATGGTTTTTTGAACTCCATACTTTTTGTGTGTTCAACAATTTCTGACTTCATTTGGTATATTTCGTGCATCTACTTATTTTTTTGAGCTAGTTGACCCTGAAATTGAAAAGCACTACAAATGAACTCTGAAAATGTTGAAAGTTGGCATGCTATCATCATTTCACCCACATAGCATGTGTTAAAAAGTTGAGAGGGCTACGACAAAAACTGGATGCACTTCGTGTACAAAACGGACAATCTCTCTCAAAGTATCACGGTTTCGAACGAGAACTCATCTCTTACAAAGGGATTTCATTTTTGTGAACTTATTTGAACTCCATACTTTTTGTATGTTCAAAATGCACCATTCAAAGGCACATCACAAAATTTCAACAATTTCTAACTTCCTTTGGTATATTTCGTGCATTTACTTTTTTTTTTTTGAGCTAGTTGACCCTGAAATTGAAAAGCACTACAAATGAACTCTGAAAATGTTGAAAGTTGGCATGCTATCATCATTTCACCCACATAGCATGTGTTAGAAAGTTTAGAGGGCTACGACAAAAACTGGATGCACTTCGTGTACAAAACGGACAACCTCTCTCGAAGTATCAGGGTTTCGAACGAGAACTCATCTCTTACAAAGGGATTTCATTTTTTTGAACTTATTTGAACTCCATACTTTTTGTGTGTTCAAAATGCACGATTCAAAGGCACATCACAAAATTTCAACAATTTCTGACTTCATTTGGTATATTTCGTGCATTTACTTATTTTTTTTGAGTTAGTTGACCCTGAAATTGAAAAGCACTACAAATGAACTCTGAAAATGTTGAAAGTTGGCATGCTATCATCATTTCACCCACATCGCATGTGTTAAAAAGTTGAGAGGGCTACGACAAAAACTGGATGGACTTCGTGTACAAAACGGACAATCTCTCTCGAAGTATCAGGGTTTCGAACGAGAACTCATCTCTTACATGGATACTATGAAAATGAAAAGTGTTTGAAATTTAGTACATTCCATACATGCATTACATAAAAGGTTTAATACATTATTACATTATTGCACCAATATTCCTATCTATTATTTATGTTTTCTTCTGGGTCGTAGCCATGGAGAATCTTCATCATTCAGTAGGATGCTTGGGTCAGTTTTCACTTTGAAGGGCGGAATTTCATGAAACTTATTATAATCTTCTGACATGCCTGTCTTGTCATCTACTCCCACGATGTTTCTTTTCCCTGAAAGAACTATGTGGCGTTTTGGCTCATCGGACGATATCTTCTTTTGCTGATTTCTTTTTCTTGTGAATGTAGACATGTCCTTCACATAGAAAACCTGAGCGACATCATTGGCTAGGACAAATGGTTCCTCCATGTATGCAAGATTGTTAAGATCCACTGTTGTCATGCCGTACTTTTGGTGTACAACTACCCCTCCTCCTGTCAGCTTCACCCATTTGCACCGAAATAAAGGGATCTTAAAAGTAGGTCCATAGTCAAGTTCCCATATCTCCTCTATGTACCCGTAATATATTTCCAAACAGTGCCCATTCTCATCTGTTGCATCAAAGCGGACACCACTATTTTGGTTGGTGCTCTTTTTATCTTGGGCAACTGTGTAAAATGTATTCCCATTTATCTCATAATCTTGGAAAGTACATATAGTCGAAGATGGTGGCCTGGCCAAACAGTACATCTCATCTCCAACGGTATCGTCATTCATGAGATGTGTCTCCAACCAACTGCCGAAAGTCTTCTCGTGTTCCCCTTTAATCCAAGAGTCAGCCTTCCCCGGGTTTTCGGAGCATAGAATATTCCTGTGTCTCACGCTATACGGAGCCACCATGATGGAATTGTGTAGAACTGTGTAGTGTGCTTGAGAGAAAGAATGCCCGTCCATACATACTTTTGCTTTCCTTCCAAGTGTGCCTTTTCCTGTCAGCCTACCCTCATACCGAGATTCAGGAAAACCAATCGGCTTCAGGTCAGGAAGAAAGTCCACACAAAACTCAATGACCTCCTCTGTTCCATAGCCCCTAGAGATGCTTCCTTCCGTCCTAGAACGGTTACGAACATATTTCTTTAAGACTCCCATGAACCTCTCGAAGGGGAACATATTGTGTAGAAACACAGGACCGAGAATTCTAATCTCTTCAACTAGGTGAACTAGGAGGTGTGTCATTATATTGAAGAAGGATAGCGGGAACAACAACTAAAAGCTGACCAGACATTGGACCACATCAATCTGTAACCCTGATAGACTTTCTCGATCGATTACCTTCTGAGAAATTGCATTGAGGAATGCACATACCTTCACAATTGCCAGGCGAACATTTTCCGGTAGAATTCCCCTCAATGCAACCGGAAGCAATTGCGTCATAAGCACGTGGCAGTCATGAGACTTTAGGTTTTGGAATTTTTTGTCTTTCATATTTACGATTCCCTTTATATTCGACGAGAAGCCAGTCAAGACCTTGATACTGAAAAGGACTTCAAAGAAGATTTCCTTCTCTTCCTTAGTAAGAGCGTAGCTGGCACGCCCTTGAAACTGCCCTGGATGCATGCCATCTCTTCCTTTATGACGTTCCTGGTCCTCCCATGCTTCCGGTGTATCATTTGACTTCCCATACAAGCCCAGGAAGCCTAGAATATTCACGCAGAGATTCTTCGTCAGGTGCATCACGTCGATTGCCGAGCGGACCTGATGGACTTCCCAGTAGGGTAGCTCCCAAAATATAGATTTTTTCTTCCACATGGGTACGCGCTTATCAGGGCCGTTAGGAACAGGTTGGCTGCCAGGACCCTTTCCAAAGATTACTTTTAAATCTTTGACCATATCAAATACTTCAGCACCAGTACGGATGACTGGCTTCCCCTGGGGTTCTGCCTTGCCATTGAAATGCTTGCCTTTTTTCTTTAAGGGATGCTTGGGCGGAAGAAAACGACGATTGTACGGCTACACATTCTTCCTACAGTTGTCGAGATATATACTTTCTGTCTGATCCAAACAGTGCGTGCATGCATTGTATCCCTTGTTTGACTGTCCTGAAATGTTACTAAGAGCAGGCCAATCATTGAAGGTTACGAAAAGCAATGCTCGATGGTCAAATTCCTCTTGTTTGTGCTCGTCCCACACACGTACACCTGGTTCGGCCCACAACTGTAAAAGTTCATCAACTAATGGCCTTAGGTACACATCAATATCGTTGCCGGGTTGCTTTGGACCTTGTATAAGCACTGGCATCATAATGAATTTCCGCTTCATGCACAGCCAAGGAGGAAGGTTGTAGATACATAGAGTAATGGCCAGGTGCTGTGACTGCAACTCTGCTCCCCAAAAGGATTCATGCCATCTGTACTCAGACCTAACCATAAGTTCCTTGCGTCAGCTGCAAATCTCGGGAACTCTCTCTCGATTTTTCTCCACTGCCGACCATCAGCGGTGTGCCTCAACTTATCGTCTTTCACACGATCTTCCATGTGCCATCGCAACAACTTCGCATGATTTTTATTTCTGAACAGACGTTTCAACCGTGGTATTATAGGAGCATACCACATCACCTTGGTAGGAACCCTCTTCCTGGGTGGCTCGCCCTCAATATCACCAGGGTCATCTTTTCTGATCTTATACCGCAATGCAGTGCATACCGGGCATTTATCCATATGCTCGTACTTCTCACCGCGGTAGAGGATGCAGTCATTAGGGCATGCATTTATCTTCTGCACGTCTAATCCTAGAGGGCAGAAAAGCTTCTTTGCTTCGTACGTGCTGGCGGGCAATTCGTTCTTTCTTGGAAGCATCTTCTTCATCAGTACCAGCAACTTTTCGAATGACGAGTCAGTCATACCGGTCTCTGCCTTCCACTTCAGCAATTCCAATGTGCTACCCAGCTTCTTCTGGCCATCTTCACAAGTTGGGTACAACAATTTGTTGTGGTCCTGTAACATCTGCTCGAACTGCAACCTCTCTTTTTCTATGTCACAACCTCGCCGTGCATCAGAAATGACCCAGCCAAGATCATCAGCGGGCTCATCTGGTTCCCGTTCTTCATCCTGATCTTCTTCTTCATTGTCTTCCATTGCGGTATCAGCATACTCAGGGAACATAGATCGGTAGTTGTCATCATCGTTCTCTTCTTCTTCATCGTCGTCTTCCATCATAACCACTCTTTCTCCGTGCTTGGTCCAAACATTATAGCCCAACATAAAACCGGAACGAAGCAGGTGGCTCTGAATGACTCTTCAGGAAGTGTAATCCTTCTCATTCCGACATTCAACACATGGACAAAACATATAGCCACCACCATGCTTGTTTGCATCGGCTGCATCTCGAAAAGAATGCACGCCTTCTTTGTAAGTGGTTGTGCGTCGATCACTGTACATCCATGTATGGCTCATCTGTGTTATACGACAGTATATCAAATACAATCACGATCCTAAAAATTAGTACCGCACGGTCTAAACGAGGAAATATAGTTGCTAACCTTTTAGAATAAGTAGAAATAAAGAGGAAGAGGTTTAAGCATGGCTCAGAGATCTCATATCGTAGTTGTGTTCGGTGAACTGAAGCGGCATCACTCTAACACACATTTCAACAAACACCTCTAGTGCATCAAAAAAAGTGGAGAGCAAGCACCCACCCACAATCCTACATCCAAGAAAAATGCAAGGAAGAGGGGAGAAGGGGGTTGTGCTATATATAGGCAGAGGACTTTAGTCCCGGTTTGAGACACAAACCGGGACTAAAGGTGCCGCACATGCGGGCTGCCCAACGCGTAGCCCTTTAGTCCCGGTTTGGGACACGAACCGGGACTAAAGGTTCCTTACGGGACAGGACTAAAGCCTCGAGGGAGGCATTGGGAATTGGGGCGACGTGGCCGGGCCTTTAGTCCCGGCCCAGAGGCAGGCCAGGACTAAAGGGTCCAGGCCAAAGGCCCATTTTCCACTAGTGTATTCAGTGGAAGTGGTGAATATTCGTGGGTTCAGGCATACAGTCTCTTCGCCCGGTGACATGAATGGGTAGCGAGGCATGTGTGGTATTGTTTCTACTATGGATAAACCAATGTGGTTTATGTTGGGGAACGTTGCATGGGAAACAAAATTTTTCCTACGCACATGAAGACCTATCATGGTGATGTTCATCTACGAGAGGGAGATCAGATCCACATACCCTTGTAGATTGCTAAGGGGGAAGCATTAAGAAATGCGGTTGATGTAGTGGAACAGCTTCGTGATTCAAATCACCGTCGTCCCACGATCCGTCCCGATCTAGCACCGAAAGGACTGTACCTCCGCGTTCAGCACACATACAGCTTGATGACGATCTCTGCCTTCTTGATCCAGCAAGAGAGACGGGGAAGTAGATGAGTTCTCCAGCAGTGTGACGTCGCGCCGGTGATGGTGATGATCTATTCCTGTAGGGCTCCAACCGAGCTCCGCAGAAAACCGATCTTGAATAAGAACTACGAAGTAGAGGTTTAGGGTTGCACGTGGCAAAGTTGTGTCTCAAAAAGCCCTAAACCTCAAGTATATATAGGAGGAGCTAAGGGGTGGGGCTTGACTCTAGGGCGCCGGCCAAAGGGAGGAGGGACCCTCCTCCAAGTCGGTTTGGAGGGAGGAGTCCCTTCCTTCTTTCCCACCTCCTCTTTTTTTTTCTCCTTTGATTTTTTCCATCTTGGCCGAAATAGCCCTATTGGGCTGGCCTCACCAGCCCACCAAGGGCTGGTGCACCACCCATGGCCTATTAGGTTCTCTCCCGGGTGGGTGGCCCCTTCACAGTAAAAACCCGGAACCCATTCGTCACTCTCGTACACTCCCACCAATGCCCGAAATCTTTCCGGAGGCCAAATGAAACAATCCTATATATCAATCTTCATTTTCGGACCATTCCGGAAACCGTCGTTACGTCCGTGATCTCATCCGGGACTCCGAACAAACCTTCGGTCACCAACACCTATAACTCAACTATACCGAAGCATCACCGAACCTTAAGTGTGCAGACCGTGCGGGTTCGAGAACTATGCAGACATGACGTGAGACACTCCCCGGTCAATATCCAACAGCGGGACCTGGATGTCCATATTGGATCCTACATATTCTACAAAGATCTTATCGGTTGAACCTATGTGCCAAGGATTCATATAATTCCGTATAGCATTCCCTTTGTCCTTCGGTATGTTACTTGCCCAAGATTTGATCGTCGGTATCCCTATACCTATTTCATTCTCATTACCGGCAAGTCTTTTACTCGTCCCGTAATACAAGATCCCGTGACTAACACTTTAGTCACATTGCTTGCAAGGCTTATATGTGATGTTGTATTACCGAGTGCGCCCCGAGATACCTCTCCGTCACACGAAGTGACAAATCCCAGCCTTGATCCATGCTAACTCAATGGACACCTTCGGAGATACCTATAGAGCACCTTTATAGTCACCCAGTAACATTGCGACGTTTGATACACACAAGGCATTCCTCCGGTGTTAGTGAGTTACATGATCTCATGGTCATAGGAATGAATACTTGACACGTAGAAAACAATAGCAACAAAATGACACGATCACATGCTACATTTATATTTTGGGTCGTGTCCATCACATCTTTTTCCCAATGATGTGATCCAGTCATCAAGTAACAACACTTGTATATGGTAAAAAAACCTTAACCATCTTTGATCAATTGGCTAGTCAACTAGAGGCTTACTAGGGACATAGGTTTGACAATATATCCACACATGCATTTATATTTTCATTCAATACACTTATAGCATGGATATTAAACGATTATCTTGAAACAGGAAATATAATAATAACTATTTTATCATTGCCTCTAGGGCATATTTCCAAGAGTCTCCCAATTGCACTAGTTAATAATCTAGTCTCACATCTCTATGCGATTTACATTGGAATGAATCTAACGCCCATACAGTTCTGGTGTTGATCATGCTTTGCTCGTAAAATAGGTTTAGTCAGCGGATCTGCAACATTCAGATCCATGTGCACTTTGCAACTATTTACGTCCTCTCCTTGGACATAGTCATGGATCAGGTTGAAGCATCATTTGATGTGTCTGGTCTTCTTGTGAAACCTTGGTTCCTTGGCTAGAGCAATGGCACCAGTGTTGTCACAGAACATAGTTATTGGATTTAGTGCACTCGGCACAACTCCAAGATCCGTCATGAACTGTTTCATCTAGACACCCTCCTTAGCCGCCTCCGAGGCAGCCATGTACTTCGCTTCACATGTAGAATCGTCTACGACGCTTTTCTTGGAACTGCACGAGATTACCTTACCCCCATTGAGAATAAATACGTATCCGGTTTGAGACTTAGATTCATCCGGATCAGTGTCAAAGCTTGCATCGACCTAACCTGCTATGGCAACAAAAGTCCTTCCCCAGCAACGCCAGGAATTCTTCTTGCTACTTCTCTTGTTTGCGTCGGTTTTTCCCTTGAAGAGGAAAGGGTGATGCAGCACAGGAGCAGTAAGTATTTCCCTCAGTTTGAGAACCAAGGTATCGATCCAGAAGGAGGGTCTCGTTAAGTCCAGAGTACCTGCGCAAACACAAACGAGCTTGCACCCAACGCTTCAACGGAGTTGTCAATCCCTTCAAGATTGTTTGCAAAGTGAGATCTGAAGGCGGAAAATGCAACGAAGTAAAAAGGTGTAAGGCTGAAAATATGGTGTGGAGTAGACCCGGGGGCCATAGTGTTCACTAGAGGCTTCTCTCAAAATGGCAAATATCACGGTGGGTGAACAAATTACTGTCGAGCAATTGATAGAACCGCGCAAAGTCATGACGATATCTAAGGCAATGATCATACATATAAGCATCACATCCGAGACAAGTAGACCGATACTTTCTGCATCTACTACTATTACTCCACACATCGACCGTTATCCAGCATGCATCTAGTGTATTGAGTTCATGAGGAATAGAGTAACGCTTTAAGCAAGATGACATGATGTAGAGGGATAATCTCAAACCAATGATGAAAACCCCATCTTTTTACCCTTGATGGAAACAACACGATGCGTGCCTCGCTACCCCTTCTGTCACTGGGTGAGGTCACCACACGGTATGAACCCAAAACCAAGCACTTCTCCCATTGAAAGAATCAAAGATCTAGTTGGCCAAACAAAACCCACAACTCGAAGAGAATTACAAGGATATGAAATCATGCATAAGAGAGATCAGAAGAAACTCAAATAAGATTCATAGATTATCTGATCATAAATCCACAATTCATCGGATCTCGACAAACACACCGCAAAAGAACTTTACATCGGATAGATCTCCATGAAGATCATGGAGAACTTTGTATTGAAGATCCAAGAGTGAGAAGAAGCCATCTAGTTACTAGCTATGGACCCGTAGGTCTATGGTGAACTACTCACGCATCATCGGAGAGGTCATGGTGTTGATGAAGAAGCCCTCCGTACCCGAATCCCCCTCCGGCAGGGCACCAGAACGTGCCTCGATGGGATCTTGCGGAGACAGAAGCTTGCGGCGGCGGAAAAGTACTTTCGATGATCTCTTGATTTTTGGTGGAATTTTTGGGGATATATAGGCGCAAACCCTAGGGCAAAGGACGTCCAGGGGGCCCACAAGCCTTTGGGCTGCGGCCTCCCCCCTGGCCGCGGGGTGAGGGCTTGTGGGGCCCCAGGGCCCCCCTGCCTTGGCTCTCAAGTCTCGTGATCTTCTTTCGTTACGGAAAAAATCTTTTCGGGGATTTTATTCCGTTTGGACTTCGTTTCAAAATCTCCTCTGGAAGGGGTCAAAAAGATGGAACAAACAGGAACTAGCACTTGGCACTGAGTTAATAAGTTAGTCCCAAAAATATATAAAAGGCATGCAAAACATCCAAAGTTTGACAAGATAATAGCATGAAACCATCAAAAATTATAGATACGTTGGAGACCTGCCTTAGTCCTTTTCAGGTACTTCAGAATATTCTTGACCGCCGCCGAGTGTTCCACTCCAGGAACACTTTGAAACCTGCCTGCTATACTTATGGCGAGGATGACGTCCGGTCTTGTGCACAACATTGCATACATGATAAACCCTACGGTTGAAGCATAGGGGACAGTACTAATATTTTCTCTATCTTCTGCAGTTACTGGACATTGGGTCTTACTCAACTTTATACCTTGTAACACAGGAAAGAACCCTTTCTTGGATTGTTCCATTTTGAATTTCTTCAAAACTTTCTAAAGGTATGTGTTTTGTAAAAGTCCTATCAGGCGTCTCGATCTATCTCTATAGATCTTAATACCTAATATGTAAGCAGCTTCTCCTAGGTCCTTCATTGAAAAAGTTTTGTTCAAGTAATCCTTTACGCTCTCCAAATAATCCACATTGTTTCCAATCAGCAATATGTCATCCACATATAATATAGGAAACACTATAGGGCTCCCACTCACTTTCTTGTATATACAAGATTCTCCAACAACTTGTATAAACCCAAACGCCTTGATCACCTCATCAAAGCGCTTATTCCAACTCCGAGATGCTTGCACCAGTCCATAAATGGATCGCTGGAGCTTGCATACTTTGTTAGCATTCTTTGGATCGAAAAAACCTTCGGGTTGCATCATATACAACTCGTCCTTAAGAAACCCATTAAGGAACGCCGTTTTGACATCCATCTGCCAGATTTCATAATCGAAAAATGCAGCTATTGCTAACATGATTCGGACAGATTTAAGCATCGCTACTCGTGAGAATATCTCATCGTAGTCAACTCCTTGAACTTGTGAAAAACCCTTTTCCACAATTCGAGCTTTATAAACGGTCACATTACCGTCCGCGTCCGTCTTATTCTTAAAGATCCATTTGTTCTGAATAGCCTTGCAACCTTCAGGTTATACTTCCAAAGTCCATACTTTGTTTTCATAGATAGATCCAATCTCGTATTTCATGTCCTCTAACCATTTGTTGGAATCTGGGCCCACCATTGCTTCTTCATAATTCGTTGGCTCGTTGTTGTCTAACAACATGATAGATAAGACAAGATTCCCGTACCACTCACGAGCAGTACGTGATCTTGTCGACCTGCGAGGTCCGACAGCAACTTGAAATGAAGCTTCATGATCATCATCATTAGCTTCCTCCTCAACTGGTGTTGCCTCGACATAGATTTCTCTCTACCCTGCCCCACCATTTTCTTGGAGCAGAGGTTCCACAACCTCATCAAGTTCTATCTTCCTCCCACTCAATTCTTTCGAGAGAAACTCTTTCTCAAGAAAAGCTCCGCTCTTAGCAACAAACACTTTGCCCTCGGATCTGAGATAGAAGGTGTACCCGACTGTATCTTTTGGGTAACCTATGAAGATGCACTTTTCCGCTTTCGGTTCCATCTTTTCAGGCTGAAGCTTTTTGACATAAGCATCACATGCCCAAACTTTAAGAAATGACAACTTTGGCCTCTTGCCATGCCATAGCTCATATGGTGTCGTCTCAATGGATTTTGATGGTGCCCTATTTAAAGTGAATGCAGCTGTCTCTAATGCATAACCCCAAAACAGTAATGGCAAATCGGCAAGAGACATCATAGATCGCACCATATCTAACAAACTACGATTACAACGTTCAGACACACCATTACGTTGTGGTGTTCTAGGCGATGTCAATTGTGAAATGATTCCACATTGTCTTAAGTGAGCACCAAACTCGAAACTCAGATATTCGCCCCCTCGATCAGATCGTAGGAACTTGATCTTCTTGGTACGATGATTTTCAACTTCACTCTGAAATTGTTTAAACTTTTCAAACATTTCAGACTTGTGCTTCATCAAGTAAATATATCCATACCTACTCAAATTATCAGTGAAGGTGAGAAAATAACGATATTCGCCGCGCGCCTCTACACTCATTGGTCCACACACATCAGTATGTATGATTTCCAACAAGTCACTTGCACACTCCATTATTCCAGAGAACAGAGTCTTAGTCATCTTGCCCATGAGGCATGGTTCGCACGTGTCAAGTGATTCAAAATCAAGTGACTCCAAAAGCCCATCAGCATGGAGTTTCTTCATGCGCTTTACACCAATATGACCTAAGCGTCAGTGCCAAAAAAAGGGGATGCTATCATTCTTAACTCTACATATTTTGGTCTCAATGTTATGGATATGTGTGTTATCACAATCAAGATTCCATATGAACAAACCCCTCACATTGGGAGCTTGACCGTAAAATATATTACTCATATAAATAGAACAACCATTATTCTATAACTTAAAAGAGTAACCGTCTCGCAATAAACAAGATCCAGATATAATGTTCATGCTTAACGCAGGCACTAAATAACAATTATTTAAGTTCATAACTAATCCCGATGGTAACTGAAGTCAGACCGTGCCGACGGTGATTGCATCAACCTTGGAACTATTTCGCACGCGCATCGTCACTTCATCCTTCGCCAGCCTTCGTTTATTCCGCAGTTCCTGCTTCGAGTTGCAAATGTGAGCAACAGAACTGGTATGAAATACACATGCACTACTACGAGAGTTGGTTAGGTACAGATCAATAACATGTATATCACATATACTTGGTTTGGCGTTGGCCGCATTCTTATCAGCCAAATACTTGGGGCAGTTGCGCTTCCAGTGACCCATCCCTTGCAATAATAGCACTCAGTTTCCGACTTAGGTCCAGCCTTGGGTTTCTTCATCGGAGGTGCAACAGTTTTGCCGCTCTTCTTGGAGTTACCCTTCTTGCCTTTGCCATTTCTCTTGAAACCAATGGTCTTATTGACCATCAACACTTAATGTTCTTTCTGGATTTCTGACTCCGCGACTTTCACCATCGCAAATAACTCGTCGGGTGACTTATTTATCCCTTGCATGTTATAGTTCAACACAAAGCTCTTGTAGCTAGGTTGCATGTTATAGTTCAACACTAACAGACGAATTCTCCTCCATTTTGCAAGCATAGAATTTATCGGAGGTCTCATAGCTCTCGATCCGGGCATTCTTCTCAAAGATAAACTTCAACTCTTGGAACATCTCATATGCTCCATGACATTCAAAGCGTCGTTGAAGTCCCGGTACTAAGCCATACAAGACTGTGCATTGAACTACTGAGTAGTCCTCCTTACGTGCTTGCCAAACATTCAAAACATCTTGATCAGCCGTAGCGGGTGGTTCATCTCCTAGTGCAGTATGAAGGACATAATTTTTTTGACCAGCTTGTAGGATAAGCCTCAGATTACGAGGCCAGTCTACAAAGTTGCTACCATCATCTTTCAGCTTAGCTTTCTCTAGGAACGTATTGAAATTCGGGGTTGCTACTGTGCGAGCCATTGATCTACAATATAAAATATTGCAAAGTGTACTTAGACTATGTTCAAGACAACTAGAGTTCAGCTAATCATATTACTAATAAACTCCCACTAAAATAGACATCCCTCTAGTTATTTGTGTGTGGCATGATCCAAATTCACTAACTCAAGTACGATCATCACGTGAGTTGAGTGTAGTTTCAGTGGTAAACATCTCTATGCTAATCATATCAACCATATGATTCATGCTCGACCTTTCGGTCTCTTGTGTTCTGAGGCCATGTATGTACATGCTAGGCTCGTCAAGTTTAACCCGAGTGTTCAGTGTGTGCAACTGTTTTGCACCAATTGTATGTGACGTTGAGTCTATCACACCCGATCATCACGTGGTGTCTCAAAACGACCAACTGTTGCAACGGTGCACAGTCGGGGAGAACACAATTTTATCTTGAAATTTTAGTGAGGGATCACCTTATAATGCTACCGTCGTTCTAAGCAAGATAAGGTGCATAAAAGGATTAACATCACATGCAATTCATAAGTGACATGATATGGCCATGATCTTGAGCTTCTTGATCTCCATCACCAAAGCACCGGCATGATCTTCATAGTCACCGGCGCCACACCATGATCTCCATCATCATGATTTCCATCATCGTGTCACCATCGAGGTTGTCGTGCTATCTATGCTATCACTACTAAAGCTACAACCTAGCAATATAGTAAACGCATCTGCAAGCATAAACATTAATTTAAAGACAACCCTATGGCTCCTGTCGGTTGCCGTAGCATCGACATGCAAGTCGATATTTAACTATTATAACATGATAATCTCATACATCCAATATATCACATCATGTCTTTGGCCATATCATATCACATGCATACCCTGCAAAAAGAAGTTATACGTCCTCTAATTTGTGGTTGCATGTTTTACGTGGCTGTTATGGGTATCTAGTATGATCGCATCTTACTTACAAAAAACCACAACGGTGATGTGCAAATTGCTATTTAACATCTCTCCAAGGACCGCCTCGGTCAAATGTTGGAAATATGCCCTAAAGGCAATAATAAATTAGTTATTATTATATTTCTTTGTTCGTGATAATCGTTTATTATCCATGCTATAATTGTATTGATTGGAAACACAAATACATGTGTGGATACATAGACAAAACACTGTCCCTAGTAAGCCTCTAGTTGACTAGCTCGTTGATCAAAGATGGTCAAGGTCTCCTAACCATAGACAAGTGTTGTCACTTGATAACGGGATCACATCATTAGGAGAATCATGTGATGGACAAGACCCAAACTATGAACGTAGCATATTGATCGTGTCGTTTTATTGCTATAGTTTTCTGCGTGTCAAGTATTTGTTCCTATGACCATGAGATCATATAACTCACTAGCACCAGAGGAATGCCTTGTTGTATCAAACTTCACAACGTAACTGGGTGACTATAAAGGTGCTCTACAGGTATCTCCGAAGGTGTCCGTTGAGTTAGTATGGATCAAGACTGGGATTTGTCACTCCGTGTGACGGAGAGGTATCTCGGGGCCCACTCGGTAATATAACATCTCACACAAGCCTTGCAAGCAATGTGACTAAGTGTAAGTCACGGGATCTTGTATTAAGGAACGAGAAAAGAGACTTGCCGGTAACGAGATTGAAATAAGTATGCGGATACCGACGATCAAATCTCGGGCAAGTAACATACCGAAGGACAAAGGGAATGACATACGGGATTATATGAATCCTTGACACTGAGGTTCAACGATAAGATCTTCAGAGAATATGTAGGATCCAATATGGGCATCCAGGTCCCGCTATTGGATATTGACCGAGGATTGTCTCAGGTCATGTCTACTTAGTTCTCGAACCCGCAGGGTCTGCACACTTAAGGTTCGGTGATGTTTCGGTATAGTTGAGTTATAGGTGTTGGTAACCGAAAATTGTTCGGAGTCCCAGATGAGATCCAGGACGTCACGAGGAGCTCCGGAATGGTCCGGAGGTAAAGATTGATATATAGGAAGTCCTATTTTGGTCACCGGAAAAGTTTCGGGCTCATCGGTAGTGTACCGGGAGTGCCGGGAGGGGTGTCGGGGACCATATGGAGGGGTGTCACGCCCCAAGGGGTCTCATGGGCTATGGGAAGAGATAAACCAGCCCCTACTGGGCTGGAATAAGTTCCCACTAAGGCCCATAAGGTGGAGATCGTCATCGAGTTGTACGTTTGCTGAACGCGGAGGTGCCGTCCGTTCGGCACTAGATTGGAACGGATCATGAGACGGATCGCAAGACGGTTCGTGCAACGGATCGCGAGATGGTTTGTGGGACGGATCGTGGGATGGATCGTGGGACGGATCGCGGGACGGTTCGTGGGACGGATCGCGGGACGGTTCGTGGGACGGTTCGTGGGGTGGTTCGAGGGACGTGAAGACATTCCACTACATCAACCGCGTTTCTTAACGCTTCCTGCTGTGCGATCTACAAGGGTACGTAGATCCAAATCTCCTCTCGTAGATGGACATCACCATGATAGGTCTTGTGCGCGTAGGAAATTTTTTGTTTCCCATGCGACGTTCCCCAACAATGGCATCATGAGCTAGGTTCGTGGGTAGATGTTATCTCGAGTAGAACACAAAGGGTTTTGTGGACGGTGATGTTCGATTTGCTGCCCTCCTTAGTCTTTTCTCGATTCGGCGGTATTGTTGGATTGAAGCGGCCCGGACCGACATTATTCGTACGCTTATGAAAGACTGGTTTCATCGCTTGACATGCAACCTCGTTGCATAAAGATGACTGGCGTGTGTCGGTTTCTTCAACTTTAGTTGAATTGGTTTTGACCGAGGCAGTCCTTGGAGAGGTTAAATAGCAATTTTCACATCTCCGTTGTGGTTTTTGCGTAAGTAAGATGCGATCTACTAGATACCCATAGCAGCCACGTAAAACATGCAACAACAATTAGAGGACGTCTAACTTGTTTTTGCATGGTATGCTTGTGATATGATATGGCCAATGACGTGATGTGATATATTGTATGTATGAGATGATCATGTTGTAATAGTTAATATCGACTTGCACGTTGATGGTACAGCAACCGGCAGGAGCCATAGGGTTGTCTTTAAACTAACATTTGTGCTTGCAGATGCGTTTACTATATTGCTAGGACGTAGCTCTAGTAGTAACAGCGTAAGTAGCACGACAACCCCGATGGCGACACGTTGATGGAGATCATGGTGTGGCGCCGGTGACAAGAAGATCGTGCTGGTGCTTTGGTGATGGAGATCAAGAAGCACATGATGATGGCCATATCATGTCACTTATGAATTGCATGTGATATTAATCCTTTTATGCACCTTATTTTTCTTAGAACGACAGTAGCATTATGAGGTGATCTCTCACTAAGATTTCAAGACGAAATTGTGTTCTCCCCGACTGTGCACTATTGCTACAGTTCGTCGTTTCGAGACACCACGTGATGATCGGGTGTGATAGACTCAACGTTCACATACAACGGGTGCAAAACAGTTGCACACGCGAAACACTCGGGTTAAACTTGATGAGCCTAGCATGTGCAGACATGGCCTCGGAACACAAGAGACCGAAATGTCGAGCATGAATCGTATAGTTGATATGATTAGCATAGAGATGCTTACCACTGAAACTATTCTCGACTCACGTGATGATCGGACTTGAGATAGTGGATTTGGATCATGTACCACTCAAATGACTAGAGAGATGTACCTTTTCAAGTGGAAGTTCTTAAGTAATATGATTAATTTAACTAATTATCATGAACATAGTCTAATGGTCTTTGTGAATTACGATGTAGCTTGCGCTATAGCTCTACTGTTTTTATATGTTCCTAGAGAAAATTTAGTTGAAAGTTGATAGTAGCAACTGTACGGACTGAGTCCGTAAAACTGAGGATTGTCCTCATTGCTGCACAGAAGGCTTATGTCCTTAATGCACCACTCAGTGTGCTGCACCTCGAGCGTCGTCTGTGGATGTGGCGAACATCATACATACACGTTTTTGATGACTACGTGATAGTTCAGTACGCAATATTTGAAGGCTTAGAAGCAAGGTGCCGAAGACGTTTTTGAAAACGTCGCGGAACATAAGAGATGTTCTAAGAGATGAAATTGATATTTCATGCTCGTGCCCTTGTTGAGAGGTATAAGACCTCCAACAAGATTCTTTGCCTACAAAGTAAAGGAGAAAAGCTAAAATTGTTGAGCATGTTCTTAGATTGTCTGAGTACAACAATCGCTTGAATCAAGTGGGAGTTAATCTTCCAGATGAGATAGTGATGATTCTCCAAAGTCACTGCCACTAAGCTGCTAGAGCTTCGTGATGAACTATAACATATCAAGGATAGATATGATGATCCTTGACTGATTCACAATGTTTGACACTTCGAAAGTAGAAATCAAGAAGGAGCATCAGTTGGTGATGGTTAGTAAAACCACTAGTTTCAAGAAGGGCAAGGGCTAGAAGGGATACTTCATGGAATGGCAAACCAGTTGCTGCTCTAATGAAGAAACCCAAGATTGAACCCAAAACTGAGACTTAGTGCTTCTGTTATGAGGGGAACGGTCACTGAGGCGGAGCTACCCTAGATACTTGGTAGATAAGAAGGCTCGCAAAGTCGACAGAAGTATATACATGATATTGATGTGTGCTTTACTGGTACTCCTAGTAGCACGAGGGTATTGGATACCGGTTTGGTTGCTAAGTGGTTAGTAACTCGAAATGAAAGCTATGGTATAAACGGAGACTAGCTAAAGGCGAGGTTACGATATGTGTTGGGAGTGTTTCCAAGGTTGATGTGATCAAGCATGGAACACTCCCTCTATCATCGGGATTGGTGGTAAAACCTAAATAATTGTTATTTGGTGTTTGCGTTGAGCATGAACATGATTGGATCGTGTTTATTGCAATACGATTATTCATTTAAAGAGAATAATAGTTATTCTTTTTTCTTGAATAATTACCCTCAATGGTTTATTGAATCTCGATCGTAGTGTTACACATGTCCATAATATTGGTGCCAAAAGATACAAATTAATAATGATAGTACCACTTTGTTGTGGGACTGCCACTTGAGTCACGTTGGTGTAAAATGCATGAAGAAGCTCCATGCTGATGGATCTTTGTACTTACTCGTTTTTGAAACGTTTGAGACATGCAAACCTCACCTGTTGGTATAAAACACATGAAGAAACTCCATGCGGATGAAACATTTGGATTCACCTGATTTTGAATCACTTGAGACATGCAAAATAATACCACATGGAACAAGAAAGTGACTTGTTGGAAGTAATACATTTTTATGTGTACAGTCCAATAAGTGCTGAGGCACACAGTGGATATCGTTATGTTCTTACTTCACTGACGATTTGAGTACATACAAGATTATTTACTTAAAGAATCACAAGTCTGAAATATTGAAAAGTTGAAACGCTATTTCGGAGTGAAGATCGTCGTGACAAGAGGATAAACTGTCTATGAGATGATCATAGAGATGAATATCTGAGTTACGAGTATTTGGTACACAGTTAAGACACTGTGGACATTGTTTCGCAATTGATGCCACCTGGGACACCATAGTGTGATGGTGTGTCTGAACGTCATAGCCACGCCCTATTAGATATGGTGCATACTATGATGTCTCTTATCAAATTACCACTATCGTTTATGGGTTATGCATTAGAGACAACCGCATTCACTTTAAATAGGGCACCGCGTATTTCCGTTGAGATGACACGGTATGGACTATGGTTTGGAGAAACCTAAGCTGTCGTTTCTTAAAAGTTTGGGGCTACGATGCTTATGTGAAAAAGTTTCAGTCTGATAAGCTCAAACCCAAAGCGTATAAATGCATCTTCATAGGATATCCAAAACAGTTGGGTGCAGCTCCTATCTCAGATCCGGAAGCGAAGTGTTTGTTTCAAGAAACGGGTCCTTTCTCGAGGAAAGGTTTCTCTCGAAAGAATTGAGTGGGAGGGTAGTGGAACTTGATGAGGTTAGTGAACCGTCAATTCAACCAGTGTGTAGCAGGGCGCAGGAAGATGTTCCTGTGGCGCCTACACCAATTGAAGTAGAAACTAATGATGGTGATCATTGAGCTTTGGATCAAGTCACTACAAACCTCGTAGGTTGACAAGGTCGCATACTACTGCAGAGTGGTACGGTAACCCTGTCTTTGAGGTCATGTTGTTGAACAACAATGAACCTATGAGCTATGGAGAAGCGATGGTGGGCCCGTATTCCGACAATGGCTGGAGACCATGAAATCCGAGAGAGGATCCATGTATGAAAACAAAGTGTAGACTTTGGAGGAACTATTGAGTAAAGATGGATCTTTCAGAGGAAAACAGACAATGATGGTGATAAGTCACTATTAAGAGAAGCTCGACTTGTCGCAAAGATGTTTCCGACAAGATCAAATAGTTGACTATGATGAGACTTTCTCACTCATAGCGATGCTAAAAGTTTGTTAGAATTATGTTAGTAGTTGCTGCGTTATTTAGGAAATATTGCACATAAGATGTCAAAACATTGTTTCCTCGACGGGTTCCTTGAGGAAAGATTGTATGTGATACAACCAGAAGGTTTTGTCGATCCTAAAGATACTAACAAGTATGCAAGCTCCAGCGATCCTTTTATGGACTGGTGCAAGCATCTCGGAGTTGGAATATACGCTTTGATGAGATGATCAAAGCTTTTGAGTTTGTGCAAGGTTTATGAGAAACTTGTATTTCCAAAGAGGTGAGTGGGAGCACTATAGTATTTCTCATAAAGTATATGTGGTTGACATATTGTTGATCGGAAGTAATTTAGAATTTCTGTAAAGCATAAAGGTTATTTGAAAGGGGTTTTTCAAAGGAAGACCTGGATAGAGCTACTTGAACATTGAGCATCAAGATCTATGGAGATAGATCAATGTGCTAAACACAGCTTTCAAATGAAATGCATGCCTTGACAAGTTTTTGAAGGAGTTCAAAATAGATCAGCAAAGAAAGGGTTCTCGGTTGTGTTGTAAGGTGTGAATATGAGTAAGAATCAAAAGCCCGACCATGACAGAAGAAAGAGAAAGGACGAAGGTCGTCCCCTATGCCTTAGCTGTAGACTCTAAAGTATGCCAAGCTGTGTACCGCACCTGATGTGTGCCTTGCCGCAAGTCTGTTAAGGGGTACAGAGAGTGATCCACGATTGAATCACTGAAAGAGTGGTCAAAGTTATCCTTAGTAACTAGTGGACTAAGGAATTTTTCTCGATTATGGAGGTGGTTAAAGATTTCGTCGTAAAGGGTTACGTTGATGCAAGCTTTGACACTAATCCGAATAACTATGAGTAGTAAAAGGATTCGTATAGTAGAGTAGATATTTGGAGTATTTCCGAATAGCACGTAGTAGCAGCATCTATAAAGGTGACATAAAGATTTGTAAAGAACACACAGATCTTAAAGTTTCAGAACCGTTGACTAAAACCTCTCTCACGAGCACGACATGATCAGACCCAGAACTATATGGGTGTTGGATTCGTTGAAAGCACATGGTGATGTGAACTAGATTATTGACTCTAGTGCAAGTGGGAGACTGTTGGAAATATGCCCTAGAGGAAATAATAAATTAGTTATTATTATATTTCTTTGTTTGTGATAATTGTTTATTATCCATGCTATAATTGTATTGATTGGAAACACAAATACATGTGTGGATACATAGACAAAACACTGTCCCTAGTAAGCCTCTAGTTGACTAGCTCGTTGATCAAAGATGGTCAAGGTTTCCTAACCATAGACAAGTGTTGTCACTTGATAACGGGATCACATCATTAGGAGAATCATGTGATGGACAAGACCCAAACTATGAACGTAGCATATTGATCGTGTCGTTTTATTGCTATAGTTTTCTCTGTGTCAAGTATTTGTTCCTATGACCATGAGATCATATAACTCACTAGCACCGGAGGAAAGCCTTGTGTGTATCAAACGTCACAACGTAACTAGGTGACTATAAAGGTGCTCTACAGGTATCTCCGAAGGTGTCCGTTGAGTTAGTATGGGTCAAGACTGGGATTTGTCACTCCGTGTGACGGAGAGGTATCTTTGGGCCCACTCGGTAATACAAGATCACAAACAAGCCTTGCAAGCAATGTGACTAAGTGTAAGTCACGGGATCTTGTATTACGGAACAAGAAAAGAGACTTGCCGGTAATGAGATTGAAATAAGTATGCGGATACCGACGATCAAATCTCGGGCAAGTAACATACCGAAGGACAAAGGGAATGACAAACGGGATTATATGAATCCTTGACACTAAGGTTCAACCGATAAGATCTTCGGAGAATATGTAGGATCCAATATGGGCATCCAGGTCCCGCTATTGGATATTGACTGAGGATTGTCTCAGGTCATGTCTACATAGTTCTCGAACCCGTAGGGTCTACACACTTAAGGTTCGGTGACGTTTCGGTATAGTTGAGTTATAGGTGTTGGTAACCGAAAGTTGTTCGGAGTACTAGATAAGATCCAGGACGTCACGAGGAGCTCAGGAATGGTCCAGAGGTAAAGATTGATATATAGGAAGTTCTATTTTGGTCACCGAAAAAGTTTCAGGCTCATCGGTAGTGTACCGGGAGTTCAGGGAGGGGTGCCGGGGACCATTGGGAGGGGTGTCACGCCCCAAGGGGTCTCATGGGCTATGGGAAGAGATAAGCCAGCCACTAGTGGGCTGGAATAAGTTCCCACTAAGGCCCATAAGGTTTGAGAAGGAAAAAACACAAGGTGGAAAGAGTTTCCAAGTGGGAAGTTGGAATCCTACTCCAAGTAGGATTGGAGTAGGACTCCTCCACCTCCAATTTCAGCCAAAACTTGAGGGTTTGAGGATGCCTCCTCCCCTCCCTCCCTCCTATATATACTAGAGGTATTGAGGGTTTTTGAGACACAACTTTTCCACGTGCTTCTCGACCCTATACCACGCAGTTTTTCCTCTAGATCGTATTTCTGCGAAGCTTAGGGGAAGCCCTGCCGGAGTAGATCATCACCAACACCGGCGCGCCGTCACGCTGCCGGAAAAATCTTCTACCTCTCCGCCCCCTCTTGCTGGATCAAGAAGGTGGAGATCGTCATCGAGCTGTACGTGTGCTGAACGCGGAGGTGCCGTCCGTTCGGCACTAGATCAGAACGGATCGTGAGACAGATCGCAAGACGGTTCGTGCAACGGATCGCGAGACGGTTCGTGGGATGGATCGCGGGATGGATCGTGGGACGGATCGCGGGAAGGTTTGTGGGACAGTTCGTGGGGAGGTTCGAGGGACGTGAAGATGTTCCACTACATCAACCGCGTTTCTTAACGCTTCCTGCTGTGCGATCTACAAGGGTACGTAGATCCAAATCTCCTCTAGTAGATGGACATCACCATGATAGGTCTTCGTGCGTGTAGGAAATTTTTTGTTTCCCATGCGACGTTCCCCAACATCAAATCCAATTCAACTGAAGTTGAAGAAACAGACACCCACCAGTCATCTTTATGCAACAAGTTGCATGTTAGTCCATGAAACCGATCTCCCGTAAGCGTTTGAGTAAGGTTGGTCTGGGCCTCTTCAATCCAACAATATCGCCAAATTGAGAAAAGACTATGGAGGGAAGCAAATCGAACATCAACGCCCACAAAAACGTTTGTGTTCTACTCGAGACTACATCTACGCATGAACCTAGCTCATGATGCCACTTTTGGGGAACGTTGCATGGGAAACAAAAATTTTCCTACGCACACGAAGACCTATCGTGGTGATGTTCATCTACGAGAGGGAGATCGGATCCACATACCCTTGTAGATCGCTAAGCGAGAAGCATTAAGAAACGCGGTTGATGTAGTGGAATAACTTCGTGATTCAAATCACCGTCGTCCCACGATCCGTCCCGATCTAGCACCGAACGGACGACACCTCCGCGTTCAGCACACATACAGCTCGATGACGATCTTCGCCTTCTTGATCTAGCAAGAGAGATGAGGAAGTAGATGAGTTCTCCGACAGCGTGACGGCGCACCGGTGATGGTGGTGATCTATTCCTGCAGGCCTCCGCCCGAGCTCTGCAGAAAACCGATCTAGAGGAAGAACTACGAAGTAGAGGTTTAGGGTTGCACGTGGCAAAGTTGTGTCTCAAAAAGCCCTAAACCTCAAGTATATATAGGAGGAGCCAAGGGATAGGGTTCCTCCTCCAAGTCGGTTTAGAGGGAGGAGTCCCTTCCTTCCTTCCCACCTCCTCTTTTTTTTCTTCTTTCATTTTTTTTCTTTCTCCTTTGTTTTTTCCTCTTGGCCAAAATAGCCCTATTGGGATGGCCTCACCAGCCCACCAAGGGATGGTGCACCACCCATGGGCTATTAGGTTCTCTCCCGGGTGGGTGGCCCCTTCCCGGTAAAATCCTGGAACTCATTCGTCACTCCCGGTACACTGCCGGCAATGCCCGAATTACTTCCGAAGGCCAAATGAAACAATCCTATATATCAATCTTTGTTTCCGGACCATTCTGGAAACTCTCGTTACGTGATCTCATCCGGGACTTCGAACAAACCTTTGGTAACAAACACCTATAAGTCAACTATACACAAACGTTACCGAACCTTAAGTGTGCAGACCATGCGGGTTCAAGAACTATGCAGATATGACTTGAGACACTCCCCAGTCAATATCCAATAGCGGGACCTTGATGTCCATATTGGATCCTACATATTCTACAAAGATCTTATCGGTTGAACCTATGTGCCAAGGATTCATATAATCCCGTATACCATTCCCTTTGTCCTTCGGTATGTTACTTGCCCGAGATTTGATCGTCGGTATCCCTATACCGATTTAAATATCCTTACCGGCAAGTATCTTTACTCGTCCCGTAATACAAGATCCCGTGACTAGCACTTTAGGCACATTGCTTGCAAGGCTTATATGTGATGTTGTATTACCGAGTGGGCCCCGAGATACCTCTCCGTCACACAGAGTGACAAATACCAGTCTTGATCCATGCTAACTCAACGGACACCTTCGGAGATACCTGTAGAGAACATTTATAGTCACTTTGTAACGTTGTGACGTTTGATACACACAAGGCATTCCTCCGGTGTCAGTGAGTTACATGATCTCATGGTCATAGGAATGAATACTTGACACGAAGAAAATAATAGCAACAAAATGACATGATCACATGCTACGTTTATAGTTTGGGTCTTGTCCATCACATCATTCTCCCAATGATGTGATCCATTGATCAAGTAACAACACTTGTATATGGTCAGAAAACCTTAACCATCTTTGATCAACTGGCTAGTCAACTAGAGGCTTACTCGGGACATAGTTTTGTCTATATATCCACACATGCATTTATGTTTTCATTCAATACAATTATAGCATGGATAATAAACGATTATCTTGAAACATGAAATATAATAATAACTATTTTATCATTGCCTCTAGGGCATATTTCCAACAGTTTAATCATATTGATTGGTTTTATTCTGTTTATATTATGTCATGTTGCTTAAAACGTTACTCCCTTCGTATGAACTTAGTTACCATAAATGCTAGCAGGAGTAAGTCGATTTGTGGAATAATAGTAGTAGATGCACACAATTGTTGGTCTACTTGCACACACGTTCCTTTGGATTTTACATGTCATGAATAACACCATAACTATGGGCTTTTCTATCAGTTTCCAAAAAGTTATTTGTCTAACCACCGTATGCCATGCTATTAAGAGAGAAGCCTCTATGAAAACTATGGGACATCGGTCTACTTTAATCATAATACAAAAACCAGAAACATATTTCTGCAATTTATTTACTTCTATTTTACTTTGCAATTTATCAATCTACTACTATCAGATTTAATCATTGCCGCTAATGAGTACAAGGGATTGACAACCCTCTTGCCCGTGTTGGGTGCAAGTATTTTCTCATTTGTGAGTAGGTCCTGCTGACGTTTCCTTGTTTGATTCTCCTATTAGTTGATAAATCTTGGTTCTTAATTGAAGGAAATACTTTTTGTTGCTCTACTACATCATGCTTCCTCTTTGGGGGAATCTTGACGCCATCACATGCAGTATCATCCTTCCCGGAGGTACACCAATCAGTGTTGTTCCTAGGAGCCTTTGTCTTTCCTACGGGAACCCTGTGATTACTTTCTTTTTTGGAAGTCTTGGCTTGACTTACGGGAACACTCTAGTTACTGCCCTTCCTGGAAGTTCTGGATATGATGAGTGTTCCAAGACTACAAGTGGTTATGGCAACCAGATCCTTGTACATCTTTTCCAAACACATCACCACATCCTTCTTGTTAGTTCTCATAGTCATCATCCCCTTGGGGCCTGACATTTTTAAAGACTTGTAGGCATAGTGAGACACCGCCATGAACTTCGCAACTACAGGCGGTCCAAGAAGTCGTTGTAGGACAAGGGTATGTCCACAATGTCAAAGCAAGTCTTCTCAGTTCTGAAGTTGAAAGGAGTACCAAATGTAACGGACAGCATGATTTTCCCTTTTAGTTTAGTTCTTCCTGGGTTGACTCCCTTAGACATCCCCTTCTCCCACAGATCTGCTTTTGAGAGTTGGAGCTTCTTAAGGATCTCAATGGAAATGAGGTTGGGACTTGAACCCCCATTGATACGTCTCCAATGTATCTATAATTTTTGATGGTTCCATGCTATTATCTTGTCAAACTTCGGATGTTTTGTATGCCTTTTATATCTTTTTTGAGACTAACTTATTAACTCAGTGCCAAGTGCCAGTTCCTATTTTCTCCTTGTTTTTGACCCCTTTTCAGAGGAGAATATTAAACAGAGTCCAAACAAAATAAAACCTCCGCAAAGATTTTTTCCGGAATAGAAGATACACAGGGAGCGTGAGAACCAAGGCAGAGGCCACCAGGGGAGGCTACAAGCCCCCTAGGCGCGGCCAGGGGGGCCTGCGCCTAGCAGGTTTGTGGGCCCGCTGTGGCTCCTCTGCCCTACTTCTTCCGCCTATAAATCCCCGAAAAATCCAAAACCACGGGAGAGATCCACGAAAATACTTTTCCGCCGCTACAAGCTTCCGTCTCCGCAAGATCCCATCTCGGGCACGTTCTGGTGCCCTGCCGGAGGGGGATTCAGATATGGAGGGCTTCTTCATCAACACCATTGCCTCTCCGATGATGCGTGAGTAGTTCACCATAGACCTTCGGGTCCATAGCTAGTAGCTAGATGGCTTCTTCTCTCTCTTGGATCTTCAATACAAAGTTCTCCACGATCTTCATGGAGATCTATCCGATGTAATCTTCTTTTGCGTTGTGTTTGTCGAGATCCGATGAATTGTGGATTTATGATCAGATTATCTATGAATCTTATTTGAGTTTCTTTTTATCTCTTATATGCATGATTTCTTTTCCTTGTAATTCTCTTCGAGTTGTGGGTTTTGTTTGGCCAACTTGATCTATGATTCTTGCAATGGGAGAAGTGTTTGGTTTTGGGTTCATACCGTGCTGCGACCTCACCTAGTGACAGAAGGGGTAGCGAGGCACGTATCATGTTGTTGCCATCTAGGGTAAAAAGATGGGGTTTATATCTATTGCATGAATTTATCCCTCTACATCATGTCATCTTGCTTAAGGCGTTACTCTGTTCGTCATGACCTCAATACACTAGATGCATGCTAGATAGCGGTCGATGTGTGGACTAATAGTAGTAGATGCAGAAAGTATCGGTCTACTTGTTTCGGACGTGATGCCTATATATATGATCATTGCCTTAGATATCGACATGACGTTGCGCGGTTCTATCAATTGCTCGACAGTAATTCGTTTACCCACCGTAATATTTGCTATCTTGAGAGAAGCCTCTAGTGAACACTATGGCCCTCGGTTCTACTTCACATCATATTGTTCGCCATATACTTTTACTTTCGTGCACTTTTGTCGGGACCCCGATCCTAAGCCGTAGGAATCTAGCCTGTAACACATCACAACTCTTTGCGGTCTCACACACGGTTATCTCCACGGCTGCAGCCTTACTTTAGCCGGACCGTTTGCGCCTTTTGACTCACGTATGCAATTGTGTCGCTAGCATTCCGATGTCAAAGAACCCGGGTCGACATGTCTAGTCATAAACTCAAGTGGCAGTTCCGTACAAGGACAATTATACATCACTCAGCAAAGCAGGTGTCGATCATCAGCGAGTGTAGACGAGTCGTACCAAGCTACAAGGACTCCATTAGATCGCGTGACATTTACCCAAAGGAACAGACACAACAACCAAGAAGGACACATGCCGGTCAACCAATGTGTCCGGAGCAGTAGCGAACTACCATGGCTCAGTGGAAACACAAAGGGGCATTTCCCCGTAAGGAGTGCTACTAAGGCATACGACTAGGTGTTCGAACCCCATACATATCAAGTACAACACACGTATGCATGGCATACCCGATATGCCTAGATACATCGATGGCATCACAACATAACCATAAACAAACAAACTTTATTTAGAGGGCTCGGAAGAGCCTCACACATAATATTACATAGATGGGGGTCTCACGACCCATCATCACAAGTTATTCAAACTAGTCTTACAAGCCAGCAGATGATTAAAACTGTCTGAGTATAGACAGATAGAAAGGTAATAGGCACATGGCCGGACTATCTAAAGACCCAACCTAGGGCCAGATCGTAGCTGGGACACCAGCTACTAGTCATCGTCAACGTCTAGATTGAACCCACCATTAGGGTCATTAACAACCTCTACAACAATTTATTAAGCAAACGTGAGTACAAAAGTACTCAGCAAGACTTTAGAATAATCTATCTACTCATGCAATGTATTATCAAGGAATTGTGGGGTTTCATGCAGAAAGCCAGCATTTGACTCTGGGCTAGACAAAGCTACCTTTTTTAAATAGTTTCGACAACTTTGTTTTCTCGCACACGAGTCCACTAACTCCCCAACAATACTCTATCACGGAATCATTCCATCATCCTACGAAAATTCCATCCACGACAGTCACACTTATCTTGACATTTTTATGAGTAGCCATTTTAGTTGTCTATGAACAACATATGTCTCCAAGTAGTCCATATCCGCAGATGCCACTATTCAAATAGATCATAACCCTGCAGGGGTGTACTTCTTCACACACGCTCTCGCCACTCATCGCTATGTGCACGTCATGCACCTCGACAACCTTCAAGCGGAAGCCCAGCGAGGAGTCGGCCACGACCGTTAACCATGCTAATACCTAGTCCAGGTTTATCGCCTATCAGAGGGTAACCCGCACGGATGTCCGGCCGAGGTTTTCGCCACGGCCCCAAACGATGTGTGCAGGGTTCCCAAGCCCACCATCCGGGTGCCACTTGGTACACCGTGCCACTGCCTACCGCATCATAGCCCACCTCTAAGGTCAGCACTATGCACGGCCTCCAGCATGACTATAAACACCAGAAACTAGTTGCAACTCCTGGACCGAGTACTAAGCGATTAATAAGTCGAGCGGGGTCATATTTCAGAGCCCAGCATGTGGTAGTATCTTGTCTTGGATTACATACACGGAACTCAGTTCCTAAGGACGGTTCCAATGAAACAACCCGCCATGTACTCCTACATAGCCTTTCACCGGTACCTTTACCAAATCAAGTTAAACATACAACCTTTATTAACAGAACACATTCTCACGATCATGTTCATCACCCATATGACAGACCATACACACCTCTAAGCATAGCATGCGTAGCAGGATAAGGCACATCATGGCTCAAGCATCTAGCAGGTATGCTAGGTTGCAAGGTTCAGCTAATTACTGTGACAAGGACATGTCATGCAAAGGTATGGGTTCAACTAATGTGGTAAAAGTATTGAAAGCATTTTTACCTAATGCAATAAGTAAGAGTAGGAGCGAGAACATGGGATTTATCGGGATCATCAAAATGGTTGTTGCCTTGTTGCTCAGCAGAGGGGTGATATCCATTAGTCGAATAATCAGTCGTATCCGAAGGGGCGCAGCCTACCGAATAACAACATACAAATATTAACAATCATATGCAACAATCATGGTGCATGAACATGGCATGAAATGAGAGGTGATATGTTTCAATGCGGTTGGTGAAACCTTAGTTTGCATCTGGTTTGAAATCAAAATTCAAATATCATTTGAAATGGCATATTCATCTTAATTATTTAATTGATTTGAACTGATGTTGTTTCATAACTTTGTTTTTCATGCATGAAAGTAGCACCATTGTGTTCATTGGATTTTTCTAATCAATTTTCATATATTATTTGTCTGATTTGGAGTTATATTCAATTTTCTATGAATTTCCAAAGTTTTGCAAATATTCTGGAATTATATTAAAACTTGAATTAGATTTATTGCATCAGCATGACATTAGCAGGTCAGGTGGCCGTTGAAAGTCTAACCTGACCAGTGGGACCCAATGTTCAGTGACTCTGGCCAGAAATTAGTTAAGTTTTAAACTAATTAGGTATTTAACGGGGCTGGACCCACATGTCAGTGGCTATTCCGGAGATGGGGCTGGCCCCACTTGCCAGAGACTAAGGGGAGTCATCCCCACCGGAGATGGGGTCAAACCCACCGGCGACAAGGCTCCGGCGACCACCAGAACGACGGAGTGCCTAGGGTTTGCTATTCCGGTGACCAAAAGCACGGCGGAGGGCACCAGACGATCAGCCACGTGATCGCAGCTCCATTTTTGCAAAGAGCGGGAGCTGAGACCACCGGATATGACGCAGGCGATGAGCCCAGCGGTTGCCGGAGTTCGGGCACCATCGGGATCATAGCTATGGGGCCTATCACGCACGGGGCTGGGCTCGTACAGCACCTACGCGATGCACTGAAGCTAATGGAAGCCTCAGAATGACCAGCCGATCAACAGAGGGCTACCGGCGACGAGGTCCCGTTGCGGATCTTGTCGGGCTCCGGTGGAATCGGGGCCTAGACCTCGGGATCGAAGGGGAAAATGAGGCGGAAAGCACCCTGAGCTCACAAGGAGTGCAGAGGCGACGAGAGCAGGCTCGGGATGGTCTGAGGAGGGATAACGACGGCGGTGAGCTCCAGGGATTCGAGGAGGAAGATGACGGTGACAACTCAACACAGGGCTCGAGAGCTTGTGTGGCTCACTGGCAAGCTTCAGGGGGTCGAGGCGGTTCTTTTGCGAGGCTCAGACAAGTCGGAGGGGGGCTGGAGCGACGGGGAGCTCGAGCTCGAGCTCGCTCCAATGGCGGCCGAGAGGGGAAGAGGCACAGGGACGAATGAGGAAGGGGAGAGGATGGGAACGAGCTCGGGGAGGCTTATCTTCCCTCTCGAGCTCATCCGGGCGAGCCAGGCATGCTCACAGGTGCGTGGCCGCACCAGAGGGAGCGGCGGCCAACTCCTGCTCCAACTGGCAAAGGAGGAAGACGACAGAAGGAAGGAGATGGGCCTGGGCCAAGGTAAGCGCGAGATAACTCTTTTCCCATTTGTTTTTCATTTCTATTTCTGTTAATTGCTTTCTGACTTTGTTTTGTTTTATTTTTGGCTCCAAACTATTCCTAAAATAGTTTGAAACATGCTGAAATGTTATTTGGAATATTTCCTAATATATATAAAAGTTTCAGCATTTTTGAAAACTTTGAAATGTTTGAAATCAATTATATAGTCGATTTCAGTAGCTTTTAACTTTAAAATAAAATGCCAAAAGCACTTTGAAAATATATTTAACCCCTGATATTTTGTTTTCAACATTTATCTGAAATGATGAACTTTTCTAATGGCCATTTTGCAAACTTTAATTTGCCACCAAATTTGAATTGATTTTGAATATAGAGTTGCTAGGGTTTGCTTTGGTTTTTCTTTGCTTTGCTTTTGATTTCATTTCATTTTCTTGGATGCAAGAAGAAAACATGAGCACAAGCTTGCTATACTCTATTAGGGACCAGGGATGTGACAAATCACCCCCACTAAAAAGAATCTCGTCCCGAGATTTGGAAGTCGTCGGGAATAGCACGGGATTCTCAAGTCAAAGACAGTCCTCTCTTTCCCATGTTGCCTCTTTTTCAGAATGATTTGACCATTGAACTTTAAGAAACTTGAGGTTTCGACGTCGAGTGGTACGCTCAGCTTGATCAAGAATACGAATTGGGTATTCTCGGTATGAAAGATTATCTTGGAGATCAAGCGTTTCGTGGTCCACTTCACGGATAGGATGCAAAAAGCAACACCTGAGTTGCGAGACGTGGAATACATCATGAACCTTGGAAAGATGCGGAGGAACTTCCAATTGGTAGGCAACTTCTCCTCGTTTGGCAAGAATGTGAAAAGGACCGATTTAATGAGGAGCCAACATGCCCTTGATACCGAAATGGTGGGCGCCCTTCAGAGGTGTAACCCGAAGATAAGCCTTCTCGTCAACTTCAAAGGTCACAACTTTATGATGACGATCATATTGGCTCTTTTGACGAGACTGGGCTGTTTTCAACTTTTCACGAATAATGCGAACTTGCTCTTCTGCATCCTGGATCATATCCGGACCAAAGAGTTGCCTATCTCCGGTTTCTGACCAATTAAGAGGTGTTCGACATCTTCGTCCATAGAGAACTTCAAAAGGAGCTTTGCGCAAGCTTGATTGATAACTATTGTTATATGCAAATTCGGCGAATGGAAGGCACTACTCCCAATTCATACCGAACGATATAACACAAGCTCGGAGCATATCTTCTAGAATTTGATTCACTCCTTCTACTTGACCACTTGATTGAGGATGGAAAGCAGTGCTAAAAGATAAGTGAGTCCCCATGGTATTCTGAAAACTTTCCCAGAAGCAAGAAGTAAAAATACTTCCACGGTTTGAGTTAATCTCCAGAGGAACACCATGAAGAGACACTATTCGAGAGAGATATATAACTCTACTAGCTGTGTAGCTATTATACTCTAACGAACTGGAAGAAAATGAGCTACTTTGGAAAGACGGTCAATGACCACAAAGATAGCATTATTTCCTTTCTTGGTCTTGGGAAATCTAGTAATGAAATCCATACCGACTTTATCCCATTTCCAGTCAGGAATAGCTAAAGGTTGAAGGGTGCTAGCAGGCCTTTGATGTTCTGCCTTAACTCGATGACAAATGTCACAGTTAGCAACGAACTCAACAATTTCTCTCTTCATCCTAGTCCACCAAAACCTCTAGCGTAGGTCCTGATACATCTTAGTACTACGAGGATGAATGGTGAGAGGAGAATCATGAGCCTCCTTAAGGATCAACTACCTTAAATGTGGATTCTTAGGAACCACTAGACGATTCTAGAAGAACACAACATCTTGATCATTCATAGAGAATTCCTTAGCGTTTCCGCTAATGATATTCTCCTTGATACATGATATACCCTTATCACGCTTTTGGCCAACTATGATTTGATCCTTAAGAGTAGGCTTCTCCACTAGGTTAGAAAGGAATCCTTGAGGAACAATGTGAAGATTTAACTTCCGAAATTCCTCACAGAGATGTGGTTGACCTCGTTGTAACATCAAATTATTACAATAAGACTTACGACTTAGTGCATCAGCCATAACATTGTCCTTCCCCGGGGTGTAAGTTATCCCTAAATCATAATATGTGATTGATACGTCCATTTTGCATCATGCTTTCATGTTGATATTATCGCTTTATGGACTGTTATATTACTTTCTGGCACCATACTTATGCATTTTCTCTCTTATTTTGCAAGGCTTATTTGAAGAGGGAGTCTGGAATTCTGGAATGGAAAAGGATCAAGTCTGAGTCCTCTATTCTGCGCAACTCCAAATGCCCTGAAAATCAACGTGTATTTTTTTGGGATTATATAAAAAATACTGGGCGAAAGAAGTGCTAGAGGGGCGCTACTAGGGGCCCACAATCCTGGTAGCCGTCGCCCACCTGGTGGCGGCTACAGGGCTTGTGGGCACCCTGGCGGCCCACTGGCCCCCCTCTTTTGCTATATGAAGGGTTTTGTCGAGGAAAAAAAGTCAAGGTGGAGCTTTTTCGTGGATTATGTGCTGCCACGAGGCGGAACTTGAGCAGAACCAATCTAGAGCTCCGGCAGGACGATCCTATCGGGGAAACTTCCCTCCCGGAGGGGGAAATCATCGCCGTCGTCATCACCAACACTCCTCTTGTCGGAGGGGAGTCATCTCCATCAACATCTTCATCAGCACCATCTCCTCCCCAAACCCTAGTTCATCTCTTGTAGCCAACCTCCGTCTCGCGACTCTGATTGGTACTTGTGAGGTTGCTAGTAGTTTTGATTACTCGTTGTAGTTGATGCTAGTTGGATTACTTGGTGGAAGAGTTTATGTTCAGATCCTTGATGCTACTCATTACACCTCTGATCATGATTATGATTATGCTTTGTGAGTAGTTACTTTTGTTCCTGAGGACATGGGATAAGTCATGCTGATAATAGTCATGTGAATTTGGTATTCGTTTGGTATTTTGATATGCTGTATGTTGTCTTTTCCTCTAGTGGTGTTATGTGAACGTCGACTACATAACACTTAACCATCTTTGGGCCTAGAGGAAGGCATTGGGGAGTAGTAAGTAGATGATGGGTTGCTAGAGTGATAGAAGCTTAAACCCTAGTCTATGCGTTGCTTCGTAAGGGGCTGATTTGGATCCACTAGTTTAATGCTATGGTTAGACGTTGTCTTAATTCTTCTTTCATAGTTGCGGATGCTTGAGAGAGGGGTTAATCATAAGTGGGATGCTTGTCCAAGTAAGGGCAGTACCCCAGCGCCGGTCCACCCGCATATCAAACTATCAAAGTAACGAACGCGAATCACATGAACATGATGAAACTAGCATGACAAAAATTCCCGTGTGTCCTCGGGAGCGCTTTTCCTCCTATAAGACTTTGTTCAGGCTTGTGCCTTGCTACAAAATGGATTGGGCCACTTTGCTGCACCGTTGCTACTACTTGTTACTTGTTACTTTTCACTTGCTACGTTTCACCTCACTACACCATCACTTGTTACCGCTACTTTCAGCGCTTGAAGTTATTACCTTGCTGAAAACCGTTTATCAGAGCCTTCTGCTCCTCGTTGGGTTCGACACTCTAACTTATCGAATGGACTATGATTGATCCCCTATACTTGTGGGTCATCAGTGATCAACTCAACCCACCATCTTTGCCTGAGATTCAAATTCGGCTGGGTAAAGATATATTTCAGACTATGGTGATTAGTGAATATTTCGCAATGATTACCAAGAAGGTAATGTCGCCAGGTTTTTAGTGCATGGACTACAGTTGCAAGCTCAAGATCATGTGTGGGATAGTTATCCTCATGTGGACGCAACTGTCGAGGGGCGTATGCAATCACATGACGATCCTGCATGAGAATGCAACCTAATCCTTGTCGCGAGGCGTCACAATAGATAACAAAGTCCTTAGAAAAATCTGGTGGTAGCAACAGAGGTGCAGAAGTCACGCGTCTTTTTATTTCCTAGAAACTATGCTCACACTGTGGTGTCCACTCGAACTTTTTATCTTTCTTGAGGAGTTCAGTTAGAGGCTCTGCAACCTTGGAGAAATTCTCGACAAAGCAGCGACAATAGCTCGCTAGGCTACGGAAACTCCTAACTTGCTTAACCGATTCTGGTTGAGTCCAATCAAAGACGGCTTGAACTCTCTCGGGATTGACAACAATACCCTTACGAGAGATTACGTGGCCTAGATATGTCACTTCTAGTAACCAGAATTCACATTTTCAAAACTTGGCATAAAGGCGATGTTCTCGAAGTTTCATCAATAACAGCCTTAGATGCTCGGCATGCTCTTGTTCGTTCTTCGATTAGATGAGAATATCATCGAGGTATACCACGACGAATTTATCCAAATACTCCATGAAGATTGAATTCATCAAATGAGAGAAGGTGGCTGGGGCATTGGTTAAACCGAAGGACATGACGGTGTACTCGTATTGGCCATAACGAGTGATAAAGGCCATTTTTGGAATGTCCCAGTTCTTGATTTTGATTTGATGGTAACCCAACCTCAAATCCATTTTGGAGAAGACTGAGGATCCAACGAGCTGATCATACAGGTCGTTGATCCTGGGGAGCGAATACTTGTTCTTTATGGTGACCAGGTTAACTGGTCGATAATCTACAACCATCCGATCCGTTCCGTCTTTCTTCTTGACGAAGAGGACGGGACAAGCCCAAGGAGAAGAGCTAGGACGAATGAAACCTTTACTCAAGGCCTCATCTAGTTTCTTCTTAAGTTCGGCTAGCTCCAAGGGTGCCATCTTATAAGGTCTTCTGGCTATTGGAACGGTTCCCGGAACAAGGTCTATCACAAACTCTACATCCGTGTCAGGTGGAATTCCTGACAGTTCTTCTGGAAAAACATCCGGAAGTCACGGACTATCGTAATGTCTTCAAGTTCTGGAAGAGGATTGGCATCGAGGGAATAGAGTTGACATTTGGCAACTCGAGTAGAGACATTGACTATCTCACCCGAGGGATGGGTAAGCTGAACATTTCTAGAATGAGTATTAATCTTGGCATAATGAGCTCACATCCAGTCCATACCCAAGATGATATTGATATCCAAAGATTTCAAGGCTATCAAAGACGCTAGAAAAACTAGCCTTTCTACTAGAATCTCATTGTCATAGGTTATCCTTGAGGTTTGCCACTTACTACCAGGGGTTTGGATAACCAATGGAATTGGCATATCACAAAAGGACATGTTATGCAACTATGCATAACTTTCTAAAATGAAGGAATGAGATGACCCAGTGTCAAAAAGAACGGACGTTGGGTGATGATTGACAAGGAGCATACCCAATATGACGTCGGGATCCTGTGCAACTTCTTCTGCTCAAACATAGTTCACGCGGCCACGTGCAAGAGTTGGCTTCACATAGTAAGCTTTGCCTGACTTGCCTTGCCTAACGGACTTTCCAGGTTGCTTGGCACCCATTTTTCTGAGGACACTCTCGTGAGTAGTGCCCTGGTTCTCCGCACTAGTAACAGATCACCTGATTGGCACGAGGTGCAGCATTGCTAGCTTGACCACCATAGGTTTTTACTGGAGGGTTGGTCTGATTCGCTTGAGGCACCACAGAGGATCGCATCGGGGTATATCATGGCGGCAGAGAGCTATTTGGAACGCACAGCCTGCATTTTGGGAACACGAAGCCAGATGATGAGCCAGAGTCATGGGAGTGCTTCTTCGTGGCTTCATAATTCGTATGACCAGTCTCGGCACTGATCGCCTTGTTGACAAGAGCTTGAAAGCTCGTGCATTCGTGGAGGCACAAATCACGACAAAGTTTAGGGCTCAGACCCTTGCGAAATCTTTCTTGCTTCTTGGCATCAGTTGACACCTCTTCAGTTGCATAGCGAGCGAGGTTACCGAACTCGCGGCTATAAGCATCCACGGTCAATTTTCCCTGGGTGAAGGCACAAAATTCCTCTCTCTTACGGTCCATCAGACCCTCTGGAATATGCGTCCTGCCGGACCAGCAGCCACATGGCGGAGGGACACTGCATCATTCCTTGGCTGACGAGCCGTGTTTTGCTCAATACGCTCTAGCAGACGGTTGGTCTCCCTTTTGTTTCTTTCCGCCTCAAGCATAACTTCCGCCAGAGAAGGCGGGTCAGGCAATTCCTGCTGCGGTGTTTGACTACCCTCTCCCTAGTCATGGGCAGGGGCACGGTTCAACCTGGTGAACACCATCCTGACAAACAAACTCACAACTTAGACCAATATCAACATCAATACCAGCTATGGATTAAGAATGCACTGACCACATGGAATGCGGAAATGAACATCCAAACAACATGGTAACAAGCAACTACTATATATACACCATGGTTCATACACACCATTACATAGTTCAGTACAACCTCAACCTCAAGAGCAAACTACTGAAAAGATGATACTACTCATCAGAGGCTTTCCAAGCTTCCTATACATTATTTATCTATGCCTCCGAAATTCATCTCACGACATAAGCATACTCCACAAGACACACATGACTCTGGATGTACAGCTACTACCATACTACTCTTCCACTCACGGGTTCAGGCATCCGCATAGAACATCTCATAAAGGTTGCCTCCATGGCATGGGAGCTAAACCTGTGGATCAGGAAATACTCGAGCCTGAGACCCCTGGGAACCGTAAGGACACGGGTGTGGCCTTGGTCCCCTGACTGGTGGTAGTAGAGGTCCCCGAAGAGGGGTGACTCCTCCTATAGCAGGCCAGTCAACATGAGCTGAAAGATGGGTCCTAACAGGGTTTAGCATCTCCATATCTCCATATCATGTCTGGACTACAGGTGTTAGTTGTGTCAAAGCCATCCACAGCTGGGCACATGTAGCATAGAGCTCCATAAGAAGGGCACGAGCATCAGTGTCTCTATTCTCTAGAATCTCAGCGGTGGACTGCAACAGCGGATCCTCCATAGAGGAATCAAAGTGGATCCCACTAAGGTATCCTTCTTCTCCTTGCTGAGAGGCAGGAACATAGCAGAATTCTGAATTCTGCAGTAATGCATGTCTGGCCCTCATGATGGTCAACATTGAATAGACAACATCTTGTACTGCCATGTCAACAGTAACCCCCAGTCCATAAGACCAATGGATCGGTTCCTCAGCTCTAGGGTAATCTGGGAATACCCTAACAGTGCAGAGATACTGACTCTGATTAAAATCCCGGTACTGCTCCTCCATTGTATACTCTGGGTACTAGCGGTAACCGACTACTGACAACATCCTGACTAGCATGGTCGTGTGACCCGGCACATCAATGCACCTAGTCAGACGGACCACCTGACGAGAAGGACGGCCAAGCATATGAAAATAGAGAGTAATGCGAAGGCATTAGAGCTCTGGAGACAAAATTGGGCAGCATAATGGCTGTAAATGCTCAAAAACAATTTTGAGACAACCCACAAAAGATAGGATAGCATAACCACTCAACTATCAAGTTCAATTCCATGGTCATCAAAACTTACTTTCTTGGAAGAAAAGAAACTCGAAGTAACCCTCGACTCGGTGACCTATAATCTACCGAACAGTAATACACGATCCTGAGAGAAAGATAAGTAACCTAGTTCTTAATCCCCGCAGAAAAGACGAGGATGACCAGAATAGAATGACCTGAGAAGAGAAGCAAGAATCTTACGTTCCCTTATATATAACTAAAGAAATTCTACACTAAACTTCGACCAGTTTGTCTTGGTAATCCTACAGTCTGTCAGGCTGTGATACCGACACTGTCGAGACCCCGATCCTAAGCCATAGGAATCCAGCCTGTAACACATCACATCTCTTTGCGGTCTCACGCACGGTTATCTCCACGGCTGCAGCCTTACCTTAGCCGGGACCGTTTGCGCCTTTTGACTCGCGTATGCAATTGTGTCGCTGGCATTGCGATGTCAAAGAACCCGGGTCGACATGTCTAGTCATAAACTCAAGTGGCAGTTCCGTACAGGGACATGCATACATGACCCAGCAAAGCAGGTGTTGGTCATCAACGAGTGTAGACGAGTCATAGAAAGCTACAAGGACTCCATTACATCGCGTGACATTTCCCCAAAGGGACAGACACATCAGCTAAGAAGGACACATGCCAGTCAACCAATGTGTCCGGAGCAGTAGCGAACTACCATGGCTCGGTGGAAACACAATGGGGCATTTCCCCGTAAGGAGTGCTACTAAGGCATACGACTAGGTGTTCGTACCCCATACATATCAAGTACAACACACGTATGCATGGCATACCAGATATGCATAGATACATCAATGGCATCACAACATAACCATAACCATAAACATACAAACTTTATTTAGAGGGCTTGGAAGAGCCTCACACATAATATTACACAGATGGGGGTCTCACGACCCATCATCACAAGTTATTCAAACAAGTCTTACAAGCCAGCGGAAGGTTAAAACTTTATGAGTACAAACAGATGGAAAGGTAAAAGGCACATGGCCGGACTATCTACAGACCTAACCTAGGGCCAGATCGTAGCTGGGACACCAGCTACTCGTCATCGTCAACGTCTAGATAGAACCCACCATTAGGGTCATTAACAACCTCTGCAACAATGTATTAAGGAAACATGAGTACAAAAGTACTCAGCAAGACTTTAGAATAATCTATCTACTCATGCAATGTATCATCAAGGAGTTATGGGGTTTCTTTCACAAAGCCAGCATTTGACTCTTGGCTAGACAAAGCTACATTTTTTAAATAGTTTCGACAACTTTGTTTTCTCGCACATGAGTCCACTAACTCCACAACAATACTCCATCATGGAATCATTCTGTCACCCTACGGAAATGCCATCCACGACACTCACACTTATCTTGACATTTTTATGAGTAGCCATTATAGTTGTCTATGAACAACATATGTCTTCAAGTAGTTCATATCCGCGGACGCGGCTATTCGAATAGATCATAACCCTGCAGGGGTGTACTTCTTCAGACACGTCATGCACCTCGGCAACCTTCAAGCGGAAGCCCAGCGAGGGAGCCGGCCACGACCGTTAACCACGCTAATACCTAGTCCAGGTTTATCGCCTATGTGAGGGTAACCCGCACGGAAGTCCGGCCGAGGTTTCCGCCACGGCCCCAAACGATGTGCGGAGGGTTCCCAAGCCCACCATCCGGGTGCCACTTGGTACACCATGGCACTACCTACCGCATCATAGCCCACCTCTAAGGTCAGCACTATGCACGGCATCTAGCATGACTATAAACACCAGAAACTACTTGCATATCCTGGACCGAGTATTAAGTGATTAATAAGTCGAGCGGGGTCCTATTTCAGGGCCCAACATGTGGTAGTATCTTGTCTTGGATTACATACACGGAACTCAGTTCCTAAGGACGGTTCCAATAAAACAACCCGCCATGTACTCCTACATAGCCTTTCACCTGTACCTTTACCAAATCAAGTTAAACACACAACCTTTATTAACAGAACACATTCTCACAATCATGTTCATCACCTAGATGACAGACCATACACAACTCTAAGCATAGCATGCGTAGCAGGATAAGGCACATCATGGCTCAAGCATCTACCAGGTATGCTAGGTTGCAAGGTTTCAGCTAATTACCGTGACAAGGACAGGTCATGCAAAGGAATGGGTTCAACTAACGTGGTAAAAGTATTGAAAGCATTTTGACCTAATGCAATAAGTAAGAGCAGGAGCGGGAAAATGGGATTTATCGGGATGATCAAAATGGTTGCTTGCCTTGTTGCTCAGCAGAGGGGTGATATCCGTCAGTCGGATAATCAGTCGTATCCGAAGGGGCGGGGCCTACCGATTAATAACATACAAATATTAACAATCATATGCAACAATCATGGTGCATGAACATGGCATGAAATGAAAGGTGATATGTTTCAATGTGGTTGGTGAAACCTTAGTTTGCATCTCGTTTGAAATCCAAATTCAAATATCATTTGGAATGCCATATTCATCTTAATTATTTAATTGATTTGACCTGATGCTGTTTCATAACTTTGTTTTCATGCATGAAAGTAGCACCATTGTGTTCATTGGATTTTTATGATCAATTTGCATATATTATTTGTCTAATTTGGAGTTATATTGAATTTTCTATGAATTTACAAAGTTTTGCAAATATTCTGGAATTGTATTGAAACCAGAATTAGATTTATTGCATCAGCATGACATCAGCACGTCAGCTGGCCGTTGAAAGTCAAACCTGACCAGTGGGACCCACTGGTCAGTGAGTCTGGCCAGAAATTAGTTAAGTTTTAAACTAATTAGGTATTTAGCAGGGCTGGACCCACATGTCAATGACTATTTAACTTTTAATATAATTTTATTTTACTTTGACTATACTTATTTTTCTGGGGGCTGGCCCCACTTGCCAGAGACTCAGGGGAGTCAACACCACCGGAGATGGGGTCAAACCCACCAGCGGCGAGGCTCCGGCGACCACCAGAACGACGGAGGGCCTCGGGTTTGCTATTTCGGTGACGAAAAGGACGCCGGAAGGCACCAGACGATCGACCACTCTATCGCAACTCCATTTTTGCAAAGAGCAAGGGCTGAGACCACCGGAGATGACTTCGGCGACGAGCCCAGCGGCTGCCGGAGTTCAGGCACCATGGGGATCATAACTATGGTCCTATCACGCACGGGGCTGGGCTCGTACATCACCTACGCGATGCACTGAAGCTAATGGTGGCCTCGGAATGACCAGCCGATCACCGGAGGGCTACCGGCGACGAGGTCCCGCGGCGGATTGATACGTCTCCAACGTATCTATAATTTTTGATGGTTTCATGCTATTATCTTGTCAAACTTTGGATGTTTTGTATGCCTTTTATATTTTTTTGGGACTAACTTATTAACTCATTGCCAAGTGCCAGTTCCTGTTTTTTCCATGTTTTTGACCCCTTTCAGAGGAGATTTTGAAACGGAGTCCAAACGGAATAAAAGCCCCGAAAAGATTTTTTCCGTAACGAAAGAAGATCAGGAGACTTGAGAACCAAGGCAGGGGAGCCCTAGGGGCCCCACAAGCCCCCACCCCACGGCCAGGGGGAGGTCTCGACCCTCAGGCTTGTGGGCCCCCTGGACCTCCTTTGCCCTAGGTTTTGCGCCTATATATCCCCAAAAATTCCACAAAAATCAGGAGATCATCGAAAGTACTTTTCCGCCACTGCAAGCTTCTGTCTCCGCAAGAACCCATCTGGGGCACGTTCTGGTGCCCTGCTGGAGGGGGGATTCGGATACGGAGGGCATCTTCATCAACACCATGACCTCTCCGATGATGCGTGACTAGTCTTGGTATTGGTTGTTTGATCCTGCTGGAAAAAGACAGAAACTTTTCGCTCACGAAATGAGTTTTCATCTTTATTCACAAAGAGCTTTTGAGTTGATTCCTTTTGCTGCTGGTTGATATGCCTTTTTCCTTGGCAGTAGTAATTTTTTAGACTTTTTGAGGTACCAGAAGTATACGAAGTATACAAATTGCTACATACTTGTCTGTTTTTGACATATTCTGTTTTTGTTGAGTTGGTTGCTTGTTTTGATGAAACTATGGTTAGTATCGGGGGGTACTAGCCATGGAAAAGTGAGAATACAGTAGACCAACACCAATATAGATGGAATTCAAGTTTGCTACAGTACCAATAGAAGTGGTAGTTTGTTTTCTTCTGCTAATGTTATCACGAGTTTCTGTTTAAGTTTTATGTTGTGAAGTTTTCAAGTTTTGGGTGATGGTCTCATGGACAAAGAGATAAGTAGTGGAAAGAGCTCAAACTTGGGGATGGACAAGGCATCCCAAGCCAAATTCAAGGACGCCAAAAAGCCTATGCTTGGGGATGCCCCGGGAAGGCACCCCTCTTTCGTCTTCAATCCATCGGTAACATTACTTGGAGCTATATTTTTATTCACCACATGATATGTATTTTTCTTGGAGCGTCTAGTATCTTAGGAGTCTTTTTTGTGTGTCACAATCATCGTTTCTGCACACCTTTTTGAGAGAGAGAGACATGCACTCATCGTGATTTTGCTAGAATGCTCATAGGGCTTCACTTATATCTTTTGAGCTAGATACTTTTGCTGTATGTGCTTCACTTATATCTTTTAGAGCATGGCTGTGCGTGACTGGGTAGTTGGCTTATGCTATGAAAGTAGTCCCGAAGGTGATAGGTACCCAAAGAGGATACAAAAAACCTCCATCTTCATGTGCATTGAGTAGAAAGAGAAGTCTTGATTCCTCTCAATTAGTTTTAAGACGTGGATTCGGTAATATTAAGAGCTATGTTAGTAGGGTGTTGTGAATCTAGAAGTACTTGTGTTGAAGTTAGTGATTCCCGTAGCATGCACGTATGGTGAACCGCTATGTTAGGAAGTCGGAGCATAATTGATCTATTGATTGTCATCCTTTGTGTTGAGGTCGGGATCGCGCGATGGTTAACACCTACCAACCCTTCCCCTAGGAGTATGCGTTTAGCACTTTGTTTTGATTACTAATAAAAACTTTCGCAACAAGTATGTGAGTTCGTCAAGAGTAATGTGAGTCCATGGTATAAATGCACTTTCACCTTCCACCATTGCTAGCCTCTCTAGTGCCGTGCAATTCTCGCCGGTACAGAAACCCACCATATGCCTCCCTCAAAACAGCCACCATACCTACCTACTATGACATTTTCATAGTCATTCCGAGATATATTGCCATGCAACTCCCACCGTTCCGTCTCATGACTTGTGCCGTCACTCTCATATTGCCATTGCATGATCGTAAGATAGCTAGCGAGATGTTTCAACGTCATACGCCAAGCTAGATCGTTGCACATCCCGGTACACTTTCGTAGGCATTTCATGTAGAGTCATCATCGTTCTAAGCTTTGAGCTATGAGTAAATAAAAGTGGATGATCATCATTATTAGAGCATTGTCCCATGTGAGGAAATAAAAAAAGGCCAAAGAGCCCAATTAAAAAAAAGAGAGAAAAAAGAAAAAAGAGGCCCAAGTGCCCAAATAAAAAAATGAGAGAAAAAGAGAGATGGACAATGCTACTATATTTTTCCACACTTGTGCTTCATAATAGCACCATGTTCTTCATGATTGAGAGCTTCTTGCTTTATCACTACCATATGCTAGTGGGAGTCTTCATTATATAACTTGGCTTGTATATTCCAATGATGGGCTTCCTCAAAATTGGATGCACACCCACTAGTTCTCCTTTTGAGCTTTCACATACTTATAGCTCTAGTGCATCCCTTGTATGGCAATCCCTACTCAGTCACATTGATATCTATTAATGGGCATCTCCATAGCCCTTTGATACGCCGAGCAATGTGACCATCTCCTCCTTTTTGTCTCACAACCACCACCACACTCTATTCCACCTATAGTGCTATATCCATGGCTCGCGCTCATGTATTGCGTGATAGTTATAAAAAGTTTGAGAAAGTAAGAGTGCAAAAACAATTACTTGGCCAATACCGGGGTTGTGCATGATTTACATTAGTTGTGTGAGGATGATGGAGCATAGCCAGATTATATGATTTTGTAGGGATAACTTTCCTTGGCCTTCTTATTTTGAAAGTTCATGATTACCTTGCTAGTTTGCTTGAAGTATTATTGTTTTCATGTCAATAGCAAACTATTGTTTCAAATCTTACGGATCTTAACATTCATGTCACGTGAAATAAGTTGCAAAGGACAACTATGCTAGGTAGCATTCGACATCAAAAATTCATTCTTTATCACTTCCCTACTCGAGGACGACCAGGAGTTAAGCTTGGGGATGCTTGATACGTCTCCAACGTATCTATAATTTTTGATGGTTTCATGCTATTATCTTGTCAAACTTTGGATGTTTCGTAAGCCTTTTATTTATTTTTTGGGACTAACTTATTAACTCAGTGCCAAGTGCCAGTTCTTGTTTTTCCATGTTTTTAACCCCTTATAGAGGAGATTTTTAAACGGAGTCCAAACGGAATAAAATCCCGGAAAATATTTTCTCCGTAACGGAAGAAGATCAGGAGACTTGAGAACCAAGGGAGGGGAGCCCAGGGGGCCCACAAGCCCCCCCCCCCCCCCCGCGGACAGGGGGGAGGACCTGGCCCTTAGGCTTGTGGGCCCCCTAGACCTCCTTTGCCCTAGGTTTTGCGCCTATATATCCTGAAAATTCCACAAAAAATCAGGAGATCATCGAAAGTACTTTTCCGCCGCCGCAAGCTTCTGTCTCCGCAAGATCCCATCTAAGGCTCATTCTGGTGCCCTGCCGAAGGGGGGATTCGAATACGGAGGGCTTCTTCATCAACACCATGACCTCTCCGATGATGCGTGAGTAGTTCACCATAGACCTACGGGTCCATAGCTAGTAAGTAGATGGCTTCTTCTCTCTCTTGGATCTTTAATACAAAGTTCTCCATGATCTTCATGCAGATCTATCCGATGTAATCTTCTTTTGCGGTGTGTTTGTCGAGATCCGATGAATTGTGGATTTATGATCAGATTATCTATGAATCTTATTTGAGTTTCTTCTCATCTCTCTTATGCATGATATCATATCCTTGTAATTCTCTTCGAGTTGTGGGTTTTGTTTGGCCAACTAGATCTATGTTTCTTGCAATGGGAGAAGTGCTTGGTTTTGGGTTCATACCGTGCGCTGACCTCACCCAGTGACAGAAGGGGTAGCGAGGCATGCATCGTGTTTTTCATCATTGGTTTGAGATTATACCTCTACATCATGTCATCTTGCTTAAGGCGTTACTCTGTTCGTGATGAACTCAATACACTAGATGCATGCTCGATAGCAGTCGATGTGTGGAGTAATAGTAGTAGATGCAGAAAGTATCGGACTACTTGTCTTGGACGTGATGCCTATATGTATGATCATTGCCTTAGATATCGTCATGACTTTGCGCGGTTGTATCAATTGCTCGACAGTAATTTGTTCACCCACCGTGATATCTGCTATTTTGAGAGAAGCCTCTAGTGAACACTATGGCCCCCGGGTCTACTCCACACCATATTTTCAGCCTTACACCTTTTACTTCGTTGCAATTTCCGCCTTCAGATCTCACTTTGCAAACAATCTTGAAGGGATTGATAACCCCTTTGAAGCGTTGGGTGCAAGCTCGTTTGTGTTTGCACACATACTCTGGACTTGACGAGACCCTCCTACTGGATCGATACCTTGGTTCTCAAACTGAGGGAAATACTTGCTGCTCCTGTGCTGCATCACCCTTTCCTCTTCAAGGGAAAAACCGATGCAAACAAGAGAACTAGCAAGCAGAATTCCTGGCGTTGCCGGGGAAGGACTTTTGTTTCCGTAGCATGGATCTTGTCGGGCTCCAGTGGAATCGGGGCCTAGAGCTTGGTATCGAAGGGGAAAATGAGGGGGAAAGCACCCTGAGCTCACATGGAGTGCAGAGGCGACGAGAGCAGGCTTGGGACGGTCTCAGGAGGGAGAACAACGGCGGCGAGGTCCGGGGATCCGAGGAGGAAGACGACGGCGACAGCTCGATGCAGGGCTCGAGGGCTTGCGTAGCTCACTGGGAAGCTTCAGGGGGTCGAGCCGGTTCTTCTGCGAGGCTCAGACAAGTCGGAGGTGGGATGGAGCGACGAGGAGATCGAGCTCGAGATCGCTCCAATGGCGGCCGAGAGGGGAAGAGGCACAGGGGCGAATGAGGAAGGGGAGAGGATGGGAACGAGCTCGTGGAGGCTTATCCTCCCTCTCCAGCTCATCCGGGCGAGCCAGGCACGCTCACAGGTGTGTGGTCACGCCGGAGGGAGTGGCGGCCACCTCCTGCTCTTACTAGCGAAGGAGGAAGACGACAGAAGGGAGGAGATGGGCCTCGGCCAAGGTAAGCACGAGATAACTCTTTTCCCATTTGTTTTTCATTTCTATTTCTGTTAATTTCTTTCTGACTTTGTTTCGTTTTATTTTTGGCTTCAAACTATTCCTAAAATAGTTTGAAACATGCTGAAATGTTATTTGGAATATTTCCTAATATATATAAAAGTTTCAGCATTTTTGAAAACTTTGAAATGTTTGAAATCAATTATATAGTCGATTTCAGTAGCTTTTAACTTTAAAATAAAATGCCAAAAGCACTTTGAAAATATATTTAACCCCTGATATTTTGTTTTCAACATTTATCTGAAATGATGAACTTTTCTAATGGCCATTTTGCAAACTTTAATTTGCCACCAAATTTGAATTGATTTTGAATATAGAGTTGCTAGGGTTTGCTTTGGTTTTTCTTTGCTTTGCTTTTGATTTCACTTCATTTTCTTGGATGCAAGAAGAAAACATGAGCACAAGCTTGCTATACTCTATTAGGGATCAGGGATGTGACAACTTTCCGCCTTCAGATCTCACCTTGCAATCAATCGTGATGGGATTGACAACCCCTTTGTAGCGTTGGGTGCAAGTTTGCTGTTTTTGCGCAGGTACATCGGTGCTTCATCTTGATACTCCTACTGGATTGATACCTTGGTTCTCAAACTGAGGGAAATACTTACTGCTACTGTGCTGCATCACCCTTTCCTCTTCAAGGGAAAAATCCAAAGCAAGCTCAAGAGGTAGCACCCATCTACTAACATCTTAGTGACCTTCAAATTCTAAATTGTTATGGATACCAGCATCGATAGCACTCCGAGGCCGGAAGTACGATCTGGATAGTCACTAGCATTGAAAGTCATGGGCGTGTGCTACCACTTAAGGGGGCATTGATCTTCAACGGTCGGTTGTAGGGCATTTACTTACCGGGAGAACTTATTGTACTTATAATGGGATATGTGATAAGATGCGCCCTCATGAACACATGCCACAACTTCAGCCTTCTAGAATTCAACAACCTCCTCATCTTCCTGATCATTCACATCATCCTCATTCCGCTTGTCGCGGCCTCTCGCTGGCCGTTCGCCTTGCTTGTTTTCCTTATTGTTGAAGCCCCCGACTCTACCCCACGCTCTTCTCTCCTGTTCCGCCTCTCGTATTACTTCTTCTACTTCTCAGTCAGGTATTCCACCTGGCGGCAGTCTTGGGTATCATGGTCAGAATAACGACGGATCTTGCAGTAAGTGCTCCCGAACTCCCGCCTCCGGTTCGATCTCCACCCTTGTTGCTAGCCTCAAGTAATACTTTGTAGTTGTGCTTTTGATTCTTTGCTTATTGTGACCAAGAGAAGTCTCAACCCTTTCCTTGGTGTCATTGACACTGTCTCCACGTATCTTCATTACTTCCTCTGCTCGGGCACGCCTATCGACGAGCTTGAAGAGCTCGACAAAAGTTTGCACCTTGCGAGTATTAAGCTTCTCCATGATCTTGGGTTGATGAACGTTCGAGTGAAACACCATGATGATCGTAGCCAGATTGATGTTAAAGATATTGTGTTGCGCTTGGTTGAAGCATTGTATGTACTTGTACAACGGTTCTCCTGACTTCTCCACAAGGAGGTACATATCGCTAGGAATCCTTCATCACTTGAACCCTCCATCAAAGGAGCCCACGAATTGCTTGCATAGACCATCCCAAGATGAAACTGAATTCTCTGGAAGATTCATGAGCCGTGAGTGAACGTTAGGCTTGAGCACCATGGGGAACCAGTTGGCAAGTGCTCACTTCCTGCTACCAACAACAAGCCCGCTAATGGTGTGGATTCCTAGGAACTAAGCAGGGTTAGTTTTACCTTCGTACTAGACAGAAAGGTTGGGGACGGACCGCCTAGGCGACATGGTGTAACTCCATGGTGAACGCCGCACAACTAAGACAAGTTGTCCATGTCATCATTGGAGCACTCCATATCTTCAAGATTCCCATGTGCATTGGACTGCGAGTGAGTTTCTCGGTGTCTCTCGATGTGGGTGTGCGTATCTTGGCCTTGATGATTTGTTATAATCTAATGCCGGCGGGTCCATAGCGATTGGCTAGATGGCTTCTTATCTCTCTTTGATCTTCAATACCAAAGCGCCGGCGAGCTCACTTGTTGAGTCGTAGGTCGACGCGCAAAACGTGTTCGAGGAAATGCACCAAAGTTAAAAAAAATTGTTGTTGTTATTTTTTGAATGCATACATATAGATAGCTCATTTGCTTCGTTGTATATCCTTTCTAGTGTCAACGATGACGAAGACAAGGCTTGATGTGGGCATGAAATTTGAACTAGTGGGCATGAACTTGCTTGGATGATTTTGTGGACATGAACTTTTGATGTCATCATGAACTTGTTTGTTTGATTTAAATTATGCCATGTATTTGTTTTGATGTTTGTAATTCACTTTGTGTTCAAAATGGGTCAAAAATGTAACACAGGGCAAGGGCCGGCTGCTCGCTAATGACCCACAAGTATAGGGGATCGATCGTAGTCCTTTCGATAAGTAAGAGTGTTGAACCCAACGAGGAGCAGAAGGATCTGACAAGTGGTTTTCAGCAAGGTAAAATCTGCAAGTACTGAAATTGTCGGTAACAAGTGATTTTGTGGTGAGATGATTCATCGCAAGCAACAAGTAACAAAAGTAGCAACAGTGCAGCAAAGTGGCCCAATCCCTTTTGTAGCAAGGGACAAGCCTGCACAATGTCTTATAGGAGGAAAAACGCTCCCGAGGACATACGGGAATTTCTGTCATGCTAGTTTTCATCATGTTCATATGATTCACGTTCGTTACTTTGATAGTTTGATATGTGGGTGGACCGCCGCTTGGGTACTGCCCTTACTTGGACAAGCATCCCACTTATGATTAACCCCTCTCCCAAGTATCCACAACTACAAAAGAAGAATTAAGACAAAGTCTAACCATAGCATTAAACTAGTCGATCCAAATCAGCCCCTTATGAAGCAACACATAAACTAGGGTTTAAGCTTCTGTCACTCTAGCAACCCATCATCTACTTACTATGTCCCAATGCCTTCCTCTAGGCCCAAATAATGGTGACGTGTTATGTAGTCGACGTTCACATAACACCACTAGAGGAAAAACAACATACAACACATAAAATTACGGAGCGAATACCAAATTCATATGACTACTATTAGCATGACTTAACCCATGTCCTCAGGAACAAAAGTAACTACTCACAAAGCATAATCATATTCATGACCAGAGAGGTAATGAGTAGCATCAAGGATCTGAACATAAACTCTTCCACCAAATAAGCCAACTAGCATCAACTACAAAAAGTAATCAACACTACTAGCAACCTTACAAGTACCAATCGGAGTCGCGAGACGGAGTTTGGTTACAAGTGATGAACTAGGGCTTGGAGATGAGATGGTGCTGATGAAGATGTTGATGGTGACGAGTCCCCTCCGATGAGAGGAGTGTTGGTAATGACGATGGCGGCGATTTTCCCCTCCGGGGGCGGGGGGGGGGGACGATCCTGCCGAAGCTCTAGATTGGTTGTGCTCAAGTTCCGCCTCGTGGCGGCGGCGCATCCACGAAAAAGATCCTCCTTGATATTTTCCTGGACGAAACCCTTCATATAGAAAAAGAGGGGGGAAAGTCGGCCAGCAGGGTGCCCACAAGCCCCCATGGCCGCACCGTGCAGGCTTGTGGCCAACCCCTGGCGCCCCTCTCGCACTTCTTCGGCCCAGTATTTTTGATAAGTAGGGAAAAATATCCTCGTTGATTTTTACGGCGTTTGGAGTTGCGCAGAATAGGTATCTCAAACTTTCTCCACTTTCAGGCCAGAATTCCAGTTGCCGGTATTCTCCCTCTTAATGTAAACCTTGCAAAATAAGAGAGAAAAGGCATAAGAATAGTATCGTTAAGTGAAATAACAGCCCAATAAGCGATAAATATCAACATGAAAACATGATGCAAAATGGACGTATCGACTCCCCCAAGCCTAGACCTTGCTTGTCCTCAAGCGAAAGCCTAGGTCAATAAATATGTCCACATGTTTAGGGAGATAGGTGTTGACAAAACAAGATACGAACATGCATGCATCATGATCATGATGAGAACAGCAATACCAACATATAATAATTCCTTCACAAAGTAAAGCATGGATCAAGAACCTTACTTAGAAGTAACAACCGATAGCCTTTAGTCATTGAAGCAATTGCAATTTATCACAACATCAGAAAGAGTCAAATAAGAGCTTGTAAAACAAATCCACATACTTAATCATTCTTTCGTTCTCTACAATTGCTACAACTCACGTTGTACTCATGAGATCAAAGTTTCAGCTGGACATAGAGAAAGATAGGGGCTTACAGTTTTGCCTCCCAACTTCTTACCTCAAGGGTAATGTCAACAATAATAATTCATGAATACTTACTTCCAAGTTGACATATGAATATAGATCTTTACCAAGCATATGACGTTAGCCAAGATAAATGCGAGATAGGGAATTGGTGAAGATCACCATTACTCTTTCAAGGGAAAAAAGTAAAGGTACAAGATAGGCCCCTCGCAGAGGGAAGCAGAGGTTGTCATGCACTTTTGAGGTTTGGATGCGTGTCCTCTTAGTGCGGAGCAACGTCATTTTATATTTCCTCCTGTGATAAAGAACTTTATTATGCAGTCAGTCGCTTTTATGTCTTCCTCATCACAGGTTCGTAAAAAGCTTATTTTCTACACACTAATAGATCATACATATTAGAGAGCAATTTTTATTGCTTGCACCGATGACATGCTTGAGGGATCTTATTCAATCCATAGGTAGGTATGGTGGACACTCATGGCAAAACTGGTTTGAAGGTTTATGGCTGCACAAGTAGTATCTCTACTTGGTGCGGGAGGTTTTGGCTAAAATTAGGTGGAAGCAATCGTCACATGCTAAGGGATCTCTAATCATATAACATTGTTCGGAGCCAAGCAAACACAATTAATTATGTTGTCTTCCTTGTCCAACATCTACTTCTAGGCATGCAATAGTTTAGTGAGTGTTCACAATCATAGATGGTGTCAGAGATGATATATTTATATGTGAACCTCTCCTTCTTTATCACTTCCTATTAATTGCAACAATGACCAAGGTCTACGTTTGCCTACCCTCAACAAGTTTCAATCCAAATTATTTTTATATGTGAAGCCATCACTTCCCATAAAATCATTACATGATCTTTCATGCTTTTGTTCTATTCTCACTCTTTTGATCATGGCAAGAGGCAAATCCCTTCAACTAAGACACTCTTTATTATATGCCTCACGAGCTCGAATAGATTGGGGGTGATACAAAGCAAAACTCAAGACTAAAACACTAAAACTTTTAATCTACTAGAGAAAGAGAAAACTGAAAAGGAAAACTAAAACAAAGGTAAAGGCAAAAGATGTGATGGTGATACGATACCGGGGCAACTCCCCCAAGCTTGGCACAAGCCAAGGGGATTTCCCATACCAATGTTTAGTTGTCTTCCTTTGGTGGTGATGGTGGAGGAGTTGTTGCAACATGGGCTTGATCCTCCGTCTTCTAAGGCATAGGAGCTCCATCATGGAAAGATGAACGAGTCTCCGGAATCCTCAAATCTGCAGCCAACTGTATTGATTTAAATCTATACTCATACTCACAGTTTTGGTTCTGCAGGTCATAGATCTGGCCAGGGAGTTGATCAATCCTGTCATAGAGCCTGGAGAGGTGCTACCCGATGTCATTGGCATCAATCTTGTGCTTGTTGGTGAACTCCGTGATCATCATGTGGTTGGCGTTGAGTCCACGCTCCACCGTCCCTTGGCACTTGAAGCCTTGTTGCTCCATTGCTTCGAGCCTCGCCTCCATGCTTCCGGTCTTCTTGGGCTCCTCAACATCACGGATGTGCAGCATCCCCTCACACATCTCGATAGATTGAGGGTGTTGCAGCACTCCCCCGAGGTAGGAATTGACGACCTTCTCGAAGATCTTGAACTTTGGAGCTTTTGGGGAAGTCATGGCGATCTAGATCTGCAACAGAAACAATCTCGAACCGAAAAACACAGGAAATCTACATGATGCAGGGCTCAGACCAAACGGGAGTATATATAATGATTTTTTCCAGACCAGAAGGAGTAACCTGCACGAAAACGGAGTCCGGGAGGCGCATGAGGTGGCCACAAGCCCTCACGGCGCGACCAGGGGGTGGGCCCGCGCTGTGCAGGCTTGTCGCCTCCTTGCGCACTTTCCGGACTACTTCCAATTTTTGTATTTTTTCAAATATTCCAAAACGGAGGAAATTTCCTATTGGAAAAGTTTTGGACTCTGTTTTCTTACCGAATCACATACCTCTTCGTTTTCGAAGTCTGAAAGAGGCTGATAAATATCCCTTAGGTATTCTTCCGGAGTGATGGTATTGATAATATTGCTCTCAACATTTATGGGAGTACCTGAGATATAATGCTTGATTCTCTGCCCATTTACCACTCTAGGACAATTACCTTCTGTATTGTTGATCTTGATAGCACCGGAACGATATACTTCCTCAACAACATCGGGACCTTCCCATTTAGAGAGAAGCTTGCCTGCAAAGAATCTTAAATGAGAGTTATATAGCAAGACATAATCACCTACATTGAACTCACGCTTTTGTATCCTCTTATCATGTCACCTCTTAACCTTCTCTTTGAACAGCTTGGCATTCTCATATGCCTGAGTTCTCCACTCATCAAGCGAACTAATATCAAATAACCTCTTCTCACCGGCAAGTTTGAAATCAAAGTTGAGCTCTTTGATTGCCCAATAAGCTTTATGCTCTAGCTCAAGAGGTAAATGACATGCTTTACCGTACACCGTTTTGTACGGAGACATGCCCATGTGATTCTTATAGGCAGTTCTATGAGCCCACAGTGCATCATCAAGCTTCTTAGACCAATTCTTTCTAGACCTATTGACAGTCTTTTGCAGAATTAGTTTAATCTCTCTATTGCTTAGCTCTACTTAACCACTGGACTGAGGGTGATAGGGAGACGCAATTCTCTGGTTGACATCGTACTTAGCAAGCGTTTTATGGAAAGCACCATGAATGAAGTGTGAACCACCGTCAGTCATTAGATATCTAGGGACTCCAAATCTAGGGAAGATAACTTCTTTCAGCATCTTGATAGAGGTGTTGTGATCAGCACTACTAGTGGGGATGGCTTGTACCCACTTAGTGACGTAATCAACAACAACTAAGATGTCAGTATACCCATTGGATTTTGGAAAAGGTCCCATATAATCAAATCCCCAGACATCAAATGGTTCAATGACAAGTGAATAGTTCATAGGCATTTCCTGACGTTTGCTAATATTACCTATTCTTTGACATTCTTCACAAGACAAGACAAACTTACGAGCATCCTTGAAGAGAGTGGGCCAATAGAAACCTGATTGCAATACCTTGTGTGCAGTTCTATCTCCCGCATGGTGTCCTCCGCAGGCCTCGGAGTGACACTTCTGTAGGATCTGTCCCTGTTCAAGTTCAGGTACCCAGCGTCTAATAACACCATCAACTCCTTCCTTATAAAGGTGAGGGTCATCCCAAAAGTAGTGTCTCAAGTCAAAGAAGAATTTCTTCTTGTGCTGGTACGTGAAACTAGGTGGTATGTATTTGGCAACGATATAGTTTGCATAATCAGCATACCACGATGCACTACGTGAAGCATTGATGACATTCAATTGCTCATCGGGAAAGCTATCATCAATAGGTTGTGGGTCATCAAGAACGTTCTCCAACCTAGACAAGTTATCTGCTACGGGGTTATCAGCACCCTTTCTGTCAACAACGTGCAAATCAAATTCTTGTAGCAAGAGAACCCATCTGATAAGTCTAGGTTTAGCGTCCTTCTTCTCCATGAGGTACTTAATAGTAGCATGATCAGTGTGAATAGTGACTTTGGAATCAACTTTGTAAGACCTGAACTTTTCACATGCAAACACGACTGCTAAAAATTCCTTCTCCATAGTAGCATAGTTTCTCTAGGCACTGTCTAGGGTTTTACTAGCATAGTGAATAACATTCAACTTCTTATCGACTATTTTCCCTAGAACAGCAGCAACAACATAGTCACTAGCATCACACATGATCTCAAAAGGCAAGTTCCAATCAGGTGGTTGAACAATAGGTGCAGTTATCAAAGCCCTCTTAAGTATTTAGAAGGCTTCCTCACAATCATCGTCAAAAACAAAAGGAATATACTTTTGCAAGAGATTGGAAAGAGGCCTAGAAATCTTAGAGAGGTCTTTAATGAACCTTAAATAGAAACCAGCATGACCAAGGAAACTTCTTATACCTTTGATATCTGTGGGGTATGGCATTTTCTCGATTGCATCAACCTTAGCCTTATCGACTTCAATACCTCTTTCAGTAATTTTATTTCCTAAGATGATGCCTTCATTATCCATAAAGTGGCACTTCTCCCAATTCAAGACAAGATTGGTGTCTTTACATCTCTGTCAGACTCGATCAAGGTTGCTGAGGCAATCATCAAAAGAAGACCCATAAAACGGAAAAGTCATCCAGGAAAACCTCGACAATATTTTCACAAAAGTCAGAGAATATAGCCATCATACATATTTGAAAGGTGGGAGGTGCATTACATAAGCTAAAAGGCATACGTCTATAAGCAAAGGTACCGAAAGGGTAGGTGAAAGTGGTTTTCTCCTGATCAGATTGTGCAACTGGTATTTGGGAGAAACCATAATAACCGTCTAGAAAGCAGAAGTGTGTGTGTTTAGACAACCTTTCTAGCATTTGGTCGATAAAAGGCACAGGGTAACGATCTTTCCTAGTGGCTTTATTCAGTTTCCTGAAATCGATCACCATCCTATAGCCAGTTATAATCCTCTGTGGGATCAATTCATCCATATCATTAGGGACAACGGTAATGCCTCCCTTCTTAGGGACGCAATGCACCGGACTCACCCAAACGCTATGAGCAACAGGATAGACAATACTCGCTTCCAGGAGCTTTCGTATTTCTTTTCTTACTACTTCTTTCATCTTAGGATTAAATCTCCTTTGATGATCAGCAAATGGTTTGAAATCAGGATTAGTTTTGATCTTGTGCTGGCATAGAGTGGGACTAATGCCCTTAAGATCATCAAGAGTATATCCAATAGCAGCACGGTGCTTCCTCAGAGTTTTTAGTAACTTATTTTCTTCATGCTCTGAGAGGCTAGCACTAATAATGACATGATATATCTCCTTTTCATCAAGATAGGCATTCTTAAGAGTATCAGGCAACTGTTTAAGCTCGAACACAGGATCACCCTTTGGTGGAGGTGGATCCCCAAGCAGTTCAACACGCAGATTATTATTAAGGAAATGATATTGTTCTAAGACAACTCTATCTATTTCATCCCTTTCATCCATATGCATATCATTTTCATGCTCAAGCATGTATTGCTCTAAGGGATCAGTAGGAGCCACGACAATAGAAGCTAAGGCAATAATTTCATCCCTACTAGGTAACTCCTTTTCATGAGGTTGTCTACCAAACTTAGAGAAATTGAACTCATGTGACACACCTTCAAAGCCAACAGTGACAGTTTGCCATACTTAGAGAAATTGAACTCATGTAACTCCTTTTCATGAGGTTTTCTCACAGTCAATATGAGCATTGACGGTATTGAGAAAAGGTCTGGCAAATATGATGGGACAAAAGCTATCTTGTGCGGTAGCAAGAACGAGGAAATCAGAAGGATACTTTGTTTTACCACACAAGACTTCAACATCCCTAACAATTCCCACATGGCAGATAGTATCTCTATTGGCAAGCTGAATAGTGACATCTATAGGTTCTATCTCTACAGGTGCAATCTCATCTTTGATTTCATCGTATAGGGATTGAGGTATTGCACTAACACTAGCACCCACGTCACATAGACCATGATAACAATGATCTCCTATCTTAACAGAAACCACGGGCATGCCAACAATAGGCCTATGTTTGTCTCTAACGCGAGGTTTAGCAATTCTAGCAGCATCTTCACAGAAGTGAATATTATGCCCCTCAACTTCTTCAGATAGAAGATCTTTGATAATAGCAATGCTAGGTTCAACTCTAATTTGCTCAGGGGGTGTAGGTGTTCTAATATAGCCTCTACGTATCACAATTGAAGCTTTAGAATGATCCTTTATCCTAACAGCGAAAGGTGGTTTCTCAATGTAAGCACTGGGAACCACATGATCATTATAGGCAATGACTTTCTGTTCAACTGGAGTGGGTTTAACTACATTGACTTCTAAAGGAGGGTGATATTTAAACCACTTCTCTTTGGGGAGATCAATATGAGCAGCAAAGGATTCACAGAATGAATCTACCATCTCAGAGTCAAGTCCATACTTAGCGCTAAAGTCACAAAAAGTATTTGTCTCAACAAAGGATTTAACGCAATCAAAAGTGAAATTCATACGTGACTCCTTACCTTGTTCAAGCTCCCAATATTCAGAGTTGCGTGTAATTCTCTCCAATAAATTCCATTTGAAGTCAATATCTCTCTTCATAAAAGAACCGGTACAAGAAGTGTCAAGCATGGTGCGATCATCATGAGAAAGCCGAGCATAGAAGTTCTGAATTATAATTTCTCTCGAGAGCTCATGATTGGGGCATGAATATAGAATTTATTTAAGCCTCCCCCAAGCTTGAGCAATGCTTTCTCTGTCACGAGGCCAAAAAATATAAATATAATTCTGATCACGATGTACTAAATGCATAGGATAAAACTTTTGATGAAATTCCAATTTCAACCGATTGTAGTCCCATGATCCAGTATCATCACATAGCATATACCATGTCAACGCCTTATCCTTCAAACATAATGGGAAGACCTTCTTCTTGACCTCATCCTCGGGCACACCTACAAGCTTAAATAAACCACAAACCTCATCTACATAGATTAGATGCAAGTCTGGATGTGATGTTCCATCTCGTGTAAAAGGATTAGCCAGCAGTTTCTCAAGCATAACCGAAGGAAATTCAAAGCAAATATTTTTAGTAGGTGCAGCAGGTTGAGGAGCAACTCTTTGTGCTTCCGTTTGAGGTGGAGATACCCAAAACAAGCCCCTCACTATATGAATGTTTCTTTACCAAGTTCCACTTACCTAAGGCGCTTCACTCCCCGGAAACGGCGCCAGAAAAGAGTGTTGATGACCCACAAGTATAGGGGATCAATCGTAGTCCTTTCGATAAGTAAGGCTGTCGAACCTAACGAGGAGCAGAAGGATCTGACAAGTGGTTTTCAGCAAGGTAAAATCTGCAATCACTGAAATTGTCGGTAACAAGTGATTGTGTGGTGAGATGATTCGTAGCAAGCAAAAAGTAACAAAAGTAGCAACGGTGCAGCAAAGTGGCCCAATCCCTTTTGTAGCAAGGGACAAGCCTAGACAAAGTCTTATAGGAGGAAAAACGCTCCCGAGGACACACGGGAATTTCTGTCATGCTAGTTTTCATCATGATCATATGATTCGCGTTCGTTACTTTGATAGTTTGATATGTGGGTGGACCGGTGCTTGGGTACTGCCCTTAGTTGGACAAGCATCCCACTTATGATTAACCCCTCTCGCAAGCATCCACAACTACGAAATAAGAATTAAGACAAAGTCTAACCATAGCATGAAATTAGTGGATCCAAATCAGCCCCTTACGAAGCAACACATAAACTAGGGTTTAAGCTTCTGTCACTCTAGCAACCCATAATCTACTTACTACTTCCCAATGCCTTCCTCTGGGCCCAAATGATGGTGAAGTGTTATGTAGTCGACGTTCAGATAACACCATTAGAGGAAAAACAACATACAACACATCAAATTACCGAACGAATACCAAATTCACATGACTACTATTAGCATGACTTAACCCATGTCCTCAGGAACAAAAGTAACTACTCACAAAGCATAATCATATTCATGACCAGAGAGGTAATGAGTAGCATCAAGGATCTGAACATAAACTCTTCCACCAAGTAAGCCAACTAGAATCAACTACAAAGAGTAATCAACACTATTAGCAATCTTACAAGTACCAACGGAGTCGCGAGACGGAGATTGGTTACAAGTGATGAACTAGGGTTTGGAGATGAGATGGTGCTGATGATGATGTTGATGGTGACGAGCCCCTCCGATGAGAGGAGTGTTGGTGATGACGATGGTGACGATTTCCCCCTTCGGGAGGGAAGTTTCCCCGGCAAGATCGTCCTACCGAAGCTCTAGATTGGTTCTGTTCAAGTTCCGCCTCGTGGCGGCGGCGAATCCACGAAAAGCTCCTCCCTGATTTTTTCTTGGACGAAAACCTTCATATAGCAAAAGAGGGGGGCAAGTGGGCCAGCAGGGTGCCCACAAGCCCCCATGGCGCGGGCTGGGGGGTGGCCGGGCCGTGCAGGCTTGTGGCCAACCCCTGGCGCCCCTCTAGCACTTCTTCGGCCCAGTATTTTTGATAAATCGGGAAAAATATCCTCGTTGATTTATACGGCGTTTGGAGTTGCGTAGAATAGGTATCTCAAACTTGCTCCACTTTCAGGCAAGAATTTCAGTTGCCGATATTCTCCCTCTTCATGTAAACCTTGCAAAATAAGAGAGAAAAGGCATAAGAATAGTACCGTGAAGTGAAATAATAGCCCAAGAAGCGATAAATATCAACATGAAAACATGATGCAAAATGAACGTATCACTCGCGCGCACTGCATTTTTAACGCGCCTGCTGAAGCTACGCGTGGGCACTACATTTTAGTGCACCTGCTGGAGCCAGCGCTGGCCGCAGCGCCAAAATAGGCAAACGGCACGCTGCAAACTATTGTTTAGCGCGCCGCAGGTAGCGTGGCTGTTGGAGATGCTCTAATGAATCTACCCAAAGCTAACACGATAGGTGTGTGCATTAAATGTGTGTGTGGTGGTCTTCTCTCTTCCACGAACGAATGCCTATCATTTAAACAACACCCATGGAGGATTCACATGGTCATGCCACGTGCCGGATCATGTGTCACCTTAGTCGAGGGCAAGCTGATGACGCGCCCCTAGTTACTGATGTACTCCCTCTGTTTCTTTTTAGTCTGCATATAAGGTTTGGTCAAAGTCAATCTTTGTAAAGTTTGACTAACTTTGTATTAAAAAATATCAACATTCACAACATGAAATTAATATTATCAGATGCATCACGAGATGTATTTTCATACTATATAATTTTACTATAGTAGATATTCATAGTTTTTGATATAAATTTGGTCAAACTTTATGTTGTTTGACTTTGACCAAATCTTATACGCGGAGTAAAAAGAAACGGAGGGAGTATCTTCACCGCCCATGATGCTTGTGCCGATGTGTCACATTGGTCCCGATGAGGCAAAACCAATGTGCCACGTGAAAGGCGGTTTGGCATGAATACTTAAGGGTTAAGTTAGCACATATGTTGCTGGAGGGTTCCCGAGTCTTGTACTCGGTCTTGGATCTTGAGGTTCTTGGTGGAGGATTGTATGCCACCACATGCGTTTTCTGAAAGGGGGATGTACACGTGTGGTCCTTGCGTAGTTGGTCCCGTGACCAACTATTCATGATACCAACATCCCCCTCAAGGTAATAACTATTACTAAATTATGAAATGACGTAGATGAGAACTATAACCAAGGAATACGAGGGGGTGAGGGGTTGAATGTTCTAATTATCACACTCTCAAAGCAGAAGAATCGTTTGCGATGGTATGTTATCACACAAATTTGTTCAGAAGTAATCGTGCCTGATGAAACTTTGTGCGCCAAGTTTCCCTCCACCTAGCAAAAAAGTTCAACAACCACCGAAATATCTGCCTCTCCCCCATCCCCCATCAAGGGGCATATTTCCCTAGTTTACCCCTTCCTCCCACCGCCACATCTCTCCATCTCACATCCAACATTCGCATACGACATGGTCTCCTCGAATGACCCTCTAGCGTTATCTCCTCCAATGATGAAATTCTCACCATCCAAGTATTCATGTTTCCTCCCTCTCTCTCACGTAGGTTTAGGTTTGTGGTTTGGAATTGGGGATTTTAATGTGGCGGTCTATTTCAGTCATTATTTACTCTTGTAGCTCCATAGGGCCATCAGTTTCAAGGAATGGAGTGAGTTAGCTGATGATGTGCCTGCTCGTTGTCAACATCAATCTCCATGCGTGAAGTTAGTTGCTTTTGAATCTGGGGACAGTTGGAGGAAGTTTCCGGGGCGTGCAAAGAAGGTAATTCACACTCTCGTTGTTAGAAATCATTTTTTATTAGAGTTATTCAAAAACTTTCCATGTGCTATTTTATTCTAGATGTGATTAAGATATTTTCACAGTTCTATGTATGTGATTGCTATTTTAATTGATGTCATCGGCTCTATGCTATAGTATTTTGGATTAAACTAATGCTAGTGCTAATTTAATTAGTATAATTAGTTCTATGATCTAAAATTTGTGCATATACATACCTATTAGTATTAATTTGATGTCATTCAAACACTACCGTTGTGCATCCTATACTACAAAGATTGTTGGAGTTATATTTAGCTTCCTCATAAAATTGGCAATTTGTTATTACACTTCACAGAAACATAGGAGGGATGAGAACCGGAGCATCCTACTACAAAGACTCTTCGACAAGAACCATGGCATGTTCGATGAATAAATTGACATGTCATTTTCTAAGAATAAACCAAACGCATTTGAAGCACGCAAGTACGATCATGGCCAACCATTTATTGTTGGCAAATATTTTGAAGAATGCAGTTCCAGTTGCTCCAAGTTACATAAATATTACATGGATAAAATGTGAGAAGGTAATAACGTTTTGCATGTCCACTACCACAATAAGCATTTTCGTCACCTCACTACACCACGGTCAAGATTTAGTGACACATCAATCTGTTGTCATAGGCTACCGTTGTCGACACATAAATTGTAGCTAACACCTATGCTGACATAAGATAAAATAGTGGGAGGAATTGCTGTGGGCAAAGGTATTGCCGACGGTTGTTTACTTCGAAGCACATTTTCAGTCGGCATACACCCTACCTACGCCAACAAATTTACTGTGCAGATACACCCTGCCTATCCCGGTAGTTGGTTTGTTGGCATACACCCTACCTACCCTGAGATTTGATTTGTGGGCATACACCCTACCTTTGGCGACATATAAATTGTCCTTGTAGGTATATGTGTTTGCCGACACTTACTGTGCTTGTCTAGGAATCTACCTTTGCCGACACTTAATATGTCAGGTTAGGTACATACCTTTGCCGGCACTTAATTTGTACAGGTAGGTGCATACCTTTGGCGACACTTAACTTGTATAGGGTTGTGCATACCTTTGCTGACACTTAATATGTGAGGTTAGTTAGGTATGTTTGGCAACACATACTCTTTCTAGATAGGTATGTATATCATACATATAAAATGTACATCCAAAACAATAATTTGGTACATATGCACTGCTCAAATGTCTTCAACAAACAACATTTGAATGAAAATATTGGATATACATACACCATGCATAAATTTCTTGCACAAATAGAATCAAGATGATAACATACATATATATTGACATAGGTTGACAACAACCAACATCGTTCGACCATCCAAAACACACAAGTCCAGAAGACAACACTAGTCCAGAACAATATTTAGTACTCCAAAAGAGTTTAAACACTATTCTCGAACACCAGTCATATCAATGAGAATAAAGTTTTACGCCAAAATACATGAAGTAGCAAATAACACACATAAGATTCATGACATGGTTGAAGTTGGCTGGTCCAAAATGCTGCAAATAGCCCAATGTTCAGTGACAAAGTCATCAAATCCATGCACTTGGTGGCTAAGTACCGGAAACCCATAAAAGTTTCTCAAGAAAGTGAGCATTCAACCCAAAAAATGTTCAAACTTCATAGAAAAATTGGTACAAACAGATTATGCATGGCTTTATTCTCTTGAATAAATTACACATATGATTTAGAAATTCTTTATATGGATGTTGTCCCTGTGTAATCTACTTCCTATAAGATTATACAGTCAAGAAGTAAAGTGATAACATGAATTAGATAGGAGAAACACATGCTACTAAATAGATGGTTTCTCACATGCAGACAACATTTCACTAATTCCAATCACAACAATCTCATCACATCACATAAAAAAGAATGGATCGTAATAAACTTGATGGATGGAGTATGTCATATTACCTGCACCTCGTGGCATATTTGTTACCTTCTATGCATCTTTCATATACAATAGTAATAGTTACTTAGCATCTCCATGGACAATAGGTGACCAATCAGCAGAAAATAAAACAAAGCAAGTTCTCTAGATTTTTACCATAGCAGATGGCCATGCAATTGATTTCCCCTTAGCATGTGCCATGGTAAGCACGTCTCCATATGGACGAGGCAAGACAATTTCTGTTTTGAACACTGAATGGACGACAATTTCAACAAATTGGGAACCTAGAGGCTAACCCCCACCACAGCCTTTCGATTAGTTGTTTGAATTTTTCCTTTGGCAGCAATGACACTTAAAGGTCTAGTCATGCTATATAGTATGACATCTCTTCCACCCTATGGGGGAAATTTGTAATTCAGAACATAATTTCATTTTAAAGAAGCAAGTTCAAGTGTGTTGTGTAGAAAAGCATAGGGGAATCCCAAGCAGAAAAACTTAAGTTAATAAAGTAGCATATTGACAAAATCTTTTTAGATGAATTATCATTCAGACTTAAGTCAAATTAATTTCATTGAAGATGAATCATGTCTACGAGGCGATGCTTGAGCACCATATTCTACGTACAAATAAGGACTTCATGCAGTTGCATACCATTTTATTGTCTACCCGAGCAAAACTCGTACTTCCAGATGTGTGATTTTGAGTATGATTTGCTCGATTTTTTTGCCTCTTATTGAGCGAGCCTGTCACAAGATCATGTCAAACAAGTAGAATCAGATGTCAATACCAACCTAACAAAGAGCATACCTTTGCTTTTGGAGTTAACCAAAATGCAACAAGCAACTTCCATTGGTCAGGATGAACTCTAGCATCACATGATGCTATAAGTTCATCATACTCATATCATTCATCATAATATTCCCTCTTTAGGTCTGATTTGAAGTCTTTCCATTTAATTTGTGTTGTTTCCATATACCACTGGAAAACTCGTCGGTCTAATTCCCAAAACAACTAAAAAATGCATTCAAATAAAGCAATTAGAGAACAATAATAAAATAGCACCCATGACATAAGAACAATCTATAAATGCATTACCTTTGCCTCCTTCCATAAAGCAAGTTTTTTAGAAAAATAAACCTTCCTCCAATCATCAAATTCAACTGGAAAACCCTTGGTTCCTATTTGTGTCCAAACAAATTAAAAAACTATGTAGCGGATGACCGTAAGGCCGACCATACTCATTGATTTCCAACTTGATTTTAGGCTTCTTTTGCCTTCCCCATATGCTTTACGTGGCAGTAACTTTCCTCACCTCCCTTTCCTGCCTAATACACAATAAACACAGAAAATATGTTTAGTACTATAAGTGAATTATCCTTCGATTGCAAGATACACACATGAAAGTCAAGGAGCATACCTTCAAGTTCATTCAATACAACCTCAGGTTCATTCAATACAACCACAAATTTAGTTAAAATTTCAGTTGTTAATCTTGATGTAGACCGCAATGGCCGGTCTGGAACTTGGGTTGCTAAAACAGAATTTTGCTTTTGTCTCTACCATTAACCACATAAATCAGTATTAAGTATTGAAAATGGGATACCATAGCAAATGCAAGTGGGAAAATAATGCGCTAGAAATACAATGTGTACACATCCATAAGATTCTTGGAGCAGGTTGGCATTGTGGCTCAAATGCATCTGATAGACCTTTAAGATTTAAAGTGTAGCAACAATGTGTCGAGAAGATAAATTAGCTTTACACATTTAAGTGTACCAACACTACCTTTTTCTTCTTTCTGGGAGCAGGTTGGCATTGTGACTCAAATGGATCTGATAACCCTGTAATATTCAAAGTTCTCTTCATGTTCTATTTTTTCTAAGTACTTAATCTACATTTCTGTTCTTTTCAAATTCATATTCAGGAATTCTTTCTGCACTTCTTGATGTGGTTTCCATTTTTGCTCCTTCTCCTGTAAGTGTTTACAAATGGGTTAGGAGTCTACACAACAAGCAAGTACTTGAACTAAAATAACAACACAATTTTACATAGCTACCAAATAAAATGCAGAAAATAGTTATCACACTTACTTCCTCTTTGGTAAAGCAATAGTTATTCCATCTATATCGGTCCTTCCATGAGAAAATTTTGTGTAATCAATGTTGGGATCAACATCTGTGTGTAGATCAATCAACAACGCCTTATTAGCATTTTCAAGATCTACATTTTCATCATCATCATCCATATTTTTATCATCCACAACTGCCATAGAGTACATGTCATGTGGTTTTACGTTCTGTTCTACTACACACTAGCCTTCATCATTAACCTCTAGAACATAGAAAACTTGTGTGACTTGTGATGCTAAGACGAAAGGTTCATCTGATAACTTACCACCGCTACCAAATAAATGGTTGAAGTTAATAGTTGTAACCCCAAATTGGTCGATTTTTACCAATTTGTCTTGTTCACGATTGTCAACCCAATCACATCGAAATAACATCATATATCCTTTTTGACGGTAGTTTAGCTCAACTATCTCCCTAATAATGCCATAATATATCTCTACCCCTCTTGAATTTTGTGCAGCTATAGCTACTCCACTGTTTTGAATAGGTCTACCATAATCAGTTGAGTGTGTATGGAAATGAAACCCATTAGTGGTATAGCTGTTAATTTTCTAGCAATCAAGTTAGGCTCTTGGGCTAAAATTTGCATTTCTTCTGATACTTCCACTCCTCTTTCAACTAATGCCAAGACCCGAGTATAGAATTGTTGTTAGTTACAACGGGCTAACATGATAGGTCAACTCATGTCCTACTTACATGTTGTCCAAACCACTCGTGAAACTTCTCATGTTCCATAGTATTGATTGCTTTTTCATTGGGATGACCAACTGAGATATGTGCTCGTGATGTTTCCTAAAATCATTTATCAAGTTAACTATTATTAGGAAAATAATAAAGGAATAGATAATATTACTATAAGGTGGGTAGCTTACTTCACATAAGGTTCTATTTCGTTGTGGTTGAACAAGACCCATGTGTTTGGATCCAAGAATTGGTCGATAATGATAAAATGCTACCCAAACCTTGCCCCTTGTGGTAGAAGTATGGATTGGTACTAGACATTTCATTATTCAGCACCTCAACATTCTTATCTTGCTGAGTGAACCTAGTCTCACACCATTTTAGATAATGAGAACAAAATGTAAGGCTCTCATCAAACAAATAACCCTCAGCGATTGATCGTTCTTGATGGCTTGTAATGCGAACATGTCCTTTGCAGTGCCCGAAATACCTACATACTACAGATTCTATGCCTATTTAAAAAAAAGCTATTAGATTTTGTTTAGAAGATCACCTTTCTACCGACCACATGATCCGGAAGTGTACTGGACCACCAATTCTAACTTGGGCTGGCAAATGCACCATCAAATGGACCATTACATCAAAAAAACTTGTAGGAATATAGTTTCAAGTATGCTTAAGGTCTCAGCTATTTCAGCCTCTAAAATTTGCATATCACTTATGTGGATAAGAGTGAGCAAAGCTTCTTGAGGAAGTAACTAACACGAGTCAATGCAACACATACTCTTGTTGGTAGTATGTTCCAAATCGCAAGAGGAAGTAGGTACCCATGTAGAGAACAAGTAAATAAGTGGCACTCAGGACAAGCTACCTCACCCTGTGTAGTACACCCATGAGTGTAGCCTAAACATGGAAATTCATGTATGGTGCAAAGGATGACAACACGAAGATCAAATATTTCAGACTTAGAAGCATCAACTGTCTTTACACCATGATAGTACATATCTACTAGATCGTCTCCTAAAGGCTCAAGATAGACATTCATATCACCACCAGGTGCCTTAGTGACAGGGCTAAGAAAAGAAAGGATGAAATTAGGCCGCTTCATGCACATACAAGGAGGAAGGTTGTATGGAATCAAAAAGAATGACCAAATACTGTAGGTACTCCTTGTGGACCTAAATGGATTAAAGCCATCCGTTGTTGCAACAACCTAAAATTGCGACTATCATTACCAATTAGTGGATGTTTGGAATCGAAATTATTCCAGAAAACATCATCAACTGGGCACCTAATCAAACCTAGAACATTATTGTCATCATCAGCCTTCTTCAAATAAGCCGGGGTATCAACATCAACATGCGTCCCGGGGTTGTTTCTATCCTCATTGTTCTCTTCCAACACCCCCATCACCTAATCCACAAGCTATGTGTCGCAAGAAATTAACTAATTCATTATCTTTTGATGAAGTATCTACTTCTACCCCCGTAATATTTGGGCAAGAGTGGCTAGATTCTCCAGGAAACAACCATGTATGATACCCCTCCATGAAACCATCACATATCAAATGTTCATGTACTTTAGCTGTTGTTTTCCATTTAGAGTTCAAACATATCTTGCAAGGACATAAGATTGTGTTTCCACTTATTGAATTAATAAAAGCAAACTCTATAAATGTTTGTACTCCCTGTAGATTCCTATTTATGTACCTACATGTAATTTTTAGATATCAGAACAATTCATGACATAATTATACCGCTTATGATGTCACAAAAAAAAGAAACTTGTTGTACCTAGGCTTGGACAACCATGTTTTTTCCATGATGCACCCTTGATATCAAATTTGCCTGCTATCTTAATTTTGCCAGTGTTGTAGTGCTAGATTTGCATTGGTGAAGCGACAATCATTAATCAAGCAATAGACATGCAAAACATTAACTATTCAAGCAACAAATGGGTATCTATTGTAACAAGAAATTGCATATGCTTGAAGTACACATAAGGTAATCTCAAGAGGAGTTGATTCTTACTCAAGGCCCAAAGATGGAGCTACGACAGTGGAGTTCGGAGATGGATCCGGGTTGTAGGAGGTATGGCAGTAGCACGTCGAGCAACAACACATACAATAATAGCAGGTCCGACAACAGGGGCAGTTGTAGGTTTGACAGCAGGGCGGCAACAGCTCCACAAGAGCATGCAGCAGGGCTCCAGCAGCTCCAGCAGTAACAACTGGACCGACAGCAGCAGCTTTGGCAGTAGGGCAGCAGCAACAACTTCGGTAGCAAGGCGACATCAGCACCTTCCACAGCATGGCGGCAGTAGTAGATTCGACAACAAGGCTAATTCAGCAGCTTCGGCAACAACAACTTCGGTAGTAGGGTGTAGCAGTAGCATCAGCAACAGGGTGACAGCAGCAGCTTCAACAGCAGCTCCAGCAGTAGTACGCAGCAGGGCGGCAGCAGCTCCGACAACAGCAGTTCCTGCAACAGCAGGTAGCAGCTCCGGTAGCAGCAATAGGACCGACAACAGCACACGAGGGGTGGAGCTCGAGGCCGGCGACGCGGGAGGCCGGTGCGCGAGAGGTGGAGCACGTAGGAGGTGGAGCTCGAGGCCGGTGGCGGGGGAGGCCGGCGAGCATGAGATGGAGCGCATGGGAGGTGGAGTGCGAGGACGACGATGCAGGAGGCCGGCGTGCGGGAGGTGGAGTTCGAGGCCGGCGGCGCGGGAAGCCGATGCGTGAGAGGTGGAGCTCACGGGAGGTGGAGCGTGAGGTCGGCGGCGCGAGAGGCCTGTGCACAGGAGGTGGAGCGTGAGGCCGGCGGTGCAGAAGGCAGGCGCGCGAAGGTGGAGCATGAAGCAGACACGCGGGGAGGTGGAGCGCGAGTCTGGCAGTGTCGAAGGCCTGGATGGAGGATGAGGGTGGCAGCGAGAGGCACGGGTAGGCTTGGAGTTGGGTACGGGTAGGCTCGATTTGGGGATACTTTTCTCCTCAGCCAAAAAAATCATCCTTACGCGTAAATCACATGCCAAATTCGCGACCGTTGGTCGATTGACATTTGTTGATCTATGCCAACACTTAGGCCATGTCCATACATCCTACCTATGCCAACACTTTTGATGTTGTCAAGTGCGTATATACGCCGACTGGTACACTCTGAAGGGACAAACTTATGCGGACACATGATGTGTTGTACAAGAAATGCCGGCAGGTGCATTGTAGCTTTGTGGTTGCCGACACTTATTGTGTCGACAATGATGTAAGCTTTCCGACACATGATCCAAAGACAAAATTTAAAATCTACGCTGATAGTTATTTTATGGGCATTAGTGGAACTTTGCCAACAGAATGGTGTCACGTAAGCTCTACCGTGGTGTAGTGCCTGTCGGGTACCATCAGTGTGGAATTCGAGGACTTTCATCTATTCTAGAACTTTCATGTGCTCGTTGCCACTCTTGTTAAATGTTATATGTTGTAAGTACTTCACGAACTCCGATCAACGTATCCATACAAGGGTGTAAAAAAGGTAATTGTATTGTATTCCTCTAATGGGATTGGCCATGCAACGATGAAAATGGAAGAATGGGTATTTCATAGATCCTGATGTCACAAATGACATTTTATTATTATCTAACAATGTTCCACGTGGGGAGCATATTGAACATGTCGCTAAGATCTTGCATTTCCTACATTATGCAGAATTCTTGGTGTGGTCATATCATGAACAGTAAGTTAAATATGCAACCACACGTACATTGGTCATCTTTCAATTTTTAACATAGTTCAGAAGTTCATGGTTTTCTTAATCTGTAGCAATCATTGGATCTTGGTAGTCATGGTTCCGAAGTGCAACACGGTTTACTACCTAGATTCACTAAGAGACTCAGAAAAGCCTCAAGATCTCACACATCTTCAGTAATTCATGGATGTGTATTGAATTCTTTGATGTTGATATTTTGTATTCTTATCTGGTTCAATAATTGAATATGTGAAAATTCATGTTCGTTTGTACTGTGATGTCAAAGTACATAACTAAAGGAGGGAACTGATTTGACGGTCAAGTACCTCTCCAACATGAGATCGTTCCTCGAGTAAGACACTGAAATCCATTATTTTCATATAATATATCCAAACGTTCGCAAATACATTTTCTTATGCTAGTTAAACATTCAAGTTTCTAAGTAAAACTCTTTCTTTTTTATCTCCAAAGAAAATAAATAAACAACTTTGTACATGACGAACTTTGTACAAAAAAAATCAGTGTCCTCAACAACAAGAAGGGACCAACCTTTGTGGATACTATGTTTGCACGCACATGGTCTCCCTATGCCGATCTCCTGATTGTTGTAACGATGCTCACAACATAGTACATGTAAGTATGTATCTTAATTACTATCTTCTACTCCACACGTCTCGCACATTCTGATATAAAAAACATGTGGTTGGTCTTTAAACCGACGACCCATGAACCACTCCCCGCATGTGAATTCCTAACCATTTGGAGATTTATCAACAAGTTCTTCCAACAACACTATATCAAGCCATGTCAATATGAGTGACATTTTACCATTCCTATTCCTGGAACAATAAGTATGCATTCACATTGTGTTAGCAGCTAAACATGTACGCATTGATGCATTATTTTACATGTGATCATGTCTTCGTATATCATACACTATGATTATGTACTTCATATGTAGATACATCTATGGAATATAGCTAACATTTGTTTAATTGCATGTCATGGAGAATTTTAGTGAATGTTCTTCACGTGGACACTATTTGTTCAATTGCATACCTGTGCGGAATGGACTTGTAGCGTGACTCAAATGCGATATTGTACCATAACATTGCCAGTTAAGCGCACATAGTTCAAGTAAGTAAACATGTGGGATCTAGAACGGAAAGCACACGACACACGTAGCACATCCGCCTTTGAACTACAAAAAAACACGCAAGATATAAACTGAAACGTTGGTGATACACAACAAATCGCACATGGTTTGCAGCACTTCTATGTGTGCATAGGGGATCCTCAACCGTTTGTTATAACACATTATCTCACACATGAGCTTAGAGGAAACCGTGCCCGATGCACAATGCAATTTCGCTCGTAAAGTATTCAACAAACTTGTACGATGATATCATGCATGGCAGACGCTTGTCATAGAATAATCCTATGCGATGATGCAGATAGCGCGCATAGTTTCTACGACGGTCCATGTGGCTTAGGTAATATTTCGCAACTGGTGAAGTGTCAAACACCATTTGTTTTCCATAAGCAATTAGACGCATTTTACTTGTGGTAGACGTGTGCGATTGTTCCTTAAATCTCACGCGTGTGCCCAAAATATAGTGTGTATGATATGGTGCTGCAATGCACATGATCAATAATTAGGAGAGTGTGTGCATCATCGGTCATCATTGCAAATGATATATGTGTCGTGTGGGATGCCCCCCCTATCGCATGCACAGGGAAGAAGCCATTTTAAAACTCTATCGCGGATAGTGGGTAAAACCATTTATATAGGACGTCGTAGCACTAGTGCTTGTCTTACTAGTTAAAAAACTAAAAGAAAATATAAATAGGTAGCGGTAAAATAGTAAATCAAATAAAAGACTCAATTTTGTAGAAGAATTCATTGATGGAGTATAGACTTGGTCGGCATTGGTTCATCGTTGCCAACTCTCTCGAAAATAGAGGAATGACATGCTAAACAAACTATAGTTGGGAACTGAAAAGATTGCAATGTTTATGACGATGATCGTTCATGGCATAATATCTACAAGCATTACATCTATGATAAGTAGACCGGTAATCCAAATCTACTACTAATACTCCACCTCAAAACCGCTATTCAGCATGCATCTCAAGGTATTAAGTTTGCATGAAATAGAGTATCGTAATAATAAAGATGACATAATGTAGACACAAAGAAGTCAATCAATATGACCAAACCCCGTTGTTTTATCCTTAGTGAAAACAATAAAATAACTGTCTTGGCCCTTTTATTACTGGGTTAGAACACCGGAAGATTGAACACACTACAAAGCATAACTCCATCTGAAGAAATTGGCCAAAGAAGATAGATAGAAGGGAGAGCATACAAAGCTATTTAATTATGCAACAACAAAACAAAAATATATTCAATTTATTTGACTAAATAATATGATCATCAAGTGACAATTCATCATATCATAGCAAACGCACCACTGATTATATCAAATTGATCTCGATCAACAATGAGAGCAAGGTATTGAAGATCCAGAAGAGAGAGAGAGTGAACCATCTAGCTACTACTATGGACTCGTAGGTCATAAAGGAACTACTCAAACATGGTCATGTGGTAGCAAGGTTGATGAAGATTGCTTAGGAATGACTTCCCCCTCCAACAGGGATCTGAATCAAGTCTCTAGATTGCACCTTTTCGGTACAGAAGCATGCGACGATGAGAAAATTCTTCTAGAGGTACAACATATTGTTTTGACATTTCTAGGAAATTATGGCGGTGGAAATAGGTCAGGGCGGTGCTTGTGGCTCCCATACGTACGAGTGTCACGAACACCCCCGGTTACGCCACATTTTTGTGTGGGCCCCTTATGGATCGACTGGATATCTCCAGAAGCTTCCAACGTTTCTTGTTGCCAAAAAAGTTGTCTTAAGTAGACAACGTATTTGGACCTCCATATATATTGATTTCCCGCAAATACAAAAACAACTAGAAAATATGAGATAATATTGGGCACTAAATTAATAGATTAGTCCATAATAAATAAATAAATAAATATATATATATATATATAAGTACATAAAATGACAATGTAATATCATGAAACAATGAAAAACTAGAAATGCGTTTGAGATGTATCAAGCGACTCACCGGGAGCGGCACCCATGGCTAGACGAAGCCATCAACTTATGTTCTAAATGGTTCATGAGTGACTTGGCCGCTCATGAATGGTTCGCTCATCTGTAGCCTTTTTTAATGTCTGGTTGTGACCCTACAACCATGAATACATGTGAGTGGCAGACTAAAGGTTTGCTATAATGGTGGATTGACGCAAGTGTGACATATATTTGCTTGGCCCCGTGGATGATGACAGTGGACACGAGGTGTGCGACGATGGTTGGATGTCGCGAGCATCACACAAGATGTTAGATGGTGCCATGGTGGGTGCGTGTGTTATGACGAAGCGTCGTGCTAGTCCCAATATCTGATGCTTAACATTGTGTGAGGAACCATCATCAGTAGACTTCGATGAAGACAGAGCAGGGGTGCTGGAGGTCCCGTATGGGTTAAGCCTCCAACGTCTTTATGCCTGCCGTTTGTGTTCAACCACTATTGAAGACTTGAGATTACTAGATGTATCTTCAATGGATTCCTTGTGACGTAGGTGACCTTGTTGGTACTGGTGGACATGATCTATCTGCTTGTCATACTAGATGATACCACACACGTTGCTGCGCAAACTGATTGGAAAATATTCTAATGAGATTATTGTATGGAGCATAAATATATAAATTAATAATATGATGTGATTACTGTATAGCGTAAACTATTTTTTCATGATTGTGTATTGAGGTAAACATTTTTTCATGCGTGCATAGTCACATGTGCATTAAGTATGATAGTTGGCTAGAGCATGCAATTAATAAAGATGAAATAATTTGATGAGGTGGCATGTATGGTCAGGTGGCATATGTGCATGTTGAGATCAATAGGATAATGAGGATGAACTTTTTTACCTATATAGGATATAGGGTATGTGGTATGCCATGTTTGTGTAGTGATATCCACATTAGGAATGTGAACGTGTGTGGATGTCAAGATGTGACGCTTTGGCTTGCAGCAGTGACTTCTTAATTGAAAGTAAGGGCGACAATACACGATGGCTTAAGTTTGGTGGTGCTTTTTAGCACATGATCTTGAGCTCTGGAGTGAAATTTCTAGATCTCACCCACACTCGTTGTACCTTACAGTGGTAATGTTCGACGCCATACCATCATACGCTTGTTGGAGGCATTGTGTGGAGTTTGATCTGACTTATTGTCCAAGATGAAAATCCAAGATCTAGCCTTCGTGGATGGATCTGGCGATGGTGGCGCTTGAGTGTCATTTCCTTTTCAGAGACACCATTTTCAAATCACTTCTCTTAGTTTGGGCGTACTCATTGGTGGTGGTTGATGTTTGTTGGTTGCACCTGCATGCTTGGGTTCGTTTAACCAAGACTTCCAAAATTGTATTTTTTTCTTTTTCTTTTGTGTGTGACATGATGTGAGTTGTGTGTATCCAAAATATGCAAAGGGTGGATGTGTGGTCATGATGCTTGTATTTTATAGATGTGACATTACAAGTCAATGAAAAATATAGTCATTCTTACTATAAAATGATCTAGAAGATGAAGATACCGCTTAAAAATAAAATCTCTGCATGTTATCTTCGTCGCGGAGTCATTCTTACTAAAGATAACCTTATTAAGAGGAATTGACATGAAAGTACGCAATGTGTATTTTGTCCACATGATGAGATAATTAAAGATCTATTATTCCAATGTAAATTGGCTTGTTCTATATGATCAGTCATCCAAATAGCTTATGGCTTGTATCCTCCTTATAGTGTTGCTAATATGTTTGGCAACTCGTTATATGAGATTGATCACAGGTTTAAAATTCTTCTTAGGATGGGAGCGTCTGGCGTGATTTCGTCGCTTTGGCTACGTAGAAACGATAAGATTTTTAATGATAAAAGTATTTCGTTAATGCAGGTTATCTTCATATGTACCGGGACACTTTGTTTATGGTTCTCTCCATAATGAGTGAAGAATAGAGACCTATTTATGAAGGTGTATACACGACTAGAGGCTATAACGAGGGATACTTTTAACTAACAGGTGACAACATGATTTTAGGACTTGGCCACCTAGTGTTTAGATGCTATACATATATACTTTTTCTGTGTATTGTGCCTTGTTCTTTTTTATTTTGATTTGTTGCCAGGACCATATTAATTGTGTACATCTTAATTATACAGACGTCTGATGTAATACTTATTTTTTTAAATAATAAAACAGAAAATTCAATAAAAATCCTTCATTAAAAAAGGATAAATATTAGAGGCATTTAGCATTAGCGGCTCAACCCGAGTTCGAGTAAAGTGGCCAGCAAACAAGGATCGTGTTGCAAACCAACCCGTGGATGGATGGTTAGGAGGACTGTGGTTTCCCCTGCCCATCAGAGTTCAACTCCCAGACTTGACGTTGGTGCTCGCATTTTCCCGGATTTATTCCAGGTCTTCCAGCGATGTGCTTTCAGTGGGAGGAGACGTTCCCGTCGACAACGAAGGCGTCAGTGGCGACTTCGTCAATCTCAAGATGATGTGCCGGCTTAGTCTCTCGAAGATGCTCATAGGGGTAGGGTTTACGTGCGTGCGTTCATAGGGGTGAGTGTATGCTCGTGTATGTGAGCGACTTCGATTGTACTCTGCTAAAAAAACAAGGATCGTGTCTTCCTCACCCTACAATCCGTATCACCAATCCATTGTCATTCTTTTGAGGGACCCATTCATCTTAATTATTTTTGAGCTCTATTTCTCTGTAAAGACGTCACGAGACATAATAGGCTAAACTAAGTTGTTCGGCAACCCTCCGGCTCCGTAAAATTAGAGGATCTGCAAAGCATATTTTTTCCGTTCTATAATTTTTAACTCCTACTTGTTTAACTCCTCAAATGCAGTTGCCGAGCGGAGGGCCTCCGTGTTGAACATATTGTATAAGTCCACGTTGTCTGTGTGCACGTGTCACGTCTCCCTCCCCTTGTAACGTATTTGTAACTTGGGAGAGAAGACTTGAGTGCCCCCTGTACCTATATATATGCCATGTGCATGATCAATAGAATTATCGATGCACAAATCTTTCTCTACATGGTATCAGTTTTCCCTACGATCCTCTACCATCCCGCTTCCGCCCAACCCTAGCCGGGTTGCCGCCGCCGCACCCTCCGGATACCGCTGCCGCCGCCCCTGGCCGCGCCACCCCCTCTTTCCCCACCCTAGCCGCCGCGCCTCTCTCCCTCTTGCGACGCTGTCACCCCATCTCCAAAACCCTAGCCGCCGCCACCCCATCTCCAAAACCCTAGCCGCCGCCGCTCATCTCCCTCTCCACCACCATGTCCTCCAACGCCTCCACCTACTCCAACCCCTTCGCCGGACCAGACCCTGCCGACGTGCGTGACATCAACATCCATGACCACGTCCCTGTCATCCTCCACGCCACCGACTCCACGTACTTCGCGTGGAAGACGTACTTCTCGCTCCTCTTCCGCGAGAACAATCTCGTGGACCACGTGGACGGCTCCGTCGACTCCCGCGACATGGTGGGTGACTCCGAGTGGAACACGATCGACGCCACGCTCATCCGGTGGTTTTTCACCACCATCTCCAAGGACTTGTTCCACACCGTCGTGAGCGATGGCGACGATGCCCGCGCCATGTGAGTCAAGCTTAATGGCCTCTACACCGCCAACAACTTTCAACGCCGTGTTTTTTTGCAGCAGTAATTTTTTGATTGTCATCAAGATGATCAGTCCATTGATGAGTACTTCCGTCGCGTGAAGACGTTGGCGGATGACCTCCGCGACATCGGTGCCAAGGTGGCTGACGACCTCCTCCTCAGCACGCTCACCGTCGGCCTCAACGAGAATTTCGGCAACGCCGCCACCAATCTCACCCTCATGCCGGAGCCCTCCTTCCCCAAGTTTGTGGCTTACTTGTGGTTGGAGGAGCGTCGGATGAAGGGTGTTAAGAAGCGCGTACAACATCACGCCCTCGCCGCTGGCACCTCTCGTGGCGCCCCGTCGCCCGCCGTCGCACCGGTCCCGCGGCCTCAGCCCCCTCCCTCGGCGCCGCCGGGATCTTTCCGCACCTGACTGCACCACCCGCTGCCCCCCAGCCGCAAGGTGGCGGTCGCCGCGGCAACCGCCGTGGTGGTGGCCGCAAGCAGCAGCAGCCCCATGGGGGGCCCCTCACGAGCAGCAGTAGACGCCACAGGCTAACCCGCCGTAGTCCTATGGCGCCAACCCATGGACATGCGTCATCCACGCGTACTCCATGCCCGTTCCTCGGGCTCCCGCCCCGCGCATCCTCGGACCCCGCCCGGCGGGTCACCACACGTACCTCGCCGCGCCGGCTGCCGGCCCCTATCCGACGCTGCCTGCCACGGGCGGCTATGGCGCTGTCCCTGCCCCCGCCTACGGTGCCTCGCCCGTGGCAGCCTACGGCGGGTTCCACCCACCTCAGGTGTCGTCACCGTGGGACTCGGCTCTTCCCGCCGCCCTGCATTCGGCTCCGTCGCCCTCCAATTATGGCGGTGGAGGTGACTGGTTCATGGACTCAGGCGCCACTGTTCATATGACCACCTTCCTCAGGTGTCGTCACCGTGGGACCCGACTCTTCTCGTCGCCCTGCATTCGGCTCCGTCGCCCTCCAATTATGGCGGTGGAGCTGACTGGTTCATGGACTCAGGTGCCACTGTTCATATGACTGCGCATCCCAGTAACCTCATGTCTTTCACTCGTGTCCACACTCCCACTTGTATCACCGTTGGTAAAAGTTCCTCCCTCCCCATAACTCATGTCGGTCATACCTCGTTTCCTTCTACCATCACTCCTATTCATATGTCTAATGTTCTCGTTTCTCTTGACCTCGTTACTAATCTTGTATCTGTTCGTCAACTCACTCGTGACAATCCTGTTACTATTGAATTTGACATCTCTGTTTTTTCTGTGAAGGACACCCATACACGGATGGTTCTCTTCCGATGTGACAACCTGGGGCCGCTTTACTCGGTGCATCGCCCCACCGCCACCACCACTCGTCCGGCCATCTTCGCTGCAAGTGTCGATCTTTGGCACGCCTGCTTCAGTCATCCCAACTCCACCGTTTTGCGTCAAATTCTTCAGAGTTTTTCATTCTCATGTAATAAGGTTGAGAACCACACTTGTGAGGCCTGCCGCCTTGGCAAACATGTGCGTCTTCCGTTTAGCGAGTCCACACACATTTCCACCTTTACGTTTCAATTGATGCATAGTGATGTTTGGACGTCCCCGGTTGCAAGCAACAAATGTTATTTATACTACTTGGTGATCTTGGCTGATTTTTCGCATTATGTGTGGACCTTCCCTCTTCGTCGCATGTATGACGCACTCGCCATGCTCACCGCCTTTTATGCCTATGTCACCACCCAGTTCGGTCATCCCATCCTCGCCTTGCAAACCCACAATGGCAAACGATTTGACAACGTTGCTTTTCGCCAACTTCTCGCGTCCCATGGCACCACCTCCTGCCTCACCTGCCCATACACATCTCAACAAAATGGGCATGCCGAACGTGTCCTTCGTACTCTCAATGACTCTGTCCGCACGTTGCTCTTTCACTCCAACGTGCCCCCTTGTTTCTGGCCGGACGCCCTTGCGGCCGCGAGCCTTCTCCTCAACATTCGTCCGACTCGTTCTCGCTGGAACTACACCCCTCGCCAGCTACTTTTTTGGCGCGATTCCATCCTATGATGGTCTCCGCATCTTCGGGTGTCCCTGTTATCCTAGCACCGCGTCCACCACTCCTCATAAACTCGCCCCTCGATCGGTTCCATGTATCTTTCTTGGTTACCCCCCCAACACCAAAGGTTACCGGTGCTATGTGTTGCCTCTTGAGCTTGCATTGGTTTTTCCCTTGAAGAGGGAAGGGTGATGTAGCACAGGAGCAGTAATTATTTCCCCCAGTTTGAGAACCAAGGTATCAATCCAGTAGGAGAATCACGTCAAGTCCAGAGTACCTGCGCAAACACAAAAGAGCTTGCACCCAACGCTATAAAGGGGTTGTCAGTCCCTTCAAGATTGATTGCAAAGTGAGATCTGAAGGCGGAAAGTGTAACGAAGTAAAAGTGTAAGGCTCAAAATATGGTGTGCAGTAGACCCGGGGGCCATAGTGTGCACTAGAGGCTTCTCTCAAAATAGAAAATAATACGGTGGGTGAACAAATTATTGTCGAGCAATTGATAGAACCGCGCAAAGTCATGACGATATCGAAGGTAATGATCATACATATATGCATCATGTCCGAGACAAGTAGACCGGTACTTTCTGCAATTAATACTATGACTCCACACATCGACCGCTATCCAGCATGCATCTAGTTCATGACGAACAGAGTAACGCCTTAAACAAGATGACATGATGAAAACCAATGATGAAAACCCCATCTTTTTACCCTTGATGGCAACAACACGATGCGTGCCTCGCTACCCCTTCTGTCACTGGGTGAGGTCACCGCACAGTATGAACCCAAAACCAAGCACTTCTCCCATCGAAAGAATCATAGATCAAGTTGGCCAAACAAAACCCACAACTCGAAGAGAATTACAAGGATATGAAATCATGCATATAAGAGATCAGAAGAAACTCAAATAAGATTCATAGATAATCTGATCATAAATCCACAACTCATCGGATCTCGACAAACAAACCGCAAACAAGATTACATCAGATAGATCTCCATGAAGATCATGGAGAACTTTGTATTGAAGATCCAAGAGAGAGAAGAAGCCATTAGCTACTAGCTATGGACCCGAAGGTCTATGGTGAACTACTCATGCACCATCGGAGAGGTCATGGTGTCGATGAAGAAGCCCTCCGTATCCGAATCCCCCCTCCGACAGGGCACCAGAACGTGCCCCAGATGGGATCTCTCTCGCAGTTTTGAAATTTTTCTGAATTTATAGGCGGAAGAGGTAGGGCAGACGAGCCAGAGGGGGCCTACAAGCCTGCTAGGCGCGGCCCCCCTGGCCGTGCCTAAGGGGCCTGTGGCGTCCCCTGCTGGCTCCTCCCTTGGTTCTCAAGTATTGTGGGTATCTTCTGTTCCGGAAAAAATCTTTTCGGAAGTTTTATTCCGTTTGGACACCATTTAAAATCCTCATATGAAAAGGGTCAAAAACACGGAAAAAACAGGAACTGGCACTTGGCACTGAGTTAATAATTTAGTCCCAAAAAGGATATAAAAGGCATACAAAACATCCAAAGTTTGACAATATAATAGCATGGAACCATAAAATATTATAGAAATGTTGCACACGTATCAAGCATCCCCAAGCTTAACTCCTGCTTGTCCTCAAGTAGGGAAGTGATAAAGACTGAATTTTTAATGTGGAATGCTATCCAGCATATTTGTCCTTTGTAACTTATTTCATGTGATATGAATGTTCAGATCCGTAAGATTCAAAAAATAGTTTGCTATTGACATGAAAACAATAATACTTCAAGCAAACTAGCAAGGTAATCATGAACTTTCGAAATAACAAGGCCAAAGAAAATTATCCCTACAAAATCATATAATCTGGCTATGCTCCATCATCCCCACACAGCTAATTTAAATCATGCACAACCCCGATATTGGCCAAGTAATTGTTTTTGCACTCTTACTTTCTCAAACCTTTTTCAACTATCACACAATACATGAGCGTGAGCCATGGATATAGCACTATACACTACTGGAAACAGATAATTTGCCATGTGCCTAATCTTTGCCGTCTGCTGGCGGTCGGCAAAGAACTTCTTTGCCGTCAGCTTACACGTGGCGGACGACAAAGAGGAGGCTGATGGCAAAGTTCTAATTTGCCGTCGGCCAACTCTTTGCCGTCCGCTGGCGGACGGCAAAGGAGCCACATGCGGACGGCAAAGGGTTGGCACACGGCAAAGCCCCCCACCCAAACGGCCGAAACGCACCCCCACCCACCCCGCCCCTTTGCCGTCTGCCTGGACTCCTTTGCCGTCTGCGTGGGAGCACGGCGGACGGCAAAGGGGACGGCGGCCCCACCCCACTAACGGCTGCCGGCACCCACTACCTCCCGCACGGCTTCGCCCTCGGCTCCCGCACGACCTCTCCCGCACGCCCGCCCCTCCCCCACCCGGCGCCGCCGCCAACCTGCGCCGCCCCCACCCACCGCCGCCATCACCCTGCTCCGCAACCACCCTGCGCCGCCCCCACCCGGCGCAGCCACCACCCTGCGCCGCCACCACCCGGCGCCGCCACCACCCTGCGCCGCCCCTCCCTGCTCCGCCACCACCCTGCGCCGCAACCACCCTGCACCGCCCGCCCCTCCTCCCTGCGCCGCGACCACCCTGCACCGCCCGCCCCTCCTCCCTGTGAAGCCGGTATGTTTTTTTTCTTTTTTTTCTACTAAATTATGTAGTTCGTTTATTATGTAGGATAAAGTAGATAGAAAAAATAGATAGAAAAGAAAAAAACTTAGAACAAAATATTAGAAGAAAGTTAGTTTTTTTCCTGTTAAATTAGATAGTTAGATTTTTCTTTTTTCTGCTAAATTATATAGTTAGTTTATTAGGTAGAATAAAGTAGATAGAAAATAAGTAATAGAAAAAAAATAGATAGAAAAGAAAAAACTTAGAAGAAAAAAGAAGAAGAAGAAGAAGAAGAAGAAGAAGAAGAAAGAGGAGAGGAGGAGAAAGAGAAAAGAAAGAAGAAATAGAAGAAGAGGAGGAGGAGGAGAAGGAGAAAGAAGAAGAAGAAGATGAAGAAGAAGAGAAGAAGAAGAGAATAAGGAAAAAATAAGAAGGAGAAGAAGAGAAAAAAGAAGAAGAAGTTGATTTTTTATTGTTTGGTATTTAGTGGTAGCTAGATTCTTTTTTAGTTACTTAGTGGTAGATTCGGTTTTTGTTATAGTGGTAGATTCTGTTTTTGTTATTTTTTTGCTGATTAGTGCTATCTAGGTTTAGCGATAGGTTTAGTTAGCTTGGTTAGTTAGGTTAGTTAGTTAGTTAGCTTACTAGAAAGAATAGGAAGAAGAAGAAGAGGAGGAGGAGGAGAAGAGGAGAAGAGGAGGAGGAGGAGGAGGAGAAGAAGAAGAAGAATAGGAGGAGGAGAAGACAAAAAGAAGATCACATGTTTGGTATTTAGTTTTTTGGAATTAATTAGTCCATTTACCTCCAAAATACCATAATAAGCTCAAAATGGCATAAGAACCTTGGTTAGCTCATTAATATTATATACTTAGCTTGTTTTCCTCTAAAATGGGATAATTAGCCCATTTAGCTCAAAAAAGACATAATTAGGTAATTTAGCTCCAACAAGAGGAGAAGAGGAGAAGAAAGAGGCAAAATGAAAAGAAAGAAGAAGAAGAAGAAGAAGAAGAAGAAGAAGATAAGAAGGAGAAGGAGGAGGAGGAGGAGGAGGAGGAGGAGAAGGCCAAGGACCTTCTATCCTTCTCCTCCTCCTCCTCCTCCTTCTTCTTGATTTCTTCTTCTTCTCCTCCTCCTCCTCTTACTTCTCCTCTTTCATATTATCCTTGCTTTAGTTAACCCAACAATGACATAATTAGCCCATTTAGCTCCAAAATACCATAATAAGCTCAAAATGGCACAAGAACCTTGGTTAGCTCATGAATATTATATAGTTAGCTTGTTTTCCTCTAAAATGACATAATTGGAATATTTGTGTTGATCAAAGGATTTACATGTGATAGTTGTCTCGTCGTTGTGAGGTTTGCTGTGCGAAGACTTGCCCGTGCGTTGTACGAGCTCCGCCCCTGCATTCGTGGGTCAGTACGAATTTCATCTCCTCCCCGCCCCTTCATTTACTGTGGTCGGTTTTCGGATGAAACTTTCTAGATTTAGGTAATTCAATTAATTTATCAGTATGCGTGACCAGTATGCGTCTCCCATTCGAAAGGGCGACATCTATAAATATGCATGTCTTTGCATATTTATAACCGCCATTCTTTCGAATTGTCCAACATTAAGTATGTGTAGATTGGGTTCGTTTTCCCGTATGCTGTGCTCTGGATCCGATGCAGAATTTCGTCAGTGCCTCCCTGTTGTTCTCTGGATGCACATCCTCTCTGTTTATTGCGGAGACGTGTATCAGGAGAACAGCGGGGAGGTGCTACCGAAATTTTGCGCTAAGGACCTATCTTTACCTATTAGCGTGTAGGTTGCCTGGACGTAATAAAAATGGCGAACCTGATTAACTGATGAATATAAATGCTAAATTACATATAAATATATTTCTTCTGTCTTTAGTAGCTACGCAAGATGAGTGATCGTGCGTGGATGTATACCGGTCACCCTAGTCAGAAAGAGATGACGAAAGAATGGTTTTTAAAAACAAAGGAATTTGTGAAAGCCGCATTCGCAAATGGCCAGGAAAGAAACAATTGCCCCTGTCTTGGATGCGACAACTATAAAAAGACGACAGAGGCTGTAATGATTAAACACCTGCAGAGGAGGGGTTTTAAGCCTAATTATACGGTGTGGACATTTCATGGTGACTCTATACAACGCACAAGAGCTGAGGTGGTCTGTCGTCGCACGGACGAGCATGGTAGTGGGATCGAAGACATGGTGCAAGACTTTGATGATGCTCGGGATTCGGAAGATGAGATGGAGGAATCTGCAAAGGCCTTTTATGAAATGTTGGAGTCTTCAAAACGTCCTCTCCAGGAGCACACTGAGCTCTGTCAGCTGGATGCAATTGCACAAGTAATGGCTCTGAAGGCTCAGTTCAACTTGGGAAGAGAATGCTACGACGCGATGATGACTCTATTTGGACGTTTCCTACCCAAAGGCCATGTCATGCGTGCAAACCTGTACTAGTCGGACAAAATACTTCGTGTACTTAAGATGCCCTATGAGAAGATAGATGCATGTGAGAAAGGATGTGTCTTATTTAGGAAGGAGTATGCACACTTGGACTATTGTCCCAATTGCGAGTCTTGCAGGTATCTTCTGGTAGACAACGGTATGGGTGAGAAGAGGCAGACCAAAATCGCAGTTAGTGTTCTTCGGTATATGCTAATCGTACCAAGACTTCAACGTCTTTTCATGGTCGAGGAGACAGCCAGACAGATGACATGGCACAAATTGGGCAAAAGAACCGAACTAGATGCGGATGAGAATAAGATGATGGTACACACATCGGATGGGGAAGTGTGGAAACATTTCGATGGATTGCATCAGGATAAAGCGGCAGATCCAAGGAATCCTCGAGTCTGCGCTGCCACAAATGGTTTTAATCCCTTCGGCATGACGGCACCCCAATACAGTTGTTGCCCTGTATTTGTCATTCCACTCAATCTCCCCCCGGGCAGATTATGCAAAGAAAGAACATATTTCTGATGTTGATAATTCCAGGGCCCAATTATCCGGGGAAGAATATGAATGTGTACCTGCAATCGCTTAAGGATGAATTGGAAGAAGCTTGGGAAAATGGGGTCAAGACATACGATGCCGCTAGAAAAGAAAACTTCAAAATGCATGTGTGGTACATGTACTCTATGCATGACTTGCCAGCGTATGCGCTATTCTCTGGATGGAACGTTCCCGTGCCCCCAATGGAAGGCAGCTCTTCAGTTTCATTGGTTGCAGGAGGGTCGGAAGTATTCTTGCTTTGACTTGCATAGACAGTTCCTGGATCCTGACCATCAGTTCAGAAAAGACAAGATGAACTTTACCAAAGGTAAAGTTGTCAAAAACTTGGCACCACCTACGTTCACAGGCCAACAGATCCCGGATCAGTTAAATGCCCTCGAGCCTGATCCAGAGCGTCCAGGGTATTTCAAGGGGTATAATTCAAAACATGCCTGGACTCACAAGCCATGCTTCTGGGATCTGCCTTACTTCAATGACCTCCTTCCACACAATATCGACATGATGCACACTGAAAAGAATATCGGAGAGGCTATTTTTGGTACATTATTCGACATAGATGGGAAGACAAAGGATAATATTAAGGCTAGAGTCGATCAAGAGACACTATGTCATAGACCGTTACAAAATATGCGAGAAGGCAAAGGAAAGCAGAAGTGGTCGAAGCCAAAGGCCTGGTTCAATCTTGGAAGGCTAGCTATGAGGGAAATTATCTTGTGGGTCAAAATGCACTTGATGTTCCCCGATGGGTATGCAGCGAATCTACAAAGGGGAGCGAGTCTTGAAAAAATAAAATCTTTGGTCTCAGGAGTCATGATTGGCACATATGGCTAGAGCGGGTAATGCCGGTGATGTTACGTGGCTTTATTCCTGAGGATGAATGGCTAGTACTGGCGGAGCTGAGCTATTTCTTCCGTGTTCTTTGTGCGAAAGAATTTTCGCCTGGCATGGTAGAAGACATGGAGGAGTTTGCACCGGAGTTGTTGTGCAAGTTAGAGAAGATCTTTCCACCGGGCTTCTTTAATCCAATGCAGCATTTGATTTTACATCTACCGACCGAGGCAAGATTGGGTGGGCCCGTGCAAGATAGTTGGTGCTATGCAACTGAGAGGATGCAGAAGACCCTTCGAGCTAAATGTAAAAATAAGCGTAGAATTGAAGCATCGATGGCTGAGGCATTCATTACTGAGGAGGTGGCAAACTTTGTGACAGCACACTACGAAGCCAAAAATCATCATTTGCATAATCCGAAGCCTCGGCACAATGATGGAGACCCTAAAAAAGGTAGGTCCAACCGCAGCCTATTCAAAGGGAAGCTCGCACCAGCCGGTGCTTCGAAACCAATAACGTTGGATATCGAAGAATGGAGGAACATTTCGTTGTATATATTCAACAACCTAACAGAAGTGCGGCCGTACATCGAGTGAGTTCTCGGCACATTTTCCCGTAACTTCTAATTCATTTGAACTGCTCTTATTCCCGGATATTTCAAACAGCCGTTACGTCGTCAAATTCTCGGATGGAGCGGTGATCGAAAATGATTTCGTCGAAGAGTATGAGCTTCTGTCAAAGACAGGAGGCGTATATCCCGGTTTCATCTCTTGGTTCAAACAAACGGTAATTATCAATAATGGACCATTTCTTGGTCTAACTTGCGGCTAATGCAACAACCGTTTCGTACTAAACTTGTAGGCTAATTCAGAGTCTATGGACGCCGAATTGAGACAAGTCGCTAATGGTTTTCACTATAAGGTCCGTTCATTTGAGAAATACAACATCAACGGGTATCTCTTTCGTACCTTTGGCAAAGAGCTATCTATGCCCGACCGGAAATCTACAAATTGTGGTGTCTCTGCTATCGGCGAAGGTGTTATCGAGTATTATGGAAGAGTTGAAGCAATTTATGAACTTCAATTCTATGGTGAAAACCCACCGAACGTCGTAGTCTTCAAATGTTATTGGTTCCAGCCGAAAAAGACTAGAAGGACTCATGAACATATAGGACTAGTCGAAATCAATCCAAACACCCATTTAGATGTTCTCGATGTCTATATTACGGCTCAACAGGCGACCCAAGTTTTCTATCTACCGTGGGCATGCCAAACGGATAAGAATATGGAAGGTTGGTATGTTGTTTATGAAGTGCCGCCACATGTCAGACCACCTCTCCCAAATGAATAGGATTATGAACCTCACATTAACCCAGACACATATGATGGAGAATTCTTCCAAGAAGCACGTCTTTCCAAGAAACGTTTTAAGAACCACCATGCTTCATCCAAGAACATGGAAGTAGACAGCGACAATGAATCTGACTCCAGCCCTGAGCCGGAACCAGAAGACCTGGAACTCGTAGAGGTTACTGATGCGGATGACCTGTCAATGATTCAACGATTAAAGGAAGGCCTTTCACAACTTCACGCCGTTGAACCCGATGAGCACGTCATTCATGAAGACATGCGTGATAGTGATGATGATGATGCATTTATTGATGATGATTATTAGTTTGTAAGATTCACAACTAAAATTATATATATTTTAATCTTTATTATTAATGTACATATTATTATTCATGTCAGTCATTCAATTTTTTTATGTTGTACTAATTTCTTTTAATCTTTATCATGGCAGGTGTTGAAAGATGGTCGGCGCGTGTCCATTGCGCTCGACGGGTTCATCCCAGGCGCCCCGCACGAGGGGTGGTACTTCCCTTCCACCCCTATCTCTCCGTAGAGCCTTGGCAGACAGTCTTTCTACACCAGCCGGGGGTTCTTCTTCGTCGGCGGCATTGCCCACTGGGAGAGGTGCTGGTCGGGTAGGGAGGAAGGGGAAGGGTACAGGGAGAGGTGGTGGCCGCGGAAGATCCAGGAGGACTGTTGAGCCGTCCTCGCCACCACCACCAGCTAATTCACCCGAGCATAGGACTAGTATGGTCGACCCGTTTGTGGAGGAGGCTACGGGGACTCCGGTCCAGGAGCCTGGTGTTCACGGGCATTCGTCCCATGAGACTCCGGTCCAGGAGCAGCCTCGGGTCGAGGTGCATTCGGCCCAGGAGCAGCCGGAGGAGACTACGGTTCCGGAGGCTTCACCCGACGTGGAGAGGCCCGGATGGGAGCCTTGGCCGGATCGTACCGAGTTGCCGGATTGGACCGAGGGTCCGGGTGGCTCAGGGGGCGGGATGGCGTGGATGAGATTACGGATAGTGAGGGCGATGTGCAGGTGGACGGGGCCACCGTGTACAAACGTGGTAGTACATGTCTCCCGGTCGCCCCGGCTACCCGCGAGCAGAGGCCGGTGATTAAACCTGAAGGAGATAGGTAAGTACATTTACCCTTTTTTTAGCTTTTGCCTTCAAGTTTGTTCAAGAAGAAGAAGAAGAAGAAGAGAAGAAGGAGAAGGAGGAGGAGGATGACGAGGAGGAGGAGGAGAAGGCTAAGGACCTTCTATCCTTCTCCTCCTCCTCCTCCTTCTTCTTGATTTCTTCTTCTTCTCCTCCTCCTCCTCGTACTTCTCCTCTTTCATATAATCCTTGCTTTAATTAACCCAACAATGACATAATTAGCCCATTTAGCTCCAAAATACCATAATAAGCTCAAAATGGCACAAGAACCTTGGTTAGCTCATGAATATTATATACTTAGCTTGTTTTCCTCTAAAATGACATAATTGGAATATTTAGCTCAAAAAAGACATAATTAGGTAATTTAGCTCCAACAAGAGGAGAAGAGGAGAAGAAATAGGCAAAATGAAAAGATAGAAGAAGAAGAAGAAGAAGAGAAGAAGAAGAAGAGAAGAAGGAGAAGGAGGAGGAGGAGGAGGAGGAGGAGGAGGAGAAGGCCAAGGACCTTCTAGTCCTTCTCCTCCTCCTCCTTCTCCTCCTCCTCCTCCTTGATTTCTTCTTCTTCTCCTCCTCCTCCTCTTTCTTCTCCTCTTTCATATTAACCTTGCAATTGCTTTAATTTCCCCAACAATGAATTAATTAGTCCATTTAGCTCCAAAATACCATAATAAGCTCAAAATGGCATCAGAACCTTGGTTAGCTCATTAATATTATATACTTAGCTTGATTTCCTCTAAAATGGGATAATTAGCCCATTTAGCTCACAAAAGACATAATTAGGTAATTTAGCTCCAACAAGAGGAGAAGTGGAGAAGAAATAGGCAAAATGAAAAGAAAGAAGAAGAAGAAGAGAAGAGGGAGAAGGAGGAGGAGGAGTTGGAGGAGGAGGAGGAGAAGGCCAAGGACCTTCTATCCTTCTCCTCCTCCTCCTTCTCCTCCTCCTCCTCCTTCTTCTTGATTTCTTCTTCTTCTCCTCCTCCTCCTCGTACTTCTCCTCTTTCATATAATGCTTGCTTTATTTAACCCAACAATGACATAATTAGCCCATTTAGCTCCAAAATACCATAACAAGCTCAAAATGGCACAAGAACCTTGGTTAGCTCATGAATATTATATACTTAGCTTGTTTTCCTCTAAAATGACATAATTGGAATATTTAGCTCAAAAAAGACATAATTAGGTAATTTAGCTCCAACAAGAGGAGAAGAGGAGAAGAAATAGGCAAAATGAAAAGATAGAAGAAGAAGAAGAAGAAGAGAAGAAGAAGAAGAGAAGAAGGAGAAGGAGGAGGAGGAGGAGGAGGAGGAGGAGAAGGCCAAGGACCTTCTAGTCCTTCTCCTCCTCCTCCTCCTTGATTTCTTCTTCTTCTCCTCCTCCTCCTCTTTCTTCTCCTCTTTCATATTAACCTTGCAATTGCTTTAATTTCCCCAACAATGAATTAATTAGTCCATTTAGCTCCAAAATACCATAATAAGCTCAAAATGGCATAAGAACCTTGGTTAGCTCATTAACATTATATACTTAGCTTGATTTCCTCTAAAATGGGATAATTAGCCCATTTAGCTCACAAAAAACATAATTAGGTAATTTAGCTCCAACAAGAGGAGAAGTGGAGAAGAAATTGGCAAACTGAAAAGAAAGAAGAAGAAGAAGACAAGAGGGAGAAGGAGGAGGAGGAGGAGGAGAAGGCCAAGGACCTTCTATCCTTCTCCTCCTCCTTCTCCTCCTCCTCCTCCTTCTTCTAGATTTCTTCTTCTTCTCCTCCTCCTCCTCGTACTTCTCCTCTTTCATATAATCCTTGCTTTAATTAACCCAACAATGACATAATTAGCCCATTTAGCTCCAAAATACCATAATAAGCTCAAAATGGCACAAGAACCTTGGTTAGCTCATGAATATTATATACTTAGCTTGTTTTCCTCTAAAATGACATAATTGGAATATTTAGCTCAAAAAAGACATAATTAGGTAATTTAGCTCCAACAAGATGAGAAGAGGAGAAGAAATAAGCAAAATGAAAAGATAGAAGAAGAAGAAGAAGAAGAGAAGAAGAAGAAGGAGGAGGAGGAGGAGGAGGAGGAGGAGGAGGAGAAGGCCAAGGACCTTCTAGTCCTTCTCCTCCTCCTCCTCCTTGATTTCTTCTTCTTCTCCTCCTCCTCCTCTTTCTTCTCCTCTTTCATATTAACCTTGCAATTGCTTTAATTTCCCCAACAATGAATTAATTAGTCCATTTAGCTCCAAAATACCATAATAAGCTCAGAATGGCATAAGAACCTTGGTTAGCTCATTAATATTATATACTTAGCTTGATTTCCTCTAAAATGGGATAATTAGCCCATTTAGCTCACAAAAGACATAATTAGGTAATTTAGCTCCAACAAGAGGAGAAGTGGAGAAGAAATAGGCAAAATGAAAATAAAGAAGAAGAAGAAGAGAAGAGGGAGAAGGAGGAGGAGGAGGAGGAGAAGGCCAAGGACCTTCTATCCTTCTCCTCCTCCTCCTTCTCCTCCTTCTCCTCCTTCTTCTTGATTTCTTCTTCTTCTCCTCCGCCTCCTCTTTCTTCTCCTCTTTCATATTATCCTTGCTTTAATTAACCCAACAATGACATAATTAGCTCATTTAGCTCCAAAATACCATAATAAGCTCAAAATGGCACAAGAACCTTCGTTAGCTCATGAATATTATATACTTAGCTTGTTTTCCTCTAAAATGACATAATTGGAATATTTAGCTCAAAAAATACATAATTAGGTAATTTAGCTCCAACAAGAGGAGAAGAGGAGAAGAAATAGGCAAAATGAAAAGATAGAAGAAGAAGAAGAGATGAAGAGAAGAGAAGAAGGAGAAGGAGGAGGAGGAGGAGGAGGAAGAGGAGGAGAAGGCCAAGGACCTTCTAGTCCTTCTCCTCCTCCTCCTTCTTCTTGATTTCTTCTTCTTCTCCTCCTCCTCCTCTTTCTTCTCCTCTTTCATATTATCCTTGCTTTAATTAACGCAACAATGACATAATTAGCCGATTTAGCTCCAAAATACCATAATAAGCTCAAAATGGAATAAGAACCTTGGTTACCTCATGAATATTATATACTTAGCTTGTTTTCCTCTAGAATGACATAATTGGAATATTTAGCTCAAAAATAAGGAGAAGGAAGAAGAAGAACAAGAAGAAGAGAAGAAGAAGAGAAGGAGAAGGAGAAGAAGAAGAAGGAGGAGGAGAAGAAGAGAAGAAGAAGGAGAAGGAGGAGAAGAAGAAGGAGAAGGAGCCCTCCTTCTTCTCCTTCTTCTTCTCTCCTTCTTCTCCTCCTTCTTCTCCTTCTTCTTCTCTTCTTTTTTCTTCTTCTCCTCCTCCTTCTCCTTCTCCTTCCCCTTCCCCTCCTCCCCCTCCTCCTTCTTGTTTTTCTTCTCCTTGTTCTCTTCTTGCTTCTTCTCTTTCTTCTTCAATTTTGTTTATTTGTCATATATATGTTGTTGTTCTTCTTCTTCTGACTTTCTTATTCCCATTTTGCAGAACGGATGTACTACATGCATGGAAGCTGGCGTTGGAGTGCTTTCGTTTCCGTTTTTATTTGAGTTGATGAACAATGTGTTGGTTCTTTGTATGTGTTGATGAACAATGTGTTGATGAACAATATATGTGCAACTATATGTATGTATATATGGATGAAACTTTGTATGTGTTGGTTCTTTTGATATATGGGATGTACGTTGACGAACAAATGGCATTGATGAGATTTATATGTATATCATATATGTGTTGTGATCTATTTATGATATATGTGTTATGAATTATATGTATATGTGCTGTGAAATAGAAAAAATAAATAAAAATGTGACAATATAGGATCTTTGCCGTCTGCCAGCTGATGGCAAAGGCCTTTGCCGTCACCCACCCGATGGCAAAGGTGCAACCTGGGCTGTAGCAGCTGGCCATATAGTCTCTTTGCCGTCTGCTTCATGGGGGCGGGGGCAAAGAAGAGGGCACAGAGGAGGGGGGAAGGAGGAGGCAGACGACAAAGATTGGAGAGAGGGGGGAGGGGAGAACCCGGCAGACGGCAAAGATGGTCGTGGAGGTTGACGGCAAAGATGGAGGGGAGGGGAGGGGAGGAGAAGGCAGACGACAAAGATTGACGGGGAGGCAGACGGCAAAGATTGACGGGGAGGCAGACGGCAAAGGCTCTCTTAACCCCTAACGGCGGCAACGCGTGTCGGCTGCCGTCTCAAGCGCTTTGCCGAGTGCTCCTAAGGAAAGCTGACGGCAAAGAGCTTTGCCGTCCGCTTTGGGGGGGCAGACGGCAAAGAAGGTCCTATGCCGTCGTAGGCTGACGTAGAAATTTTGCCGGCCGTGACAATCTTTGCCGTCTATGGTATTGTCTTTGCCGTCTGGGATATTGTCTTTGCCGTCTGTGATGGCGGACGGCAAAGAAGGTGATTCATGTAGTGATAGGTGGAATAGAGTGTGGTGGTGGTTGTGAGACAAAAAGGAGGAGATGGTCACATAGACTCGGCGTATCAAAGGGCTATGGAGATGCCCATTAATAGATATCAATGTGAATGAGTAGGGATTGGCATACAAAGGATGCACTAGAGCTATAAGTACGTGAAAGCTCAAAAGGAGAACTAGTGGGTGTTCATCCAACTTGCTTGCTCACGAAGACCTAGGGCAATTTGAGGAAGCCCATCATTGGAATATACAAGCCAAATTTTATTGTAAAGATTCCCACTAGTATATGGTGGTGACAAAACGAGAGGCTTTCAATCATGAAGAACATGGTGCTATCATGAAGCACAAGTTTGGAAAAAGATAGTAGCATTGTCCCTCTTTTTCTCTCTTTTTTTTATTTGGGCTCTTGGTCCTCTTTTTTCTCTCTCTTTTTTTATTGTGGGAAACTTTGGCCTCTTTTTTTCCTCAGATGGGACAATGCTCTAATAATGACGATCATCACACTTTTATTTACTCACAACTCAAAGCTCAGAACGATGATGACTCTATAGGAAATGCCTCCGGCAGTGTACCGGGATGTGCAACGATCTAGCTTGGCGTATGACGTTGAAACATCTCGCTAGCTATATTACGATCATGCAATGGCAATATGAGAGTGACGTCACAAGTCATGAGACAGAACGGTGGGAGTTGCATGGCAATATATATCGGAATGGCTATGAAAATGCCATAGTAGGTAGGTATGGTGGCTGTTTTGAGGAAGGCATATGGTGGGTTTGTGCACTGGCGAAAATTGTGTGGTACTAGAGAGGTTAGCAATGGTGGCAGGTGAAAGTGCATCTATACCATGGACTCACATTAGTCATGAAGAACTGACATACTTGTTGCGAAAGTTTTTATTAGTAATCGAAACAAAGTGCTAAACGCATACTCCTAGGGGAAGGGTTGGTAGGTGTTAACCATCGCGTGATCCCGACCACAACACAAAGGATGACAATCAATAGATCAATTATGCTCCGACTTCCTAACATAGCGGTTCACCATACGTGCATGTTACGGGAATCACTAACTTCAACACAAGTATTTCCAGATTCACAACACCCTACTAACATAACTCTTAATATTACCAAATCCACGTCTCAAAACTAATTGAGAGGAATCAAACTTCTCTTTCTACTCAACGCACATGAAGATGGAAGTTTTTGTATCCTCTTTGGATACCTATCACCTTTGGGACTACTTTCATAGCACAAACCAACTACCAAGTCACGCACCGCCATGCTCTAAAAGATCTAAGTGAAGCACATAGAGCAAAATTATCTAGCTCAAAAGATATAAGTGAAGCACAATGAGCATTCTAGCAAATTCACGTTGAGTGCATGTCTCTCTCAAAAGGAGTGCCGCAAGGATGATTGTGAAACAACAAAAAGAAAAGACTCCTACAATACAAGACGCTCCAAGCAAGACACATATCATGTGGTGAATAAAAATATAGCTCCAAGTAATGTTACCGATGGATTGAAGACGAAAGAGGGGATGCCTTCCCGGGGCATCCCAAAGCTTAGGATTTTTGGTGTCCTCGAATTTGGCTTGGGATGCGTTCGGCATCCCACGCTTGAGCTCTTTCCACTCTTTATCACTTTGTCCATAAGAACATCACCCAAAACTTGAAAACTTCACAACACACAACTTAAACAGAAACTCGTGATATCATTAGCACAAGAAAACAAACTACCACCTCTTTTGGTACTGTAGAAATCTTGATTTCTATTTATATTGGTGTTATATTACTGTATTCTCACTTTTACATGGCTAGTACCCCCCGATACTATCCATAGTTTCATCAAAACAAGCAACCAACTCAACAAAAACAGACCAGTCTGTAGCAATCTATATACTTCGTATACTACTTGTACTTAAGCAATTCTGAAAAATTACGACTGCCTCGGAAAAAGGCATATCAACCAGCAGCAGAAAGAACCAACTCAAAATATCTTTGTGAATGAAAGTGAAAAATAATCTCGTGAGCGAAAAGTTTCTGTCTTTTTCCAGCAGGATCAAACAACCATCACCAAGACTAGTCATACAGTTTTGCTTGGCTCAAACACAAAAAGAAACACAAAAGGCACAATCATAACAGAATTATGATGGTGTGGACGCAACAAAACACAAAGAAAAAGATAAATTCATTGGGTTGCCTCCCAACAAGCGCTATTGTTTAACACCCTTAGCTAGGCATAAGGCGATAGAATCACGTATCGTCGTCTTTGGTGCTCAGACCATAAGTAGCCCTCATCATGGATTCATAAGGCAATCTTATTTTCTTTCTAGGAAAATTCTCCATGCCCTTCTTTCATATCGATGATAGCATCGATAGTCCTTAGGAAAGGTCTACCAAGAATGATAGGCATGTAGGATTGCAATCAATGTCAAGCACAATGGAATCCACGGGTACATAGTTCCTATTTGCAATAATAAGAACATCATTGATCCTTCCATGGGTTTCTTGACAGTAGAATCTGCAAGATGCAAATTAAGAGAACACTCCTCAATCTCATTAAAACCCAGAACATCACATAAAGACTTTGGAATCATGGAAACACTAGAACCCAAATCACACAAACCATTGCATTCATAGTTTTTGATTTTGATTTTGATAGTAGGTTCCCACTCATCATGAAGATATCTAGGGATAGAAACTTCCAATTAATGTTTCTCTTCAAGAGATTATATCATAACATCTACGATATGATCGGTAAAGGCCTTGTTTTGGCTATAAGCGTGTGGAGAGTTTAGCATGGATTGCATCAAGGAAATGCATTCAATCAAGGAGCAACTATCATAATTGAATTCCTTGAAATCCAAAGTAGTAGTTTCATTACTACTCAAGGTTTTAATATCTTCTACTCCACTTTCAATGCTTTTAGCATCAAGATAGATGGACTGCGTTTTTCAACCAAAGTGGATTCATATCCAGCCCCATCATCATTAGGTTTGAGACAAGAAAACAAAGATTCAATAGGAGTCACACCAAACACCTTCGTGATTCTTATCACGAGAACACTCCTTTTTAAGCCATTCATGTCTAGGACGAATTTGGGCAGTTCTTTCTTTGCTCTCACTCATGGAAATATGCATAGCTTTCAAAGTTTCCTCCATATTGATCTTGGGAGGAGCACATCTAACATTCAAAGCATCAATATCACTAGACATTCTATCAACGCCCCTAGCCAAATCATCAATTTTGAGCAGTTTTTCCTCTATGGACGCATTGAAAATCTTTTGCGAGTTGATAAACTCTTTGATATTACTCTCTAGATCAGAGGGTAATCTATTGTAATTTCCATGAGTATTGTTGTAGGAGTTGCCAAAGTTATTAGAGGGGTTACTAGGAAAAGGCCTAGGAACATAGTTTCCTCTAAAAGCATTGTTGTTGCCAAAATTATTCCTACCAACAAAATTAATGTCCAAGCTAGCGTTGCTACTCTCAATCAAGGAAGACAAGGGCGTATCATTAGGATCTAAAGGAGAACTTATACTAGCAACCAAATACATTAACTCATCCCTCTTAGCACTTAACGAGTTAATTTCTTCTATAGCGTGTACCTTTTTACTAGTAGGTGACCTTTCAGTGTGCCACTGAGAGTAGTTCATCATGATATTGTCTAGGAGTTTTGTGGCTTCTCCTCACGTGATTTCCATGAACGTTCCACCTGAGGCGGAGTCCAAGATATTTCTAGAAGCAAAATTCAAGCCAGCGTAGAAGATTTGTATAATCAACCAAAGACTCAAGCCATGAGCGGGACAATTTCTAATCATCAATTTCATTCTCTCCCAAGATTGTGCAACATGTTCATGATCAAGTTGCTTAAAAATCATGATATCATTACGGAGAGAGATAATCTTAGCCAGCGGAAAATACTTGGATATATAAGCATCTTTGCACTTGTTCCAAGAATCAATATTATTTTTGGGCAAAGACGAAAACCAAGTTTTTGCTCGATCTTGCAACGAGAACGGAAAAAGATCCAACTTAATCACATCATTATCCACATATTTCTTATTTTCCATATCACATAGCTCAATGAAGGTATTAAGATGGGATGCGGCATCTTCACTAGGAAGGTCGGACAATTGCTCTTTCATAACAAGATTCAGCAAAGCAGCATTGATTTCGTATGATTTCGCACTAGTGGCGGGAGCAATCGGAATACTAATAATATCATTATTATTATTATTCGAGAAGTCACAAAGGTTGGTGTTTTCAGTCATGGTGACTTCAGCAAGCAAACAAGCACACAAGCGAACAAAAAGAAAGTGATAGAAAAGGGTGAACGAAAAAGGCAAATATTTTTGTAAATTTTTGTTTTTCAGAAGTGGGGGAGAGGAAAACGGGAGGCAAAAAAAGTAAATGCAAGAGATGAGTTTGCGACACTTACTTGGATGAGTTCTTGACTTGATCCTCCCCAGCAACGACGCTAGAAATCCTTCTGCTACTTCTTGAGCTTGCGTTGGTTTTTCCCTCGAAGAGGAAATAGTGATGCAACACAGGAGCAGTAAGTATTTCCCTCTGTTTGAGAACCAAGGTATCAATCCAGTAGGAGAATCGCGTGAAGTCCAGAGTACCTGCGCAAACACAAAAGAGCTTGCACCCAACGCTATAAAGGGGTTGTCTATCCCTTCTAGATTGATTGCAAAGTGAGATCTGAAGGCGGAAAATGCAACGAAGTAAAAGTGTAAGGCTGAAAATATGGTGTGAAGTAGACCCAGGGGCCATAGTGTTCACTAGAGGCTTCTCTCAAAATACCAACTAATACGGTGGGTGAACAAATTACTATCGACCAATTAATAGAATCGGGCAAAGTCATGACGATAACTAAGGCAATGATCATACATATAGGCATCACGTCTGAGACAAGTAGACCGATACTTTCTGCATCTACTACTATTACTCCACACATCAACTGCTATCCAGCATGCATCTAGTGTATTGAGATGATGACGAACAGAGTAACGCCTTAAGCAAGATGACATGATGTAGAGGGATAAACTCAAAGCAATGATGAGAACCCCATCTTTTTACCCTTGCTGGCAACAACATGATGCGTGCCTCCTTACCCCTTCTGTCACTGGGTGAGGTCACCGCACGGTATGTACCCAAAACCAAGCACTTCTCCCATTGCAAGAATCATAGATCAAGTTGGCCAAACAAACCCACATCTCGAAGAGAATTACAAGGATATGGAATCATGCATATAAGAGATCAGAAGAAACTCAAATAAGATTCATAGATATTCTGATCATAAATCCACAATTCATTCGATCTCGACAAACACACCGTAAAGAAGATTACATCGGATAGATCTCCATGAAGATCATGGAGAACTTTGTATTGAAGATCCAAGAGAGAGAAGAAGCCATCTAGCTACTAGCTATGGACCCGAAGGTCTATGGTGAACTACTTACGCATCATCGGAGAGGTCATGGTGTTGATGAAAAAGCCCTCCGTATCAGAGTCCCCCCTCCGGCAGGGCACCAGAACGTGCCCTAGATGGGATCTTACGGAGACAGAAGCTTGCGGCGCCGGAAAAGTTTTTTCGTGGATCTCTCTCGCAGTTTTGTGATTTTTCTGAATCAATAGACGAAAGAGGTAGGGAAGACGAGCCACAGGGGGCCCACAAGCCTGCTAGGCGCGGGCCCCCCTGGCCACGCCTAAGGGGCTTGTGGGGTCCCGAGCTGGCCCCTGCCTTGGTTCTCAAGTCTCATATGTATCTTCTGTTCCGGAAAAAATCTTTTCGGAAGTTTTATTCCGTTTGTACACCGTTTAAAATCCTCCTCTGAAAAGGGTCAAAAACACGGAAAAAACAGGAACTGGCACTTGGCACTAAGTTAATAAGTTAGTCCCAAAAAAGATATAAAAGGCATACAAAACATCCAAAGTTTGACAAGATAATGGCATGGAACCATCAAAAATTGTAGATACGTTGGAGACGTATGACTATGACCCAGTCTCCCACCGTGTTTTCACTTCACGGCACGTGTACTTTGATGAGCTGGTGTTTCCGTTTTAGCAGGTACCCTCCACCTCGACGCCTTCTGCGGTGTGGCTCGCCCCTGCTACCACCTGTGGCGAGCTGCCCTACACGCCGCGCCGCGCCACCCTGGCCCTGCCCGTGCCCCAGGCAGGCCCTCCTGGTGCCCCGGTCGTCGTGGCCGACCCCATGGCTGCGGCTCCCTCGCCGGCCCTCAACGTCGCCCCTGCTACCATGGCCCCAAGCGTGGCTGTTGCGGCTCCTGGTATGCCTGCTGGCGCACCCTCGGCTGCTGGTGCACCCTCGGTTCCTGGTGTGGCTGCCGAAGTTCCCGGTGTACCTGCTGGCGTCTCCTTGGCGCCCATGGAGGCCGGCTCGATGGACCCCTCGCCGGTTCAGCTGGCTGCGACCGCGCCCCTTCACGGTGTGGTTACCCGGGCTCAGACTGGGTCGCTTCGTCCTAGCATGCGCTACGGTGCCGACGAGTACGCATGCGCTGCCTCTACCTCGGCCTCAGCTTCTCTCCCCACTTCCGCACGCGTAGCCCTTCGGGATCCGAAATAGCTCACTGCGATACGTGAGGAGTTCGACGCTCTACAGTGCAACCGCACGTGGCAGCTTGTGTCGCGGCCTCCTCGTGCTAACGTCATCACCGACAAGTGGGTCTTCCGCGTCAAGACTCGCCCCGACGGTTCCCTCAAGCGCTACAAAGCGCGGTGGGTCGTGCGTGGTTTTCACCAGCGCGCCGACGTGGACTTCACTGACACCTTCGCCCCGGTTGTCAAACCGGGCACGATACGAGCCGTACTCCAACTTGATGCTTCTCGTACCTGGCCAGTTCGCCAACTCGATGTGTCCAATGCCTTCCTGCATGGCCATCTCGACGAGTAGGTGTTCTGTCAGCAGCCCAATGGTTTCGTTGACCCCGCTCATCCGGATCATGTATGCTTGCTTGCCCGTTCTCTTTACAAGCTGAAGTAGGCTCCCTGGGCGTGGTATCAACGGATTGCGGCATTTCTCCAACAGCAGGGGTTCCGGTCCACACGGTCTGATGCCTCTGTGCTCGTCTACCACTAGGGCGCCGCCACTGCATATCTTCTCCTGTACGTCGACGACATCATCCTGATTGCATCCTCGCCAGCACTACTTCAGCTGATTAACAGTTGCCTTAGCACTGAGTTTGCCCTCAAGGACTTGGGAGATCTTCACTACTTCCTTGGCATTGAGGTCACTCACAGTGCTACTGGTTTTCACCTCCATCAGCAGAAGTATGCCTACGAGCTCTTGGAGCGAGCTGGCATGCTTAACTGCAATTCTGCTCCACGCCTGTCAACACGAAGGCCAAGGTGTCTGCCATTGAGGGCTCTCCGGTGTCCGACGCTCCCTTCTACCACTCCATTGTCGGTGCCCTCCAGTATCTAATGCTGACACGTCCGGACATTCAGTATGTTGTCCAGCAGGTGTGTCTCCACATGCATGCTCCCCGTGACACCCATTGGGCACTGGTACGATGCCTCCTTCGGTATCTATGTGGTACCACAGTCCTGGCTCTCACCCTGACGGCGTCACCTAACACCAGCCTCGTCGCCTACTCCGACGCCGACTGGGCTAGGTGTCCCAACATGCGACACTCCACCTCTGGCTACCGTGTCTACCTCGGGCCCTCTCTTATTTCGTGGTCGTCTAAATTACAACCCACGGTCTCACGATAGAGCGCCGAGGCTGAGTACACGGCAGTGGCCAACGCTGTTGCAGATTGCACCTGGCTGCGATAGCTTCTTCAGGAGTTGCATTGTGACCTTCCCAAGGCCACACTTGTCTACTGTGACAACGTCTCAGTAGTCTACCTCGCGGCCAACCCTATTCATCATCGACGGACGAAGCATATTGAGCTCGACATCCACGTCGTTCGGGAGCATGTTGCCTTTGGCCGTGTTCGCGTGATGCACGTACCCACCGATCAGCAGTTCACCGACGTTATGACAAAGGGACTACCTACTTCGACCTTTGAGGGCTTTCGGTCGAGTCTTTGCATCACTAGCACCGCTTCGACTGGGGTGGTGTTGAACAAATTGTATAGGTCCACGTTGTGTGTGTGCACCTATCACGTCTCCCTCCCCTTGTAACGTATTTGTAACTTGGGAGACAAGACTTTTGTGCCCCCTGTACCTATATATATGCCATGTGCATGATCAATAGAATTATCGATGCACAATTCTTTCTCTACACTCCGAACCAAGAATTTACACTCTGTATTTCCCTACACACACTCTCTATTGCTCAGCCACGACAAACACACAGGTCGCCTTAATTTATCTTTCGTAAACATACGCCTGAGTTTTATGCACCACTCGGCAAGTTTGCATGGAGGAGTGGGATTAACGACAGTCTCCACACCAAGTGGTTTCTATACTAACTGAGCAATTTTCTTTGTCTTAGTTAATAGATCACACTGGTTTAGTAAAAAGAAAAATACTTCCTTCGTTCATTATTTTAAGATGTTTTCAATAGGTTGTTGAAAACTACATACACACTACAATAAACGAACAAACACACTAGAAAGTGTCTAGTATATCTAATTTATAAGAAGGTTGTAATATCTTATAATAGTGAGTAGATGAAGTACGATGGCAGACACGTATGCGCTAAACATACATGAGTAACGAGTGTCCTTCTATTTTGAGGGATGGGGGCATGGATGAAGTTGCTCATACACCACTCGAACTAGCAACCATTTTACTGTATTCATAGTTCGATTTTATTTAGAGTACATAATTTCTTGTGTCAAGTTTCTAGTCACACGTGTACAATAGCAATTAATGTCATGATAGCGCATGAATCGAAGGGACAGGCTGGCCATAGTGGGAAGTATCATATAGTACTATCATGTATATACTTAGTATTATATGATACTATCTTCATAATGCATAGTATCATAAACTAGTATCATAGATGACCTTATTTATTGACATGCATGACACATACTAGCATAGAATTTAACATGTTATGGTATCTACCTATGTTACTCTAACCTTCTCTCTCATCTTTAATTGGTTGCCACATCACCATGTTTGCTAGTCCCAAATATATAATACCACCTAAGTTACTCTCACTATGGCCAGCCTAAGTAGAAAACAATGTTGCCCTAGATTGTTCCTACTAGATAGGAGGAACAGTAGCTAGTGAGAATATTTAGCAGTTGTAGGTGAGAGATATGGCTAAGCTACATGCTACTGTCACAATAGGTACATCAAAAGTGGAGACAATTAACTTCAATTTCTGCACATTTTTTGAGAAGTTTCTAAACAACAAAATACACATTGTGTTTTGACCGTAGAGTGAGTCCATGCAGGAGATGTTCTATGTCTCATACATCCGTTACATTAGTGGTATGTTACTTTTTTTTGAGATTTTAGTATAGTGAAATCATAAAGAGTTCACATGCATGTACAATCACACTACCTCATATACACTTTCTCCCTTCCCAAACCAATTCCTAAACATTTGGATTTTCTAGTTGTCTACATAACCAACACCTACCAAAAGGAAAAATGTCCATGTATAAAGAAATTGTTAGCCTTCAATTTTCTATTAAAGCTATGTTAGGTTCGCTATACAACCCCCGCATAAGAAAAAAACGCAACGTGAAGGAAATTCGGTATATCATCCACGTTTCTCGGGAGGCCTTGGGTTAGTTTTGGTCATTTGATGTCCCTAATTAAGCTTCATAGCCTGTCATCTCTTAAAGTGACTTATATTTTAGTGGTGGAATTAAAGATATTACGACAAGCACTTCCCAAGCTCTCTGAGGATGTCAATGTTTACAATCATTGGATTTGAACTTCTAGATGTTTCTGGCCCTTGAATGTAATTCCAATCCCTTGTGGGCATAGTGCCATATGAACTAGGACGATGCTCTAATAACAGAATGGGATAATTGCTTTTATGCCCCTAGTAGGGTCACTCTCGATAGTTTATCTTTAGTTTCAAAAAAAACTCGTTTATGTACAAACTACTATGGTCGTCTTATGCCTTTTCCCTTTGGCCGTTTGACTATCACTTTAAAGACTTTATAAGTAATTCATACTAACTCAGATAAATGAAAAGAAGATATCAAAATGTCTAGAAAAAGATCACCTATTTGTGCATGTTATTTGTATTCATCAAAATGTGTTGGAAAGTCCTCATCTCAGTTTGATCTTGTATTTCCTCGACTAGGGGTGATACGTCTCCAATGTACCTCTAAATTTTGATGGTTCCATGCTATTATCTTGTCAAACTTTGGATGTTTTGTATGCCTTTTATATCTTTTTGGAGACTAACATATTAACTCAGTGCCAAGTGCCAGTTCCTATTTTTTCCTTGTTTTTGACCCTTTTCAGAGGAGGATTTTAAACGGAGTCCAAACGAAACGAAACTTCCAAAAAGATTTTTTCCGAAGCAGAAGAAGATCGGGGAGCCTAAGAACCCGGGCACGGGGCCACCAAGGACCCCATAAGCCCCCTAGCCGCGACCAGGGGGGCCCGCGCCTCCCAGGCTTGTGGGCTCCCTGGGCCACCTCTGCCCTAGGTCTTCCACCTATATATTCCCAAAAATTCCAGAAAAAATGATGAGATCATCGAAAGTACTTTTCTGCCGTCGCAAGCTTCTGTCTCCGCAAGATCCCATCTGGGGCACTTTCTGGTGCCCTGTCGGAGGGGGGATTCAGATACGGAGGGCTTCTTCACCAACACCATGACTTCTCCGATGATGCGTGAGTAGTTCACCATAGACCTACGGGTCCACAACTAGTAGCTAGATGGCTTCTTCTCTCTCTTGGATCTTCAATACAAAGTTCTTCATGATCTTCATGGAGATCTATCGGATGTAATCTTCTTTTGCGGTGTGTTTGTCGAGATCCCGTGAATTGTGGATTTACGATCAGATTATCTATGAATCTTATTTGAGTTTCTTCTGATCTCTTATATGCATGATTTCATATCCTTGTAATTCTCTTCGAGTTGTGGGTTTTGTTTGGCCAGCTTGATCTGTGATTCTTGCAATGGGAGAAGTGCTCGGTTTTGGGTTCATACCGTGCGGTGACCTCACCCAATGACAGAGGGGGTAGCGAGGCACGCATCCTGTTGTTGCCATCAAGGGTAAAAATATGGGGTTTTCATCATTGGTTTGAGTTTATCCCTCTACATCATGTCATCTTGCTTAAGGTGTTACTCTGTTTGTCATGAACTCAATACACTAGATGCATGCTGGATAGCGGTCAATGTGTGGAGTAATAGTAGTAGATGCAGAAAGTATCGGTCTACTTGTCTCGGACGTGATGCCTATATGTGTGATCATTGCCTTAGATATCGTCATGACTTTGCGCGGTTCTATGAATTGCTCGACAGTAATTTCTTCACCCACCGTAATATTTGCTATTCTGGGAGAAGCCTCTAGTGAACAATATGGCCTACGGGTCTACTCCACACCATATTTTCAGCCTTACTCTTTTACTTCGTTGCACTTTCTACCTTCAGATCTCACTTTGCAATCAATCTTGAAGGGATTGACAACCCCTTTATAGCGTTGGGTGCAAGCTCGTTTGTGTTTGCGCAGGTACTCTGGACTTGACGAAATTCTCCTACTGGATTGATACCTTGGTTCTCAAACTGAGGGAAATACTTACTGCTCCTGTGTTGCATCCCCCTTTCCTCTTCAAGGGAAAAACTGACGCAAGCAAGAACTCATCCAAGTAAGTGTGCAAACTCATCTCTTGCATTTACTTTTTTTTGCCTCTCGTTTTCCTGCCCCCCCCCACTTCTGAAAAACAAAAATTTACAAAAATATTTGCCTTTTTTGTTTGCCTTTTTCGTTTGCCTTTCCTTTGCTTGTGTGCTATGTGCCTTCAATATGCTTGCATCTTCTCTTGATGAAAATATGGTGATATGGATCCTCATCCACTTGCTAATCTATTTAAGAGATCCAATTATGTTGATCCAATTGCAAGAGAGTTGAGTGCACTTGACTTTCTCAATGGAGTTTTGCTTGAGATGCGTGAATCTGAAAATCGTGATGAAGAAATTTATGAAGTGGTTCACAAGGGTCCTTGCATGAAAATCCTGATTGCAATGGTTTCACTATGAATTCTATTAGTGACAATCATGCTAAAAATATGCAAAACCCTATGCTTGGGATGTTAGTTTTGCTATTTCCACTACTTGTTGCAATAATCATGATTGGGGCGATGATTTTTCTTATGATCTTGAAAATTTGTTTAAGTATCATGATGAATATGATGTTGGCAATAATATTGAAAGTGGGTTTGGAGAATTCATGACTTTCGTTGATCATAATCCCACTATTTTTGAAGAGCGTCAACTTTGCATGCATGTGGATCATGAAAATAATATCCTATGTGATAGCTATATTGTTGAATTTGATTATGATCCCACATGTAATTGCTATGAGAGAAGAAAATATTGTGGTAGAAACTTTCATGATATCAATTCACCTCTCGTTATGTTGAGATTGATATTGTCTCTTTTTTCTTCCTTGCATATGGTAACTATTGGTTGTCTTGACAATTTGTTTTCCTATAAAATTCCTATGCATAGGAAGTATGTTAGACTTAGATGTGATTTTCACATGCTTTATGATGCTCTAGTTGTGCTTCAATTCTTGTCTTTTGTGTGAGCATCATTGAATTATCAATGCCTAGCTAAGGGCGTTAAACAATAGTGCTTGTTGGGAGGCAACCCAATGAATTTATCTTTGATTTTTGCTTTCTGTTTTGTTGCGTACACACCATCATAATTCTATTATGATTGTGTTTTTTGTGTTTCTTTTTGTGTTTGAGCCAAGAAAAATCTTTATGACTAGTCTTGGTGATGGTTGTCTGATCCTGCTGGAAAAAGACAGAAACTTTTCGCTCACGAGATGATTTTTCATTTTTATTCAGAAAGAGATTTTGAGTTGCTTCTTTTTGCTGATGGTTGATATACCTCTTCCCCAAGAATTCGTAATTTTTCAGAAGTTTTGAGGTACCAGAAGTATACAAAGTATACAGATTGCTACAGACTTGTCTGTTTTTGACAAATTCTGTTTTTTGTTGTGTTGGTTGCTTGTTTTGATGAATCTATGGATAGTATTGGGGGGTACTAGCCATGGAAAAGTGAGAATACAGTAGACAAACACCAATATAAATATAAATCAAGATTGCTACAGTACCTAGAGAGGCGGTAGTTTATTTTCTTGTGCAAATGTTATCATGAGTTTCTGTTTAAGTTTTCTGTTGTGAAGTTTTCAAGTTTTGGGTGATGTTCTCATGGACAAAGATATAAGGTGTGGAAATAGCTCAAGCTTGGGGATGCCCAAGGCATCCCAAGCTAAATTCAAGGACACCAAAAACCCTAAGCTTGGGGATGCCCCGGGAAGGCATCCCCTCTTTCGTCTTCAATCCATCGGTAACATTACTTGGAGCTATATTTTTATTCACCACATGATATGTGTTTTGCTTGGAGCGTCTTGTATCGTAGAATTCTTTTCTTTTTGTTGTGTAACAATCATCCTTGCTGCACACCTTTTTTAGAGAGAGAGAGACATGCACTCATCGTGATTTTGCTAGAATGCTCATCATGCTTCACTTATATATTTTGAGCTAGATAATTTTGCTCTATGTGCTTAACTTAGATCTTTTAGAGCACGGTGGTGCGTGACTTGGTAGTTGTATTATGCTATGAAAGAAGTCCCAAAGGTGTTAGGTACCCAGAGAGGATACAAAAACTTCCATCTTCATGTGCATTGAGTAGAAAGAGAAGTCTTGATTCCTCTCATTTAGTTTTGAGACGTCGATTTGGTAATCTTAAGAGTTATGTTAGTAGGGTGTTGTGAATCTAGAAATACTTGTGTTGAAAATAGTGATTCCCGTAACATGCATGTATGGTGAACCGCTATGTTAGGAAGTCGAAGCATAATTGATCTATTGATTGTCATCCTTTGTGTTGAGGTCGGGATCGCGCGATGGTTAACACCTACCAACACTTACCCTAGGAGTATGCGTTTAGCACTTTGTTTCGATTACTAATAAAAACTTTCACAACAAGTATGTGAGTTCTTCATGACTAATGTGAGTTGATGGTATAGATGCACTTTCACCTTCCACCATTGCTAACCTCTCTAGTGCCGCGCAACTTTCGCCGATACACAAACCCACCATATGCCTTCCTCAAAAGAGCCACCATACGTACCTACTATGGCATTTTCATAGCCATTCCGAGATATATTGCCATGCAACTCCCACCGTTCCATCTCATGACTTGGGCCGTCACTCTCATATTGCCTTTGCATGAGCTTAAGATAGCTAGCGAGATGTTTCAACGTCATACGCCAAGCTAGATCCATGCACATCCTGGTACACTGCGGGAGGCATTTCCTATAGAGTCATCATCGTTCTAAGCTTTGAGCTGTGAGTAAATAAAAGTGTGATGATCATCCTTATTAGAGCATTTTCCCATGTGAGGAAATTAAAAGAAAAAAAAACAGGCCCAAGTGCCCAAATAAAAAAAATAAAAAAAGAAGATAGAAAAAGAGAGAAGGGACAATGCTACTATCTTTTTCCACACTTGTGCTTCATAATAGCACTATGTTCTTCATGATTGAGAGCCTGTCATTTAGTCACCACCATATGCTAGTGGGAATCTTTATTATATAACTTGGCTTGTATATTCCAATGACGGGCTTCCTCAAAAATCCCTAGGTCTTCGTGAGCAGGCAAGTTGGATGCACACCCACTAGTTCTCCTTTTTGAGCTTTCACATACTTATAGATCTAGTGCATCCTTTGTATGGCAATCCCTACTCATTCAAATTGATATTTAATAATGGGCATCTCCATAGCCCTTTGATACGCCGAGTCAATGTGACCATCTCCTCCTTTTTGTCTCACAACCACCACCACACTCTATTCCACCTATAGTGCTATATCCATGGCTCACGCTCATGTATTGTGTGATAGTTATAAAAAGTTTGAGAAAGTTCATGATTACCTTGCTAGTTTGCTTGAAGTATTATTGTTTTCATGTCAATAGCAAACTATTGTTTAGAATCTTACATATCTAAACATTCATGTCACATGAAAGAAGTTACAAAGGACAATTATACTAGGTAGCATTCCACATCAAAAATTCAGTCTTTATCACTTCCCTACTCGAGGACGAGCAGGAGTTAAGCTTGGGAATGCTTGATACATCTCCAACGTATCTATAATTTTTTATGGTTTCATGCTATTATCTTGTCAAACTTTGGATGTTTTGTATGCCTTTTATATCTTTTTTGGGACTAACTTATTAACTCAGTGCCAAGTGCCAGTTCCTATTTTTTCCGTGTTTTTGACCCTTTTCAGAGGAGGATTTTAAACGGAGTCCAAACGGAACAAAACTTCCAGAAACATTTTTTCCGAAAGAGAAGAAGATTGGGGAGCCTGAGAACCAGGGCAGGGGGCCACCAGGGACCCCAAAAGCCCCCTAGCCGTGCCCAGGGGGGCCCGCGCCTCCCACGCTTGTGGACTCCCTGAGCCACCTCTGCCCTAGGTCTTCCGCCTATATATTCCCAAAAATTCTAGGAAAAATGAGGAGGTCATCGAAAGTACTTTTCCGCCGCCGCAAGCTTCTATCTCCGCAAGATGCCATCTGGGGCACGTTCTGGTGCCCTGCCGGAGGGGGGATTCAGATATGGAGGGCTTCTTCATCAACACCATGACCTCTCCGATGATGCGTGAGTAGTTCACCATAGACCTATGGGTCCCTAGCTAGTAGCTAGATGGCTTCTTCTCTCTCTCGGATCTTCAATACAAAGTTCTCCATGATCTTCATGGAGATCAATCCGATGCAATCTTTTTTTGCGGCGTGTTTGTCGAGATCCGATGAATTGTGGAATTATGATCAGATTATCTATGAATCTTATTTGAGTTTCTTCTGATCTATTATATGCATGATTTCATATCCTTGTAATTCTGTTTGAGTTGTTGGTTTTGTTTGGCCAACTTGATCTATGATTCTTGCAATGGGAAAAGTGCTTGGTGTTGGGTCATACCGTGCGGTGACCTCACGTAGTGATAGAAGGAGTAGCGAGGCACGCATCGTGTTGTTGCCATCAAGGGTTAAAAGATGGAGTTTTCATCATTGGTTTGAGATTATCCCTCTACATCATGTCATCTTGCTTAAGGCGTTACTCTGTTCGTCATGAACTCAATACACTAGATGCATGCTGGATAGCGGTCGATGTGTGGAGTAATAGTAGTAGATGCAGAAAGTATCGGTCTACTTGTCTCGGACGTGATGCCTATATGTATGATCATTGCCTTAGATATCATCATGATTTTGCGCGGTTCTATCAATTGCTCGACAGTAATTTGTTCACCCACTGTAATATTTGCTATTTTGAGAGAAGCCTCGAGTGAACACTCTAGCCCCCCGGGTCTACTCCACACCATATTTTTAGCCTTACTCTTTTACTTCATTGCAATTTCCGCCTTCACATCTCACTCTGCAATCAATCTTGAAGGGATTGACAACCCCTTTATAGTGTTGGGTGCAAGCTCGTTTGTATTTGCGCAGGTACTCTGGACTTGACGAGATTTTCCTATTGGATTGATACCTTGGTTCTCAAACTGAGGGAATACTTACTGCTCCTGTGCTGCATCCCCCTTTCCTATTCAAGGGAAAAACCGATGCAAGCAAGTCTCCGTCAACGTGTCAATTTTTGGCGCTGTTGTTTGAGAAGTAGCAAGGGGATACTAACCTAGTCGGCATATGCTCCTCAGATTGGACCGATGGACCCTCATTCTTCTCAAGATGGACTCTGGAAGGTATATAACCTCACATCAGGACTGCATCTGTCGAAGGCTTGATGTGTACTCCAAGAGTCACTACTGGAAATCAGTATTTTGCCATCTGCCTAGTCTTTGCCGTCTGCTAGTTGATGGCAAAGAGTGTCTTTGCCGTCAGCTTCAGCAAAACAGACGGCACAGTACTGGCTGATGGCATACAGTCTTTTTGCCATCTATCACCTCTTTGCCGCCTGCTAGCGGACGGCAAATAGTCCACAGGCAGATGGCAAAGATATAGACAGGCCCACCTCACCGCGGGCTGGCTAGGTCAAACAGGAGTCGGTCATTTGCCGTCTGCTAGCGGACGGCAAAGAGTCCGGAGGCAGACGGCAAAGAGTCTAGACTCTTTGTCGTCCGCCGGCAGACGGCAAAGCGCTAACTCCGTTAACGGCTCCTTCCCCCCCCCCACCCCGCCCCTCTCTCTCTCTGTAACGGCTCATCCCCGCGCGCCCCACGCTCTCTCTCCCCACCCCGCGCGCTCCTCTCTCTATAACGGCCGCCAGGACCACCGTCGCGTCGTCGCCCCCGTCGCGTCGCCGCCCCTATCACCCCTGTCGCCGCCCCTGTCGCGCCCCACTGCCGCCCCTGTCGCCCCTGTCGCCCCCGCCGCCGCCCCTCTCTCTCTCTCCGCCCACCTCACCCCCGCTGCCGATGCCGCTGCCCCACCACTGTCGTGCCGCCGCCCCTGGCGCCCCTGACGCCGCCCCGCCACCCCCCACACCGGCCCCTCCAGAGCCGCCCCTCTCAGTGAGCCCCCACACCCCCACCCCCACCCCCCCACCCTTCTTATTTTTTACTGGTTTTATTATTTTTTAGTAGTTTTATAGTTGTTATTATTAGTACTTTTAGTGGTAGATTTAGTTAGGTTAGTAGTTTTAGTTAGGTTAGTAGATTTAGTTAGGTTAGTAGTTTTAGTTAGGTTAGTAGATTTAGTTAGGAGGATAAGAGGAGAAGAGGAGGAGGAGGAGGACAAGAAGAGGAGAAGAAGAAGAGGAGTAGGAGGAAGAGGAGGAGGAGAAGAAAAAGAAGAAGAAGAAGAAGAAGAGGAGGAGAAGAAAAAAAATAAGGAGAAGAAGAAGAAAAAGAAGAAGAAGAGAAGAAAAAATAAGAACGAGAAGAAGTAAAGAAGAACAGAAGAAGAAGAGAAGAAGAAAAAAATAAGAAGGAGAAGAAGAGAAAAAAGTAGAAGAAGTTGATTTTTTATTGTTTGGTATTTAGTGGTAGCTAGATTCTTTTTTAGTTACTTAGTGGTAGATTCTGTTTTTGTTATAGTGGTAGATTCTGTTTTTGTTATTTTTTTGCTGTTTAGTGCTATCTACGTTTAGCGAGAGGTTTAGTTAGCTTGGTTAGTTAGGTTAGTTAGTTAGTTAGCTTACTAGAAAGAATAGGAAGAAGAAGAAGAGGAGGAGGAGGAGAAGAGGAGAAGAGGAGGAGGAGGAGGAGAAGAAGAAGAAGAATCCGAGGAGGAGAAGACAAAAAGAAGATCACATGTTTAGTATTTAGTTTTTTGGAATTAATTAGTAGTTTTAGTGGTTGATTTTGTTAGTTAATTAGTAGATTTAGTGGTAGATTCTGTTAGTTTATACGCCCATCATTATTGCTTAGGTTCAAGACTACTTCAAAGAAGATCACATGTTCTTTTGTTGAAATCAAGTCTATCAAAATAATGTATCGTCTATATTTATTGGTACCGGAGCAAAACATGACAACTTAAATAATATTGCCATCCTCAAATGTAGAAAATATCGAAAAGTTTTATATAAACTGAAAAGTAGTATAGGTAACCTGGAAAGTCCTTTGGACAAAAACGGCAACTTCTGGACCTGCGAACTTTGCGTGGTAGGTGCATGTCCATGCCGCAGGGTAATTTCCCCAACAATGAAATAATTAGTCCATTTAGCTCCAAAATACCATAATAAGCTCAAAATGGCATAAGAACCTTGGTTAGCTCATTAATATTACATACTTAGCTTGTTTTTCTCTAAAATGGGATAATTAGCCCATTTAGCTCAAAAAAGACATAATTAGGTAATTTAGCTCCAATAAGAGGAGAAGAGGAGAAGAAATAGGCAAAATGAAAAGAAAGAAGAAGAAGAAGAAGAAGAAGAGAAGAAGGAGAAGGAGGAGGAGGAGGAGGAGGAGGAGGAGGAGAAGGCCAAGGACCTTCTATCCTTCTCCTCCTCCTCCTTCTCCTCCTCCTCCTCCTTCTTCTTGATTTCTTATTCTTCTCCTCCTCCTCCTCTTTCTTCTCCTCTTTCATATTATCCTTGCTTTAATTAACCCAACAATGACATAATTAGCCCATTTAGCTCCAAAATACCATCATAAGCTCAAAATGGCATATGAACCTTGGTTAGCTCATGAATATTATATACTTAGCTTGTTTTCCTCTAAAATGACATAATTGGAATATTTGTGTTGATCGGGTGGATTTACATGTGATAGTTGTCTCCTCGCTGTGAGGTCTGCTGTGCGAAGACCTGCCCGTGCATTGTACGAGCTCCGCCCCTGCATTCCTGGGTCAGTACAAATTTCATCTCCTCCCCGCCCCTTCATTTACTGTGGCTCGGTTTCCGGATGAAACTTTCTAGATTTAGGTAATTCAATTAATTTATCAGTATGCGTGACCAGTATGCGTCTCCCATTCGAAAGGGCGACATCTATAAATATGCATGTCTTTGCATATTTATAACCGCCATCCTTTTGAATTGTCCAACATTATCCATGGACAGCCCGAGTATGTGTAGATTGGGTTCGTTTTCCCGTATGCTGTGCTCTGGATCCGATGCGGAATTTCGTCAGTGCCTCCCTGTTGTTCTCCGGATGCACATCCTCTCTGTTTATTGAGGAGACGTGTATCAGGAGAACAGCGGGGAGGTGCTGCCGAAATTTTATGTTGGATCCAGAGCAGAGCATGGGAAAACGAACCGAATCTACACGTACTCGGGTGGGATTAGGACCTATCTTTACCTATTAGCGTGTAGGTTGCCCGGACGTAATAAAAATGGCGAACCTGATTAACCGATGAATAGAAATGCTAAATTATATATAAATATATTTCTTCTGTCTTTAGTAGCTACACAAGATGAGTGATCGTGCATGGATGTATACCGGTCACCCTAGTCAGAAAGAGATGACGAAAGAATGGTTTTTAAAAACGAAGGAATTTGTGAAAGCCGCATTCGCAAATCGCCAGGAAAGAAACTATTGCCCTTGTCCTGGATGCGACAACTATAAAAAGACGACAGAGGCTGTAATGATTAAACACCAGCAAAGGAGGGGTTTTAAGCCTAATTATACGGTGTGGACATTTCAAGGTGAGTCTATACAACGCACAAGAGCTGAGGTGGTCCGTCGTCGCACGGACGAGCATGGTACTGGGATCGAAGACATGGTGCAAGACTTTGATGATGCTCGGGATTCGGAAGATGAGATGGAGGAATCTGCAAAGGACTTTTATGAAATGTTGGAGTCTTCAAAACGTCCTCTCCATGAGCACACTGAGCTCTGTCAGCTGGATGCAATTGCACAAGGAATGGCTCTGAAGGCTCAGTTCAACTTGGGAAGAGAATGCTACGACGCGATGATGACACTATTTGCACGTTTCCTACCCAAAGGCCATGTCATGCCTGCAAACCTGTACCAGTCGGACAAAATACTTCGTGTACTTAAGATGCCCTATGAGAAGATAGATGCATGTGAGAAAGGATGTGTCTTATTTAGGAAGGAGTATGCACACTTGGACTATTGTCCCAATTGCGAGTCTTGTAGGTATCTTGTGGTAGACAACGGTATGGGTGAGAAGAGGCAGACCAAAATCGCAGTTAGTTTCTTCGGTATATGCCAATCGTACCAAGACTTCAACGTCTTTTCATGGTCGAAGAGACAGCCAGACAGATGACATGGCACAAATTGGGCAAAAGAACCGAACTAGATGCGGATGGGAATAAGATGATGGTACACACATCAGATGGGGAAGCATGGAAACATTTCGATGGATTACATCAGGATAAAGCGGCAAATCCAAGGAATCCTCGAGTCTGCGCCGCCACGGATGGTTTTAATCCCTTCGGCATGACGGCAACCCAATACAGTTGTTGGCCTGTATTTGTCATTCCACTCAATCTCCCCCCCAGGCAAATTATGCAAAGAACGAACATATTTCTGACGTTGATAATTCCAGGGCGCAATTATCCGGGGAAGAATATGAATGTGTATCTACAACCGCTTAAGCATGAATTGGAAGAAGCTTGGCAAAATGGGGTCAAGACATACGATGCCGCTAGAAAAGAAAACTTCAAAATGCATGTGTGGTACATGTACTCTATGCATGACTTGCCAGCGTATGCGCTATTCTCTGGATGGTGTGTGCATGGAAGGTTCCCGTGCCCCCAATGCAAGGCATCTCTTCAGTTTCATTGGTTGCAGGAGGGTCGGAAGTATTCTTGCTTTGACTTGCATAGACAGTTCCTGGATCCTGACCATCAGTTCATAAAAGACAAGAAGAACTTTACCAAAGGTAATGTTGTCAAAAACTTGGCACCAGCTGCGTTCACAGGCCAACAGATCCTGGATCAGTTAAACGCCCTCGAGCCTAATCCAGAGCGTCCAGGGTATTCCAAGGGGTATAATTCAAAACATGCCTGGACTCACAAGCCATGCTTCTGGGATCTGCCTTATTTCAAACACCTCCTTCTTCCACACAATATCGACATGATGCACACTAAAAAGAATATCGGAGAGGCTATTTTTGGTACATTGTTCGACATAGATGGGAAGACAAAGGATAATATTAAGGCTAGAGTTGATCAAGAGACACTATGTCATAGACCGTTACAAAACATGCGAGAAGGCAAAGGAAAGCAGAAGTGGTCGAAGCCAAAGGCCTGGTTCAATCTTGGAAGGCCAGCTATGAGGGAAATTATCTTGTGGGTCAAAATGCACTTGATGTTCCCCGATGGATATGCAGCGAATCTAAAGAGGGGAGCGTGTCTTGAAAAATTAAAAATCTTTGGTCTCAAGAGTCATGATTGGCACATATGGCTAGAGCGGGTAATGCCGGTGATGTTACGTGGCTTTATTCCTGAGGATGAATGGCTAGTACTGGCGGAGCTGAGCTATTTCTTCCGTGTTCTTTGTGTGAAAGAATTGTCGCCTGGTGTGGTAGAAGACATGGAGGAGTTTGCACCGGAGTTGTTGTGCAAGTCAGAGAAGATCTTTCCACCGGGCTTCTTTAATCCAATGCAACATTTGATTTTACATCTACCGACCGAGGCAAGATTGGGTGGGCCCGTGCAAGATAGTTGGTGCTATGCAACTGAGAGGATGCAGAAGACCCTTCGAGCTAAATGTAAAAAAAAGCGTAGAATTGAAGCATCGATGGCTGAGGCATTCATTACTGAGGAGGTGGCAAACTTTGTGACAGCACACTACGAAGCCAAAAATCATCATTTGCATAATCCGAAGCCTCGGCAAAATGATGGAGACCCTAAAAAAGGTGGTCCAACCTCAGCCCATTCAAAGGGAAGCTCGCACCAGCCGGTGCTTCGAAACCAATAACGTTGGATATCGAAGAATGGCAGAACATTTCGTTGTATATCTTCAACAACCTAACAGAAGTGCGGCCGTACATCGAGTGAGTTCTTGGCACATTTTCCCGTAACTTCTAATTCATTTGAACTGCTCTTATTCCCGGATATTTCAAACAGCCGTTACGTCGTCAAATTCTCGGATGGAGCGGTGATCGAAAATGATTCCGTCGAAGAGTTTGAGCTTCTGTCAAAGACAGGAGGCGGCTATCCCGGTTTCATCTCTTGGTTCAAACAAATGGTAATTATCAATAATGGACCATTTCATTCTTGGTCTAACTTGCGGCTAATGCAACAACCGTTTCGTATTAAACTTGTAGGCTAATTCAGAGTCTATGGACGCCGAATTGAGACAAGTCGCTAATGGTTTTGACTATAAGGTCCGTTCATTTGAGAAATACAACATCAACGGGTATCTCTTTCGTACCTTTGGCAAAGAGCTATCTATGCCCGACCGGAAATCTACAAATTGTGGTGTCTCTGCTATCGGCGAAGGTGTTATCGAGTATTATGGAAGAGTTGAAGCAATTTATGAACTTCAATTCTATGGTGAAAACCCACCGAACGTCGTAGTCTTCAAATGTTATTGGTTCTAGCCGAAATAAGACTAGAAGGACTCATGAACATGTAGGACTAGTCGAAATCAATCCAAACACCCATTTAGATGTTCCCGATGTCTATATTAAGGCTCAACAGGCGACCCAAGTTTTCTATCTACCGTGGGCATGCCAAACGGATAAGAATCTGGAAGGTTGGTATGTTGTTTATGAAGTGCCGCCACATGTTAGACCACCTCTCCCAAATGAACAGGATTATGAACCTCACATTAACCCAGACACATATGATGGAGAATTCTTCCAAGAAACACGCCTTTCCAAGAAACGTTTCAAGAACCGCCGTGCTTCATCCAAGAACATGGAAGTAGACAGCGACAGTGAATCCGACTCCAGCCCTGAGCCAGAACCAGAAGACCTGGAACTCGTAGAGGTTACTGATGCGGATGACCTGTCAATGCTTCAACGATTAAAGGAAGGCATTTCACAACTTCACGCCGTTGAACCCGATGAGCACGTCATTCATGAAGACATGCATTGTAGTGATGATGATGATGCATTTATTGACGATGATTATTAGTTTGTAAGATTCACAACTTAAATTATATATATTTTAATCTTTATTATTCATGTACATATTATTATTCATGTCAGTCATTCAATTTTTTTATGTTGTACTAATTTCTTTTAATCTTTATCATCGCAGGTGTTGAAAGATGGTGGGCGCGGGTCAAGAGGGCTCGACGGGTTCTTCCCAGGCGCCCCGCACGAGGGGTGGTACTTCCCTTCCACCCCTATCTCTCCGTAGAGCCTTGGTAGACAGTCTTTCGACACTAGACGGGGGTTCTTCTTCGTCGGCGGCATTGCCCACTGCGAGAGGTGCTGGTCGGGTAGGGAGGAAGGGGAAGGGTACAGGGAGAGGTGGTGGCCGCGGAAGATCCAGGAGGACTGTTGAGCCGTCCTCGCCACCACCACCAGCTCATTCACCCGAGCATAGGACTAGTATGGTCGACCCGTTTGCGAAGGAGGCTATGGGGACTCCGTTCCAGGAGCCTGGTGTTCACGGGCATTCGTCCCATGAGACTCCGGTCCAGGAGCAGCCTCGGGTCGAGGTGCATTCGGCCCAGGAGCAGCCGGAGGGGACTACGGTTCCGGAGGCTTCACCCGACGTGGAGAGGCCCGGATGGGAGCCTTGGCCGGATCGTACCTTGTTGCCAGATTGGACCGAGGGTCCGGGTGGGTCAGGGGGCGGGGATGGCGGGGATGAGCTTACGGATAGTGATGGCGATGTGCAGGTGGACGAGGCCACCGTGTACAAGCGTGGTAGTACACGTCTCCCGGTCGCCCCGGCTACCCGCGAGCAGAGGCCGGTGATTAAACCTGAAGGAGATAGGTAAGTACATTTACCCTTTTTTTAGCTTTTGCCTTCAAGTTTGTTCAAATATCTAATGCGCTGACCTTATCATACTGCAGGGGATGGGTACACCCTCTTGGATTCCGCTGGCCGAACTCCGTCCTTGGTGTGCTTTGCCGGACAAATTTCCCGGGGTTTGTCACATTGCCTCGTGAGGGTCAGGTTCCTACACTAGGATTTACCTGGGAGCTCTACCAGGCTGCACAGGCCCCGCCGGAGGAGATTATAGATGGTGTCTTGTGCCACACGAGGGCCGAGATGGTGATCAAGAGGTTTTGGGTAAAATATCCTTTTACAGAATCTAAAATTAACAATATACCTAATTATTGTACTAATCGGTGTTTTCACGTTTGAGTGCAGACCTTCTATAGGTGTGAGGATGGATATGAGGAGGAGGCGGCCAGGGTTCTCGAGGTCGATTGTAGGCGGTTACTACAGAACTTGCGCCACAAGGCTCGGCCGCAGGCTATTCGAGATTACTACGCCACGCGTGGTATTAAGAAGGAGAAGAAGGATTGCCACGGAAAGTTTCTGAAGAAGGAGCAATACATGAAGGTAATTACCTATTCTTAAGTCCTTCTACGTAGTTTTCTTGATTTCATTCATAGGCGTAGCGCTGAAAATTCTTTCTATTAACTTACAGGTGCCCCCGAGATGGTGTGCGGATAAGATGGATTGTTGGGAGGCGTTCGTTGATGAGTGGTGCACAGGCAGCTGGCGAGCCGTCCACGAGAATGTGAAGGATCGGCGTAGCCAAATGGTTGGTGTGCCACACCATCAAGGCAGCGCCAACTTACTTCAGTTTGGACGAAACTGGGTATGTGATTTGCTTCATGATTCATGCAATTCATTCTTGATGCTAATATTTTGTTCCTCTCTTTTAGGCGCATCACAATAAGACTGAGATGCCACACTTGTACGACCTTTATGGCATGGCCCATACTGCCTCGTACAAGAAGGCGAAGGCATTCTCTGAGTATGACCTGGATGATCCCAATAACTTCACCAACATATCATCCCACCAGAAGCTCGTGGCATACAGGGACGCGGGGAAGGCTACGAAAGGGGATGTCTTTAACCCTAGCCAGGAACCTTTGGATCCAGAGCTGGTGATGATATCTGGTGGCGGGAGGCCCCATGGCTCGATAGCCATTGGAGATGGGATAATACGTTGTCCACTCACTCTTCCGGAGATCAAGGCGCGCCAGTTGAGCAGCTGTCCTGAGATAACGCGTCGTCCACGGCCAGTCGAACTTGCCATCGAGGTTAGTTGTACGGACTAAGAACACTTTCATCCATTTCATTATGTGTGTCACCATAGATCATTACTGTGGTAACGAGGAATGGTGTTTCAGGCTGCTCTTCAGAAAGAGAGAGCAGCAAACCAGGCTGCTCTTGAGAAAGAGAGATTGGCAAGCCAGGCTGCTCTTCAGGCTGCTCTTGATGAGAGGGACCAGACCACGGCACGATTGCTTGACGAGGAGAGGGCCCGGAATGAGGCGGGTCAACGGGCCCTGTACGAGGTTTTTGTGGTATGTTTTTTTTCACATTAGCCAAATCAGGTATGTAATGTCTATTTCAATACTAACTAATACGACCTACTCTTCAGGGTCTGTGCGAGAAGAGTGGTCAAGTCCCTCCGCCACTGCCCGTCTTCTCTTCGATTGGCACGGTGAGTTTCATTATACACTAGTATTAATAATTGAGTGTGATCATGCTAACTGAGACATTGGAAAATATCTTTTCTACAGAATAACTCCCAAGTGGCATCGCACGACCCTTCTCCAGGGCAACCTTCTCCAAACGAAGCCGGCGCGAGCAACCGTGGTGTTTCTCCTCCTTGATGACCACTACGGTAAGTTTCTCCTCCAAACTTAGCTTGTTTTCCTCTAAAATGAGATAATTAGCCCATTTAGCTCCAAGAAGACATAATTAGGTAATTTAGCTCCAACAAGAGGAGAAGAAATAGGAAAAATGAAAAGAAAGAAGAAGAAGAAGAGAAGAAGGAGAAGGAGGAGAAGGAGGAGGTGGAGGAGGAGGAGGAGGAGAAGGAGGAGAAGGCAAAGGACCTTCTAGTCCTTCTCCTCCTCCTCCTTCTCCTCCTTATCCTCCTTGATTTCTTCTTGTTCTCCTCCTCCTCCTCTTTCTTCTCCTCTTTCATATTATCCTTGCTTTAATTTCCCCAACAATGACATAATTAGTCCATTTAGCTCCAAAATACCATAATAAGCTCAAAATGGCATAAGAACCTTGGTTAGCTCATTAATATTATATACTTAGCTTATTTTCCCCTAAAATGGGATAATTAGCCCATTTAGCTCAAAAAAGACATAATTAGGTAATTTACCTCCAACAAGAGGAGAAGAGGAGAAGAAATAGGCAAAATGAAAAGAAAGAAGAAGAAGAAGAAGAAGAAGAAGAAGAGAAGGAGAAGGAGGAGGAGGAGGAGGAGGAGGAGAAGGCCAAGGACCTTGTATCCTTCTCCTCCTCCTCCTCCTTCTTCTTGATTTCTTCTTCTTCTCCTCCTCCTCCTCTTTCTTCTCCTCTTTTATATTATCCTTGCTTTAATTAACCCAACAATGACATAATTAGCCCATTTAGCTCCAAAATACCATAATAAGCTCAAAATGGCACAAGAACCTTGGTTAGCTCATGAATATTATATACTTAGCTTGTTTTCCTCTAAAATGACATAATTGGAACATTTAGCTCAAAAAAGACATAATTAGGTAATTTAGCTCCAACAAGAGGAGAAGAGGAGAAGAAATAGGCAAAATGAAAAGATAGAAGAAGAAGAAGAAGAGAAGAAGAAGAAGAGAAGAAGGAGAAGGAGGAGGAGGAGGAGGAGAAGGCCAAGGACCTTCTAGTCCTTCTCCTCCTCCTCCTACTTCTTCTTGATTTCTTCTTCTTCTCCTCTTCCTCCTCTTTCTTCTCCTCTTTCATATTATCCTTGCTTTAATTAACCCAACAATGACATAATTAGCCCATTTAGCTCCAAAATACCATAATAAGCTCAAAATGGCATAAGAACCTTGGTTAGCTCATGAATATTATATACTTAGCTTGTTTTCCTCTAAAATGACATAATTAGCTCATTTAGCTCAAAAAGAAGGAGAAGGCAGAAGAAGAAGAAGAAGAGAAGAAGAAGAGAAGGAGAAGGAGAAGAAGAAGAAGGAGGAGGAGAAGAAGAGAAGAAGAAGGAGAAGGAGGAGAAGAAGGAGAAGGAGCCCTCCTTCTTCTTCTCTCCTTCTTCTCCTCCTTCTTCTCCTTCTTCTTCTCTTCTTTTTTCTTCTTCTCCTCCTCCTTCTCCTTCTCCTTCCCCTTCCCCTCCTCCTCCTCCTCCTCCTCCTTCTTGTTTTTCTTCTCCTTGTTCTCTTCTTGCTTCTTCTCTTTCTTCTTAAATTTAGCTTATTTGTCATATATATGTTGTTGTTCTTCTTCTTCTGACTTTCTTATTCCCATTTTGCAGATTGGATGTACTACATGCATGGAAGCTGGCGTTGGAGTGCTTTAGTTTCCGTTTTTATTTGAGTTGATGAACGATGTGGAACTATATGTATATGTATATATGGATGAACAATATATGTGCAACATATGTATGTATATATGGATGAAACTTTGTATGTGTTGGTTCTTTTGATATATGGGATGTACGTTGATGAACAAATGGCATTGATGAGCTTTATATGTATATCATATATGTGTTGTGACCTATTTATGATATATGTGCTATGAATTATATGTATATGTGCTGTGAAATAGAAAAAATAAATAAAAATGTGACAATATAGGCTGTTTGCCGTCTGCCAGCTGATGGCAAAGGCCTTTGCCGTCAACTGACCGACGGCAAAGGAGCCACTATTGGAAATATGCCCTAGAGGCAATAATAAATTAGTTATTATTATATTTCTTTGTTCATGATAATTGTTTATTATCCATGCTATAATTGTATTGATTGGAAACACAGTGCATGTGTGGATACATAGACAAAACACTTTCCCTAGTAAGCCTCTAGTTGACTAGCTCGTTGATCAAAGATGGTCAAGGTTTCCTGACCATAGGCAAGTGTTGTCACTTGATAACGGGATCACATCATTAGGAGAATCATGTGATGGACTAGACCCAAACTAATGGACGTAGCATGTTGATCGTGTCATTTTGTTGCTACTGTTTTCTGCGTGTCAAGTATTTGTTCCTATGACCATGAGATCATATAACTCACTAACACCGGAGGAATGCTTTGTGTGTATCAAACGTCGGAATGTAACTGGGTGACTATAAATATGCTCTATAGGTATATCCGAAGGTGTTCGTTAAGGTAGTATGGATCGAGACTGGGATTTGTCACTCCGTGTGACGGAGAGGTATCTCGGGGCCCACTCGGTAATACAACATCACATACAAGCCTTGCAAGAAATGTGACTTAGTGTAAGTCACGGGATCTTGTATTACAGAACGAGTAAAGAGACTTGCCGGTAAACGAGATTGAAATAGGTATGCGGATACCGACGATCGAATCTCGGGCAAGTAACATACCGAAGGACAAAGGGAATGACATACGGGATTATATGAATCCTTGGCACTGAGGTTCAAACGATAAGATCTTCGTAGAATATGTAGGATCCAATATGGGCATCCAGGTCCCGCTATTGGATGTTGACCGAGGAGTCACTCGGGTCATGTCTACATAGTTCTCGAACCCGCAGGGTCTGCACACTTAAGGTTCGACGTTGTTTTATGCGCATTTGAGTTATATGGTTGGTTACCGAATGTTGTTCGGAGTCCCGGATGAGATCACGGACGTCACGAGGGTTTCCGGAATAGTCCGGAAACGAATATAGATATATAGGATGACCTCATTTGATTACCGGAAGGTTTTCGGAGTTACCGGGAATGACGAATGGGTTCCGGGTGTTCACCGGGGGGGGGGGCAATCCACCCCGGGGAAGCCCATAGGCCTTGGGGGTGGCACACCAGCCCTTAGTGGGCTGGTGGGACAGCCCAAGAAGGCCCTATGCGCCATAGGAAGAAAATCAAAGAGAAAAAAAAGAGGAGGTGGGAAAAGGGGGAAGGACTCCTCCTTCCAAACCTAGTTGGACTCGGTTTGAAAGGGGAGGGTTCCCCCCCTTGGCTCGGCCGAACTCCTTGGGGGTCCTTGGACCCCAAGGCAAGGCTCCCCCTCTTCCCCCTATATATACAGAGGTTTTAGGGCTGATTTGAGACAACTTTGCCAGGGCAGCCCGACCACATATCTCCACAGTTTTACCTCTAGATCGCGTTTCTGCGGAGCTCGGGCGGAGCCCTGCTGATATAAGATCACCACCAACCTCCGGAGCACCGTCACGCTGCCGGAGAACTCATCTACCTCTCCGTCTCTCTTGCTGGATCAAGAAGGCCGAGATCATCGTCGAGTTGTACGTGTGCTGAACGCGGAGGTGCCGTCCGTTCGGCACTAGATCGTGGTACTGATCGCGGGACGGTTCGCGGGGCGGATCGAGGGACGTGAGGACGTTCCAGTACATCAACCGCGTTCACTAACGCTTCTGCTGTGCGATCTACAAGGGTACGTAGATCGAATATCCCCTCTCGTAGATGGACATCACCATGATATGTCTTCGTGCGCGTAGGAAATTTTTTGTTTCCCATGCGACATTCCCCAACAGTGGCATCATGAGCTAGGTTCATGCGTAGATGTAATCTCGAGTGGAACACAAAAATTTTTGTGGGCGATGATGTGCGTTTTCCTGCCCTCCTTAGTCTTTTCTTGATTCCGCGGTATTGTCGGGTCGAAGCGGCTCGGACCGACATTACTCGTACGCTTACGAGAGACTGGTTTCATCGCTACGAGAAACTCCGTTGCTCAAAGATGACTGGCGGGTGTCAGTTTCTCCAACTTTAGTTGAATCGGATTTGACCGAGGAGGTCCTTGGATGAGGTTAGATAGCAATTCATATATCTCGGTTGTGGTGTTTGCGTAAGTAAGATGCGATCCTACTAGATACCCATGGTCACCATGTAAAACATGCAACAACAATTAGAGGACGTCTAACTTGTTTTTGCAGGGTATGCTTGTGATGTGATATGGACAACGATGTGATGTGATATATTGGATGTATGAGATTATCATGTTGTAATAGTTAATATCGACTTGCACGTCGATGGTACGGCAACCGGCAGGAGCCATAGGGTTGTCTTTAAACTAACGTTTGTGCTTGCAGATGCGTTTACTATATTGCTATGACGTAGCTTTAGTAGTAATAGCATGAGTAGCACGACAACCCCGATGGCGACACGTTGATGGAGATCATGGTGTGGCGCCGGTGACAAGAAGATCATGTCGGTGCTTTGGTGATGGAGATCAAGGAGCACTTGATGATGGCCATATCATGTCACTTATGAATTGCATGTGATGTTAATTCTTTATGCACCTTATCTTGCTTAGAATGACGTAGCATTATGAGGTGATCTCTCACTAAAATTTCAAGACAAAATTGTGTTCTCCCCGACTGTGCACCGTTGCGACAGTTCTTCGTTTCGAGACACCACGTGATGATCGGGTGTGATAGACTCAACATTCACATACAACGGGTGCAAAACAGTTGCACACGCGGAACACTCGGGTTAAGCTTGACGAGCCTAGCATGTGCAGACATGGCCTCGGAACACATGAGAGCGAAAGGTCAAGCATGAATCGTATAGTTGATATGATTAGCATAGAGATGCTTACCACTTAAACTATTCTCGACTCACGTGATGATCGGACTTGAGATAGTGGATTTGGATCATGTACCACTCAAATGACCAGAGAGATGTACTTTTTGAGTGGGAGTTCTTAAGTAATATGATTAATTGAACTAATTGTCATGAACATAGTCTAATGGTCTTTGTGAATTACGATGTAGATTGCGCTATAGCTCTACTGTTTTATATGTTCCTAGAGAAAATTTAGTTGAAAGTTGATAGTAGCAAACTTTGCAGAGGATTGTCCTCATTGCTGCGAAGAAGGCTTATGTCCTTAATGCACCACTCGGTGTGCTGCACCTCGAGCGTCGTCTGTGGATGCTGTGAACATCCGACATACACGTTTCTGATGACTACACGATAGTTCAGTGCAAAATACTTAATGGCTTAGAAGCAAGGCGCCGAAGACGTTTTGAAACGTTACGGAACATAAGTGATGTTCTAAAGAGATGAAATTGTGATTTCATGCTTGTGCCCTTGTTAAGAGGTACGAGACCTCCGACAAGATTCTTTGTCCACAAAGTAAAGGAGAAAAGCTCAATCGTTGAGCGTGTGCTCAGATTGTCTGAGTACGACAATCACTTGAATCAAGTGGGAGTTAATCTTCCAGATGAGATAGTGATGGTTCTCCAAAGTCACTGCCACCAAGCTCTGTGAGCTTCGTGATGAACTATAACATATCAAGGATAGATACAATGATCCTTGAGTGATTTGCGATGTTTGACACTGCGAAAGTAGAAATCAAGAAGGAGCATCAATAGTTGATGGTTAGTAAAACCACTAAGTTTCAAGAAAGGCAAGGGCTAGAAGGGATACTTCGTGAAACGGCAAAACCGGTGCTGCACTAATGAAGAGACCCAAGATTAAACCCAAACCCGAGACTAAGTGCTTCTGTAATGAGGGGAACAGTAACTGAGGCGGAGCAACACTAGATACTTGGTAGATAAGAAGGCTGGCAAAAGTCGAAAGAAGTATATTTTTTATACATGATGTTGATGTGTACTTTACTAGTACTCCTAGTAGCATGAGGGTATTGGATACCGGTTCGGTTGCTAAGTGATTAGTAACACGAAATGAAAGCTATGGAATAAACGGAGACTAGCTAAAGACGAGGTGACGATACGTGTTGGAAGTGTTTCCAAGGTTGATATGATCAAACGTCGCACGCTCCCTCTACCATCGGGATTGGTGTTAAACCTAAATAATTGTTATTTGGTGCTTGCGTTAAGCATGAACATGATTGGATCATGTTTACTGCAAGACAATTATTCATTTAAAGAGAATAATGGTTACTCTATTTGCTTGAATAATCACCTTCAATGGTTTATTGAATCTCGATCGTAGTGTTACACATGTTCATGATATTGGTGCCAAAACATACGAGGTAATGATGATAGTACCACTTACTTGTGGCACTGCCGCTTGAGTCATGTTGGTATAAATTGCATGAAGAGGCTCCATGCTGATGGATCTTTATACTCACTTGATTTTGAATCAACTAGTGACATGCAAATCGTACTACATGAGCAAGGCCTTGTTTTCATTGAGATGAAACAAGATAGTAACTTGTTGGAAGTGATACATTTTGATGTATGCAGTCCAATGGGTGCTGAGGCACGCAGTGGATATCATTATGTTCTTACTTCAATGACGATTTGAGTAGATACAAGAGTATTTACTTAATGAATCACAAGTCTGAAATATTGAAAAGTTCAATTCTGTTTCAGAGTGAAGTTCGTCGTAACAAGAGGATAAACTGTCTGCGATATGATCATAGAAATGAATATATGAGTTACGAGTTTTGGTACGCAGTCAAGACAATGTGGATATTGTTTCGCAGTTCATGCCACCTGGAACATCATAGTGTAATGATGTGTCTGAACGTCATAGCCACGCACTATTTGGTATGGTACATGCTATGATGTTTCTTATCGAATTACCACTATCATTTATGGGTTATGCATTAGAGGCAACCACATTCACTTTAAATAGGGCACCACGTATTTCCGTTGAGATGACACAGTATAGACTGAGGTTTAGAGAAATCTAAACTGTCGTTTCTTGAAAGTTTGGGGCTTCGACACTTACGTGAAAAAGTTTCAGTCTATAAGCGCGAACCCAAAGCGGATAAATGCATCTTCATAGGATATCCAAAACAGTTGGGTACATCTCCTATCACAGATCCGAAAGCAAAGTGTTTGTTTCTAGAAACGGATCCTTTCTCGAGGAAAGGTTTCTCTCGAAAGAATTGAGTGGGAGGGTGGTAGAACTTGATGAGGTTATTGAACCATCGCTTCAACCAGTGTGTGGCAGGGCGCAGGAAGTTGTTCCTGTGGCGCCTACACCAATTGAACTAAAAACTGATGATGGTGATCATCGAGCATCGGATCAAGTTACTACAAACCTCGTAGGTTGACAAGGTCGCGTACTACTGCAGAGTGGTACGGTAACCCTTTCTTGGAGGTCATGTTGTTGAGCAACAGTGAACCTACGAGTTATGGAGAAAGCAATGGTGGGCCCAGATTCCGACAAATGGCTGGAAGCCATGAAATCCGAGAGGGGATCCATATATGACAACAAAGTGTAGACTTTGGAAGAACTACTTGATGGTCATAGGACTATTGAGTAAAGATGGATCTTTAAAAGGAAGACAGACGATGATAGTGATAAGTCACTATTAAGAAAAGCTCGACTTGTCGCAAAGATGTTTCCGACAAGATCAAACAGTTGACTATGATGAGACTTTCCCACTCATAGCGATACTAAAAGTCTATTAGAATTATGTTAGTAATTTCTGCATTATTTATGAAATATTGCACGTAGGATGTCAAAACATTGTTTCCTCAACGGTTTCCTTGAGCAAACATTGTATGTGATACAACCAGAAGGTTTTGTCAACCCTAAAGATACTAACAAGTATGCAAGCTCCAGCGATCCTTCAAATGGACTGGTGCAAGCATCTCGGAGTTGGAATATACACTTTGATGAGATGATCAAAGATTTTGGGTTTGTACAAGGTTTATGAGAAACTTGTATTTCCAAAGAAGTGAGTGGGAGCACTATAGAATTTCTGATAAGTATATGTGGTTGACATATTGTGGATCACAAGTAATGTAGAATTTCTGTAAAGCATACAAGGTTGTTTGAAAGGAGTTTTCCAAGGAATACCTGGATTGAGCTACTTGAACATTGAGCATCAAAGATCTATGGAGATAGATCGAAAGCGCTTAATGGAAGTTTCAACAAGATGCATGCCTTGACAAGTTTTTGAAGGAGTTCAAAATAGATCAGGAAAGAAGGAGTTCTTGGTTGCGTTGTAAGGTGTGAATTTGAGTAAGACTCAAAACCCTACCACGGCAGAATAAAGAGAATATACGAAGGTCGTCTTCTATGCCTTAGCCGTAGACTCTAAAGTATGCCATGCTGAGTACCGCACCTGATGTGTGCCTTGCAGCAAGTCTGTTAAGAGGTACACAGAGTGATCCAGGATTGAATCACTGATCAGCGGTCAAAGTTATCCTTAGTAACTAAATAGACTAAGGAATTTTTCTCGATTATGGAGGTGGTTAAAAGAGTTCGTCGTAAAGGGTTACGTCGATGCAAGATTTGACACTAATCCGAATAACTATGAGTAGTGAAACGGATTCGTATAGTAGAGTAGATATTTGGAGCATTTCCAAATAGCACGTAGTAGCGGCATCTATAAGATGACATAAAGATTTGTAAGGAACGCACGGATCTGAAAGTTTCAGAACCTTGACTAAAACCTCTCTCACGAGCAAGACGTGATCAGACCCGAGAACTATATGGGTGTTGGATTCGTTGAAATCACACGGTGATGTGAACTAGATTATTGACTCTAGTGCAAGTGGGAGACTGTTGGAAATATGCCCTAGAGGCAATAATAAATTAGTTATTATTATATTTCTTTGTTCATGATAAACGTTTATTATCCATGCTATAATTGTATTGATTTGAAACAATGTGCATGTGTGGATACATAGACAAAACACTGTCCCTAGTAAGCCTCTAGTTGACTAGCTCGTTGATCAAAGATGGTCAAGGTTTCCTGACCATAGGCAAGTGTTGTTACTTGATAACGGGATCACATCATTGGGAGAATCATGTGATGGACTAGACCCAAACTAATAGACGTAGCATGTTGATCGTGTCATTTTGTTGCTACTGTTTTCTGCGTGTCAAGTATTTGTTCCTATGACCATGAGATCATATAACTCACTGACACCGGAGGAATGCTTTGTGTGTATCAAACGTCCCAACGTAACTGAGTGACTATAAAGATGCTCTACAGGTATATCCGAAGGTGTTCGTTGAGTTAGTATCGATCGAGACTGGGATTTGTCACTCCGTGTGACGCAGAGGTATCTCGGGGCCCACTCGGTAATACAACATCACGCACAAGCCTTGCAAGCAATGTGACTTAGTGTAAGTTACGGGATCTTGTATTACGGAACGAGTAAAGAGACTTGCCGGTAAACGAGATTGAAATAGGTATGCGGATACTGACGATCGAATCTCGGGCAAGTAACATACCGAAAGACAAAGGGATTGACATACGGGATTATATGAATCCTTGGCACTGAGGTTCAAATGATAAGATCTTCGTAGAATATGTAGGATCCAATATGGGCATCCAGGTCCCGCTATTGGATATTGACCGAGGAGTCACTCGGGTCATGTCTACATAGTTATCGAACCCGCAGGGTCTGCACACTTAAGGTTTGACGTTGTTTTATGCGTATTTGAATTATATGGTTGGTTACCAAATGTTGTTCGGAGTCCCGTATGAGATCACGGACGTCACGAGGGTTTCCGGAATAGTCCGGAAACGAAGATTGATATATAGGATGACCTCATTTGATTACCGGAAGGTTTTTGGAGTTATCGGGAATGTACTGGGAATGACGAATGGGTTCCGGGTGTTCACCGGGGGGGGCAACCCACCCCGGGGAAGCCTTGGGGGTGGCGCACCAGCCCTTAGTGGGCTGGTGGGACAGACCAAGAAGGCCCTATGCGCCATAAGAAGAAAATCAAAGAGAAAAGAAAAAAAGAGGAGGTGGGAAAAGGGGGAAGGACTCCTCCTTCCAAACCTAGTTGGACTCGGTTTGGAAGGGGAGGGTTCCCCCCCTTGGCTCGGCCGAACTCCTTGGGGGTCCTTGGACCCCAAGGCAAGGCTCCCCCTCTTCCCCCTATATATACAGAGGTTTTAGGGATTATTTGAGACAACTTTGCCACGGCAGCCCGACCACATATCTCTACGGTTTTACCTCTAGATCGCGTTTCTGCGGAGCTCGGGCAGAGCCCTGCTGAGATAAGATCACCACCAACCTCCGGAGCGCCGTCATGCTGCCGGAGAACTCATCTACCTTTCCGTATCTCTTGCTGGATCAAGAAGGCCGAGATCATCGTCGAGCTGTACGTGTGCTGAACGTGGAGGTGCCGTCCGTTCGGCACTAGATCGTGGGACTGATCGCAGGACAGTTCGCGGGGCGGATCAAGGGACGTGAGGACGTTCCAGTACATCAACCGCGTTCACTAACGCTTCTGCTGTGTGATCTACAAGGGTACGTAGATCAAATATCCCCTCTCGTAGAAGGACATCACCATGATAGGTCTTCGTGCGCGTAGGAAAATTTTTGTTTCCCATGCGACGTTCCCCAACAGCCACGTGGCGCCCAGCTGTGCAACCTGGGCAGTAGTAGCTGGCCATATAGTCTCTTTGCCGTCTGCTTCCTGGGGGGCAGACGGCAAAGAAGAGGGCACAGAGGAGGGGGGAGGAGGAGGCAGACGGCAAAGAGTGGAGAGAGGGGGGAGGGGAGGACCCGGCAGACGGCAAAGATGGACGGGGATGAAGACGACAAAGATGGAGGGGGAGGGGAGGGGAGGAGAAGGCACACGGCAAAGATGGGCGGGGAGGCAGACGACAAAGATGGAGGGGGAGGCAGACGGCAAAGCCTCCGTTAACCCCTAACGGAGGCAACGCCTGTCGGCTGCCGTCTCAAGCGCTTTGCCGACAGCTCCTAAGGAAAGCTGACGGCAAAGAGCTTTGCCGTCCGCTTTGGGGGGGGGGGGCAGACGGCAAAGAAGGTCCTATGCCGTCGTAGGCTGACGCAGAAATTTTGCCGGCCGTGACAATCTTTGCCGTCTGTGGTGCTGTCTTTGCCATCCGGGATATTGTCTTTGCCGTCTGTGATGGCAGACGGCAAATTAGGTGATTCCTGTAGTGAGTTCTCATACCGTCTCTACGTCAAGATACCAACCGTGTAAGCCTAGATACCCTACGTGGCGTGTATATAAGCCATAGGGTTTAGCCCGTATAGGCAACATCATCAACGCAATATCCTCCACCTAGCCCTAGAGTTAGAGCATATTTGATGATCTCAAGGTAGATCAACTCTGTAGTTGATACTTATCCATTGATATACACAAGAGCAGGACGTATGGTTTTACCTATATCAAGAGGGCTCGAACCTTGGTAAACATCGTCTCCTTGTTTCTATTATCGTTCGTCCCAGATCCACGGCTCCGGACCCCTACCCCGAGGTATGCCGGTTTTCACACCGACGCTGGTGCTTTCACTAAGAGTTTCGCTATGAGATCGACAAAAGGATAGTTGGCTCATTTGTAGATCAACTGAGACAACGACAATGGGAAGGTTTACATCGCCTACCAACTTTTCGTGTTCGGCAACATGATCTTCTACACCGGTTCGACCGGCCATCCGGCCTCTGCCGAGAACTATGCCACAGATCCGATCGTGAGCTTTGGATGCCTGGACTACACCGTGGAATCCCATGGAGAACTCATCCTATCAGGATGGACGCACGACAATATGGAAGGGCCACCCGTCATCAGATGGCCGACTCCGGAACCAATCTCTTTTGAGGACGTCGCTCCAAAAACCCCAGTGTCACCGGAGAACTCCAATGTAGCAACTCATGGCGATCTCCCCTCGAAATCCGTACCGGACCCAAGCCCGACCCTATTTTTGAAGCTATGTTGGTTTTTGAGCCTACCCAGACACATGGTCTAGAATCACCTTCTGACCCCCTCCACGTCGGAAACAAACAGAACTATACAGTGGGCACACTTCGAGTCAACCCTGCTTATAGACATTCAATGAACCCCAAAGAACTATCTCACCTGAACGAGATACTCCATCGTATCCAGAGCATGTCTACTCGGATGTCAAGACTTCGGTTTACAACCACATCGGACTAAAGCCGACGATCAGGAAATTTATGACCCATCCACCACCCGCCTAGTCGCCAAAGCCGATGACTTACCCGACATTCTAGACTATGACAAGGACACATACATGGAGGAAGATGTTGATGGCCCCAAAAACACACTTCTCCCATGGTAAACACGGGCAAGTGGACTACAACATACACCTATGATGTCTATATGGTGGATATCCCCAAATCCCTCCAAGACGTCGACGCAGATGCCGAAGGGGCAACAATGAGGAACCCAGTAGCAACAACACCACCGCCAATGGTAGGGACCTAATGAACGGTGACACCCATAACACTAGTGAGGACCCTCAAGCCTCCCTAGTACGAAACGACAATCGTGAAGAAAATCCCGAGGACTTGGATCCCGATGACCTCTTTGAAGGGGACGACGACAATTACATGCCGGAGTACGAGGAAGATGATAGCCTCGATACCGATAACTATATTGTCCCTGAAGAATCCTTCTAACAAGAGCGCTTTCGGCCGCGCCTCGCCTCCACCGCTCGAAGCATGAAACGCAAAAAACACCTATTACAAGGGAATACAAATGTGCTGAATGAAAAGCTGGTTGAAGTACTCTCAAGCTAACAAGATCTCGAAGACCGATGTTGTAGCGCACCAAAATCATACCCACACCTAGGCGTCTATTGCCGGAGTTTGATGAAGAACTAGTCATCGATGCGCCTAACCGACCCCCTAGAGATAGGGACAGACCAGGGTTGGAAAATCGTACCACCCGACTCGCTCCACGCTATCATGGCAAGGACCCTGTATATTACTAAGATCCTCACGATGTTCGTTTTCACATTAAGGCAAACGGAGCGCCTCCTCGGTCCATCTATGACTCAATAGGGCGCGCACCAGCCGGGCGCTATGGCTATGACACTTGGTTAGATATGAACGAACAGTCTCGATATCAAGCCTATACGTGGCTCTCCCCCGACCTCTGACGGGATACTACCTGGTTCCGAAGTCCATCCCACCCAATCTGCTTTATAGGAAGGGTAATCGAACAACAATTTCTAGAAGGATTTAATCCCTATCAGTATAGAATCATACGATGGCACCATAGACCCAATAGCGTGGATTGAAGATTTCCTTATCCATATATACATGGCTAATGAATATGACCTCCACACCATCAAACATTTGCCGCTCAAGCTAAATGGTCCAGCTAGGCATTGGCTTAACAACCTGCCTCCTCATTCTATTGGTAGCTAGGAAGACCTTGAAGATTCCTTTAGGGAAACTTTCCAAGGCACTTATGTGTGACATGCGACTGCTGAAGACCTCAGTCGTGTCACCTAGTAGCAAGGCGAATGTTCTCAGAGGTCCTACAACATGTTCCTTACTAAAAACAATGAGATCATAGACTACTTTGATGTTGAAGCCATTGCTGCATTCAAAAATAACATCCGAGATGAATAGCTTTCCCGCCATCTCAGCCAAGACAAGTCGAGGACCATGGCAGCCCTCACTTTGTTGATGACCCGCTTTTGCATGGGAGAGGTAGCTGGCTCGCACGATGCACTCACAATGGAAGGCACACACTTCGGAGATATGTGACGCCAATGGAAAGCCTCGACGCAATAAAAACAAGCACATGCGTAAAAATGGCGGGAGCGACACACATGACTCCACAGTCAATGTAGGGTTTACCAGACCTAGATCCAGACAGAAAAGGAAATACTTTAAAGGGAATAAGGATGGATCTAGCTAGCTAGATGATACGTCTCAAACTTATCTATAATTTTTGATGGTTTCATGTTGTTATCTTGTCAACTTTGGATGTTTTATATACCTTTTATATATTTTTTGGGACTAACTTATTAATTCAGTGCCCAGTGCCAGTTCTTATTTTTTCTGTGTTTTTGACTCTTTTCAGATGTGATTTTGGAACGGAGTCCAAACGGAATAAAATCCCCGAAATAAATTTTTTTCCAGAACAGAAGAAGATCGGGGGACTTTAGGGCCAAGGCAGGAGGCCCACAGGGAGCCCACAAGCCCTGTGGCCGCGGCCAGGGGGGCCCCGCGGCCACCAGGCTTGTGGCCTCCCTGGAGCTCCCATGCACCTAGCTCTTTGGCCTATATATTTCCTAAAATCCCAGAAAAAATAAGGGCGTCCATGAAACCACTTTTCCACCGCCGCAAGCTTCCGTTTCCGTGAGATCTCATCTGGAGACCCTTCCCGGTTCCCTGCGTGAGGGGACTTTGGAGCTGGAGGGCTTCTACATCAATATCATTGCCTCTCCAATGACTCGTGAGTAGTCTACTTCAGACCTACGGGTCCGGAGTTAGTAGCTAGATGGATTCTTGTCTCTCGTGGATCTTCAATACAAAGTTCTCCATGATCTTCATGGAGATCTATCCGATGTAATTCTCTTTGGCGGTGTGTTTGTCGAGATCCGATGAATTGTGGATTTGTGATCAGATTATCTATGAATTATATTTGAGTCTTTGCTGATTTCTTATATGCATAATTTGATATCCTTGTAAGTCTCTCCGAGTCTTCAGTTTTGTTTGGCCAACTAGATCAATGATTATTGCAATTGGAGAAGCGCTTGGTTTTGGGTTCATACCGTGCGGTGACCTTTTCCAGTGATAGAAGGGGTAGCAAGGCAAGCATCGTGTTGTTGCCATCAAGGGTAACAAGATGGGCTTTCATCATAGATTTGAGATTGTCCATCTACATCATGTCATCTTTCTTAAGGCGTTACTCTATTCTTATGAACTCAATACACTAGATGCATGGTGGATAGCGGTCGACGTGTGGAGTAATAGTAGTAGATGCAGAAAGTATCGGTCTACTTGTTTTGGACGTGATGCCTATATGTATGATCATTTCCATAGATAACGTCATGACTTTGCGCGGTTCTATCAATTGCTCGACAGTAATTCGTTCACCCACCGTCTACTTGCTTTCATGTGAGAAGCCACTAGTGAATACTACGGCCCCCGGGTCTATTCACAATTATCATCTCCGCTTTTACTTTTACTTCGCTTTGTTTACTTTTTGCTTTCAGTTCTCACTTTGCAAATTATCTATAAGGGATTGACAACCCCTTCAAAGCGTTGGGTGCAAGCTCTTTGTGTTTGTGCAGGTACTTGTGACTTGACGCGATCCTCCTACTGGATTGATACCTTGGTTCTCAAACTGAGGGAAATACTTACCGCCGCTGTGCTACATCACCCTTTCCTCTTCAAGGGAACACCAACACAAGGCTCCAAGGCTGCGGGGGAATCCTTTGCATATTTGCCAAGGAAATCCCTATAGGCGTAGCCAGCAGCACTAGACAAGGTCTCAGATCAACCGTGCCAAATCCATGGAACTTGGGACAAGCCAGCAAACCACACTAACAGGAATTGATGGGTCTTCACACAAGTTGGCAAGGTAACCACGAAGGATCAAAGTAAAACACAAAATCACAGTGAAGACGAGGATGAACCTTGGCGGGCCAACAACAAAGGTCAAAGGAAATTTCCTAATGAGGTAACAGAGGTGAACATGATCTATGTTACCCACAGCACCAAGAGGTAGAGGAAGTGCGTAATTCGAAACATCTATGCATTAGACCTAATCGCCCCAAAGTTCAACCCGTGGTCAGCTTACTCTATCACATTCGACAAACATGACCATCCGACCAGCATCAGTCATGGCGGATTAGCTGCACTCGTCTTGGACCCAATTGTCGATGGTGTGCACCTGACGCGCTTCTTTATGGATGGAGGAAGTAGCCTACGATTAATCTATGAGGATAGATTAGGAAGATGGGCATCGACTCATCTCAGATCAAGTCGAGTAGCACTACCTTTAAAGGTGTCATACCAGCTGTTGAGGCTCACTGCACTGGGACCGTGTCACTGGAGGTTGTGTTCAGATCACCCAGGAACTTCAGAAGCGACGAGTTAATCTTTGACATTGTCCCCTTTGGAAGTGGATACCATGCGCTCCTAGGGCGCTCAACGTTCGCTCGCTTCAACACGCTCCTGCATTATGCTTACCTCAAGCTCAAAATGTCGGGACCCATCGGTGTTATCACAATCAATGGTAACATGAAACACTCCCTCTCTATTGAGTAGAAGACCACGACTTTCCCAACTGAGATACATGCATCCGAGGGTGCAGTCCATGGAGGTAAACACACTTCTAGCTCTTCTAAGCATACACATGTGACGCTAGTCGACCTCAAACACATACCCCCACACCCTAAATAGGGTGCAAGCTCCTCGTGTGCTCCCCTTGGAAGGGGCACTATGTCCCCTGGGTGCTCAATTTTGCACTAAAAATCCCTTGGGCCGCCGAGGAGTCAAAATTTATAGAAACACCAGATCATCTCGATCGAGGTGCGACCAAGCTTCGAGCTTCAATATCAGCAAGGTTCTATCAAAGAGCCAACTAGGAAAGTATACCTATGTGGCTTCAACCACACATCAAACATATGTAGACCTCTTAAAAGGATTCGGCCAACATGCGCTTTAAGCACATGCAAGGCCGAGGATGCATAGAGTCCATCTGGGTCTTTGCCATCAACGAGCATAAGTTGGTCAATAGCACACAGACGCAGATGTGCGGCAGGAAGCGGCCCGGGATCATAAACCTAATGATAATATCCACCATGTTTTTGTGTGCTCCTTTATTTACTTTTTTTGCAATGTATCTTTTTAGTTCGTGTCATTATAGCTCGGCATGTAAAGCTTGAAGTTATAAAATAAAGAAATCATGCCCCTCAAGGTTCTTACTGTATTTCTATACAAGCACTACGAGTGAGCTACGAGAACATATTCAAGATACAGCTGCTAAAGGGCTTCATTTCCCTGTCTTGAAATATAAGTGTCAAGTACTCGGCATCTCGGATGTTGCACTATATGCATCAGTTTTGAACCTAGATTTTGGTTAATATCTGGGTTTCCCGGCTCCTATGTGTACCCCTTTCTTTGCTAACAAATTCGGCTAAGGGTGTAATGGGAGAACCACTACGAAACTTATGCCAATTTAATTAGAAGACCACTACAGTGGAGAAAGACAAGAACTGATTATCTGGGTAAGAAAAAATTGGTTGGCAATCCAAAGACTGCGTTAACCGATGTGTCGTCAGAGATCCCCCGTGTTAAACGAAGGGCTTATTCATAGTATAAGTCGACGTAGGCAACGACATAGACCTCAACTGCTTGAAGTCCACCACTTCACACAAAGGGTGCTCGTCATGAGCCTCCATAGTCAAACTACTACGACTAAATGAAAGATAAAAAGTCTTTATAGTCTGATTGTCTAGTTCCTACAAGAACATATCACCTTCAGGTACCGAGACATCAGCTAAGGATGAGAGCTGACTCAAAGTATACCCTCTGTATATTCTACATTGGGGTAGAAGCCGACGAGTGGCCACTTTCAGTTCAACATAGTCGAACGGGGGGAAAATCGACCAAAATAAACACACATACATGAGGAAATCTAATGATATACCCATTAAAACAAAACATGCTTTTGTACATCCCATGTACTTCACCCCACCGAAGAGCTAAAACCGATACAAGATGTGTTTTGGACACATGGCCTCGGTAGCCCAGGCGCCCTCTTCCACCTCGGCGAAGAATTGCTCCACAATGCATTGCTTCCCTTCGGGGGTGCCCATGGCACAAATCACCGTATCAACCTTCCAGCACTGCGTATTCACACAAGCGTACGTCCACCATGCTCCCTCGAAGCATGCAGATAGCTTCCAACGATCCACCTACGGGCCAGGAACCCGCAGCCGGGCCACGAGGCAGAAGGGGCTATTCATTTGGCCACAAGCTTATGCACAAATCCTAAAGCACTAGCCTCACCTTCTGAAATAATTCCACCAGCTGCTTCATTCAATGGTCCAATAACTATGACTACTGAGAATCCGGAAAATACCGCTAGAATGCCTTCTCCTTCTCATGGCCCTCCAATTGTCTGAATTTCTAGACGACGTCCGTCACACTGTTCACAGGATCCTCGAAGACCTGTGCCGAACCCCACAACTGGGTGAGCTCGATGCACCATTTTTTGCCAAACACAAACTGCAATAGGTACGCCTTAGGTGCGACTATTTTCTCCCCTTGTTGGCGCATCTTGCAGTCACACCGGTCCATCATTTGGAGCCTGGAGTGCGCAATCTAGATCTTCTTGAGCTCTTCTTTATCTTGCTTCTCCTTGTCGTGAAGACTATTGCAATCTTCAAACACGCCCTTCAGGGGCCCCTCAACCTCCACGACCCGCACCTGGTCCATCTCTCTGGCCACCTTCTCGGCACCTCGGGCCTCCTCCGACTTCATGGCCGCAGCCTTTTGCTGTAGCACTTCTTGCCGAGCCTTCTTGAGCTCGGCCTTGACCCATCAAGCTCAGACAAGGCTGCTGCCATTCAAATTTTTGGCATCAAACCCTAATTCAACAACAAACACAATATGCTTCTTGTGTTCAAAGTAACATCCACGAACACGTAGTACTGATCGTTTACCTTGAGACTGCTCGAACCCTTAGTTCATCAGGTCAAGGTCTTTCTCAGACCTCTCAAGCTTTCGGTTTACCTCCGCTATCTACTCAGAGACGGAGCCCGAAGTCGAGCTAGAAACCTAGAAACAAGGATTTTTTTTCACATAAGCCCCACGATCAATTTATTAACCTCGGACGAGCACCTCATATCACTGAGCATCATCCTGGGGGCTACGCATCAAGCTCATACTTGTATTTGATCCCAATAGCGGTTCCTCGGAACCGGCCTTGGGCTCGAGGCCTACTCATTGATAAGGTTGTTTACAAGGCCATGAGAACACGTCCCCTGATGGATAGAGTTGCAAATTAAACACACAATGGAATCTATCGTTGCACAAGGATAAAAGAATACCTCAAAGCTTGTAACAAGGCCCATGAAGACCTCGTGCAATCCCCCCCCCCCCCCCGACCGGAGACCCTGCAACACAGCACCTATCAAGGCACGATGTTCTTCCTTGCGGGAGAATCCCTTCAATGTCTCCTGCATATACTTGGTCCACCCAACGTTGGCCCGCCCTTGGGCAAGGGGTGGGGGTGGCAAGACCTCGGACCCAAGCACCTCGGTGTTGGGAGGAGGAGTCTTCAGTCTCCGGTCACGCCTTAGCTTTGCGGGACCAAGGTGTCAACCTCAGTCATGACTATTGATTCTCCGGCCTCCGTTATGTCCCCCTAGGGAGCTAGAGTAGAATTCGCATCCCCCAGCCCATCACAAGCCGGCGGAGGAGTGAAGGGGTCCGGGGTCCCCCTGGCGGGCGACAACCCACTTGAAGAGTTGCTCGGGTGCATCTTGAGAACATTGGAGAGAGATCCTCATATGAGATCACTCCTATTAAAATATAGATCTCATGAAACTCAAAATATGGAAAACAGCAACGTACCCTCGGGGTGCTAGTTTTTTCTCCACAGAACAAGGGCATAATCTTCGGATTAATCAGAGAGCACGATCTTCTCCGACGACTTTCTGACGGCCTCGATCGACGTTCTCTTCAATGTCTTTTGGCCCTTGTGCTGCGCTCCGGCTTTGCCTTCCTCTCACACCGCCATTTTACCCTTAAGGGAAGGTTCATGTTTCTCCTCATCCTCCCCCGCACCTTCGTGTGTGACTGAAGTGTGGGTATCCTCGGACCGGGTAATCGAGGTCTCAATATTTTGGAGACCTCCCTGGCCCTTCCAGGTTGTCCCCTTGGGGACAATCACGTACGGCTCCTAGACTAGGAGCACCGTGATAAGAGGGGTTCTCGCCTCCTCTAGAAATGGGGCCGGGCACTGCGTTTCCTGCATCCTGGCTCACCATTTATTAACATACCGTGCAACACGATTCATCTAACTCTATTTCACCATGCAAAGAAAGTAGAATATAAACTTGTGTGTTAGAAAACTTACTAGTGGGGCTTCATAACCAACCTCAAAACTCAGGTCTTGCTCCTCTCTAGGGATCTTGTCCTTGGCTAGCCTGAGTAGCCATGTCCACATACCGGCCAAGTTGGTGCCGAAGAAGTGGAGGATGGGCCCCGCTTCCACGAATTTATACTCCCACATTAGGGTGGCCCGATGTTGGAGCGGGAGGATTCGATGGTTGAGCATGACAATGACTATGTCGGGGAGCTAGAGGTCCCTCTTAGTAGACCACCACTTGATCTTTTTGATCAGTGCCTCCAACTATGTGGGGTCCCCTAAGATGACGCCTTTCTCCCTTGAGGACCCGAGCTTCCCTCAGGTCCCGACCGAGAAGACTGGGACTTTAGTTTGGCCGGGGGTGAGTGGCTCAGTGATGTAAAACCACTCACGCTTCCATTCCTTCACCTTCTTGATGAATGTGACCTTGAACAAGTCAACATTTTGGTTCTTGATGACGATGGCCCCTCCACACTCCACTAGATCGGAGCCGCTCGACTTTGGCCACCCAAAATACAATGTTGATGTATTTTACTTCATCTCTCTCTCTCTCAAAGTGCACTATCTTCTCCAACGACTTTCCGACGGCCTCGATCGACGTTCTCTTCAATGTTTTTTTGCCCTTGGGCTGCGCTCCGGCTTCGCCTTCCTCTCGCACCGCCCTTTTACCCCTAAGGGAAGGGTCATCTTTCTCCTCATCCTCCCCCGCACCTTTGTGTGTGACTGAAGTGTGGGTATCCTCGGACAGGGTAATCGAGGTCTCCCTATTTTGGAGACCTGCCCTGCCCTTCCAGGTTGTCCCCTTGGGGACAATCGCGTGCGGCTCCTAGACTAGGAGCACCGTGACAAGAGGGGTTCTCTCCTCCTCTAGGGGTCGGGCACTGCGTTTCCTGCATCCTTGCTCACCATTTATTAACATACCGTGCAACACGATTCATCGAAATCTATTTCACCATGCAAAGAAAGGAGAATATAAACTTGTGTTTTAGAAAACTTACTACTGGGGCTTCATAACCAACCTCAAAGCTCATGTCTTGCTCCTCTCTAGGGATCTTGTCCTTGGTCAGCCTGAATAGCCATGTCCACATACCGGCCAAGTTGGTGCGGAAGAAGTGGAGGACGTGCCCCGCTTGCACGAATTTATACTCCCACATCAGTGTGGCCCGAGGTTAGAGCGGGAGGATCCGGTGGTTGAGCATGACATTGACTATGTCGGGGAGCTAGAGGTCCCTCTCAAGAGACCACCACTTGATGTTTTTGATCAGTGCCTCCAACTATGTGGGGTCCCCTAAGATGACGCCTTTCTCCCTTGAGGACCCGAGCTTCCCTCAGGGCCCGACCGAGAAGGCTCGGACTTAAGTTTGGCCGGGGGTGAGTGGCTCAGTGATGTAGAACCACTCACGCTTCCATTCCTTCACCTTCTCGATGGACGTGACCTTGAACAAGTCAACATTTTGGTTCTTGCTGACGATGGCCCCTCTACACTCCACTAGATCAGAGCCGCTCGACTTTGGCCACCCAAAATACAACGCTGATGTATTTTCCTTCACCTCTCTCTCTCTCTCCTTTCCTCCCTCCCTCCCTCCCCCCCTCTCTTCCTCTCTCTTCTCTCTCTCTCTCTCTCTCTCCCATCTTAGCAGCCAACAAAGAAAGATGTCGTATGTTGCGTTGATGCAAAACTAATTCCCAAGCCATCTCGGTGCCACTTCTCATTTCTTGTTTCAATTTCTTTTTCTTCCTGTATTTTCCGCAAACCCTAGTTGTAGTGATATGAGGTTGGGCAGACAACATCAACTAATTTTGTGACTGGGTGTGAGGCCTTTGGTGCACTATAGCAATTACAATAGTGTTGCGCCAAAAAATGGTGGCCCACAAGTGGGACAATGGACATGATGACCACAAGTACAAGGGATCAATCGGTGTCCTTTTTATAAGTAAGAGTGTCGAACCCAGCGAGGAGCACAAGGAAATGATAAACATGTTCAACAAGGTATTGTGTGCAAATGCTGTGAACAACAGTAAAAGATAGTTTTATAGAAAGGTAATACATAACAAGTGAGAAATAATAATAGTAACAAGTGTGCAGCAAGATAGCCCAATCATTTTTGTAGCCAAGGACAAGCCTCAAAATACTCTTGTATGAAGCCTGTGCCACCGAGGACACATGGGAATTTCTGCCTAGTCATGTTCATCATGTTGAGTTGATTCGCGTTCGTTACTTTGGTAATTTGATATGTGGGTGTACCGGTGCTAAGGTGTTGTTCTTACTTGAACAAGAACCCACTTATGATTACCCCCTCTCGAAAGCATCCACAACTATGAAATAAGGATTAAGACAAATCTAGCCATAGCATGAAACATGTGGATCCAAATCAACCCCTTATGAAGCAACACATAAACTGGGGTTTAAGCTTGTGTCACTCTCGCAACCCATCATATACTTGTTACTCCACAATGCCTTCCCTTAGGCCTATAGCATGTAAAGTGTCATGTAGTCGGCGTTCACACGACACCGCTAAGAGAAGCAACAACATACACATCATCAAAATATAGAAGAATACGAACATCACATGATTACTTATAATAAGACTTCTCCCATGTGCTGAGGAACAATAGGAACTACTCACACCTCATCAACATGTTCAATATAAGAGGTGTAATAATGGTAATCAGGGATGTGAACATAATATCTTCCACCAAGTAAACCAACACGCATTAACTATGAGATGTAATCAACACTGCTAGTAACCTACATGCACTAATCTGAGGTTTTGCGGCAAAGATTGAATACAAGATATGAAGCAGGGTTTGAGATGAGATAGTGCTAGTAACCTACATGCACCAACCACGAAGGAGGAAGTGTTGGTGATGATGATGACTTCGGTCTCCCCCTCCCGGGGGGAAGTTTTCCCGATGGAATCTCCGTGTCGGAGATCAAAAGGGCAGCTGCCCAAGTTTCTGCCTAGAGATGGCGAAGCTTCATCCCGAAAGTATGCTTATGTTTTTTTCTAGTGTAAAACACACCATATAGGAGAAGAGGGGGGTCGGGATACCTGCTCGGCCCCACAAGGCAACATTGCGCGCCCAAGGGGGTGGGTGCTCCGTGTTGTCTTGTGGCCAGCAGGTGGCCCCCCTGTGGTGTATTTTTGGCAAAATAATTCACATATATTCCAAAAAAATATCCGTGAAGTTTCACGTCATTTGGGGTCCACTGATGTTTCATTCTTTTCCTTGGTTTTCAGGTCGCAAAATCCACCCACCGGCAGTTTCCCTCTGTGTGATGTACCTTGTAACTTCAGGAAGAAAAGGCATAAGAATTGCATCATAATGAGGAATAAAGGACAAGAATATCATAATATCAATAGGAAATAATGATGCAAAACTGACGTATCAACTCCCCCAGGCTTAGACCTCGCTTACCCTCAAGCGAAAGCCGAGCTCGAGAATAATGACCACATGATTTGAGAAAGAGAGAGGTGTCATAAAAACAAAATACGGATAGGAGAGCATCATGAAAATTAACATGCATCAAATTTTTCTCATCATATAACTTATCGTAAACAAGTCTCAACTTATCCACAATTATTGAAGTATGAAGCATAAACTTTTTTGCAATCAACAAACTATGCTCTTAGTCATGGAGATAATCATAATTCATGATATTTCACAGGAGAGTATATGTATGAGCTTTCATATTAGCAACTTCATGTTGGAAATATGCCCTAGAGGCAATAATAAATTGGTTATTATTATATTTACTTGTTCATAATAATTGTTTATTATCCATGCTAGAATTATATTGATTTTAAACTCAAATACATGTGTGGATACATAGACAACATACTGTCCCTAGTGAGCCTCTAGTTGACTAGCTCGTTGTGATCAAATATGGTCAAGGTTTCCTGGCCATAGACAAGTGTTGTCACTTTATAACGTGATCACATAATTAGGAGAATGATGTGATGGACAAGACCCAAACTATAAACGTAGTATATGATCATGTCAGATTTTTGCTACTTTTTCCTACATGTCAATGTATCTGTTCCTATGACCATGAGATCATGCAACTCCCGGACACCATAGGAATACTTGTGTGTATCAAATGTCACAACGTTACTGGGTGACTATAAAGGTGCTCTAAACGTATCTTCGAAGGTGTCTATTGGGTTGACATGGATCAAGACTCGGATTTGTCACTCCGTGTGACGGAGACGTATCTCGGGGCCCACTCGATAATACAACATCACAAGCAATCCTTGCAAGCAATGTGACTAAAGAGTGAGCCACGAGATCTTGTATTACGGAAAGAGTAAGAGACTTGTCGGTAACGAGATTGAACTAGGTATAGAGATACCGACGATCGAATCTCGGGCAAGTAACATACCGAAGGACAAAGGGAACTACATATGGGATTAACTGAATCCTTGACATAGAGGTTCAACCGACAAGGATCTTCATAGAATATGTAGGATCCAATATGTACGTCCAGGTCGTGCTATTGGAAATTGACCGGAGAGTAACTCGGTCACCTCTGCATAGTTCTTGAACCCGCAGGCTCTGCACACTTAAGGTTCGGGGACGTTTCAGTATAGTTGAGTTATAGGTGTTGGTTACCAAAGGTTGTTCCGAGTCGTGGATTAGATCCTGGGCGTCAACAGGAGCTCTAGAATGGTCTGGAAGTAAAGATTGATATATATGAAGTCCTGTTTTGGTCACCGGAAAGGTTTTGGCGTCATCGGTAGTGTATGGGGAGTGCCGGGAGGGTGCCGGGGGAGCACCGGGAGGGGTGTGACGACCCAAGAGTCTTGTTGGCTGTGAGAAGAGGTGGACCAACCCCTGGTGGGCTGCCCAAAGCTCTCTCAAAGGCCCATGCGGCTAAGAGAAGAGATCAAAGGTAAAAGACCTTTGAAAGGAAGGGAAGGAGGAGTCCTCCCAAAGTAGTCCACCTTCCCACAAGGAAGGTGGACTCTTCCTTTGGTTTGGTCGACCCCTCTACTTGGAGGAGAGGCCAAGGAAGCCTCCTCTCGTCTCGTCCTATATATACTAGAGGTTTTGAGGGTTTTTGAGACACAATAATCAGCCACGTGCTACCCTCTCGCTAGATCCGTTTCTCCTCTAGTCTAGTTTTTAGCGGTGCTTAGGAGAAGTCACCCCGTCGCGCTGCCGAAGAACTCATCTACTTATCCGCCCGCTCTTCTTGGATCAATAAGGTGGAGATCATCGTCGAGCTGTACGTGTGCTGAACACGGAGGTGCCATCCATTCCGCGGTAGATCGGGATGGATCGTGGGACGGCGGTGATTCGGATTGCAAAGATGTTCCACTACATCAACCGCGTTTCTTAACGCATCCCGCTTAGCGATCTACAAGGGTATGTGGATCAGATCTCCCTCTCATAGATGGTCATCACCATGATAGGTCTTCGTGTGCATAGGAACTTTTTTGTTTCCCATGCAACGTTCTCCAACAGTGTTATCAGAGCTAGGTTCATGCGTAGATGATATCTCGACTAGAACATAAAAGAGTATGTGAGTATTGATGTTCAATTTGCTGCCCTCCTTAGTCTTTTCTTGATTCATCGGTATTGTTGGATTGAAGCGGCCCGGACCAACTTTACTCGTACGCTTACGAGACATCGGTTTCATCGACTGACGTGCAACTTGTTGCATAAAGATGACTGGGCGGGTGTTTGTTTCTTTAACTTTAGTTGAATCAGATTTGACCGTGGCAACCCTTGGAGTAGGTTAAATAGCAATTTGCATATCATCATTGTGGCTTTGCGTAAGCAAGATGCGATCATACTAGATACCCATAGCAACCATGTAAAACATGCAACAACAAATTATAGGACATCTAACTTGTTTTTGCAGGGTATGCTTGTGATGTGATATGGCCAATGACATGATATGATATGTTTTAATAGTTAAATATTGACTTGCACGTTGATGCTACGACAACCGGCAGGAGCCATAGGATTTTCTTTAAATTTATTTTGCACTTGCAGATGCTCTTACTATATTGCTAGGCAGAAGCTTTAGTAGTAACAACATAGATAGCGCGACAACCTCGATGGCAGCACGATGATGGAGGTCATGATGATGGAGATCATGGTGCGGCACCGGTGATGATGGAGATCATGTCGGTGCTTTGGTGATGGAGATCAAGAAGCACAAGTTCATGGCCATATCATGTCACTTTTGATTTGCATGTGATGTTAATCCTTTTATGCACCTTATTTTGCTTAGGACGATGGTAGCAATATAAGGTGATCCCTCACTGAAATTTCAAGATAAAATTGTGTTCCCCCCGACTGTGCACCATTGCGATAGTTCGTCATTTCGATACACCACGTGATGATTGGGTATGATAGACTCAACGTTCACATACAACGGGTGCAAAACAGTTGCACACATGGAACACTCGGGTTAAATTTGACGAGCCTAGCATGTATAGACATGGACTCAAAACACAAGAGACCGAAAGTTCGAGCATAAATCATATAGTTGATATGATCAACATGGAGATGTTCACCATTGAAACTATACTGAAGTCACGTGATGATCAGACTTGAGTTAGTGAATTTGGATCATGCGACACTCGAATGACTAGAGGGATGTCAACTTGAGTGGGAGTTTATTAGTAATATGATTAGCTAAACTAAATTATCATGAACATAGTCAAGAGGTCTTTGCAAATTATGTTGTAGCTTGCGCTGTAGCTCTACTATTTTTGATATGTTCCTAGAGAAATTTAGTTGAAATATGATGGTAGCAATTATGCGGAGTGGGTCCGTAAATTGAGGATTTTCCTTATTGCTACGCAGAAGGCTTATGTCCTTACTTCACTACTCAGTGTGCTAAACCTTGAGCGTCGTCTGTGGATGTTGCGAACATCTGACATATATACACGTTTTTTATGACTACATCATAGTTCAGTACATAATGCTTAAACGGCTTAGAATTGAGGCGCTGAAGACATTTCGAACGTCGCGAGACATCCGAGATGTTCCAAGAGATGAAATTGGGATATCAGGATCATGCCCTTGTTGAGAGGTATGAGACCTCTGACAAGATTCTTTGTTTACAAAGGGAGAAACGCTCAATCGTTGAGCATGTACTCGGATTGTGTGAGTGATGCAATCACTTGAATCGAGTGGGAGTTAATCTTCCAGATGAGATAGTGATGGTTCTCCAGAGTCACTACCACCAAGCTACTGGAGCTTCGTGATGAGCAATAACATATCAGGGATAGAGATGATGATCCTTGAGTTATTCGCGATGTTTGACACCTTGAAGGTAGAAATCAAGTAGGAGCATCAAGTGTTGATGGTTAATAAAACCACTAGTTTCGAGAAGGGCAAGTGTAAGAAGGGATACTTCATGAAAGGCAAACCAGTTGCCGCTCTAGTGAATAAACCCAAGGTTATATCCAAACCTGAGACTAAGTGCTTCTTTTATGAGGGGAAAAGTCACCGGAGGAACTATCCTAGTTACTTGATAGATGAGAAGGTTAGCGAAGTCGACAAAAGTATATTGGATATACATGATATTGATGTGTACTTTACTAGTACTCCTACTAGCACCGGGGTATTAGATATCATTTCAGTTGCTAAGTGTGAGTAACTCGAAATAAAAGTTACAGAATAAACAAACACTAGCTAAAAGTGAGGCGATGATGCGTGTTGGAAGAAATTTCAAGGTTGATGTGATCAAACATCGTACGCTCCCTCTACCATCGGGATTGGTGTTGAACCTAAATAAATGTTATTTGGTTGAGCATGAACATGATTAGATCGTGTTTATTGTAATACAATTATTCATTTAAGCAGAATAATGGTTATTCTGTTTGCTTAAATAAATACCTTCAATGGTTTATTGAATCTCGATCCTAGTGATACTGTGGGGACACTGACGTACTCATCTCCAAACTCCGGTCCTTCCATGTCTGGTCAATAACATAACCAGTGGCAAGCCAATGAGTACTTTGAATGTACTCGCAAACAGCCCATGATATGAACATTGAAAGTGAAGGATAACAATAACATGCATCTTTGGTGGAATTTCTCTTGGTGGAATGATAATGAATATGCATCAAATTAAAGAATTACTTTTGAAGAACAGGTTACAAATATGAATATATCTATCGAGGGCTGAACCATCCGCGTTCACCCTATATGCCTAGTCACCGAACTGGTCATATCATTACTTCCATAACAACACCTTTTTATAACACCACCCACACACACTTGGTTTATGCGGAAACAACTGGACGTAGTTCAAGCAGGATTACCCAACCGTCCTTAACCATGGACATGGCTATTCGAATAGTTTTACACTCTGCAGAGGTAGTACGCTGGACCCACGAGTTCCGGGAAACTTCCGTGTCATCCACGACTCGCGGTATATAACATACCCGAGGTAATTACCCGATCAATGCCTTTCCCCTAATGATACTAGACAAAGAGGTCCACTCGATTGGTACCCAACCCAAATGTTGTACGTATTACGAGCACCGACTCTGGACAGTATCAATCATGCGGGGACCAACGGTGTGCCTGGAACTCACAAAAATGGCATAGTCGTCCTACCTGGCACGACCCCATCAAGAGAGTGACCACACATCACTCCGCCACTAGTAATGTGGTTCTATCCTAGCACCGACCAGAGTAATCAACGTAGCCTCATCCCATAAGGGGTAACGTGGTCGTACTGGTAAGGTTGGGACGGTCGACACATCATAAATCTAATCCCATTTCTGAAACCATACTCACTCAAAATACCTGGTGCACCACTTCACCAAAAGTGGCCACCTAACTCATCATCACCCTCGGGCATTAGTGGAACCTGTCGGGGTTTTCATAAATCTTTGATTTATATCAACAACTTGGTCATGCTATTTACTCTAGCATTACTTGTCAACATGACAATAGCGTGATCCTCAAAAGGGGTAGGATCAAGCTCAATGCAGGTGCTCCGGAGGAGCCATTGGTAACATCACCATAGTGATTTACCGACACTTATGATCACATGCAACGGAAATACTTGCTATCTTATCACGCAATATAACATATGCCCAGTAATGGTCAAAGGGCTGCTTGCCTGGGTCAGCTAGGTATCCAGGGTCTTCAAGGTCTTCCGCTCCGATTTCCTCGTCACACGGATTTTCTATCATCGATAAAAGAATAAATTAGAAATAGCTCACACAGAAACAAATCGCAAAGTTATTTTAAAAATGTTCTTTATTACTGATAAATTTAAGTTGTCATTTTGAAAAATATTTGCCTCAAATTCTCATGTAGGAACATTTCTAAAATTAACCAAACAGAAGCAAAACTATTCCAATTTAGTCCTTTTTATTATTTTTAAACAGAATAGTTGTTGAAAAATTCATCCAATCATCTCATTAAATACTACATATTTTTAGAAGAATAATAGTGGAAAAATAATATTTTTACACTGGTTAAATGTTTTTATAAAGCTTAGAAATCAGGTTTTAAAAATAAAGAAAAATGGGGTAAGTCCCTGGCCTGGAACTGGGCTGGCCCATGGCCAGCCGAGAGCCTGCCGAGGCGCGCGCAGTGAGGTTTGAACCTGACATGCGGGGCCCTTCGGTCAGCGGCTGCGGGCATCGCGGGGGAGGAGGCTAGGCCACCGACAGGTTGGGCACACCTGTCGGGTTCGTCTCCTTCCTTTGGCCAGAGAGGAGGAGGAGCACGCCGTCGAGGCTGCCGATGTTCTCAAGCCCCAACAAGGACAGGAATGGGTTCGCCATGACGTTGCCTACCTGCTGGTGGTCGGAACAACGTCGAAGAGGCAAGGGTTCGTCGGCGACGAGAAGGCTACGGTGGAGGACTTTCGGGAGGTGGTCGAGGAGGTAGCTAGGGGCATGGAAATGCTCGGGCGAGTTAGGGGAAAGCTTCCTGGGGTTAAGGGGATCTGTTTGGTGGGTCGAGGGGCGCAAGAGTCGTCGTGTAGCCGGAGATCGACCGAATCTCCGAGGTGGAGGGGCCTCGGTCGATGTCGAGCACCGGGGCTCTGCTGGTTTGCTGGGGTGGCTAGGGAGGTGCTAGTGGTCATGGTGAAGCTATCTGAGGGGTGCTGGAGCGAGTGGGAGGGCTATAAATAGGCCCGCGATGATGAGCCGATTCGGGAGCGTCGGTGACTCGCCGTGGCGCGCGTGGGGGGTGCAGGGACGAGCTGGGATCGAAACCATGGTCTTGGGACAGAGGGAGAGAGGGAGGAGTCGAGCATCCATGGCCGCGCAACCTTGGCCGTTTCTGGTGCGCGCGGGCACGCGTCGTACGAGCTCTAGCGCGGGAGAGGAGGGGCCCTGAGGGTTGCTCGATGCAGAGGGGTTGTCGGGGAAGAGGTTGGACACCTCGAGGGAGGCTGGAACTAGCCGAGAGTGTAGCCCCCACCTCGGCGGCTTCCTGTAGCGCGCCCAGAGCGCAGCTTTGGCATGCCACAGTATGCTGGTGCGCTCTGAGGCACTTTGTACGTGTCTAGCATGTCATGGCACTGGCTAGGAGTGTGGTTAGCCGTTTGGGTCTTGTGGGAGCTTCGGTTGGTCAAGGGAGACAAGAAATACCGGTGCTGTCAGCCTTGAACTGAAGCTTAAACTGGGGTTTTTGGCCTTATCATTTTGAAACAGTAAGGGGCCAGTTGATTGGGGTTGGGTATGGATACTGGGCACCTAATCTATGAGTTTGCATCAAAGGGGTTGGGTTTAGCTATGGCTAAGATGGCTTTTTCCCATCTGTCAGAAGGTGCTCGACAGTGGTTTGAGGGGGTTGCACCCCACCACTGGTGCTACAACTTAACAGGTTTGGGTTTGGTCCTAAAACACGGGGTTTCACCAAGTTTGAGCTCCATTGGACAAGTTTAGCTTTGTAAACTTGATAACACCTCCATATATCCAGATCTGTCCCTTCCAAAGAGAGTGTGGGCAAACTAAGTCCCAGAAATTCCATTCTTGGTGTGGAATCCTCATTTGAGGTATTAGGCACTCCTGTAAAGTTTCAGCATCATTGGACAAACTTTGCTATGTAGAGTTGTTCTAACTTCAATGTGGACAAAAGGGGTTTTAGGGTTATTTGGGGTCCTTAATCACCTTGGATCAAGGTGAAACTTTATGTGGACACCAAATATGGATTAGGGATACCACTCGAATTTTCCAGGATTTTATTGAGAATATTTCCTTTGGAAATATTTCAAAAGATCAAAACAGACAGAAATGGTTTTCAGGGTTTTATTCAATAATTATAATATAAAATAGTGTTTAAAATCTTATGTATGGGAAATATATGTCCTTCTGATCATCATTAAATTTAATCAGATTTTTCTAAGGCAGAAAAGTATTTTCCATGTAGGAATACCAATTCTAGCCTCAGAAATGGACATGCAATTAAATTAAGAAAAGAATTATAAAAATAATTATTTTTGTGGTTTTGGAATATAAATGTAAGTAAAAATTAGATCACCAACTTTGGGTAGAAGCACCTCTTGCCATCAATGGCATGTAGTGCAACTCAAAGTAGGGTTTTTACCTTGATCAGAAATAAGTAAGGGTTTTTAGAAATAATTCAATATTGTGAGATGGCGTTTTTATCATCACATGATCACACACACAAGCATACAATGACAATCATGGCACTCACGTCATCGGTTTTGAAAAAATTTAACAAGCTCAGATTTTTTGCATTAGAGAGAATGTGGTAGTAAAAACAGGGTGTGAGAGATACACATGTTCATAATATTTGATGCCAAATGATACAAAGTAGTAATGATAGTACCACTTACTTGTGGCACTGCCGCTTGAGTCATATTGGTGTAAAACGCATGAAGAAGCTCCATACTGATGGATATTTGGACTCAGTCGTTTTTGAATCGTTTGAGACATGCGAACCATGCCTATTGGTGTGAACGCATGAAGAAACTCCATGCAGATAGATCATTTGTACACACATGATTTTCAATCACTTGAGACATGCAAATCATGGGCAAGATGACTGAAAGCCTCGTTTTCCAGTGAGATGGAACAAGAGAGTAACTTGTTGGAAGTAATACGTTTTGATGTATAGAGTCCAATGAGTGCTGAGGCACGCAGCGAATATCATTATGTTCTTACTTCCCCCAAGATTTGAGTAGATACTAGCATATTTACTTGATGAAACACAAGTCTGAATTATTGAAAGGTTCAAGTAATTTCAGAGTGAAGTTGAAGATCGTCGTGACAAAGAATAAAATGTCTATGATACGATCATGGAGATGAATATATGAGTTGCAAGTTAGGTACATATTTAATACAATATGCATATTGTTTCACAACTAATGCCACCTGGAACACCATGGTGTGATGGTGTGTCCGAACGTCATAGCCATGCCATATTAGATATGATGCATACTATGATGTCTCTTATCGAATTACCACTACCATTTTTGTGTTATGCATTAGAGACAACCACATTCACTTTAAATAGGGCACCACATAATTCCGTTGAGATGACACCGTATGAACTATGGTATGGAGAAACCTAAGATGTCATTTCTTAAAAGCTTGGGGCTGCGACACTTATGTGAAAAAGTTTCAACGTGATAAGATCGAACCCAATGCGGATAAATGAATCTTAATAGGACACCCAAAACAGTTGGGTATACCTCCTATCTCATATCCGGAATCAAAGTGTTTGTTTCTAGAAACGGGTCCTTTCTCGCAAAATTTTTTCTCTCAAAAGAATTGAGTGGGAGCATGGTGGAACTTGATGAGGTTATTGAACCATTGATGATCCACAAGTGTAGAGGATCTATCGTAGTCCTTTCGATAAGAAAGAGTGTCGAACCCAACAAGGAGGTTTTCAGCAAGGTATTCTGTGCAGGCACTGAAATTATCGGTAACAGATAGTTGTGTGATAAGATGATTCATAGCAAGTAGCAAGTAACAGTAGTAACAAAGGTGCAGCAAGATGGCCCAATCCCTTTTTTAGCAAGGGACAAGCCTGGACAAACTCATATATGAGGTAGAGCGCTCCCGAGGACACATGGGGATTTCTGTCAAACTAGTTTTCATCATGTTCATATGATTCGCATTCGCTACTTTGATAGTTTGATATGTGGGTGGACCGGTGCTTGGGTGCTGCCCTTAGTTGGAAAAACATCCCACTTATGATTAACCCCTCTCGCAAGCATCCTCAACTACGAAAGAATAATTAAGACAAAGTCTAACCATAACGTTAAACTAGTGGATCCAAATCAGCCCCTTACGAAGCAACGCATAAACTAGGGTTTAAGCTTCTGTCACTCTAGGAACCCATCATCTACTTATTACTTCCCAATGCCTTCCTCTAGGCCCAAATAATGGTGAAGTGTTATGTAGTCGACGTTCACATAATACCACTAGAGGAAAGGCAACATACAACGCATCAAAATATCGAACGAATACCAAATTCACATGACTACTTATAGCAACACTTATCCCATGTCCTCATGAACAAAAGTGACTACTCACAAAGCATAATTATGTTCATGACCGGAGAGGTATTTAATAGTATTAGATATCTGAAGATATGATCTTCCACCGAGTAATCCAACTAGCGTCAACTACAAAGAGTAATTAACACTACTAGCAACCTTACAAGTACCAGTCGGAGTCGCGAGACGGAGATTGGTTACAACAGATGAACTAGGGTTCGGAGATGAGATGGTGCTGATGAATATGTTGATGGTGATGTGTCCCCTCTGATGAGAGGAGTGTTGGTGATGACGATCGCGACGATTTCCCCCTCCGGGAGGGAAGTTTCCCCGGCAGGACGGCCTTGCCGGAGCTCTAGATTAGTTCTGCTCAAGTTCTGCCTCGTGGCGGCGGCGATTCCTCCTGAAAGCCTCCTCCTAATTTTTTCTGGAAAGAAACCCTCCTTACAGCAAAACATGGGAGCTAGAGGGGCAACGGGGGGCCCACAAGCCACCTAGGCCCGGACAGGGGGGGTAGGTCGTGCCTGCCAGGCTTGTGGCCTCCTGGTGGCTCCCCTCTGGTACTTCTTCCGCCCAGTATTTTTTATAAAATCCAAAATAATTCCTCGTTGATTTTCACGGCTTTTGGAGTTGCGCAGAATAGGTATCTCAAACTTGCTCCTTTTTCAGACCAGAATTCCAGCTGCCAGCATTCTCCCTATTCATGTAAACCTTATAAAATAAGAGAGAAAAGGCATAAGTATTGTAACGTAAAGTGTAATAACTGCCCATAAAGCGATAAATATCAACATAAAAGCATGATGCAAAATGGATGTATCAACCATCACTTCAACCAGTGTGTAGCAGGGCGCGAGAAGTTGTTCCTGTGGCGTCTACACCAATTGAAGTGGAAGCTGATATAGTGATCATGAAGCTTCAGGACCAAGTTCATAGGTCGACAAGGTCACATACTACTCCAGAGTGGTACAGTAACCCTGTCTTGGAGGTCATGTTGTTGGACAACAATGAACCTAGGAGCCATGGAGAAGTGATGGTGGGCCTGGATTCTGACAAATGGATGGAGGCCATCAAATCCAAGAGATGATGCATGTATGAAAACAAAGTGTGGACTTTGGAAGAACTACTTGATGGTTGTAAGAATATTTAATACAGATGGATCTTTAAAAGGAAGACAGATGATGACGGTGAAAAGTCACCATTAAGAAAGCTCGACTTGTCGCAAAGATGTTTGTGACAAGTTCAAAGAGTTGACTATGATGAGACTTTCTCACTCGTAGAGATGCTAATAGTCTATTGGAATTATGTTAGCAGTTGCTGCATTATTTATGAAATATTGCAGATAAGATGTCAAAACATTGTTTCGTCAACAGTTTCATCTCCACAATTTCATATTTGGCCTTCTTATTACGAATAAAAATGGTAATCTTAGAGTGATTGGCGTTGAGCCCACACTCCACCGTCCCGTGGCACTTGAAGGTCTCTTGCTCCACTGTTGCAAGCCTGGCCTTCTCGCTTCCCTCCTTCTTTGGCCCTTGTACGTCTCGGATGTGAAACACCCCCTCATGCATCGTAATTGTTTGACAGTGTTTCACCACCTCCAGGAGGTAAGGGTTGATGACCTTCTCGAAGAACTTGTCCTTGGGGGATTGATGATGTTATCGCGATCTAGATCTGTGAGAAAAATAGCTCGGAACAAGACCAGAGGAGACACTTGCGATACGGTGGTCAAAACAGAAGGGAGTATATATATAATGATTTTTTCTAGGTAACAATATGTGTCCAGGAAAAAAACATAGTCTGTGAGGCACACGAGTGCCCCACAAGCTATCAGGGCGCGCCGAGGGGTGTCTGTGTGCCCAGTTGGCTTGTGCCTCTGATACGTCCATTTTGCATCATGTTTTGTTACTGTTATTTATAGTGTCTTTATGCATTATACCACTTTAAGGAGTAATTCTAATGCATTTTCTCTCATAATATGCAAGGTTTACACCATGAGGGAGAATGCTGGTATATGGAATTCTGGACCTCAAAGAGCTACGTTAGAGATACCTATTATGCACATCTCCAAATGGACTAAATCTACACGAGGATTTTCTATGGAATATATAAGAAATATTGGAGGAAAGAAGTATCGATGGGCGGCTTCCTGCCCCCCCCCCCCCCTGCCGTGGCCTGGTGGCTAGTGGGCCACCCAACCCACCTCCGGCGACCATCTTCTGGGATATACTCTCTTTTGACCTGGAAAAATTAGAAAGAGGACTTGCGGGAGGAAGCGCTCCCATCTCGAGGCGGAACCTAGGCCGGAGGACGTTTTCCCTCCGGCGGAGCGATTCCGTAAGAGGAACTTCCTTCCCGGAGGGGGAAATCGAGGCCATCGCCATCACCAACAACCCTCTCATCTTGAGAAGGCCAATATTCATCAACATCTTCATCAACACCATCTCTCAAAGCCCTAGTTCATCACTTGTGCTCAGTCTTGTACAGGAACCTCAGATTGGTACGTGGAGGTGTGACTAGTAGTGTTGATTACATCTTGTAGTTGATGCATTATGGTTTATTTGGTGGAAGATCATATGTTCAGATCCAATATGCTATTTAATACCTCTCTGATCATGAGCATGTTTATCACTTGTGAGGAGTTACTTTTGTTCTTGAGGTCACGAGAGTAGTCATGTGAAGTTGATATCCGTTCGATATTTTGATGATATGAATGTTGTGATTCCCTTAGTGGTGTTATGTGAATGTCGAATACATAACACTTCACCATCTTTGGGCCTAAGGGAATGCATTGTGTAGTAGTAATTGGATGGTGGGTTGCGAGAGAAACAAAAACTTAAACCCCGAGTTTTTGCGCTATTCCGTAAGGGGCAGATTTGGATCCCTATGTTTAATGCTATGGTTAGAATTTATTCTAAATACTTTTCTCGTAGTGGCGGATGCTTGCGGGAGGGTTAATCATAAGTGGGAGGATTGTTCAAGTAAGAACAACAGCCAACAACCGGTCCACCCACATATCAAATTATCAAAGTACTGAACGTGAATTAACCCAACATGACGAAAGTGACTAGATGAAATTACCGTGTGCCCTCAAGAATGCTTTGCCTATTATAAGAAATTGTCCTCGCGTGTCCTTTTCCACGAAAGGATTGGGTACCTTTCTGCACCTACTGTTACTATTGCTACTGGTTACCTGTTACAATTATCTTGCTATCAAACAACTTGTTACCTCTATTTCGCTCCTTGCAGAAATTACCTTGCCGAAAACCGCTTGACATTTCCTTGTGCTCCTCGTTGGCTCCCACACTCTTACTTATCGAAAGGACTACAATTGATCCCCTATACTTGTGGGTCATCAAGAATCTTTTCTAGCACCGTTGCCGGGGAGTGATGCTACTTTGGTAAGCGGAATTCAGTAAGGGAAAATTTATATTACATGCTGAAATTTACTATTACTTATCGCTATGGAAAGTGATTCTTTTAGGGGTTTGTTCGGGGTATCTTAACCTCGACCAGAAACACTAATATGTCTCCGACGTATCTATTATTTTTTGCTTGTTCCATGTTATGATATTATTATTCTTGGATGTTTTTATCATCAATTTATACATTTTTATTTCATTTTTAGGGACTAGCCTATTAACTTAGTGCCAAGTGTTAGTTCCTGTTTTCTGCCCTGCTTTTGTTTCGCAGGAAATCAATATCAGATAAGATCAAATCGTCCCAAAACTTTTTGAGGATTTGTTTATTGAAGGTAAGGATCACGTGGAACTTGGAGGCCAAGCAAAATCTTACCGAAGGGCCCCACAAAACACCAGGGGGCGCCCCATGGGGGCTTGATGTTGTGTAGGACCCTCCACGCTCCATTTGCCCTACCTCATCCACTATAAATTCAATAATATTCCAAAACCTTCAAGGGAGTCCAAGAAATACTTTTTCCGCTGCCGCAAGCCTCTGTTCTTGCCAGATCACATCTGGAGGCCTTTTCCGGTACTCCGCCAGAGGGGGAACTCATCACAGAGGGGCTCTACATCAACCTTGCTGCCTCTCCCATAATGCGTGAGTAGTTCACCACACAACTATGGGTCCATAGGTAGTATCTAGATTGATCTCTCTCTCTCTCTCCCTCTCTCTCTCTATTTGTATCTCAGTACAATGGTGTGTAGGACCTTTATGGAGATCATTTCGATGTAATGTCTTTGTGCAGTGTGTTTGTTGGGATCCGATGAATTGTGAGTTTATGATCAGATCTATCCTTCTTTTATTTGAGCTCTTTTCTGATCTCTTTTATGCATGATTTAGCATAGTCTTGTATTTCTTCTCCAATGTTTTGGTTTGGTTTGGCAAACTAGATTAGATCTTCTTGCAGTGGGAGGAGGTGCTCGGTAATGGGTTTGATCTTGTGGTGTTCAATCCGAATGACAGAAGGGGAGTTGATACGCATGTGTTGTTACCATTAGGGATAACAAGTCGGGATGAATTCTTATATGCTTTTCTCTTGACTACATCATGTCATCGTACTTAATACATTACTTCATTCTTATGAACTTAATACACTGGATGCATGCTGGATAGCGATCGATGTGTGAAGTAATAGTAGTAGATGCAGGCATGAGTCGGTATACTTGATTTGGATGTGATGCCTATATCATGATCATTTCCTTGGATAGTGTCATAATTATTTGCTTTTCTATCAATTGCCCAAAAGTAATTTGTTTACCCATCGTATGTTATTTTCTTGAGGGAGATGCCACTAGTGAATCATACGACCCCTTGGTCTACTTTTAACATAAGATCAATCTTGTTTATTTATACATAAATACAAAAAATACTTTCTATACTTTTTTATCTTTTATTTATTTATTAATCTATAAATCTATCATATATCATTTAATCTCGCTTCTTAACCACCGAGAGATTGACAACCTCTCGTCTGCGTTGGGTGCGAAGGTTTGTGTTGCGTGTGCAGGTGTCGGTGTTGCTTGGTTCTCCTACTGGATTAACAACCTTGGTTTCTTAACTGAGGGAAATACTTACTCTACTATGCTGCATCATCCTCTCCTCTTATGGGATAAAAATCCAACGTAGTTTATAAGTAGCAGGAAGAATTTCTCGCGCAGTTGCCGGGGAGGAATAAGCCAACATCATCAACTTGCCAATCTGTGGCGCCATTACCAAGTACCTACACTATCAACTCCTATATTTGCATTTACTTTATTTTCCATTTGCCTCTCATTTTCCACTCCCCCACTCCTAATTTTTTTTACAAAAATATTTTCCTTTTACTTTGCCATTTTTTATTTACCCCTTTTCTCTCGCCGTTTCTTTGCCTCTTTATTCGCTTGTTTCCATGGGAGATTTTGTTGTGGAGAAAAGTGAGGATGGAAAAATTCCAAGGATCGAAATACCCACTAATTTGGATGCTAAATGTTTTGGGTTGGTACATGGGAACCTCTTAGGTAAAATATTGTCCAAGAGTTCTTCAATTTTGTCGGAAATTTTCCTTTAGATGATACTTCTATTCTTAAAAGAACCACTAATTGTGGTGATGCTATCTCTCTTTTGGTGCTCAAACTTGAAAGAAAATTTATTCGCACTCAGCCCACCTTGCAAATATCATTTTATGAGTTGCCTGTTATAAAAAAACCCTAGGGCTACGAAGATAGCCACCCTTGTTCTAATGAATGAATTTGATGATATAGTGCGGGAAGCTAGGGAAATCTATAATTTTTATGCTATGAATTGTGAGAAGCCCGTAATAGATGAGATTATTTACTATAAGGATTATATGTTGAGGCATCCTTTTCATGATAATCAAACTTTTTATGAGAACACAAAAAGGAGGTGCCTCCTATGCATATCATACAACAAGTTTTCAATGGCATCAATAAACAATTTGCTTGGATCGTTTCCCGTAATCAATGAGGTTATGAGGACACACAACTTGCTAATGCCAAGATAAACTTGGATGATGTGTTTTATATTGCTATTGAAAAACCTCTTGCAAAAAGCTCCTCTATTAAATCCAAGGATGACAATAGTTGATGTATTGCTTTATGCCTAGCTAAGGGCGTAAAACGATGGCGCTTGTTGGGACGCAACCAAACGAATAAAATAAACTTTTAATTTTTGTTTTTGTTCTTTTTATTTTCCTTTATTATATTCTATTTTGAGTTGGTTTTATATATTTTAATTAGTGTTTGTGCCAAGTAAGACCTTTGGGATGATATGGATGCTTGGGAATGCAATTCTGTGAAAAAATTGAAACTTTGACGCCTAGTCCAGGAATTTTATAAATTCATCGAAGCATTGAATGTGTCTGAATTGTTGACATGTGATTGATATACAAATTTTCCATGTTTTCCTACGCTTTTAGAATTTTTGGAGTTTCGGCAGTATGTCTTTTCGACAGATTGCTATGGACTGTTATCTTTTTGACAGATTCAGTTTTCGTTGCATTGTTTTCTTATTTTGATGAATCTATGGATTGTATCAGGGGGGTGCAAGCCATGGGAAAGTTATAATACAGTACCTATAATGTAATTATAAAATTTGAATGGGTTTGCAACATTACTTACAGTAGTAATTTGCTTGGTTATACTAACAGATCTCACGAAGGTTTTGTTGAGATCTGTGTGATTGAAGTTTTCATGTTTTGGGTGTGACGTCGAAAGATGAAGGAATGAAGAGATGCAAAAGCCAAAGCTTGGGGATTCCCAAGGCACCGAAGGTAATATCTAAGGAGACTCAAGCATCTTAGCTTGGGGATGTCCCCGAAGGCATCCCCTCTTTCTTCTAACGACTATCGGTAACACATTTGAGGCTATGTTTTTGTTCGTCACATGATATGTGTTTTGCTTGGAGCGTCTTGTATGATATGAATCTTTGCTTATTAGTTTTTCACAATCATCACCTCTGAACACATTTTCTTGATATGGCCTCATGTCATCATAATTTGTTAGAATTGCTTCTTATGCTTCACTTAAATTTGTTAAGCTAGGCGGTTGCTCTAGTGCTTCACTTTTATCTTTTTGAGCACGTTGGTGCCAATATTTTGAAGAAACTTGTTCTCATGCTTCACTTATATATTTTTGAGAATGTTAGAATTTTTTTAAGAAATCCACTCTCTTGCTTCACTTATATCTTTTTGAGAGTGTGAAAATAGTCTTGGTAATTGGTACAAGATATGATGCCTGTGTTGGGGAACGTTGCATGGGAAACAAAAAGTTTCCTACACACACGAAAGACCTATCCATGGTGATGACCACCTATGAGAGGGGAGATCAGATCCACATACCCTTGTAGTATTGGAAATATGCCCTAGAGGCAATAATAAATTAGTTATTATTATATTTCTTAGTTCATGATAATCGTTTATTATCCATGCTATAATTGTATTGATTGGAAACACAATACTTGTGTGGATACATAGACAAAACACTGTCCCTAGTAAGCCTCTAGTTGACTAGCTCGTTGATCAAAGATGGTCAAGGTTTCCTGGCCATAGGCAAGTGTTGTCACTTGATAACGGGATCACATCATTAGGAGAATCATGTGATAGACTAGACCCAAACTAATAGACGTAGCATGTTGATCGTGTCATTTTGTTGCTACTGTTTTCTGCGTGTCAAGTATTTGTTCCTATGACCATGATATCATATAACTCACGGACACCGGAGGAATGCTTTGTGTGTATCAAACGTCGCAACGTAACTGGGTGACTATAAATATGCTCTACAGGTATCTCTGAAGGTGTTCGTTGAGTTAGTATGGATCAAGACTGGGATTTTTCACTCGGTATGACGGAGAGGTATCTCGGGGCCCACTCGGTAATACAACATCACACACAAGCCTTGCAAGCAATGTGACTTAGTGTAAGTTACGGGATCTTGTATTACGGAACGAGTAAAGGGACTTGCCGGTAAACGAGATTGAAATAGGTATGCGGATACTGACAATCGAATCTCGGGCAAGTAACATACCGAAGGACAAAGGGAATGACATACGTGATTATATAAATCCTTGGCACTGAGGTTCAAACGATAAGATCTTCGTAGAATATGTAGGATCCAATATGGGCATCCAGGTCCCGCTATTGGATATTGAGCGACGAGTCTCTCGGGTCATGTCTACATAGTTCTCGAACCCGCAGGGTCTGCACACTTAAGGTTCGACGTTGTTTTATGCGTATTTGAGTTATATGGTTGGTTACCGAATGTTGTTCGGAGTCCCGGATGAGATCACGGACGTCACGAGGGTTTCCGGAATGGTCCGGAAACGAAGATTGATATATAGGATGACCTCATTTGATTACCGGAAGGTTTTCGGAGTTACCGGGAATGTACCGGGAGTGAAGAATGGGTTTCGGGAGTTCACCGGGGGGGGCCCACCCACCCCGGGGAAGCCCATAGGTGTTGGGGGTGCCGCACCAGAGCTTAGTGGGCTGGTGGGACAGCCCAAAGTAGGCCTATACGCATTGGGAAGAAAATCAAAGAGGAAAGGAAAAAAAAGGAGGAGGTGGGAAAGGGAAGAAGGACTCCACCTTCCAAACCAAGTAGGACTCGGTTTGGGAGGGGAATCCTTCCCCCCTTGGCTCGGCCGACCCCTTGGGGGTTCTTGGACCCCAAGGCAAGGCTCCCCCTCCCTCTCCTATATATAGTGGGGTTTTAGGGCTGATTTGAGACAACTTTTTCCACGGCAGCCCGACCACATATCTCCACGGTTTTACCTCTAGATCGCGTTTCTGCGGAGCTCGGGCGGAGCCCTACTGAGACGAGATCATCACCAACCTCCGGAGCGCCGTCACGCTGCCGGAGAACTCTTCTACCTCTCCGTCTCTTTTGCTGGATCTAGAAGGCCGAGATCATCGTCGAGCTGTACGTGTGCTGAACGTGGAGGTGCCGTCCGTTCGGCACTAGATCGTGGGACTGATCGCGGGATAGTTCGCGGGGCGGATCGAGGGACGTGAGGACGTTCCACTACATCAACCGCGTTCACTAACGCTTCTGCCGTACGGTCTAGAAGGGTATGTAGATCACACATCCCCTCTCGTAGATGGACATCACCATGATAGGTCTTCGTGCGCGTAGGAAATTTTTTGTTTCCCATGCGACGTTCCCCAACAGTGGCATCATGAGCTAGGTTCATGCATAGATGTCTTCTCGAGTAGAACATAAAAGTTTTTGTGGGCGGTGATGTGCGTTTTGCTGCCCTCCTTAGTCTTTTCTTGATTCCGCGGTATTGTTGGATCGAAGCGGCTCGGACCGACATTACTTGTACGCTTACGAGAGACTGGTTTCATCGCTATGAGTAACTCCGTTGCTCAAAGATGACTGGCGGGTGTCAAGTTTCTCCAACTTTAGTTGAATCAGATTTGACCGAGGAGGTCCTTGGATGAGGTTAAATAGCAATTCATATATCTCCATTGTGGTGTTTGCGTAAGTAAGATGCGATCCTACTAGATACCCATGGTCACCATGTAAAACATGCAACAATAATTAGAGGACGTCTAACTTGTTTTTGCAGGGTATGCTTGTGATGTGATATGGCCAACGATATGATGTGATATAATGATGTATGAGATGATCATGTTGTAATATTTAATATCGACTTGCACGTCGATGGTACGGCAACCGGCAGGAGCCATAGGGTTGTCTTTAAACTAACGTTTGTGCTTGCAGATGCGTTTACTATATTGCTAGGACGTAGCTTTAGTAGTAATAGCATGAGTAGCACGACAACCCCCGATGGCGACACGTTGATGGAGATCATGATGATGGAGATCATGGTGTGACGCCGGTGACAAGAAGATCATGCCGGTGCTTTGGTGATGGAGATCACGAAGCACGTGATGATGGCCATATCATGTCACTTATGAATTGCATGTGATGTTAATCCTTTTATGCACCTTATCTTGCTTAGAACGACGGTAGCCTTATGAGGTGATCTCTCACTAAAATTTCAAGACGAAATTTTGTTCTCCCCGACTGTGCACTGTTGCGACAGTTCTTCATTTCGAGACACCACGTGATGATCGGGTGTGATAGACTCAACGTTCACATACAACGGGTGCAAAACAGTTGCACACGCAGAACACTCGGGTTAAGCTTGACGAGCCTAGCATGTGCAGACATGGCCTCGGAACACATGAGACCGAAAGGTCGAGCATGAATCGTATAGTTGATATGATTAGCATAGAGATGCTTACCACTGAAACTATTCTCGACTCACGTGATGATCGGACTTGAGATAGTGGATTTGAATCATGTACCACTCAAATGACTAGAGAGATGTACTTTTTGAGTGGGAGTTCTTAAGTAATATGATTAATTGAACTAATTGTCATGAACATAGTCTAATGGTCTTTCGGAATTACGATGTAGCTTGCGCTATAGCTCTACTGTTTTTTATACGTTCCTAGAGAAATTTTGGTTGAAAGTTGATAGTAGCAAACTGTGCAGACTAAGTCTCTAAAACCGAGGATTGTCCTCGTTGCTGCGCAGAAGGCTTACGTCCTTAATGCACCACTCGGTGTGCTGCACCTCGAGCGTCGTCTGTGGATGCTGTGAACGTCCGACATACACGTTTCTGATGACTACACGATAGTTCAGTGCAAAATACTTAATGGCTTAGAAGCAAGGTGCCGAAAACGTTTTAAAACGTCACGGAACATAAGTGATGTTCTAAGGAGATGAAATTGTGATTTCATGCTTGTGCCCTTGTTAAGAGGTACGAGACCTCCGACAAGATTCTTTGTCCACAAAGTAAAGGAGAAAAGCTCAATCGTTGAGCGTGTGCTCAGATTGTCTGAGTACAACAATCGCTTGAATCAAGTGGGAGTTAATCTTCCAGATGAGATAGTGATGGTTCTCCAAAGTCACTGCGACCAAGCTGTGAGAGCTTCGTGATGAACTATAACATATCAAGGATAGATACAATGATCCTTGAGCGATTCACGATGTTTGTCACTGCGAAAGTACAAATCAAGAAGGAGCATCAATAGTTGATGGTTTGTAGAACCACTAAGTTTCAAGAAAGGCAAGGGCTAGAAGGGATACTTCGTCAAACGGCAAAACAGTTGCTACACTAATGAAGAGACCCAAGATTGAACCCAAACCCGAGACTAAGTGCTTCAGTAATGAGGGGAACAGTCACTGAGGCGGAGCTACTCTAGATACTTGGTATATAAGAAGGCTGGCAAAAGTCGAAAGAAGTATATTTGATATACATGATGTTGATGTGTACTTTACTAGTACTCCTAGTAGCATGAGGGTATTGGATACCGGTTCGGTTGCTAAGTGATTAGTAACACGAAATGAAAGCTACGGCATAAATGGAGACTAGCTAAAGGCGAGGTGACGATACGTGTTGGAAGTGTTTCCAAGGTTGATATGATCAAACGTCGCACGCTCCCTCTACCATCGGGATTGGTGTTAAACCTAAATAATCGTTATTTGGTGCTTGCGTTAAGCATGAACATGATTGGATCGTGTTTATTGCAATACGATTATTCATTTAAAGAGAATAATGGTTACTCTATTTGCTTGAATAATCACCTTCAATGGTTTATTGAATCTCGATCGTAGTGTTACACATGTTCATGATATTGGTGCCAAAAGATATGAGTTAATGATGATAGTACCACTTACTTGTGGCACTGCCGCTTGAGTCATGTTGGTATAAATTGCATGAAGAGGATCCATGCTGATGGATCTTTGTACTCACTTGTTTTTGAATCACTAGTGGCATGCAAATCATACCACATGAGCAAGGCCTTGTTTTCATTGAGATGAAACAAGATAGTAACTTGTTGGAAGTGATACATTCTGATGTATGCAGTCCAATGGGTGCTGAGGCACGCAGTGGATATCATTATGTTATTACTTCACTGACGATTTGAGTAGATACAGGAGTATTTACTTAATGAATCACAAGTCTGAAATATTGAAAAGTTCAATTCCGTTTCAGAGTGAAGTTCGTCGTAACAAGAGGATAAACTGTCTACGATATGATCATAGAAATGAATATCTGAGTTACGAGTTTTGGTACGCAGTTAAGACAATGTGGAAATTGTTTCGCAGTTCATGCCACCCGGAACATCATAGTGTGATGATGTGTCTGAACGTCATAGCCATGCACTATTTGGTATGGTGCATGTTGTGATGTCTCTTATCGAATTACCACTATCGTTTATGGGTTATGCATTAGAGACAACCGCATTCACTTTAAATAGGGCACCGCGTATTTCCGTTGAAATGACACAGTATAGACTGAGGTTTAGAGAAATCTAAACTGTCGTTTCTTGAAAGTTTGGGGTTTCGACACTTCTGTGAAAAAGTTTCAGTCTGATAAGCTCGAACCCAAAGCGGATAAATGCATCTTCATGGGATATCCAGAACAGTTGGGTACATCTCCTATCTCAGATCCGAAAGCAAAGTGTTTGTTTCTAGAAACGGATCCTTTCTCGAGGAAAGGTTTCTCTCGAAAGAATTGAGTGGGAGGGTAGTAGAACCTGATGAGGTTATTGAACCATCACTTCAACCAGTGTGTAGCAGGGCACATGAAGTTGTTCCTGTGGCGCCTGCACCAATTGAAGTGGAAGATGATGATGGTGATCATCAAGCATCGGATCAAGTTACTACAAGCCTCGTAGGTTGACAAGGTCGCGTACTACTACAGAGTGGTACGGTAACCCTGTCTTGGAGGTCATGTTGTTGAGAAACAGTGAACCTCCGAGTTATGGAGAAAGCAATGGTGGGCCGAGATTCCGACAAATGGCTATAAGCCATGAAATCCGAGAGAGGATCCATGTATGAAAACAAAGTGTAGACTTTGGAAGAACTACTTGATGGTCATAGGACTATTGAGTAAAAATGGATCTTTAAAAGAAGACAGACGATGATGGTGATAAGTCACTATTAAGAAAAGCTCGACTTGTCGCAAAGATGTTTTCGACAAGATCAAACAGTTGACTATGATGAGACTTTCTCACTCGTAGCGATGCTAAAGGTCTGTTAGAATTATGTTAGTAGTTGATGCATTATTTATGAAATATTGCATGTAGGATGTCAAAACATTGTTTCCTCGACGGTTTCCTTGAGCAAACATTGTATGTGATACAACCAGGAGGTTTTGTCAATCCTAAAGATAATAGCAATTGTGCAAACTCCAGTGATCCTTCAATGGACTGGTGCAAGCATCTCGGAGTTGGAATATATATACTTTGATGAGATGATCAAAGATTTTCGGTTTGTACAAGGTTTATGAGAAACATGTATTTCCAAAGAAGTGAGTGGGAGCACTATAGAATTTCTGATAAGTATATGTGGTTGACATATTGTGGATCAGAAGTAATGTAGAATTTCTATAAAGCATACAAGGTTGTTTGAAAGGAGTTTTCAAAGGAATACCTGGACTGAGCTACTTGAACATTGAGCATCAAAGATCTATGGAGATAGATCGAAAGCGCTTAATGAAAGTTTCAATAAGATGCATGCCTTGACAAGTTTTTGAAGGAGTTCAAAATAGATCAGCAAAGAAGGAGTTCTTGGTTGCGTTGTAAGGTGTAACTTTGAGTAAGACTCAAAAACCGACCACGGCAGAATAAAGAGAATAGACGAAGGTCGTCTTCTATGCCTTAGCCGTAGAATCTAAAGTATGCCATGCTGAGTACCGCACCTGATGTGTGCCTTGACTCAAAGTCTGTTGAGAGGTACAGAAAGTGATCCAAGATTGAATCACTGATCAGCGGTCAAAGTTATCCTTAGTAACTAAATAGACTAAGGAATTTTTCTCGATTATGGAGGTGGTTAAAGAGTTCGTCGTAAAGGGTTACGTCGATGCAAGCTTTGACACTAATCTGAATAACTATGAGTAGTGAAACAGATTCGTATAGTAGAGTAGATATTTGGAGCATTTCCGAATAGCACGTAGTAGCAGCATCTATAAGATGACATAAAGATTTGTAAAGAACGCACGGATCTGAAAGTTTCAGAACCTTGACTAAAACCTCTCTCACGAGCAAGACGTGATCAGACCCCAGAACTATATGGGTGTTGGATTCGTTGAAATCACATGGTGATGTGAACTAGATTATTGACTCTAGTGCAAGTGGGAGACTGTTGGAAATATGCCCTAGAGGCAATAATAAATTAGTTATTATTATATTTCTTAGTTCATGATAATCGTTTATTATCCATGCTATAATTGTATTGATTGGAAACACAATACTTGTGTGGATACATAGACAAAACACTGTCCCTAGTAAGCCTCTAGTTGACTAGCTCGTTGATCAAAGATGGTCAAGGTTTCCTGGCCATAGGCAAGTGTTTTCACTTGATAACGGGATCACATCATTAGGAGAATCATGTGATGGACTAGACCCAAACTAATAGACGTAGCATGTTGATCGTGTCATTTTGTTGCTACTGTTTTCTGCGTGTCAAGTATTTGTTCCTATGACCGTGAGATCATATAACTCACGGACACCGGAGGAATGCTTTGTGTGTATCAAACGTCTAAACGTAACTGGTTGACTATAAAGATGCTCTACAGGTATCTCCGAAGGTGTTCGTTGAGTTAGTATGGATCAAGACTGGGATTTGTCACTCCGTATGACGAAGAGGTATCTCGGGGCCCACTCGGTAATACAACATCACACACAAGCCTTGCAAGCAATGTGACTTAGTGTAAGTTACGGGATCTTGTATTACGGAACGAGTAAAGAGACTTGCCGGTAAACGAGATTGAAATAGGTATGCGGATACTGACGATCGAATCTCGGGCAAGTAACATACCGAAAGACAAAGGGATTGACATACGGGATTATATGAATCCTTGGCACTGAGGTTCAAATGATAAGATCTTCGTAGAATATGTAGGATCCAATATGGGCATCCAGGTCCCGCTATTGGATATTTACCGAGGAGTCTCTCGGGTCATGTCTACATAGTTCTCGAACCCGCAGGGTCTGCACACTTAAGGTTCGACGTTGTTTTATGCGTATTTGAGTTATATGGTTGGTTACCGAATGTTGTTCGGAGTCCCGGATGAGATCACGAACGTCACGAGGGTTTCCGAAATGGTCCGGAAACGAAGATTGATATATAGGATGACCTCATTTGATTACCGGAAGGTTTTCGGAGTTACCGGGAATGTACCGGGAATGACGAATGGGTTCCGGGAGTTCACCGGGGGGGGGCACCCACCCCGGGGAAGCCCAGAGGTGTTGGGGGTGCCGCACCAGCCCTTAGTGGGCTGGTGGGACAGCCCAAAGTAGGCCTATGCGCATTGGCAAGAAAATCAAAGTGGAAAGGAAAAAAAAAGGAGGAGGTGGGAAAGGGAAGAAGGACTCCACCTTCCAAACCAAGTAGGACTCGGTTTGGGAGGGGAATCCTTCCCCCCTTGGCTCGACCGACCCCTTGGGGGTTCTTGGACCCCAAGGCAAGGCTCCCCCTCCCTCTCCTATATATAGTGGGGTTTTAGGGCTGATTTGAGACAACTTTTGCCACGGCAGCCCGACCACATATCTCCACGGTTTTACCTCTAGATCGCATTTCTGCGGAGCTCGGGTGGAGCCCTGCTGAGATGAGATCATCACCAACCTCCGGAGTGCCGTCACGCTGCTGGAGAACTCTTCTATCTCTCCGTCTCTCTTGCTGGATCAAGAAGGCCAAGATCATCGTCGAGCTGTACGTGTGCTGAACGCGGAGGTGCCGTCCGTTCGGCACTAGATCGTGGGACTGATCGCGGGATAGTTCACGGGGCGGATCGAGGGACGTGAGGACGTTCCGCTACATCAACCGCGTTCACTAACGCTTCTGCTGTACGGTCTACAAGGCTACGTAGATCACACATCCCCTCTCGTAGATGGACATCGCCATGATAGGTCTTCGTGCGCGTAGGAAATCTTTTATTTCCCATGCGACGTTCCCCAACATGTAGATCACTAAACAGGAAGCATTAAGAAATGCGGTTGATGTAGTTGAACGTCTTCGCAATCCAAATTCTAAGTCGTCCCGTGATCCAATCACGATCTAGCGCCGAACGAACAACACCTCCGCGTTTAGCACACATACAACTCGATGACAATCTCCTCCTTCTTGATCCAGCAAGAGAGACTAAGAGGTAGTTGAATTCTCCGGCAGTATGACGGCGTGACGTTGATGATGGTGGAGCTACTCCGGCAGGGCTTTGCCGTACCGTACCGAACTAGAGGGATAGAGGGTTGCGCCGTGGCTTGAGGTGCAAAAAGCTCCTCTACCGTACACTATATATAGGAGGGGAGGGAGGGGTGGCGCCCTAGGGATTTGCCCGAGGGTTAGGCCGACACAAGAGGAGGAAGGAGTCCTCCTCCAAGTCAGTTTGGAGGAGGAGAATTCCTCTCCCTATTTGGTTTGGCCCCACCTCTCTCTCTTGTTCACCTCTGCCGAAATAGGCCCTCTTGGGCTGGCCGCCCAGCCCAACAGGGGCTGGTGCACCACCCTTGAGCCAGTTTGGTCCCCTCCTGGGTGGGTGACCCCTCCCGGTGGAACTGTGGAACCCATTCGTCACTCCGAGTACTTTACCGGTAATGTGTGAAATCCTTCCGGAAGCCAAATGGATACTTCCTATATATCAATCTTCGTCTCCGGACCCTTCCGGAACTCCTCATGATGTCTGGGATCTCATCCAGGACTCAGAAGAACATTCGGTTACCAACATCAATAATTCAACTATATCGGAACGTCACTCAACCATAAGTGTGCAGACCCCGTGGGTTTGAGAACTATGTAGACATGACCAAGATACTCTCCTGTCAATATCCAATAGCGGGACGTGGATGTCCATATTGGATCCTACATATTCTACGAAGATCCTAACCGATTGTGCCTCTATGACAAGGATTCAGTTAATCCAGTATAACATTCCCTTTGTCCTTCGGTTTCGGTATGTTACTTGCCCGAGATTCGATCGTCGATATCTCCATACCTATTTGAATCTCGTTACTGGCAAGTCTCTTTATTCGTTCTGTAATAAAAAAATCACGTGGCTAACTCGTTAGTCACAATGCTTGCAAGGCTTGTTGTGATGTTCTATTACCGAGTGGGCCCCAAGATACCTCTCTATCATACGGAGTGACAAATCCCAGTCTTGATCCATGCTAACTCAATGGGCACCTTCGGAGATACGTGTAGAGAACCTTTATAGTCACCCAGTTACGTTGTGATGTTTGACACACACAAGGTATTCTTCCGGTGTCACTGAGTTACATGATCTCATGGTCACAGGAACATATACTTTACATGGAGAAAAACAGTAGCAACAAAACGACACGATCACATGCTACGTTTCATAGTTTGGGTCTTGTCCATCACATCATTCCCCTAATGATGTGACCCCGTTATATAGTGAAAACACTTCTCAATGTCTAGGAATCCTTAACCATCTTTGATCAACGAGCTAGCCAGCTAGAGGCTTACTAGGGACAATGTGTTGTCTATGTATCCACACATGTATGTGAGTTTACATTAAATACAATTCTAGCATGGATAATAAACTATTATCTTGAACAAGGAAATAAAATAATAACTATTTTATTATTGTCTCTAGGGCATATTTCCAACTGCTTGGTCCCTTTATGATGAATATTCAAGTAGAGTAACGAAAACTGGCATACCAAATTTTTATGGGACATGAAAAACTTGATTCTTTGTAACAGTTTTGAGACATGTAGATGATGACATGTGACTTATGTTAGTTAGTCAATTATGATCTAATATGAATATTGATGTTAAGGTTTATGATTCCCTATGCAAGCACGAAAATTCAATAGTTATGTAATGAAATTATATCCTACTTTTGGTGTATTGTTCGATGTTGGTTATGTTTTATGTATGCATGTGCATCATTATGATTTTCTAGTTGGGCGCTCCTCAGTCTTTTTGCTATACTTCATTTGTACTAAGCGGGAATACTGCCTGTGCATCCGTTAGCCTTAAACCTTGTTTTGCCACTTGTGTCAATCATACGTACCTATATGCGGTATTTCCATGCCGTTCCAGGTCAATTTGCATGTGTCATCTCTAAAAAATCTCAAAAATATTTCCTCTTCTGTATGCTCGTATCGCTGAGGGAGCTGTGAGGGGTGGCCATTATTTTTTGTGTTGGATATGTCATTCTCACGATAACTGTTTATTCACTTGTAATTGCACGAGAGTGTGGTGGTAAAAGGGATGCCCAGTCCCAAAAATAAATTGAATGTGATGGTATGGAAGGCACCCGTGAATTCGGTAAGCCACGAATTGTGAAAAGTAATGGTGGAAACAAAAGAAAATTATTTTCTTGGATGTGACAGTAGAAATACCAAAGTCTTGATGACAGTGAAATGATGATGAGGGATTAGAGATACAAAAAAATAGATTTACTTTTTGTTTGGGAACCACCTATGATGTATCCAGTGTGAGAATTATTGGGAACCTTAAGTCATTCTCGTTGACGAGAAAAGCATGCCACCCAAAATAATTTTTCATCTCTTTTAAAAATTGAGCTATGCCACCTCTATAAATAAATGCTTATTGTGAAGGGTCTTTCTATTTAGTTTTTATGTTGAGTCTCATCCTTCTCTTTAAAAGCACCAACTAGGGGGTCATGTTGTCATGTGTGTGCATGGAGTATGATTGATATTCGAGTGTGCATCATGAATGGATCAATGATTGAGCATAAAGGGCTTTAGATAATTTACTTGAGCATTGTTATTTTCAAAGGCATGGTTGCTTGTTAGCATCACGTGAGTATCTATGTCTTCATGTAAAATAAAGACTATTGATTTGAATCATCTAAATCCTCACGTCTAAGTATGTTGGGTAGCATTCCACAATCAAAAATATGTTGTATCACTTTCCTACTCGAGGACGAGCAGGAGTTAAGATTGGGGATGCTTGATACATCTCCAACGTATCTATTATTTTTGCTTGTTCCATGCTAAGATATTATTATTCTCGGATTTTTTATCATCATTTTATACCTTCTTATATCATTTTTGGAGACTAACCTATTAACATAGTGCCAAGTGCCAGTTCTTGTTTTCTGCCCTCCTTTTGTTTCACAGGAAACGAATATGAGATAAGATCAAATCGTCCCAAAACTTTTTGAGGATTTTTATTGAAGCTAAGGATCACCTAGAATTTGGAGGCCAAGGAAAATCTTGTCGGATGGGCCCCACACAACACCAGGGCGTGCCCCACGGGGGCGCCCTCATGTTGTGTGGGCCTCTCCACGCTCCATTTGGCCTACTTCTTCCACTATAAATTCAGCAATATTCTAAAATACTCAAGGGAGTCCGCGAAGTACTTTTTCCGCCGCCGCAAGCCTATGTTATCGCAAGATCCCATCTAGATGCCCTTTGCGGTACTTTGCCAGAGGGGGAACTCATCATGGTGGGGCTCTACATCAACCTTGCTGCCTCTCCGAGGATGCATGAGTACTTGACCACAGACGTATGGGTCCGTAGGTAGTAGCTAGATGGCTCTCTCTCTCTCTCTTTGTATCTCAATACAACGGTCTCCATGATTTTCATGGAGATCCATTCGATGTAATGACTTTGTGCGGTGTGTTTGTTGGGATCTGATGAATTGTAAGTTTTTTATTAGATCTATCCTTGTTTTATTTGAGTTCTTTGCTGATATCTTTTATGCATGATTTAGTATAGCCTTGTATTTCTTCTCCGAAGTTTTTGTTTAGTTTGACCTACTAGATTAGATCTTCTTGCACTAGGAGGAGGTGCTCGGTAATGGGTTCGATCTTGCGGTGTTCAGCCATAGTGATAGAATGGGAGTTGATATGCATGTGTTGTTGCCATTAAGGATAGTAAGTTGGGATGAATTCTTATATGCATTTTTCTTGACTACATCATGTCATCTTTCTTAATGCATTACTTCGCTCGTATGAATTTAATACACTAGATGCATGCTGGATAACGATCGACGTGTGAAGTAGTAGTAGTAGATGCAGGCATGAGTCGGTCTACTTGATTTTGACGTGATACCTATATCATGATCATTGCCTTGGATAGCGTCATAAATATTTTATTTTCTATCAATTGGCCAATAGTAATTTGTTTACCCACCGTATGCTATTTTCTTGAGGGAGATGCCACTAGTGAATCCTACGGCCCCCAGGTCGACTTTTATTATAAGATCAATATCATTTACTGATACGTCTCCAACGTATCTATAATTTTGATTGTTCCATGCTGATATATTATCATTCTAGGATAATTTTGGGCATTTATATACCAATTTATAATATTTTTGAGCACTAACCTATTGACCTAGTGCCCAGTGCTAGTTCTTGTTTGTTGCGTGTTTTTGCTTTGCAGGTTTACCCTACCAAATGAAGTCCAAATGCCACAAACCATTAATATGATTTTTTCTGCACTATATGAAGACCTGCAAGCGTCAGAAGTGTACGAGAGGCCACACGAGGGAGGCACAAGTCAATAGGACGTGGCCTAGGGCTTGGTCACGCCCTGATGGCTTGTGCCCCACTGGATGCCTCCCGACGTCCCTCTCTGGCCTATAAATTCACAAATATTTCGAAAACCCTAAGATCACCCCTGAAACAATTTTTCTGTCGCCGCAAGTCTCTGTTCCGATGGGAGGCCTTCTTAACCTCCGTTCCGGCGGTTTGCCGGAGAGGAGATCAATCACGGAAGGCCTTTACATCAACCTTGCTGCCCTCACCATGATGTGTGAGTAGTTCACCACGGACCTACGGGTCCGTATGCAGTAATATCACTCTCTTATGATCTTCAATATCATGTTCATCGCATATTCGCCTTGATCTATCCGATGTAATCACTATGTATGGTGTGTTTGTTGGGATCCAATGAATTGTGAGTTTATGTTCAGATTATTCATGAACAGTATTTGAGTCACCTCAGATTATTATGATTCTTAATTGCATGATCATCATAGCATTTCGTAATGCTCTCCGATCTATTGAGATAGTTTGGTCAACTAGATTAATATTTCTTAAGTGGGAGTGGTGCATTGTAGTAGGTTCAACCTGGCGAATTTCTATATCCCAGTGATAGAAGGGGACAAGATGCATCTTTGTGTTGCTGCTACTAACGATAAAACTATGGGGTTTATTCATATTAATTGAGTTTACTTTTTCTACATCATGTCATTGTTCTCCGAGCATTACTCTGTTTTTTACTTAATACGTAGTGAGGCAAGCATAGAAGCGCTCTTGAAGTGGAGTAGTAGTAATAGGTGCAGGCATGAGTCGACCTATTTTCTTATGGACGTAATGCCTATATACACATGATCATTGCCGTGTTGCATAATTATTCGTTGTTCTATCAATTTCCCAATAGTAATTTGTTTACCCACCATATGCCTTTGCCATGAGAGATGCCACTGGGGAACAATACGGCCCCTGGGCCTATTCACTTATATACTTACAAATGCTACTACTATCTTGTTGCGATTATTTGTGTTTTATTTTATTTTGGAATTAACAATCATAAACAATTATCTACACACCTCATTTGCTGACAAATAATGAGATTAAGGGGATTGACAACCCTCTTGCCCGCGTTGGGTGCAAGTTATTTGTTTCTTTGTGTGCAGTCACTGAAGACGGTTGAGGATTGGTATTCCTATTGGTTTGATAAACCTTGGTTTCATAATTGAGGGAAATACTTATCCGCATTGTGCTGTGATAACCAGTTCCTCTTCACGGAAAACCCAACGTAGATCACAATCATTATTTACTTATACAAAAATACCAAAACTACTTGCTCCAATTTTTTATATTTTATTTATTTATCAGTCTATCAGTCTATCAATCTATCATTTATCATTTAATCTCGTTTCTTGACTGTCGAGAGATTGACAACCTCTCATCTGTGTTCAGTGCGAAGGTTTGCATTGTGTGTGGAGGTGTTGGTGTTGCTTGGTTATCCTACTGGATTGATAAGCTTGGTTTATTAACTAAGGAAATACTTACTCTAGTGTGCTGCATCATCCTCTCCTATTCGGGGATAAAAATCCAACGCAATTTACATGTAGAAAACACCAAGACTTGTCCCTCAAACTGTTGAACCTACTGAAAATGTTTATTATGCTTTCAGTGTCTCACCAGGGTTAAAGCACAGGGTGCGCCCGACCCCTCCTTCTCCACTCCCGGCGGCCCCGATGGCCCGGGAGCTGCCTCATCATAAAACCAGCCCAAGTCTCCACCCGAGGGGCCTCATTCCTCTCCAGGTGGCGAGGATCATCCTCGACCTCCACCTTGACTCCCTCTCGTGTCAGCAGCTCACCCGTGTAGGGAGGGCCAGGCATGGCCACCTCCGGCTTGTGGCGCCCTAGCGATTGTTTGAGGTTTGTGGTGGCCGCCATGCCAGTGCCTGCCTCCACCCTCGGTGTGGACCTCTTCCGGAGGATCTCCTCCTTTGGTATGATGGGAAGACCTCCTCGGGTAGCTGGGCGAACGCCCCAGGCTCTTCCTAGATGACCACGCCGCTCTGCTTGGTGCTTGGTGGGGGCTCTAGCATGTCGTGTGCTCCGAACTCCTGTTGAGCTTTGGTTGGCCCTGCGGCTTCCTCGTCCCGGGTTTCCTCCATCCTCTTCTTCGGCTGGGAGCTCCTCTTCTTCGGCTCCATTTCTTGGTGGCTTTCTTCTTCCCTTTATTTTCTGGGGCCACGGAGGTAGAGATATTGGAAGTTGGAAGAGAAAGAATAGAGGAGATTCTCACGCGCAAGATGGAAGGCATGATGGGGATGGCAGATCAATAGTGTGGTAGCACCCTGTGCAGGCATGCTTTATCACCAGGACGGCGGTTTCAAGGCTTCGTGGGAATGTGGGTGTCCCGCCCCTAAAACACACCACGCATCGCCTCATGGCCCGGTAGCTCAATGGCCCCCGCGTCATTTCGTCCCTAACCGGCGGAACATGCACACTATGGGCCCGGGGGTTCCTATCAGTCCAGTGGAAACCGGGGTACCACGGGGGACAACACTTGGGCCGGCCCATGAAGGGTGGCCCTACCCTGGCTGCTCTGGAGGGAGCCGCCTCACGAGGGGCAAGCCTTGCACAAAATCGCCTCGTGGGGCACCCCTCGCGATACTGCCTCATGAAGGAGGTCGTACGACGCTAGCTGTGGGCTTCGCGGTGTAGGATCTGAATTATGTCTGGAGAGGGTAATTGGACTACTTGACCAAGTAAAAACTTATCATTTTCCCAATTTTAGTTGTTGGCCAGTTTTAACAGTTGTAACAAGTCAAGCACACCCTACACATGCATATCTAAGAGTATTGCACCGGAAAGTAAAGACATGCAAATTTAAGTAGAGGGAAGGGATATGAAGATGAAACGAAAAGGTTGACACAATGATTTTTGGCGTGATTCCGATAGGTTGTGCTATCGTACGTCCGTGTTAGTAGAGACTTCAACCCACGAAGGGTAACATCTGCAAGATTCCATGGAGGGCTCCATCCACAAGGGGTCCACGAAGAAGGGGCCTTGTCTATTCCACCATGGCTTACGTCCACACAGGACTAGCCTCACTCGGGGTAGATCATAACGATGTAGGCGATCTCCTTGCCCTTACAAACTTCTTGGTTCAACTCCACAACATGAAGTAGGAGGATCCCAAGAGACACCTAACCAATCTAGGAGGCACCACGCTCCAAAAGTTAATAAATGCGGTAGAACGATGAACTCCTTGCTCTTGTGCTTCAAAAGATAGTCTCGTCAACACTCAATCACTCTCTCACAGATTTGGCATGTGTAAGAGAGATTGATTTGGTGGAAAGCAACTTGGAGAGTCTGGAGATCAAGTTTGAAATGGGTGGATTGGAATATCTTGATCTCAAATACATGAGTAGGTGTATCTCTCTCAAAAAATGAATCTGGCAAGTGTATTTGTGTTCTGAGTGCTTCCTCTCGAATGAGAGGTGTTGGAGGGGTATATATAGGCATCTCCAAAAATTCAACAGCTACAACATTATTGCCCAACTCGGTGACACTGACATGAATCTCGGTGGTACCGAGTTGTACTAAATGTGGCCACTTTTGAATTCTCAGTGAAACCAATATAGGAATCTCGTTGGTACCGATATGGTGACCTAGGGCAGTTTCCAAATCTCGGTGAGACCGATTTCAAAACTTAGAAATTCCAATTCTTGAAATCGAGAGACCAGAAATTTGGTCACTGATTTTTGGTGTCACCAAAGTGAAAGTTGGTGGTATCGAGATTTTAGGGTTTGGCATAGGATCCGTCTCTCGAAAAATTGGTAGGGCCGAGTGGATATGTTGGTGGCACCGATTTTGATGTTTAGGTTTTGGACAAAGAATTGTTTCGGGGAATGGCTCAGTATTTTTGGTGGCTATCTCTAAGCACTTGAGCAACCAATTCATCATATATACCTAACCCTCTTTTAATAGTATTGGCTTTCCTATGGACTCAAAAGTGATTTCTCGCAAATATAAAATGTGTAGCCTTGTTGCTTCAAGCTTGGTCAATCCTATTCCTTTCCGTACATCAAGGGGATTCTCCTCACAATCCTTTAGCCAATGCATCTTCGAAATTTTCTGAAATATACTTTGATAGAAATATTAGTTCGATGACACATATATTTTTATTAATCAATAAAACCTTCTCCGTAATTGATGACAACATTTATATCAAAGCTTCGACAAAAGATAGAATCAATGATTAGCATTCCTTTGAGATGTATGTGAAAAGCGAGATCTCCCCTCAAATTTGTGCATTATTTTGAATTTACGTTTGAAGGCAAATGCACAATAGATTAGGATCATGGTCACTCTTACATGTCACATACATCTTGGTGGTGCTCATAAATTATATGAATGAATAGTAATGCACATAGCACCAAGCAAATAACTGAATGATCATCATTTAGATATCACACACATATATCGTAGTCGCATCAACAATGAAAGCATAGGATCAAACACATCGAAGAACAAAGTTTAAGACATCCAAAAGACTAAATGTTTTTGAAAAATCAAAAGAGAGCAATAAATGCAAGACTTTGTCTCTCTCTCTCTCTCGAACCCCTAATGATTTATCTACTTCTCCCCCTTTTGCAACAAATTAAAAAAAGTTCAAAGGTCTAGAGCTAAGCATCACTCCAGGCTCGATGTCCGTCGGTAGCAGTTGATGGAGTCGACATGAGAGTTTCGGCGAAGGCTTCAGCGGATGTCGTCTAAGGTGGAGGTGTTGCCACTGGAGGTGCAGGAGCTGGTGGAGCTGAAGGTTCTCATGCTTGAGCTGATGAAGTTGGTCTAGCTTCCATAACTGCCATAGCCGCAAACCTAGTCTAAGTCCTAAACTGACTAGTCTTGGGAAGATTGGTATCATCATCATCACTACTGGAATGATGTGTGTGCACTCCATCAACTTCATGCTTGAGTTGTTAAACTCTGGTAGGCAACTCATTTACTTTGATATCTAGGTCATGGAATTTAGTCTCCACGATCCTCTCAAGGCTCTTCTGGTTCAGCAGAATCTTAGAAATATTCTTCTCCATCCCTTGGATGGTTCTGAAAAGAAATGACATTTGCTCCTCTCTGGATCTCAGATGTGGTGCTGGAGCTACTCTCGCTGCTGCCTCTACTTGCTCACGAGTTGTAACTGAGCTAGGATGGTTGAGGTCCATCACTACCTCGTTATCTTTGACGTCTGGCTGAAGTAGCAGGTGTGGATGATCAAGTTGATATGCATGCTTCCCAATTTTGGCATTGAAGAGCATCTAAATGTACGAAACATATCGACATGATATCTTCTGATCAGCAGTTGTACTCCAGACTATCTCAACTATCAGATCCATTGCTCCATTCCCTGTGTGAGAATCAACATGGTGCAACATATTTATGGAATACCCTCTCATCATCTTCTCATCTTCTGACTTGGGCAACATGGTGTACCTCATAATGGTGTTGGTACTGGGTATCCCTAATACGTCTCCAACGTATCTATTATTTTTTCTTGTGCCATGCTATGATATTATTATTCTTGGATGTTTCCATTATCATTTTATACCTTTTTATACCATTTTTGGGGACTAACCTATTTACTTAGTGCCAAGTGTCAATTCTTGTTTTCTGCCCTGTTTTTTCTTTGCAGGAAATCAATATCAGATAAGATAAGGATCACCTCGAACTTGAAGTCCAAGGAAGATCTTCCCGGAGGGCCCCACACAAAACCAGGGCGCGCCCCGGGGGGGGGCTGATGTTGTGTGGGGCCCTCCATGCTCCATTTGCGCAACCTCCTCCAGTACAAATTCAGCAATATTCCAAAACCCTCAAGGGAGTCCATGAAATACTTTTTCCGCCGCCGCAAGACTTTGTTCTGGAAAGATGCCATCTGGAGACCTTCTCCGGTACACTGCCGGAGGGGGAACTCATCATGGAGGGGCTCTACATCAACCTTGCCGCCTCTCTGATCATGCGTGAGTAGTTCACCATAGACCTACGGGTCCGTATGTAGTATCTAGATGGCTCTCTCTCTCTCTCTTTGTATTTCAATACAACGGTCACCATGATCATCATGTTGATCCATTCGATGTAATGACTTTGTGCGGTGTGTTTGTTGGGATCCTATGAATTGTGAGTTTATGATCAGATATATCCTTGTTTTATTTGAGTTCTTTATTGATCTATTTTATGCATGATTTAGTATAGCCTTGTATTTCTTCTCCGGAGTTTTGGTTTGGTTTGGCCAACTAGATTAGATCTTCTTGCACTGAGAAGAGGTGCTCGGTAATGTGTTCGATCTTGCGGTGTTCAGTCCTAGTGACAGAAGGGGAGTTGATACACATGTGTTTTCACCTTTAAGGATAACAAGTTGTGATGAATTCTTATACGCTTTTCTCTTGACTGCATCATGTCATCTTTATTAATGCATTACTTTGTTCCGATGAACTTAATACACTAGATACATGTTGGGTGACGGTCAGTCTGTCAAGTAATAGTAGTAGATGCAGGCAGGAGCCGGTCTACTTGATTTGTATGTGATGCCTATATCATGATCATTGCCTTGGATAGCGTCATAATTATCTTGTTTCTTGACTGCCGAGAGATTGACAACCTCTCGTCTGTGTTGGGTGCGAAGGTTTGCATTGTGTGTGCAGGTGTCGGTGTTGCTTGGTTCTCCTACTGGATTGATAACCTTGGCTTCTTAACCAAGGGAAATACTTACTCTACTATGTTGCATCATCCCCTCCTCTTCGGGGATAAAAATCCAACGTAGTTTACAAGTAGTAGGAAGAATTTCTGGCACCGTTGCCAGGGAGGATCAAGCCAATATCATCAACTTGCCAATCTCTCGCGCCGTTACCAAGTACCTACACTATCAACTCTTATCTTTACATTTACTTTAATTTCCATTTGCCTCTCATTTTCCTCTCCCCCACTTCTCAAAAAATACAAAAATATTTGCCTTTTCTTTTGCCACTTTTATTTGCCTCTTTTGTTTGCCGTTTTCTTATTTTCTCGTTTTCTCCAATCATGATGTCTCGTGAAAATATTCATGATACCTACTATCATAGGATCTTGAATGAGATCGATAAAATCACCTAAGATTACATGACGACACAATTGGAGCATAATAAGTTCTTCGTCAAAGAACTCAAGGCTCATTCAATTGGTTTGATGCTATTTCTAAACAACTTGATGATGTTAGTGAGGAAGTTTCTCACCTCCAGAGAAAATTTCCCTTACTGAATATTTGCTCAAAACAATTTCTAATGCACAATCTAATTTAGTAAATCAAATGGCCGCTAAGCAAGAATCCTTGGAACCAATTGGTAAGGACGAAGATTTAAAGATGATTGATGTGTCCACTTTTCATTCTTTGTGTAGTAATGTTAATCTTGTTGAAAAGGAGACTGAAGAAGAGTCGACTTTAGATAAAGGCATCTCCATGATTCGGAGGGTGAAAAGCTTGATGTAAAAATTGTGAAAAGTGGGTTTGAAGAGGTTAAAACTTTAGCTAGTGATGCACCCACTATTTTGGATTACAAGGACATTAATAATAATAGTTGCTCTTTGGTTGAATGTATTTTTATGTTGCAATCTATGGTGAACTCACCAAATTCTTATGAACAAAATTAGACTTTTACTAAACATATCGTGGATGCCTTAATGAGAAGTTTGGAAGAAAAACTTTAGTTGGAGATTTATATTTCTAGAAAATCACATGATGAGTGGGAAACTACTATTAAGGTTAATATTAAAAAAATTGAGTGCAATGCTTTGTGTGATTTGGGTGCAAGTGTTTCTACTATTCTGAAGTCTCTTTGTGATGTTCTTGGTTTTTCCAAATTGGATGAGTGTTCTCTTAATTTCCATTTGGCAGATTCCACTATTAAAACCAATTCGGGAGGAACTATGATCTTCTTATTATTGCAAATAGGAACTATGTACCCGTGGACTTTATCGTCCTTGACATCGATTGCAATCTATCTTGCCCCTTGATTCTTGGTACACCATTTTACCGCACCATCGGTATGGTGATTGATATGAAAGAGGGAATATAAAGTTTCAATTTCCTTTAAAAATGGTATGGAAAACATCCCAAGGACGAAGATTAAACCACCCTATGAATCCATTATGAGGGCTACCTATGGAGTAAAATGCTGGAATTTTATTTATTTTCGGCCAGCCCAATAATAATTTCACAAATTCATAATAAATCCTAGAGGCCCATGCAGCATATTTGTGCAAGGCAGGAGGTGGAAAAGTTTAGTCCCACATTGCTAGTTTAGTGGGAGTTGAACCTCCTTGTAAGGGAGGATGTTTCCACACATGTATGAGCTTCAGAACAAGATTGTCATACACGAGCGCTCCTCCTCCGCCGCCCGCCTCGTCACGGCGCACCGTGGGTTGCGGGAATGAGCCGAGGCGAACTAAATTTTTGCCGCGCACGATTGGTATATGAAAGGTCACTGGGAAGCCAAACGTTTTGTTGTAGTGGAAATTGAACATGAACACGAACGCTGCACCTGTCTGTTCGTTTCGTCACCCTCGTTCTCTAGATATGTTCCATTTCTATTCATCTTTCTAGATGCCTTGTTGCGCGTATAGAACGGCTCTATATATGTTCTCTTCTAGATCATATGTGCACAGGTCTTTTGATGTCTCATATTTATATTACCTTCCTTGTTTCATCTCTATTGTGATAGTCATGTTTTATCTACCTTCTCTATTAATAAAATCCTATGGTAAATTGCTCATAATTCCAACAATCCAAAAACCTTATTATAGGCAATTTACCCCGAGTGGTTTTGCTGCTTCCATGAGACCTCCTATGTTGGAGGGTATCCACTATAAGAGGTGGCGCGTGAGAGTCGTTATATGGTTTCAAACCATGAGCTGCTATGACGCCACTCTTTGGAAACCTGAAGGAGATATTGATGCTCAACACAAACAAGCTTTTCAGAAAATGCATACCTTGTTTAAAGCTGCTCTCTTGAGTGTTCTGTGTGACAACATAGTTGATGCTTATTCATCAATTTATAATGGAAAAGATATGTGGGATGCACTCGAGGCCAAGTTTGGGGTCTCGGATGCTGGCACTGAGTTGTAAATCATGGAACAATTCTATGACTACAGGATGTCTGAAGAGTGCTTCGTGGTTGAGGAAGCTCACGAGATACAGTCATTTGTTAGAGAACTTGAGCACTTCAATTGTATGCTACCGGACAAGTTTGTTGCCAGAGGCATCATCACTAAGCTTCCTCCATCGTGGAGGAACTTTGCTACCTTACTAAAGCATAAGAGGCCGGAGTTTTCCGTTCCGGATCTCATTGGTACTCTTGATGTGGAAGAAAAGTCGAGATCAAAAGACACACATGCTTGAGGTACTGAGGGGGCACTACAGGAATTAGCTTCTTTGCCGTCTGCCATCACAGACGACAAAGAGTATATCACACACGGCAAAGAGTATATCACATACGGCAAAGAATCCCACTGTCGGCAAAATTTCTGCGTCAGCCTACAACGGCATTGTAGCTTCTTTGCCGTATGCCTCCCCGAAGCGGACGGCAAAGAGCTTTGTCGTCCGCTTTTCATAAGAGCAGTCGGCAAATATGTCGAGACGGCAGCCGGCAGGCGTTGCCTCCGTTAGGGGCTAACAGAGGCTTTGTCGTCTGCCTCCCCCTCTTCTTTGTCGTTTGCCTCCCCCTCTTCTTTGCCGTCTGCCTCCCCCCTCTTCTTTGCCATCTGCCTCCCCCTCTTCTTTGTCGTCTGCCTCCACCTCCTCCTCCCCCTCCTCTGTACCCTCTTCTTTGACGTCTGCCCCCCTGGAAGCAGACGACAAAGATACTATATGGCCAGCTGCTGCTGCCCAGGTTGCACAGCTGGGCGCCATGTGGCACCTTTGTCGTCGGTCAGCTGATGGCAAAGGCCTTTGCCATCAGCTGGCAGACGGCAAAGAGCCCATATTGTCATAGTTTTGCTTGTTTTGTTTATTTCACATCACACATACATATACATAGCACATATATAGGTCACAACACATATACATATACATAGCATATATATAGGTCACAACACATATTCATAGCACAAAGTTTCATCCATATTCATAGCACATATATAGGTCACAACACATATACATATAGTTCCACATATACTGTTCATCCATATATACATATACATATAATTCCACATTGTTCATCAACTCAAATGAAAACTAGAACTAAAGCACTCCATCGATGCCAGCATCCATACATGTAGTACGTCCAATCTGTAAAATGGGAATAAGAAAGTCAGAAAAAGAACAACAACAACATATATATGACAAATAACCTAAATTGAATAAGAAAGAGAAGAAGCAAGAAGAGAACAAGGAGAAGAAAAACAAGAAGGAGGACGAGGAGGAGGAGGAGGAGGAGGGGAAGGAGAAGGAGAAGGAGGAGGACGAGGAGAAGAAGAAAAAAGAAGAAGAGAAGAAGAAGGAGAAGAAGGAGGGCTCCTTCTCCTTCTTCTTCTCTTCTTCTCCTCCTCCTCCTTCTTCTTCTCCTTCTCCTTGTCCTTCTCTTCTTCTTCTCGTCTTATTCTTCTTCTTCCTTCTTTTCATTTCTCCTCTTCTCCTCTTCTTGGAGCTAAATTAGCTAACTATGTCTTTTTGCAGCTAAATGGGCTAATTATGTCATTCTAGAGGAAAAGAAGCTAAGTATATAATATTAATGAGCTAACCATGGTTCTTATGCCATTTTGAGCTTATTATGTCTTTTAGGAGCTTAATTAGTCATTTTATTGAGCTAACCAAGGTTCTTATGATGTGTTTACCTAACTAAGCTAATTATGTCATTTTGGATGATAATTGGCTAAGTATGTCTTTGTTGGGGGAAAATAAGCTAAATTGAAGAAGAAGAGGAGAAGGAGGGAAGAAGAAGGAGAATAGGGAGGGCTCCTTCTCCTCCTTCTCCTTCTTCTCTTCTTCTTCTCCTCCTCCTTCTCCTTCTCCTTCTCTTCTCTTTCTCTTCTCTTTCTCTTCTTCTTTTTGTTCTTCCTTTTCATTTCTCCTCTTCTCCTCTTCTTGGAGCTACATTAGCTAACTATGTGTTTTGGGAGCTAAATGGGCTAATTATGTCATTATAGAGGAAAACAAGCTAAGTATATAATATTAATGAGCTAACCAAGGTTCTTATGCCATTTTGAGCTTATAATGTCTTTTTGGAGCTAAATTGGCTAATTATGTCATTGTTGGCAAAATTAAGGCAAGGAGACTATGAAAGAGGAGAAGAAAGAGGAGGAGGAGAAGAAGAATAAGAAAAAAAAGAAGGAGGAGAAGGAGGAGGAGGAGGAGAAGGACTAGAAGGTCCTTGGCCTTCTCCTCCTTCTCCTCCTCCTCCTCCTCCTTCTCCTTCTTCTCATCTTCTTCTTCTTCTTCTTTCTTTTCATTTTTCCTATTTCTTCTCCTCTTCTCCTCTTCTTGGAGCTAAATTAGCTAACTATGTCTTGTTGGAGCTAAATGGGTTATTATCCCATTTTAGAGGAAAACAAGCTAAGTATATAATATTAATGAGGTAACCAAGGTTCCTATGCCATTTTGAGGTTATTATGGCATTTTGGAGCTAAATGGGCTAATTATGTCATTGTTTGGGAAATTAAGGCAAGGAGAACATGAAAGAGGAGAAGAAAGAGGAGGAGGAGAAGAAGAAGAAATAAAGAAGAAGGTGGAGAAGGAGGAGGAGGAGGAGTAGGACTATAAGGTCCTTGGCCTTCTCCTCCCACTACAGGAATTAGCTTCTTTGTTGTCTGCCATCACAGACAGCAAAGAGTAAATCCCAGACAGCAAAGAGAATAACACATACGGCAAAGAATCTCACGGCCGACAAAATTTCTGCGTCAGCCTACGACGGCATCGCAGCTTCTTTGCCGTCTGTCTCCCCAAAGCGGACGACAAAGAGCTTTGCCGTCAGCTTTTCATAGGAGCAGTCGGCAAAGTGGTCGACACGGCAGCCGACAGGTGTTGCCTCGTTAGGGGCTAACGGAGGCTTTGCCGTCTGCCTCCCCCCTCTTCTTTGCCATCTGCCTCCCCCTCTTCTTTGTCGTCTGCCTCTTCCCTCTTCTGTGCCGTCAGCCTCCCCTCTCCTCTTCTTTGCCGTCAGCCTCTACCTCCTCCACCCCTCCTTCGTGCCCTCTTCTTTGTCGTCTGCCCCCCTGGAAGCAGACGGCAAAGATAATATATGACCAGCTGCTACTGCCCAAGTTGCATAGCTGGGCGCCACGTGGCACCTTTGCCGTCGGCCAGCTGACGACAAAGGCCTTTGCCATCAGTTGGCAGACGGCAAAGAGCCTGTATTCTCACATTTTTGTTTCTTTTTTCTATTTCACAGCACATATACATATAATTCATAGCACATATATGATAAATAGGTCACAACACATATATGATATACATATAAAGCTCATCAATGCCATTTGTTCATCAACGTACATCCCATATATCAAAAGAACCAACACATACAAAGTTTCATCCATATATACATACATATAGTTGCACATATATTGTTCATCCATATATACATATACATATAGTTCCACATTGTTCATCAACTCAAATAAAAACGGAAACTAAAGCACTCCAATGCCAGCTTCCATGCATGTAGTACATCCAATCTGCAAAATGGGAATAAGAAAGTCAGAATAAGAAGAACAACAACATATATATGACAACTAAGCTAAATTGAAGAAGAACGAGAAGAAGGAAGAAGAGAACAAGGAGAAGAAAAACAAGAAGGAGGGGGAGGAGGAGGAGGGGAAGGGGAAGGAGAAGGAGAAGGAGAAGGAGGAGGAGAAGAAGAAAAAAGAAGAGAAGGAGAAGGAGAAGAAGGAGGAGAAGAAGAAGGATAAGAAGGAGGGCTCCTTCTCCTTCTTCTCCTCCTTCTCCTTCTTCTTCTCTTCTTCTCCTCCTCCTTCTTCTTCTTCTCCTTCTCCTTCTCCTTCTCTTCTTCTCTTCTTCTTCTTCTTCTTCCTTATTTTCATTTCTCCTCTTCTCCTCTTCTTGGAGCTAAATTAGCTAACTATGTCTTTTTGGAGCTAAATGGGCTAATTATGTCATTATAGAGGAAACCAAGCTAAGTATATAATATTACTGAGCTAACCAAGGTTCTTATGCCATTTTGAGCTTATAATGTCTTTTAGGAGCTAAATTGGCTAATTATATCATTGTTGGGGAAACTAAGGCAAGGATAATATGAAAGAGGAGAAGAAAGAGGAGGAGGAGGAGAAGAAGAATAAATAAATAAGAAGGAGGAGAACCTTGGCGTAAGTTCTGTAGTAACTGCCTACACTCGTTCTCGAGGACCTTGGCCGCCTCCTCCTCATATCCATCCTCACACCTATAGAAGGTCTGCAATCAAACGTGAAAACACAGATTAGTACAATAATTAGCTATATTGTTTATTTTAGATTCTGTAAATGGATAATTTACCAAAAAGCTCTTGATCACCATCTCGGCCCTCGTGTGGCTCAAGAAACCATCTATAATCTCCTCCGGCGGGGCCTGCGCGGCCTGGTAGTGCTCCCAGGAAAATCCTAGTGTAGGAACCTGACCGTCACCAGGCAACGTGACAAACCCCGGGAAATTTGTCCGGCAAAGCACACCAAGTACGGAGTTCGTCCTGCGGACTCGAAGAGGGTGTACCCATCCCCTGCAGTATGATAAGGTCAACGCATTAGATATTTGAACAAACTTGAAGGCAAAAAGTAAAAAGAAAGAGTAAATGTACTTACCTATCTCCTTCAGGTTTAATCACCAGCCTCTGCTCTTGGGTAGCCGGCACGACCGGGAGACGTGTACTACCACGCTTGTACATGGTGGCCCCGTCCACCTGCACATCGCCCTCACTATCCGTAAGCTCATCCCCACCATCCCCGCCCCCTGAGCCACCTGGACCCTCGGTCCAATCCAGCAACTCGGTCCGATCCAACCAGGTCTCCCATTCGGGCCTCTCCACGTCGGGTGAAGCCTCCGGAACCGTAGTCTCGTGGGCCGAATGCACCTCGACCCGAGGCTTCTCCTGGACCGGAGTCTCATGGGACGAATGCCCGTCAACACCAGGCTCCCCGAACGGAGTCCACGTAGCCTCCTCCGCAAACGGGTCGACCATAGTAGTCCTATGCTCGGGTGAATGAGTTGAACTGAGCCTTCAGAGCCATTACTTGTGCAATTGCATCCAGCTGACAGAGCTCAGTGTGCTCATGGAGAGGACGTTTTGAAGACTCCAACATTTCATAAAAGGCCTTTGCAGATTCCTTCATCTCATCTTCCGAATCCCGAGCATCATCAAAGTCTTGCACCATGTCTTCGATCCCGGTACCATGCTCGTCCGTGCGACGGCGGACCACCTCAGCTCTTGTGCATTGTATAGACTCACCATGAAATGTCCACACCGTATAATTAGGCTTAAAAACCCTCCTCTACAGGTGTTTAATCATTACAGCCTCTGTCGTCTTTTTATAGTTGTTGCATCCAGGATAGGGGCAATTGTTTCTTTCATGGCCATTTGCGAATGCGGCTTTCACAAATTCCTTTGTTTTTACAAACCATTCTTTCGTCATCTCTTTCTGACTAGGGTGACCGGTATACATCCACGCACGATCACTCATCTTGCGTAGCTACTAAAGACAGAATAAATATATTTATATATAATTTAGCATTTATATTAATCGGTTAATCAGGTTCGCCGTTTTTATTACGTCCAGGCAACCTACACGCTAATAGGTAAAGATAGGTCCTAATCCCACCCGAGTATGCGTAGATTGGGTTCGTTTTCCCATGCTCTGCTCCGGATCCAACGCAAAATTTCGGCAGCACCTCCCCGCTGTTCTCCTGATACACGTCTCCGCAATAAAAAGAGAGGATGTGCATCCGGAGAACAACAGGGAGGCACTGACGAAATTCCGCATCGGATCCAGAGCAGAGCATACGGGAAAACGAACCCAATCTACACATACTCGGGTTGTCCATGGATACTGTTGGACAATTCGAAAGGATGGCGGTTATAAATATGCAAAGACATGCATATTTCTAGATGTCGCCCTTTCGAACGGGAGACGCATACTGGTCTTGCATATTGATAAATTAATTTAATTACCTAAATCTAGAAAGTTCCATCCGGAAACCGAACCACAGTAAATGAAGGGGCGGGGAGGATATGAAATTTGTACTGACCCACAAATGCAGGGGCGGAGCTCGTACAACGCACGGGCAGGTCTTCGCACAGCAGACCTCACAGCGACGAGACAACTATCACATGTAAATCCACCCGATCAACACAAATATTCTAATTATGTCATTTTAGAGGAAACAAGTTAAGAATATAATATTCATGAGCTAACCAAGGTTTTTATGCCATTTGGTAGCTAAATGGGCTAATTATCTAATTGCTGGGGAAAATAAGGTCAGGAGAATAAGATAGAGGAGAAGAAAGAGGAGGAGGAGGAGAATAAGAAGAAATCAAGAAGAAGGAGAAGGAGGAGGTGGAGAAGAAGGAGGAGAAGAAGGAGCAGGAGAAGGTATTCTTCTTCTCTTCTTCTCTTCTTCTTCTCTTCTTCTTTTCTTCTTCTTTTCTTCTTCTCCTTCTTATTTTTGTCTTCTCCTCCTCTTCTCCTTCTTCTTCTTCTCCTCCTCCTCTTCTCCTCTTCTCCTCCTCCTCCTCTTCTTCTTCTTCCTATTCTTTCTATTAAGGTAACTAACTAACTAACCTAACTAACCAAGCTAACTAAACCTATCGCTAAACCTAGATAGCACTAAACAGCAAAAAATAAATAGAATCTACCACTAAGTAACTAAAAAAGAATCTAGCTACCACTAAATACCAAACAATAAAAATAAACTTCTTCTTATTTTTGCTCTTCTTCTCCTTCTTATTTTTTTCTTATTCTCTTCTTCTCTTCTTCTTTACTTCTTCTCCTTATTTTTTCTTCTTCTTCTTCTTCTTCTTCTTCTTCTTCTTCTTCTCCTTCTTATTTTTTTCTTCTCGTCTTCTTCTTCTTCTTCTTCTTCTTCTTCTTCTTCTTCTTCTTCTTCTTCTTTTTCTTATCCTCCTCCTCCTCCTACTACTCCTCTTCTTCTTCTCCTCTTCTCGTCCTCCTCCTCCTCCCCTTCTCCTCTTCTCCTCCTCCACCTAACTAACCAAGCTAACTAACTAACCTAACTAAAACTACTAACCAAACTAAATCTACCATTAAAACTACTAAGAATAATCTAGCTACCACTAATTAACAAAATAAAACTAAATCTTTAAATTAGCAAAAAAATAAAAAAAAGGACTCACCAGAGGGGGGCGGCCGGGGAGGAGGAGGGTGCGGCGGTGGAGGAGACGGCGGTGGTGGCAGAGGGGGTGGTGGTGGACAAGGGGCGAGCTCCGACGGCGTTGGTGGAGGAGGAGGTCCCGAGGAGGAGGAGGGGGCGTGGTGAAGGAGGGGGCGCATGGAGGAGTGGTCGCAAGGAGGCCGGAGGAGGGCGCAGGGAGGCCGGAGGAGGAGGGACGGTGGTGCAGGGAGGCCGGACGCCAGAGGAGGAGGGGGCGCAGGGAGGCCGGAGGAGGAGGGGCGGTGGCATAGGGAGGCCAGAGGAGGGCACGGCGGCGGTGGTGGTGTCGGGGTGAGAGAGAGGGGTGTGGGGTGGCCGTTAGGGGTGAGAGAGAGGCGCGTGGGGGTGGGGCTAATGGTCGTTAGGGGCGCACCTCTTTGCCGTCCGCCTCCCGACGGCACAGAGGAGAAAAGCGGACGGCAAAGAGAGAGGTTGTTAGGGGGGAGAGAGGGGGTGCGGGGTGGGCCAGATGAGCTCTATGCCGTCTGCCTAAGTTAAGTTTGCCGTGAGCGCAGATCTTTGCCGTCAGCCTGAGTGGTGTTTGCCGTCAGCGAGCAGACGGGAAAGAAGCAGCATATGGCAAAGACCCTCTATTCCATCAGCCTTCCCTTTGCCGTCTGGTTTCTCGTAGCTGATGGCAAACAGGGTCTTTGCCATCAGCCAGCAGACGGCAAAGAAGGAGGATCTGGCAAAAAACTGTTTTCCAGTAGTGTCCTTCTCCTCCTCCTCCTCCTCCTTCTTCTTCTTCTCCTCCTCCTCCTTCTTCTCCTTCTCCTTCTCTTCTCTTTCTCTTCTTCTTTTTGTTCTTCCTTTTCATTTCTCCTCTTCTCCTCTTCTTGGAGCTAAATTAGCTAACTATGTCTTTGTGGAGCTAAATGGGCTAATTATGTCATTGTAGAGGAAAATAAGCTAAGTATATAATATTAATGAGCTAACCAAGGTTCTTATGCCATTTTGAGCTTATAATATCTTTTTGGAGCTAAATGGGCTAATTATGTCATTGTTGGGGAAATTAAGGCTAGGAGAATATGAAAGATGAGAAGAAAGAGGAGGAGAAGAAGAAGAAGAAGAAATAAAGAAGAAGAAAGAGAAGGAGAAGGACTGGAAGGTCCTTGGCCTTCTCCTCCTTCTCCTCCAACTCCTCCTTCTCCTTCTTCTCTTCTTCTTCTTCTTTCTTTCGTTTCGTTTTTCCTATTTCTTCTCCTCTTCTCCTCTTCTTGGAGCTAAATTAGCTAACTATGTCTCTTTGGAGCTAAATGGGCTAATTATGCCATTCTAGAGGAAAACAAGCTAAGTGTATAATATTAATGAGCTAACCAAGGTTCTTATGCCATTTTGAGGTTGTTATGGCACTTTGGAGCTAAATGGGCTAATTATGTCATTGTTGGGGAAATTAAGGCAAGGAGAATATGAAAGAGGAGAAGAAAGAGGAGGAGGAGGAGAAGAAGAAGAAATAAAGAAGAAGGAGGAGAAGGAGGAAGAGGAGGAGAAGGACTAGAAGGTCCCTTGCCTTCTCCTCCTCCTCCTCCTCCTCCTTCTCCTTCTTCTCCTCCTCCTTCTTCTCCTTCTCTTCTCTTTCTCTTCTTCTTTTTGTTCTTCCTTTTCATTTCTCCTCTTCTAATCTTCTTGGAGCTAAATTAGCTAACTATGTCTTTGTGGAGCTAAATGGGCTAATTATGTCATTGTTGGGGAAATTAAGGCAAGGAGAATATGAAAGATCAGGAGAAGAGAAACTTACCGTAGTGGTCATCAAGGAGGAGAAACACCTGGAGAAGGGTCGTGCGATGCCGCTCGGGAGTTATTCTACAGAATAGATATTTTGCAATGTCTCAGTTATCATGATGACACTCAATTATTAATACGAGTTTATAATGAAACTCACCGTGCGAATCGAAGAGAAGACGGGCATCGGCGGAAGGACTTGACCGCTCTTCTCGCACATACCCTGAAGAGTGGGTCGTGTTAGTTAGTAATGAAACAGACATTACACACATGATTTGGCTAATGTGAAAAAAAACATACCAACAAAAGGCTCGTACAGGGCCCGTTGACTCGCCTCATTACAGGACCTCTCCTCCTCAATCAATCGTGTCGTGGTCTGGTCCCTCTCATGAAGAGCAGCCTGGCTTGCCAATCTCTCTTTCTCAAGAGTAGCCTGGTTTGCCAATCTCTCTTTCTTAAGAGCAGCCTGGTTTGCCAATCTCTCTTTCTGAAGAGCAGCCTGAAACACCATTCCTCGTTACCACAGTAATGATCTATGGTGACACACATAATGAAATGGATGAAAGTGTTCTTAGTCCGTACAACTAATCTCGATGGCAAGATCGACTGGCCGTGGACGACGCGTTATCGAGCCATGGGGCCTCCCGCCACCAGATATCATCACCAGCTCTGGATCCAATGGTTCCTGGCTAGGGTTAAAGTCATCCCCTTTCGTAGCCTTCCCCACGTCCCTATATTCCACGAGTTTGTGGTGGGATGATATATTGGTGAAGTTATTGGGATCATCCAGGTCAGACTCAGAGAATGCCTTCTCCTTCTTGTACGAGGCAGTATGGGCCATGCCATAAAGGTCGTACAAGTGTGGCATCTCCGTCTTATTGTGATGCGCCTAAAAGAAAGGAACAAAATATTAGCATGAAGAATGAATTGCATGAATCATGAAGCAAATCACATACCCAGTTTCGTCCGAACTGAAGTAAGTTGGCGCTGCCTTGATGGTGTGGCACACCAACCATTTGGCTATGCCGATCCTTCGCATTCTCGTGGACGGCTCGCCAACTGCCTGTGCACCACTTATCAACCAACACCTCCCAACAATCCATCTTATCCGCACACCATTTCGGGGGCACCTGTAAGTTATTAGAAAGAATTTTGAGGGCTACGCCTATGAATGAAATCAAGAAAACTACGTAGAAGGACTTAATAATAGGTAATTACCTTCATGTATTGCTCCTTCTTCAGAAACTTTCCGCGGCAATCCTTCTTCTGCTTCTTAATACCACGTGTGGTGTAGTAGTCTCGAATAGCCTATGGCCGAGCCTCGTGGCATAAGTTCTGTAGTAACCGCCTACACTCGGTCTCGAGAACCTTGGCCGCCTCCTCCTCATATCCATCCTCGCACCTATAGAAGGTCTGCAATCAAACGTGAAAACACCGATTAGTACAATAATTAGCTATATTGTTAATTTTAGATTGTGTAAAAGGATAATTTACCCAAAAGCTCTTGATCACCATCTAGGCCCTCGTGTGGCACAAGACACCATCCATAATCTCCTCCGGCGGGGCCTGCGCAGCCTGGTAGTGCTCCGAGGAAAATCCTAGTGTAGGAACCTGACCCTCACCACGCAACATGACAAACCCCGGGAAATTTGTCCGGCAAAGCACACCAAGGACGGAGTTCGGCCTACGGACTCCAAGTGGGTGTACCCATCCCGTGCAGTATGATAAGGTCAACGCATTAGATATTTCAACAAACTTGAAGGGAAAAGCTAAAAAAAGAGTAAATTTACTTACCTATCTCCTTCAGGTTTAATCACCGGCCTCTTCTCGCGGGTAGCCGGCACGACCTGGAGACATGTACTACCACGCTTGTACACGATGGCCCCGTCCACCTGCACATCGCCCTCACTATCCGTAAACTCATCCCCGCCATCGCCGCCCCATGAGCCACCCGGACCCTCGGTCCAATCCGGCAACTCGGTGCGATCCGGCCAGGTATCCCATCCGGGCCTCTCCATGTCGGGTGAAGCCTTTGGAACTGTAGTCTCGTGGGCTGAATGCACCTCGACCCGAGGCTGATCCTGAACCGGCGTCTCATGGGACGAATGCCCGTCAACACCAGGCTCCTGGACCGGAGTCCCCGTAGTCTACTCCGCAAACGGGTCGACCATAGTAATCCTATGCTCGGGTGAATGAGCTGGTGGTGGTGGCGAGGACGGCTCAATAGTCCTCGTGGATCTTCTGCGGCCACCACCTCTCCCTGTACCCTTCCCCTTCTTCCCTACCCGACCAGCACCTCTCCCAGTGGGAAATGCCGCCGACGAAGAAGAACCCACGGGTGGTGTCGACAGACTGTCTGCCAAGGCTCTACGAAGACATAGGGGTGGAAGGGAAGTACCACCCCTCGTGCGGGCGGCTGGGAAGAACCCGTCGATCGCTCTGGACCAACGCCCACCATCTTTCAACACCTGGTGACCTGCCATGATAAAGATTAAAAGAAATTAGTACAACATAAAAAAATTGAATAACTGACATGAATAATAATATGTACATGAGTAATAAAGATTAAAATATATATAATTTAAATTGTGAATCTTACAAACTAATAATCATCAACAATAAATGCATCATCATCATCACTATCACGCATGTCTTCATGAATGACGTGCTCGTCGGGTTCAAGGGCGTGAAGTTGTTATAGGCCTTTCTTTAATCGTTGAAGCATTGACAGGTCATCCGCATCAGTAACCTCTACGAGTTCCAGGTCTTCTGGTTCTGTCTCAGGGATGGAGTCGGATTCATTGTCGCTATCTACTTCCATGTTCTTGGGTGAAGCATGGCGGTTCTTGAAACATTTCTTGGAAAGACATGTTTCTTGGAAGAATTCTCCATCATATGTCTCTAGGTTAATGTGAGGTTCATAATCCTGTTCATTCGGGAGAGGTGGTCTGACATGTGGCGGCACTTCATAAACAACATACCAACCTTCCAGATTCTTATCCGTTCGGCATGCCCATGGTAAATAGAAAACTTGGGTCGCCTGTTGAGCCGTAATATAGACGTCGGGAACATCTAAATGGGTGTTTGGATTGATTTCGACTAGTCCTATATGTTCATTAGTCCTTCTAGTCTCCTTCGGCTGGAACCAATAACATTTGAAGACTACGATGTTCGGTGGGTTTTCACCATAGAATTGAAGTTCATAAATTGCTTCAACTCTTCCATAATACTCGATAACACCTTCGTCGATAGCAGAGACACCACAATTTGTAGATTTCCGGTCGGGCATAGATAGCTCTTTGCCAAAGGTACGAAAGAGATACCCGTTGATGTTGTATTTCTCAAATGAACGGACCTTATAGTCAAAACCATTAGCGACTTGTCTCAATTTGGCGTCCATAGACTCTGAATTAGCCTACAAGTTTAATACGAAACAATTGTTGCATTAGCCGCAAGTTAGAACAAGAAATGAAATGGTCCATTATTGATAATTACCGCTTGTTTGAACCAAGAGATGAAACCGGGATAGCCGCCTCCTGTCTTTGACAGAAGCTCATACTCTTCGACGGAATAATTTTTGATCACCGCTCCATCCGAGAATTTGGCGACGTAACGGCTGTTTGAAATATCCGGGAATAAGAGCAGTTCAAATGAATTAGAAGTTACGGGAAAATGTGCCGAGAACTCACTCGATGTACGGCCGCACTTCTGTTAGGTTGTTGAAGATATACAACAAAATGTTCCGCCATTCTTCGACATCCAACGTTATTTGTTTTGAAGGACCGGCTGGTGCGAGCTTCCCTTTGAATAGGCTGAGGTTGGACCCACCTTTTTTAGGATCTGCATCATTGTGCCGAGGCTTCGGATTATGCAAATGATGATTTTGGGCTTCGTAGTGTGCTGTCACAAAGTTTGCCACCTCCTCAGTAATGAATGCCTCAGCCATCGATGCTTCAGTTCTACGCTTATTTTTACATTTAGCTCGAAGTGTCTTCTTCATCCTCTCAGTTGCATAGCACCAACGATCTTGCACGGGCCCACCCAATCTTGCCTCGGTCGGTAGATGTAAAATCAAATGCTGCATTGGATTAAAGAAGCCCGATGGAAAGATCTTCTCTAACTTGCACAACAATTCCGGTGCAAACTCCTCCATGTCTTCTACCACGCCAGGCGACAATTATTTCGCACAAAAAACACGGAAGAAGTAGCTCAGCTCTGCCAGTACTAGCCATTCATCCTCAGGAATAAAGCCACGTAACATCACCGGCATTACCCGCTCTAGCCATATGTGACAATCATGACTCTTGCGACCAAAGATTTTTAATTTTCAAGACTCGCTCCCCTCTTTAGATTCGTTGCATCCCCATCGGGGAACATCAAGTGCATTTTGACCCACAAGATAATTTCCCTCATAGCTGGCCTTTCAATATTGAACCAGGCCTTTGGCTTCGACCACTTCTGCTTTCCTTTGCCTTCTTGCATGTTTTATAACGGTCTATGACATAGTGTCTCTTGATCGACTCTAGCCTTAGTATTATCCTTTGTCTTCCCATCTATGTCGAACAATGTGCCAAAAATAGCCTCTCCAATTTTCTTTTCAGTGTGCATCATGTCTATATTGTGTGGAAGAAGGAGGTCTTTGAAGTAAGGCAGATCCCACAAGCATGGCTTGTGAGTCCACGCGTGTTTTGAATTATACCCCTTGAAATACCCTGGACGCTCTGGATCAGGCTCGAGGGCATTTAACTGATCCAAGATCTGTTGGCCTGTCAACGCAGGTGGTGCCATGTTTTTGACAACTTTACCTTTGGTAAAGTTCTTCTTGTCTTTTCTGAACTGATGGTCAGGATCCAAGAACTGTCTAAGCAAGTCAAAGCAAGAATACTTCTGACCCTCCTGCAACCAATGAAACTGAAGAGCTGCCTTGCATTAGGGGCATAGGAACCTTCCATGCACACACCATCCAGAGAATAGTGCATACGCCGGCAAGTCATGCATAGAGTACATGTACCACACATGCATTTTGAAGTTCTGTTTTCCAGCGGCATCGTATGTCTTGACCCCATTCTCCCAAGCGTCTTCCAATTCATCCTTAAGCGGCTATTGGTACACATTCATATTCTTCCCCAGATAATTGGGCCCTGGAATTATCAACGTCAGAAATATGTTCTTTTATTGCATAATCTGTCTGGGGGGGAGATTGAGTGAAATGACAAATAAAGGCCAACAACTATATTTGGTTGCCGCATGCCGAAGGGATTAAAACCATCCGTGGCGATGCAGACTCGAGGATTCGTTGGATCTGCCGCTTTATCCTGATGCAATCCATCGAAATGTTTCCACGCTTCCCCATCCGATGTGTGTACCACCATCTTATTCCCATCCACATCTAGTTCGGTTCTTTTACCCAATTTGTGCCATGTGATCTGTCTGGATGTCTCTTCGACCAAGAAAAGACGTTGAAGTCTTGGTACGATTGGCATATACCGAAGAACACTAACAGCGATTTTGGTATGCCTCTTCTGACCCATACCGTTGTCTACCACAAGATACCTGCAAGACTCGGAATTGGGACAATAGTCCAAGTGTGCATGCTCCTTCCTAAATAAGACACATCCTTTATCACATGCATCTATCTTCTCATATGGCATCTTAAGTACATGAAGTATTTTGTCCGACTGGTACAGGTTTGCAGGCATGACATGGCCTTTGGGTAGGAAGCGTCCAAATAGTGTCATCATCGCGTCGTAGCATTCTCTTCCCAAGTTGAACTGAGCCTTCAGAGCCATTACTTGTGCAATTGCATCCAGCTGACAGAGCTCAGCGTGCTCATGGAGAGGACGTTTTGAAGACTCCAACATTTCATAAAAGGCCTTTGCAGATTCCTCCATCTCATCTTCTGAATCCCGAGCATCATCAAAGTCTTGCACCATGTCTTCGATCCCGGTACCATGCTCGTCCGTGCGACGACGGACCACCTCATCTCTTGTGTGTTGTATAGACTCACCATGAAATGTCCACACCGTATAATTAGGCTTAATACCCCTCCTCTGCAGGTGTTTAATCATTACAGCCTCTGTCGTCTTTTTATAGTTGTCGCATCCAGGACAGGAGCAATAGTTTATTTCATGGCCATTTGTGAATGTGGCTTTCACAAATTCCTTTGTTTTTACAAACCATTCTTTCGTCATCTGTTACTGACTAGGGTGACCGGCATACATCCACGCACGATCATTCATCTAGCCTAGCTACTAAAGACAGAAGAAATATATTTATATATAATTTAGCATTTATATTCATCGGTTAATCACGTTCGCCATTTTTATTACGTCCAGGCAACCTACACGCTAATAGGTAAAGATAGGTCCTAATCCCACCCGAGTATGTGTAGGTTGGGTTCGTTTTCCCATGATCTGCTCCGGATCCAACGCAAAATTTCGGCAGCACCTCCCCGCTGTTCTCCTGATACACGTCTCCGCAATAAAAAGAGCCGATGTGCATCCAGAGAACAACAGGGAGGCACTGACGAAATTTTGCAGCGGATCCAGAGCACATCATAAGGGAAAATGAACCCAATCTACACATACTCGGGCTGTCCATGGATAATGTTGGACAATTCGAAAGGATGGCAGTTATAAATATGCAAGGACATGAATATTTATAGATGTCGCCCTTTTGAACGAGAGACGCATACTGGTCACGCATACTGATAAATTAATTTAATTACCTAAATCTAGAAAGTTTCATCCGGAAACCGAGCCACAGTAAATGAAGGGGCGAGGAGGAGATGAAATTTGTACTGACCCACGAATGCAGGGCGGAGCTCTACAACGCACGGGGAGGTCTTCGCACAGCAGACCTCACAGCGACGAGACAACTATCACATGTAAATCCACCCGATCAACACAAATATTCTAATTATGTCATTTTAGAGGAAAACAAGTTAAGAATATAATATTCATGAGCTAACCAAGGTTTTTATGCCATTTTGTAGCTAAATGGGCTAATTTTCTCATTGTTGGGGGAAAATAAGGTAAGGAGAATAAGATAGAGGAGAAGAAAGAGGGGGAGGAGGAGAAGAAGAAGAAATGAAGAAGAAGGAGAAGGAGGAGGAGGAGAAGGAGAAGGAGGAGAAGGTATTCTTCTTCTCTTCTTCTTTTCTTCTTCTTTTCTTCTTCTCCTTCTTATTTTTGTCTTCTCCTCCTCCTCCTCCTCCTCTTCTTCTTCTTCTTCTCCTCCTCCTCCTATTCTCCTCTTCTCCTCCTCCTCGTCTTCTTATTCTTCCCATTCTTTCTATTAAGCTAACTAACTAACTAACCTAACTAACCAAGCTAACTAAACCTATCGCTAAACCTATATAGCACTAAACAGCAAAAAAATAACAAAAACAGAATCTACCACTAAGTAACTAAAAAAATGTAGCTACCACTAATTTAGAAAACAAAATCTACCACTAAACTACCTACTAAATCTACTAATTAACTAACTAAATCTACCAACTAACTAAACTACCACTAAAAGTACTAATGAACTAACCTACCAACTAAACTATATATGCCACAACAACTACAATAACAACAACAACTACAACAACTACAATAACAAGAACAACTACTACAACAACAATAAAAAATCGTGCGGGTAGTTATAATCTAATTCCAAAAAACTAAATACCAGACAATAAAAAATCAACTTCTTCTTCTTTTTTCTCTTCTTCTCCTTCTTATTTTTTTCTTATTCTCTTCTTCTTTACTTCTTCTCCTTCTTATTTTTTTCTTCTCTTCTTCTTCTTCTTCTCCTTCTTATTTTTTCTTCTCCTCTTCTTCTTCTTCCTCCCCTTCTTTTTCTTCTTCTCCTCCTCCTCCTACTCCTCTTCTTCTTCTCCTCTTCTCCTCCTCCTCCTATTCTTCTTCTTCCTCCAAATAACTAAATAACAAGGGGGTGGGGGTGGATGGGCTTATCGGCAGTGTTGGGGCTACGGGGGCGGCGCCGGGGCCTATGGGGCAGTGCCTAGGCCGGCGGCGCCGGCGGTGGGGCTACGGGGGCGGCACGAGGGGCGCTGGGGGTGGGGCTGCGGGGGCGGCACCAGGGGCACCAGCGGCACCGGCGGTGGGGCTTCGGGGGCGGCAGCAGTGGCGCCGGGGGGTTGTGGGGCTTCGGGGGCGGCACCAGGGGCACCGGGGCGGCGCCGGGGGTGGCCGGGCTACGGTGCTGGCGGCGTTGGGCGTCGGGGGAGGAGAGAGAGAGAGTGGTCGTTTGACAGAGAGAGGGCCGGGGTGGTGGCGGGACAGCCATTACTAGATTTAGGACCTTTGTTGTCTTCTGGCGGATGGCAAAGGGGTCTATACGCTTTGCCGTCTGCCTCTGGCATCTTTGCCGTCAGCCAGCAGACGACAAAGAAGGGAGTAGTTTGACCTAAGGTTCCCCCGGCCAGATGAGCTTCTTTGCCGTCTGCTGGCCCCTTCTTTGCCGTCTGCGGCAGACGACAAAGAGTTGACTGCTGGCAAAGACCTTCTTTGCCATCAGCCAGTTCTTTGCCATCTGCTTTCTGGGAGCTGACGACAAAGACAGTCTTTGCCATCAGCTAGCTGACGGCAAATATTTGGCAGATGGCAAAAACTGTTTTCCAGTAGTGAGGATCTAGTGCCAATCTGGTACAGAAGAAAACTTCCAGCCCCACAATTTCAAGAACAAGGGTAAGTTTGATGGTCGGGCAAAGTTTAATGGGAATAATAAGGCTTCGCAGCACACCAACTTCAAGAAGACGACTGGCAAGAAGAAAGGTGTTTGTCATGTTTGCGGAGGTCCTGATCATTGGGCACCCAACTACCCTAACCGTTATGACAAGCATCAACATGGGAAAGGCGGCACGATCGCTAATGTTGTGATTCGTGACACTGACGTGAAGGATGCCCGGTATGGTATATTTCCAACTATCCTTTCAGTATGTCATTTCCCCGATTGGTTGATTGACACGGGTGCTAATGTGCATGTATCCGGTGATATTTCCATGTTTTTGCCTTAGCAGGCCGCAGGTACTTACACCGTGCTATTGTGCAACGGTTCAAGTGCTTCTGTTCATGGTGTTGGCACGGTCGATCTGAAGTTTACTTCAGGAAAGATGGTGCGGCTGAAGAACGTGTATTATGCCCCCTCCGTCAATAAAAATCTTGTTAGTTGATATCTTTTGTGTAGATCTGGCTACAAGCTTGTCTTTGAGTCGAATAAATTTGTAATATCCAAGTATGGAACTTTTCTTGGTAAAGGCGATGAGTCAGGAGGCCTGTTCCTTTTGTCCTTGGTAGATGTTTGCAATAAAGTTGTCACTCATGTTTGTAACAATAGTGAATCAAATGGGTGGCATTCGCGTCTCTGTCATGTTAATTTTGGTTGCATGTCGCAACTAGCCAAATTGAACTTGATCCCTAGTTTCACCACCCTCAAGGGATCTAAGTGCCAAGTTTGTGTGCAAGTCAAGCAGCCTCGTAAGTCTCACACGGCTGCCGAAACGAGAAACCTTGCACCACTAGAGCTCATACATTCAGATCTATGTGAAATGAATGGGATTTTGACAAAAGGTGGAAAGAAATATTTCATGACGCTAATTGATGACTCCACTAGATACTGCCAAGTGTATCATCTAAAATCTAAGGATGAGGCTTTGAACTATTTCAAGATCTATAAAGCTGAACCTGAAAACCAACTTGATCGAAAGATCAAGAGGCTTAGGTCCAATCGTGGTGGAGAGTATTTCTCAAATGAATTTGATTCTTTCTCTGCAGAACATGGTATAATCCATGAGAGGATGCCTCCCTATTCACCTCAGACAAATGGGGTAGCCAAAAGAAAGAACCGTACTCTAACTGATTTGGTTAACGCCATGTTAGATACATCGGGTCTCTCCAAGGCATGGTGGGGGAGGCGATATTGACTGCGTGTCATGTCCTAAACCGAGTTCCCACAACGAAAAAAGAGATAACTCCATTCGAGGAATGGGAGAAGAAAAGGTTAAAACTCTCTTATCTACGAACCTCGGGTTGTTGGGCGAAAGTCAATGTGCCAATTCCGAAGAAGCGCAAGCTAGGACCAAAAACTGTGGATTGTGTTTTCCTGGGATATGCTTTTCATAGCATTGGATATAGATTCTTGGTTGTAAAATTTGAGGTATTTGGCATGCATGTCGGTACAATCATGGAGTCAAATGATGCGACTTTCTTCAAAGATATCTTTCCCATAAAGGATAGGGCTACCTCATCTAATCAGGAGATGCCTAATTCATCAAATCATGAATTAGTTACAATTACCGAACCTACCATTTTGATGGAACACTTTGAAAATTCTATGGACGAGAATAATGAAGTTCCTACCAGGAGCAAGAGACACAGGATTGCAAAGTCCTTTGGTGATTATTTTCTTGTGTATCTCATAGATGACACTCCCAGTTCTATTTTAGAGGCCTATGCATCTGAAGATGGTGACTACTGGAAGGAAGTCGTCTTTAGTGAGATGGATTCCATCTTGGTAAATGAAACTTGGGAGATCACTCATAGTCCTTATGGGTGCAAACCTATAGGATGCAAATGGGTATTCAAGAAGAAGCTTAGGCCTTATGGTACTATCCAGAAGTACAAAGCACGGCTCGTGGCTAAGGGTTATACCCAAAAGGAAGGTGAAGACTTCTTTGATACTTACGCACCTATGGCTCGACTGACCACTATTCGATTACTACTTTCACTAGCCGCCTCACATGGTCTTCTCGTTCATCCAATGGATGTTAAGACTGCTTTCCTAAATGGAGAGTAGGATGATGAAATTTACATGGAACAACCGGATGGCTTTGTAGTAGACGGCCAGGAAGGAAAAGTGTGCAAGTTGCTGAAGTCTCTATATCGACTTAATCAAGCACCCAAGCAGTGGCATGAATAATTTGAAAGAACTTTAATAGTTGCAGGCTTTGTTGTAAACGAAGCCGATAAATGTATGTACTATCGCCATGGTGGGGGTGAGGGAGTTATCCCTTGCTTGTATGTTGATGACATACTGATTTTTGGGACAAATCTGAATGTTATTAAGGAGGTCAAGGAGTTCCTATCTCACTGTTTTGAGATAAAGGGTTTAGGAGTGGCTGATATCATTCTGAACATCAAATTGTTGAGAGACAATGATGGTGGGATTACATTGCTTCAATCTCACTATGTTGAAAAGATCTTGAGTCACTTTCGATATAGTGATTGCAAGACCTCTCCAACACCATATGATGCTAGTGTGCTGCTTCGAAAGAATGGAAGAATTTCTAGAGATCAATGGCAATACTCTCAGATTATTGGCTCGCTTATGTACTTAGCCAGTGCTACAAGACCTGACATCTCTTTTGTTGTTAGCAAACTGAGTTGGTTTGTCTCAAAAGCAGGAGATGTGCATTGGAAAGCTCTAGAGAGAGTTTTGCATTATTTGAAAGGCACTGCAAATTATGGAATTCACTATACTAGACACCCAAAGGTGCTTGAAGGTATAGTGATTCAAACTGTATCTGTGATGCTGATGAGATAAAGGCCACAAGCGGATACATATTCACTCATGGAGGTGGCACTGTTTCTTGGAAGTCTTGCAAGCAAACGATCTTAACAAGGTCAACAATGGAAGCAGAACTTAGAGCACTAGATACAGCTACTGTCGAAGCAGATTGGTTTCCCCGGCTCTTGAATGACTTGACGGTTGTTGAGAAACCTATACCGAGTATCCTTATGAACTGCGACAATCAAATTGTGATCACGAAAGTGAGCTTCTCAAAGGATAACAAGAAGTCATCAAGACACATTCAGAGAAGATTAAAATCTATCAGGAAAATGAGAAAGTCCGGAGTTATTGCATTGGGTTATATCCAAACATCTAAAAATCTGGCAGATCCTTTTACTAAGGGTCTATCACGTAATGTGATAGATAATGCATCGAAGGATATGTGTATGAAACCCACAATATGAGTTGTTCACAGTGGTAACCTATTCTTTGTGATCGGAGATCCCGTGAATTAGATGTGGAAGACAAGCTGTTGGTCAAGTGAGAGGAAAGTATCCTTATCATTGACAATACCACTCCATGAAGATGCAATACTTTCCTGAACTGCATGCCAGGTTGATATACATCTTAATATGTTCTAAGTGACTTATTGAAGCAAAGATGTTGTCCTGCGGAACATCTTTTAAAGAACATACCTATATTAGTATAATTGTTAACATCGCAATCTATGAGAGTATGGTGCTCTCTAGTAAACTCATGAAAGGTCTCGGAGTATGAAACATAAGCTCCACCCGCGGGGAAGTCCCGCGGTAGCCTAGTATCGATCAATGCTCTGTGTGAAGCTAGATTCGCAGAAAACTTATAGTTCAAGGTCTAGTCCACTGTTCAATTTTCTTACTAGTGTAGCATAGAGTTGTAGGTTGAAGTTCAACTTAACAGTCTCAAGTGAAGTATCGGTATATAAAACAGTGTTTTGCAACCAAAGGCAAATATTGTGTGCCTTTGGGATCTGGTGGGGAATTGCTGGAATTTTATCTATTTTGGGCCAACCCAATAATAATTTCAGAAATTCATAATAAATCATAGAGGCCCGCGCAACCCATTCATGAAAGGCAAGAGGTGGAAAAGTTTAGTCCCACATTGCTAGTTTAGTGGGAGTTGGACCTCCTTATAAGGGAGGATGTTTCCACACATGTATGAGCTTGAGAGAAGAGAAACATACACGCGCGCTTCTCCTCATCCTCCGCCCACCTCGCCTCGTCACGACGCACCACGGGTAGCGGGAATGAGACAAGCCAAACTAAATGTTTGCCGCACAACTGGTATACGAAATGTCACTCGGAAGCCCAACATTTTGTTGTAGTGGAAATTGAACATGAACGCTGCACATGTCTGTTCGTTTCGTCTCCCTTGTTCTCTTCGGCTCGTGTCACTGGCCTCTCGCCTCCTTCTCTTGCACCTATAAAAGTTAGGTTCCTCCTCTCCGGAGAGATGCATCAGAACTTCCTCTCACTACCGGTTCCATTCTCTGTGCTGCTGCTACATTCTTCCCCATCCCGAGTTGCGGCATGCACCGTAGATTAGGACAGTAGGCCTACGAAACTCCATCTCTTCGAGTCCTGTACGGGAGAATAGTGATAAGGTTTTTGGGGAGCGCTCAACGCGACTACTGGCTTCCATCATGGACATCGACGACCACTTCCCGGACGACGACTTCTTCCCGACGTCGACCACCTCTTCGGTAAAATGGCTACTGACAACGCCAACACGAAACCTATTGATGTTGTTGCAACTTAGTACGTGCTCCAATTCCTTTTGTTTGAGTTCCTACCGCAACTTCTTGCTCTAGTTTCTCTTCTAGATATGTTCCGTTTCTATTCATCTTTCCGTATGCCTTCTTGCGTGTATAGAAGGGCTCTATATATGTTCTCTTCTAGATCGTATGTGCACATGTCTTTCGATGTCTCATCATTATATTACCTGCCTTGTTTCATCTCTATTGTGATAGTCATGTTTTATCTACCTTTTCTGTTAATAAAATCCTAGGGTAAATTGCTCACAATTCCAACATAAAATCCAAGGATAACAATGCTTGATGTATTGCTTTATGCCTAGCTAAGGGCGTAAAACAATAGCGTTTGTTGGGAGGCAACCCAACGAATAAAATATTTTGCTTTTTCTTTCTGTTATTTTTATTTTCCATTATTTTCTTCTGTTTTGAATTGGTTTTATATATTTTAATTACTGTTTGTGCCAACTTAGACATTTGGGATGATACGGATGCTTGTGAATGCAATACTGTGAAAAACAGATACTTTGATGCCAAGTACAGGAATTTTATAAATTCATCAGAGCGTCGAATGTGTATGCATTTTTTACATGTGATTTATATACAAATTATCCACGTTTTCCTATTTTTTCAGAATTTTTGGAGTTTCAGCAGTATGACTTTTCGACATATTGCTACAGAATGTTCTGTTTTTGATAGATTATGTTTTTGTTGCATTGTTTGCCTATTTTGATGAATCTATGGATTGTATCGGGGGTGCAAGCCATGGCAAAGTTAGAATACATTACCTATAATGTAATTGTAAAATTTTAATGGGTTTTCAACAGTACTTATAGTAGTAATTTGCTTGGTTATACTAATGTATCTCACGAAGGGTTTGTTAAGTTTTGTGTGATTGAAGTTTTCAAGCTTTGGGTGTGACTTGGATGGATGAATGAATGAAGAGATGCAAAATCCAAAGATTGGGGATGCCCAAGGCACCCCAACGTAATATCTTAGGATACTCAAGCATCTAGGCTTGGGGATGCCCCGGAAGGCATCCCCTCTTTCTTCTAACGACTATCGGTAACACACTTGAGACTATATTTTTATTCGTCACATGATATGTGTTTTGCTTGGAGCGTCTTGTATGATATGAGTCTTTGCTTCTTAGTTATTTACCATCATCAACTCTATACAAATTTTCTTGATATGGCCTCACATCATCATAATTTGTTAGAATTGCTTCTTGTTGCTTCACTTAAATTTGTTAAGCAAGGCAGTTGCTCTAGTCCTTCACTTATATCTTACTGAGCATGGTGGTGCGGTTTTTTTAATAAGCTTGTTCTCATGCTTCACTTATATCGTTTTGAGAATGCTATATGTTTTGAATAAACTTTTTCTCTTGCTTCACTTATATCTTTTGTAGAATGTTAGAAAATTTTGAAGAAATCCACTCTCTTGCTTCACTTATATATTTTTGAGAGTGTGAAAATAGTCTTGGTAATTGGTACAAGATATGATGCTTGGTCCCTTTGTGATGAATATTCAAGTAGAAAACTAGCATACAAAAATTTTATGGGTCATGAAAAACTTGATTCTTTGTAACAGTTTTGAGATATCTAGATGATGATATGTGAATTATGTTAGTGAGTCAATTATGCTCTAGTATGAATATTGATGTTAAGGTTTATGATTCTCTATGCAATCACAAAAAGTCAATAGTTATGCAATGTAGTTGTATCCTACTTGTTGTGTTTTTTCGATGTTGGTTATGTTTTATGTATGCATGTGCATCATTATGATTTTCTAGTTGGGTGCTTCTCAATCCTTTTGCTAGCCTTCATTTGTACTAAGCGGGAATACTGCTTGTGCATCCATTATCCTTAAACCCCATTTTGCCACTTGTGTCCACCATGCCTACCTATATGAGGTATTTCATTGTCGTTCCAAGTAAATTGTATGTGCCATCTCTTAAAAAATCTCAAAAACATTTTCTCTTTTACATGCATGTATCGCTCATGAAGCAGTGAGGGGTGGCCAATATTTTTTGTGTTCGATATGTCATTCTCACAATGAGTGTTTATTCACTTGTCATTGCACGAGAGTGTGGCGGTAAAAGGGATGCCTAGTCCCAAAAATAAATGGAATGTGATGGTATGGAAGGCACCCGTGAATTCAGTTAGCCATGGATTGTAAAAAGTAATTCCAAGAGCGAAAAAAAATATTCTCTTGAATGTCACAATAGAAATACCAAAGTCTTGATGACACTGAAATGATGACGAGTCATAGAGATACAAAAAATATTTACTTTCTGTTTGGGAACCGCCTATGATGTATCCAATGTGATAAGTGTTGGGAACCTTAAGCCGTTCTCGTTGACGAGGAAAGCATGCCACCCAAAATATATTTTCCATCTCTTTTAAAACTTGAACTCTGGCACCTGTGTAAATCAATGCTTCCCTTTGCGAAGGGGCTTCCTATTTAATTTTTTATGTTGAGTCTCATCCTTCTCTTTCAAAGCACCAACTAGGGGGTCATGTGGTCATGTGTGTGCATGGAGTATGATTGATATTCGAGCGTGTATCATGAATGGATCAATGATTGAACATAATGGCCTAGGGATAATTTATTTTAGCATTATTATTTTGAAAGGCATGGTTGCTTGTTAGCATCACTTGAGTATCTACGTATTCATGTCAAATATAGATTATTGCTTTGAATCATCTAAGTCCTCATGTCTATCTGTGAAAATAACTTGAAGTATGTTGCGTAGCATTCCACAATCAAAAATATTTTTGATCTCTTTCCTACTCGAGGACGAGCAGGAGTTAAGTTTGGGGATGCTTGATACATCTCCAACGTATCTATTATTTTTGCTTGTTTCATGCTATGATATTATTATTCTTGGATGTTTTTATTATCATTTTATAACTTTTATATCATTTTTGGGGACTAACCTATTAACTTAGTGCCAAGTGTCAGTTCTTGTTTTCTGCCCTGTTTGGTTTCGTAGGAAATCAATATCGGATAAGATCAAATCTCCCAAAACTTTTTCAGGATATCTTAATGGAGATAAGGATTACCTCGAAATTGGAGGCCAAGGAAGATCTTGTCAGAGCATCCCACACAACACGAGGGCCTGCCCCATGGAGGGGAGCTGATGTTGTGTGGGCCCATCCACACTCCCGTTGCCTTACCCCCTCCACTATAAATTCAGCAATATTCCAAAACTCTCCAGGGAGTCCACGAAATACTATTTTCACCGCTGCAAGCCTCTGTTCTCACAAGATCCCATCTGGAGGCCTTCTCCGGTAGTCTGTCGGAGGGGGAACTCATCATGGAGGGGGCTCTACATCAACCTTGCCGCCTCTGCGATCATGCGTGAGTATTTCACCATAGACCTACGTGTCCGTAGGTAGTAGCTAGCTCTCTCTCTCTCTTTGTATCTCAATACAACGGTCTCCATGATCTTCATGGAGATCCATTCAATATAATGACTTTGTGCTATGTGTTTGTTGGGATCCGATGAATTGTGAGTTTATGATCAGATCTATCCTTGTTTTATTTGAGTTCTTTGCTGATCTCTTTTATGCATTATTTAGTATAGCCTCGTATTTCATCTTCGAAGTTTTGGTTTGGTTTGGCCAACTAGATAAGATATTCTTGCAATGGGAAGAGGTGCTCGGTAATGGGTTCGATCTTGCGGTGTTCAGTCCTAGTGACAGAAGGGGAGTTGATACACATGTCTTGTTGCTATTAAGGATAACAAGTTGGGATGAATTCTTATATGTTTTTTTCTTGACTACATCATGTCATTGTTCTTAATGCATCACTTCATTCCTATGAACTTAGTAACTAGATGCATGCTAGATAGTAGTCGATGTGTGAAGTAATAGTAGTTGATGCGGGCAGGAGTCGGTCTACTTGATTTGGATGTGATGCCTATATCATGATCATTGCCTTAGATAGCGTCATAACTGTTTTCTTTTCTATCAATTGCCCAACAATAATTTGCTTACCCACTGTATGCTATTTTCTTGAGGGAGATGCCACTAGTGAATCCTACGGCCCCCGGGTCTACTTTTATTATAATATCAATCTCGTTTACTTATACAAAAATACCAAAAATACTTGCTGCACTTTTTTATATTTTACTTATTTATCCATCTATCAATCTATCATATATCATTTAATCTCGTTTCTTGACCGTCGAGAGATTGACAACCTCTCGTATGTGTTGGTGCGAAGGTTTGCGTTGTGTGTGGAGGCGTCGGTGTTGCTTGGTTCTTCTACTGGATTGATAACCTTGGTTTCTTAACTGAGGGAAATACTTACTCTACAGTGCTGCATCATCCTCTCCTCTTCGAGGATAAAAATCCAACGCAGTTTAAAAGTAGCAATCCCTGCTTGCAGAAAGTAGACGGAACAAACTTGTGAGCCTTCAAATACTCGTGGGGCACTGGATTGTACATGTTAGGCATAGTGTTGTGATTCATGTTTGGCTCGGAGTACACATCCAAGTCACCCTCTTGGGATTTAGGAGCACCAATGATCATAGCCCACTCCTCCACAGTTGACTCACACATGTGACCTTTAGTCATCCATACAATCCTACAATGTGGATAAAACTGTGGAGTATAGTAGAATTGCATGGTCATCTCATCATTCCAGGTAGTCATATCTTTGCCGAAAAAATCTTCAATGTCAATTTCCCTGAAGTTCTCTCTCACATGAGGGAAGATATCCTTATGTTCCTTGATGTAATCCCAGTCCACATATCTCATGTCACTGACTGCAAGACTCTTGTCCAATAGCACTGTCTCTTAGAAATCTTGTTTCTCATTGGTGTGAAAATGAGTATCAATAGTTGTTCTCCTCCTAAGAGCAATAGGGTCTGTAGTTCTCCACTTTCTGAGAACTTTATCCCTTCTCTTCTTCATGTCTTCAACAGCTGGATGAGCATCATTGGGCAGTGGCAAATGAGGTCTCAACTTCCCCAGCACAGAAATATCTTCTTCCCCCTCTGCACCATCTCTGGATGTAGAGTCCTTGTTCTTCTATGCTGCAGGTATATCCCTCATACTCTTCTTGGGAGCTACTGGCTTCTTAGACTTAGGAGCGGAAGGCTTTGTCTTGGATGCAGACCCGCTGGGCATTGCATCTGTCATAAGCTTCTTCTTCTTGGAAGAAGGTGGATTGCCAGATTCCTCTTTATATTCTTCCTCAACAGCTTCTGCTGGATCTTCATACATGGAAGTTGGCCTTCCAACAACATCACAACTCTCTTCCTGGCTCTCTTCTACCCTGGCTTCTTAGCCTATTTGGAAGAGGGGTTCTCAAGGGTAAGTTTCATCACTTGTTGACCTGCCCCTGGAGCTCTCATAGAATCAGTCCTCACATACACCTTTCTCAAAGTTTTCTTCACTGTGACCCTCTCCTTTTGATTTTGGGGAATGCTTTCTTCTGGAATAAAGTCAGCATCCTCCTCATCAGAATTCTACTTCTTCCTCGACCTGGTAGCTGCCTTGGGCATATCATGGGACCTTGGAGTACGTGGGTCTGAAAATGTCCTCTCGGGGGTAGTGCCTGAGTCCATTTCCACACTCGGCTCTCTTGAAACATTCTAGCTATTCTACGAACCCTACATATTGACAAGCAATCAAGCAAACAAGGTGACCCTTTGAATAGAAGTAGAAGACAGGAGCGGATGAGCATCACAAAATGTAGAATTTTCCAAATTTTCGAACTCAAAATATTAAGTTTAACTTTCTGCAAAAAGGGATTTCGGTTCCACCGAGTCAAAAAATTTGGAACCACTAAGACAGACAACCTACTTCACAAAAACTTGGCACACTTTTCGATTCCACTGAAAAGAGTAACTCGGTTTCATCGAGATTGTTCTCAACAACCCAAGACTAAAATCGGTCAGACCGATTTTTCTGACTCGGTGACACCGAGGTTCAGTTTTGTGGATGGTGAATGCTAAAATTTCTTCGTTCTCTAATCTAATGGAATATTTTTGGATATGAACATTTCAATCATGGAATGAAGATGAAGTAAACCTATTTGCGCAAGATTTGTATTGGAGAGTGCAAAGAGGGCCGAAACCTAACCCTAACTTGGTGAAGGTCTCGCAAGAACGACGATGACGGATGAGATTCCCGTCGTCGGCGAGCAATACTACGGTGAGGGCGCACCGGATATGAAGGCAATGTCCTGAGGACGAGGGCTCAGCAGCGAGGAGGTTTGATAACCCACAAGTATATGGGGTTGCAATAGTTATCGAGGATAGTGTATTCAACCCAAATTTATAAATTCGACACAAGGGGAGCCAAAGAATATTTTCAAGTATTAGCAACTAAGTTTTCAATTCAACCACACTTGGAGATTTTGTATCTGTAGCACAGTAATACGATAGTTTTAATAACAATGGTAACAATAGCAGCAGTAACGATAATAGTAGAAGTAGTAATGGCAACAGTAGTAACTTAGCAAGCACAATATGTGGAAAACTCATAGGCACTGGATCAGTGATATTGCTGGATAATATTCATCATATAACAGTCACAACATATGGCGACACGGAACTAGCTCCCGTTCATCGATATAATGTAGGCATGTATTCCATAAATAGCCATACGTGCTTATGGAAAAGAAATTGCATGACATCTTTTGTTCTACCCTCCCGTGGCAACGGGGTCCATAAGAAAAGTAAGGGATATTAAGTCCTCCTTTTAATAGAGAACCGGAAAAAACCTTAACACATATTGAATACATGAACTCCTCGAACTACGGTAATCACCGGAAAGAATCCCTATTATTGTCACTTTGGGGTATGCGGATCCTGACACGTAGTAGGTGTATATAACTTGCAAGATCGAATCAAGAACATAGATATAATGGTGAAAACATAAATGGTTCAGATCTGAAATCATGGCACTCGGGACCTAGTGACAAGTATTAAGCATAAGAAAGTCATAGCAACATCTATCTCCAAACATAGTGGATACTAGAGATCAAGCCCTAACAAAACTAACACGATTACACGATGAATCTCATCCAGATCTTCATCGACCAGCAAGCCTACGAAGGGATTAGTCACTCCGAGTGGAGAGCATCATGGAATTGGCGATGGAGGAGGGTTTGTGATGATGAAGACCGAACATTCCCCTATGCGGAGCCCCAAACGGACTCCAAATCAGGCCTCACGATGACGAATAGGAGGTGGCGGCGACTCCGTATCATGAAACGTGATGAAACTTCCTCTCTGATTTTTCTCGGAAAATAGGATTTTATAGCGCTGGAATTAGGGTCAACGGAGCCATGTGGGCCCCACTAGACACCAGGCCGTGCCATTGGGCCTCGCATGCCGTGATGTCTAGTGGGTGCATGTGGCCTCCCCTCTAGTGAGTCTTGCTTCTGGAAATTATCTTTTATTCCATAAAAATTTTCCAAAAAGTTTTGTTTGATTCCGAGAACTTCTCTTTCTACACAAAAACAACACCATGGTAGTTCTGCTGAAAACATCGTTAGTCCAGGTTAGTTTCGTACAAATCATGCGAATTAGAGTCTAAATCAAGAGGAAAAGAGTTATGAAAGGTAGATACGATGGAGACGTGTCAACTCCCACAATCTTCACCCATTACTTGTCCTCAAGCAATTTAGTTAACAAACAGAAAGTGATAAAGAAAACTTTTACGAACTCTTTTGTTCTTGTTTACATATACATGCTTAGAGAGCACCCAGGTTTTCAGCATAAATCATGACTAATCATATCAACAATAACCCTTAGAAACTATATTAGCTCATATCCATGGCATAATCAACTAGCGAGCAATAATAAGATAGCCCAAACATCAACACTTTGTAAAAACAATCATTATATAATATGACAATGATTTTATATCGCTATCCCTTTCTGAGAGCACAAAACATAAATGCACAACACCTCCAAAGTTCACACAGCGAGTAGACATTGTAATTCATGGTAAAAGCGATTTAGTCATGCTGCAAACAACGATTAACTAGACTCAAAGCATGAGAATGAAATTCGTCCTCTTAGGTCTGGTGCTTATTTGAGAAGGTGATGACTCAAAGTAAAAATAAAATAACATGAACGTAAATAGGAAGTCCCATCACAGAGGGAAATAGTGAAAATAAGAGATCAATTATTTTGGGAGGTGCACCCTTCCTGTCAATGTTACGACTAAGAGTTAACTATATCTTCCATGCTAAACAAATTAGCAGGGGTTCCCAAGCGGTAAAAGTAAAGGTTTGACCCCCTCCACAAATCAAACACACTCCACAGCTAGCCGAATCCACGGGTGACGTCCATACCAACAACAATCCAGGGGGTAGTTTTCTTTATTTGCGATTTATGATCCGGTAACGGAAGTCCCTTTTACCAGCCCCTCTTGTGCAAGGATGAGTGAATAAACACTCATCATGAGAATAACCCGCTTAGTATGGAAGATATTGATCTCCCTATGTGGCTCCATGAGCAGTTGAGGCATACAAAATTCAAAAATTCATTCGAAATATTCGAGGTGGCACATGCAAATTTACTTGGAATGGCAGGGTGATACCGCATATAGGTACATATGGTGGACTCATATGGGATAACTTAGTTTCAGGGATTTTGATGCACATGTAGCATTCCTTCTTAGTACATGCGAAGGCTAGCAAATAGGTTGGGAAGCGACAAGCTAGAGAACAAAGACGGTCATGAACATCCTTTATGAATAATTATAATTGCACAATAGCATGAGTAGGATATAAACACCATGAACATAAATATCATGGAGGCTATGTTGGTTTTGATTAACCTACATGCGTGAACAAGCGCCAAGTTAAGCCACTCGAACATTTAGAGGAGGATACCATATCATCATACTACATCACAAGCATGTTAGTGCATGTTGACATACAAGATAAATCATTATCCACCACTAGCTACTTACACATGGCATGAACAACTATAATCTCTAATTGTCATTGCAAACATGTTCAGTCATAATACACTAAATTATGGATACTTGTCTAAACATATTTACAAAAACAAAAAGAAGTTGAGTTCATACCCGCTTTTCTTTGCCACAGTCACTTCATCAAGTGTTGTCATCATTGCCTTTCACTTGCATGACCGAACGGTATGAAAATAATAATGGTGCAAGAGTGACGTGGACTAAGCCGAAATCTGCAACATTTTATTCAAAAGGAGAAAACAAAGTAATATGGGCTATTTATTAGATAAATAACAATGCATATGAAAGCCACTTAATATTTTCATCATGGTCCTCCCCTTGGGTATAACTCAAAGAAGGGAAAACAAATTCAGAGAAACAAACTAAAATATTTTTGGAGTTTTTAGTTTTTTCAAGAATAAAGCAAATTAAAGAAGGAAAAACTAAAACGAGAAAAACTATATACGCGGGAAAACACCCAACAAGTAAAAGAAGAATAGGGAAATCTTTTTTGGTTATCTGCAAGTTTTTCAAACACACAAGAAGAAAGCAAGAAAATAAATCTAACAAGGATAGCACCATGCAAGAGTGTAAACACCGACAACTAGAATAGCAAGCATGAATGTAAAGTCGGTGGAAACACGTTATCACGCCCAAGATGCGACCCTATCCTCAATTTGGCACGAGGGCCTCGTCAGGGATAGAAGCGCATCTCGTCATGTCGCAAGAATGGATATCGTTACAAGTACATGTACTGAAAAGAAGAGATATATAATAGAATTGGCTTACACTCGCCACAAGCTACGTGAGAGCCACAACAGTACAGTACATATACATCAAGAGTAAGAGCAGGGTCCGGCTACGGACGAAAACAAACGAGAAAAGAAGAACAACGTCCATCCTTGGTATCCCAGGCTGCCGGCCTGGAACCCATCCTAGATCGATGAAGAAGAAGAAGAAGAAGAAGAAGCAACTCCAAATGAACAATCAACGCGCTCGCGTCAAGTAACCTTTACCTGTACCTGCAACTGGTGTTGTAGTAATCTGTAAGCTACAGGGGACTCAGCAATCTCATTTCCAAAGGTATCAAGACTAGCAAAGCTTAATGGGTGAGACATGGTTAAGTGGTGAGGTTGCAGCAGCGGCTAAGCATATATATTTGGTGGCTAACTTACGAGTAAAAGAAATAAGAGGGGTAAGATCTACGCATAACGGACGTGAACTACTGATGATCAAATGAATGACCCTGAACACCTACCTACATCAGACATAACCCCACCGTGTCCTCGATCGGAGAAGGAACTCACGAAACAGACAGTCACGGTTACGCACACAGTTGGCATATTTTAATTAAGTTAACTTCAAGTTATCTAGAACCAGTGTTAAACAAAGTTTCCACATTGCCACATAACCGTGGGCACGGATTTCCGAAAAGATTTAACCCTACAGGGGTGCTCCAACTAGTCCATCCAAATTACCACAAGCCGCATATAAATCCACAATCACGAAGCTCGCGATCTCGTCGGATTCCCTAGTGGAAAACCTCAACTCTGAGATTACCCAAAGCATCACCAGAATCCCAATGCACAAGATATTCCGTCAAAGGTAAAACTAATCCAGCAAGGCCACCCGGTGTGTCGACGATCCCGTTAGGAGCCGCGTATCTCGTTCTCTGGACACACCGTCTATGCATAGTGGATGGGAACCAAACCTCGAGTTGCCCCGTGGTGGCACCGCCGACTGCTAGGTGGGTGGAACAACACTCATGAGGAGCATTGGCCCGGGGGTTTATTAAATTATCCTCGGGTTAATTACTCCCTATGCGGTTCATTAGTTATTAGGCAAATGTAGTACCAAAGTTGGGCCTTGCCAGGCCAGCTTTAATCGAAAATGAATTATCAAGGGGGTCCCCATAACAACCCCGATCGTGTTAGGAGCACTCAATTATGGAACATAACACCGGTAGCCGAAACTAAGGGGGCAACGGTGGAACAAAACACCAGGCTAGAAAGGCCGAGCCTTCCACCTTTTACCAAGTGTATAGGTGCATTAAATTAAATAGCAATTAATATGGTGATAATACAAGGAACCCATGTTATTACATGGAAGCAACTACACCTGCAACTAGCAACGCTAACAACAGGGTTAAGCAAGCAGTAACATAGCCAATTAGTGGTTTGCTAGGTCGAACAGGTTGAAGGTTTTCATGGCATTGTTGAGAGGCTGATATTTAACATGTGGTAGGCAACGAGACATAATCGATAGAAACGGTAAAACTAGCATGGCAATGATAGTAATGGTATCTCGGGAAATGGTCATCTTGCCTGAGATCCCGCTTGGAAGAAGAACAACTCCGAGAAGTCGGCGAACCAACGTAGTCGAACGGGTCCTCATATTCCGACACGCTTGCGGGACTCTATCAAGATGGAGCAAATCGGAAACAAATATGAACACAGATATTCACCACACGATGCACAACATGATGCACAACCTACTATGATGCATGATCAGTTCAACATGCAAGGGGATGGCATGGCAATTCACCTCACGCAAACACTACACATTAAATGAAGCTCGATATGGAACGAGTGGCATATCAACGAAACTCCACGTTTAATTATTTAATTCACTCCCGATTATTTACATGCGATATTAAATGTTGTTGACATGGCAAGGGGTGAAGCGATGGTCCTACATGGCATCCTAGACGGGTAACATGTGAAACATAGATCAGAGCTACGTCACAAGAAACATGCAACTCAAGATTATATGCCATGAAGGCGTCATGCATGCAAGTTCAAACATCACGGGCAAGAAGAGAAAGAAACATGTGTCGCCACGCCGAGCGAGAGGGAACCATGGAGGCAAACCAGAAACGATGCCACGGCAACGTTCCTATCCCGATAACTCATTGAGATATCGTGCCAACGTATAGGAAGCTTGTGTGACAACGCAAAAAAAGATGGGGAGATCCCGGTTACCGGGTTCCCATGTGTTGAGGGCGCGAAGAAAGAGAGACAACGTGCAATGGGAAACATACGGCGCATACATACAGACATCTCATACATCACATGCACCCGGTCATGACACGTTCCAACGGTATACCTTCGAAGCGTGCGAATCGGAGGGGTTCGGTTCGTAGAGGACGTCGTGGAAGTCGTGGAAGTCGTGGTATACGGTCTCGTCGATGGTAGTCGTTCGCTCGGCGTCGGAAGACGGGTCTTCGGCGATGGTAGTCGAACACGTTTCGAAGACGGTCTAGGTCGTCGAGGACGTAGTTGTACACGCGATCTTATCGGTTCCATGAAGGAGGGGATGGTGCTCGCGGCAACGGCAAGCGGCAGCGCAAACAAGCAACATCAGGCAACTGCAACAATAACCTAGCGGCATCGTCGGCAAGCAGCAGCCTGCAACAACTACAGCAACTAGCAATAACTAGCTATAGCAGCTAGCAAAAGCAACTAGCCTACGCAAGAGCAACAACAACACACAACACAAGCTAGCAAGCAACGCTAGCATCATCTAGCCTCGGCTAGCAGCAAAGCAGGCTACAGCTAGCAACTACAGCAGCTACAACATCTTCAAATCGGCAGCAACAGGGGCAGCTAGGCATAACAAGCAACGGCAAGCAACTACAGCAAACTAACTAGCAGCAGCATCTACAACAGCAGCAGCAAAAACGCAGCAGCTACAGCAAGCTAGCAAGCACGGCCAGCAACTAGCTCACAGCAACCGCAAGGCATAGCAAGCCTCAGCAACAAGAAGCATGGCAAGAAGCAGGCAAGGCAAAGCAAGGCATCAGCTACAGCACCAGCAAGCACGCAGCATAGCAAACAGCAGCAGGCTCGGCAGGGGAACAAGTGCGGCGCGGTGCAGGCAGAGCACGTCGGGCTCGTGGGAACGGTGAGCTTGGCGGGGAATGAGGCGAGGCGAGGGCGAGGGGCGGCCTGGAGGCGAGGCCGGCAGGGCGCGAGAGATGGCGGCTGTGGCCACGGCGAGGCACAGCAGCAAGCAACGGCGCGGTATGGGGGCTCAGGCACCCCGGGGCTGGTCGGGCGACGGGCGAGAGGCGACTACCTGGGAGCAGGGAGGCGGCGACCGGCACGGATAAGGCGGGGCGGCGTCTTAGGAGGCCTGCAGGCGGCGCGGGGACGACACTGGCGGGGAGAGGGAGGTGCCACGGCGGGCACGGGTGACGGTGACCTGCTCGGGCAGTCGCAGGCGTTGGGGATGTGCGGCGGGGCAGCGAGCTGCTGGCGTGCAGGGACGGCTAGGGCAGTGGAGGAGGGCGCCGGGGAGGCGTAGGCGGCGGTGCAGAGGGAATCGGGTAAGGGGGAGGAGACGAGAGGGGCTGCGCTGCGGGAGGAAGAGGGAATCGGGGGAGGAAGAAACGAGAGAGATGGGGGTCGGCTGAGGCGCTAGGGCAGGGGGGTCTGGGCCTCGGCCTTGGCCAGGCTTGCTCTCTCCCTCTCTCTTATTTTTTACTTCAAAAACAGAAAGCTTACACAAAAGAAAAACGTTTAACAAAAATAAAAAAATGCTTTTGCTCCTTTGAAAAATTAAACCCCAACTATAAGAAATAGATTGGGCTTTTAAAAGAATAAGATGAAACCTTTTGAAGAAATAATAAAAACCTTTTTTTATAAAAGAATAAAATCAAGCCCCTTTTAGAAATAAAAATGCAACTCTAGTTGAAATGAAGCAAAAGAAGAAATAAGAGAAAAAACCAAGGGGTTGCCCCCACCTTTTAACAAAAGGAGTTTTAAAAGAAGAGGATTTTTAAAAGGGGTTAAAACGGAAACTTTTACGCAACCCCAAAACAAATAAAAGAGAAGAGAGGAGGGGAGTGACTATCGTACTAAGACTTGGAGAGCACTTGAAGCACACACACTGAAAACACCACACGCGACAGACGATGCAAGATGCCATGCATGATGCAACGATGCAAACTAAATGATGATGCCACGAAATAAAATAACCACACGACGGAAACGGAAATAAAGGGGAATCTTCTGGGGCATCAAGATCGGGCTGTCACAACTCTCCTACACTACAAGAGGATCTCGCCCCGAGATCCAAGAATGAAAGGGGGAGAGGATGAGAAGAACACGAGGTAAAAACTTAGTCGCTTCTTTGACAAACGAGTGACACCAACAATCCTTGAAGGTTGCAAAGAGATGAGTACTGATATAAAAACAAGAAAGAATTGAAGAAAAATTGCGGCAGCACTTCGGTAGGAAAATGGGACCGAAAATTCGATAAGAAGAGAGAATTAGACAATATACATAACAAACAACTAAATAGAACAAGGGAACAGCATGATCTTGATAGAACAAGATGGTAGACCCAAAAGAGCAACATCACAATGCCTCCTGAACAAGAGAATATGAACTAGCTCAAGCGGAAGAAGAGAATGAAGAAAAGAATGACAACTATCATTACAATAGAATTGAAGAGCCTCCGGATAGAGAATTGACGTAGCAATTGGAAAACCAACAACGAAGAAGAAGACAGTAGTGGGCTTATGAAGATCATCTCAACATATATGAGGTGACAACCAACCACTAAAAGAAACAAGGATAGATTGGGAGCAACAAGATATGAACACTTCTTTCACCAAGAGGATATTTTGAGAACTTGGATCAATGATAAACACCATAATGGCCACAATCCTAAGGAAAAGCTTTAGGTGAAGTCTAAACCAAGATAGCTCAACAAAGAAATCATGGGTTGAAAATATCTCATGATCAAAGAAATGGTGGATTTAGTTATCTCATTCTTGAAAGTAAAACTCTTCGAGGCTCCTACACTAACAATAAAGCTATAATACCAACTCAAAGGATAAATGAAGAACAATTGCACATTGAAATGCAAGAGAAAGGATACTTGAGGTACTCCAACACGAATCTTGAAGAACACTTGAGAATGAAACACATCCTTGAAGAACCAGCATGACGAGCCTCTGTATCAAAAGGATGATGCAAGATATGAAGGTAGAAAAGAATTAGATTGAAGCCTTGCAAAGTCTTCGATGAAGCTTCACGATGAGATACTTGAGAAAACTTGGAACTCCGGAAAAGAAAAGATAAGAACACTTCAGAAAAGAATTGATATCATGAGCCACTCCGGAAGAAGAATTGAAATCATTTGATGAAACAAGAATAAGAATTATGTTATGCTGATCCTTCATCAAGTTTAATTGATGACAAGAAACGGATTAAGCATACAACTTATTCCTCTTGAAGAATCTTGAAGAGACACAGAGATAAGCACCACTTGAGGCATAATTGAAGGAAGCACCGGTAAGAATTCACAATTGAATGGAAATACCAAGAATTAATGGGGATACATGAGAATGAAGAGATCATGATCCACCTGAGAGAAAATTTAAACATGACACCAGGATAATTGAGAGACGAACGAAGAGACAACAATGGAGAAGAATTAGAGAACGAAAGCTGAAAGCTGAGAACGAAGAAGTCTTCTGAAATGATGGCCTTCAGAGGAACAAGAAATAAAAACAACTCAAAAATGCACCGAATAGCAAGAAAGGGATTACTCATGACTGACAACAATTAAGATGATGGCACAAAGCTGAAATGATGAATTTGCAAGACAATGAACAAAGATTTGAGAGAAACACTCCTTTGGTCTTCAAAGAAGAGAATGATGAGAAGAACACCACCAAGAATTAATGAGACACTCCGGCATAAAGAAGAATGAAATGTTGAGCCAAATATGAGAATTAATTCTAATAGGTCTTGGAGAAGGGATATGACTAATGAAATACATACTTACGACACAGTTGAAAAGAATTAGGGATCTCCGGAAAAGAGTACAAGAGCCAGATAAGATCCTGGGAAAAACCTGTGGGTTATGGGCCCACTCAAATAAACCACCATTGAAAAGATTACTTGGAAGATAGATATTGCACCGATAAAATAAAACTGGATGAGGTTAGCACCTCGAAATAATTAAAAGAATTGAAAACACGAAACTACTGAGATAAATTCAACGCTCTGTATAGAAAAGAGAGGAATGAATAACAAGAAGACTGATAAGAATTTCCAATACCGGAAAGAATTGAAAGATGAATAGGATATGATGACACGGATAGCTGAATTAAATTCACCGGTGAGGATGACAAGAATGAACAAATATGACACGAATCTCCTGAGAATCTTCACAATGAATCACCGGTTAAGAGAGAAAAGAACAGACAAAGGAAGCACAATGAAAAGAAAACTCTTGGATGAAAATTGAATCACTGAAGAAAAGGGTGGGAGGACGGGGAAAACAAAGATAACTTGGGACAGATGAGACAACTCCGAAAAGAATTGAGAGAATGATCTACCACAATTAGAGAGATTGAACTCGGTGAAGAGAAGCACACCAGTTTAATGGAATTGATACGATGACTCCGGTTAACAAGAATTGATAAGACGATTGATTAAGCAAAAGGATTAGCACTCTCATAAAAATATGAGAACAACACTTAGTAAAGATCTGAAATCACCACTTGACATCAAAGCAACTCGAATTACCATAATCAACAAGACAAAGGGATGAGGCTTATGAAACAAGCCAGAACAAACTCATGAGAAAGATTTCGTCCGATATTTTCGTGGACAGGATCGCACGGGATCGAACCTTACAGTAGCCATCAAATGCAAGGTAGTGCACCCAACATATGAAGCGTCCCCGAGTTGTAGCAAGCTACAAGGACTCTTTAAGACACAACGAGAACCGCTGTAAGTCGACCTTCAACAAACGAATCCACTAGATGTCGAACCCCAACCTAACATCATGCATTTGTTGGAAGATTGTCCTATAAGCAACTACTTGAATTCCCACCTAAGAATTCCTGAAATATCTGGTCATGCAATCTGGTACACGGATACAAGGAGTAATAATCACACAACTGCTAAACTAACCCGTCACCTGTATCACATCCGTCAACACACAAGAAGAATCTCGGACGTTCATCTACTACAGACCCTCGTGATCACAACGATACAAAGTATGGCAGTACTCCCGAACAATCTGCACCAGTACTGGGGACATCAGGGTTAGCTCGCCACTACTAGTATTGAAGCAATTACGAACATCCTTCGTTCTGAGATACTAAGAAATATGAATGATAACGATGTGCTCGAGAATCCCCTGGAGCTCAACTCCCTGGAAGAAAAACAAGTCAGACAGGAGGCACCAAGACAGAACTCCGGCACATCGGCATCACATAGATCCCAAGAATATCCACGTGATCCTAAAAAAAATTGAGTGAGAAGAGGAGTACAATAAATTATTACGTCAGGATTCCTCACCAGAGCATAGAAGAGGAGAAAATAATAATCCTACTCTCTGATATATAACTAGACTAAAAGTAGTTTTTCACTAGACTCGACTCGGCCAAGTTTGATCAATCAAGGGGGCTCCTAGGTCGGTACTGCTCTGATACCAACTTATAACGTCCAAGATGCGACACTATCCTCAATTTGGCACGACGGCCTCATCAGGGATAGAAGCGCATCTCGTCATGTCGCAAGAATGGATATCGTTACAAGTACATGTACAGAAAAGAAGAGATATATAATAGAATTGGCTTACATTCGCCACAAGCTACCTCAGAGTCACAATAATACTGTACATATACATCAAGAGTAAGAGCAGGGTCCGGCTACGGACGAAAACAAACGAGAAAAGAAGAACAATGTCCATCCTTGCTATCCCACGCTGCCGGCCTGGAACCCATCCTAGATCGATGAAGAAGAAGAAGAAGAAGAAGAAGAAGAAGTAACTCCAAATGAACAATCAACGCGCTCGCTTCAAGTAACCTTTACATGTACCTGGAACTGGTGTTGTAGTAATATGTGAGCCACAGGGGAGTCAGCAATCTCATTTCCAAAGGTATCAAGACTAGCAAAGCTTAATAGGTGAGACATGGTTAAGTGGTGAGGTTGCAGCAGCGGCTAAGCAGATATATTTGATGGCTAACTTACGAGTACAAGAAATAAGAGGGGGAAGATCTACGCATAACGGACGTGAACTACTGATGATCAAATGAATGACCCTGAACACCTACCTACATCAGACATAACCCCACTGTGTCCTCGATCGGAGAAGGAACTCATGAAAGAGACAGTCACAGTTACGCACACAGTTGGCATATTTTAATTATGTTAACTTCAAGTTATCTAGAACCAGTGTTAAACAAAGTTTCCACGTTGCCACATAACCGCGGGCACGACTTTCCGAAAAGATTTAACCCTGCAGGGGTGCTCCAACTAGTCCATCAGAAATTACCACAAGCCGCATAGAAATCCTCAATCACGAAGCTCGCGATATCGTCGGATTCCCTAGTGGAAAACCTCAACTCTGAGATTAACCAAAGCATCACCGGAATCCCGATGCATAAGATATTCTGTCAAAGATAAAACTAATCCAGCAAGGCCACCCGGTGTGTCGACGATCCCGATAGGAGCCGCGTATCTCATTCTCAGGACACACCGTCTATGCATAGTGGACGGGAACCAAACCTCGAGTTGCCCCGTGGTGGCACCGCCGACTTCTAGGTGGGTGGACCAACACTCATGAGGAGCACTGGCCCGAGGGTTGATTAAATTATCCTCGGGTTAATTACTCCCTATGCGGTTCATTAGTTATTAGGCAAATGTAGTACCAAAGTTGGGCCTTGCCAGACCAGCTTTAATCTAAAACGAATTATCAAGGGGGTCCCCATAACAACCCCGATCGTGTTAAGAGCGCTCAATTATGGAACATAACACCGGTAGCCGAAACTAAGGGGGCAAAGGTGGAACAATACACCAGGCTAGAAAGGCCGAGCCTTCCACCTTTTACCAAGTGTATAGGTGCATTAAATTAAATAGCAATTAATATGGTGATAATACAAGGAACCCATGTTATCACATGGAAGCAACTACACCTCCAACTAGAAACGCTAACAACAGGGTTAAGCAAGCAGTAACATAGCCAATCAGTGGTTTGCTAGGTCGAACAGGTCAAAGGTTTTCATGGCATTGTTGAGAGGCTAATATTTAACATGTGGTAGGCAATGAGACATAATCGATAGAAACGGTAAAACTAGCATGGCAATGATAGTAATGGTATCTAGGTAAACGGTCATCTTGCCTGAGGTCCCGCTTGGAAGAAGAACAACTCCGAGAAGTCGGCGAACCAACGTAGTCGAACAGATCCTCACATTCCGACACGCTTGCGGAACTCTATCGAGATGGAGCAAACCGAAAACAAATACCAACACACATATTCACCACACGATGCAAGGGGAAGGCATGGCAATTCACCTCACGCAAACACTACACATTAAATGAAGCTCGATATGCAACGAGATGCATATCGACGAAACTCTGTGTTTAATTATTTAATTCACTCCCGATTATTTACACGCGATATTAAATGTTGTTGACATGGCAAGGGGTGAAGCGATGGTTCTACATGGCATCCTAGACGGGTAATACGCGAAACATAGATCGGAGCTACGTCACAAGAAACATGCAACTCAAGATTATATGCCATGAATGCGTCATGCATGCAAGTTCAAACATCACGGGAAAGAAGTGGAAGAAACATGTGTCGCCACGGCGAGCGAGAGGGAACCATGGCGGCAAAACGGAAACGATGCCACAGCAACGTTCCTATCTGGATAACTCGTCGAGCTATCGTGCCAACGTATAGGAAGCGTGTGCGGGAACGCTAAATAAAGATGGGGTGATCCCGGTTACCGGGTTCCCATGTGTCGAGGGCGCGACGAAAGAGAGACAACATGCAACGGGCAACATACGACGCATACATACACACATCTCATACATCACATGCACACGGTCACGACACGTTCCAACGGTATACCTTCGAAGCGTGCGAATCGGAGGTGTTCGGTTCGTAGCTGACGTCGTGGTACACGGTCTCGTCGATGGTAGTCGTTCGCTCGGCGTCGGAAGACCGGTCTTCGGCGACGGTAGTCGAACACGTTCCGAAGACGATCAGGGTCGTCGAGGACGTAGTTGTACACGCAATCTTGTCGGTTCCATGAAGGAGGGGATGTTGCTCGCGGTGTCGGCAAGCGGCAGCGCAAACAAGCAACATCAGGCAACTGCGACAGCAACCTAGCGGCATCGTCGGCAAGCAGCAGCCTGCAGAAACTGCAGCAACTAGCAATAACTAGCTATAGCAGCTAGCAAAAGCAGCTAGCCTACGCAAGGGCAACAGCAACACGCAGCTCAAGCTAGCTAGCAACGCTAGCATCACCAAGCCTCGGCTAGCTGCAAAGCAGGCTACAACTAGCAACTACAGCAGCTACAAAATCTTCAAATCGGCTGCAACAGGGGCAGCAAGGCACATCAAGAAATGACAGGCAACTACATCAAACTAACTAGCAGCAGCATCTACAGCAGCAGCAGCCAAAACGCAGCAGCTACAGCAAGCTAGCAAGCACGGCGAGCAACTAGCTCACAGCAACCGCAAGGCATAGCAAGCCTCAGCAACAAGCAGCATGGCAAGCAGCAGGCAAGGCACAACAAGGCATCGGCTACAGCACCAGCATTCATGCATCATAGCAAACAGCAGCAGGCTCGGCAGGGGAACAAGGGCGGCGTGGTGCAGGCAGAGCACGTCGGACGCACGGGAACGGCGAGCTCGACGGGGAACGAGGCGAGGCGATGGCGAGGGGCGGCCTGGAGGCGAGGCCGGCAAGGCATGGGAGATGGTGGCTGTGGCCACGGCGAGGCACAGCGGCAAGCAATGGCGCGACATGGGGCTCGGGCACCCCGGGGCTGGTCGGGCAACGGGCGAGAGGAGACTACCGGAGAGCAGGGAGGCGGCGATCGACGCGGAGCAGGCGGGGCGGCACCGGCGGAGGCCTGCAGGCGGCGCGGGGACGGCACCGGCGGGGAAAAGGAGGTGCGACGGCGGGGCACGGGCGACGGGCGAGCGCGGGCGACGGCGACCTGCTCAGGCAGTCGCACGCGGCAGGGATGCACGGCAAGGCGGCGAGCTGCTGGCACGCATGGACGGCCAGGGCGGCGGAGGAGGCCGCCAGGGAGGCGCAGGCGGCGGGGCAGAGGGAATCGGGCGAGGGGGAGGAGACGAGAGGGGCTGCGCTGCGGGAGGAAGAGGGAATCGGGGGGAGGAAGAAACGAGAGAGATGGGGGTCGACTAGGGCGCTTGGGCAGGGGGTGTGGGCCCGGGCCTAGCCTGGGCCTTGGCCAGGCTTGCTCTCTCCCTCTCTCTTATCTTTTTACTTCAAAAACAGAAAGCTTAAACAAAAGAAAAACGTTTAACAAAAATAAAAAAAAATATTTTTGCTCCTTTGAAAAATTAAACCCCAACTATAAAAAAATATTGGGTTTTTAAAAGAATAAGATGAAACCTTTTGAAGAAAAAATTAAAACCCTTTTTTATAAAAGAATAAAATCGAACCCCTTTTAGAAATAAAAATGCAACTCTAGTTGAAATGAAACAAAAGAAGAAATAAGAGAAAAACCCAAGGGGTTGCCCCCACCTTTTAACAAAAGGTCTTTTAAAAGAAGACGATTTTTAAAAGGGGTTAAAACGGAACTTTTACGCAACCCCCAAAAAAATAAAAGAGAAGAGAGGAGGGGAGTTACTATCGCAGTAAGACTCAGAGAGCACTCGAAGAACACACACTCAAAACACCACACGCGACAGACGATGCAAGATGCCATGCATGATGCGACGATGCAAACTAAATGATGATGCCACGAAATAAAATAACCACACGACGGAAACGGAAATAAAGGGGAATCTTCTAGGGCGTCGACATCGGGCTGTCACACACGTACTCCCCCAAGATTAGGCTTTTGGCCTAGCTGGCTAATCACCACCCGTAATAGCCTGGGTAATAATCAATGTGGTAACTGATGGAAGCCCTTGGTGCAACCTCTGCGACCTAACGGGCAGCCTCCACTGTCGCGTTGTGCTCGTGCACCAACTTCTCATAGACATAATATCTTCCTTTTCCCTGATAATCAAAGAGGGAAGGTGCAGGCAAAATAAGAGGCACAATAGATTTCTTATTAAACATTAGTTTGTAGTTATAATTAGTAGCGGTCGCCTTTATGAACTTGTGGTGCTTCATGGCCTCAAAGTTTAAATACTGAGTAGGAAGAACAGGCTCACTAGACCGTGGTGACATGCCACACTTCTTAGCTAAACGAGACGCATAAATTCGGCCATAAAAATTGCCATAGACATAATTGTGTTGCAATATGCGTGCTACAATTGCTCCAATATATAGCATTTAATTCCAGTTAACATAGTATGCAGGAGACTCAAGTCTGGGGCACATAAAGTACTACAATCCTGCTTGCCCACTATGCGTTTTCCATTAAAGAGTGCCAAGTAACGAATTGAAGGGAAATGTATACTATTTATTTTACCTTGAGTTACTCCCCTATCTTCGCCAAAGCAGAGACTAGTTAAGATTTTCTCATATTCATATTTTGGTGGTTCGTCTAACGAACCCCAATGTGGAATTTACATGCAATAGAGAAATCATCTAGAGACATAGTGAAGGCACTTTCATAGACATTAAAGGAGACTCTAAATCCTCGGTGATAATATTTAAATCCCTTAGTGAAAGTTTCATTAATATGATAATGTTGCATGCACTTATCTTTGATGAAGGGTGCTACCTCAGTATTATGAATGTATCGCTCAAATTCTTCCTTAATGTGTGCACCCAACATGAAATCATCACTTGGCCAAAGGCACGATTTGGCGTGGGCTTCTCGCACCAGACTTTCACTTGGCTCAGCATAAGACTTTCGTATCAGAGTCTCACTAGATTATGCCTCCGGGACTTCCTCCTTGAAGAACTCCTCTTGAACCAGCTCATTATTTCTATTTATAAATATCTGAAATTTTTTGGGTCAAAAACTAAAGTTAGCAAAACTTCACAAGAATGGTAGCAACTACTCATAGGGGTGCCTTGACTATAAAAGAAGTATTCAGACTACTTGGAATTTCAAGAAGTCAACATGCAAGCTCATCTACAATAGCACCTAGAGAGCTAATTACTTCTAAGATAAACCACGAGAGCAAAATCTAATTGGAGAAGTGGGGGAGTTACATACCAAGGAGAAATCCTAAAAACAGTTTCCGAAACGGTGTTTTGAGTAAAGAGATCAAAATCCATGGGTTTCAGAGCAAGAACACGAGAGAGAGAGAGAGAGAGAGAGAAACATGGATTTTTTTGGACGTGAGTGATGCAGTGAGCTAAAGGAATAAGTGAGGAGGCCCCCGAGGGGCCCACTACACACCTGGCCACGCCAGGGGGCTGGCGCACCCTGGTGTGTGGTTGCGACCTGGGACACCCCATGTAGTGTTTTTAGTCCCAGATATTCTCAAATATTCACAAAACATTGTGTAAAAATTTCAGGTCATTTTGAGAACTTTTATTTTTGGGCACTTTTTTATTGAATGGAAAAATCAGAAAACATGATAATCATGACTTTTAATGTAATTAAACAAAAATAACACGAAAAGTAAAACTAATAGAGAGTTGTGCCTACTGAATTCATCGACTTCATGCCTCTTCAAAATGATTTATTAATAAGGTTGATCAAGTCTAACTAACAACCACTTCCAATTAGCATGATCCCAAATAAGTTACCACAAGGGGATGTGCATATCCGCCACAATAAGTATGTCATATTAATTTTTGGCAGTAGGTAGAGGTCGTTGAAATCTTTCTTTGGTGATAGTCGGAGATTTTTCAATGACATTAACACCATTCACTTGAAATTGTTTCTCAGAAAATGCATCATATATTCTTTACCATTGACATGAAAAGTGACCTTTCTTTTGTTGCAATCAATAACAGCCCCCGAAGTATTTAAGAAAGGTCTACCAAGGATAATCGACATGTCGTCTGTCGTGGGTATAAGTCTGACAGTAGATGTGTAGGGTATGAAAGGATGGGCAGAGCCTTAGCTACGGCGAGGTTGTATGAGTTCAAGCCCCACTACGGTGGAGGTAAAAGCCCTATGTCTCAGTGCTCTTGGGAGTTTGTTGTCGAGTGGAATATGGATTACAGTGAATTCCTAACCCCTGCACCAGTGGGGAAGGGCGGCTTATATAGAGTGCGCTGCCCTTCACAACGGTTCGGTGCACAGGGGTGGAGTAGTGGCGAATAAATGCCTACGTTACAGGTAACGTATGTCTTAAATGCTAATAAAGGCACATGGAAACGTATGACCGTTGCCCTCCAGGGGGGTTACGATGCACAGAGTGGAATCCAGTCGGTATGTTTGATACACTCCGAATGCTCATCTCCGACTGGATGATGGTGGATTTGTCACCGACTGGATGATGGGAAGTCCTTAATTCAGTCGGAACTGACTAAGGGCCTTATCCCTTATGAAGGGTAGTCCTTGGGTAGGACTTATAGGGCAGGCCTATGACCCTACCCTAGGACTATAACCCCATCATTAGTCCCCGAATGGATTGGGGTTGGAACGACGAAGAGTTGCTTGGAGTACGGATCCGACTGGTACGGATGCGACTTTGGCGTTGTTTGCCTCGATCCATTTTATCTTCTTTGACCAATGATCCGAGTGGATGTATTTGTGAAACGAACCGTCAGGGACCGATTGCTTCTGTGGTATCTTTTGACGTGACCAGTCAACTGACAGCGGCGGATTTTCCGGGATCCTCAAATTTCGGTTGCCGCGCGCTCAGCGGGGATGACAACATCGCGATCGAGTAGTATCTGACGCCTCGATTCCCGCGCCTTCATCTTATCCACTAATATTGCAGCAACCGGTCGGGGGATAAGATTTCAGGGCCACCTGCTAGTGACCCAGTCGGAACCTTATTTAAACCTCTGCAGCGAGGGTTTTTCGTTACACTCGCCGGATAACTTGCACTTGCCCCGCTTCTCTCACCATCCCCTGCGCATCCCAAGCTCCTTCCTTCTCCTTCTCCCTCGCGGATCTGCAGCCTCCGCCATGACAAAGGGGCAGACTAGCAAGCTAGAGGCGCGGAAGAAGAAGGGGAAGGCGGCGGCCCCTGCTCAGCGGCGGCAGCGAGCGCTACCGGCGGGTTGGATCCAGGGGGATTTCCTCCCATCCACGGTGACGGAGGAGAACTTGCTGGAGTTGGTGGAGCATGAAATGATTGCGCACAAGTTGTGGAGGTTGCCGGCGGAGGGCGAGACCGAGCCAGCGCCCCAGGAGGGGGAGAGCATCTTGCTGCTCAGCCACGTGCACCAAGGTTTCTCTCTGCCTCCTCATCCCTTCTTCAAAGGTATAATGAACCACTTCGGGGCGCAGCTCCACCATTTTCCTCCCAATGCGATAGCTCATCTCTCTGCCTTCGTCGTGCTGTGCGAGTGTTTCATCGGCTGTCCTCCCCATTGGGGGCTTTTCAAACACATCTTCTCTGCTAGATCTCAGACCATCAAACGACTTAACCAGTCGGATGACAAAACTCACCTCCTCCAGCTCTGCGGAGGCTTAGGCTTCCAAAAGAAAAGTAAAAGTAGCTATCCCGCTCTTTAGTTGTGTGAATCTGTTAGGAACTGGCAGTCGACATGGTTCTACTGCCAGGACGTTGCTTGCCCGAATGCCACAACTGGACTGCCTCCTTTTAGCTTAGACCGACCGGCTCCGCCTAAGCAGCTGGCGCTAGCGAAGGCGGAGAAGATCCAGATCCAGCCTCAGGTCGATGCGCTTGTAGATGTCGTCCGAAGGGGACTCACCGGCATAGATTTGCTGCAGGTTTTTCTGGGTCGGCGTATCCAGCCTCTGCAAGCTCGACACCACGCCATGTGGCACTACACGGGGCCTGAGGACTCCACTTGGACTAACGTCGAGTGCGTGACCGGCGAGATGGTGGCGTCGTGGGTCCTCAACATCTAAGGCGCCTGCGAAAACCCCAGAGGGGCCCGGCGAGTGAAGGCCTTCCGCGCGGACAACCCTCCTCTGAATGAGGTGAGTACAACTTGTCGAGTGTACATAATTGTCTTAGATTTATTGCTTTCTTGAATCACTGTCTGACGTGTGATGTTGTCGACTGTATCTCGTGCAGGCGTGGACCAACTGGTTTTCTCCTGTCTCGAATGGGAATCCGGCTAAGGAAGAGGAAGGTAGCCAGGAGGGCAGCGTGGAGAGCCTCGAGTATGTCTCCGACAGTGGGGAGACGGAGGAGGAGTCCGAAGAAGAAGAGGAGGAAGATGAGGAGCAGAACTCGCCCACCTCCCACCGACTGAGTCTCGAACGAAACGCCGTCATGAACCCGTGGCTCCGTCGGCTCCTCCAGCGGCCTTGAGTGCCCCGCCAGCTGCTCCTGTGGTTCCGAGCGCCTCGCCAGCCGCTCCCGTGGTCCCGAGTGCTCGGAGCACAAAGAGGACCAGGGACTCTGCTGCTGAGCCCGCAGGCCAGCCCTCTAAGGCGGCCAAACCGAGTGGATCTAAGCCTTGGAAGGCTTTGCCGCGGATGAGGGTCACAGTTCCCGTCACCTCAATGTAATGCATTGTTCTTCTATCTTCTTCCAGTATTTGATTGAACTCCTTCTTATTGGTCGCATGAATTTTGCTCGACAGAGCTGCCACCTCTGCCACCTCTCCGGTATGCCAGGGGGACGATCCCATGGACATGGACAATGTTGTCACATCCCAGCCAGGTGCGTCGTGGCAATTCCGACAGTTTACATTATTGCATCACGAATTCTGTCTTTGGTCTTGCCTTTTTCCTGTGGTCTCACACCGTTCGGTCGGGTTTCCCTCAGAGGTGATTTATGTGGAGGAGGGCGACCAGAGGAGGTCCGAGCAAACTGCGGTGCCTGTCCTTGAGGCTGTTCCGCCGGTTACTACTCTCGCCATGGACGCGCCGCCGACTAAGACGATGCCGTCGACTGAAACGGCGCTCATCGCTGTTGAACCGATTGGAGCAGGACTTGGGATGCCCAAGGTGTCTCCTATGATGCCATGTCCGTCGAGTGTCTAGTACAACGTCCAACGCCTTCCGGAAGATCAGGTGGGAGCTGCCAAGGGGGCCATGGTGCAGGCGGAGTTGATGGCGGGAGAGGCCAAGAGAGCGTACGACTCCATCGCGTCCGTGTACAAAGCGAATCTTGGAACTGCGGGACGATATCCAAGTAAGTGGGCTAGTAAGTATTTACTTTCCTCTTGTAACCCACTGGGTGTTTGAGCAATGTACTCGGATACAGTATGATTATTTTGTAGTGGGTTCACTCTTAGTGAACCCAGTGGGTGTAGTCCCCGAGACTTCTGTCGAGTGCTTGCACCGGCAGTTGTCTTTATACACATTTTCTTTAACTTGATCAGATCAAAACTAATTTGTTCGAATGTTACCGGTGGGGGCACTCCGAGTGCACCTACTGGATGAGTCCCCGAGAGTAATTTTACTCAGGTCAGGTAGTAGTAACCTCATAGGCTTGTTTGTTGTCATGTATCTCAATAGGGCGGACCTGTTTGAGCTTCATGCCAGTGGGGTCACTCTTAATGAACCCACTGGGTGTAGTCCCCGAGACCGCTGTTGACTGCTTGCTTCGGCAGGGGTCTGAAGAACTGCGAGTATTTATTATTGTCCTTGTTGAATTTGTCTGATCGTCTCTTGGCGCTGACTTGCAGAAAACTTGCGAGATGGGATCAGCGTACGAGACTCTGAGGGCTGAAAAGGTTCAGTTTGCTGGGGAACTGGATGCAGCAATGGTTGCCTTGGCTGGTATGAAGGATGTTCTGGCTGAACGAGAAAAGTCCTTGGAGGAGGCCCGTGAGGCAAACAAGGCATTGGCGGCTGAAGTGGAGAAAATGGGGAAACAAAGGACCGAGCTGATGGGACAGATGCAGGTGTTGAACAGGCGGTGCATAGCATAGGAGAATTACGTCAGTGACTGGGCCCGGAAGATGATAGCGCTTCTCGGTGGTAAGTTCTGTTTTTCCAAGTGCTTCTCGACTGTGCATTTCATGTTGTTCTTACTTTTTGCTAGTCCTGTCTTTGCAGATTTTTGCATGGACGCTGAGGCTGAAGCAGCTGACGTTGAGCAGTCGATTCTTCCGAACGTTCTACTAGGCGAGGACGCCAATCGAGATATGCTCCGAGCGCACATTCGCCTGGGCAAAGTGGGACCTTTCATCGGTCGACTGAGAGAGGCTGTCGGCCGAATCAACAAGGAGCTTTGGCCTGAAGACGAGTCTCGGCAAGAGATGGAAGGCTTGATGACTCGGCTGGAGGAGGTCCCGAACCGAGTGCAGGCATGGAAGAAGTCTGCGGCTCGCTGTGGTGCGAACGTCGCTCTGTCGCTGGTCCGAGTGCACTCCAAGGAGGCTCGCGAAGAGAAGCTGAAGGCGTTGCAAGTCGCCAACACCAAAAAGCTTCGATTTGAAGATTTCATGGAGACCTTCCTTGAGAGCACCACTCGCATCGCAGACGGGATCGACCTCGACACTTTCGTGGAGCCTGCCAGTCCCAGTGCCAGTCCTGACGATGTTTAAGAAAACTTTTACCTCGGTATGCCGAGTGTTGGTTGTAAGAAACTTTGGTCACTGTTGTTGGCCGTCACATTCGTGGTTCGGTGTGGATAAGCTTGATCTACACCGAACCAACTATCTTTAGGCAAACTTTGAATTTGAATCGAATCTTTTGCTCTTCTTTTGCCAAAGAGTTGTTGACACGATTTTGGCTCGTGGTTTTTGTTTGGCATTTCTTGGTGAAGCCAATGGCAAACATGCGGAGCATGTAATTGTCAGTTGTCTTGACATATGCATGAGCCTCACTGAGGGTCTGCTGAGTCTCCGAGTGGATCTGTAGGATACACTCGAAGACAATTGTGTACTTAGCCGATTCATGATCGCGGCTAAGTCTTCGAGTGCGACTGTAAGGTCGTACTCGGAGCGAGTTGTTAGTCATGTGATTGTCAGTTGTCTTGACATCTACATGAGCCTCAATGAGGTTCTGCTACTCATGTAATTGTCAGTTGTCTTGACATCTACATGAGCCTCAATAAGGTTCTTCTACTCATGTAATTGTAAGTTGTCTTGACATCTGCATGAACCTCACTGAGGGTCTGCTGAGTCTCCGAGTGGATCTGTAGGATACACTCGAAGGCAATTGTGTACTTAGGCGATTCGTGATCGCGGCTAAGTCTTCGAGTGCGACTGTAAGGTCGTGCTCGGAGCGAGTTGTTACTCATGTAGTTGTCAGTTGTCTTGACATCTACATGAGCCTCAATGAGGCTCTGCTACTCATGTAATTGTCCGTTGTCTTGACATCTACATGAGCCTCAATGAGGTTCTGCTAAGTCTCCGAGTGGATCTGTGATATACACTCGAAGGAAGCTTTCTATTTAGGCGATTCTTGATCGCAGACAAGTCCCCGAGTGTGACATTGAGTGTACACTCAGAGAAAGGTTGTACTTAGGCGATTCGTTATCGCAGCTAAGTCCCCGAGTGCGACGGTTATTGCAAACTCGGAGAAATTTTGTACTTAGGCGATTCATAATCGCAGCTAAGTCCCCGAGTGCGACGTTTATTGCACACTCGGAGAAAGTTTGTACTTAGACGATTCGTGATCGCAGCTAAGTCCCCGAGTGCGATGTTTAGTGCACACTCGAAGAAAGTTTGTACTTAGACGATTCGTGATCGCAGCTAAGTCCCCAAGTGCAACGTTTAGTGCACACTCGGAGAAAGTTTGTACTTAGGCAATTCGTGATCGCAGCTAAGTCCCGGAGTGCGACGTTTAGTGCACACTCGGAGAAAGTTAGTACTTAGGCGATTCGTGATCGCAGCTAAGTCCCCGAGTGCGACGTTTAGTGCACACTCGGAGAAACTTTATACTTAGGCGATTCGTGATCGCAGCTAAGTCCCCGAGTGCGACGTTTAGTGCACACTCGGAGAAAGTTAGTACTTAGGCGATTCGTGATCGCAGCTAAGTCCCCGAGTGCGACGTTTAGTGCACACTCGGAGAAAGTTTGTACATAGGCGATTCGTGATCGCAGCTAAGTCCCCGAGTGCGACGTTTAGTGCACACTCGGAGAAAGTTTGTACTAAGGCGATTCGTGATCGCAGCTAAGTCCCCGAGAGCGGCGTTTAGTGCACACTCGGAGAAAGTTAGTACTTAGGCGATTCGTGATCGCAGCTAAGTTTTTTTTTTGAGACCGGAGTGTGCGACCGCAGAAGAATTTTGAATCTGCAAAAACTCAATCTTCTTTGTATTATTTCACCGATACTTGTTCTTTACATTGCTTCAGTCGACGGTCACGTGTAGAAGCGCTTCAGGAGATCTCCGTTCCATGCTCGCGGCTCGTCCGTTTCCCTGTCGATATTGTAGAGTCGGTATGCTCCGTTGTTCAGCACCTTGGAGATGATGAAGGGTCCTTCCCAGGCGGGAGCCAACTTGTGAGGTCTCTGCTGATCCACTCGGAGCACCAGGTCGCCTTCTTGGAATGTACGACTCCTGACTTGTCACTCGTGAAAGCGCCGCAAATCTTGTTGATAAATGGTTGAGCGAGTCAGTGCCATCTCGCGCTCCTCCTGTAGAAGATCCACTCCGTCTTGCCTTGCTTGCTCTGCTTCAGCTTCGGAGAAGAGTTCAACTTGTGGAGCGTTGTGAAGCGAGTCACTCGGAAGGACTGCCTCTGCTCCGTAAAAGAGGAAGAACGGGGATCGCCCTGTAGATCTATTTGGGGTTGTGCGGAGACCCCAAAGCACCGAAGGTAGCTTGGTGACCCATGCGCCAGCGGCATGTCCCACCTCTCGTAGGAGTCGAGGCTTCAAACCTTGCAGAATAAGTCCATTCGCCCGCTCCGCTTGCCCGTTTGTTTGGGGATGCGCCACAGATGCAAAATCCACTCGGATACCTTGGCGTGCACAGAAACCTTTGAATCTGTCTGAGTCAAAGTTTGTTCCATTGTGAGTGATTATGCTGTGAGGTACCCCGAATCTGGAGATGATGTCCCTAACAAACTTGATGGCCGTTAGGGCGTCGAGCTTCTTGATGGGCATGGCTTCAATCCACTTTGTGAACTTGTCGACTGCCACCAACAGATGTGTGAATCCCCCTTGGCCTGTCTTGAATGGACCGACTGTATCTAATCCCCATACTGCAAACGGCCAAACAAGAGGGATTGTCTTCAACTCAGATGTTGGCTTGTGGGACTTGTTAGAGTAGAACTGACAGCCTTCACATCGGTCGACCATATCTTTCACCATTTCATTCGCCTGCAGCCAGAAGAAGCCAGCTCTGAATGCTTTGGCGATGATTTCTCTTGAAGAGGCGTGATGACCACAGGTTCCCGAGTGAATTTCTTACAGGATTAACTATCCCTCCTCCGGGGAGATGCATCGTTGAAGGACGCCTGAAATGCTTTCCTTGTACAACTGGCCATCAATGACAGTGAACGACTTTGACCTGCGGACGATCTGTCTGGCTTGGACTTCGTCTTCTGGTAATTCTTGCCTCAGGATGTATGCAATGATCGGCACAGTCCAATCGGGGATGATAGCAAGAATCTTCATGATCAAATCAACCACAACAGGTACTTCGACTTCAGTCGGATCTGTCGAGCTCTTTGGTTGTACAGGTTTCTCCCTGAAAGGATCTTCTTTAACTGAGGGAAGGTGGAGGTGCTCGAGGCAGACGTCACTCGGGACTGGTCTCCGAGTGGATCCGAGTTTTGCCAACTCATCAGCTGCTTGGTTCTTCAGTCGCATAACATGGTGGAGTTCTAGACCTTCAAACTTTTTCTCGAGCTTCCTCACTGCATTGCAGTATGTGGTCATGCTGGGGTTCCTGACGTCCCACTCCTTCATCACTTCATTGACCACCAAATCCGAATCGCCATAGACCATCAGGCGACGTACACCGAGTGTGATGGCCATGCGCAGTCCAGAAAGGAGAGCTTCATACTCAGCCTCGTTGTTGGAGGAATCAAAGTGTATCTGCAACACATACTTGAGTTGGTCACCCTTTGGTGATATGATCACAACGCCAGCGCCGGAGCCATTCAACATCTTGGACCCATCGAAGAACATTGTCCAATGAGCCGAGTAGATGTGGGTCGGTTGCTGTTGTTCTACCCATTCTGCTATGAAGTCAGCCAGAGCTTGAGACTTTATAGCTTTCTTGGCCTCGAACTTGATGTCGCAGTATAACATCTCCATTGCCCACTTTGCCACTCGACCCGATGCGTCCCGATTGTGGAGGATTTCCGACAATAGAGCATCAGAAACGACAGACACCGAGTGGTCTTGGAAATAATGAGCCACCTTCATCGCAGTCATGTAAATCCTGTAGATAAGTTTTTGATAGTGGGGACACCTCTGCTTGGAAGGAGTCAGGACTTCGGAGACATAATACACTGGCCGCTGAACTTTGTATGCCTTGCCTTCTTCTTCTCGTTCGACTGTGAGAACAGTGCTGACGACTTGATTTGTAGCCGCGATGTACAGAAGAAGGGGCTCTTTACTGAGCGGAGCAGTAAGAACCGGCTGGGTGGAAAGTAGGACTTTGAGGTCGTCGAATGCAACTTGGGCTTCGTCTGTCCACTCGAAAGTATCTGATTTCTTCATGAGTCGGTACAGAGGAAGCGCTTTCTCGCCGAGTCGACTGATAAACCTGCTCAAAGCCGTTAGGCAACCTGTGAGCCTTTGAACATCGTGTATTCTGACTGGCCGCTCGATTCGGACGATGGGCCCGTTCTTTTCGGGGTTGACATCGATCCCTCGTTCGAAAACGAAGAAACCGAGTAACTTTCCGCTAGGAAGGCCGAATGAACTCTTGGCTGGGTTGAGCTTGATATCGTACCTACGAAGGTTGGCGAACCTTTGCGTGACTTGACTGTGATATCATCCATATATGCCTCCACATTCCGACCGATCTGGTCGAGGAGGCGTTTTTGGATCATGCGCATAAAGGTTGCTCCTGCATTCTTCAAACCAAATGGCATAGTGATGTAGCAGAAGCACCCGAATGGGGTGATGAAGGCTGTTTTTAATTCATCGGGGCCATACATACGGATCAGATGATAGCCCGAGTAGGCGTCAAGAAATGACAAACGCTCGCAACCCGCACTCGAATCGACAATTTGATCGATGCGGGGGAGCGGAAAATGGTCTTTCGGGCAAACCTTATTGAGGTGCTTGAAGTCGATGCACATTCGGAGCGACTTGTCCTTCTTGGGCACCATGACAACGTTGGTGAGCCACTCGGAGTGGTGTACCTCGTGAATGAAGTTGGCGGACCGACGTAGGCGTTCTCGGACAGGCCGAGCGGCGGGATCCACATGCAGTCGGTGCTCAGCCAACTCCCTAGGTACACCAGGCATGTCAGAAGGCTTCCATGCGAAGATGTCCCAGTTCTCACGGAGGAATTGGATGAGCTCGGCTTCCTATTTAGGATCGAGGGTGGTGGAGATGTTCGTCGGGGCAGCGGTGTCGTCCATCGGGTGGATGCTAACCTTCTTCGTCTCTCCCGCCGACTGGAATGCGGACTCTAAAGCTGGCTTCTTCGAACGCATCAAGTCAGCGGGGTCGACTGTCTTCTTGTACTCGTCAAGCTCGACGACAGCCATCTGTTGATCGGCGATCCTCGATCCCTGCTGCAGACACTCCTCAGCCAGCTGCCGATTGCCTGTGATCGTGATCACACCTTTCGGGCCTGGCATCTTCAGCTTCAGGTACACGTAACATGGACGGGCCATGAAACGCGCGTACGCCGGGCGGCCCAGAATGCGTGGTACGCACTCTGGAAATCCACCACCTCGAACGTCAACTTCTCCTTGCGGAAGTTCTTGTCGGAGCCGAAGACGACGTCCAATGCGATCTGGCCGAGTGACTTGGCCTTTCGTCTAGGGACGACTCCATGGAACTGCATGCTGCTCTCGCTAAGTTTGGACATCGGAATGCCCATCCCCCTGAGAGTGTCAGCGTACATGATGTTCAAACCACTGGCGCCGTCCATGAGGACTTTGCGCAGTCGGACTCCTTCCACCACCGCGTTGACGACCAGAGCCTGCCTCCCTGGGGTGGGTACGTGTGCTGGATGATCCGACTGGTCAAAGGTGATCGCAGTCTGAGACCATTTGAGGAACGTGGGGTTGCTCAGCGTGGCCATGTTCACCTCCATATTCACCAGCTTCAGTCGACTCTTGCTCTCAACGTCAGCAAAAATCATCAGTGTTGCATGGACTTGGGGGAACGGATCCTCCTTGTCCTCCTCATCCTGTTCATTGCCCTTTTCACTCGGTTGCCCTTCGCCGAACCCCTGGATCAGGAGGTGACATTGCCGAGTGGTATGCTTCGGATATACGGCGTTTCCCTCTTCATCCATCTTCATGTGAATCGGACATGGCTGGTCGAGGATGGGGTTTCCGAACTGCTTCTTCTTGGGGGTGAACTGAGCTTTCCCTTTGCCCTTGAACTTGGCATTGGTAACAGCTGCGGCTTCTGCCTGCGGAGTGGACGGAGCTTTCTGCTTCTGCTTCCGAGTGTTGTTCCCATCTCCATCGGCGACTATTTTGTGCTTGCCGCTACGGATGCGGTCCTCTTCTTCGCCATTTGCATAGTGTGCCGCTATCTCCATCATCTTGCTCATGGAGATGTCGCCGGTTCGACCGAACTTCAGGTACAAATCTTTGTACCGCACGCCTGCCTTGAAGGCGCCGACTGCTTGGTGTTCTGTGACGTTCTCCACCGTGTGGTAGAGGGTCGTCCAATGCTGAATGAAATCGCGCAGGGGCTCATTCTGCTTCTGGACACAGCGCTGGAGCTCCACGAGGCTAGCAGGGCATATTCATGTCCCTTCGAAGGTCCTGATGAAGACTCGGGCCAGATCTGCCCAGCTGTAGATGCTTGAGGGAGCCAACTGGTTCAGCCACGCTCGCGCCGAGCCGTCGAGCATCAGAGGGAGGTGTTTCATGGCGACGTGGTCATCCCCTCCTCCGATCTGGACTGCCACTCGGTAGTCGTCCAGCCACGTTTCTGGCTTGGATTCTCCTGTAAACTTGCTGATCCCCGTCGCCAATCGGAAGTTGGGAGGGATGTCAGCCGAACGGATGGCTCGACTGAAACATTCGGGACCAGAAACGATGGTCCTGCTTCCACTCGGACAGTCTATATCGAGACCATCGCGGTGGGCTCGGCCCCTGTCGACCCTCCTCTGGGCGATATGCCCTCTCGCGTCGGGTCTTGGATCGTAACTGTCACCGACTGAACGCCGATCATCATGATGTCGGGGCCCGTAGGGCCCACCCCGCGGAGGGATGCGTGAACGGCGACGATCTTCGGGATTTATGGAACGGCTGCCTCCCTGTGTCGCTGATGAGAACTGGGGCTGTGAACTGACCGATGCGTGTTCGCATGAACAGAACTATTGCGGATCCTGTTGTGCGACTGGCAGACCGCCAAATTTTGCTGCTGCACCTTGTGCAGCAGGGCACGGATTTGCTCGATCCCTGTGCCAGCCTCTGAATCAGTCGGCTAGAGAGAATCGGCTATCTTGGCGGCGGCAGCCAGGTTGAGGATGGGTGTGCGGAACACCTCCACGTTGCTCCGCCAAGTGTGCCGACTGGCAGAATGGCGGGGCTGACAGCGAGCGCCGGATGTTTCGCCGATCTCGTGCTTGTTCCAGCCAGTTTGGCGGGGACTTTCATGGGAGTTGGCCATGTGCACTTCAGCCGCAGGCCCGCGGCCCAAGTACTTGGAAAGAAACTCAGTCGGAACTGAGTCCGAGCGCTGGGACGGCGGTGCAACCACAACCGACTCTAGGACCGCCACTTGTGAGGACGCGTTTTGGCGTGCCTGGGCGTGCTGCACCCAATGCTGGAGCCGCGGACGGTGGGACCGCTTGTTGCGGCGCGCGACAGCGGCGTAGGTCGACACCGGAGCCGACTGCTGGAGAAGAAGAATGCCGCGGGCGCCAGCACGGAAGTGCGTAGCCCCGCGACTGGGGAGCGCCTCGACGTCGAGAGGGGCATCCCGAAGCCATGCCGAATCGTCGACGATGAAGGAGAGAGCGCCGAAGAGGATCTCGTGACCCATGCTCAAATCTCCACCGGATGACATGACGAAAATATGTAGTCACAAACTCGCCGGAAGTCGCTTAGACGCCTGCCCCACGGTGGGCGCCAACTGTCGTGGGTATAAGTCTGACAGTAGATGTGTAGGGTACGAAAGGATGGGCAGAGCCTTAGCTACGGCGAGGTTGTATGAGTTCAGGCCCCTCTACGGTGCAGGTAAAAGCCCTACGTCTCAGTGCTCTTGGGAGCTTGTTGTCGAGTGGAATATGGATTACAGTGAATTGCTAACCCCTGCACCAGTGGGGAAGGGCGGCTTATATAGAGTGCGCTGCCCTTCACAACGGTTCGGTGCACAGGGGTGGAGTTGTGGCGAATAAATGCCTACGTTATAGGTAACGTATGTCTTAAATGCTAATAAAGGCACATGGAAACGTATGACCGTTGCCCTCTAGGGGGGTTACGATGCACAGAGTGGAATCCAGTCGGTAAGTTTGATACGCTCCGAATGCTCATCTCCGACTGGATGATGGTGGATTCGTCACCGACTGGATGATGGGAAGTCCTTAATTCAATCGGAACTGACTAAGGGACTTATCCCTTATGAAGGGTAGTCCTTGGGTAGGACTTATAGGGCAAGCCTATGACCCTACCCTAGGACTATAACCCCATCATCGTCGTCCTCGGGCATATCAATATGACAAGGTTTGTCAAGAGAGTAACATTTGCAACAACAACGGGTACATCCTCACAAATACTGATAGATATCATTAGCATTATGAGAAGGTTGTCCTACTTCAGGTTCACTAGAAGTATGCAAGGTCTTATCATTTTTATTTTTATTTTTCTTCCTAGAAGGACTAGGTGCATCAACATTAATTCTTTATGAATCTTGTTCAGTTCTTTTAAGATGACCTTCTAGATATAGTGGATCCTGAGTCATTGTTCCTCCTCTAGTCATTTCTCTGACAGCATGATCATTCATATTATTACTCATTTCATGAAGTAACTCACTTTGAGATTTAGCAACTTGTTCTAGTTTGATTTGAAACATAGAAAAATGTTTTCCTACACCTCTCACATCATTGGTGTTTCTAAATAACAAGTCACTTATGTGAGCAATCATATCAGAGTTTTGTTTCAATTGTTTCATAACATAGGAGTTGAAATTATCTTGATTTCTAATATAATTATCAAACTCATATAAGCATTGACTAGGATGTTTAATATAAGGGATGTCACTTTCATCAAATCTTAAAAGAGAATTTAAATCCACCACCTGAAGTGGTGTGTTGATACCATGTATTTCTTAGATAGGTGGTAAATTCTTAACATCTTCAGCTTTAATGTCTTTTTCCTTCATACATTTCTTTGCCTATTTCATAGTTTCGGGACTAAGGAATAAGATACCCCTGTTCTTTGGAGTAGGTTTAGGCGGTGGTTCACGAAGTGTCGATTCATCATAATTCTTCAATATATTAGTCAATAACTCCTCGGCTTGTTCGATAGTTCGTTCCATGAAAACACAACGAGCACAACTATCTAGGTGGTCCCTAGAAGAATCGATTAGTACATTATAAAATATATTAACTATTTCATTCTTCTGAAGTGGATGATTTGCCAAAGCATTAAGTAATGGGAGAAGCCTCCACCAAGCTTATGGGAGACTCTATTCTTCAATATGCACAAAGTTAAATATTTCTTGTAAGGAAGCTTGTTTCTTATGATCTAGAAAATATTGTTTCAAAGAAGTAGTAGATCATATCATGGGGACTACGCACACAACCAGGAGCAAGAGTATTGCACCAAATCTTAGCATCAGCCTTCACTGAGAATGGAAATAATTTGACGATATAGTAGTAGAGAATTTTCTCACCATTAGCAAATAGGGTGGCTAGACCATTTAACTTAGTGAGATGTGTTGCAATAGTTTCATTTTCATACCAACGAAAAGGATCAGATTCAACCAAAGTAATTATCTCTGGGTCGATAGAAAATTCATAATCCTTCTCAGCAACAATGATAGGTGAAGTAGAAAACTTAGGATCATATTTCATTCTAGAATTCAGGGATTCTTCTTTCAACTTGCAGAGTAGTTTCTTAAGATCTTCTCTATCCTCACAAGAAAGAAAGTCTCTAGCTATTTCTTCATAAATAACATAACACAAGAAAGAAAGTCTTTAGGATGGTCATGTCTAAAAGGTGTTTCAATATTTTCAATTTCAAAGATTTCACGAGTTTCAACATGCTTAATTTCTTTAGCTCTAGCAAGTTGTTCATCAACAAGTTCACCTAGTGGCACAATATCATCAAGCAAGGTACCAGGATCATCATTAGCATCATTCATACCAGAGGTAGCATCATCAATAACTTGCGACATATCAAGATTAATAGCATGTGGTGGTGGTGTTGCAAGTCTATTTAAAACAAAAGGTGAATCAAGTGCAGAGCTAGATGGCAGTTCCTTATCTCCCCTCGTCATAGAGGGAACAATCTTGGTTCCTGGATCTCTCAAATTATTCATACTGATCAATAAATAGATATCCCAAGTGACTCAGCAAATATAGCTATGCTCCCTGGCAAAGGCCCTAGAAAACGTTCTTGATAACCCACAAGTATATGGGATCACAATAGTTTTCAAGGGTAGAGTATTCAACGAAAATTTATTGATTTGACACAAGGGGAGCCAAATAATATTTGCACGTATTAGCAGCTGAGTTTTCAATTCAACCACACTTGGAGATTTAGTATCTATAGCACTGTAATCATTAGCATTGTAATATGATAGTTTTGATAGAAGTGGTAATAGTAGCAGCAGTAACGGTAACAATAGAAGCGGTAATGGTAGCAGTGATAGCAGTTTTGTAACAATTGTAACACTTGTAGCAACAGTAGTAACTTAGCAAGAACAACATGTGGAAAACTCGTAGGCACTGGATCTGTGATATTGCTGATGATATTCATCATGTATCAGTCATAACATAGGGCGACACAGAAATAGCTCCCGTTCATCGATATACTTTAGGCATGCATTCCGTAAATACTCATACATGCTTATGGAAAAGAACTTGCATGAAATCTTTTGTCCTACCCTCCTGTGGCACCAATGTCCACAAGGAAACTAAGGGATATTAAGTCCTCCTTTTAATAGAGAACCGGAACAAAATATTAACAGATAGTGAATACATGAACTCCTCATACTACGGTAATCACAGGGAAGAATCCCAATTATTGTTGCTTTGGGGTATGCGGATGCTAACACATATTCGGTGCATATGACTTGCAAGATTGGATCAAGAACATAGATATAATGGAGAAAACATAAACGGTTCAGATCTAAAACCATGGCACTGAGGCCCCCATGACAAGCATCAAGCTTATTAAAGTCATAGTAACATCAATCTCCGAACATAGTGGATACTAGGTTTCATCCCCTAACAAAATTAACTCAATTACATGATGAATCCCATCCAGATCCTCATCGACCAGCAAGCTTATGAAGGAATTACTCATTCCTGGTGGAGAGCATAATGGAATTGGCAATGAACGAGAGTTGGTGATGACGAAGACCGAAGATTCCCCTCTCCGGAGCCCCAAACAGACTCTAGATTTGGCCTCTCGATGAACAACACGAGGTGGTGCTAGCTCCGTATTGTTAAACGCGATGAAACTTCATCTCATATTTTTCTCTGAAAATAGGATTTTATAGTGCTGGAGTTATGCTCAGTGGAGCCTCGAGGGCCCCACTAGCCACCAGGTCGCGCAAGGGGGGTGGTGCACCCTGGTGCATAGTGGGCGCGTGGGGCCTCCCCTCGAGTGGGTCTTGGTTCCAGTATTTTCTTTTATTACATGAAGATCTCCAAAAAGTTTTTTTCCATTTTGAGAACTTTTATTTCTGCACAAAAACAACATGATGATAAATCTGCGGAATACATTCTTAGTCTGGGTTAGTTCCATTAAAGTCATGAAATTAGATCCCCAAACAAGAGAAAAAGCATTAGGAAAAGTAGATACGACGGAGACATATTAGAGCCAAGCAAAAATACTTGATCATAGGTCATACTCATCCTTTAAGCACAAGTGGGGTTGCCACTTTTCCGTAAAGATTTCAATCTGTTCACATTGTAAGAGATGCTTATACTCAAGTCTTAGACTAAAGCTCCCCCTTGATGTGACATCCCACTTAAGAGGGATAACCTAACCTTGGATTTTGTCGTAGAAGACTTCATGTAGGTGTAGTAGTGGTGGATGCTCATTGTTGACGGAGATCATCTTGAGTTAGGAGAAATCATTTTTGTTTATTACTCTTCTCACCTACATGGGTTAGTCCCAAAGCACACGGAAAAAATACAAGGATATATATGGGCATGGAGTGAAGTACATGTGAGATGATGTCAAATGATACATTAATTTCCTTGTCCTTTTCTTACATTTGTGGGAAGGTGTGACTCCTTGAACTAGTGCATATGGTTGGAGTTGATTGCATATAATTATTTCCAAAATGAATAAGATTATATTTCATTAGCGGAGTCACCCCTCAAGAACTTCTCTAGTTCTTCTTCTTGGGTACCCACATCAACTTGATGGGGATCCTTGGAGCTGGTAGCACTAGATGATGTAGAGCTAGTAGCGACCTTGGGAATCCACTTGCCATGGCTTGGAGTTCTTCCTAAAATGAGTCAATCTCTACTTGAAGCTTGTCCTTGCCCTTGTGGTCTTGTGGTGGAAGGTCATCTTGAGAGCTTGTTCCCTTGGGGAGAGTAGGATGATACCTTGGGGAGAGTAGGATGATACTTCTCCTTTTGGGGAACAAACTTCAGGATGGGGTATTGACCTTCTTCCCATTCGACCCCATTGGCATTGAAGTAGCCAAAACCTTGCTTCTTCCGGTGTCCTCCTTGCTTGCGTACAATTTCCACGAATTGCTTACTTACGTCAAGACTCTTGAAGACACCTCTCTCTATAATTCCTTTCAATAAATCATTTTCTTGCACAAGTTTAACTTGGCTAAGAGAATCATTAGTGGAATCACGAGAGCTACTAGCAAAACCATCATTTAATTTACATTAGGATTATTGTTACTAGATGAAGAAACTTTCTTGCCTTTGTTACAAGTGTGCTTAGGTTTAACTTTTGCAACAAAAGTAGACAAGAGTAATTGTTTGCCTAGATAAGAAGAACTCTTCCTTCGAATATCATCATTGATTTCTTATAGAAACTCATGTTCTTGGTCTAAATTTAAATTCTCAAAGCGTAACTTCTCATGAGTTCTTGCAAGCTCTCTATGATCTTCTAGAGTAGATTCATGAGCTAACTTAAGAGTGTATAATTATTTATTTAGTCATTCAATCTCTTTCTCATGATCATCATACGACTTCTCTTGACTAGCATGATTTTTATTAAGTTCATTTTCATCACTATCACCAGTTTTATCAAAGAGCAAGTCATCTTCTCCTAACAAGTCATCGTCATCACTACTAAAGTCAATGTACCCGGGGTGTGATACCTTGGGGCCTTTTTCCATGAAGCAACATACAATCCCTTCATTTTGAGAATCAAATAATTCATAGGAGTTGGAGGATACAAGTGCAGGGCTGGCAACACTTTCATCGTCCCTATAGTCGGAGTTGGAGTGATAGCTTCTGTCGGATTGGTTGTCAAACTCGGAGCTGGATACCCATTCACCAACATGATCTTGATGTCTTCTTCTTGAATGGCTCTTGGTGTACTTGTCCTTCTCCGATTCTTTACTTCTCCGGGATGGTCTTCGTTCATAATGATTTTATCTACTCCTTCTCTCTCTTCGAGGTGACTCTTCTCTTGAGCTTCATCTTCTAGGTGACTCTTCTGTTAGTTTGTGGGAAGCCGAGCACTCATTGGTGTAGTGACCGGGCTTTCCACAATTGTAGCAGTTTGTGTCACGACTAGATGAACACTTCTCTTCATATCTTGAGCTAGATCTTCTCTCTTTTCCTCTACTCTTGTAGAACATCTTGGATTTCCTGACCATGAGGCTTATCATTTGAGGTAGCGGGAACATCACTTCAAGCTTTGTAAGCAAGGCTTGACTTGTTCTGCAGCTATTCTTTATCCTTGAGTGATATTTCATGAGTGACAGTTCTTCCAATGACTTTTGTTGGCTTGAGATCCTTGTAGATTGGCATCATTTGGATCAATGTGCACATGGTGTCGTACTTACCATACAAGGCTTTAAGTATCTTCTTGATGATGAATTAGTCGGTCATACCTTCGCTTCCCAAGCCAGAATCTCATTTGTGATGAGATCTAGCCTAGAGTACATCTCCGTGACTCCTTCACCATCCTTCATCTTGAACTAGTCAAGCTAACTTTGTAGCACATCCAACTTAGATTCCCTGAGGGATTGAGTACATTCAAGCATGTCAATCAAAGTGTCCCAAATTTACTTGGCATTCTCAAGGTGGCTGATTTTTTTTAAATTCTTTGGGGCAAAGGCAGTTGAATAGAATGTCGCATTGTTGAGCGTTGTATAGCAACATCTTCAATTCTTCTGATGTCGCTTCGCGATCAAGTTCCTTGCCATCACCAAAGAAATCACCTTGCAAACCAACACGAACAACATCCCAAACAGAGGGGTTCTTACCAAGAATATGCATTTTCATTGTCGGGACCCCGATCCTAAGTCATAAGAATCCATCCTGTAATACAACACATCACTTTGTGGCCTCACGCGCGGTTAACCCCACGACTGACACCTTACCTCGGCCGGGACCGTTTGCGTCTTTTGGCTCACATATGTGTATATGTTGCCAGCATTCGAACGACGGAGAACTCGAGTCGACATGACTAGTTATAGACCCAAGTGGCACATCCGTACATGGACATGCATACATAACCCAACAAGCAGGTGTCAGTCAACAACGAGTGTAGACGAGTTTTAACAAGCTACATGGACTCCATAACACCGCGTGACATTTCCACGTGGGGCAGACACACTAACAAGGAACGATACATGTCGGTCAATCAATGTGTCCGGAGCAGTAGCAAGCTACAAAGGCTCAATGGAAGCACAAAGAGGCATTTCCCCGTAAAGACAGCTACTTAAGGCATACAACTAGGTGTCAAATCCCACACATACAATGCATTTCAAAACATAGATGGAATAAGCATGATATGTGTAGATACAACATGGCATCACAACAAAACTCTACGACTGTACCGTTTATTAAAGACTCATAAGAGTCAACGTAGGGTGATATTACAAACAGGGGTCACCTGAGCCAACACTCAAGTCATACAAGCATCAAGCAGAAGCACAACATGTTTGGGTACAGACATCTACTAAAGAAATGGATGGAAGAGCCTGAAAAGCTACAATGACCCTGCCATAGGAGCTAGACCTATGTGTGTGATTGCCAAGCTATCCCGGTCAACGTCAAACTCATCGCATCAAAACCTTTAATGCGACTAAGGTCTCCTCTACAAAAACATAATTAAGCAACTCTGAGTACAAAGGTACTCAGCAAGACTTACATTAGAACTATATACATATACATCATTGTGAACAAAAGGGGGTTGTGGAGTTTAATTGCAGCAAGCCAGCTGTGACTCTTGGCTAACCTATACTACTACCATGAACACTTTCTTTGAGGCGGGGTAGCGCACATGAGTCCAGATATTCACCAAATCAATACACCACTATGGATCCACTCCCGTCTCTCGACGAGAAGGCCATCTGTAGCACTCACACTTATCTTGCATATTTTCGAGCACTACTGGAAATCAGTTTTTTGCCGTCTGCCAAATCTTTGCCTTCTGCTAGCTGATGGAAAAGAGTGTCTTTGCCGTAAGCTCCTAGAAAGCAGATGGCAAAGAACTGGCTGATGGCAAAGAAGGTCTTTGCCAGCAGTCAATTCTTTGCCGTCTGCCGCAGACGGCAAAGAAGGGGACAGCACACGACAAAGAAGCTCATTTGGCCGGGGGAACCTTAGGTAAAACTACGCCCTTCTTTGTCGTGTGCTGGCTGACGGCAAATATGCCACAGGCAGACGTCAAAGAGTATAGACCCCTTTGGCGTCCGCCAACAGACGACAAAGGTCCTGAATCTACTAACGGTTGTCCCGCCCCCACCCCGGCCCCCCCTCTCTCTCTCTCAAACGGCCACTCTCTCTCTCTCTCTCTCTGTCCTCCCCCGATGCCCAACGCCGCCACCACCGTCGCCCGGCCACCACCGGCTCCCCCGGCGCCGCCCCGGTGCCCCACAACCCCCCGGCGCCCCTGGTGCCGCCCCCGCAGCCCCACCGCCGGCGCCGCTGGTGCCCCTGGTGTCGCCCCCGCAGCCCCACCCCCGGCGCCCCTGGTGCCGCCCCCGCAGCCACACCGCTGGCGCCGCCCCTGCAGCCCCAACACTGCCAGTAAGCCCCCACACCCCCACCCCCTTGTTATTTAGTTTTTTGGAGGAAGAAGAAGAGGAGGAGGAGGAGGAGGAGGAGAAGAGGAGAAGAAGAAGAGGAGTAGGAGGAGGAGGAGGAGGAGAAGAAAAAGACGAAGAAGAAGAAGAAGAAGAAGAGGAGAAGAAAAAAATAAGAAGGAGAAGAAGAAGAAGAATAAGTGAAGAAAAAAATAAGAAGGAGAAAAAGTAAAGAAGAAGAGAAGAAGAGAATAAGAAAAAAATAAGAAGGAGAAGAAGAGAAAAAAGAAGAAGAAGTTGATTTTTTATTGTTTGGTATTTAGTTTTTTGGAATTAGAATATAACTACCGGCATGATTTTTTGTTGTTGTTGTAGTAGTTGTTCTTGTTATTGTAGTTGTTGTAGTTGTTGTTGTTATTGAAGTTGTTGTGGCATATATAGTTTAGTTGGTAGGTTAGTTAATTAGTAGTTTTAGTGGTAGTTTAGTTAGTTGGTAGATTTAGTTAGTTAATTAGTAGATTTAGTAGGTAGTTTAGTGGTAGATTTTGTTTTGTTAATTATTGGTAGCTAGATTCTTTTTTAGTTACTTAGTGGTAGATTTTGTTTTTGTTATTCTTCGCTGTTTAGTGCTATATAGGTTTAGCGATAGGTTTAGTTAGCTTGGTTAGTTAGGTTAGTTAGTTAGTTAGCTTAGTAGAAAGAATAGGAAGAAGAAGAAGAGGAGGAGGAGGAGAAGAGGAGAAGAGGAGGAGGAGGAGGAGGAGAAGGAGAAGAAGAAGAAGAAGAAGAAGAAGAGGAGGAGGAGGAGAAGACAAAAATAAGAAGGAGACGAAGAAAAGAAGAAGAGAAGAAGAAGAGAAGAAGAAGAGAAGAAGAGAGGAAGAATACCTTCTCCTCCTTCTCCTTCTTCTCCTCCTTCTTCTCCTCCTCCTCCTTCTCCTTCTTCTTGATTTCTTCTTCTTCTCCTCCTGCTCTTTCTTCTCCTCTTTCTTATTCTCCTTACCTTCTTTTCCCCAACAATGAGATAATTAGCCCATTTAGCTACAAAATGGCATAAAAACCTTGGTTAGCTCATGAATATTATATTCTTAACTTGCTTTCCTCTAAAATGACATAATTAGAATATTTGTGTTGATCGGCTGGATTTACATGTGACAGTTGTCTCGTCGGTGTGAGGTCTGTTGTGCAAAGACCTCCCCGTGCGTTGTACGAGCTCCGCCCCTGCATTCGTGGGTCAGTACAAATTTCATCTCCTCCTCGCCCTTTCATTTACTGTGGCTCGGTTTCCGGATGAAACTTTCTAGATTTAGGTAATTAAATTAATTTCTAAGTATGTGTGACCAGTATGCGTCTCCCGTTCGAAAGGGAGACATCTATAAATATGCATGTCTTTGCATATTTATAACTGCCATCCTTTCGAATTGTCCAACATTATCCATGGACAGCCCGAGTATGTGTAGATTGGGTTCGTTTTCCCGTATGATGTGCTCTGGATCCGATGCGGAATTTCGTAAGTGCCTCCCTGTTGTTCTCCGGATGCACATCCTCTCTGTTTATTGCGGAGACGTGTATCAGGAGAACAGCGGGGAGGTGTTGCCGAAATTTGGCGTTGGATCTGGAGCAGAGCATGGGAAAATGAAGCCAATCTACACATACTCAGGTGGGATTAGGACCTATCTTTACCTATTAGCATGCAGGTTGCCTAGACGTAATAAAAATGGCGAACCTAATTAACCGATGAATATAAATGCTAAATTATATATAAATATATTTCTTCTGTCCTTAGTAGCTAGGCAAGATGAGTGATCGTGCGTGGATGTATACCGGTCACCCTAGTAAGAAAGAGATGATGAAAGAATGGTTTGTAAAAAAAAGGAATTTGTGAAAGCTGCATTCGCAAATGGCCAGGAAAGAAACTACTGCCCCTGTCCTGGATGCGACAACTATAAAAAGACGACAGAGGCTGTAATGATTAAACAACTGCAGACGAGGGGTTTTAAGCCTAATTATATGGTGTGGACATTTCATGGTGAGTCTATACAACGCACAAGAGCTGAGGTGGTCCGTCGTTGCACGGACGAGCATGGTATCGGGATCGAAGACATGGTGCAAGACTTTGATAATGCTCGGGATTCAGAAGATGAGATGGAGGAATCTGCAAAGGCCTTTTATGAAATGTTGGAGTCTTCAAAACGTCCTCTCCATGAGCACACTGAGCTCTGTCAGCTGGATGCAATTGCACAAGTAATGGCTCCGAAGGCTCATTTCAATTTGGGAAGAGAATGCTACGACGCGATGATGACACTATTTGGACGCTTCCTACCCAAAGGCCATGTCATGCCTGCAAACCTGTACCAGTCGGACAAAATACTTCGCGTACTTAAGATGCCCTATGAGAAGATAGATGCATGTGAGAAAGGATGTGCTTATATAGGAAGGAGTATGCACACTTTGACTATTGTCCCAATTGCGAGTCTTGCAGGTATCTTGTGGTAGACAACGGTATGGGTGAGAAGAGGCAGACCAAAATCGCAGTTAGTGTTCTTCGGTATATGCCAATCGCACCAAGACTTCAACGTCTTTTCATGGTCGAAGAGACACCCAGACAGATGACATCGCACAAATTGGGCAAAAGAACCGAACTAGATGCGGATGGGAATAAGATGGTGGTACACACATCGGATAGGGAAGCGTGGAAACATTTCGATGGATTGCATTAGGATAAAGCGGCAGATACAAGGAATCCTTGAGTCTGCATCGCCACGGATGGTTTTAATCCCTTCGGCATGACGGCAACCAAATTTAGTTGTTGGCCTGTATTTGTCATTCCACTCAATCTCCCCCCGGACAGATTATGCAAAGATAGAACGTATTTCTGACGTTGAGAATTCCAGGGCCCAATTATCCGGGGAAGAATATCAATGTGTACCTGCAGCCGCTTAAGGATGAATTGGAAGACGCTTGGGATAATGGGGTCAAGACATACGATGCCGCTAGAAAACAAAACTTCAAAATGCATGTGTGGTACATGTACTCTATGCATGACTTGGCGGCGTATGGACTATTCTCTGGATGGTGTGTGCATGGAAGGTTCCTGTGCCCCCAATGCAAGGCAGCTCTTCAGTTTCATTGGTTGCAGGAGGGTCCGAAGTATTCTTGCTTTGATTTGCATAGACAGTTCCTGGATCCTGACCATCAGTTCAGAAAAGACAAGAAGAACTTTACCAAAGTAAAGTTGTCAAAAACATGGCACCACCTGCGTTGACAGGCCAACATCTCCTGGATCAGTTAAACGCCCTCGAGCCTGGTCCAGAGCGTCCACGGTATTTCAAGGGGTATAATTAAAAACACGCCTGGACTCACAAGCCATGCTTCTGGGATCTGCCTTACTTCAAAGACCTCCTTCTTCCACACAATATCGACATGATGCACACTGAAAAGAATATCGGAGAGGCTATTTTTGGTACATTGTTTGGCATAGATGGGAAGACAAAGGACAATACTAAGGCTAGAGTCGATCAAGAGACACTATGTCATAGACCGTTACAAAGCATGCGAGAAGGCAAAGGAAAGCAGAAGTGGTCGAAGCCAAAGGCCTGGTTCAATCTTGGAAGGCCAGCTATGAGGGAAATTATCTTGTGGGTCAAAATGCACTTGATGTTCCCCGATGGGTATGCAGCGAATCTAAAGAGGGGAGCGAGTCTTGAAAAATTAAAAATCTTTGGTCTCAAGAGTCATGATTGGCACATATGGCTAGAGCGGGTAATGCCGGTGATGTTACGTGGCTTTATTCCTGAGGATGAATGGCTAGTACTGGCGGAGCTGAGCTATTTCTTCCGTGTTCTTTGTGCGAAAGAATTGTCGCCTGGCGTGGTAGAAGACATGGAGGACTTTGCACCGGAGTTGTTGTGCAAGTTAGAGAAGATCTTTCCACCGGGCTTCTTTAATCCAATGCAGCATTTGATTTTACATCTACCGACCTAGGCAAGATTGGGTGGGCCCGTGCAAGATCGTTGGTGCTATGCAACTGAGAGGATGCAGAAGACCCTTCGAGCTAAATGTAAAAATAAGCGTAGAATTGAAGCATCGATGGCTGAGGCATTCATTACTGAGAAGGTGGTAAACTTTGTGACATCACACTACGAAGCCAAAAATCATCATTTGCATAATCTGAAGCCTCGGCACAATGATGCAGACCCTAAAAAAGGTGGGTCCAACCTCAGCCTATTCAAAGGGAAGCTCCCACCAGCGGGTGCTTCGAAACCAATAACGTTGGACGTCAAAGAATGGCGGAACATTTCGTTGTATATCTTCAACAACCTAACAGAAGTGCGGCCGTACATCAAGTGACTTCTCGGCACATTTTCCCGTAACTTCTAATTCCTTTGAACTGCTCTTATTCCCGGATATTTCAAACAACCGTTACGTCGCCAAATTCTCGGATGGAGCGGTGATCGAAAATGATTCCGTCGAAGAGTATGAGCTTCTGTCAAAGACATGAGGCGGCTATCCCGGTTTCATCTCTTGGTTCAAACAAACGGTAATTATCAATAATGGACCATTTCATTTCTTGGTCTAACTTGCGGCTAATGCAACAATCGTTTCGTATTAAACTTGTAGGCTAATTTAGAGTCTATGGACGCGAACTGAGACAAGTCGCTAATGGTTTTGACTATAAGGTCCGTTCATTTGAGAAATACAACATCAACGGGTATCACTTTCGTACCTTTGGCAAAGAGCTATCTATGCCCGACCGGAAATCTACAAATTGTGGTGTCTCTGATATCGGCGAAGGTGTTATCGAGTATTATGGAAGAGTTAAAGCAATTTATGAACTTCAATTCTATGGTGAAAACCCACCGAACATTGTAGTCTTCAAATGTTATTGGTTCCAGCTGAAGGAGACTAGAAGGACTCATTAACATATAGGACTAGTCGAAATCAATCCAAACACCCATTTAGATGTTCCCGATGTCTATATTATGGCTCAACAGGCGACCCAAGTTTTCTATCTACCGTGGGCATGCCAAACGGATAAGAATCTGGAAGGTTGGTATGTTGTTTATGAAGTGCCACCACATGTCAGACCACCTCTCCCAAATGAACAGGATTATGAACCTCACATTAACCCAAACACATATTGTTGGGGATATTACCTATTGATAACCCGCCTAGTTGGGCCAGGTCACCAAATCAGGCGATTAATCTAAGCGTGGTTCGGGCCTTGGCCTGGCAAGACCAAAGGTTGTATGGTGGGTTACAACTTCCAGAAGGTTTCCAAGCTTTGGAAGATGGCGACTTAGAGATCGTAAGGGTCACGGTTTGTAGAAAGGAAAGTACCCTTGTGAACCCTAGGGACTCGACCTGTATATAAAGGCGAGTCCCAGGGAAGAAGAGGGCAGGTTAGAAATCTTCGAGTGCTAAGTCTGGCGAGTCACGCCCTCCTTGTAATCGAAACTCCATCAATACAACTCAAAGCAGGACGTAGGCCTTTACCTCCTCACGAGGGGCCGAACCTGGGTAAATCGCCGTCTCACTCCTGTTCAACCCCTTTGAGTCACCACCAAAGTGCGATGGCTCCAATACTAAGTCCTTTCACGAGGACATCTGCCGTGACAAAACCACGACAGTTGGTGCCCACCGTGGGGCCTGCGCACGGTGGAGTTGAGTTCTCAAAGGAGCCCTACCAGGGTTCGGGAGCTACGCGACGGGGCTCATGACCCGGAGCCGCCGTGGGAAGTTCTACATCAACAACCTACAATGGGGGCCCGAGGCGGATTCGATCGAATCTGGCTACAGGGTCCCCTTCGGCAAGATCAACTTCTTCATCGGCATGATTGGATCGCCCGTGCCTGAGCCGGACATCTCCACCGACATCGTCGAGCCGTCCAGGTACGTCCGCCCGGTAACGACGCCAAATCTGAATCGCCCAGTCTTTGTTTGGTTCGCGCAGGGGTCGGAGGAACCAGAACACTCAGCAACCCAGGAAACCACACCCATCAACACTGATGACGAATCATCCATGGGCGATTCAGATTCAGTCCGGTCTGTACATGGGGATTGTCTTGGGCGCTTGTCGCTGGCCATGGACCCCGAAGTTCTTGACCGAACTTGCCGTCAGATCGCCATTTATATGGCCGGGGCGACTCAACCCTCGCAAAATCCGACAGGCGGGGATGGAACTGGCGAGACATCTAGAAGCCCGGCCGCTGTCTTGGTGGAACTAGCAGTGGAAATTACAAGGCTGATGGCGACTCCCATCACACAGAAAACCAGGAGGCAGTAAACACGGAATTGGCAAAACTAAGAGAAGCAGTGGCAAAGGCTCATCGGGATGCCGAGGTGGAGTCCGCCAGGATCGAGACCCGGCAAGCTCAAATAACCGCCGAGAGAACTCGCTGAAATACTGATAATTGGCGGTTCGAAAGACACCAGCGCGCATCTGACGCCGTCCATCAGCGGAGGCACCAGGTTCGCCTACCCCCTGATCTCAACCCGACCCGCTTGTTCGATACTCCGCAAACTCCCGAGGCGGGAGCCGCCCCAGGGGGAGGACCGGGCTAACCACCTAACCCGCCGGTTCAACCAAATGAGGATCGCATTCCCCGATTCCGGACACCTCAAGGTCACTTTTCCAACCCAATGGATAACGTCCTTGCTGTGACTCGCCATTTGGAATCTCTTTCGATTCACGGAAGTACTCCTGCCGAGATAGAGGCAAGGAACGCCATTGAGATTTTGAAGACGGCGGTGGTTCAAAACGCCTAGTTCTCACACAGCCTAGATAGGCTGCATTCCACTCCCCAGGCGAGTCACACCAGGAGTCGGCCAGAGGACCAGCCCGCTGTAAACAGCGGACCACGACTCATCCCCAGGACAACCTGCCTGATCATCAAAACCCGCCGGGCCGGGATCTCCCGAACATCCAAGTCGCCCCAGCGCCTCTCGTCGGGAGAGATGGACGAGTGGGGGTGCCATGCTTGGCCCCTGCCCTCCGCAACAAGCGAATGCCCAAGGACTTTAAGGGACCAAGAAAGGTGCCTAACTACACCCCGGACCTTGAGACGGCATCGTGGGTCGAGAGTTATGAAATCTCCATGGACATGCTCGACGTAAACGACGCAGTTTGCGCCTGATACTTCACGATGATGCTCGAGGGGTCAACACATACTTGGTTAAAAAACTTACCCCCCAACTCCATCCAGACCTGGGCTGAATTGAAAGACCGTTTCATCAAAAATTTCCGACGAACCTGCAAACGTCCAATGACGATTGTCGATCTGCAGCACTGCGTTCAGCGCCCCGATGAGTCGGCCCACCATTGGTCACGACGGGTTGCGGAAATTATCCATTCATCAGACGGTATCACGACGGCTCAGGCTGTGTTGATCCTCGAGCAGAATTGCCACTACGAACCCCTGGTGCAGAAGTTATGGCGAGTCAAGCGAAAGGTCCAAGACATGGGGGAGCTAATGGGTACCCTCACTAGATACGCTGAAGCGGACGACACCAAAGATCCCGGTGAGGACGGTAAAGCTAATTCGCCAAAGAAGGGCGAGTCATCCAAAAATCCTACCCGGTTCCAGGGACGTAACCGCCACAACCAGGGAGCTAATGGCAAGAGAAGGCAGCAAGTGGAATCTTCGGATTTAGTCGCCAATACCAACACCAACAATGGCAACCAACGCCAGAAGAAAAACAAGGGATGCAGCGGTAAGAAGCCGCATAACTATGAAGAGTTACTCAAGGGCCCTTGCCCGCACCATGCCATGGCAGACGGCCCGACGACTCACTCCTGGGAGAACTGTTTCGTGATGCGGGAGTTTCGGGCGGAGGCGATCAAGAAAAGCCAAAATGATGACCCGGACCAACGGCAGGAGCAGTTTGCTACGCCCAACCAACGCTAGAACACCTTCGGCGGTTTTCCCGAACCGGGGGCTCAAGGGGGCTCGCAGCCGAGCAGCGGCCAGTATCCGGTGCATCACCAGCGGTTGTATAACCCGCCCAGAGCTTTTCAGCAACCGCCCCCACAGGGGGCTTCGCAGGGTTAGGATGACAATGGGGGCTTTCGCAACAACCCCAAACATTTAAGAAATGGGCAGTGCCACGTTTTCACCACCAATGCGTGCAGACGTGATAAAAAGGTGAGTCACCGGGCGTACAGTGTGTCTGAGCCGGCACTTCCCAGGTACCTCCACTGGTCCGAGCAGACCATGTCATGGAGTAGGGAGGATCATCCGCCAAGAGTTGACAATCCTGGCGACTTAGCGTTAGTCGTAGCTCCCCATGTTGGGGGGTACACCCCGTCGAAGGTACTAATGGATGGTGGCAGCAGCATTAACATCTTGTATTTTGACACTTTCCAAAGGATGAACCTATTGGAAAAGGACTTGATGCCTTCAACCATGGTTTTCCACGGAATCGTCCCGGGTAAGTCGGCGTACCCCATAGGCCGAGTCAGACTCACAGTTGTATTTGGAACGGCACATAACTATAGGAGTGAGTCGCTGATGTTTGAGGTGGTCAAATTGAAAAGCCCCTACCACGCGCTATTTGGGCGGCCGACTTATGCCCGGTTCATGGCTCGCCCATGCTATGTTTACCTTAAGCTCAAGATGCCTGGCCCTAAGGGACCCATCACGGTTGATGGTGATAGAAGGATTGCAAAGGATTGTGAAGAAGGGGACGTGGCTTATGCGGAAGTCGCCTGCGCTGCGTAGGAGCTCAAACATCATCGGGCCAATGTTGACTCGGCTGACATGTCACCCTTGAAGAAGCCAACGACAGATGTTGATTCGCCCCTCAAGTTCAAACCAACGGATGACACTAAAATGGTTGATTTCGTTCCTGGCGATTCATCCAAGCAGTTCACCATTGGCACGGGTCTGGATCCCAAATAGGAAAGCGCGCTCATCGAATTCATCCGTGAGAATCGGGACATCTTCGCATGGAAACCTTCTGACATGCCTGGTGTGCCGAGAGAATTCGCTGAGCACCATCTTAATGTTGACCCAAAGGCAAAACCCATCCAGCAGTATCTTCGCAGGTTTAACGCGGAGCGATGCAAGGCAATCGGGGAAAGAGATTGCCCGTCTCTTAGCCGCCGGATTCACCGTGGAAGTTTTCCACCCCAAATGGTTGGCTAACCCGGTCTTGGTACTCAAAAAGAATGGTACCTTCCGTATGTGCATTGATTACACGGACCTCAACAGAGCTTGTCCGAAAGACCCTTTCGCTCTTCCCCGCATCGACCAGATTATTGACTCGGTGGCGGGATGCGAACGTTTGTGCTTTTTGAACGCCTACTCTGGATATCACCAGATCGAGATGGTTGTGGAGGATCAAGAGAAAACAGCTTTTATAACCACCTTTGGGGCTTTTTGCTATGTGTCCATGCCGTTTGGGCTCAAGAGTGCATGGGCAACTTATCAGCGCTGCATCCAGAATTGCCTCCGCAGCCAAATCGGACGCAACGTCCACGCTTATGTCGACGACATTGTGATCAAAACCCGCCAGGGGGAGACGCTACTGGAGGATCTCAAGGAAACTTTCGATAATCTGCGGGTGTATCAGATGAAGCTGAATCCCACCAAGTGTGTTTTTGGTGTTCCTGTAAGGAAATTGTTGGGCTTCCTGGTGTCTGAGAGTGGCATTGAAGCTAACCCAGACAAAATCGAAGCAGTTACGTCCCTTGGAAAACCAGCAAACGTTAACCAAGTCCAACGAATGGCGGGTCGCATTGCGGCTCTAAGTCGCTTCGTAAGCCTCCCTGGGAGAAAAGGCGATTCCCCTTTATCAATTACTAAAGAAATCTGACCATTTTGTTTGGACAGATGAAGCAGACGAAGCTTTCAAATCCTTGAAACGGAAACTGGTCAACCCGCCGGTCTTGGCCGCCCCGACTGAGAAAGAACCCATGCTTCTGTATATTGCAGCAAACTCCAAAGCAGTGATTGTGGCGGTGGTCGTTGAAAGAAAGGAGGAAGGGAAGAAGTACCTAGTGCAACGCCCGGTGTATTTTATCAGCGAAGTGCTAACCCTTTCCAAGCAACGGTACCCACATTGGTAGAAGTTAGTGTATGGGGTGTTTATGGCGAGTCGGAAACTTAAGCATTATTTCCAAGAGCATCCCATCACGGTGGTTAGTTCCGCCCCCCTCGGGGACATCATCCAGAATCGGGAGGCAATAGGGCGGATCGCCAAGTGGGCGATTGAACTTGGGCCGCATCACGTACAATACACCCCTCGCACAACCATCAAATCTCAAGCCTTAGTTGATTTCGTCAATGACTGGATGGAGTTGCAGGCCCCGGAGGACAGGCCTGATCTTACATACTGGACTATTTATTTTGATGGATCCAGATAGCTGGAAGGCTCGAGGGCTGGTGTGGTACTGGTATCCCCTCAAGGAGATAAATTCTGTTATGTCCTTCGACTCATGTTTCCGTGCACTAACAATGCTGCGGAATATGAAGCTTTGCTTCACGGCTTGCGACTCGCCAAGGAGATGAACCTTACGCGAGTCAGATGTTTTGGCAACTCTGATCTGGTGGCGCAGCAAGTTTCAGGCACTTGGGATTATCAAGACCCCGTGATGGCGGCTCACAGAAGAGCTGTGTCTGATGTGGCGGGTCATTTCCATGGCTATCAGGTTGATCACATTGACCGGCGCCTCAACAAGGCAGCTAACACCCTTTCACGTCTTGGTTCCCAGCGAAAGCCGGTGCCCCCAATGTTTTTCTGGATATTTTGCATAATCCATCAGTGAGTTTGCCGTCGGAGGAGGAGTTGGCGATACCAGATCCTGAGTCTCAATTTGTGGCGGCTCTCCACGTCACGCCGGATTGGGTTCTTCCCTATCTGGCCTATCTCGCCCGGGCCGAGTTACCAACAGACGAATTTTAGGCCCGCCAAATTGTTCGACGGAGCAAATCCATGGTGATCATCAATGGCGAATTATATAAGCGGAGTGCCTCTGGAGTTTTTCAACGATGCGTTTCCTCCGAAGAAGGATGCATAATCCTAAATGACATTCATTCCGGGGATTGTGGGCATCACGTCGGGTCATGCTCTTTGGTTTCAAAGGCATTCCGTCATGGTTTCTTTTGGTTGACGGCTTATGCAGATGCAGAAGAGATAGTTCGTCGATGCGAGGGATGCCAGCGTTATGGACGACAGGCTCATGTGCCGGCTCAAGAACTAAGAATGATTCCCATCACTTGGCCTTTCACGGTCTAGGGGTTAGAAATGGTTGGCCCCTTTAAAATTTCATCCAACAAGAAAACCGATTTGCTGGTGGCGGTTGATAAGTTCACCAAGTGGGTTGAGGAAGAACCTATTGGAACTTGCGATGCGGAGACGACGGTCAATTTTTTGAAGAAGCTGATCTTCCGGTTTGGATATCCACACAGTATCATTACTGATAATGGCACTAACCTGTCTCAAGGGGTGATGTAGGAGTTTTTCCATCGAGAGCATATCCGGCTTGATGTTTCTGCGGTCGCTCACCCGCAATCTAATGGGCAGGCGGAACGAGCGAATCAGGAAGTTTTACGGGGAATCAAGCCCCGACTCATGGTTCCCTTGGAAAGACCCCCGGGATGTTGGGTTGAAGAGTTGCCTTCAGTGCTATGGAGCATCCGGACCACCCCGAACCGGTCCACGGGTTTTACCCCTTTCTTTCTGGTCTATGGAGCAGAAGTTGTTCTTCCCACTGACATAAGGCATGACTCGCCTAGAGTCGCCGCTTATGTGGAACTGGACAACGAACTGGTGCGTCAAGACTCCTTGGACGCCTTAGAGGAGGCACGTGACTTGGCTGCGGCCCGTTCGGCCATCTATCAGCAGGATCTACGGTGTTATCACAACCGCCGGGTTAAGAGCCGAACCTTTCAGGAAGGCGACTTAGTACTTCGGTTGATACAGGATCGGGCTGGCATGCATAAGTTGTCACCACCATGGGAAGGACTGTTCGTCGTCAGCAAAAATCTTTGCAACGGCTCTTACTATCTGGTGGATCTCCGGCCTAACCGGCCAACCACGGAGGTTGAGTCAACTCGCCCCTGAATATTGCCCACTTGTGGCCTTATTACACTTAAGCTTTTAAGCTCTGCATTTTGTAAGTTTTTCGGTTCTTATTATAAAGCAATAAAATTAAAACGCCTCCCGACTTGGGGGCTTCCTCTCATTGAGATAATTTTGTTATCCATGTTGGCCTACGAAATCATTATTTTGGGTGGCGCTTGAGCTTTCTCACTCGCCCTATCCTGTCGCGACCTTATGAGCCGACGAAATCACTATTCTTGGGTGGCGCTTGAGCTTTCTGACTCGCCCTATCCTGTCGCGACCTTATGAGCCGACGAAATCACTATTCTTGGGTGGCGCTTGAGCTTTCTGACTTGCCCTATCCTGTCGCGACCTTATGAGCCGATGAAATCACTATTCTTGGGTGGCGCTTGAGCTTTCTGACTCGCCCTATCTGGTCGCGACCTTATGAGCCGACGAAATCACTATTCTTGGGTGGCGTTTGAGCTTTCTGACTCGCCCTATCCTGTCGCGACCTTATGAGCCGACGAAATCACTATTCTTGGGTGGCGCTTGAGCTTTCTGACTCGCCCTATCCTGTCGCGACCTTATGAGCCGACGAAATCACTATTCTTGGGTGGCGCTTGAGCTTTCTTTCTCGCCCTATCCCGCCGCGACCTTATGAGCCGACGAAATCACTACTCTTGGGTGGCGCTTCAGCTTATGGACTCGCCCTATCCTGTCGCAACCTTATGAGCCGACGAAATCACTATTCTTGGGTGGCGCTTGAGCTGTCTGACTCGCCCTATCCTGTCACGACCTTATGAGCCGACAAAATCACTATCTTGGGTGGTGCTTGAGCTTTTTGACTCGCCCTATCCTGTGGCGACCTTATGAGCCGACAAAATCATTATTTTGGGTGGAGCTTGAGCTTTTTGACTCGCCCTATCTTGTCGCGACCTTATGAGCCGACGAAATCATTATCTTGGGTGGCGCTTGAGCTTTTGACTCGCCCTATCCTGTCGCGACTTTATGAGCCGAGGAAATTGCTATTTTTTACCTTCCTAGCACTGCCACAAGGTTTTTCAGACTTTTTTCTGATTCATCTCAAAATATTTTGGGACGATTGCTATTTGTTATCACTTATTATTCATTAAGATGATTTCACATATGTTTTTCAAGCTTAGAACAGGTTGATGATCAAAATCACTTTATCCATGGCGGATTAAGCATCATAAAGAAGCTTCAAACAACAGATCAAGTATTTTAAAACGCCTTAAGGGCGACATAAGGATTTTTTAAGGTATCACAAAAGAAGTGTAGATTCCTAAAGGAGACCTATAACATGGCTCTCATGGCCAATTCAGTGAAATTTCATTTGGCTGACGCCCTTGGATCAGCCTGCTGCGAGCTTTGGCCAACCTCAATCTGCAAGTCGCCCAATACCTAGTTACACTTGGCTAGAGCGGCAAAGTCATCTTCATCGGTCAGGATTGATGACAGATCTGCGTCCAAGTCAAAAGGATTCTTGGGTCGCCGTGGAGTTAAGCTAGTCGTCACAAAGGTTGGCGGATTGACCTTCTTGTTCTTACTATCATAGGCGGCTTGGTACTTTGATAAGTCCAGGCTTGCAGCAAGCTGAGTCGCCGCCAGACGGGAGTCCTTGACAACACGCTGGTAGTCCTCTTCGGAGAATTCTGACCCGTCATCCTTGAGTTGAGGAAAGCCCGCCGCTACTTCTTCTGGGTTGATCTCCGGAGCATATGCTAAGCATCGACTCAGTGTAGTCAGCACTCCCTTCCGGGCGGCTGACCGAGTTAACTCGCCAATCTAGGGAGGAAGCATGGATAGGCAGCCAAGCATCTTCTTTATGGATGTTATAGGCTCCTTGGCGCCCATCACTGCTTTCACAGTCAGTACACTACCGGTATATAGCTGCTCTGTCAGCGTGTAAATCGCCTTCAGCGTCAGAACACAATCATCCTGAAGGTTGGCGGCTCTCGGACCTGTACAAGGGGTAATGATAATCAGCGACTCAGATAAGAGTTATTTGTTTAAAAAGGTCAAGAGTTAGTATTTTACCAAAGAAGGCTTGCGCCATGTCTGAGATATGATGTTTTAAACCGGCAGCTCTTGTTGCACAGTAACCAGCTTGGCTTCAACCTTTTCTTCTCGCTTTGTTGAAGCATCTTGGTCAGTTTGAGCCCTTTTTAAAATCGGCTTTTAGTTTTTCCATCTCAGCTAAAACCAGTTGATACTTCTCCTGTGATTTGGCCCGGGCATCCTGCTGATCAGATAAGCTTTTCTTCAAGTCGCCAAGTGCTGATTCAGTCCGGATAAGAGATTCCTGTTGAAGCATATGGTTAAGGGGCAAGTCTCAGAACTATTGCAAGCAACATCCCTGACACTTGGGGGCTAATGTATAATTTTTTCAAACAAAATTATACTGCATCAAGACCCGGCTCATCTTTTTACTGATGACCCGGCCCTTGGGGGTTACTGGTCCAAAGTTTTTTAAAGTCATCAAGACCCGGCTCATCTTTTTACTGATGACCCGGCCCTTGGGGGTTACTGGTCGAAAGTTTTTTAAACTCATCAAGACCCGGCTCATCTTTTTACTAATGACCCGGCCCTTGGGGGTTACTGGTCGAAAGTTTTTTAAATTCATCAAGACCCGGCTCATCTTTTTACTGATAACCCGGCCCTTGGGGGTTACTGGTCGAAAGTTTATTAAAGTCATCAAGACCCGGCTCATCTTTTTATTGATGACCCGGCCCTTGGGGGTTACTGGTCGAAAGTTTTTTAAGTCATCAAGACCCGGCTCATCTTTTTACTGATGACCCGGCCCTTGGGGGTTACTGGTCGAATGTTTTTTAAAGTCATCAAGACCCGGCTCATCTTTTTACTGATGACCCGGCCCTTGGGGGTTACTGGTCGAAAGTTTTTTAAAGTCATCAAGACCCGGCTCATCTTTTTATTGATGACCCGACCCTTGGAGGTTACTGGTCAAAAGTTTTTTAAGTCATCAAGACCCGGCTCATCTTTTTACTGATGACCCGGCCCTTGGGGGTTAATGGGGATAATATATTATACAACAAGACTTACCTCATGTTTGTTTTTCAGCATCCGAAGCAGGCTTTTCTCCATCTCATAACTCGCCTCCAGGCGACTTGGAAAACCACAGCAAAGTTCTTTGAATTCCAAATGTTCATATTCACAGAGCTTAGCCTTGGAGAGTCCATACTCAGGAACAGTTTGAGATGACGATGGCACATGCTTCGATAAAACCGTTGTGCTCGGTTTAGAGAAGCTGGTACCAGTGATAATTACAGCATCCGGGTCTTCTGCTGTTGTCAATGGACTTGGCGGCTTGGGGGCATCCATCATTTGCTTGGGAGAGCTAGGGAGGTCCACTTGATCCAGAGGTTTGTCTAGGTCCTGGTTATCTTGGATCGGCGCTGGCTCTTTGATAGGCTCCGAGATTATGATGGGAGTTGACCCGCTAGTTTTCCTTTTCTTCGCCTGTGCCCTGAAAGAGGAAAGAGGCGCGTTTAAGGACTGGAAATTTATCACCATCAGATTCAAAGTAAAAATTATCAAAGGACTTACCCAGGGACACGGATCATTGGCGGAAGTGCCGACATTACTGAGTCGCCAGATGTAGGAGGAGAATTCTGCAAGAGTTGTACGTCAAAGATATAAGCGGGTTACAAATGCGATCCAAAGAGACATGAATAAGTGTTGTTCAAGGATGCCTCATTTGGCCTTTTCTTGTTCTTTGTTGGTAAGCCGGACACCAGATCACCAGAATGACTTCGGGTCTTCCGATTTGAAGTGTATTGTGCTTTCTTCAGAAGAAAATTCGGGTCCAAACAAGCATTTGGATCTGAGAGGGGAACTTTCCCACAAATTCGCCTGGCCGGCTTAGGTGGAGAAGGAGATGAATCGGAGGAAACAGAAATTACCTCTACGGAATCCTCCTGGCTTTCGTTGTCTTCATTCTATTCAAGAGATGCGGAGATATAAATACAAAGTTAACAGTAATTGATGGCGAGTTAAGAGAAGATAGGTCTTTACCTCAGAAGGTGCGTCGCCGACTTGAGATTCATCGGCCTCGGATGGTTCAGTCACAGCAGCTTTGCCCTTGCCCTTGGTTTTCTTCTTTGGAGGCGGCCTAGCTTGCTTCATGGCTGGCTTTTTGGGCTTCTTGGACCAAAATTTATCACCTTTCTGAACTGGCATATGTTATAAGAGGCCATAATTCGAATAAGACATAAGAAGTAAAAGATAAAGGACGGGTTAAAGTTGCTTACCTTGGGTGCCGGATTAATCTTGCAGAAGGGTTTGAGACCTATTTGGCCGCATTTTCCCGTAGGCTCGTCGGTCAGCTTATTGATGATGGTGACAATGTCACTTTCCATTAAAGCCATGTGAAAGTAACATTGAGGATGATACAGAGTGCCGTCAAATTCACACATTAACCCGTCCTGGCGACTTAAAGGGAGGATGCGCCATTTGACCCAGCATCGGATCAAGTCAATCCCAGTAAGGTCGTTGTTTGTCAAAGGTCTTAACTCGGACAATACTGGGATAAAATCTGATTATTCTTCTTCGGTGAGCTTGTCTGGGAGCTTGAAATTCGTTGGGAGGCGATCTACCCTATAACCCAGAAGCTTGTTTTCACCTACAGGCCAGGTCTCTTGACAATAGAACCAAGACTCGCCCCACCCTTTGGGGTGGCTTGGCATGGCGAGTGACGAAAATGGGCTATCCCTGCGGTGCTGAACATTTACACCGCCAAGCTCCAGGCTGGGACCATTGTGAAATTCTGTTTGGCGATTTAAGTGGAAGAAATACTAGAATAAGGGAACTGAGGGTTCCATCCGCAGGTAAGCCTCACAAAACACCTGGAACTGGTGTAGGTTGCTTATTGAATTGGGCCCTAGATCCTGGAGGCGGATATTCATGAAAGCCATGGCGTCTCTAAGGAACTTCGATCCAGGCGGCTTAAAACCCCGCTCAAGGTGTTCAACGAAAACAACTATCTCCCCTTCTTTGGGATTGGGGATTTCCTCTCCGAACCCGGTACGCCAACCGATAACATCCTGAGGGTTCAAATTTCCCGTTTTCACATAATCCTTTAGTATGGCATCATTGACCTTGGTAGGGAGCCAGTCACTTTTGAAAACGGCGCCCATGCTACAAAGGAATAAAGTACGGGTGAATTGACACGCGAGAACATCTACTGCAAGAGGTGAAACAATTTCATTTGACTCGCCAAGTAATTTGTCCACGGGCTGAGGAAAAATCTTGACCCGCCAAATGAAGGCCCGAGTCAGGTTGCTATGGCGACTTACGAAGTTTGGCTACTTAAAAGAGTTGTGTCTCAAGGCGTCAGAGGCGTTTATCCAAAAATGGTGAAGTATGAAGACTACAAACAGTTTTCACATAATGAGCGGTAGATTATGGATCTACTGGACAGCTGAAAATAAATGCGGAAAATGACCGGATACAGCAACCTACAACCAAGATGGGATAATGCTGTTGGTTTGGTGGAATACTACTCTAAGTGTGCAAATCGAGGGCGGACAAATAAAGGTATTAGAGACATTGGTTTTCTCGTCGTCATCGATATCAACTAATCAAGGACAAGTAACAACTATTCGGGAAAGCACCAAGAACATGGCAGTGATGAACTCCGAGAGAGAACTTGGATCTACTCTTAAAATGGCGGAAGCTAACCTGGTGGATATGGCTGGAGATGTCCAAAGAAGGGCTTGCTGCGAGCGCTGCGCGGACGATGACGAAGGTCCCGGATGAATGCGAGAGCTTCGAGATTGTGACGAGATGTTCGGCGATGATGAGGTGGACGGTGGCGACGAAGTGCTCGATGGCGGCGAGGCGAAAGCTTTCGAGCGGCGACGAGGTCTTCGAACGGCGGCGGAGCTCTCGGGTGGCGACGAGATTTTCGCTGCGATATGGGGAGAAACGGTGACAGGACTGGTGGATGGAATGCGCCCAGTCTTGTCCCCCCACCTATTTAACAGGGCAGGCGCTGGAATCGAGGCGCCATGAGCGGGAATCGCCAAAGGATAAAGATTCGCCATAATGGCGCTCCGAAAATTTTGGGATAGCGATACCAAAGGATCCGTTGGGATTACGTCGTGATCTTTTCCGGAATTCGAGGGATAAGAAGAGACCAACGAAAAATTGTTTGGCGATTTAAGTCTTCCCGCAACAGTTGGCGGGTTAAGTTCATGGCGTATGGAGGAGGATGAAAAATGAATCGCTCTTAACTGAGCAAGAATATTGGCGTGAAGAGAATTCAAGTCAATCTGGGGCCTAATGTTGGGGATATTACCTATTGATAACCCGCCTTAGTTGGGCCGGGTCACCAAATCAGGCGATTCATCTAAGCGTGGTTCGGGCCTTGGCCTGGCAAGACCAAAGGTTGTTTGGCGGGTTACAACTTCCAGAAGATTTCCAAGCTTTGGAAGATGGCGACTTAGAGATCGTAAGGGTCACGGTTTGTAGAAAGGAAAGTACCCTTGTGAACCCTAGGGACTCGACCTGTATATAAAGGCGAGTGCCAGGGAAGAAGAGTGCTAGGTCTGGCGAGTTACGCCCTCCTTGTAATCGAAACTCCATCAATACAACTCAAAGCAGGACGTAGGCCTTTACCTCCTCACGAGGGGCCGAACCTGGGTAAATCGCCGTCTCACTCCCGTCCAACCCCTTTGAGTCACCACCAAAGTGCGATGGCTCCAATACTAAGTCCTTTCACGAGGACATCTGCCGTGACAAAACCACGACACATATGATGGAGAATTCTTCCAAGAAACATGTCTTTCCAAGAAACGTTTCAAGAACCGCCGTGCTTCACCTAAGAACATGGAAGTAGATAGCGACAATGAATCCGACTCCACCCCTGAGCTGGAACCAGAAGACCTGGAACTCGTAGAGGTTACTGATGCGGATGACATGTCAATGATTCAACGACTAAAGAAAGGCCTTTCACAACTTCTCGTCGTTGAACCCGACGAGCACGTCATTCATGAAGACATGCGTGATAGTGATGATGATGATGCATTTATTGATGATGATTATTAGTTTGTAAGATTCACAACTTAAATTATATATTTTTTAATCTTTATTATTCATGTCAGTTATTCAATTTTTTTATGTTGTACTAACTTCTTTTAATCTTTATCATGGTATGTCACCAGGTGTTGAAAGATGGTGGGCGCTGGTCCAGAGCGCTCGACGGGTTCTTCCCAGCCGCCCCGCATGAGGGGTGGTACTTCCCTTCCACCCCTATCTCTCCGTAGAGCCTTGGCAGAAAGTCTGTCGACACCACTCATGGGTTCTTCTTCATTGGCGGCATTTCCCGCTGGGAGAGGTGCTGGTCGGGTAGGGAAGAAGGGGAAGGCTACAGGGAGAGGTGGTGCCCGCGGAAGATCCAGGAGGACTGTTGAGCCGTCCTGGCCACCACCACCAGCTCATTCACCCGAGCATAGGACTACTATGGTCGACCCATTTACGGAGGAGGCTACGGGGACTCCGTTCCAGGAGCCTGGTGTTGACGGGCATTCGTCCCATGAGACTCCGGTCTAGGATCAGCCTCGGGTCGAGGTGCATTCGGCCCACGAGACTATGGTTCCGGAGGCTTCACCCGACGTGGAGAGGCCCGGATGGGATACCTCACCGGATCGGACCGACTTGCCGGATTGGACCGAGGGTCCGGATGTCTCAGGGGGCGGGGATGGCGGGGATGAGTTTACGGATAGTGAGGGCGATGTGCAGGTGGACGGGGCCATCGTGTACAAGCGTGGTAGTACACGTCTCCCGGTCGTGTCGGCTACCCGCGAGCAAAGGCCGGTGATTAAACATGAAGGAGATAGGTAAGTACATTTACTGTTCAAATATCTAATGCATTGACCTTATCATACTGTAGGGGATGGGCACACCCTCGTGGAGTCCGCAGGCCGAACTCCGTCCTTGGTGTGCTTTGCCGGACAAATTTCCCAGGGTTTGTCACATTGCCTGGTGAAGGTCACGTTCCTACACTAGGATTTTCCTGGGAGCACTACCAAGTTGCGCAGGTCCCGCCGGAGGAGATTATAGATGGTGTCTTGTGCCACACGAGGGCCGAGATGGTGATCAAGAGCTTTTGGGTAAATTATCCTTTTACACAATCTAAAATTAACAATATAGCTAATTATTGTACTAATCGGTGTTTTCACGTTTGATTGCAGACCTTCTATAGGTGTGAGGATGGATATGAGGAGGAGGCGGCCAAGGTTCTCGAGGCCGAGTGTAGGCGGTTACTACAGAACTTACGCCACGAGGCTCGACCGCAGGCTATTCGAGACTACTACACCATGCGTGGTATTAAGAAGCAGAAGAAGGATTGCCGCGGAAAGTTTCTAAAGAAGGAGCAATACATGAAGGTAATTACCTATTCTTAAGTCCTTCTACGTAGTTTTCTTGATTTCGTTCATAGGCGTAGCGCTCAAAATTTGTTCTAATAACTTACAGGTTCCCCCGAGATGGTGTGCAGATAAGATGGATTGTTGGGAGGCGTTGGTTGATGAGTGGTGCATAGGCAGCTGGTAATCCGTCCACGAGAATGCGAAGGATCGGCGTAGCCAAATGGTTGGTGTGCCACACCATCAAGGCAGTGCCAACTTACTTCAGTTCGGACGAAACTGGGTATGTGATTTGCTTCATGATTTATGCAATTCATTCTTCATGCTAATATTTTGTTCCTCTCTTTTAGGCGCATCACAATAAGACGGAGATACCACACTTGTACGACCTTTTTGGCATGGCCCATACTGCCTCGTACAAGAAGGCGAAGGCATTCTCTGAGTCTGACCTGGATGATCCAAATAACTTCACCAACATATCATCTCACCACAAGCACGTGACATACAGGGACACGAGGAAGGCTACGAAAGGGGATGACTTTAACCCTAGCCAGGAACCTTTGGTCCAGAGATGGTGATGATATCTGGTGGCGGGAGGCCCCATGGCTCGATAGCCATTGGATTTGGGATAATACGTTGTCCACTCACTCTCCCGGAGATCAAGGCGCGCCAGTTGAGCAGCTGTCCTAAGATAACGCGTCGTCCACGTCCAGTCGATCTTGCCATCGAGGTTAGTTGTACGGGCTAAGAAAACTTTCATCCATTTCATTATATGTGTCATCATAGATCATTACTGTGGTAACAAGGAATGGTGTTTCAGGCTACTCTTCAGAAAGAGAGATTGGCAAACCAGGCTACTCTTGAGAAAGAGAGATTGGCAAACCAGGCTGCTCTTGAGAAAGAGAGATTGGCAAGCCAGGCTGCTCTTCAGGCTGCTCTTGATGAGAGGGACCAGACCATGGCACGATTGATTGAGGAGGAGAGGGCCCGGAATGAGGCGGGTCAATCGGCCCTATACGAGCTTTTTGTGGTAAATTTTTTTTTCACATTAGCCAAATCATGTGTATAATGACTGTTTCATTACTAACTAATACGACCCACTCTTCAAGGTCTGTGCGAGAAGAGCGGTCAAGTCCCTCCGCCGATGCCCGTCTTCTGTTCGATTGACACGGTGAGTTTCATTGTAAACTAGTATTAATAATTGAGTGTCATCATGCTAACTGAGACATTGCAAAATGTCTATTCTGTAGAATAACTCCCGAGCGGCATCGCACGACCCTTCTCCAGGTGTTTCTCCTCCTTGATGACCACTACGGTAAGTTTCTCTTCTCCTCTTTCATATTCTCCTTGCCTTAATTTCCCCAACAATGATATAATTAGCCCATTTAGCTCCAAAATGCCATAATAACCTCAAAATGGCATAAGAACCTTGGTTATCTCATTAATATTATATACTTAGCTTGTTCTCCTCTAAAATGGGATAATTAGCCCATATAGCTCCAAAAGGACATAGTTAGCTAATTGAGCTCCAAGAAGAGGAGAAGAGGAGAAGAAATAGGAAAAATTAAAAGAAAGAAGAAAAAGAAGAAGAAGAGAAGAAGGAGAAGGAGAAGGAGGAGGAGAAGGAGGAGAAGGCCAAGGACCTTCTAGTCCTTCTCCTCCTCCTCCTCCTTCTCTTCCTTCTTCTTTATTTCTTCTTCTTCTTCTCCTCCTCCTCTTTCTTCTCCTCTTTCATATTATCCTTGCCTTAATTTCCCCAACAATGACATAATTAGCCCATTTAGCTCCAAAATGCCATAATAACCTCAAAATGGCATAAGAACCTTGGTTATCTCATTAATATTATATACTTAGCTTGTTCTCCTCTAAAATGGGATAATTAGCCCATATAGCTCCAAAAGGATATAGTTAGCTAATTGAGCTCCAAGAAGAGGAGAAGAGGAGAAGAAATAGGAAAAATTAAAAGAAAGAAGAAAAAGAAGAAGAAGAGAAGAAGGAGAAGGAGAAGGAGGAGGAGGAGGAGGAGAAGGAGGAGAAGGCCAATGACCTTCTAGTCCTTCTCCTCCTCCTCCTCCTTCTCTTCCTTCTTCTTTATTTCTTCTTCTTCTCCTCCTCCTCCTCTTTCATCTCCTCTTTCATATTATCCTTGCCTTAATTTCCCCAACAATGACATAATTAGCCCATTTAGCTCCAAAAAGACATTATAAGCTCAAAATGGCATAAGAACCTTGGTTAGCTCATTAATATTATATACTTACCTTGTTTTCCTCTAAAATGGGTTAATTAGCCCATTTAGCTCCAAAAAGACATAGTTAGCTAATTTAGCTCCAAGAAGAGGAGAAGAGGAGAAATGAAAAGGAAGAACAAAAAGAAGAAGAGAAAGAGAAGAGAAGGAGAAGGAGAAGAAGGAGGAGGAGAAGAAGAAGAGAAGAAGGAGGAGGAGGAGGAGGAGGAGAGGGAGGAGAAGGCCAAGGACCTTGTAGTCCTTCTCCTCCTCCTCCTTCTTCTCCTCCTTCTTTATTTATTCTTATTCTCCTCCTCCTCCTCTTTCTTCTCCTCTTTCATATTCTCCTTGCCTTAATTTCCCCAACAATGACATAATTAGCCAATTTAGCTCCAAAAAGACATTATAAGCTCAAAATGGCATAAGAACCTTGGTTAGCTCATTAATATTATATGCTTAGCTTGTTTTCCTCTATAATGGCAGAATTATCCCATTTAGCTCCAAAAAGACATAGTTAGCTAATTTAGCTCCAAGAAGAGGAGAAGAGGAGAAATGAAAAGGAAGAAAAAAAAGAAGAAGAGAAGGAGAAGGAGAAGAAGGACGAGGAGAAGAAGAAGAGAAGAAGGAGAAGGAGGAGAAGGAGCCCTCCTTATTCTCCTTCTTCTTCCCTCCTTCTTCTCCTCTTCTTCTTCAATTTAGCTTATTTTCCCCAACGAAGACATACTTAGCCAATTATCATCTAAAATGACATAATTAGCTTAGTTAGGTAAAAACATCATAAGAACCTTGCTTAGCTCAATAAAATGACTAATTAAGCTCCTAAAAGACATAATAAGCTCAAAATGGCATAAGAACCTTGGTTAGATCATTAATATTATATACTTAGCTTGTTTTCCTCTAGAATGACATAATTAGCCCATTTAGCTGCAAAAACACATAGTTGGCTAATTTAGCTCCAAGAAGACGAGAAGAGGAGAAATGAAACGAAGGAAGAAGAAGAAGAAGAAGAGAAGAAGAAGAGAAGGAGAAGGAGAAGGAGAAGAAGAAGGAGGAGGAGGAGAAGAAGAGAAGAAGAAGGAGAAGGAGGAGAAGAAGGAGAAAGAGCCCTCCTTCTTCTCCTTCTTCTTCTCTCCTCCTTCTTCTCCTCCTTCTTCTCCTTCTTCTTCTCTTCTTCTTTTTTCTTCTTCTTCTCCTCCTCCTCCTTCTCCTTCCCCTCCTCCTCCTCCTCCTCCTCCTCCTTCTTGTTTTTCTTCTCCTTGTTCTCTTCTTGCTTCTTCTCTTTCTTCTTCAATTTAGCTTATTTGTCATATATATGTTGTTGTCGTTCTTTTTCTGACTTTCTTATTCCCATTTTGCAGATTGGATGTACTACATGCATGGAAGCTGGCATTGATGGAGTGCTTTAGTTCTAGTTTTCATTTGAGTTGATGAACAATGTCGAAATATATGTATATGTATATATGGATGAACAGTATATGTGGAACTATATGTATATGTATATATATGGATGAAACTTTGTGCTATGAATATGTGTTGTGACCTACATATGTGCTATGAATTATATGTGCTATGTATATGTATATGTGTTATGACCTATATGTGTGCTATGTATATGTATATGTGCTGTGAAATAAACAAAAAAAAAACCAAATTGTGACAATATGGGCTCTTTTCCATCTGCCAGCAGATGGCAAAGGCCTTTGCCATCAGCTGACTGACGGCAAAGGTGCCACGTGGTGTCCAGCTGTGCAACTTGGGCAGCAGCAGCTGGCCATATAGTATCTTTGCCGTCTGCTTCTAGGGGGGGGGCAGACAGCAAAGAAGATGGAACAAAGGAGGGGGAGGAGGGGTAGGTAGATGGCAAAGAGTGGGGGGAGGAGGTGGAGGCCGACGGCAAAGAGTGGAGGTGGAGGCAAACGGAAAAGAGTGGGGGGAGGAGGTGGAGGTAGACGGCAAAGAAGAGGGGGAGGCAGACGGCAAAGCCTCCGTTAGCCCCTAACGGAGGCAACGCCTGCCGGCTGCCGTCTCGACATATTTGCCGACTTCTCTGATGAAAAGCTGACGGCAAAGCTCTTTGCCGTCCGCTTCGATGAGGCAGACGGCAAAGAAGCTACAATGCCGTCGTAGGCTGACGCAGAAATTTTGTCGACAGTGGGATTCTTTGTCGTCTGTGTATTACTCTCTGCCGTCACTGGTTTACTCTTTGCCGTCTGTGATGGCAGACGGCAAAGAAGCTAATTCCTGTAGTGAGTATCCATTTCAAGTTGTCTATGTGCCACATAAGTTTCCAATTAGTCCATATACGACGACGCGGTTATTCAACAGATTAATTCACCCTACAGGGGTATACTTCTTCCCACACGCTCTCACCACTTATCACCATATGCACGTCATGCATATCGGCAACCTTCAAGTGGAAGCACTGGCGTGGGTGTCGGCCATTACCGTTAACCACACAAGACCATAGTCAAGGTTTATCCCCTATTCGAGACTGAACCCGCAAAGAAGTCCGACCGAAGTTTCCTTAACGGCCTCAAACGATGTGCGCAGGGTTCCACAAGACCACCATCCGGGTGACACTTGGTACACCATGCCACAGTGTATCTACCGCACTGAATCCTACCACATCGAGCAGAGCTAAACATGACGAGTAACACTTTTCCTACAAACACCAGAAACTAGCTGCAACTCCTCGATAGAGATCTAGGCGATTAATAGGCCGAGAGGGGTCGAGTAAACGGAACCCAATGTGTGCTAGTATCTTTGTCTTGTATAACATACATAGAACTCAGTTCTAAAGGACAGTTCCAATGAGACAACCCACCATGTTATCCTACATGGCCTCTCATTGCTACCTTTACCAAATCAAATTCACACACTTTACTCTCAGGCAGTAGGACATTAACACAACCATTCTGATTCATCGTCCAGATGGATCAGACCAGACACGACTCTAAGCATAGCAGGCATAGTAAGCAAGTACGGATGAGTAGGCACATCAAGGTTCAAGCATTTGCTACTCATGCTAAGTGGTTTCAACTATTTACTATGACAAGAACAGGTCATGCAAATGAATGGTTGAACAAACGAGACATGTAATAGTCGAATCGTTGTTGTCCTAATGTTGTAAAAGAGACTAGGAGCGAGAGTGTGGGTTTATATCAGTATGCTCAAGGGGGGTTGCTTGACTGGCACATCTGAAGATAGTACTTTTCTTCATCAGTGTCAACGATCATAACATCGGAACCATCGCCTACCGAGGAGGAACAAAACGGACAAAACAAGAAAGGAGTACATTCAATGCAATTCAACAAACATGATGTATTATATGACATGTTAAAGCATTGAATTGACCTAGTAGAAAAGATAGTCACATTAAGTGAAGTGGAATTCAATTATATACCAGATTCCAACTACTGCACTATTTATCAAATTATCCTAACCATCATTTTCCCTACTTGGTGATGTTAACGCGCTCAAACATGCATGAACTCGGCATAAACATATTCCTTGCATTTTTGTGATCATTTTTCATATATGATTTATTTTCATCCGATTTATAGGTTATTTTCTATGATTTTTCAAAGTTTATAACATTTTCTGAAATTTCTTGAGTTTTTATTAATCCAGAAAATCATTAATGCATCAGTAGTAAGTCATTGTGACGTCAGCAGGTAAACAGAGCTGGTCGAGGTCAAGCCTGACACCCGTGTCCCACACATCATGTCACGGGATAACCAAGGGGGTTGATTAAATAAAATGAGGTTAATTAGGCGACTGGGCCCACTGTCAGTGACACAGGGTTAGCTAAATGGGTGGTTAGCTACTAATTAACTCCTAACAGGCCGGGCCCACCTGGCAGCAACCGAATGGCATTCAAGCACAGTGGCGCGCCGGCGGCGACCAAAAGAGCACCGACAGCCGACGGAAACGCCGCTCCGACGACCAAATGGAGTGTGGAGAGGCACTAGTGGGGGCTAGGCGTGCGTCGTGTCTCGTAGTGTGGCTCTCTGGGCACGGGGAGGTCTGCAACAACGGGGAGGGCGTCAGCTGGAGCTCGCTTAAGTTGGGTTCGGCGTTGGGGTGCGCTAGTAGAAGATCCACCGGGTTCTACAGCCTCCTGGCACCGAGTGAAGAGCGTGGGGGTGCTCAGGCGCGAGCCGTAGTGCATGTGGCCATGACCACAACATGGCCGGCGGCGAAGAGTTCGGATCTTGGGGGGCAGCTAGCTAGGGGGCGCACATGATGAATAGGACAACGGAAAAGAGGAGATCTCCATGGATCGATTGACGTCTCCGGCGAGGTCGAGGAGGCTTTGAGCGTGACGTATTCGGAGATGGCGTCCGGCGAAAATGGCGGGGAAGAAAAACCCGAGAGCAACAAGGAGAAGAGCAGAGATGAGGGGGGCAAATGAACAGAGGGGCTACGGCGGTCAAGCGGCTCGAGGATAAGGGAGAGAGCGGATTGTAGCACAAAGCAAGAGATGGCGGCCCGAGCGCACGCGTGTGCGTCACTTCGCCTCTGCCTATAGCCAGAGGTTGAAGATGACCACGATGCCCCTGGTGGGCTGGGCCGGCTTCCGGCCACGTAGGCGCAGGTTAATTATTATTTTTCTTATTTATTTTCCATGTCTATTTATTTTAATTTGTTTTGATTTGATTCAAAACCAAATCATTTTCAAAACTCCTGCGAAATTATATGTGGATTATACAGACTTCAGTGGTGCCACATAATAAGTTTCAGGATTAATGGACAAATATTCTATATATAGTAGATATAAAATCCATTGAAAATAATTGTTGGTTTAACTCAAATGCCCAAGATAAATATTTCTATCACTCCAAAAATATGTGTTTAGGTTTTTCCTCTTGCCAATATTTTAATAGAATAACATGAACATTTTCTTGGACTTGTTTGAAGCAATTTTTATCTGGCTTATTTGAAAAAAAATCTTTCTCAAGCTTGATCATTCCACAATTCAAATTCAAATAAAAAATAAAAATGCATGCATGATATGCAATGACAAGGAAGGTAAATTTGGGTTGTGACAACTCACCCCCAATAAAAAAGAATCTCGTCCCGAGATTCAGGTGTAGGGTAAGATGAAAAGGGGGCACTAACTTTGACAATCTTCATGATCCAATTGCCCTTCTTGAAGATGTTGATTCATTGGATCATGTTGATCTTGACATCTTTTCCTTCGGGACCTTCACTCAACATGAAGACGAAGGAACGAAGAGTTCTACCAGAATCGATCTTCTTGAAGATCGAGCGACTCATGATGAACTCATGGAATGAGATGTAGGAACGTCCCTTGAGCTGAGACACATAACACATAATAGAATGAGAAAATGAGTCAGATGACAGAGGTTCAATTGGTAGGCAACAATTCCACACTTAAAATAGATGGTGACGAGGTTTCAAAGTTGCGAGGATTATGTTGCCCTTCATACCATAACGGGGCACCTTAGGAAGGTGACTCGTAGAGTTATTCCCTTAAGTGGCAAACATAATTACTTGTGATACAAAGAGCATTAGAACTCTTCATTCCATTTCACGGCAATTCACAAATGGTCGTTTGAAGGAGTTCAGAGAAATGGCATACTCAGCTTGAAAAGACAGCTAGAGTTATAGAGCAATTCGGCAACGGAAGGCACCTTCCAATTGATACCAAAAATATAACCCAAGTGACTGAGCGTGCTCTCAAGAACTTGAGCAATTCCATATTCATCAAGGTTTCCCAACATCCATGCCAAGGATCCTGGCAACACATCTTACTACCATGATGAATTATGATGGAGGATGCAGATGCAAAGGAAGATAACACTTTCTCAGATTTCACCTTAGCTATGCCAAGGGATCGAAATCTGGATGATCAACCGAGAGACATTTAGCACTCTGCTTCTAATGTTCTACTTGATGTACTAACACAACCACGTTATAGGTAATGTTTGGCATCTAGAACATCAACTAAAGGTCGGACTTTAGGGCTCAAAGGGGGGTCCGTGAGGAACAACTTCTAGAACAAGTCATACGAAATCCTCATAGGAAAATGGCTAAGGTTGCCGATAAAAGATATTATAATACCAGGTCTTCGGGCTAGGCGTGTTAGACAAAACATCATTTTACCGGGTTAAAGAGAGACCAATATTATAATTCTTGGGAATCGTTACAACCAACATATCTGCCTGAGATTCAGATCTGATTGGTGACAAGATCTTTCAGACTCAACATGTCTCAAAAGGAAGGTTTGCAACACAAATTGGCGAGTTAACGTCGCGAGATTCTCGGAAATGAACTACGGAAGACAACTCCAAAACATGAGCTTGATTGCAAGGCACATGTGAACACACTGCCCAAGACAAGCATGATCACATAGTAGTCTTACAACAAAACACTACTGAGTTCTGGGTGGAAACCATCACTGTGGATAACGAAGCCATGTGCAAGTCCGTCTGGGCCCTTCGGGAATAACACTTAACTTCTTTTCCTTGAACAAATCAATCAGTGGCTTAGTGTGCTAGGAACTACATATGGAGTGGAGATGATCAGTCTATCAAACCATAGAATACTTCGCACGTGCGTGACTGACTTTGGATGATTCCAGAGGAAGCAAAATAACTTTTCTCGAATTCATGGCGGCAACTTGCATCAAATGCACATGAATTAGAGGAAGGCACTTCTTACACCTAATGTATACTTCATGTACGAGACATGAAGATAGTACCTATGAAGCAACACTAGCATGACGTTCAACAAATCATGGAGATGATAAACAATGTTATCGATGGGCTTAACAACAGTTCCTCAAGGTTTCCATATATAAAGGAAATTCCACCACTATGTGAACAATATGGTAGTATTGGTCACACCAGAAGATGTAATGGTGTATGCTCGAGGAAATATCCATGAGTAGAACAACATTAAGAAGATCTTTCATTCTGATTTTGATTTGACAATATCCCACACTCAAATCAACGATTGGACAAGACGATAGGTGCAACAATTGACCACAAGAATCAATCGATGAGAATATCATCTTTTTTCAACAGACACAATCACACACCAGATAACCCTTGAAAGTGAACTAAGTTAGGCAAAGCTTTTATCTTCCAACTCTCCAAGTTGTTGTTTTGTTTAACGAACTAGCTCAGGGGTATCCAACACGAATTCTTGGAGAAGGGGTGGTTTATAGGAAAACCCACTTGATCACGAGTTCAACATAACTGTCAGGGAACAACCCGGTAATACTTCCGAGAAGATATTCCGAAAATCACGAACCAAAGATATGTTATTAAGCTCAAGAACAATTTCACTTTTCAAGGCAAGATGATATGATCAATAGAGAGAGGGATTGACACAATCCTAACTCATTGATCGAAAAGTGCTCCAGGAAAGATGGACTAGGTAGCACGATCAAACTGCGAATGGTGATTCAATAATCAACATGCTAAGAATGAAATTATTGACCATTAACTTCCAATCAATAGGGTTGCTAGAAGTATTGATTTCACACATCATGGTTCACTTGTCGATATTCCTGTTACAACCAACATGGAGACCGAGGTATGAATAATGATGGCGAGAAGTATCACTGCATCAAGAGTTTGTAAGACACGTGCAATTCTCACAACATTCTTGACATAAGAGGGTAATACTTCAATCTGGAACAGAACAAAAGCTGGATTGGCATTTGATCTGCGGAATACAACTGCTTTGACCTAATCCAAGAAATGGATAAGGTACTGGAGTTTGCTTCTCCGATTCATTCTAAAATAGAATGGCTTGACAGGCCACATGAGTAATAGGCATCAATGACACAAATGCACAACTACTCTTGATTATCCTCTCATAGATGAAGGTCGGAATACAATTGAAGAGGGGCAACTCAAGAGCACATGATTTTTGTGAGTTGTAGATGCATAGATTAGCATGTCGAACGAGTTCTACATAATTCTTCTAGATAACCCATGCAGATGGTTAGATTGGCAGAGTCACAATTATGGAATGGAGAAATCATTATGAGAACTCTTATTATGATCATTTAGTAGTGGAAAAATTATGCCATGAACCATCATGGTAGTGGAAAAATTATGTACCGCAAACCTTGAAAACTATAACAAGGTTAATAATCATCCTAAAGGAACGAGCAATTACTATCAACATGAGTGAGCAGAATGAATCATGGATTGAAAACCCCAGAAATAGAATACCTACCGACTAAAAAATATCGCGGGATGTTTCTGATAATGAGGGCCAGAATTATCACACTGGAAACACAAAACACAACTAGAATATTGGGTGGTTTTCCGAGGTAACATGGTTTCGTAATACTTCCCAAATACGTCGAGGTAATGGAATACCTCAACACAATAATTGGTGTGCTTTATCTGGCCAAAAAGACATCAGAATAGGAGGAAGTAATTTGCAATTGCATCAGATTTTATAACTCTCGGATAACTCGGACAACATAACGGCTATGTGGGGATGAAATATGAGTTAGCCTACATGAAAACTGACAACATAACAATGAATTCCTATGGAGACATCGATCCAGGAATAGCACAACATTCCTATAAGTCTCTAGCATAGTAACTTGTCATGCTAATAGATAGATGAGAAGCCTAATTCTTAAACCCCGTAGAATAAGGAAGAGGGTGACCCAGAATAAGAATGACACAAGGAAAGGAGTAAAAGAGCCTTAAGTTCCCTTCCACAATAAATACATTATATAACTAAAGAGTTGCTAGACTTAAATCGACCAGTTTGGCTTGGTTATCCTACAAGCAGTCAGGCTCTATACCAAAGCTGTCGGGACCCCGATCATAACTCATAAAAACCCAGCCTATAACACCACACATCACTGTGCGGCCTCATGCACGGTTAACCCCACGGCTGCCACCTTACCTGGAGTGAGAGTGTTTGCGTCTTTTGGCTCACGTGTGTGTATATGTCGCCAGCATTCGAACGACATAGAACTCGGGTCGACATGACTAGTTATAGATCCAAGTGTCACATCCGTACAGGGAAAGGCATACATAACCCAACAAGGAGGTGTTGGTCAACAACGAGTGTAGACGAGTCTTAGCAAGCTACATGGACTCCATAACACCGTGTGATATTTCCCCGTGGGGACAGACACAACAACAAAGAAGGATACATGGTGGTCAATCAATGTGTCCGGAGCAGTAGCAAGCTACCAAGGCTCGGTGGAAGCACAAAGATGCATTTCCCCGTAAAGACGGCTACTAAAGGCATACAACTAGGTGTCGAATCCCACACATACAATGCATTTCAAAACATACACGCAATATGCACGATTTCAAAACATACAGTCCATACCCGAGGACGCGGCTATTAGAACAGATTAATTCACCCTGCAGGGGGTATACTTCTTCACACACGCTCTCACCACTTATCACCATATGCACGTCATGCATCTTGGCAACCTTCAGGCGTAAGCACCGGCGTGGGTGTTGGGCATGACCGTTAACCAAACAAGACCCTAGTCCACGTTTATCGCTTATTTGAGACTGAACCCGCAAGGAAGTCCGACCGAAGTTTCCTAAACAGCCTCAAATGATTTGCGCACGGTTCCACAAGACCACCACCCGGGTGACACTTGGTACACCATGACAGTGTGTATCTACCGCACTGAAGGCTACCCCGTCAGGCAGAGCTAAACACGGCCGACAACAATTTTCCTACAAACACCAGAAACTAGTTGCAACTCCTGGATAGATATCTAGGCGATTAATAAGCCGAGAGGAGTCGAGTTACAGGATCCCAATGTGCGGTAGTATCTTTGTCTTGGATAACATACATAGAACTGAGTTCTTAAGGACGATTCCAATGTGCGGTACTCCTACATGGCCTGTCATCGCTACCTTTACCAAATCAGATTCACACACTTTACTTTCACACAGTAGGCCATGAACACAACCATTCTCATTCATCGTCCAGATGGATCAGACCGAATATGAATCTAAGCATAGCAGGCATAGTAAGCAAGTATGGATGAGTAGGCACGTCAAGGCTCAAGCATTTGCTACTCATGCTAAGTGGTTTCAACTATTTACTGTGACAAAAACATGTCATGCAAATGAATGGTTCAACTACCGAGACATGTACACTACTGGAATTGAGAAATTTGCCGTCTGCCATGCCTTTGCTGTCTGCTGACGCATGGCAAAGATCCTCTTTGCCATCAGCTGGTAGAAAGCAGACGACAAAGAGGTTGCTGATGGCAAAGGTTTTATTTGCCGTCGGCCACCTCTTTGTCGTTTGCTGACGCATGGCAAAGGCCCTAGAGGCGGACGACAAAGAGCACGCAGACGGCAAAGGGGCACCACCCTAACGGCTGAAGCCCGCCCCACCCCACCCACCCCTTTGTCGTCTGCCTCCCAGCTTCTGCAGATGGCAAAGGGGCGCTCCCCCTAACGGCACCCAGCCCCATCCCCGCTCCCCTCGATCTCCTGCCTCTCTCGCGCGCGCCCCTGCCCACTCGAGCGCCGCCGCCACCACCACCTGAGCTGCTCTGGCCCACCGCCGCCGCCCACGACCGGAGCTCCTCGCTCCCCTCCTCCCCGCGTCCCTCCTCCATGCGGCCCTCCTCCTCGCGCTCTACCCACCCAAGCGCCGCCACCACAACCACCGGAACCGCTCCGGCCCACCACCGCCGCCCATGGCCGGAGCTCGCCCTCCCCTCCTCCCCGCGCACCTCCTCCCCACGCCCCTCCTCCCCGCCGCCCAGGGCCGGAGCTCGCCCTCCCCTCCTCCCACTGCCCTCCTCCCAATGCAGGTAAGTTTTTTTTCTTTTTGTCTTTATTTCCTGCTTTTTCTTTTAAATTAGATAGTTAATTTAGATAGTTAGTTTATTTTCTATTTTTCTGTTAAATTGGATAGTTAGTTTTTTTCCGTTTTTTATGTGAAATTAGATAGTTAGTTTATTAGGTAGAAAAAGTAGATAGAGAAGAAAAAAATAGATAGAAAAAAAACTTAGAAGAAAATAAGAGAATAATAAACTAGAAGAAAAAGGAAGAAGAAGAAGAAGAAGAAGAAAGAGGGAAGGAGGAGAAAGATAAAAGAAAGAAGAAGAAGAGGAGGAGGAGGAGGAGGAGGAGGAGGAGGAGAAAGAAGAAGAAGAATAATAATATGATGATCAAGAAGAAGAAGAAGAAGAGAAGAGAGGAGAAGAAGAAAGAAAAGGACCCCGACCCCCAGCCCACGACCCCCGACGCCACCAACCCCCGACGCTCGACCCCCGACCTCCGACGCCACGAAGACCCGACTCCCGACCTCCGACGCCCGACACCACTGACCCCCGAGTCCCGACCCCCGACTCCACTAACCCCCGACCCCCGATGCCCGACGCCATTGACCCTCGACTCTAGAAGCCACTGACCCTCGACCCTCGACCCCCGACGCCCGACGCCACTGACCCTCGACTCCTGACGCCACTGACCCTCGACCCCCGACCCCCGACGCCCCTGACCCTCGACCCCCGACCCCCTACCCCCGACCCCCGACACCATTGACTCCCAACCCCCGAACCCCGACACCTCTTCGGCCTCTTGTTGGCCAAAGAGACCCCAACCCCCGACGCTAGTGATCCTCGACCCCCGACAAAACTAACCCCCGACCACCGACACAACTAACCCCCGACCGCCGACGCCACCGACAACCGACACCACCGACCATCGACGCCACCGACACCCGACACCACCGACCATCGAAGCCACTAAGCCGACGGGGTCATAATTTTGTAAATTATTAGTTAGGTCAAATATTTTCCGATTATGTTAATTATAAAAACATCATATTTGTATTGATCGGGTGAATTTCAATGTGCAGTTGTTCGACGACCTCCACGTGCGTTGGACGAGCTCCGCCCTTGCGTTTGTTGGTGAGCACAAATGACTTCTCCTCCTACCCCCTTAATTTGCTCTGTCCAGGTCTTCGTGCCGATGAAACTTGCTACCTATAGGTTTCTTCAATCATGAGTATGCGTGACCAGTATGCGTCTCCCGTTCGAAAGGGCGACATCTATGAATATGCATTTCTTTGCATATTTATAACCGCCATTCTTTCGAATTGTCCAACATTATCCATGGACAGCCCGAGTATGTGTAGATTGGGTTTGTTTTTCCGTATGCTGTGCTCCGGATCCGATGCGGAATTTCGTCAGTGCCTCCCCTGTTGTTCTCCGGGTACACATCCTCTCTGCTTATTGCCGAGACGTGTATCAGGAGAACAGCGGGGAGGTGCTGCCGAAATTCTGCGTTGCATCTGGAGCAGAGCATGGGAAAACGAACCCAATCTACACATACTCGGGTGGGATTTGGACCTATCTTTACCTATTAGCGTGTAGGTTGCATGGACGTAATAAAACTGACAAACTTGATTAGCGTATGAATATAGATGATGAATTATATATTTATTTCTTGTGCCCCCATAGGTAGCTAGGCAACATGAGTGACCGTGCTTGGATGTACACTGGTCACCCTAGTCAGAAAGACATGACCCATGAATGGTTAACCAAAACCAGGGGGTTTGTGAGAGCCGCATTTGCAAATAGCCAGCATAAAACATGGTGCCCCTGTCCCAACTGCAACAACTGGAAAAAGCAGACAGAGTTTGAAATGGGTAAACACCTGCAGAAGTGGGGTTTTACGCCTAATTATACGGTGTGGACTTTTCATGGTGAGTCTGACCAACGTGCCAGAGCTGGGGTGATTCGTCGTCGCACCGACGAGCATGGTACCAGGATTGAAGACATGGTGCAAGACTTTGATGATGCTCGTGATTCGGACGATGAGATGGAGGAATCTACAAAGGCCTTCTATGAAATGCTTGAGTCTTCAAAACGTCCTCTCCACGAGCAGATTGAGCTTTGTCAGTTGGATGCCATCGCGCAAGTAATGGCTCTGAAGGCTCAATTCAACCTAGGCAGAGAATGCTACAATGCGATGATGACGATATTTGGACGCTTTCTACCCAAAGGCCATGTACTGCCTGCAAACCTGTACCAGTCAGAGAAAATCCTCCGTGTACTTAAGATTCCCTATGAGAAGATACATGCCTGTGAGAATGGATGTGCCTTATTTAGGCTTGAGTATGCGGCCTTGAACTATTGCAGCATTTGTAATTCTTCCAAGTATATTGTGGTAGACAACGGCATGGGTGAGAAGAATCAGACCAAAATCCCCATTAGTGTTCTTCGATATCTGCCAATCGTACCAAGACTTCAACGTCTTTTCATGGTCGAAGAGACGGTCAGACAGATGACATGGCACAAATTGGGCAAAAGAACCGAACTAGATGCGGATGGGAACAAGATGCTGGTACACACTTCAGATGGTTTTGCGTGGAGGCACTTCGATGCATTACATCAGGATAAATCGGAAGATCCAAGGCAACCTAGAGTTGCCATCAGCACGGATGGGTTCAATGTGTATGGTATGACGGCATCACAATACAGTTGTTGGCCTGTATTTGTCATTCCACTAAATTTGCCACCCGGAGAGATTATGAAAAGAAAGAACATTTTCCTGACGTTGATAATTCCAGGGCCCAACTATCTGGGGAAGAATATGAATGTGTACATGCAGCCGCTTAAGGATGAGTTGCAAGAAGCCTGGGATAATGGGATCAAGACCTACGACGCGGCTACCAAAACAAATTTCAAAGTGCATGTGTAGTACATGTACTCGACGCATGATTATCCGGCGTTTAAGCTATTCGCTGGCTGGTGTGTGCATGGAAGGTTCCCGTGCACGACATGCAAGGCAGCTCTTAAGTTCCGTTGGCTGCAGGCTGGTCGCAAGTATTCTTGCTTCGACATGCATAGACAATTCCTGGATCCTGACCATAAGTTCAGAAAAGACAAGAAGAATTTCATCAAAGGTAGAGTTGTCAAAAATACTACACCAGCTGCTTTGACAGGCCAATAGACCCTTGATCAGTTAAACGCTCTCGAGCCTGATCCTTTGCGTCCAGGATACTTCAAAGGGTATAATACGGAACACGCCTGGACTCACAAGTCATGCTTATGGGATCTCCCTTACTTCAAAGACCTCCTTTGCCCACACAACATTGCCGTGATGCACACTGAAAATAATATTGCGGAGGCCATTTTTGGTACATTGTTCGGCATAGAGGGGAAGTCAAAAGATAATCCTAAGGCTAAAATCGACCTGGAGGCTCTATGTGATAGACCGTTGCAAAACTTGCGACAACGGAAAGGAAAGCAAAGCATAGCGAAGCCAAAGGCATGGTTCAATCTTGAAAGGCCAGCTATGAGGGAAATGCTATTGTAGTTGAAAATGCGGTTGATGTTCCCCGATGGGTATGCTGCGAATCTAAAGAGGGGAGCGAGTCTTGAGAAATTGAAAATATTTGGGCTCAAGAGTCATGATTGGCACATATGGATTGAGCGGGTAATGTCGGTGATGTTGCGTGGCTTTATCCCTCAGGATGAATGGCTAGTACTGGCAGAGCTGAGCTATTTCTTCCGTTCTCTTTGGGCGAAAGAACTATCGCCTGGCGTACTAGATGAAATGGAAGAGTTGGCGCCGGAGTTGATCTGCAAATTAGAAAAGATCTTTCCACCGGGCTTCTTTAATCCAATGAAATATTTGATTTTGCATCTCCCGACTGAGGCAAGAATGGGGGGGGGGCGTTCAAAATCGATGGTGCTACTCAACTGACAGGATGCAGAAGACGCTTCGAGCTAAGTGTAAAAATAAACGTAGAATTGAAGCATCGATGGCCGAGGCATTCATTACTGAGGAGGCGGCCAACTTTGTGACAGCACACTACGAAGCCAAAAATCATCATTTGCATAACCCGAAGCCTCGGTACAATGATGGCGATCAAGAAAAAGTTCGATCCAACCTCAACCTATTCAAAGGTAAGCTCGCACCATCCGGTGCTTCGAAAGGGAAATCGTTGGATGTCGAAGAATGGCGGACCATTTCATTGTATATCTTCACCAACCTAACAGAAGTGCGGCCGTACATCGAGTAAGTTCTCGATAATTTATTGTTCCGCAACTTCTAATTGCTTTGAACTACTCTTATTCCCGGATATTTGATATAGTCGATACGTCACCGAATTCTCGGATGGAGCGGTCCTCGAGAAGGATTCCGTCGAAGAGTATGAGCTTCTCGCAAAGCATGGAGGCGACTATTCCGGTTTCATCTCTTGGTTCAAACAAAGGGTAATTAATTACCATTAAGGGCCCATTTGATTTATTGGTCTAATTTGCGGCTAATGCATCCATTACTTCGTATTAAACTTGTAGGCTGATGCAGAGTCTATGGACGCCGAGTTGAGACAAGTCACTAATGGTTTTGACTATAAGGTCCGTTCATTTGACAAATACAACATCAACGGGTATCACTTTCGTACCTTTGGCAAAGAGCTATCTATGCCCGACCTAGAGACTACAAATTGTTCTGTCTCTCCTATCGGCGAAGGAGACACCGAGTATTATGGAAGAGTTGAAGCAATTTATGAACTTCTATTTAATGGTGAAAACCCACCGACCGTCGTAGTCTTCAACTGTTATTGGTTTGAGCCGAGGGAGACTAGAAGGACTCATGAACATATAGGACTAGTTGAAATCAACCAAAACACCCACTTAGATGTTCCCGATGTCTATATTACGGCTCAATAGGCGACACAAGTTTTCTATCTACCGTGGGCCTGCCAAACTGATCCAAATCTCAAAGGTTGGGATGTCGTGTATGATGTGCCACCACATTTTAGACCACCTACCCTCAATGAAGAGGATTACGAACCTCACATTAACCCATACACATATGAAGGAGAATTCTTCCAAGAAACACGTATGTCCAAGAAACGTTTCAAGAACCGCTCTACTTCACCCCAGAACATTGAAGTGGACAGCGATACTGAATCCGTCTTAACCCCTGAGCTGAACAGGAAGAGTTGGAAGAAGAATAGGTTACTGCTGCGGATGACCTGTCACTTCTTGACCGATTACATAATGGTGGCCTTCCACATGTTCTTCGTGATAGTGATGATGATGATGCATTTATTGATGATAGTGATGATCATGATGCATTAATTGACCCCGAAGCATATATAGACGAGGACGATTGTTATTAGTTCATGTCAGGTATTCAACTATTATACTATATATAAATTTTGAGTTCATGTTAGGTTTTCAATTTTTATTAGTCATGTTGGTATTTATGACGATGATACACTTAAATTATATACATTTTATTACTCCTGTTGGTATTTATGTTGTACTAATTTCATTTACTCTTTGTCATGACAGGTGTTGAAAGATGGTGGGAAAGGGTCGAAAGCACTCCGCTATCTTGAGCCCTTTACCAATACAATTTTCCTCTCTCTCTTTTAGGCGCGTCACAATAAGACGGAGGCGCCACAGATGTACGACCTGCATGCGATGGCCCATACTGCCTCGTACAAGAAGGCCGAGGCATTCTCGGAGTCGTACCTCGAGCATCCATGAAACTTCACCAACATCTCCTCCCACGACAAGCTCGTGAAGTACAGATATCACGGGAAGGCGAGGAAAGCAGAGGACTTTAACCCGAGCGAGGGGCCTATTGATCCAGAGCTGGTGATGATAGCTGGCAACGGGAGGCCCCATGGCTCGATCGCCATTGGAGACGGCCTTATACGTTGTCCTAGCACTCTCCGGCAGATAAAGGCACGCCAAACGAGCTCTTGTCCGGAGATAACACGTCGTCCACGGCCAGTCGAGCTCGCCATCGAGGTTAGTTTAATGGACCCAACTATCTTTCCGCTTTATGTTGTGCGTTGGAACCAATATGATTACATTGCTAACAATGGGTTGTGTTGCAGGCTGCTATTCAGAAAGAGAGAGAGGCAATGCAGGCCGCTATAGCGGAGAAGGATAAGGAAATTAGCAAGCTAGAGGAGAGGACGACTGCATTGATGGAGGCGGAGAGGGCACAGAATGATGCGTCTAACAGGGCCATATACGAGTTCTTCGTGGTAAGTTTATTCTTCACGTTATTTCAAATCTTGCATTTGAATGTCCTATTCATTAATAAATAAAAAGTTTGACTTGTCGAAACCAAATGTACAGTCTATGTGCGAGAAGAGCGGCCAAGTCCCTCCGTCGATGCCAATCAATAACGTGGCGGGGACGGTGAGTTTCATTTCAGTGGAGTGATCTTAAGATTGTCCTCATGCTAACTACACATTGCAAACGATGTTTGGTGCAGAATATCTCCCGAAACGCATCGCACGACCCTTCTACAGTCAAGCCTTCTCCAGGGCAGTCTTCTCCAGGTGAAACAAGCCACAGCAACCGTGCTTCACCCTAACTTAGGTATGTTATTTCTAGTGTTTTAATAAAAGATAGCTAGACTTCCATCTAAATGACATAATTAGCTTAGCCAATTTAGCCTGAAGAAGGGAAGGAAGAAGAAGAAGAGGAGAAGAAGAAGACGGAGAGGGAGGAGGATAAGAAGAAGGAGAAGAAGGAGGAGAAGAAGGAGAAGGAGCTCCTCCTTCTCCTTCTTCTTCCTCCTTCTTCCTCCTTCTCCTTCTCCTTCTTCTTTTCTTCTTCTTCTCCTCTTCCTTCTCCTTCTACTCCTCCTCCTCCTCCTCCTCCTTCTTTTACTTCTTCTTCTCTTTCTCTTCTTCTACGTAGCTTAGACTCATCCAAGAAAGGCTAAATTGGCGAATTATCCATCTAAATGAAATAATTAGCTTAGTTAGCTCCAAAATGACCTATTTAATAAAAAATGACCTATACTTAGCTAATTATCCTCGAAATGACATAATTAGCTCCAAAAAGGCATTCTTAGCCAATTTAGCCCAAAGAAGGGGACAAGAGGAGAAGAAAGAGGAAAAATGAAAGGAAGGAAGAAGAAGAAGAGGAGAAGAAGAAGAAGGAGAGGGAGGAGGATCCTTCTCCTCCTTCTCCTCCTTCTCCTTTTCTTATCCTCCTCCCTCGCCTTCTTCTTTTCTTCTTCTTCTCCTCTCCTTCTCCTCCTCCTCCTCCTCCTCCTTCGTTTACTTCTTCTTCTCTTTCTCTTCTTCTACGTAGCTTAGACTCATCCAAGAAAGGCTAAATTGGCTAATTATCCATCTAAATGACAGAATTAGCTTAGTTAGCTCCAAAATGACCTATTTAATAAAAATGACCTATACTTAGCTAATTATCCTCGAAATGACTTAATTAGCTCCAAAAAGGCATTCTTAGCCAATTTAGCCCGAAGAAGGGGACAAGAGGAGAAGAAAGAGAAAAAATGAAAGGAAGGAAGAAGAAGAAGAGGAGAAGAAGAAGAAGGAGAGGGAGGAGGATAAGAAGAAGGAGAAGGAGGAGAAGAAGGAGAAGAAGCTCCTCCTTCTCCTTCTTCTTCCTCCTTCTCCTTCTCCTTCTTCTTTTCTTCTTCTTCTCCTCTCCTTCTCCTTCTCCTCCTCCTCCTCCTCCTCCTCCTTCTTTTACTTCTTCTTCTCTTTCTCTTCTTCTACGTAGCTTAGACTCATCCAAGAAAGGCTAAATTGGCTAATTATCCATCTAAATGACATAATTAGCTTAGTTAGCTCCAAAATGACCTATTTAATAAAAAATGACATTTACTTAGCTAATTATCCTTGAAATGACATAATTAGCTCCAAAAAGGCATTCTTAGCCAATTTAGCCTGAAGAAGGGGACAAGACGAGAAGAAAGAGGAAAAATGAAAGGAAGGAAGGTGAAGAAGAGGAGAAGAAGAAGAAGGAGAGGGAGGAGGATAAGAAGAAGGAGAAGGAGGAGAAGAAGGAGAAGGAGCTCCTCCTTCTCCTTCTTCTTCCTCCTTCTTCCTCCTTCTCCTTCTCCTTCTTATTTTCTTCTTCTTCTCCTCTTCCTTCTCCTCCTCCTCATCCTCCTCCTCCTTCTTTTACTTCTTCTTCTCTTTCTCTTCTTCTACGTAGCTTAGACTCATCCAAGAAAGGCTAAATTGGCTAATTATCCATTTAAATGACATAATTAGCTTAGTTAGCTCCAAAATGACCTATTTAATAAAAAATGACCTATACATAGCTAATTATCCTCGAAATGATATAATTAGCTCCAAAAAGGCATTCTTAGCCAATTTAGCCCGAAGAAGGGGAGAAGACGAGAAGAAAGAGGAAAAATGAAAGGAAGGATGAAGAAGAAGAGGAGAAGAAGAAGAAGGAGAGGGAGGAGGATAAGAAGAAGGAGAAGAAGGAGGAGAAGAAGGAGAAGGAGCTCCTCCTTCTCCTTCTTCTTCCTCCTTCTTCCTCCTTCTCCTTCTCCTTCTTCTTTTCTTCTTCTTCTCCTCTTCCTTCTCCTTCTCCTCCTCCTCCTCCTCCTCCTTATTTCACTTCTTCTTCTCTTTCTCTTCTTCTACGTAGCTTAGACTCATCAAAGAAAGGCTAAATTGGCTAATTATCCATCTAAATGACATAATTAGCTTAGTTAGCTCCTAAATGGTCTATTTAATAAAACATGACCTATACTTAGCTAATTATCCTCGAAATGACATAATTAGCTCCAAAAAGGCATTCTTAGCCAATTTAGCCCGAAGAAGGGGACAAGAGGAGAAGAAAGAGGAAAAATGAAAGGAAGGAAGAAGAAGAAGAGGAGAAGAAGAAGGAGAGGGAGGAGGATAAGAAGAAGGAGAAGAAGGAGAAGGAGCTCCTCCTTCTCCTTCTTCTTCCTCCTTGATCCTCCTTCTCCTTCTCCTTCTTCTTCCTCCTTCTTCCTCCTTCTCCTTCTCCTTCTTCTTTTCTTCTTCTTCTCCTCTTCCTTCTCCTTCTCCTCCTCCTCCTTCTTTTACTTCTTCTTCTCTTTCTCTTCTTCTACGTAGCTTAGACTCATCCAAGAAAGGCTAAATTGGCTAATTATCCTACGAAATGACATAATTAGCTTAGTTAGCTCCTAAATGGTCAGTTTAATAAAACATGACCTATAGTTAGCTAAGTTCTCTCCTAAATGACATAATAAGGCTTACGTAGCTGCAACATGACCTATTCCCCCTAACTTAGGTATTAAATGGCCTATAATTAGCCTAGCTAGATCAAAAATGGCTTAATAAGCATAGTTTGCTCCAGAATGACCTATTTTACCCAAGTTAGCTCCGAAACGACCTATAGTTAGCTAGGGTTCCACCTAAATGACATGATTAGCTTAGTTAGCTCCTAAATGGTCTATACTTAGCTAATTTCTCTCCGAAATAACCTATATATACACTACTTCATCTAGTATTATTCTTCTAACTTTCTTATTTGTCATTTTGCAGATTACCTTCACTTCACGGGAAGCTTGGAAAATATTGATGGAATGCTTGAAGATGCTTTCTTGTACCATGGGTTGTATTGAAACTATTGTAGTATATGAATATATGAAACTTTGTATGCACATGGATGAAACTAGTGTAATATATGGTTTGGTACGGATGCAACTTGAAAGCTGGATATAAGAGGTTTAATATGGTTATGAGTACGAAAAGAAATTAGTTTATGTCAAATATATATATATATATATCCTGATTATTGTTAAAAATGCTGGATATAACAAAAAATAAATAAATAAGGGGCTGGTTCCCCTCTTTGCCGTCTTCCCCCACATGGCAAAGGGGGGAAGGCAGACGGCAAACGGGGGAATCTGCCCCCTCTCTCTCCCCTCTTTGCCGTCAGCCCCACATGGCAAAGGGGGGAAGGCAGACGGAAAAGGGGGGGAGAGAGGGGGCAGATTCCCCCCTTTGCCGTCTGCCCCCACATGGCAAAGGGGGGCAGGCAGACGACAAATGGGGGAATTTGCCCCCTCTCTCTCCCCTCTTTGTCGTCTGCCCCCACATGGAAAAGGGGGGGAAGGCAGACGGCAAAGAGAGGAGGCCTGCCGTTAACACTTAACGGGGATGTTGCAATATGTGTCGTCCCATTTATTTTGCCATCTGCCCCATCATGGCAAAGATTCTTTGTCGTCCGCTTTCTCACCTCTTCACCGGATTTTTTATTGCCGTCTACTTTGCCGTCGGCTGAACGGCGGCAAAGCCTTTGCCGTCCGTGGTTGCACCCTTTGCCGTTCGCCTTGGCAGACGGCAAATTTCTGAATTTCAGTAGTGTAACAGTCGAATTGTGGTTATCCTAATGTAGTGAAAGAGAGCAGGAGAGAGAGTGTGGGTTTATATCACTATACTCAAGGGGGGTTGCTTGCCTGGCACGTCTGAAGATAGTACTTCTCTTCATCAGTGTCAACGATCATAACGTCGGAACCATCGCCTACCAAGGAGGAACAAAACCGATAAAACAAGAAAGGAGTACATTCAATGCAATGCAACAAACAAGATGTATGATATGGCATGTTAAAGCATTGAATTGACCTAGTGCAAAAGATAGTCACATTAAGTGAAGTGGAATTCAATTATACACCAAATTCCAAATCCATCCCTATTTATCAAATTATCTTAACCATCATTTTCCCTACTTAGTGATGTTAACTTTCTCAAACATGCATGAACATGTCATAAATAGATTCCTTACATTTTTTGATCATTTTTCATGTATAATTTATTTTCATCCGAGTTAGAGTTTATTTTCTATGATTTTTCAAAGCTTATACCATTTTTTAAAATTTTGTGAGTTTTTATTAATCCAGAAAATCATTAATACGTCAACAATAAGTCACTGTGACGTCAGCAGGTCAACAGAGCTGGTCAAGGTCAAGCTGACACCTGGGTCCCACACATCATTGTGAGAGGATAAGAAAGGGGGATGATTAACTAAAACGAGGTTAATTAGGCGCCTGGGCCGACTATGAGTGACACTGGGTTAGCTAAATGGGTGGATAGCTACTAATTAACTCTTGACACGCGGGGCCCACATGGCAGCGGTCAAGCACGGTGGCGTGTGATACGTCCATTTTGCATCATGCTTTCATGTTGATATTTATCGCTTTATGGGCTGTTATTACACTTCACGGCACAATACTTATGCCTTTTCTCTCTTTTTTTGCAAGGTTTACATGAAGAGGGAGAATGCCGACAGCTGGAATTCTGGCCTGAAAAAGGAGCAAGTTTGAGATACCTATTCTGCGCAACTCCAAAAGCCATGAAAATCAACGAGGAATTATTTCGGAATTTATAAAAAATACTGGGCCGAAGAAGTACCAGAGGGGAGCCAGCAGGAGGCCACAAGCCTGCTAGGCGCGGCCTACCCCCTAGCCGCGCCTAGGGGGCTTGTGGGTTCCCTGTTGGCCCTCTGGCCCCCTCTTTTGCTATAAGGAGGGTTTCGTTCCAGAAAAAATCAAGAGCAGGATTTCGGGAGGAATCGTCACCACCACGGGGCGGAACTTTAGCAGAACCAATCTCGAGCTCCGGCAGGGTCGTCCTGCCGGGGAAACTTCCCTCCTGGAGGGGGAAATCATCGCCATAGTCATCACCAACACTCCTCTCATTGAAGGGGACTCATCACCATCAACATCTTCATCAGCACCATCTCATCTCCAAACCCTAGTTCATCTCTTGTAACCAATCTCCGTCTCGCGACTCCGATTGGTACTTGTAAGGTTGCTAGTAGTGTTGATTACTCTTTGTAGTTGATGCTAGTTGGATTACTCGGTGGAAGATTATATGTTCAGATCCTTGATGCTATTCAATCCTTCTCTGGTCATGAATATTATTATGCTTTGTGAGTAGTCACTTTTGTTCCTGAGGACATGGGATAAGTCATGCTATAAGTAGTCATGTGAATTTGGTGTTCGTTTGATATTTTGATGCGTTGTATGTTGTTTTTCCTCTAGTGGTATTATGTGAACGTCGACTACATAACACTTCACCATTATTTGGGCCTAGAGGAAGGCATTGGGAAGTAGTAAGTAGATGATGGGTTGCTAGAGTGACAGAAGCTTAAACCCTAGTTTATGCGTTGCTTCGTAAGGTGCTGATTTGGATCCACTAGTTTAATGCTATGGTTAGACTTTGTCTTATTCTTCTTTCGTAGTTGTGGATGCTTGCGAGAGGGGTTAATCATAAGTGGTTGGTTTGTCCAAGTAAGGGCAGCACCCAAGCACCGGTCCACCACATATCAAACTATCAAAGTAGCGAACGCGAATCATATGAACATGATGAAAACTAGCTTGACAGAAAGTCCCGTGTGTCCTCGGGAGCACTTTACCTCCTATATGAGTTTGTCCAGGCTTGTCCCTTGCTACAAAAGGGATTGGGCCACTTTGCTGCACCTTTGTTACTTTTGCTACTTGCTACTTGCTACGAATCATTAACCACTTGTCAGATCCTTCTGCTCCTCGTTGGGTTCGACACTCTTACTTATCGAAAGGACTAGATAGATCGCTCATACTTGTGGGTCATCAAGACTCTTTTCTGGCGCCGTTGTCGGGGAGTGAAGCGCCTTTGGTAAGTGGAATTTGGTAAGGAAACATTTATATAGTGTGCTGAGATTTATTGTCACTTGTCACTATAGAAACTAATCCTTTGAGGAGCTTGTTCGGGGTATCTTCACCTCGAACGGAAGCACAAGGAGTTGCTCCTCAACCTGCTGCACCTACTGAAAATATTTTCTATGAATTTCCTTCGAGTATGCTGGAGAAACTGGTGGCTAATCATTTTACAGGAGATGGAACATCACATCCCGACTTGCATCTAATCTATGTAGATGAAGTTTGTGGTTTATTTAAGCTTGCAGGTTGGCCCGACGATGAGGTCAAGAAGAAGGTCTTTCCCTTATCTTTGAGGGATAAAGCATTGACAAGGTATATGCTATGTGATGATATTGGATCATGGAACTACAACCGGTTGAAATTGGAATTTCATCAAAAGTTTTATCCTATGCATCTAGTACATCGTGATTAGAATTATATTTATAATTTTTGGCCTCGTGACAGAGAAAGCATCGCTCAAGCTTGGGGGAGGATTAAATCAATGTTATATTCATGCCCCAACCATGAGCTCTCGAGAGAAATTATCATTTAGAACTTCTATGCTCGGCTTTCTCATGATGATCGCACCATGCTTGACACTTCTTGTACCGGTTCTTTTATGAAGAGAGATATTGACTTCAGATCGAATTTATTGGAAAGAATTAAATGCAACTCTGAAGATTGGGAGTTTGATGAAGGTAAGGATTCAGGTATGAATCTCAAGTTTGATAGCGTTAAATCCTTTGTCGAAACAAATACTTTTTGTGATTTTAGCGCTAAATATGGACTTGACTCTGAGATAGTAGCTTCATTGTGTGAATCCTTTGCTGCTCATATTGATCTCCCAAAAGAGAAGTGGTTTAAATATCATCCTCCCTTAGAAGTTAATGTAGTTAAACCCAATCCAGTTGAAGAGAAAGTCATTGTCAATAATGATCCTATTGTTCCCAATGCTTACATTGAGAAACCACCTTTCCGTGTTAGGATAAAGGTTCATTCTAAAGTTTCAACTGTGATACGTAGGGGCTACATTAGATAACCCACACCCCCCTGAGAAAATTAGAGTTGAACCTAGCATTGCTATTATCAAAGATCTCCAGTCCGACAATGTTGATAGCCATGATATTCACTTCTGTGAAGATGCTGCTAGAATTGCTAAACCACATGCTAGAGACAAACATAGGCCTGCAACATCCCCTTTATAAGAGGATGTGCAGCATCTGCTCACGCATCTTGATATATTGAGGGTGTTGCAGCACTCTCGCGAGGTAGGGATTGATGACCATCTCGAAGATCCTGTCCTTCGGAGCTTTTGGGGACGCCATAGCGATCTAGATCTGTAGCAGAAACAGGCTCGAAACGAGAACAGAGGAAATTTGCGTGATACGAGGGTCAGACCGTTCGGGAGAATATATAATGATTTTTTCCGACCAGAAGGAGTTCTCCGCAAGAAAATGGAGTGTGGGAGGCACACGAGGTGGTCACAAGCCGCCTAGGCGCAGCCGGGGGGGGGGGGTGGCCCGCGCCTGGCACGCTTGTCGCCTCCTCGTGCGCTTTTCGGACTACTTTAAAATTTTCCATTTTTCTAAAAAATCCAAAACGGAGAAAAATTCCTATTGGAAAAGTTTTGGAGTCTGTTTACTTACCAAATCACATACCTCTTCGTTTTCGGAGTCTGAAACAAGCTGATAAATATCCCTTATGTACTCCTCCGAAGTTATGGTATTCATAATATTGCTTTCAACATTTATGGGAGTACCTGAGATATAATGCTTGATTCTTTGCCCATTTACCACTCTTGGAAAATTACCTTCTGTGTTGTTGATCTTGATGACACCGGAACGATATACTTCCTCAACAATGTAAGGACCTTCCCATTTAGAGAGAAGCTTGCCTGCAAAAAATCTTAAACAAGAATTATATCACAAGACATAATCACCTACATTGAACTCACATTTCTGTATCCTTTTATCATGCCACCTCTTAACCTTTTCATTGAACAACTCGGCATTTTCATATGCCTGAGCTCTCCAATCATCAAGCGAGCTAATATCAAATAACCTCTTCTCACTAGCAAGTTCGAAATCAAAGTTGAGCTCTTTGATTGCCCAATAAGCCTTATGCTCTAGCTCAAGAGGTAAATGACACGGTTTGCCGTAAACCATTTTGTACGGAGACATGCCCATGGGATTCTTATAGGGAGTTCTATAAGCCAACAGTGCATCATCAAGCTTCTTAGACTAATTCTTTCTAGACCTATTGACAGTCTTTTGCAGGATTAGTTTAATCTCTCTATTGCTTAGCTCTACTTGACCACTGGACTGAGGATGATAGGGAGATGCAATTCTATGATTGACATCGTACTTAGCAAACGTTTTACGGAAAGCACCATGAATGAAATGTGAACCACCATCAGTCATTAGATATCTAGGGACTCCAAATCTAGGGAAAATAACTTCTTTAGGCATCCTGATAGAGGTGTTGTGATCAGCACTACTAGTTGGGATAGCTTCTACCCACCTAGTAACGTAATCAACAGCAACTAGGATATGAGTATACCCGTTGGATTTTGGAAAATGTCCCATATAGTCAAAGCCCCAAACATCAAATGGTTCAATGACAAGTGAATAATTCATAGGCATTTCCTGACGTTTACTGATATTACCTATTCTTTGACATTCGTCACAAGACAAGACAAACTTACGGGCATCCTTGAAGAGAGTGGGCCAATAGAAACCTGATTCCAATACCTTGTGTGCATTTCTATCTCCCGCATGGTGTCCTCCGTAAGCCTCGGAGTGACACTTCCGTAGGATCTGTCCCTGTTCATGTTCAGGTACACAACATCTAATAACACCATCTACTCCTTCCTTATAAAGGTGAGGATCATCCCAGAAGTAATTTCTCAAATCAATACGGTTGGCTGCAGATTTGAGGTTTCCGGAGACTCGGTCATGTTTCCATGATGGAGGACCTATGCCTTGGAAGACGGAGGATCAAACCCATGTTGCAACAACTCCACCACCATCACCTCCAAAGGAAGACAACTAAGCATGGGTATGGGCAATCCCCTTGGTTTGTGCCAAGCTTGGGGGACTTGCCCCGGTATCGTATCACCATCACATCTTTTGCCTTTACCTTTTGCTTAGTTCGATCCTTTTTGGTTTTATCTTTCTCTAGTAGAGTAAAGTTCTTAGTGTTTTAGGCTTGAGTTTTGCTTTGTGTCACCCCCGATGTATTCGAGCTCGTGAGCCATATAATAAAGAGTGTCTTAGTTAAGGTCCATGCTTCATGCCATGATAAAAGAACAAAAGCATGAAAGATCATGTAATGATCTTATGGGAATTGATGGCTTCACATATAAAAAGAATGTTGATTGAAACTTATTAAGGGTAGACAAACGTAGACCTTGGTCATTGTTGCAATTAATAGGAAGTGATAAAGAAGGAGAGGTTCACATATAAATATATCATCTTTGACACCATCTATGATTGTGAACATTCATTAAACTATTACATGCTTAGAAGTAGATGTTGGAAAAGGAATATAACATAATAAATTATGCTTGCTTGGTTCCGAACAATGATTATATGAATAGATATCCCTTCGCATGTGACGATTGCTTCCACCCCATATCAACCAAAACTCCCGCACCAAGTAGAGATACTACTTGTGCATCCATAAACCTTCAACCCAGTTTTGCCATGAGAGTCCACCATACCTACCTATGGATTTAAGAAGATCCCTCAAGTAAGTTGTCATCAGTGCAAGCAATAAAAATTGCTCCCTAAAAATGTATGATCTATTAGTGTGTAGAAAATAAGCTTTGTACGAACCTGTGATGAGGAAGACATAAAAGCGACATACTGCATAATAAAGTTCTTTATCACAGGAGGCAATATAAAGTGACGTTCCTTCACACTAAGAGGACACACATCCAAACCTCAAAAGCACATGACAACCTCTGCTTCCCTTTGCGAAGGACCTATCTTGTACCTTTAGTTTTTGCCCTTGAAAGAGTCATGGTGATCTTCACCAATTCCTTATTTCGCCTTTTTCTTGGCTAACGTCATATGCTAGGGAAAGATCTATATTCAGATGTCAACTTGGAAGTAAGTATTCATGAATTATTATTGTTGACATTACCCTTGAGGTAAATAGTTGGGAGGCGAAACTATAAGCCCTTATATTTCTCTGTGTCCGACTAAAACTTTGATCTCATGAGTACCACGTGAGTTGTAGCAATTGTAGAAGATGAAAGGATGATTGAGTATGTGGATTTGCTTTACAAGCTCTTGCTTGACTCTTTCCGATGTTATGATAAATTGCAATTGCTTTAGTGACTAAAGGCTATTGGTTGTTAATTCTCAATAAGGTTCTGGATCCATACTTTATTTTGTGAAGGAATTATCACTTTAGCATAAGAGATGATATGATGATATTGCTGTTCTAACTATGATCATGATGCCTGCATGTCCATATCTTGTTTTGTTGACACCTCTCTCTCTAAACATGTGGGCATATTTATTGATCTCGGTTTCTGCTTGAGGACAAGCGAAGTCTAAGCTTGGGGGAGTTGATACGTCCATTTTGCATCGTGCTTTCATGTTGATATTTATCGCTTTATGGGCTGTTATTACACTTCACGGTACAATACTTATGCCTTTTCTCTCTTATTTTGCAAGGTTTACATGAAGAGGGAGAATGCCGGCAGCTAGAATTCTAGCCTGAAAAAGGAGCAAGTTTGAGATACCTTTTCTGTGCAACTCTAAAATCCATGAAAATCAACGAGAAATTATTTTGGAATTTATAAAAAATACTGGGTCGAAGAAGTACCAGAGGGGATCTAGTAGGAGGCCACAAGCTTGCTAGGCGCGGCCCACCCCCTGGCCGCGCCTAGGGGGCTTGTGGGCTCCCTGTTGGCCCTCTGGCCCCCCTCTTTTGATATAAGGAGGGTTTCATTCTAGAAAAAAAATCAAGAGGAGGCTTTCGGGAGGAATAGCCGCCGCCAGGAGGCGGAACTTGAGCAAAACCAATCTAGAGCTCCGGCAAGGTCGTCCTGCTTGGGAAACTTCCCTCATGGAGGGGGAAATAGTCGCCATCGTCATCACCAACACTCCTCTGATAGGAGGGAACTCATCACCATTAACATCTTCATCAGCACCATCTCATCTCCAAACGCTAGTTCATCTCTTGTAACCAATCTTTGTCTCACGACTCTGATTGGTACTTGTAAGGTTGCTAGTAGTGTTGATTACTCTTTGTAGTTGATGCTAGTTGGATTGCTCGGTGGAAGATTATATGTTTAGATACTTGATGCTATTCAATACTTCTCTGGTCATGAATATTATTATGCTTTGTGAGTAGTCACTTTTTTCCTGAGGACATGGGATAAGTCATGCTATAAGTAGTCATGTGAATTTGGTATTCGTTCGATATTTTGATGCATTGTATGTTGTTTTTCCTCTAGTGGTGTTATGTGAACATCGACTACATAACACTTCACCATTATTTGGGCCTAGAGGAAGGCATTGGGAAGTAGTAAGTAGATGATGGGTTGCTAGAGTGACAGAAGCTTAAACCCTAGTTTATGCATTGCTTTGTAAGGGGCTGATTTGGATCCACTAGTTTAATGATATGGTTAGACTTTGTCTTAATTCTTCTTTCGTAGTTGCGGATGCTTGCGAGAGGGGTTAATCATAAGTGGGAGGTTTGTCCAAGTAAGGGCAGCACCCAAGCACCGGTCCACCCACATATCAAACTATCAAAGTAGCGAACGCGAATCATATGAACATGATGAAAACTAGCTTGACAGAAATTCCCGTGTGTCCTCGGGAGCGCTTTACCTCCTATAAGAGTTTGTCCAGGCTTGTCCCTTGCTACACCTTTGTTACTTTTGCTACTTGCTACGAATCATCTTACCACACAACTACTTGTTACCGATAATTTCAGTGCTTGCAGAGATTACCTTGCTGAAAACCTCTTGTGAGATCCTTCTGTTCCTCGTTGGGTTCGACACTCTTACTTATCGAAAGGACTCTGATAGATCCCCTATACTTGTGGGTCATCAGCGTGCCGGCGGCGACCAAAGGAGCGGCGGTGGCCGTCAGAAATGCCGCTCTGGCGACGAAATGGAGCGCGAAGAGGCGCTAGTGGGGGCTAGGCATGCGCCGTGTCTGATGGTGTGGATCTCCGAGCGCGGGGAGGTATGCAGCGATGGCAACAATGGGGAGGGTAGCAGCCGGAGCTCGGCTAGGTTGGGTTCAGCGTTGGGATGCGCTAGAAGAAGATCCACCGGGTTCTTCGGCCTCCTAGGACCGAGTGAAGAGCGTGGGGGTTCTCAGGCGTGAGCCGTAGCGCGTGCGGACACGACCACACCATGGCCACGACCACACCATGGTGCTCACATCTTGGGGGCAGCTAGCTAGGGGGCGCACGTGATGAATAGGACAGGGGAAAAGGGGAGAGGATATCACCACGGATCGATTGACGTCTCTGGCGAGGTCGAGGATGCTTTGAGCGCGATGAATTTGGCAATGGCGTCTGGCGACTATTGGGGATATTGCATGTGGTGTAACCCGCCCTAGCTGGACCGGGTCACTAAGGGGGCGACTCATTCATTGGTGATACATGCCTTGGGCCACGAACCGGATGGCGGTTCAGAAGCTATGCAGAGGATAAACCGCCAAGGAGGTTTCCAGTCTTGGAAAACATGGCGACTTAGAGATAGGGAAAGCTACAATTTGTAGCATAGCGAGGACTCTTGTAAACCCCAGGGCTTCGACCTGTATATAAATGTGGGTGCCTGAGAAAGATAGGGCAAGTTAGAAATCATCGAGAGCTCGGTCAGGCGAGTCACGCCCTCTTTGTAATCAAAACCATCATCAATCTACACAAAGCAGGACGTAGGCTTTTACCTCCACACGAGGGGCCGAACCTGGGTAAATCTGAGTCTCGCTTTCTCTCACCCCTTTGAGTCGCCACCAAGGTGCGATGGCTCCATCCTTAAGTCCTTTCACGAGGACATCTGCCATGACAAAACCACGACAGTTGGGGCCCACCGTGGGGCTAGCGCACGGTGGAGTTGAGTTCTCAAAGGGAGCCCTACCGGGGTCAGAAAGCTATGCGGTCGGCATCATGACAAGGAGCCGCCGCAGAAGGTACTACATCGACAACTCGCTGTGGGGGCCAGAAGCCGATTCAGTCGAATCTGGTTACAGAGTCCCCTTCGGAAAGATCAACATCTTCATCGGCATGATTGGAACACATGTGCCTGAGGCGGACATCTCCACCGATATCGCCGAGCCGGCCAGGTACGTCCTCCCCATCACACGACAGGACAGGAGCCTCCGTGTTTTTGTCGGTTTTATATAGGGAAACAACGTACAAGACGAACCGGCGACCCAGGAGGTCACCCCTGTCAATTCTGACGACGAGTCGTCCATGGGCGAGACAGATTCAATTGATCCTCTTCACGAAGGACAACTCGGAGGGCTGTCACTGGCAATGGACCACACGACCCTTGAGAGATCCCATCGACAAATTGCCATCTATATGGCTGGGGCGGCACAGCCTCAGCAAAACCCGGCCAGCAACAATGAGACCGGCGGGACGTCGAAAACCCCAGCTCAAGCCATGGTGGATTTAGCGGCGGAGGTCACCAGGCTCATGGAAACCGCCGTGATGCCTGAGAATCAGGAATTGATCAACGTGGAGCTGGCGAAGCTGCAAGAGGCGATGGCCAAAGCCCAACGGGATGTGGAAGTAGAAGGCGCCAGGGTAGAGACGCAACAGGCCACGATCGCAGCAGAGATGGAACGGCTGAACACCGAGGGCTGGCGGCTCGAGAGACAACAGCGTGCGTCCAATGCCGTTAACCAAAGGAGACATCATGGACGCATCCCGACCGACTTACACCCAACTCGCCTCTTCGACACCCGCGCACCCCTGGGGCAGGTCCTGATCAAACTTTGGAGACTGTTCCGGGGGGAGGTCCGGTTCAACCACCTAACCCGCCGCCGCTTCAGCCAATGGATGCCCATGCAACTCGCTTGCAGACACCACAAGGCCACTTCTCAAATCCCGTGGATGATGTGCTGGCGGCAACCCACCACCTAGAGTCCCTCCCAATTTATGGAAACTCCCCGACCGAGATAGAGGCGAGAAAAGCAATCGAGATGCTGAAGACAGTTGTGGTCCAACACGCGCAATATTCACACAGCCTCGACCGGTTACACTCCACGCCCCAGGCAAGTCACACTAGAAGTCGCCACGAGGATTTACCCGCAGTATCCAACGGGAAACAGCATCTTCCTCAAACCAACCCACTTGGGATGCCCGACATGCGAGCCCAAGACATTATGGACGTAGCGCGAGCCGCGCGTCAGATGGAAACGGCAGCCGCGGCGGGTCAGGGTTATCCGGCTTACACCCGGACACCTCCTGCACCTCTCGATGCCAGAGGCAAGCATATTGGGGTGTCGTGTCTCACCCCTGTTCTACGCAATTAGCGGATGACGATGGACTTCAAAGGACCAAGGAAGGTGCCCAATTACACGCCCGATCTCGAACCAGGATCATCGATCGAGAGTTACGCACTTGCTATGGACATGCTCGACGTAAATGGGCACTATGATGCTTGAAGGAATGGTGCGCCCGTGGTTGAAAAACTTGTCGCCTAGCTCCATCAACACTTGGGCAGAGTTAAAGGAGCACTTCATCAAGAATTTCAGAGGGACTTGCAAACACTCGATGACCATCGTCGACCTACAACACTACGTCCAGTGGCCGGACGAGTCGGCCCATCACTGGACTCGGCGAGTTGCGGAAGTTATTCATTCATCAGATGGTATATCGGCGGCTCAGGCAGGGTTGATCTTGGAGAAAAACTGCCATTATGAGCCTCTGGTGCTGAAGCTGGGGTGGCTTAAGCATAAAGTGCAAGACATGGGCGAGTTGATGGATACCCTCACCAGATATGCCGAGTCAGATGACACGAAGGCTCTCGGAGAGGACGACGACAAGGTTAGCACCGCCAGGAGCGGCGAGTCGTCGAAAGGTCATTCTCATTTTCAGGGCCGGGGCAACCACCACCATGGTGGGCAAGGCAAAAAGAGACAACAGGAAGGTCCCATAGATTTCGTTGCTAATACCAATACCGGCAACAGGAACCAGCGCCAGAAGAAGCGAGGTTTCAGTGGGAAGAAGCCGTGCAATTATCATCAGATGCTCAAAGGCCCCTGTCCACAGCATGTTGCGGCTGACGGGCCGGCGACTCAGTCTTGAGAGGATTGCTACGTGATGCAGGAGTTCCGGGCCGAGGCACTCAAAAAAGGCCAGGGTGGTGATCAGGGCTAGCGACAGGAGTAGTTCGGCGTGCCCGGGTGACGCCAGAGCCCGTTCGGTGGTTTTCCTAACCTGGGTCCACAGGGCGGGTCACAATCCAACAGTGGACAGTACCAAGTTCATAACCAACAGCAGTACAACCCGCCAGGAGTGTTTCAGCAACCACCCCCGCAAGGGGATCTCCAGTGTCAGGATGATCGTGGCGGTTTCCAGAATAACCCTAAACAACTGAATAACGGGCACTATCATGTGTTCACCAGCATCACCTACAAACGGGATCAGAAGGTGAAGCATAGAACCTTCAGCATGGTTGAGCCAGCGCTCCCCAGGTACCTTCACTGGTCTGAACAGCCCATAACCTGGAGCAGGGAGGATCACCCGCCCCGAGTGGATAACCCTGGAAACTTGGCTTTGGTCGTGCCTCCCCAAGTCGGAGGATACACCCTTTCCAAAGTCCTCATGGATGGAGGCAGCAGCATTAACATCCTATACTTCGATACCTTTCGACGGATGAATCTCTTGGAGAAAGACTTGATGCCATCATCCACGGTCTTCCACGACATCGTCCCCGGTAAGTCGGGGTATCCAATTGGGCGGATTAAACTTAACGTGGCTTTTGGTACAGAGTCCAATTACAGGAGCGAGTCTCTCATGTTTGAGGTGGTCAAGATCAAGAGCCCCTACCATGCATTGTTTGGAAGGCTGGCTTACGCCCGATTCATGGCCCTCCCATGTTATGTTGATCTCAAGCTCAAGATGCCTGGTCCTAAGGGACCTATTACAATCAACGGAGACAGGAATATAGCCAAAGAGTGCAAAGAGGGAGACGCAGCTTATGCCGAGTCGGCTTGTGTGGCCGAAGAGCTCAAGTTTCACCAAGCCAATGTTGATTTGGTAGACATGAGGCCGCTCAAGAGGCCAATAATCGACTCTGAGCCGCCCCTCAAGTTTAAACCAACGGACGACACCAAGGTCATAGACTTCACGCCTCGTAACTCCACCAAGCAGTTCACTATTGGGACGGGTCTCGATCCCAAATAGGAAAGCATGATCATCGAATTCATCCGTGAGAATTGGAAAATCTTCGTGTGGAAACCTTCCGACATGCCACGTGTACCGAGAGAATTTGCTGAGCACCGTATTAATACTGACCCCAAAGTAAAGCTAGTCTGGCAGTACCTTCGCAGGTTTAATGAGGAGCGTCGTAGGGTGATCGGAGAGGAAGTCGCCCGGCTTTTGGCCGCCGGTTTCATCATTAAGGTTTTCCATCCTGAATGGTTTGCTAACCTGGTCCTGGTGCTCAAAAAGAACGGCACTTTCCGCATGTGCATCACTACACTGACCTCAAGAGAGCATGTCCGAAGGATCCCTTCGCCCTTCCCCGCATTGATCAAATCATTGACTCGATGGCGGGTTGCGAGCGCTTTTGTTTCTTGGATGCTTATTCAGGGTACCACCAAATCAAGATGGCAGTGGAGGACCAGGAGAAAACATCCTTCATAACCCCCTTTGGAGCCTTCTGTTACGTGTCTATGCCGTTCGGACTCAAGAGTGCGGGGGCGACTTATCAGCATTGCATCCAAAATTGTTTGCATAACCAGATCGGTCGTAATGTCCACGCTTATGTGGACGACATCGTAGTCAGATCTCAGAAGAAAGAGTCGCTCTTGGGGGTATCAAGGAGATTTTTGACAACTTGTGCGTCTACCAGATGAGGCTTAATCCCACCAAGTGTGTGTTCGGTGTTCCTGCATGAAAGTTATTGGGTTTTCTGGTACCAGAACACGGCATTGAAGCTAACCCACACAAAATCAAAGCGATTACTTCGCTAGGAAAGCCAGCTAATATTAACCAAGTCCAGCGCATGGCGGGTCGTATTGCAGCTCTAAGCCGCTTTATAAGTCGCCTCGGGGAGAAGGCCATCCCTCTCTATCAGCTGCTCAAGAAAACTGATCAATTCGTATGGACATACGAAGCCAACGAAGCCTTTGAAGCCTTGAAGCGACAGTTGGTTAAGCCGCCAGTACTGGCGGCTCCGACGGACAAGGAGTCCATGCTTTTGTACATCGCGGTCAATTCCATGGCAGTAAGTGTGGCACTGATCGTCGAGCGGAAGGAAGAAGGGAAGAAATACCCGGTTCAGCGACCAGTGTATTTCATCAGCGAAGTCCTGACCCTCTCCAAAGAACGCTACCCACATTGGCAGAGGCTGGTATTTGGGGTGTTTATGGCGAGTCGAAGTTGAAGCACTACTTCCAAGAACATCCCATCACGGTAGTCAGTTCTGCCCCCTTAGCTGCATCATACAAAATCGAGAAGCAACAGGACGGATTGCTAAGTGGGCCATCGAGTTGGGGCCTCATCACGTGCGATATACTCCCCGCACGACTATTAAGTCTCAAGCATTGGTGGACTTCATCAACGACTGGACCGAGTTGCAAATTCCACAGGATTGGCCCGATCATACCTATTGGACCATCTATTTCGACGGATCCAGGCAATTGGAAGGCTCGGGGGCTGGTGTGGTGATAACCTCACCTCACGGTGACAAATTTTGCTATGTCCTCCGGCTCATGTTCCCATGTACCAACAACGCAACACAGTATGAAGCCTTGCTCCATGGATTGCGACTTGCCAAAGAGATGAACCTCACGCGAGTCAGATGTTTAGGCGACTCAGATTTGGTGGCACAGCAGGTTTCTGGCACCTCGGATTCTAGAGATCCCTTGATGGCGGCCTACAGGCGAGCTGTATCGGACGTGGCGGGTCACTTTCAAGGTTATCAAGTGGATCACATCGACCGGCGACTCAATGAAGTAGCAGATGCCCTTTCCCGTCTCGGCTTACAGCGTAAGCCGGTTCCCCCCCCCACCCAATGCCTTTTTGGATGTATTATATAACCCTTCGGTGAGGTTACCCTCAGTGGAAGATTTGGCGGTGCGAGACCCCGAGTCTCAACTTGTGGCGGCTCTTCGTGCCACTCCGGATTGGGCGATTCCCTACATGGCATATCTCACACGAGGCGAGTTACCCGCAGATGAATTATTGGCTCGCCAAATCGTCTGTCGGTGCAAATCCATGGTCATACACAACGGCGAGTTGCACAAGCGAAGCACCTCAGAGGTGTTTCAAAGATGTGTCTCTTTAGAGGAAGGATGTATGATCCTAAATGAGATTCATGCAGGCGACTGTGGTCATCATGCCGGGTCACGATCTTTGGTTTCTAAGGCCTTTAGACATGGGTTCTATTGGCTGACGGCTCATGCAGACGCAGAAGAGATAGTTCCCCGATGTGATGGTTGCCAGAAATTTGGACGTCAGATGCGCGTGCTGGCTCAGGAGTTGCGGATGATACCAATCACTTGGCCATTTGCAGTCTGGGTGCTAGACATGGTTGGCCCTTTCAAGATGTCGTCCAATAAAAAGACTCACCTATTGGTGAAGGTTGACAAGTTTACTAAGTGGGTCGAAAAAGAGCCCGTTAGTAGCTGTGATGCAGATACGGCTGTCAAATTCTTGAAAAAATTGATTTTCCGGTTTGGATACCCTCGTAGTATCATTACTGACAATGGTACTAATTTATCGAAGGGCACAATGCAAGAGTTTTGCAGTCGAGAACATATCCGTCTTGACGTTTCTGCAGTCGCACATCCCCAGTCTAATGGGCAGGCAGAAAGGGCGAATCAGGAAATATTGCGGGGAATCAAGCCCCGGCTTATGGTACCTTTGGAACGTACTCCAGGATGTTGGGTGGAAGAATTGCCCTCAGTATTATGGAGCATCAGGACCACTCCAAATCGCTCCACTGGTTTTACTCCTTTCTTTCGGGTCTACGGGGCAGTGGTGTTGTTGCCAAGTGACATCAGACATGATTCACCGCGAGTCGCCGCCTATGTGGAACAGGACAATGAGTTGGCACGACAAGACTCGTTGGATGCTTTGGAGGAAGAGCGTGAACTCGCTGCGACACGGTGAGCAATCTATCAACAAGACTTACGACGTTACCACAGTCATCGTGTCAAGAGCCGAACTTTTCAAGAGGGCGACTTAGTGCTCTGGTTGATTCAAGATCACACTGGTAGGCATAAGCTATCACCTCCATGGGAAGGACCATTTGTCATCAGCAAGAATCTTCGAAACGGCTCATACTACTTGGTGGATCTTCGCCAAGATCGGCCAACTACATAGGTTGAGACAACTCGCCCCTGGAATATAGCCCACCTGCGGCCTTACTACACCTAGAGCCACGGGCTCCTTTCTTTTTTCCAAATCTCAGAAATTGTAATCCTTTATTTATAAAGCAATAAAGCCAGCACTCACGAACTTCGGGGTCCTTTGTCGTTTCAGCTTCTAGAAAACATGAGTCTTTATTGTTCTATGAGTCGTCCAAACATGGACGCTATCAGGGCCAAAGAGCATAAGACGCCATGCTGCACTTATTTCAAAACTGGGCCCTGGTATGCCAAAGAGGACCAGTCCCCACGTTGCACGGTTCAAACATGGGCGCTGATACGTCCATTTTACATCATGCTTTCATGTTGATATTTATTGCTTTTTGGGCTGTTATATTACTTGTGGTACCATACTTATGCCTTTTCTCTCTTATTTTGTAAGGTTTATTTGAAGAGGGAGAATTCAGGCAACTGGAATTCTGGACTGGAAAAGGAGCAAATCCTAGTCCACTATTATGCACATCTCCAAATTCCCTGAAAAGTTACGTGGATTTTTTCTGGATTATATAAAAAATACTGGGCGAAAGAACTACTGGAGGGGGCCACCAGGGCTCCATAAGCCCCCACTCCGCCACCACCCCCTGGTGGCGCAGGGCAAGCTTGTGGGCTGCCTGGCGGCCCACTAGCTCCCCCCTTTTGCTATATGAAGTGTTTTGTCTAGAAAAAAATCAATAGGGAGCTTTTTCGTGGTTTCGCCGCCGCCACGAGGCGGAACTTGAGCAGATCCAATCTAGAGCTCCGGCAGGACGATCCTGCCGGGGAAACTTGCCTCCTGGAGGGGGAATCGTCGCCATCATCATCACCAACACTCCTCTCGTTGGAGGGGAGGCATCTTCATCAACATCTTCATCAGCACCATCTCCTCTCCAATCCCTAGTTCATCTCTTGTAACCAATCTTCGCCTCGCAACTCCGATTGGTACTTGTAAGGTTGCTAGTAGTGTTGATTACTCTTTGTAGTTGATGCTAGTTGGATTACTTGGTCGAAGAGTTTATGTTCAGATCCTTGATGCTATTCATTACACCTTTGATCATGATTATGATTATGCTTTGTGAGTAGTTACTTTTGTTCCTGAGGACATCGGATAAGCCATGCTGATAATAGTCATGTGAATTTGATATTCGTTCGGTATTTTGATATGATGTATGTTGTTTTTCCTCTAGTGGTGTTATGTGAACGTCGACTACATAACACTTCACCATATTTGGGCCTATAGGAAGGCATTGGGAAGTAGTAAGTAGATGATGGGTTGCTGGAGTGACAGAAGCTTAAACCCCACTCTATGCGTTGCTTCGTGAGGGGCTGATTTGGATCCACTAGTTTAATGCTATGGTTAGACTTTGTCTTAATTCTTCTTTTGTAGTTGCGGATGCTTGCGCGAGAGGTTAATCATAAGTGGGATGCTTGTCCAAGTAAGGGCAGTACCCAAGCGCCGGTCCACCCACATATCAAACTATCAAAGTAACGAACGCGAATCATATGAACATGATGAAACTAGCATGACAGAAATTCCCGTGTGTCCTCGGGAGCGTTTTCCCCCTATAAGACTTTGTTCAAGCTTGTCCCTTGCTACAAAAGGGATTGGGCCACTTGCTGCACCGTTTCTACTACTTGTTACTTGTTACTCTTTGCTTGCTACGTTTCACCTTGCTACACAATCACTTGTTACTGCTACCTTCAGTGCTTGCAGTTATTACCTTGCTGAAATCCGCTTATCAAAGCCTTCTGCTCCTTGTTGGGTTCGACACTCTTACTTATCGAAAGGACTACGAACGATCCCCTTACTTGTGGGTCATCAAGACTCTTTTCAGGCGACATTGCCGGGGAGTGAAGCGCCTTTGGTAAGTGGAAATTGGTAAGGAAACATTTATATACTGTGTTGAAATTTATTGTCACTTGTCACTTTGGAAACTGTTACTTTGAGGAGTTTGTTGGGGTATATTCACCACGAACGGAAGCACGAGGAGTTGCTCCTCAACCTGAGGTACCTACTGAAAATATCTTTTATGAAATTCCTTTGGGTATGCTTGAGAAACTGCTGGCTAATCCTTTCACTGGAGATGGATCTTCACATCCAGACTTGCATCTAATCTATGTAGATGAAGTTTGTGGTTTATTTAAGCTTGCAGGTTTGCCCGAGGATGAGGTAAAGAAGAAAGTCTTTCCTTTATCTTTGAAGGATAAGGCGTTGACATGGTATAGGCTATGTGATGATACTGGATCATGGGGCTACAATCGGTTGAAATTGGAATTTCATCAAAAGTTCTATCCTATGTTTGATTGTGTTAAATCTTTTGTTGAGACAAACACTTCTAGAGATTTTAGCACTAAGTATGGACTTGACTCTGAGATGGTAGCTTCTCTTTGTGAATCTTTTGCTGCTCATGTTGATCTTGCCAAAGATAAGTGGTTTAAATATCATCCTCCTGTAGAAAGCAACATAGCCAAAACCAATCTAGTTGAGGAGAAAATCATAGCTTTTAGTGATCCTGTTGTTCCTTGTGCTTACACTAAGAAACCACCATACCCTGCTAGGATAAAGGATTATTCTAAAGCTCCAACTGTGATACGTAGGGGTTATATTAGATCACTTGCACCCCCTGAGGAGATTATAGTTGAACCTAGTGTTGCTATTATCAAAGATCTCTTAGCCGAAGACATAGACGGGCATGTTATCAAATTCTGTGAGGACTCGGCTAGAATTGCTAAACCTCACGCGAAAGACAAACACGGACCTGTAGTTGGCCTGCCCGTTGTTTCTGTTAAGATGGGAGATCACTTTTACCATGGTTTATGTGATATGGGAGCTAGTGTTAGTGCAATACCCCATTCTCTATATGATGAAATCAAAGATGAGATTGCACCTGCTGAGTTAGAACCCATTGATGTCATTATTATGCTAGCTAATAGAGGCACTATGTGCCCTCTGGCAATTGTGAGAGACGTAGAAGTCCTGTGTGGTAAGACGAAGTATCCTACCGATTTCCTCGTCCTTGGTAGTGCAAAAGATAGCTTTTGTCCCATCGTATTCGGTAGACCCTTTCACAACACTGTCAATGCTCACATTGATTGCATTAAGCAGACTGTCACAGTAAGTTTCAAGGGTGTGTCTCATGAATTTAACTTCTCCAAGTTTGGAAGACAAACCCATGAAAGAGAGTCGTCTGGTAGAGATGAAATTATTGCTCTTGCCTCTATTGTCGTACCTCCTACGGATCCTTTAGAGCAATATCTGCTTGAGCATGAAAATGATATGCATATGGAGGAGAGAGATGAGATAGATAAAATTGTCTTAGAACAATATCCTATTCTCAAGAATAATTTTCCTGTTGAACTGCTTGGGGATCCTCCCCCACCAAAGGGTGATCCTGTGTTCGAGTTTAAACAGTTGCATGATACTCTTAAGTATGCCTATCTTGATGAGAAGGAGATATATCATGTCATTGTTAGTGCTCTCCTCTCAGAGCGCGAAGAGAAGAAGTTGCTAAAAACTCTGAGGAAGCACTGCGCTGCTATTGGATATACTCTTGATGATCTTAAGGGTATTAGTCCTACTCTATGTCAGCACAAGATTAAAACCGATCCTGACTTTAAACCAGTTGCCGATCATCAAAGGAGATTAAATCCTAAGATGAAAGAGGTCGTTAGAAAATAAATATTAAAGCTTCTGGAAACAGGAATCATTTATCCTGTTTCTCATAGTGATTGGGTAAGTCCAGTACATTGCGTACCTAAGAAGGGAGGTATCACCGTCGTTCCTAATTATAAGGATGAACTAATCCCACAATGGATTATTACCGGCTATAGAATGGTGATAGACTTCCGGAAATAGAACAAGGAAACCAGGAAAGATCATTATCCTTTGTCGTTCATCGACCAAATGCTAGAAAGGCTATCAAACCACACACATTTCTGCTTTCTAGGCGGTTATTCTGGTTTCTCACAAATACCGGTTGCACAATTTGATCAAGAGAAAACCACTTTCACCTGCCCTTTCGGTACCTTTGCCTATAGGCGTATGCCTTTTGGCTTATGTAATGCACCTGCCACCTTCCAAAGATATATGATGGCTATATTCTCCGATTTTTGTAAAAATATCGTCGAGGTTTTCATGGATGACTTCTCCGTTTATGGGTCTTCCTTTGATGATTGCCTCAGCAACCTTGACCGAGTCTTACAGAGATGCAAAGAAACCAACCTCGTCTTGAATTGGGAGAAGTGCCACTTTATGGTTAATGAAGGTATCGTCTTAGGACACAAAATCAATGAAAGAGGCATTGAAGTTGATAAGGCTAAGGTTGATGCAATTGAGAAAATGCCTTGCCCCACAGATATCACAGGTATACGAAGTTTCCTAGGTCATGTTGGTTTCTATAGAAGGTTCATTAAAGACTTCTCTAAGATTTCTAGGCCTCTTAGCAACCTCTTGCAGAAGGATGTTCCTTTTGTTTTTGATGAGGATTGTGAGGAAGCCTTTGAAATACTTAAGAAGGCTTTGATAACCGCACCTATTGTTCAACCACCTGACTGGAACTTGCCCTTTGAAATCATGTGCGATGCTAGTGATTATGCTATTGGTGCTGTTCTAGGACAAAGAGTTGACAAGAAGTTGAATGTGATTCACTATGCTAGTAAAACTCTAGACAGTGCCCAAAGAAACTATGCCACTACGAAGAAGGAATTTTTAGCAATCGTGTTTGCATGTGAAACGTTCAGATCTTACATAGTTGACTCCAAAGTCACTATTCACTCTGATCATGCTGCTATTAAGTACCTCATGGAGAAAAAGGATGCTAAGCCTAGGCTCATCAGATGGGTTCTCCTGCTACAGGAATTTGATTTGCACGTCGTTGACCGAAAGGGTGCTGATAACCCTGTAGCAGATAACTTGTCTAGGCTAGAGGATGTCCTTGATGACCCACTACCTATTGATGATAGCTTTCCTGATGAGCAACTAAATTTCATCTGCACTTCACATAGTGCACCGTGGTATGGCGATTATGCAAACTATATCGTAGACAAATACATACCACCCAGCTTCACCTATCAACAAAAGAAGAAATTCTTCTTTGATTTGAGACACTACTTTTGGGATGATCCTCACCTTTATAAGGAAGGAGTAGATGGTGTTATTAGACGTTGTGTAAGTGAACATGAATAGGGACAGATCCTGCAGAAGTGTCATTCCGAAGCCTACGGAGGACACCATGCTGGAGATAGAACTGCCCATAAGGTATTGCAATCAGGTTTCTATTGGCCCACTCTCCTCAAGGATGCCCGTAAGTTTGTCTTGTCTTGTGACGAATGCCAAAGGATAGGGAACATCAGTAAGCGTCAAGAAATGCCTATGAACTATTCACTTGTCATTGAACCATTTGATGTCTGGGGCTTTGATTATATGGGACCCTTCCCGAGTTCCAATGGGTACACTCACATCTTAGTTGTTGTGGATTACATTACTAAGTGGGTCGAAGCTATCCCGACTAAAAATGCTGATCACCACACCTCTATTAAGATGCTTAAAGAAGTCATATTCCCAAGATTTGGAGTCCCTAGATAATTGATGACTGATGGCGGTTTAGACTTCATTCATGGTGTTTTCCGCAAGATGCTAGCTAAGTATGATGTCAACCATAGAGTTGCATCTCCTTATCATCCTTAGTCTAGTGGTCAAGTGGAGTTGAGTAATAGGGAGATCAAGTTGATCCTACAAAAAACCGTCAATAGATCTCGAAAGAACTGATCTAGCAAACTTGACGATGCACTATGGGCTTATAGGACTGCTTATAAGAATCCCATCGGCATGTCACCGTAGAAAATGGTTTATGGTAAGGCCTATCATTTACCTCTTGAGCTGGAACACAAAGCTTATTGGGCAATCAAAGAGCTCAACTTTGATCTCAAACTTGCCGGTGAGAAGCGGTTGTTTGATATCAGCTCGTTAGATGAATGGAGAGCCCAGGCATATGAGAATGCCAGGTTGTTCAAGGAAAAGGTTAAGAGATGGCACGACAAACGAATACAGCAACGAGAGTTCAATGTAGGTGATTATGTCTTGCTATACAATTCTCGTTTGAGATTCTTTGCACGCAAGCTTCTCTCTAAATGGGAAGGTCCCTATGTTGTCGAGGAAGTATATCGTTCCGGTGCCATCAAAATCAATAACGCGGAAGGAAATTTTCCTAGAGTGGTAAATGGCAAAGAATCAAGCATTACATCTCTGGTACTCCCATAAATGTTGAGACCAATATCATCAATGTCATAATTCCAGAGGAGTACATAAGGGATGTTTATCAGCCTGATTCAGACCTTGAAAACGAAGATGTATCTGTTTCGGCAAGAAACTGGACTCCGATACTTTTCCAATAGGAAATTTCTTCCGTTTTGGAATTTTTGGAAAATTAGAAAAATAAAATCAGTCCGAAGAGCAAACGAGACAGCCACAAGCCCTGCCACCGCCCCCTACCCCCTGGTGTCGGAGGGCAAGCTTGTGGGCACCTCGTGTGCCTCCCGGACTCCATTTTCTTGCGAAGGACTCCTTCTGGCCCAGAAAAAAATCAATATATAGTCGCCCGAAGGTTTTGATCTCCATGTCGCGTAGTTTTCCTCTATTTTCGTTTTGAGCTTGTTGTCTGCCGCAGATTTAGGTCAATATGTCTTCTCAAGATTCAGAGGGAGAGAGCTATGTGGCTGACTACCTTGCTAACCCCAAGGTCTATGGGGACTTGGAACCATATGGCTGGACCACTGATGAGGAAGAGGACTATGAGCCCAAAGGGAAGGAGCAAACGAGTTCCAATGAAGAGGAACCTCCTCTACCTCAACCTGCAAGCACCCATGTGGAGTTCAATAGGTCAAGCCTCCCTGACCATAAGAAGAAGCGTAAGACCTTGTTTATCCCTTGTCGTTTCTTGCAGGAGAGTAAGCAGGAACTTTGCCATAGAGTGTTGAAACTTGAGGAAGAAAATGACGATCTAAGGGAGGATAACCTTTTGCTCAAGTGGAAATTAGACAAGCTCAAGACTTCTCCAACAACACCACCATCACCACCAAAGGAAGACAACTACGCATTGGTATGGGCAATCCCCTTGCCTTCTGCCAAGCTTGGGGGAGTTGCCCTGGTATCGTATCACCTTTATATCTTTTGCTTTTACCTTTGTTTTAGTTCTTTCCTTTTCAGTTTTTATTTCTTCTCTTAGAGGAATAAGTCTTTAGTTTTTAGTTTGAGTCTTTTGCTTTTGTCTCTCCCCCATTGTATTTGAGCTTACGAGCTATATAATAAAGAGTGTCTTAGTCAAGGGCTTTGCTTTGTGCCATGATCAAAAAGTATGAAAAGAACGATAGCATGAAAGATCATGAGACCATCTTATGGAAACTGATAACTTCACTTATGACACGTATGATGATTGAAACTTGTTGAGAATAAATCAACATAGACCTCAGTCATTGTTGCAATTAATAAGAAGTAATAAGGAAAGAGAGAATCACATATAAATATATCATCTTAGACACTTTTTACAATTGTGAGCACTCACCAAACTATTACATGCCTAGGAGTAGATGTTGGACAAGGAAGACAACATAATGAATTGTGTTTGCTTGGTTCCAAACAATGTTATATGATTAGAGATCCCTTAGCATGTGACGATTGCTTCCACCTCATATTAGCCAAAACTCCGCACCAAGTAGAGATAGTACTTGTGGATCCTAAAACCTCCAACCAGTTTTGCCATGAGAGTCCACCATACATACCTATGGATTGAATAAGGTCCTTCAAGTAAGTTGTCATCGGTGCAAGCAATAAAAATTGCTCTCTAATATGTATGATCTATTAGTGTGTGGAAAATAAGCTTTGTACGAACCTGTGATGAGGAAGACATAAAAGCGACAGACTGCATAATAAAGTTCTTTGTCACAGGAGGCAATATAAAGTGACATTCCTCCGCACTAAGAGGACACGCATTCAAAACTCAAAAGCGCATGACAACCTCTGCTTCCCTCTGCGAAGGGCCTATCTTGTACCTTTACTTTTTACCCTTGTAAGAGTCATGGTGATCTTCACCAATTCCCTTTTTGCCTTTGTCTTGGCTACTGTCACATGTTTGGGAAAGATCTATATTCATATATCAACTTGGAGTTGAGTGCTCATGCTTTATTGTTGTTGACTTTACCCTTGAGGTAAATGGTTGGGAGGCAAAACTATAAGCCCCTATCTTCCTCTGTGTCCAGCTGAAACTTTGACACCATGAGTACCACGTGAGTTGTAACAATTGTGGAAAACAAAAGAGATGATTGAGTATGTGGGTTTTCCTTACAAGCTCTTATTTGACTCTTAAAAAATACTGGGTGAAAGAACTACCGGAGGGGGGCCACCAGGGCTCCACAAGCCCCCACTCCACCATCACCCCCCCTTGTGGCGCAGGGCAAGCTTGTGGGCTGCCTGGCGGCCCACTAGCTCCCCCCTTTCGCTATATGAATGGTTTTAGTCTAGAAAAAATCAATAGGGAGCTTTTTCGTGGTTTCGCCGCCGCCACAAGGCGGAACTTGAGCAGATCCAATCTAGATCTCCGGCAGGACGATCTAGCCAGGTAAACTTCCCTCCCGGAGGGGAATCGTCGCCATCGTCATCACCAACACTCCTCTCTTCGGAGGGGAGGCATCTTCATCAACATCTTCATCAACACCATCTCCTCTCCAATCCCTAGTTCATCTCTTGTAACCAATCTTCATCTCGCAACTCCGATTGGTACTTGTAAGGTTGCTAGTAGTGTTGATTACTCTTTGTAGTTGATGCTAGTTGGATTAGTTGGTGGAAGAGTTTATGTTCAGATCCTTGATGCTATTCATTACACCTCTGATCATGATTATGATTATGCTTTGTGAGTAGTTACTTTTGTTCCTGAGGACATGGGATAAGTCATGCTGATAATAGTCATGTGAATTTAATATTCGTTCGGTATTTTGATATGATGTATGTTGTTTTTCCTCTAGTGGTGTTATGTGAACGTTGACTACATAACACTTCACCATATTTGAGCCTAAATGAAGGCATTGGGAAGTAGTAAGTAGATGATGGGTTGCTGGAGTGACAGAAGCTTAAACCCCAGTCTATGCGTTGCTTCGTGAGGGGCTGATTTGGATCCACTAGTTTAATGCTATGGTTAGACTTTGTCTTAATTATTATTTTGTAGTTGCGGATGCTTGCGTGAGAGGTTAATCATAAGTGGGATGCTTGTACAAGTAAGGGCAGTACCCAAGCGCCGGTCCACCCACATATCAAACTATCAAAGTAACGAACACGAATCATATGAACATGATGAAACTAGCATGACAGAAATCCCCGTGTGTCCTCGGGAGCGTTTTCCCCCCTATAAGACTTTGTTCACGCTTGTCCCTTGCTACAAAAGGGATTGGTCCACTTGCTGCACCGTTGCTACTACTTGTTACTTGTTACTCTTTGCTTGCTACATTTCACCTCGCTACACAATCACTTGTTACCGCTACTTTCCGTGCTTGCAGTTATTACCTTGCTGAAATCCGCTTATCAGAGCCTTATGCTACTCGTGGGGTTTGACACTCTTACTTATCTAAAGGAATACGATTGATCCCCTATACTTGTGGGTCATCTGGCACCTTATATGATCTTGAGAATTAAGCCGGCTTACTTGGGGGCTACAAGTTCCCAAGTCGTTTTGAAGTAAGGGCATACACGCTTCTGCAATCCTATGTCCCACTTTTCCTAAATCATAGGTCACTTGGGGGCTTCCACTCACTAAGTTCAGCCTGAATACCCTCTTGGCGAGCGAAAAATCATCGCATTACGAATGGTTATAATGGACTATGTGTTGGACAAGTCGCCGAATGGACCTATGTACTCTAGGCAAGTCAATCCATTATTTGGACCCTGAACTCGCCCTCGTTAAAACATAAAAGGTACCAGTCGGAGCCACACATGGAAAATAGAGAAACCATTGGTTCACTGAACCTGCTCCACTGAAGCCTGACTCGCGCGTGATCAACCGGTTTAAACAATATGGGCTGTTGCAAAAGCCTTCTTGGCGTAACACTAGAGTTTTGCAAACTCGTCTTATCCCGTCGTAGCTCATTGAGCCGATGATACGTCTCTCTCGTATCTACTTTTCCGAACTCTTTTGCCCTTGTTTTCGACTCTAATTTGCATGATTTGAATGGAACTAACCCGGACTAACGTTGTTTTCAGCAGAATTGCCATGGTGTTGTTTTTGTGCAAAAATAGAAGTTCTCTGAATGTCCTCAAAATTTACGAAGAATTCTTCTGGAATTAATGAAAAATACCAGCGCAAAGATCCACCTGAGGGGGTGTGCCAGTGGGCCACAAGCCCTTGGGCCGCGACCACCCCCCTAGCACGCGTCGTGAGGGCTTGTGGGGCCCACATGGCACCACCGCCCCCAAACTCAGCCCTATTTATTCCGTCTCGCCCGGAAAAAAAATCAGGGAGAAGGATTCATCGCGTTTTACGATACGGAGGCGCCGCCACCTCCTGTTCTTCATCTAGAGGACAGATCTGTAGTCCGTTCTGGGCTCCGGAGAGGGGAAATCATCGCCATCGTCATCATGAACCTTCCTCCATCGACAATTCCATGATGCTCTTCACCGTTCGTGAGTAATCTCATCGTAGGCTTGTTGGACGGTGATGAGTTGGATGAGATCTATCATGTAATCGAGTTAGTTTTGACGGGGATTGATCCCTAGTATCCACTATGTTCTAGATTGATGTTGCTACTACTTGGCTATGCTTAATGCTTTTCACTAGGGCCTGAGTGCCATGATTTCAGATCTGAACCTATTATGTTATCGCCAATATATGTGTGTTTTAGATCCTATCTTGCAAGTTGTAGTCAGCTACTATGTGTTATGACCTGGCAACCCTAGAGTGACAATAGCCGAAACCACTCCCGGAGATGACCATACTATGAGGAGTTCATGTATTCACCAAGTGTTAATGCGTTGGTCTGGTTCTTTATTAAAAGGAGAACCTTAATATCCCGTAGTTTCCATTAGGACCACGCTGCCACGGGAGGGATGGACAATAGATGTCATGCAAGTTCTTTTCCCTGAGCACGTATGACTACATACGAAATACATGCCTACATTAGATTGACGAAAGGGAGCTAGTTACTTATCTCTCCGTGTTATAGCTGTTACATGATGAATCACATCCGGTACACTCATCCATAACCGATCCACTACCTATGAGTCTTTTACTACTGGTCCTTGCTGCTGTTACTTTGCTGTTACTACTGTTGTCGCTACTGCTGTCACTACTGTTGTTCCTTGCTAGTGCTATCACTACTACTGTTACTTTGCTGCTACTTGTTGCAAGAATTTTCTGGAGCTGTTGCCGGGGAAGAATAGTCCCCCGTCCACGTGCTATTTACTGGCGCCATTGATGCAACAAGTTAGGAATAGTGTGCCGTCAACAGATCTTTTTCTGACACGGTTGCTATCATACCACTTTGCTATTGATACTTTGCTTGCAGATACTGATCTTTCAAGTGTGCTTGAAATTGACAAACTCAGCTGCTAATACTTGAGAATATTCTTTCGCTTCCCTTTGTGTCGAATCAATAAATTTGGGTTGAATACTCTTCCCTCGAAAACTGTTGCGATACCCTACACTTGTGGGTTATCAAGACTATTTTCTGGCGCCGTTGCCGGGGAAGCACAGCTATATTCTCTGAGTCACTTGGATTGACGTCTGCTAGTGACTATGAGGAATCCGAAAGATCCAAGAACTGAAATCTTGCCCTCAACTACGAGGACAGGTAAGGAACTGTCATCTAGCTCTGCACTTGATTCACCTTCAGTTTTGAGTAAGTTTGTGACTTCGCCTCCTGCTAGAAATCTTGATATGTCTCCTGTGCTTGATGATGCTATGCTTGATACTACTGTGCTTGATGATGCTACTTCTGCTGCCCATGATTCTTATGATGATGCTATGCTTGATACTATGCCTGATGCTGCTATGCTTGATACTATGCGTGATGATGCTATACTTGATACTATGCCTGATGATGCTATGCCTGATATTGCTTTGCCACTAGGTGCATTCCTTGATGCACAAATTGCTAGAATTGCTGCTAGATGTGATGATACTTCTGAAACTGCTGATGCTATTGAAGTAGAACCTGCTACTATGCATGAATTGCCTGTTATGCCTGAGCGCTATGTTATGGAGGGAGAGATAGCTGAGGATTTTCTTGCGTGTAAGGATAGCTATGATGTTGAGAAATTACTTCTCAAGTGGAAACAAAAATCTCTGAACACTAGGATGAAATACAACCCGAAGTTTGCTACTTCGCCTATCTTTGTGACAGATAAGGATTATGAATTCTCTGTCGACCCTGAGTTGATCACTCTCGTCGAATCTGATCCTTTTCACGGTTATGAGTCTGAAACGGTTGTAGCCCATCTTATCAAACTTCACGATATAGCCACTCTATTCACTAGTGAGGAAAAGATCCCCCACTACTATATCCTCAAGTTGTTTCCTTTCTCGCTAAAGGATGATGCTAAGACCTGGTTCACTTCTCTTCCTCCTGGTTGTGTGCGTTGCCCCGAGGATATGGTCTACTACTTCTCTGAAAAATATTTCCCTGCCCGTAAGAAGCAAGCTGCCTTGCAGGAAATATACAACTTTGCTCAAGATGAAGAAGAGAGTCTCCCACAAGCTTGGGGGAGGCTCATCCAGCTACTGAATGCTTTGCCTGATCACCCCCTTGACAAGAATGAAATACTTGATATGTTCTATAATGGACTTACTGATGCTTCTAGAGACCACCGAGATAGTTGTGCTGGTTGTGTTTTTAGGGAACGAACTATAGAACAAGCTGAGATTCTACTGAATAACATCTTGTGCAATGAGAATGCTTGGACTATTCTCAAACCACCTCCTAAGCCAACTCCGAAGAAAAGAGGTATTATATTCCTCAGTCCTGAAGATATGCAGGAAGCTAAGAAATATATGCGAGAGAAAGGCATTAAATCTGAAGATGTCAAAAATCTACCACCTATCGAAGAGATCCATGGTCTCGATAACCCGATACAGGTAGTAGAAGTAAATTCTCTACGTAGGTTTGATGAGAGTGATATTCCTTTTGATAAACCTGCTAGCTTATGCATGGATGAATTTTATAACTTTGTTGCCAAACAACAGTGTTTCAATGATTATGTTAGCAGACAATTGGAACAGAATGCTCATATGCTTAGTCATTTAAGTGCTTGTGTGGACAGAAATGTCAATGATGTTAAGCTCTTGAGTAAACATGCCTCTATGGTTACTACTCAAGTAGAAAAAGTACTTAAAGCTCATAATGACTTGCTAAACGAGTTGAATGACAATTCTGTCAGAGTCGTTACTAGAGTCGTAGAATGACCCAGGAACCTTTGTATCCTGAGGGTCATCCGAAGAGAATTGAACAAGATTCTCAAGGAGTTAGCACGGATGCACCTAGTCATCCTAGAAAGAAGAAGAAAGATGATAGGAACCTGCACGCTAGCAACCCTGTTGCTGCTACACCTGAGAGTCTAAACGATGCCTCTGTCTCTGATGCTGAAACACAATCTGGTCATGAACATGAGACTAATGATAATATCAATAGCGATGTTCATGAACATGCTCAACCTAGCAATGATAAGGATGTGGAGATTGAACATGTTGATCTTGATAACCCAAAGCCTAAGAATAGAAGATACGATAAGAATGACTTTGCTGCTAGGAAGCACGGTAAAGAAAGGGAACCATGTGTTCAGAAACCTATGCCGTTTCCTCCCAAACCATCCAAGAAAAAGGATGATGAGGATTTTGAGCGCTTCATTGAAATGATCAGACCTGTCTTTCTGCAAATGCGTTTGACAGATATGCTCAAAATGTCTCCGTATGCTAAGTACATGAAAGATATTGTGACTAATAAGAGGAGGATACCTGAGGTTGAGATTTCCACCATGCTTGCTAATTATACCTTCAAGGGTGGAACTCCTAAGAAACTAGGTGATCCCGGTGTGCCCACTATACCTTGCTCCATTAAAGGTAACTACGTGAGAACTGCTTTATGCGACCTTGGAGCCGGTGTTAGTGTTATGCCTCTCTCTCATTATCGTAGACTTGAACTGGATAAGTTGACACACACTGAAATCTATCTACAAATGGTCGACAAATCAACTGCTTTCCCTATCGGCATTTGCGAGGATGTGCCTGTTGTGGTTGCTAATGTCACTATCTTAACAAACTTTGTTATCTTGGATATTCCGGAGGACGATGCCATGGCAGTTATCCTCGGAAGTCCCTTTTTAAACACTGCAGGGGCTGTTATAGATTGCAACAAAGGCAATGTCACTTTCCATGTCAACGGTAATGAGCATACGGTGCACTTTCTGAACAAACAATATCGAGTACATTGCATCAATGCTATCGGAAAAACTTCATCGATTCTTATTGGAAGCTTTGAATGCCCTATACCTCGTGTCAAGATGAAGTATGATTTTCTTGTTGGGGAGATACATATCCCCATTGAGGTAACCTAGTGACTATTCGAAAATTCTCCGTTTCCATTTGCGATTCGAAAAAGTTTGTCAAAGAGACTTGATCAACCTCACTGACGGATTTCTTTCGATGACCATGAGATGGATGAATCGAGGAGTCACAAACCTCTGTTCCAAGCTTTCACCTTCGGTTGCTTGGAAGAAAATGATAGGTTAAGTTTAGTTTTCCCTGTTTTCTGTTTTAGCGTCCGGTGGAAAAGTACCCCGAAAATAAAAGTTCTCCGAACGTCTTGAGAATCAACTATGACTTTTTCTGGAATTTTTGAAAAATTCTGAGACAAAGAGCTTGTCTGGGGGCTGCACCAGTGGGCCACAAGCCCTTGGGGCACGGGCACCCCCTGGCTGCGCCACACAGGCTTGTGGGGCCGACAGGCAGCCCCCTCCACTCATTCTTGCTCTTATGTGCTTCACCTACCTCCAGAAAAAATTGTTTCGCAGCTCAAACCCGTATTCTTGCTCCTCTTGCTGGGATTTTCGATCTCTTTGCTCAAATCACCATTCTCCGAACTATTTTGGGGAAATTACTCCTTGGTAAGTGACTCCTCCATTCGTCCAATTATTTTTTGCTCTAGTGCCTTATACTCCGCGTATTTTTGCTGCCTTGGTGACCTTGTTCTTGAGCTTTGCATGCTGATTTTAGCTGGTCTCAAGTAGTTTTGATGCGTAATATGGCCTCTAGGCACTTGTGGGACTAGTTGCTACTAGTTTAGTTGAGCCTTGTTCACTTTTCCTTTGGGTCACTGAAAATTTCAGAAAAGGAAGATGTTCAGGAGAAACTATCATGGTGATTCCTTAAGCAAGAGAGGTCCCCGTCTTGCGATTCGGGATCCTGATCCATACCAACCAAGGGATGCGCATGTACAACCATGTGAATGGCCTTCTGATGAATTTATGATTGAGTCATGTTTCAATGATGAGTTTGATGCACTTGTTCACAACGTCGGACTCGAAGAATTTATCTCCGATAAATGTGAACAGTATATTGCTCTCACTGCCTCTTTTGTTCGTAGATTCAAATTTTTAGCTGGCCGTGAGACATCGGTACTGTTTGATCTGTATGATAAATCATATACCATGGATTTAGAGGATTTCAATAGAATTTGCAAAATACCTATTTGGCGTAGCCTCAATGATCCTCCTAAATCTTCGGTTAGAGATTTTTGCTCTGGTATTACTGTTGGAGAAACTAGAGACATTACGCAAGCTACCATGGGGAGTATTCATTTTCCTGTCTTGCATTACTTTGCCCTCTTCATAGGCAGATGCATTAATGGCAATAGAGCATTGTCACCTCTGCGCACCCGACCTTAGTATCCTTAAGAGCGCAGTAACGAGTGAGAAAAGTTTCAACATGGGAGCTATTATAGCAAGGAGGTTGAATAAGAATGCTAATGAAGGGGATTTCTTTGGTGGGATCTATGCCACTCGCATAGCAAACTTTCTTGGAGTACCCATCCGCGAAGGAGATCCCCCACTCCATACAGCTTTCCTTGACTGCGTCGCTTTGACACGCTACCAGTTCCTTGAGAGGGATGACGAATCCCTCCTATACCGTTTGATATTTAACCGACAACGTGGTTTCCATATAACCCTTCCTGCTCCTGCCTTCTTTGACTTTCATGTAAAACGGAGATATTACATAACCAGAGGAGAGGCAGAGGAGTATGAGAGGGAGGCAAAGGCTGCTCGTCTCCGTGAGGCAGCTATTCAGGCAGTGGCTGCAGCGCTCCCGTATAACCCCCATTATGATTTTGGGTTTCGCCAGGACCATCCTTGGGACTAGACCAACTTAGGCCAAAAGCCTAAGCTTGGGGGAGTAGGTGTTCTCACCGACTTTACATTCTTTCTTATGCTTTCACTTTGTTCGTCGGTGTTCACACTTTGCCACTTTATCATCCATGTCAGTTTATTTTCTTTTTCTCGTTTTCTTTGTCTCTGTCTAGTTTGAGAAAAACCAAAAATATTTTCTTTTTCTTCTTTTGTTTGTTGGGAGCTTTCCCGTGTACATAGTTTTCTTTTTCTTTCGGTCAAGGTAGAAGATATTGGTTACAATGTTTAGTGGCTCTTGCTTACATACTTGTTTAGATTTCAACGAGCCATATTACTTTGTCTTCTCCTTTGTGTTTGCCTGCAGATTCCAGCGTAGTCCAATGCATGAGCACGCTTATTGTTGTTCACATCGTTCGGTCGTGCAAGTGAAAGGCAATAATGACGATATATGATGAAGTGACTGAGCCTTGAAAAGCTGGTATGAACTCGATTTATTTTCTTTTTGTAAATATGACTAGCTCATCATGCATGATTCAGCTTTGTTGTGAGAGAAACATGTTGACAATGACAACTTAGAGATCATAGTTGCTTATGCAATGCTTACTTAGCTAGGAGCTTATAATGGTTTGTCTTGGATGCCCCCATGCATGAATGTTGAGATGACTATGATGTAGTATGATAGGATGGTATCCTCCTTTGAATAATTCAAGTGGCTTGACTTGGCGCATGTTCACGCATGTAGTTGAAACAAAATCAACATAGCCTCTATGATGTTCATGTTCATGGTGATTTATGTCCTACTCATGCTTGCACTCAATGTTAGTTAATCTCAATGCATTTTGATGACTTTGTCGCTCTCTAGTTGGTCGCTTCCCAGTCTTTTGCTAGCCTTCACTTGTACTAAGCGGGAATACTGCTTGTGCATCCACCTCCATAAACCCAAAGTTGTTCCATATGAGTCCACCATACCTACCTATGTGCGGTATCTACCTGCCGTTCCAAGTATATTTGCATGTGCCACTCTTTAAATCTTCAAGAAATAATCTGTTTTGCATGCCCGAACCACTCATGTAGTGACAGGGGGCTATTGGTATCTTCCATGCTAGGCGTGTTATCCTCGATATGTGTTTATTCACTATCATTCATGAGAAATGGGCCGGTAATTCGAATTCCTGGTTCCATGCTCAAATCAAAAAGATAATTGCAAACAAAACTCCCCCAGGATTGATGTTGGTATGGACGGTACCCGAGGATTCGGCTAGCCGTGGAGTGTGATTGATTGGTGGTGGGGGAGTCAAAACTTTACTTTTCTGTTTGGGAACTGCCTATAGCTTGTGTAGCGTGGAAGATGTTGAGAACTCCTAGTCATTGCATTGACAATGAAAGCATGCCACCCAAAATTGTTATCTCTGTTTTCAAAGCTTGAGCTCTGGCACCTCTGCAAATCAATGCTTCCCTATGCGAAGGGCCTGTCTATTTATGCTCATGTTGAGTCATCCTCCTCTTATAAAAGCACCAATTAGAGAGCACCTTTCTCATTTTTATGCTTTGCTTTTAACTGTGTTGAGTATGACTGTGACTGGATCTTCTTTGCCATGAATTACAATGTTTAGTTAGTCCTTGGTCTTTGAAGGTGCTCTGCATTTATGTTTTGCAGTCTTAGAAAGACCTAGCAAGATACCACCTGTTTGTACTGCTTCGTGTTGTTTTGATTGAAGTGTTGACATTTGAGGGTTATTATTATTTGCTCGCTAGTTGATTATGCCATTGATATGAGTTCACCGTGAGACCTAGATGTCATTTGCTTATGTGGTTTGCTTGTGATCTTGCTGAAATTCTGGTTATGAGTTAGACATAGTTGCAACAACAAGATCAAACAGAGTTCGTCAAAGTTTTTCTTTTGTCTCTTTCGGTTTGTCAACTGAATTGCTTGAGGACAAGCAAGGCTTTAAGCTTGGGGGAGTTGATACATCTCCGTCGTATCTAATTTTCCGAACTCTTTTGCCCTTGTTTTGGACTCTAGATTGCATAATTTGAATGGAACTAACCCGGACTAACGCTGTTTTCAGCAGAATTGCCATGGTGTTGTTTTTGTGCAGAAATAAAAGTTGTCGGAATGTCCTACAAATTGACGGAGAATTTTTCTAGAATTAATGAAAAATACATGCGCAAAGATCCACCGGAGGGGGTGTGCCAGTGGGCCACAAGCCCCTGGGGCGCGGCCACCCCCCAAGGCCGTGCCGTGAGGGCTTGTGGGGCCCACGTGGCACCACCGCACCCAAACTCAGCTCTATTTATTCCGTCTCGCCCAGAAAAAAAATCAGGGAGAAGGATTCATCGCGTTTTACGATACGGAGGCGTCGCCACCTCCTGTTCTTCATCTGGAGGACAGATCTAGAGTCCGTTCTGGGCTCCAGAGAGGGGAAATCGTCGCCATCGTCATCATCAACCTTCCTCCATCGACAATTCCATGCTGCTCTTCACCGTTCGTGAGTAATCTCATCATAGGCTTGTTGGACAGTGATGAGTTGGATGAGATATATCATGTAATCGAGTTAGTTTTGACGGGGATTGATCCCGAGTATCCACTATGTTCTAGATTGATGTTGCTACTACTTGGCTATGCTTAATGCTTGTCACTAGGGCCCGAGTGCCATGATTTCAGATCTGAACCTATTATGTTATTCCCAATATATGTGTGTTTTAGATCCTATCTTGCAAGTTGTAGTCACCTACTATGTGTTATGACCTGGCAACCCTAGAGTGACAATAGCCGGAACCACTCCCGGAGATGACCATAGTATGAGGAGTTCATGTATTCACCAAGTGTTAATGCGTTGGTCCGGTTCTTTATTAAAAGGAGAACCTTAATATCCCGTAGTTTCCATTAGGACCACGCTGCCACGGGAGGATGGACAATAGATATCATGCAAGTTCTTTTCCCTAAGCACGTATGACTACATACGGAATACATGCCAACATTAGATTGACGAACGGGGGCTAGTTACTTATCTCTCCGTGTTATAGCTGTTACATGATGAATCACATCCGGTACACTCATCCATCACCGATCCACTGCCTACGAGTCTTTTAGTACTGGTCCTTGTTGTTGTTACTCTGTTGTTACTACTGTAGTCACTAGTGCTGTCACTATTGTTGTTCCTTTCTACTGCTGTCACTATTGCTGTTACTTTTATTCTACTTGTTGCAAGACTTTTCTGGATCCGTTGTCGGGGAAGAATAGTCCCCCGTCCACGTGCTATTTACTGGCGACACTGATACAACAAGTTAGGAATCGTCTGCCGTCAACAGATATTTTTCTGACACCGTTGCTATCATACCACTTTGCTACTCATACTTTGCTTGTAGACACTAATCTTTCAGGTGTGGTTGAAATTGACAAACTCAGCTCCTAATACTTGAGAATATTCTTTTGCTTCCCTTTGTGTTGAATCAATAAATTTGGGTTGAATACTCTTCCCTTGAAAACTGTTGCGATCCCCTACACTTGTGGGTTATCAGCCGACGAATTTTCTATCTTGGTGGCACGACCACAAGGTTTCATAAAACCCTTGTATAACTCGCCACGAATCATTGAGTCGACTTTTGTTCATGACTCGCCGTAACTCATTGGGCCATTTTTGAACTATTATTTGCCATCGCCCAAGGGGCTGGCTTATTTTCTGCCATAACTCAATGAGTCGGCTCATGATGTGTTTTCCCTGACACACAGGTTGAAGATTTTTCATGATGAACTATGACACTTCCTAGCTTATTAAATAAACGGATTGTAAAAGCCGATTCGTGATTCGCGGAAAGAATAAATTATCCAGCAATGTCAAGCAAAAGGCATGGGCGGAAGACTGTATTCCTACAAATTATTACATGGCTCACACGGCCAAGTCGGGAGTCGTCTCCCGATCAAAGAAGAGATTCGATTGTTTATAAAGCAATGGTTACATCTTCAGAAGAGTCAAGCCACCTCCGGGTTGCCTTGCCTCGAGCTTTCTCCGTCTTGAATTTGTAAGTCGCCCAGCTTCCAGTTACAGTTGGCCAAGGCGACGAACTCATCTTCATTATCAAGGAAGGTTGATAGATCTGCTTCGAAGTCAAATGGATTCTTGGGTCGGCGAGGAGTCAAGCTGGTGGTTTCATACGATGGAGGAGTCACCTTCTTGTTATTATCATCATACGCGGCTTGGTATTCGTTTAAATCCAAGCCGGCTGATAGTTGAGTCGCCGCAAAGCGGGACTCTTTGATCACTCCATGATAGTCATCTTCGGTGAACTCCGACCCGTCGTCTTTCAGTTCAGAAGAGCCAGCAGCTACTTCCTCTGGTTTTAGCTCGGGAGCATAGGCCACGCACTGGCTTAAGATATTCAGGGGTCTCTTCCGGGCGGCTGTTCTCTTCAGCTCGTCCACTTGAGGAGGAAACGTAGACAGGTAGCCAAGGATGCCCCTGATGGACTTGACTGGCTCTTTGTTGCCCATCACCGCTTTTATCGTCAGCACACTCCCCGTGTACAACTGCTCGATGAAGGTATATATTGCCTTTAGTTTAAGCATACAGTCGTCTTGGAGATTGGCGGCTCGTGGACCTACCAAGGATAAATGCGTGTTTGTTAGTCATGAGAAACTAGACTGATTTGTCGATGAAGGGGGTTAATCCTTACCAAACATGGCTAGAGTCATGTTCGAGATGTGTTTGTTCAAGCCGGAGAAATCTTGCTGGGCGGCTTCCAGTTTCTCCTCGACTTGCTCGGCCCGCTTCAGGAGGGCGGCTTGGTCAGCTTTGGCTTTCTTTTCGAGCTTCTGGTGACCAGCCTTCATTCTCTCCATTTCAGCCAGCACCACCTGATACTTCCTCTCCGACTCAGTACGAGCATTCTGTTGTTTGGCTAAATTTTTCCTTAAGTCGCCAGGGATGACTCGACCTGGGTCACAGATTCCTACAAAACAAAATTTGGGCAGACAGGTCTCAAAACTATTGCAAGAAATATTCCTGACACTTGGGGGCTAATGTATGATTCTATTCAAAGTCATACAAAATACAAGACCCGACACATCTTTCAAAAGATGACCCGACCCTTGGGGGCTACAGGTTGAAGTTTTCTTTAACTACAAGACCCGACTCATCTTTCAAAAGATGACCCGTCCCTTGGGGGCTACAGGTTGAAGTTTTCTTTAACTACAAGACCCGACTCATCTTTCAAAAGATGACCCGACCCGGCTATAGGTTGAAGTTTTCTTTAACTACAAGACCCGACTCATCTTTCAAAAGATGACCCGACCCTTGGGGGCTACAGGTTGAAGTTTTCTTTAATTACAAGACCCGGGTCATTTTTCAAAAGATGACCCAGCCCTTGGGGGCTACAGGTTGATGTTTTATTTAACTACAAGACCCGGCTCATCTTTCAAAAGATGACCCAGCCCTTGGGGGCTACAGGTTGAAGTTTTCTTTAACTAAAAGACCCGGCTCATCTTTCAAAAGATGACCCGACCCTTGGGGGCTACAGGTTGAATTTTTCTTTAACTACAAGACCCGGCTCATCTTTCAAAAGATGACCTGGCCCTTGGGGGCTACAGGTTGAAGTTTTCTTTAATTACAAGACCCGGCTCATCTTTCAAAAGATGACCCGGCCCTTGGGGGCTACTGTTTGAAGTTTTCTTTCACTACAAGACCCGACTCATCTTTTACAAGATGACCCGGCCCTTGGAGGATACAGATTCAAGATTTCAATATATACAAGACCTGGCTCATCTTTCAAAAGATAACCCGACCCTTGGGGGCTATGGACAGAAACGGGTCAAAAATACATTGCAACAAAAATTATTTCATCAAGCAAAGACTAGTCTATTGGAAGGCTAATGGGTGGAAGAGAATACATAATAGACGTACCTCATGTTTAACTTTCATCGGGTGGATCAAGCTTTTGTTCATTTCATAACATGTCTCCAAGCGACTCGCGAAGCCAGAGCAGAGTTGATCAAATTCTAGCTTCGCATACTAGGGAAGTTTCAACTTACTGACATCTTGTTCGGTATAAGGATGGGATTCCTTTGAGCTGTGCTTAGATAACACCGCCGCCGCAGGTTTGGAGTAGCCAGTACCAGTGATTATGACGGCATCTGGATCCTTAGACGCCTTAGGAGGGCTCAGTGGGTTAACGATGTCAGCAGTTTCCTTTAAGATGCCTGGGGATGTCATCCACAGGAACATCATGAGCCGCCACTTGGTCCTCATCAAGCTTTGGGACAGAGGTGCTCGTTCCTAAGACCTCAGTTATCTTAGGAGCGGAAGACGAGTTGCCAGTTTTTCTCTTCTTTGCTTGTGTTCTCAGACGAAGGCACCAAAGTTAGGGCAAATATCATTATTGGGAAGAGAAAGAGTTAATAAAAGAACTCACCCTTGTAGACGAATCATTGACTGAAGAGCTGACATCGCCGAGTCGCCAGATGAAGGAGGAGAAATCTGAAATAATAAAAGTTTGAAGACTGAGGGAGTTGTGAATCGCATTTTCCACAAGGAAGAGTGTGTTGAAACAAGAGTATACCTCGCTTGTGCGCTTCCGACCGGTTGTCTTTTCAGGCAACCCGGAAATTAAGTCTGTAACATCCCAAAATTATAAATTTTGGAATGTTAATATAATTATTAGATTGATTGTTTGTTTGTTTGCTGAGTGATTGAAACTTGTGTGAAATTTGAAACTTTTCGAAACTTTTGAATGAGAGGGAATAAAATGACTTTCCCCTTCTCCGGTGAATTCAAATTAAAGCTTTTAAAAGCAAAGAGAGAACAAGACGTGACTTCTTCAACTATATATAATTTGGACGGAGATATTTGCATTTGAATTGTTTTGCAATTCCATTTTTTCTTTTCCCCCGCACGAGAAATGCCCGGAGAAAATACCCTCTTGCACGCAAGAGAGAGAGCGGAGGAAAATGACACTCCAAAGTGCGGGCAAATCTCTGAAATATTTGAGCCAAGAAAACCCAAAGTTCTTTTGCAAATATAATTGCAAAAAGAAATAAAGCAAATTGGGAATTCCTGAAAAAAAACATTTTTTAAAAGTTTTTATTTTGGCTTTAAAAAAATGTTATTCGGGTAGAGATTTATTTTCTGATTTTTTTAGTATATAATACCATATATAGATATTTTGATTTATTTTCCTTTATTAGCTTTTATATTTCTGTTTTGGAAAAAAATTAGAATTAGGAAAGGGTTCTTTTTTTTCTTTTGCCGCCGCCCTGGGCACTAGATAAGCTGGGCCGAGATTCCCCTTTCCCTGGGATCTAAATCCCCTACGAGCCGGCCACCTGCCCCTTATTTCCCTCCTCCCTCTCTCTTCCCAAGGGGCCCACTTGCCGACACCTACCTCTCCACGTCACCCTTCTCCTTCCTCCCTCTCTTTCCTTCTCTGCTCCACCCGAAACCGAGCCGCACCTCCAGGGATTTTCTCCCGAGTACTCCCTCTTCCTTCCTTAGCTACCCCACCCCCATGGCCTATATAAAGCCCACCCCCGAGCCACCCCGTTCCCAACCCTACCCCGCGGCCGCCTCCCCCGAAGTCAACCCCGCCCCGGAGCTCCTCTCTCCTCGCCGGCGACGCCCTCTCTCGCCGGAGCTACTGCCCAGCAAGGTAGCCTCCCTCCATCTCTCTGTTATTTCATGCTATTTCCTTTTAGCCGTTAGATCTTGGATATAGGGTCTAGATTAGATCCCTAGTACCTGTTCGGTTTATCTTAGAAAACCCACGGTTTTTATTCCCACTTAAGTTTTAGCCAGTAGTTTTGCTAGCCTTAGGCCGTTTGCCCGTAGAGCTCCAACAAACAGCCTCCGCAGCCAATAGCCTCAGGCCACGTGTACCCCTCTTTTTAGCACTAGTAGTGTTATATTTTTCTGCCTGTTTGCAAAAATAGAAACTTCCTGTTTTGTTTTGGCGACAACTTTTTATTCCGAAGTCCAATGGCATTGATTGTTTTTCCAGTAGCTCACAAATTTCCTGTAGTTTTTAAAAACATATAAATGGTCTATGTTTGAAATTTGCAAATATAAGTTAGATCAGATTTAATTTAAACATTGTTTGTCCTATTCCAGGAGTTTAAAGATAGCTTTTAATTTGATTGCTTTTGGTACTGATCACTAGTGATCTCATGTATCAGTGGTAAAAATTTCAAATTTGTTTGAGTATTTTAGCTCACTGTTTCATGTGAAACAATTTATGTTTCACCTCTTTTAGGATTTCGGCTAATTCCTTTTATACTTTTGTTTTAAAATATTTTCTTTATTATTTCAGAAAGATATTATGTTTTGTTTCTGTTAGATAAACGGTAGTTTTCCAACAAGTTTTTATTTTATTTTTATTTGTTTTCATGAAATCAATTCTAGTTCCTTAGTAACTTGCAATTGTTTTCACCGTTGTTTCAAATCCCGTTTGGGAATACTTTCAAAAGGTTTTGTGAAAAATACTTTATTTTATCTTAGTTAAACTTATATCTTAGTTCCTTGTTATTATTTTCTGTTAGACAAAAACTATTTAGTGTTTGACGTAGTAGAAGACTCCCTAGTCTTATTTGAAGTTTCTTTCGGTTTCTTATTCACCCTCTCTCTTTTGTTTTGATTGCTAGAATGATTGCTAGTATGAGTGCTTATGTAAATGATATGTTTGTTATATAGATTTCATCGGAGAGTGACGAGTAGTCTATCAAGTTATTTTCTTGAGAAATTCTTCTTCGCCAACATCACAGGCAAGTCACTTTGATCATACTATCACCCATGTTTTATGCATTGTAGTTCTACCATCCTATGCCCAATTGCATGCTGCCTAGGTACTTGGAAACTGTAGTATAAGTTGTAGTATCATGTGGTAGGAACACAACAACCCCGATACTTGGCCCCGGGACGACAATTTCTTAATGCTATGCTTGAGTAGACGGGTCATCGGTTGAGTGTATACCACGAGTGATGCGAGGTTGATATAATAATCAAGACCGGTTATGAAAAGATTTTCAATACCTCGGACGCAATGCAACACTAGGTGAAGGTCGGTTGATCGGCTCCCTGGAAAACCCAGTGGATGCCCGGGATGCTGGAGAGGCCATGTCATCCTGCGGAAAGCTTCACCCAGGCTCAAAGAGACGGACGGATATTTTCAAGACCCAAGGCTTACCTGCACAGCCACAAGTCATTATGGGCTCTGACTTGGTTGGACAACGCGGCGACTCTGGACAGGCGGTGCTAGCAGATGTAGAAGAACGATAGGATTGGATGGGCACCGACAGGGATTTAGAGGGACCCGTTGAGAGACCATGTTTTGATCATCCGGTCTTCAAACACCCTGAAGTGCGAGGACATACACGGAGGCGATAAATCTTGTGGGGAACGTGTGCAAAACTCTGCAGAGTACTCAAACCTAATCGATTAGCCGTGTCCACGGTCATGGACAACTTGAGCCAAAGGAACTAAAGTTATCTGGATTTCTCAACACCATTTAATATATTTGATGAGGGTAATTATTGACAACTCGGGTACGAGAACTGGTTGGCGGAACCATCTCGTTAACAACCAACCTTCGTAGTAATATTTTGCTTTTAGCCCCTCTTGATGTAGGAGAAAACTTGCTTTTCGCTAAAAACTTATAGCCCCACCTGCCATATATGCATGTAGAGATAGATGATATTTTACCCCTCTCATATATGACTTGCCGGCATATTCAATATGCTGACCTACACGGCTGCAACGTCTTATGTTGCAGATATTTTTCTTCGACGAGTAAGAGTATGATTCAGGGTTACGGTCTACACTCAACTTGCCGTTGGTGTTTATTGGGACTCCACTCCCTTGACTGCTTCCGCTGAAATATTTAAGGTATATATCAGTTTTACGCTATTTACATGTGATTGCACTTTGATATATACATTGATGTACTGTGTGTGCCAGCATACTGATCCAGGGATGGCACAGAAACACAGAGGCTTGACTCGTTTTGAGTGGGGTCGCTACAGAGATGGTATCAGAGCACATGTTGACTGTAGGACGTGACCCTAGAAACTGGAAATTTCTTAGGATAGTATCTCCCAAAATTTCTATTTTTCAAGAACACCTTTTACTTCTCATCTCTTCTGATTTCATCGACTGTTCCCTCTCACCTCCAATAGTTAGACAATCCCCTTACCCCTTTGACCTCATGAAGAATCAACGGAGTGCTACTTCAAAGTAAAGAGGATTTCATCATGCATTTGAAGAATTGAAGCTGCGCCAATTGAAGACTCTCAAGACCCGAGGAATTCCAAGACCCTGAAGCGTTCGAATGTTTATATGACCATTAGAAGTCCAAACCCCTTTTATGTACCCACGTTAGATACAATGATTTGTGAGCCGTCATTTATGTGTGTTTTCCGATGGCCACAAATAAAACCTATCTCAAAACAATATAGTTGTATTGTGTGTATCTCCCTCCCTCTCTTACCCGTCTCATCCCCAAAACCTCAACCCTACCAGATGGAGTATGAAGCTGGACTTGTAGTCTCTTGACCAATGACCCAGCTGGAAGCTGAAATATGGATTCAGAACATGGAGAACCACTTCGGGAGCAACTTGATCTCAAGGAAGTATGAAGTGAAACACGCTCTTCAGTACTTTACACAAAGTGCTGCAATCTGGTGGAAAATGCATCATGCCATACAAGGATTTAGTGGAGCAAAAACCTGGGACGAATTCAAGAAGACTTTGTTAAGATCCCGACTTATTCAGAAGTGCGATGAAAATCCGAAGGAGAAGACTTGTGCATGCAAGATCTGTGGAGAAATAGGACACACCCAGGAAGAACACAAGGATGGATGCACTCATTGTGAAGAAAATCACCCAGCTGAGGAATGCCCAACTAGTCAGGTGACTTGTTTCCTTTGTGAAGGAACCACCCACTACCCAGCTCACTGTCACATTTACCCCAAGGTACAACAAGTTGTCCAGCAGCAGAAAGATGCAGTGAAGGAAACACTCAAGAAGAAGATTCTGGAAGAACCGGTGATGAACGAAAATATTGAAGACCCTGATGGACAAGGTCTGACCAGATTTTTCTCCAATGCATGCTACTCATGTGGAGAAGAAGGACATTATTCACAGGATTGCACGAAGAGAAGCCAAGAGTATCTGGGATACTTCCCGGCGGAAGAAGTGGAGTTTGATCCACTTGAAATAGAAGAACTGGCCAAAATAAAGGAGTCCGGAAAGAAGAAAAAGTACCCTCGGAAGAGCAAAATCTCTGCAGACATAGACCTGAGTCATGTCAGATGTTACAAGTGTATGAAATTTGGCCACCACAAATACATGTGCTCAGGAAGGAAGCCGGAAATCCAAGGAGCAAAAGCAGAAGCTAAGAAGCCTCGAGACTTGTCAGAAATCATTTGTTTTTGTTGCAAGGAAGCAGGAAATTTTGCCAGCGATTGTCCACAAAGGAAGAAAGCTAGAATGGAGTAGTTAAGCTTTGACCATGGCAATAAGTGTAATCTGAAGCACTCTTGTTTTCATGAGATCATGGAGTGAAATTTTTGTAATAGAAGTCCCCGAGATTGTAATAACATCATGAATAAATGGAATTTATTGTCTCATGATTGCCTATGTTGAAAATGTATGCGTTGTTTCTCTTCGAACAAAGATCTCTGAACAACTATGAGGATATGAGAAAATATGGTCTATGCAGGCATGAGTATAATTCATTTAAGTGTGGTAGTAATCGGTAAACCCACATGATCTATTGAGTAGGAGTGTACCATGATTATCAAGGAGCACCTCGGAAGGTTCGAGTGGAACTACAGTACCTCCAAGAGAGACAGATGAATAAAGTTGGCAGAAATGCTCGACCATACCGAACCATGTGGATGGCAGCAATTGTAATAGAGTACTTTTGAATTAGAGTTTTTGAGGAGAAATTAAGGATGTAACAAAGGATTGATTATGAAATGGATATGATTGATGGAAGAAGCTATGATGGATGAGCAAACGTTTTCTTAGGAGCATACGAAAACCTGAGAGTTGTGAAGAAACGATAGATGTTTTGTTCAGCTTGCGGAACCAATGGATTATCCGAACTTCGTTCGTGGACAAGAGAAAATTCTGCAACGCTTGTGAGGATGCCCAAGTGTTAGAATGCGAGATTCGCTAAACCTTATACAGAGAAATGATTTGGGTGCGGAATGGATTGATCACCATGACGACTTACTCTTATCATTTATCTTGCTATTCGGAATGGTAAAACTGAGAGACTTACCCATAGTGAGAGACGACGTTCTTTGAAGCTTTTGTTTAAGCCTTAGAATGGTATGATGAACGCCCCATGTACATGGCATTTGTTGTCACGCGTAGGAAATTTTTCTGTGAGGATGAAACCAAGACCTCTCTCTCTGCAGGATAACCACAAATGGTAGACCATCATGAGAATCATCGATATGTTATTTAGAATTGACCACGAGACTGTGAGTTAAAGAAGACCTAGTAACGGAAGAAGCTTATATCCACAGGGGAACCCTCGATTTTGATGGAAAATGTTATGAATATAACGGGAGAGCATCACCAAAGGATTTAGTATGAAGACTGTGGGAAGTTAGTTGCCAAAAACCCCAGAGGATCGATAAAACATTTTGAGGGACCAGTATCTCTCATTTTAAGTGTGGTAGCATCCCACCTTGCCGAAGATTGGATTTGTTAGAAGACCCCCAAACCCTAACCTTTCTTTCTAGCCTCTTCGAATCTCGAGGACGAGATTCATTTTAAGTGTGGTAGTTTGTAACATCCCAAAATTATAAATTTTGGAATGTTAATATAATTATTAGATTGATTGTTTGTTTGTTTGCTGAGTGATTGAAACTTGTGTGAAATTTGAAACTTTTTGAAACTTTTGAATGAGAGGGAATAAAATGACTTTCCCCTTCTCCGATGAATTCAAATTAAAGCTTTTAAAAGCAAAGAGAGAAGAAGACATGACTTCTTCAACTATAAATAATTTGAACGAAGATATTTGCATTTCAATTGTTTTGCAATTCCATTTTTTCTTTTCCCCCGCACGAGAAATGCCCGGAGAAAATACCCTCTTGCACGCAAGAGAGAGAGTGGAGGAAAATGACACTCCAAAGTGCGGGCAAATCTCTGAAATATTTAGTATATAATACCATATATAGATATTTTGATTTATTTTCCTTTATTAGCTTTTATATTTCTGTTTTGGAAAAAATTAGAATTAGGAAAGTGTTCTTTTTTTTCTTTTGCCGCCGCCCTGGGCGCTAGATAAGATGGGCCGAGATTCCCCTTTCCCTGGGATCTATATCCCCTACGAGCCGGCCACCTGCCCCTTATTTCCCTCCTCCCTCTCTCTGCCCAAGGGGCCCACTGGCCGACACCTACCTCTCCACGTCACCCTTCTCCTTCCTCCCTCTCTTTCCTTCTCTGCTCCACCCAAAACCGAGCCGCACCTCCAGGGATTTTCTCCCGAGTACTCCCTCTCCCTTCCTTAGCTAGCCCGCCCCCATGGCCTATATAAAGCCCACCCCCGAGCCACCCCGTCCCCAACCCTACCCCACCGCCGCCTCCCCCGAAGTCAACCCCACCCCGGAGCTCCCCTCTCCTCGCCGGCGACACCCTCTCTCGCCGGAGCTACTGCCCAGCAAGGTAGCCTCCCTCCATCTCTCTGCTATTTCATGCTATTTCCTTTTAGCCGTTAGATCTTGGATATAGGGTCTAGATTAGATCCCTAGTACCTGTTCGGTTTATCTTAGAAAACCCACGGTTTTTATTCCCACTTAAGTTTTAGCCAGTAGTTTTGCTAGCCTTAGGCCGTTTGCCCGTAGCGCTCCAACAAACAGCCTCCGCAGCCAATAGCCTCAGGCCACGTGTACCCCTCTTTTTAGCACTAGTAGTTTTATATTTTTTTGCCTGTTTGCAAAAACAGAAACTTTCTGTTTTGTTTTGGCAACAACTTTTTATCCCGAAGTCCAATGGCATTGATTGTTTTTCCAGTAGCTCACAAATTTCCTGTAGTTTTTAAAAACATATAAATGGTCTATGTTTGAAATTTTCAAATATAAGTTAGATCAGATTTAGTTTAATCCTTTTTTTGCCTATTCCAGGAGTTTAAAGATAGCTTTTGATTTGATTCCTTTTGGTACTGATCACTAGTGATCTCATGTATCAGTGGTAAAAAAATTCAGATTTGTTTGAGTATTTTATCTCACTGTTTCATGTGAAAAAATTTCTGTTTCACCTCTTTTAGGATTTCGGCTAATTCCTTTTATACTTTTGTTTTAAAATATTTTCTTTATTATTTCAGAAAGATATTATGTTTTGTTTCTGTTAGATAAACAGTAGTTTTCCAACATGTTTTTATTTTATTTTTATTTGTTTTCATGAAATCAATTCTAGTTCCTTAGTAACTTGCAATTGTTTTCACCATTGTTTCAAATCCCGTTTGGGAATACTTTCAAAAGGTTTTGTGAAAAATACTTTATTTTATCTTAGTTAAACTTATATCTTAGTTCCTTGTTATTATTTTCTGTTAGACAAAAACTATTTAGTGTTTGACGTAGTAGAAGACACCCTAGTCTTATTTGAAGTTTCTTTCGGTTTCTTATTCACTCTCTCTCTTTTGTTTTGATTGCTAGAATGATTGCTAGTATGAGTGCTTATGTAAATGATATGTTTGTTATAAAGATTTCATCGGAGAGTGACGACTAGTCTATCAAGTTATTTTCTCGAGAAATTCTTCTTCGCCAACATCACAGGCAAGTCACTTTGATCATACTATCACCCATGTTTTATGCATTGTAGTTCTACCATCCTATGCCCAATTGCAAGCTGCCTAGGTACTTGGAAACTTTAGTATAAGTTGTAGTATCATGTGGTAGGAACACAACAACCCCGATACTTGGCCCCGGGACGACAATTTCTTAATGCTATGCTTGAGTAGACGGGTCATCGGTTGAGTGTATACCACGAGTGATGCGAGGTTGATATAATAATCAAGACCGGTTAAGACAAGATTTTCAAGACCTCGGACGCAATGCAACACTGGGTGAAGGACGGTTGATCGGCTCCCTGGAAAACCCAGTGGATGCGCGGGATGCTGGAGAAGCCATGTCATCCTGCGGAAAGCTTCACCCAGGCTCAAAGAGACGGACGGATATTTTCAAGACCCAAGGCTTACCTGCACAGCCACAAGTCATTATGGGCTCTGGCTTGGTTGGACAACGCGGCGACTCTGGACAGGCGGTGCTAGCAGATGTAGAAGAACGGTAGGATTGGATGGGCACCGACAGGGATTCAGAGGGACCCGTTGAAAGACCATGTTTTGATCATCCGGTCTTCAAACACCCTGAAGTGCGAGGACATACACGAAGGCCATATATCTTGTGGGGAACGTGTGCAAAACTCTGCAGAGTACTCAAACCTAATCGATTAGCCGTGTCCACGGTCATGGACAACTTGAGCCAAAGGAACTGAAGTTATCTGGATTTCTCAACACCATTTAATATATTTGATGAGGGTAATTATTGACAACTCGGGTACGAGAACTGGTTGGCGGAACCATCTCGTTAACAACCAACCTTCGTAGTAATATTTTGCTTTTAGCCCCTCTTGATGTAGGAGAAAACTTGCTTTTCGCTAAAAACTTATAGCCCCACCTGCCATATATGCATGTGGAGATAGATGATATTTTACCCCTCTCATATGTGACTTGCTGGCATATTCAATATGCTGACCTACACGGCTGCAACGTCTTATGTTGCAGATATTTTTCTTCGACGAGTAAGAGTACGATTCAGGGTTACGGTCTACACTCAACTTGCCGTTGGTGTTTATTGGGACTCCAATCCCTTGACTGCTTCCGCTGAAATATTTAAGGTATATATCAGTTTTACGCTATTTACATGTGATTGCACTTTGATATGTACACTGATGTACTGTGTGTGCCAGCATACTGATCCAGGGATGGCACAGAAACACAGAGGCTTGACTCGTTTTGAGACGGGTCGCTACAAAGTCGCAAGAGCCGCTCCGGGTTTTACGCTTGGGAGTATATTTTGCCTTCTTCAAAAGGAAATCAGGATCCATATAAGCGTTAGGGTGAGACATGGGAACTTTCCCACAAATCCGCCGGGCTGGCGTAGGTCAAAAGGAAGGTGAGTCGGAAGAAATAGAAATTACCTGCACCGCGTCATCTTGGCTTTCGTAGTCATCACCCTAAGTATAAAGGCACAGGGTATAAGCATGAGTCGGAACATAAGGGTGATAAGTAAATGAGAAGTTTTTACCTCTGATTGTTCTTCGACGGCTTGTGACTCACCAACGACGGATGAATCCTTGGCGGCAACTTTGTGTTTGCTTGTTTTCTTGTTCTTCTTTGGTGGTGGCTTGGTTATTTTCTGGGCGGTCACCTTGGGTCCCCTTCGCCAAAAGGGATCACTTTTCTGGTGGATAGAATAAATGTCAAACTCGGAGCATTGGCACGTATACTTAAAAAGTAAAAGAAGGCGACTTGGATAGTTACCGGTGCAGCCGGGTTAGCGAGACAGAAGGGCTTGAGCCCGATCTTGGCACAGTCTTCCAAAGACTCGCCGGTTAACTTCTTGATTATCCCAACAAAGGATGGTTCACGCTACCATCATATTCACACATCAAACCATCCCGGCGACTCAGAGGAAGAATGTTCCATTCCACCCAGTGATACGTCTCCATCGTATCTACTTTTCCAAACTCTTTTGACCTTGTTTTGGACTCTAATTTGCATGATTTGAATGGAACTAACCTGGACTGACGCTGTTTACAGCAGAATTGCCTTGGTGTTATTTTTGTGCAGAAATCAAAGTTCTCCAAACGTCGTGAAAATTTACGGTAAGCAGTTTTGGAAAATAAGAAAAATATCTGCGCCAAGTTCCACCTCAGGGAGTGGGCCAGTGGGCCACAAGCCCTGGCTCCGCCACCACCCCCTGGTGGCGGTGGGCAGGCTTGTGGGGCCCACACGGCTCTGCCGCCCCCGATCTTAGGTCTATAAGATCCCTTTCATCCGAGAAAAAATAAAAAGATAAGTTTTCGTCGCGTTTTCGATACGGAGGCGCCGCCACCACCTGTTCTTCATCTGGAGGGCAGATCTGGAGTCCATCTTGGGATCCAGAGAGGGGAAATCATCGCCATCGTCATCATCAACCTTCTTCCCTCTCCAATTCCATGAAGCTCTTCGTCGTTCGTGAGTAATCTATTCGTAGGCTCGCTGGGCGGTGATGAGTAGGATGAGATCTATCATGTAATCTAGTTACTTTTGATGGGGATTGATCCCTAGTATCCACTATGTTATGAGATTGATGTTACTACTACTTTGCCATGCTTAATGCTTGTCACTAGGGCCCGAGTGCCATGATTTCAGATCTGAAATTATTATGTTGTCACCAATATATGTGTGTTTTAGATCCGATCTTGCAAGTTGTAGTTACCTACTATGTGTTATGATCCGGCAACCCCAGAGTGACAATAACCGGAACCACTCCCGATGATGACAATAGTTTGAGGAGTTCATTTGTTCTCAAGTGCTAATGCGTTGGTCCGGTTCTTTATTAAAAGGAGAACCTTAATATCCCGTAGTTTCCTTTTGGACCCCGCTGCCACGGGAGGGAAGGACAATAGATGCCATGCAAGTTCTTTTAGCTAAGCACGTATGACGACATACGGAATGCATGCCTACATCACATTGACGAACAGGAGCTAGACAAATATCTGTCCGTGTTATAACTATTGCATGATGAATATCATCCAAACAAATCACCGACCCATTGCCTACGAGTTTGTCCTACTGCTGCTGTTACTTGTTTTTCTCTGCTACTGTTGCTACTACTGTCGCTTGCTACTGTTGCTACTTGCTACTGCTGTCACTACTGTTGTTCCTTGCCGCTGCTATTTCTCGTTACACTACTGCTACCTGCTACAATCTTGATCGCTGGTCGTTGACGGGAACTAATAATTTCCGTCAATGAGGCAACTTGGCGCAATTGATACAATCGTTAGGAATAGTCTGCCGTCAACACATCGTTTCTGACACCGTTGTTATCACACTACTTTGCTATTACTACTTTGCTTGCAGATACTAATCTTTCAGGTGTGGTTGAATCTGACAAATTCAGCTGCTAATACTCGAGAGTATTCTCTCACCTCCTGCTTGGCGTACCAACAAATTTGGATCGAATACTCTACCCTCGAAAACTGCTGCGAACCCACGCGTGATGTCTACTACGCAACCTTCTCCTTGTAGACGTTGTTGGGCCTCCAAGTGCAGAGGTTTGTAGGACAGTAGCAATTTTCCCTCAAGTGGGTGACCTAAGGTTTATCAATCCGAGGGAGGCGTAGGATGAAGATGGTCTCTCTCAACCAACCTGCAACCAAATAACAAATAATCTCTTGTGTCCCCAACACACCCTGTACAATGGTAAGTTGTATAGGTGCACTAGTTCGGCTAAGAGAAGGTGAAACAAGTGCAATATGGATGGTAGATATAGGTTTTTGTAATCTGAAATTACAAAAACAGCAAGGTAACAAATGGTAAAAGTGAGCACGACCGGTATTGCAATGCGTGGAAACAAGGCCTAGGGTTCATACTTTCACTAGTGAAGTTCTGTCAACAATGATAACATAATTGGATCATATAACTAGCCCTCAACATGTAACAAAGAGTCACTCCAAAGTCACTAATAGCGGGGAACAAACGAAGAGATTATTGTCGGGTACGAAACCACCACAAAGTTATTCTTTTTGATCGATCTATTCAAGAGTCCATAGTAAAATAACACGAAGCTATTCTTTCCGTTCGATCCCTCATAGAGTTCGTACTAGAATAACACCTTAAGATACATATCAACCAAGACCGTAATGTCACCTAGATACTCCATTGTCACCTCAAGTATCCGTGGGCCTGATTATATGATATGCATCACACAATCTCAGAATCATCTATTCAACCAACACATAGAACTTCAAAGAGTGCCCCAAAGTTTCTACCAGAGAGTCAAAACATGTGCCAACCCCTGTGCATAGGTTCCCAATGTCACGAACCCGCAAGTTGATCACCAAAACATACATCAAGTACTCACATGAATCCACGTGTGCCAACCCATATGCATAGGTTCCCAATTGTCACAAACCCGCAAGTTGATCATAGCAGATAGACACGTGCAAGACTGTCACGCCCAAGATGCGACCCTATCCTCAATTTGGCACGAAGGCCTCGTCAGGGATAGAAGCGCATCTCGTCGTGACGCAAGGATGGATATCGTTACAAGTACATGTACTGAAAAGAAGAGATATATAATAGAATTGGCTTACACTCGCCACAAGCTACATCAGAGTCACATCAGTACATTACATAATCACCAAGAGTAAGAGCAGGGTCCGACTACGGACGAAAACAAACGAGAAAAAAATAAGAACAACGTCCATCCTTGCTATCCCAGGCTGCCGGCCTGGAATCCATCCTAGATCGATGATGAAGAAAAAGAAGAAGCAACTCCAAATGAACAATCAACGCGCTCGCGTCAAGTAACCTTTACCCGTACCTGCAACTTGTGTTGTAGTAAGCTGTGAGCCACAGGGGACTCAGCAATCTCATTTCCAAAGGTATCAAGACTAGCAAGGCTTAATGGGTAAGGTATGGTTAAGTGGTGAGGTTGCAGCAGCAGCTAAGCATATATATATGGTGGCTAACTTACGAGTACAAGAAATAAGAGGGGGAAGATCTATGCATAGCGGACGTGAGCTACTGATGATCAAATGAATGATCCTGAACACCTACCTATGTCAGACATAACCCCACCGTGTCCTCGATCGAAGAAGGAACTCACGAAAGAGACAGTCATGGTTACGCACACAGTTGGCAAGTTTTAATTAAGTTAACTTCAAGTTATCTAGAACCAGTGTTAAACAAAGCTTCCACGTTGCCACATAACCGCGGGCACGGCTTTCCGAAAGATTTAACCCTGCAGGGGTGCTCCAACTAGTCCATCACAAATTAGAAATCCTCAATCACGAAGCTCGCGATCTCGTCGGATTCCCTAGTGGAAAACCTCAACTCTGAGATTACCCAAAGCATCACCGGAATCCCGATGCACAAGATATCTCGTCAAAGATAAAACTAATCCAGCAAGGCCGCCCGACGTGTCGACGATCCTAATAGGAGTCGCGTACCTCGTTCTCAGGACATGACGGATAAGCGAAGCGTACGGGTGCCAAACCTCGAGTGTCCTCGCGGTGGCCCCGCACGGTGCTCTGTTTTGGAGCAACACTCATGAGGAGCACTGGCCCGGGGGTTGATTAAATTATCCTCGGGGTCCGGAAAGTCCCTATGCAAGTTTATTAGGTGATTAGGCAAATGTAGTACCAAACTTGGGCCTTGCCAGACCAGCTTTAATCTAAAATGAATTATCAAGGGGGTCCCCATAACAACACCGATCGTGTTAGGAGCGCTCAATTATGGAACATAACATCGGTAGCCGGAAACTAAGGGGGCAAAGCTGGAACAAAACACCAGGCTAGAAAAGGGCCGAGCCTTCCACCTTTTACCAAGTATATAGGTGCATTAAATTAAATAGCATTTAAATATGGTGATATAACAAGGAACCCATGTTTTGACATGGAAGCAACTGCACCTTTAACTAGCAACGCTAACACAGGGTTAAGCAAGCAGTAACATAGCCAATCAGTGGTTTGCTAGGTCCAACAGGTTGAAGGTAATCATGCCATTGTTGAGAGGCTGATATTTAACAAGTGGTAGGCAACAAGACATAAACGATAGAAGCGGTGAACTAGCATGGCAATGATAGTAATGGTATCTGGGGAAATGATCATCTTGCCTGAGATCCCGCTTGGAAGAAGAATGCCTCCGTGAAGCAGACGAACCAACGTAGTCGAACGAGTCCTTACAATCCGGCACGTTGCGGAACTCTATCGAGACGAAGCGAACCGGAAACACAAATCAACACACGGATTCACCACACGATGCAAGGCACATATGATGCATGAACGGTCTAATGCAAGGCATGACAATAACAACAATCCAACACTACACATTAAGTGAAGCTCGATATGCAACGAGTTGCATATTGACGAAACTCCACGTTTATTTATTTAGTTCTATCCCGATTAGTTACACAGCAATATTAAATGTTGTTAAACATGGCAAGTGGTGAAGCATAATATAACTACCTATCTAGGCATTTTAAATGAGGTCGGAAACGACATATAGCATCTCCGAAATGACCCCACGTATTAAATTCTAATTCTGTCCAGATTTGTCCTAATCACATTTTCTGTTTGTTAAACGGCGAAACAAAGTGGACCACGTGATTCTACTCGTCGTTCTGGTCCATTTACATATATGGCACATCGCCAATGGAGCTACGGAAAATTAGCTACGACCTACACCGTTTAACATGATGACACACAAACTGATGCACACAACATGCTAAACAGTTTTAAATATGCGTGAGAGTTAGAAAATATTATTCTACGTGAAATTATAGTCAAGTTACATATTTAAATCACTCCGATCCGATGCACGGATTAAAAGATACGGGCCTTTTAAAACATGCAATTATTCTGAAATTAATAAAATCGCAGGTTAATAAAAAAAATACGTATGGGCCAAATCTGTGCACTGGGCTGCAGACAGTGGGAGCTTCCGGCCCACGCGCTTGGTTGTGCAAAATGAAAATCATAAGCAAAATAATGGGGCTCGGCGAGGACTCGAACCGTGCATCTCTAGGGTGCAGAACTGTTGCGCTAGCCAACTGGGCTACTAACGTGCTCGTGGAACAAATTGAGGCTATACAAAATAAGCTAACATGCCCAAACGGATCTGGAAACAAGAACAGAGGTTCAGTTACGAAGGGGGTTTTCTTACAGAGGAGAAGAAGAGGTTGCGGCCATGGCAGAAAAATGCAGAGAAGGGCCCTGCCGCCCTGGCATGGGTCGCGGGAGGCACGAGGCTGCGGTGGTGTCTTGAGACGGCGTCGGGGCTGATCCGTTCCCAGCGAAAGGAGCTCCATCCAGCGACGGGACGATGGCTGACAGAGGCGGCCATGGGGAGTCTTTGTAAACGGTAGTCCCTGAAGATTCAGAGGAGAGAAAGAGGGGAGACGGGAAAGAGGCGACGACGGCTCATCGTTGAGAGGACGGCGAGGGCGGGCAGCGCAAGGGAGGCCCGTCGGGAGGCACGAGTCCGAGATGCTCGGGCGCTAGGTCGCCATGGCTGGTCCAACGGCGGAGAGAGCTTGATGTCGGGCTCATGGTGGTGTCCTACTGCTCCTGCAGAGACAAGGAGAGAGGTTGAGAGAAAAGGAGAGAAAGAACCGGAGGGAAGGAGAGAGCATGGGGAAGGAGAGGGGCGGCCGGGCCTGCTGGAGGTCGTTGCCGGCGTCGAGGGCTCCGGCGAGGGGCGTCCAGCTTTGGTCGCGAGGAGCAGGAGCGGACTCGGGCGGCACTCGGGGCTGGCCGCGGGGCGATGGGAGCTGGCCGAAGTGGTCGAAGGCCGCGGCGCGGCTGGCTGCTACTGCTGCCGATGCGGGCCACTGCAATGAGCTCCGAGGAGACCGGCCCGTGAGGAGGAGCGAAGCAGTAGGTGCGGTAGGAGCTGGTGCTTCTCTGGCTGCGGGGCTACGGCTGTGGATAGAGCATTGGAGGCACGCGCGTGTGAGGGATCAAGTGGCTGGCTTGCTGTGGTTGGGCAGCTGCGAAAATCAAGGGAGGTGATCGTGAACTGGTTGGAGGAATGGATCGGGAGGGATCCTGAGGTAGGAGGGGATTGGCGGCGGGCGGATGGGACTTGGTAGGCTAGGGTCTAGGGTTTGCTCGGGTTTCATATATAAATAGCGGGTTGACTAGGTTTGAACCCTCCGATCTAAATCGTACGGTTGTGATTAAATAGGTTAGTGTATCCAATGGACAAACCGATGACGGTTTGCGGTAAAACGGGGTTGATCCGGACCCAACGGTCATGAGCACTCGGTTCGGGTTCCGGGAGGTTTTCGAACTAGGCTGTGCGTATGGTCGGTGCACTGTGTAGAGGGGCTCAGCAGGGATGAGAGGGAAAACGGGCGGCGCGGCAACGTGATTTAAAACACCAATATAACCATCCAATGGTAGACCGAATACGGTGCCGCTACGGTCGACCGTTCGGGTACCAGACGGACTCCGATTGCGACGAAACTTGACAGGCGGCCTACCTATATTAAAATAACACCGCACGTCAAATCTCATCCCAATCAGAGAAAGTTTTACGCACATCTTTTTAAACAGGGTTTCGACGGTGCCGCGGGGCGTGCGTGTGTGAACGGGCTCAGAACGAACAACGACGAGAACCGGCAACTAACAACGGATGCAAGTTTGAAAACTGGCGGCAACGGAACACCGATGCAATGCTGATGATGCGCATGATGCGATGATGAATGCGACAGACAAACGAACCACACGACGAAAAACGGAATAAAAGGGGAATCTTCTGGAACGTCGGCATCGGGTTGTCACAACACTCCTACACTACAAGAGGATCTCGCCCCGAGATCCAAGAATGAAAGGGGGAGAGGATGAGAAAGAACAAGAGGTAAAAACTTAGTCGCTTCTTTGACAAACGAGTGAAACCAACGATCCTTGAAGGTTGCAAAGAGATGAGGAATGATAAGAGAAAGAAGCAAGAATTCACGGAAAATTTCGGCAGCACTTCGGTAGGAAAATGGGACAAAAAATTCGAAAAGGTAGGAGAATTAGACAATATTCACAACAAACAAGTAAATAGAGCAAGGGAACACCATGATCTTCATAGAACAACAAGATAGACCCAAAAGAGCAATATCACAATGCCTCCAGAACAATAGAATATGAACTAGCTCATACGGAAGAAGGGAATAAAGAAAGAAATGACAACTATCATCACGATAGAATTGAAGAGCCTTCGAATAGAGAATTGACGGAGTAGTTGGAAAATCAACAACGAAAGAACAAGATAGTAGTGGGCTTACAAAAATCATCTCAACAAATGTGAGGTGACAACCAACCACGAAAAGAAACAAGGATAGATTGGGAGCAACAAGATAAGAACAATTCTTACACCAAAAGGATACATTGAGTACTTGGAATAATAACAAGCACCATAAAAGCAACAATCCATAGGAAAAGCTTTAGGTGAAATCCAAACCAAGATAACTCAAAGAAGAAATCATGGTTTGAAAATATCTCATGATCATAGAATTGGTGGGTTTAATTATCTCATTCTTCAAAGGAAATCTCTTCGAGGCTCGTACACTAACAAGAATGTTATAATACCACCTCAAAGGATAAAGGAAGAACAATTGCACATATAAATGCAATAGAAAGGATACTTGAGGTTCTCCAACAAGAATCTTGAAGAACACTTTGAGAATGGATTGAAACCTTGATGAACCACCATGAAGGACCTCCGTATCAAAATGAATGATGCAACGACAACAATGTAGAAAAGAATAAGATTATGACCTTGCCAAGATTTAGATGAAACCTCACGGAGAGAAACTTAAAAGAACTTGGAACTCCGGAAAAAGATAAGCACACGAGAAAAGAATTGAACCCATGAGCCACTCCGGAAGATGAATTGAAATCTCTATGAAACAGGAATAAGAATTATGTTATGCTTATTCTTCATCAAATTAAATTGATGACAAGCAACGGATCTAGCATACAACTTATTCTTCTAGAAATGAATCTTGGAGAGACAAAGAGGAAAAAAACACCACTTGAAGCAAAAATTAAAGGAAGCACCAGAATAATCGAGAGACGAACGAAGAGACAACAATTGAGAAGAATCGAGGATGAAAGCTGAAAGCTGAGAACGAAGAATCTTCTGAAATGATTGCCTTCGGAGGAACGAGAATGAAAACAACTCGGAAAAGCACAGGATAGCGAGAAAGGAATTACTCATGATTGACAACAAATGAGAGGATACACGAAGCTAAGATGACAGTCTTCACAAGAATGGAACAAGACTGAGAGAAACACTCCTTCGAATTTGCAAGCTGAGAATGATGACGAGAAAAATACCACAAAAAATTAATGAGACACTCGAGGATAAAGAAGAATGAAAGGTTGAGCCAGATGAGAATTAATTCAAATAGATCTTGGAGAAGGAATATGACTAATGAAAATCATGCTTACGTCATAGTTGAAAAGATTAATGATCTCCGGAAAAAGATTAAAAGAGCCAGGAAAGATCCTGGGGAAACCTGTGGGTTATGGGCCCACTCAAAGAAATCACCGTTGAAAAGATTGCTAGAACGAGACATATTGCGCCGGTACAAATGAAAACTAGATGAGGTTGAGCACCTCAGAACAATTAAATAATTGAGAACAAGAATTCTGAGATAACCTCAATGCTCCGGATAGAATAGAGAGAAACGACAGCAAGAAGATAGACTGATAAAAATTCCAACATAGGAAAGAATTACAAGGATGAATAGGATACAATGAACACGGATAATTAAATTTAATTCGCCGAGAAAGATGACAAGATGAACAAGTATGACACGAATCTCCTGAGAATCTTCACAACGAATCACCGGATAAGAGAGAAAAGAACAGACAGTGGAAGCACAAAGAAAAGAAAACTCTTGGATGAAAATCCAATCACTGAAGAAAAGGGTGGGAGGGCGGGGAAAAACATAGATAACTTGGGACAAATGAGATGAACTCCGGAAAGAATTAAGAGAATGATCTGCAAAAACTGGAGAAGATTGATTCAGTTGCAGAGAAGCACACCGGTTGAATGGAATTGATACGATGTCTCTGATTGAAAAGAATTGGTAAGACAACTGATTGAACAAAGAATTTCCACTCTCATATGAATATGAGAACACTGCTTAGAAACGATCTGAAGTCACCGCTTGACATCGAAGCAACTTGAATTACCACATTCAACAAAACAAAGGGTGCGGCTTATGAAGCAAGCCAGAACAAACTCTTGAGAAAGATTTCGTCCGATATTTTCGTGGACAGGATCGCACGGGCTCGATTTTACAGTAGCCACCAAGTGCAAGGTAGTGCACCCGACATACGAAGCGTCCTCGAGTCGTAGCAAGCTACAAGGACTCTTTAAGACACAATGTGTACCGCTGTAAGTCGAACGTGAACAAACGAATCCACTAGATGTCGAACCCCAACCTAACATCATGTATTTGTTGGAAGATTGTCCTATAAGCAACTACTTGAATTCCCACCTATGAATTCCCGAAATATCTGGTCATGCAATCTGGTACACGGATACAAGGAGTAATAACACACAACTCCTATACTAACCCGTCACATGTATCACATCCGTCAACACACGACCAGAATCTCGGTCCTTCATCTACAACAAACCCTCGTGATCACAACGATACAAAGTATGGCGGTACTCCCGAACAATCTGCACCAGTACTGGGGACATCGGGGTTATCTCGCCACTACTAGTATTGAAGCAATTACGAACATCCTTCGTTCTGAGATACTAAGAAATATGAATGATAACGATGTGCTCAAGAATCCCCTGGAGCTCAACTCCCCTGAGACTTAGAGCAGATAGGAGGCACCAAGACAGAACTCCGTCACATCGGCATCATATAGATCTCAAAAATATCCGCGTGATCCTAAAATTTTTTTGAGTGAGAAGAGTAGAATTAAATTATTACGTCAAGATTCCTCACCAGAGCATAGAAGAGGAGAAAAAATAATCCTACTCTCCGATATATAACTAGACTCAAATCAGTTTTTCACTAGACTCGACTCGGCCAAGTTCGATCAATCAAGGGGGCTCCTAGGTCGGTACTGCTCTGATACCAACTTGTCATGCCCAAGATGCGACCCTATCCTCAATTTGGCACGAAGGCCTCGTCAGGGATAGAAGCGCATCTCGTCGTGTCGCAAGAATGGATATCGTTACAAGTACATGTACTGAAAAGAAAAGATATATAATAGAATTGGCTTACACTCGCCACAAGCTACATCAGAGTCACATCAGTACATTACATAATCATAAAGAGTAAGAGCAGGGTCCGACTACAGATGAAAACAAACGAGAAAAAATAAGAACGACGTCCATCCTTGCTATCCCAGGCTGCCGGCCTGGAATCCATCCTAGGTCGATGATGAAGAAGAAGAAGAAGCAACTCCAAATGAACAATCAACGCGCTCGCGTCAAGTAACCTTTACCTGTACCTGCAACTGGTGTTGTAGTAAGCTGTGAGCCACAGGGGACTCAGCAATCTCATTTCCAAAGGTATCAAGACTAGCAAGGCTTAATGGGTAACGTATGGTTAAGTGGTGAGGTTGCAGCAGCGGCTAAGCATATATATATGGTGGCTAACTTACGAGTACAAGAAATAAGAGGGGGAAGATCTACGCAAAGTGGACGTGAGGTATTGATGATCAAATGAATGATCCTGAACACCTACCTACGTCAGACATAACCCCACCGTGTCCTCGATCGGAGAAGGAACTCACGAAAGAGACAGTCACGGTTACGCACACAGTTGGCAAGTTTTAATTAAGTTAACTTCAAGTTATCTAGAACCAGTGTTAAACAAAGCTTCCACGTTGCCACATAACCGCGGGCACGGCTTTCCAAAAGATTTAACCCTGCAGGGGTGCTCCAACTAGTCCATCACAAATTACCACAAGCCGCATAGAAATCCTCAATCACGAAGCTCGCGATCTCGTCGGATTCCCTAGTGGAAAACCTCAACTCTGAGATTACCCAAAGCATCACCGGAATCCCGATGCATAAGATATCTCGTCAAAGGTAAAACTAATCCAGCAAGGCCGCCCGACGTGTCGATGATCCCGATAGGAGTCGCATACCTCGTTCTCAGGACTCGACAGATAAGCGAAGCGTATGGGTGCCAAACCTCGAGTTTCCTCACGGTGGCCCCGCACGGTGCTCTGTTTTGGACCAACACTCATGACGAGCACTGGCCCGGGGGTTGATTAAATTATCCTCGGGGTCCGGAAAGTCCCTATGCAAGTTTATTAGGTGATTAGGCAAATGTAGTACCAAAGTTGGGCCTTGCCAGACCAGCTTTAATCTAAAACGAATTATCAAGGGGGTCCCCATAACAACCCCGACCGTGTTAGGAGCGCTCAATTATGGAACATAACACCGGTAGCCGGAAACTAAGGGGGCAAAGGTGGAACAAAACACCAGGCTAGAAAAGGGCCGAGCCTTCCACCTTTTACCAAGTATATAGGTGCATTAAATTAAATAGCATTTAAATATGGTGATATAACAAGGAATCCATGTTTTCACATGGAAGCAACTGCACCTGCAACTAGCAACGCTAACACACGGTTAAACAAGCAGTAACATAGCCAATCAGTGGTTTGCTAGGTCGAACAGGTTGAAGGTAATCATGGCATTGTTGAGAGGCTGATATTTTACAAGTGGTAGGCAACGAGACATAAACGATAGAAGCGGTGAACTAGCATGGCAACGATAGTAATGGTATCTGGGGAAATGATCATCTTGCCCGAGATCCCGCTTGGAAGAAGAATGCCTCCGTGAAGCAGACGAACCGACGTAGTCGAACGGGTCCTCACAATCCGGCACGTTGCGGAACTCTATCGAGACGAAGCAAACCGGAAACACGAATCAACACACGGATTCACCACACGATGCAAGACACATATGATGCATGAACGGTCTAATGCAAGGCATGACAATCACAACAATCCAACACTACACATTAAGTGAAGCTTGATATGCAACGAGTTGCATATTGACGAAACTCCACGTTTATTTATTTAGTTCTATCCCGATTAGTTACATGGCAATATTAAATGTTGTTAAACATGGCAAGTGGTGAAGCATAATATAACTACGTATCTAGGCATTTTAAATGAGGTCGGAAACGACATATAGCATCTCCGAAATGACCCCACGCGTTAAATTCTAATTCTGTCCAGATTTTTCCTAATCACATTTTATGTTTGTTAAACGGCGAAACAAAGTGGACCACGTGATTCTACTCGTTGTTCTGGTCCATTTACATATATGGCACATCTCCAACGGAGCTACGAAAAATTAGCTACGACCTAAACCGTTTAACACGATGACACACAAACCGATGCACACAACATGCTAAACAGTTTTAAATATGCATGATAGTTAGAAAATATTATTCTACGCGAAATTCTAGTCAAGTTACATATTTAAATCACTCTGATCCGATGCACGGATTAAAAGATATGGGCCTTTTAAAACATGCATTTTTTCTGAAATTAATAAAATCGCAGGTTAATAAAAAAATACGTATGGGCCAAATCTCTGCACTGGGCTGCAGACACTGGGAGCTTTCGACCCATGCGCTTGGGTGTGCAAAACTAAAATTATAAGCAAAATAATGGGGCTCGGCTGGGACTCGAACCCTGCACCTCTAGGGTGCAGAACTATTGCGCTAGCCAACTGGGCTACTAACGTGCTCGTGGAACAAATTGAGGCTATACAAAATAAGCTAACATGCCCAAACAGATCTGGAAATAAGAACAGAGGTTCAGTTAATGAGGGGGTTTTCTTATAGAGGAGAAGAAGAGGTTGCGGCCATGGCAGAAAAAATGCAGAGAAGGGCCCTGCGGCCCTGGCATGGGTCGCGGGAGGCACGAGGCTGCGGTGATGTCTTGAGACGGCGTAGGGGCTGATCCGTTCCCAGCGACACGAGCTCCATCCAGCAACGGGATGATGGCTGACAAAGGCGGCCATGGGCAGTCTGTGTAAACGGGAGTCCGTGAAGATTCAGAGGAGAGAAAAAGGGGAGACGGGAAAGAGGCGACGACGGCTCACCGTTGAGAGGACGACGAGGGCGGGCAGCGCAAGGGAGGCCCGTCGGGAGGCGTGAGTCCGAGATGATCGGGCGCTAGGTCGCCATGGCTGGTCCAACGGCGGAGAGAGCTTGATCTCGGGCTCATGGTGGTCTCCTGCTGCTCCTGCAGAGACGAGGAGAGAGGTTGAGAGAAAAGGAGGGAAAGAACTGGAGGGAAGGAGAGAGCATGGGGAAGGAGAGGGGCGGTCGGGCCTGCTGGAGGTCTTTGCCGGTGTCGAGGGCTCCGAAAGGGGCGTCCAACGGCATCCAGCTTTGGGCGCGAGGAGCAGGAGCGGACTCGGGCGGCACTCGGGGCTGGCCGCGGGGCGATGGGAGTTGGCCTGGCGGCGCACTTCTGCTGCTCGGTCTGGCCGAAGTGGTCGAAGGCCGCGACGCGGCTTGCTGCTATTGCTGCCGGTGCGGGCCACTGCAGTGAGCTCCGAGGAGACCGGACGGCGAGGAGGAGCGAAGGAGTAGGTGCGCTGGGAGCTGGTGCTTCGCTGGCTGCGGGGCTACGGCTGTGGATAGAGCATTGGAGGCACGCGCGGGTGAGGGATCAAGTGGCTGGCTTGCTGTGGTTGGGCAGCTGCGAAAATCAAGGGAGGTGGTCGCGAACTGGTTGGAGGAATGGATCGGGAGGGATCCCGAGGTAGGAGGGGACTCGTGGCGCCTGGATGGGACTTGGTAGGCTAGGGTCTAGGGTTTCCTCGGGTTTTGTATATAAATAGCGGGGTTGACTAGGTTTGAACCCTCCGATCTAAATCGTACGGTCGCGATTAAATAGGTTAGGGTATCCAATGGACAAATCGATGACGGTTTGTGGTAAAACGGGGTTGATCCGGACCCAGCGGTCACGAGCACCCGGTTCGGGTTATGGGAGGTTTTTGAACTAGGCTGCGCGTATGGTCGGTGCACTGTGTAGAGGGGCTCAGCAGGGATGAGAGGGAAAACGGGCGGCGCGGCAACGTGATTTAAAACACCAATATAACCGTCCGACGGTAGACCGAATACGATGCCGCTACAGTCGACCGTTCGGGTACCAGACGGACTCCGATTGCGACGAAACTTGACAGGCGGCCTACCTATATTAAAATAACACCGCACGTCAAATCTCAACCCAATCAAAGAAATTTTTACGCACACCTTTTTAAACAGGGTTTCGACGGTGCCGCGGGGCGTGCGTGTGTGAACGGGCTCAGAACGAACAGCGACGAGAACCGGCAACTAACAACGGATGCAAGTTTGAAAACTGGCGGCAACGGAACGCCGATGCAATGCTGATGATGCGCATGATGCGATGATGAATGCGATAGAGAAACGAACCACACGACGAAAAACGGAATAAAAGGGGAATCTTCTGGAACGTCGGCATCGGATTGTCACAAAGACATACATCAAGTGTTCTCAATGATTCAATCCGATAAGATAACTCCAAAAGGGTGACTCAATTCATTACAAGAAGGAGAGGGGGAAGAACATCATAAGATCCAACTATAGTAGCAAAGCCCATGGTACATCAAGATCAAGACATCTCAAGAACACAAGAGAGAGAGATCAAACACATAGCTACTGGTACATACCCTCAACCCTGAGGGAGAACTACTCCCTCCTCGACATGGAGATCGCCGGGATGATGAACATGGCCACCGGAGATGGATTCCCCCTCTGGAAGGGTGCCAGAACAGGCTCCAGATTGGTTTTTGGTGGATACAGAGGCTTGCGGCAGCGGAACTCCCGATCTAGGTTTCTTTCTGGAGGTTTCTGAATTTATAGGAATTTATGGTGGTGGAATTGCGTTAGTTGGGCCTACGAGGAGGTCACAAGCCTGCGCGCCACCACCGGGGGGGGGGGGGGTGGTGGCGGAGTGAGGGCTTGTGACTCCCTCGTGGCCCATCTGGCCTTCTCCCAAAGCTTCGGGGGTCTCTTTTGGTCCAAAAATATCATCGTAAAGTTTCATTCCATTTGGACTCCGTCTGAAAATGGGCCAAAAACACGGAAAAACAGAAACTGGCACTTGGCACTGAGTTAATAGGTTAGTCCCAAAAAAGATATAAAATACCATATTCATGCATATAAAACATCCAAAGTTGACAAGATAATAGCATGGAACCATCAAAAATTATAGATATGTTGGAGACGTATCAAGCATCCCCAAGCTTAACTCATGCTCGTCCTCGAGTAGGGAAGTGATAAAGAACGAATTTTTGATGTTGCATGCTACCTAGCATAGTTGTCCTTTTTAACTTCTCTCACGTGACATGAATGTTCAAGATGTCGTCCAATAAAAAGACTCACCTATTGGTGGCGGTTTACAAGTTTACTAAGTGGGTCAGCTGTGATGTAGATACGGCAGTCAAATTCTTGAAAAAATTGATTTTTCGGTTTGGATACCCTCGTAGTATCATTACTGACAATGGTACTAATTTATCGAAGGGCACAATGCAAGAGTTTTGCAGTCGAGAACATATCCGTCTTGATGTTTCTGCAGTCGCACATCCCCAGTCTAATGGGCACGCAGAAAGGGCGAATCAGGAAATATTGCGGGGAATCAAGCCCCGGCTTATGGTACCTTTGGAATGTACTCCAGGATGTTGGGTGGAAGAATTGCCCTCAGTATTTTTGGAGCATCAGGACCTCTCCAAATCGCTCCATAGGTTTTACTCCTTTCTTTCGGGTCTACGGGGCAGAGGTGGTGTTGCCAAGTGACATCAGACACGATTCACCGCGAGTCGCCGCCTATGTGGAACAGGATAACGAGTTGGCACGACAAGACTCGTTGGATGCTTTGGAGGAAGAGCGTGACCTGGCGCGACACGATCAGCAATCTATCAACAAGACTTACGACGCTACCACAGCCGTCGTGTCAAGAGCCGAACTTTTCAAGAGGGCGACTTAGTGCTCTGGTTGATTCAAGATCACACTGGTATGCATAAGCTATCACCTCCATGGGAAGGACCGTTTGTCATCAGCAAGAATCTTCAAAACGGCTCATACTACTTGGTGGATCTTTGCCAAGATCGGCCAACTACATAGGTTGAGACAACTCACCCCTGGAATATAGCCCACCTGCAGCCTTACTACACCTAGAGCCATGGGCTCCTTTCTTTTTTCCAAATCTCAGAAATTGTAATCCTTTATTTATAAAGCAATAAATCCGGCACTCACGAACTTCGGGGTCCTTTGTCGTTTCAGCTTCTAGAAAACATGAGTCTTTATTTTTCTATGAGTCGTCCAAACATGGACGCTATTAGGGCCAAAGAGCATAAGTCGCCATGCTGCACTTATTTCAAAACTGGGCCCTGGTAAGCCAAAGAGGACCAGTCCCCACGTTGCACGGTTCAAACATGGGCGTTGATACGTCCATTTTGCATCATGCTTTCATGTTGATATTTATTGCTTTTTGGGCTGTTATATTACTTGTGGTACCATATTTATGCCTTTTCTCTCTTATTTTGTAAGGTTTATTTGAAGAGGGGGAATTCAGGCAACTGGAATTCTGGACTGGAAAAGGAGCAAATCCCAGTCCACTATTATGCACATCTCCAAATGCCCTGAAATGTTACGTGGATTTTTTCTGGATTGTATAAAAAATACTGGGCGAAAGAACTACCGGAGGGGGGCCACCAGGGCTCCACAAGCCCCCACTCCGCCACCACCCCCTGGTGGCGCAGGGCAAGTTTGTGGCTGCCTGGCAGCCCACTAGCTCCCCCCTTTTGCTACATGAAGTGTTTTGGTCTGGAAAAAATCAATAGGGAGCTTTTTCGTGGTTTCGCCGCCGCCACGAGGCGGAACTTGAGCAGATCCAATCTAGAGATCCGGCAGGACGATCCTGCCGGGGAAACTTGCCTCCCGGAGGGGGAATCATCGCCATTGTCATCACCAACACTCCTCTCGTCGGAGGGGAGGCATCTTCAGCAACATCTTCATCAGCACCATCTCCTCTCCAATCCCTAGTTCATATCTTGTAACCAATCTTCGTCTCGCAACTCCGATTGGTACTTGTAAGGTTGCTAGTAGTGTTGATTACTCTTTGTAGTTGATGCTAGTTGGATTACTTGGTGGAAGAGTTTATGTTCAGATCCTTGATGCTATTCATTACACCTCTGATCATGATTATGATTATGCTTTGTGAGTAGTTACTTTTGTTCTTGAGGACATGGGATAAGCCATGTTGATAATAGTCATGTGAATTTGATATTCGTTCGGTATTTTGATATGATGTATGTTGTTTTTTCTCTACTGGTGTTATGTGAACGTCGACTACATAACACTTCACCATATTTGGGCCTAGAGGAAGGCATTGGGAAGTAGTAAGTAGATGATCGGTTGCTGGAGTGACAGAAGCTTAAACCCCACTCTATGGGTTGCTTCATGAGGGGCTGATTTGGATCCACTAGTTTAATGCTATGGTTAGACTTTGTCTTAATTCTTCTTTTGTAGTTGTGGATGCTTGCACGAGAGGTTAATCATAAGTGGGATGCTTGGCCAAGTAAGGGCAGTACCCAAGCGCAGGTCCACCCACATATCAAACTATCAAAGTAACGAACGCGAATCATATGAACATGATGAAACTAGCATGAGAGAAATTCCCATGTGTCCTCGGGAGCGTTTTCCCCCTATAAGACTTTGTTCAGGCTTGTCCCTTGCTACGAAAGGTGTTGGGCCACTTGCTGCACCGTTGCTACTACTTGTTACTTGTTACTCTTTGCTTGCTACGTTTCACCTTGCTACATAATCACTTGTTACCGCTACTTTCAGTGCTTGCAGTTATTACCTTGCTGAAATCCGCTTATCAAAGCCTTCTGCTCCTTGTTGGGTTCGACAATCTTACTTATCGAAAGGACTACGATTGATCCCCTATACTTGTGGGTCATCAAGACTCTTTTCTGGCGCCGTTTCCGGGGTGTGAAGCGCCTTTGGTAAGTGGAAATTGGTAAGGAAACATTTATATACTGTGTTGAAATTTATTGTCACTTGTCACTATGGAAACTGTTACTTTGAGGAGTTTGTTCGGGGTATCTTCACCACGAACGGAAGCACGAGGAGTTTCTCCTCAACCTGAGGTAACTACTGAAAATATCTTTTATGAAATTCCTTTGGGTATGCTTGAGAAACTGCTGGCTAATCCTTTCATGGGAAATGGATCTTCACATCCAGACTTGCATCTAATCTATGTAGATGAAGTTTGTGGTTTATTTAAGCTTGCAGGTTTGCCCGAGGATGAGGTAAAGAAGAAAGCCTTTCCTTTATCTTTGAAGGATAAGGCGTTCACATGGTATAGGCTATGTGATGATACTGGATCATGGGGCTACAATCGGTTGAAATTGGAATTTCATCAAAAGTTCTATCCTATGCATTTAGTACATCATGATCGGAACTTTATTTATAACTTTTGGCCTCGTCAAAGGGAAATCATAGCTCAAACTTGGGGGAGGCTTAAATCAATGCTATATTCATGCCCCAATCATGAGCTCTCAAGAGAAATCATCACTCAAAAATTTTATGCTCGGCTTTCTCATGAAGATCGTACCATGCTTGACACTTCTAGTGCCGGTTCTTTTATGAAGAAGGATATTGATCAAACGTGGAATTTATTGGAGAGAATCAAACGCAACTCTGAAGATTGGGAGCTGAAGGAAGGTAAGGAGTCAGGTATGAATTTCCAGTTTGATTGCGTTAAATCTTTTGTTGAGACAAACACTTCTAGAGATTTTAGCACTAAGTATGGACTTGACTCTGAGATAGTAGCTTCTCTTTGTGAATCTTTTGCTTCTCATGTTGATCTTCCCAAAGAGAAGTGGTTTAAATATCATCCTCCTGTAGAAAGCAACATAGCCAAAACAAATCTAGTTGAGGAGAAAATCATAGCTTTTAGTGATCCTGTTGTTCCTTGTGCTTACATTGAGAAACCACCATACCCTGCTAGGATAAAGGATTATTCTAAAGCTCCAACTGTGATACGTAGGGGTTATATTAGATCACTTGCACCCCCTGAGGAGATTAGAGTTGAACCTAGTATTGCTATTATCAAAGATCTCTTAGCCGAAGACATAGACGGGCATGTTATCAAATTCTGTGAGGACTCGGCTAGAATTGCTAAACCTCACGCGAAAGACAAACACGGACCTGTAGTTGGCCTACCCGTTGTTTCTGTTAAGATGGGGGATCACTTTTACCATGGTTTATGTGATATGGGAGCTAGTGTTAGTGCAATACCCCGTTCTCTATATGATGAAATCAAAGATGATATTGCACCTGCTAAGTTAGAACCCATTGATGTCATTATTACGCTAGCTAATAGAGACACCGTGTGCCCTCTGGCAATTGTGCGAGACGTAGAAGTCCTGTGTGGTAAGATGAAGTATCCTACCGATTTCCTCATCCTTGGTAGTGCACAAGATAGCTTTTGTCCCATCATAATCGGTAGACCCTTTCTCAACACTGTCAATGCTCACATTGATTGCATTAAGTAGACTGTCACAGTAAGTTTCGAGGGTGTGTCTCATGAATTTAACTTCTCCAAGTTTGGAAGACAAACCCATGAAAGAGAGTCGTTTGGTAGAGATGAAAACATTGCTCTTGCCTCTATTGTCGTACCTCCTACGGATCCTTTAGAGAAATATCTGCTTCAGCATGAAAATGATATGCATATGGAGGAGAGAGATGAGATAGATAAAATTGTCTTAGAACAATATCCTATTCTCAAGAATAATCTGCCTGTTGAACTGCTTGGGGATCCTCCCCCACCAAAGGGTGATCCTGTGTTCGAGCTTAAACAGTTGCATGATACTCTTAAGTATGCCTATCTTGATGAGAAGGAGATATATCCTGTCATTATTAGTGCTCTCCTCTGAGAGCGCGAAGAGAAGAAGTTACTAAAAACTCTGAGGAAGCACCGCGCTGCTATTGGATATACTATTGATGATCTTAAGGGTATTAGTCCTACTCTATGTCAGCACAAGATTAAAACCGATCCTGACTTTAAACCAGTTCCCGATCATCAAAGGAGATTAAATCCTAAGATGAAAGAGGTCGTTAGGAAATAAATATTAAAGCTTCTGGAAGCAGGAATCATTTATCATGTTGCTCATAGTGATTGGGTAAGTCCAGTACATTACGTACCTAAGAAGGGAGGTATCACCGTCGTTCCTAATGATAAGGATGAACTAATCCCACAAAGGATTATTTCCGGCTATAGAATGCTGATAGAATTCCGGAAACTGAACAAGGCAACCAGGAAAGATCATTATCCTTTGCCGTTCATCGACCAAATGCTAGAAAGGCTATCAAAGCACACACATTTCTGCTTTCTAGGCGGTTATTATGGTTTCTCGCAGATACCGGTTGCACATTCTGATCAAGAGAAAACCACTTTCACCTGCCCTTTCGGTACCTTTCGCTATAGACGTAGGCCTTTTGTGTTATGTAATGCACCTGCCACCTTCCAAAGATATATGATGGCTATATTATCTGATTTTTGTAAAAAGATCATCGAGGTTTTCATGGATGACTTCTCCGTTTATGGGTCTTCCTTTGATGATTGCCTCAGCAACCTTGATCGAGTCTTACAGAGATGCAAAGAAACCAACCTCGTCTTGAATTGGGAGAAGTGACACTTTATGGTTAATGAAGGTATCGTCTTAGGACACAAAATCAATGAAAGAGGCATTGAAGTTGATAAGGCTAAGGTTGATGCAATTGACAAAATGCCTTGCCCCAGAGATATCACACGTATACGAAGTTTCCTAGGTCATGTTGGTTTCTATAGAAGGTTCATTAAAGACTTCTCTAAGATTTCTAGGCCTCTTACCAACCTCTTGCAGAAGGATGTTCCTTTTGTTTTTGATGAGGATTGTGAGGAAGCCTTTGAAATACTTAAGAAGGCTTTGACAACCGCACCTATTGTTCAATCACCTGACTGGAACTTGCCCTTTCAAATCATGTGCGACGCTAGTGATTATGCTGTTGGTGCTGTTCTAGGACAAAGAGTTGACATGAAGTTGAATTCCATTCACTATGCTAGTAAAACTCTAGACAGTGCCCAAAGAAACTATGCCACTGTGAAGAAGGAATTTTTAGGAGTCGTGTTTGCATGTGAAAAGTTCAGATCTTACATAGTTGACTCCAAAGTCACTATTCACTCTGATCATGCTGCTATTAAGTATCTCATGGAGAAGAAGGATGCTAAGCCTAGGCTGATCAGATGGGTTCTCCTGCTACAGGAATTTGATTTGCACGTCGTTGACCGAAAGGGTGTTGATAACTGATGGGGTCATAGTCCTAGGGTAGGGTCATATGCCTGCCCTACATGTCCTACCCAAGGACTACCCCACACAAGGGACATGACCTTAAGTATGCCCCGACTGAATTAAGGTCCCCCATCATCCAGTCGGTAACAGGCCCGGAATCATCCAGTCGGAGACTAACATTCGGAGAGCACCGGGCCTACCGACTGGATACACTCGGTACGTCGTAACCTCTCTGGAGGGAAACTGTTGTACGTTTCCGGGTGCATTTACTAGCATTTAGAGCATACGTTACCTGTAACGTATGCATTCAATCGCCACTACTCCACCCCTGAGTCAGAACCGTTGTGGAGGGCAACGTACTCTATATAAGCCGGCCTCCCCCACTGGTCCAGGGGTTAGCAAAACATTGTACTCCATAATACACTCGGTAACAAGCTCCGAGAGCACTGAGACGTAGGGCTGTTACCTCCACCGCAGAGGGGCCTGAACTCATACAACCTCGCCGTAGCTAGGACTCTGCCCATCTCATTCATACCCTACACATCTACTGTCAGGCTTATACCCACGACAGTTGGCGCCCACCGTGGGGCAGGCGTCTAAGCGACTTCCAGCGAGTTTGCAACTACTTCTTTTCGTCATGTCGTCCGGTGGAGATTCGAGCATGGGTCACCAGATCCTCTTCGGCGCTCTCTCCTTCATCGTCGATGATTCGGCGTGGCTTCGGGAGGCACCTCTCGACGTCGAGGCGCTTCCCCGTCGTGGGGCACACACTTCCGTGCCGGCGCTCGTGGCGTTCTTCTTCTCCAACAATCGGCTCCATTGCCAGCTTGCACCTTCGTCACGCGCCGCAGCAAGCGATCTCACAGTCCGCGTCTACAACGTTGGGTGCAGCATGCCCGAGCGCGTCAGTTCGCGTCCTCTCAGGTGGCGGTTCTGGAGTCTGTTGTGGTTGCCCCGCGTTCCCAGTGCTCGGGCTCGGTTCCGACAGAGCTCCCTTCCGAGTACGTGGGCCGCGGGCCTGCAGCAGAAGTTCACATGGCCTACACCCATGAAGATCCCCATCAGGCCGGCCGGAACGAGCACGAAGTCGGTGAAGCATCCGGTGCACGCCGTCCGCCTCGCTGTTCTGCCAGTCGGCACACCCGGCAGAGCAACGTAGAGTTGTTCCGCACACCTCTCCTCAACTTGGCTGCAGCAGCCAAGATCGCCAATTCCCACCAGCCGACTGATTCAGGGGCAGGAAGGGGAATCGAGCAGATCCGTGCTCTGTTGCACACGGTGCAGCAGCAGAATTCGACAGTCTCCCGGTCACACAATCGGATCCACAATAGTTCCGTCCATGCAAACACGCATCAGTCGGTTCACAGCCCCGGCTCCTATCAGAACCACAGGGAGGCAGTCGTTCCATGGTCCGTGAAGATCGCCGCCGTTCGCGCACCCCTCCGCGGGGTGGGCCCTATGGGTCCCGACATCATGATGATCGGCGTTCAGTCGGCGACACTTACGACCTGAGACCCGACGCAAGAGGGCGAATCACCCAGCGAAGAGTCGACAGAGGTCGAGCCCACCACGATGGCCACGACCTGGATCGTCCGAGTGGCAGCAGGACCATCGTGTCTGGCCCCGAGTGTTTTAGTCGAGCCATACGCTCGGCTGACATCCCGCCCAACTTCCGATTGGCAGCGGGAATCGGTAAATTTACGGGGGAATCCAAGCCTGAAACATGGCTAGACGACTACCGAGTGGCAGTCCAGATCGGAGGAGGGGATGACCATGTCGCTATGAAGCACCTCCCTCTGATGCTCGACGGCTCGGCGTGAGCTTGGCTGAACCAGTTGGCCCCCTCAAGCATTCACAGTTGGGCAGATCTGGCCCGAGTGTTCATCAGGACCTTCGAAGGGACGTGCAAACGCCCTGCAGGCCTTGTGGAGCTTCGGCACTGTGTCCAGAAGCCGAATGTGCCCTTGCGCGACTTCATCCAGCGATGGACAACTCTCTACCACACGGTAGAGAACGTCGCCGAGCATCAAGCTGTCTGCGCATTCAAGGTAGGCGTACGGTACAGGGAGCTGTACCTAAAGTTCGGCCGGACAGGAGACATCTCCATGAGCAAGATGATGGAGATAGCAACTCGCTATGCAAATGGCGAGGAAGAAGACCGCATTCGGAGCGGTAAGCACTCGGAAGCAGAAACAGAAAGTTCCACCCACTCCGCAGGCAGAAGCTGCAGCTGTGACCAGCATCAAGTTCAAGGGCAAAGGGAAAGCGCAGTCTACCCCCAAGAAGAGGCCGCTCAACAATCCTATCCTGGATCAGCCTTGTCCAATTCACACGAAGATGGACGAAGAAGGCAATCCCATGTACGCGAAGCATACCACTCGGCAGTGTCGTCTCCTGATCCAGGGGTTCAGCGAAGGACAACCGAGTGAGAAGAATCCTGAACAAGATGAGGAGGATAAGGAGGATCCGTTCCCCCAAGTCCATGCAACCCTCATGATTTTTGCTGACATCGAAAGCAAGAGTCGTCTGAAGTTGGTGAACAGAGAGGTCAACATGGCCGTTCCGACTGCTCCCAAGTTTCTGAAATGGTCTCAGACTGCGATCACCTTTGAGCAGTCAGATCATCCAACGCATGTCCCCACCCCAGGAAGACAGGCTCTGGTCGTCGACCCGGTGGTGGAAGGAGTCCGACTGCGCAAAGTCCTCATGGACGACGGTAGCGGACTGAACATCATGTACGCTAACACTCTCAAGGGAATGGGCATTCCGATGTCCCGACTCAGCGAGAGCAGTATGCAGTTTCACGGAGTCGTCCCTGGACGGAAGGCCAGGTCACTCGGCCAGATCGCGTTGGACGTCACCTTCGGTTCCGAGAAAAACTTTCGCAAGGAGAAGCTCACATTTGAGGTGGTGGATTTCCAGAGCGCTTACCATGCAATTCTGGGTCGTCCAACATACGTGAGCTTCATGGCACGTCCATGCTATGTGTACTTGAAGTAGAAGATGCCGGGCCCAAAAGGCGTTATCACCATCAGCGGCAACCGCTAGCGAGCCGAGGAGTGTCTGCAAGAGGGATCAAGAATCGCCGACCATCAGATGGCGGTGCTCGAGCTCGACGAATACAAGAAGACAGTCGACCCTGCCGACCTGATGCGCTCGAAGAAACCAGCTTCTGAGTCCGCGTTCTAGTCGGCGGGAGAGACGAAGAAGGTCAGCATCCACCCGACGGACGAGTCTGCCGCCCCGACGAACATCTCCACCACCCTCGATCCTAAATAGGAAGCCGAGCTCACCCAATTCCTCCGTGAGAACTGGGACATCTTCGCATGGAAACCTTCTAACATGCCGGGTGTACCCGGGGAGTTGGCTGAGCACCGACTACATGTGGATCCCGTCGCTCGGCCCGTCCGAGAGCGCCTGCGTCAGTCCGCCGCGCACAAGAGGAAGGCAATCGGAGAAGAGGTGGCCAAGATGTTGGCTGCCAACTTCATTCGCGAGGTTCACCGCTCCGAGTGGCGCGCCAATGTCGTCATGGTGCCCAAGAAGGACAAGTCACTACGAATGTGCATTGACTTCAAGCACCTCAATAAGGTCTGCCCGAAAGACCATTTTCCGCTCCCCCGCATAGATCAAATTGTTGATTCGACTGTGGGATGCGAGCGTTTGTCATTTCTTGATGCCTACTCGGGTTATCATCAGATCCGTCTGTATGGTCCCGATGAGTTGAAAACAGCTTTCATCACCCCGTTTGGGTACTTCTGCTACATCACTATGCCTTTCGATCTGAAGAATGCAGGACCTAACTTTATGCGCATGATCCAAAAATGTCTCCTCGACCAGATCGGTCGCAATGTGGAGGCATACATGGATGATATCGTAGTTAAGTCACGCAAAGGTTCCGACCTGCTCACTGACTTGGCAGAAACATTCGCCAACCTTCATAGGTACGATATCAAGTTAAACCCAGCCAAATGTTCATTCGGTGTTCCCAGCGGAAAGTTACTCGGTTTCTTCGTTTCCGAACGAGGGATCCATGTTAACCCAGAAAAAATCGGGGCCATCGTCCGAATGGAGAGGCCGGTCAGAATACACGATGTTCAACGGCTCATAGGTTGCCTAGCGGCTTTGAGCAGGTTCATCAGTCGACTCGGCAAAAAAGCACTTCCTCTGTACCGACTCATGAAGAAGTCAGATACCTTCGAGTGGACAGACGAAGCCCAAGTCGTATTCGACGACCTCAAAGTCCTACTTTCCACCCAGCTGGTTCTTACTGCTCCGCTCAGTAAAGAGCCCCTTCTTCTATATATCGCGGCTACAAATCAAGTCGTCAGTACTGTTCTTACAGTCGAGCGAGAAGAAGAAGGCAAAGCATACAAAGTTCAGCGGCCAGTGTACTACGTCTCTGAAGTCCTGACCCCTTCCAAGCAGAGGTATCCCCATTATGAGAAACTTATCTATGGGATCTATATGACTGCAAAGAAGGTGGCCCATTATTTCCAAGACCACTCAGTATATGTTGTCTCTGATGGTCCGTTGTCGGAAATTCTCCACAATCGGGACGCATCGGGACGAGTGGCGAAGTGGGCGATGGAGATGCTGTTCTGCGACATCAAGTTCGAGGCCAAGAAAGCTATTAAGTCTCAAGCCCTGGCTGACTTTATAGCAGAATGGGTAGAACAACAGCAACCTACTCACATCAACTCGGCTCATTGGGCAATGTTCTTCGATGGGTCTAAGATGTTGAATGGATCCGGCGCTGGTGTTGTGATCATATCGCCAAAGGGTGACAAGATCAAGTATGTGCTTCGGATACACTTTGATTCCTCTAACAACGAGGCAGAGTATGAAGCTCTTCTCTACGGATTGCGCATGGCCATCTCACTCGGCGTCCGTCGCCTGATGGTCTACGGCGATTCGGACTTGGTGGTCAACCAAGTGATGAAAGAGTGGGACGTAAGGAACCCCACCATGACGACATACTGCAATGCAGTCAGGAAGCTGGAGAAGAAGTTTGAAGGTCTAGAACTTCATCATGTTCCAAGACTAAAGAACCAAGCAGCTGACGAGTTGGCGAAACTCGGATCCACTCTGAGACCAGTCCAGAGTGATGTCTGTCTTGAGCACCTCCATCTTCCTTCAGTCAAAGAAGATCCCTTCACGGAAGAACCAGTACAACCCAAGAGCGCAACAGATCCGACTGAAGTCGATGTGCCTGCCGTGGTTGATCTAGTCACACAGATTCTGGTAGTCATTCCCGATTGGACTGTGCCGATCATGGCATATATCCTGAGACAGGAACTTCCAGAAGATGAAGTCCAAGCCCGGCAAATAGTTCGCAGGTCGAAGGCATTCACTGTCATTGACGGTCAATTGTAAAAGAAGAGTGTTTCAGGCGTCCTCCAACGTTGCATTTCCCCAGAGGAAGGACAGTTGATCCTAGAGGATATCCACTCGGGAACCTGCGGCCATCACGCTTCTTCGAGAGCAATCGTCGCCAAGGCGTTCAGAGCTGGATTCTTTTGGCTGCAGGCTAACGAGATGGCCAAAGCTATGGTCGACCGATGTGAAGGCTGTCAGTTCTACTCCAACAAGTCCCACAAGCCAACATCTGCACTAAAGACAATCCCACTTGTGTGGCCATTTGCAGTTTGGGGATTAGACACTGTCGGGCCATTCAAGACAGGCCAAGGAGGCTACACACATCTGTTGGTGGCAGTCGACAAGTTTACAAAATGGATAGAAGCCAAGCCCATCAAGAAACTCCACGCCTCCACAACCGTTAAGTTTGTCAGAGACATCATCTCCAGATTCGGAGTGCCTCACAGCATAATCACGGACAATGGGACAAACTTCGACTCGGACAGGTTCAAAGGCTTCTGTGCGAGTCAGGGTATCCGAGTGGATTTTTCTTCCGTAGCACATCCGCAATCCAATGGACAAGCTGAGCGTGCGAACGGACTTATCCTTCAAGGTTTGAAGCCCCGAATCTTGCGAGAGGTAGGACATGCTGCTGGTGCATGGGTCACTGAGTTACCTTCAGTGCTTTGGGGCCTCCGTGCCACTCCGAACAGATCAACGGGGCGATCACCGTTCTTCCTCGTTTATGCAGCAGAAGCGGTCCTTCCGAGTGACCTGCTTCACAACGCCCCGAGAGTTGAACTCTTCTCCGAAGCCGAAGCAGAACAAGCAAGGCAAGATGGATTCGATCTTCTAGAGGAGGAGCGCGAGATGGCACTCACTCGCTCAACAATTTACCAGCAAGATCTGCGACGCTTTCACGCACGTCACATCAAGAGTCGCACATTCCAAGCTGGCGATTTGGTGCTCCGAGTGGATCAGCAAAGACCACACAAGTTGGCTCCGACCTGGGAAGGGCCTTTCATCATTTCCAAGGTGCTGAACAACGGAGCATACAAACTATACAACATTCAGAGGGAGACAGACGAGCCGCGTGAATGGAACGGAGATCTCCTCAAGCGTTTTTATACGTGATCGTCGACTGAAGCAGTGTAACGAACAAGTTTGAAGAAATAATATATTCAGCAGATTCAGTTTTGTGCAGATTCACAGTTCTCACAAAAAAACTTAGCTCCGGTCCTGCATCGCCTAAGTACTCACTTCCTCCGAGTGTGCACTATACTTCACACTCGGGGACTTAGCTGCGATCCTAAATCGCCTAAGTATTAACCTCCTCCGAGTGTGCACTATACGTGGCACTCGGAGACTTAGCTGTGATCACGAATCGCCTAAGTAATAACTCCGTCCGAGTGTGCACTATACGTCGCACTCGGGGACTTAGCTGCGATCCTGAATCGCCTAAGTACTAACTTCCTTCGAGTGTGCACTATACGTCACACTCGGGGACTTAGCTGTGATCCTGAATCGCCTAAGTACTAACTTCCTCCGAGTGTGCACTATACGTCGCACTCGGGGACTTAGCTGTGATCACGCATCACCTAAGTAATAACTTCCTTCGAGTGTGCACTATACGTCACACTCAGGGACTTAGCTGTGATCACGCATCACCTAAGTAATAACTTCCTTCGAGTGTGCACTATACGTCGCACTCGGGGACTTAGCTGTGATCACGGATCACCTAAGTAATAACTCCCTCCGAGTGTGCACTATACGTCGCACTCGGGGACTTAGCTGCGATCCTGAATCGCCTAAGTATTAACCTCCTCCGAGTGTGCACTATACGTCGCACTCGGAGACTTAGCTGTGATCACGAATCACCTAAGTAATAACTCCCTCCGAGTGTGCACTATACGTCGCACTCGGGGACTTAGCTGCGATCCTGAATCACCTACGTACTAACTTCCTTCGAGTGTGAACTATACGTCGCACTCGGGGACTTAGGTGTGATCACGCATCACCTAAGTAATAATTTCCTTCGAGTGTGCACTATACGTCGCACTCGGGGACTTAGCTGTGATCACGAATCACCTAAGTAATAACTCCCTCCGAGTGTGCACTATACGTCACACTCGGGGACTTAGCTGTGATCAAGAATCACCTAAGTAATAACTTCCTCCGAGTGTGCACTATACGTCGCACTCGGAGACTTAGCTGTGATCAAGAATCACCTAAGTATTAACCTCCTCCGAGTGTGCACTATACGTCGCACTCGGAGACTTAGCTGTGATCAAGAATCACCTAAGTAATAACTTCCTCCGAGTGTGAAGTATACGTCACACTCGGGGACTTAGCTGCGATCCTGAATCGCCTAAGTCTTAATCTCCTCCGAGTGTGCACTACAAGTCGCACTCCGGGACTTAGACGTGACCAAGAATCACCTAAGTCTTAATCTTCTCCGAGTACGCACTAAGTGTTGCACTCGAAACAGCATTCCAACAAAAGACTAAATGTTTTCATTCCGACAACATTAGTCCAAAAACGATAGCTGACTCAGTGCGGATCAAGATTACCCGCACCGATTTAAAAGTATGACGGCCAACAGAAGTGGCTAGAGTATCTTACAGGTAAACACTCGGCATACCGAGGATAAAGTTTGATCACGCATCAGCTGGGCCGGCGCCAGGACTGGAGGGCTCCACAAAAGTGCCCAAGTCGGTTCCATCAGCGATGCAGGTAGCAGTCTCAAGGAATATCTCCGTGAAGTCTTCGAATCGAAGCTTCTTCGTATTGGCGACCTTCAATGTCTTCAGCTTATCTTCCCGCACCTCCTTGCAATGGACTCGGACCAAGGACAGCGCAACGTCAGCACCGCAACGCGCTGCCGATTTCTTCCACGATTGCACTCGGCCCGGAATCTCCTCCAGTCGCCCCAACAGAGTCTCCATCTCCTGCCGCGACTCGTCTTCCGGCCAAAGCTCCTTGTCAATGCAGCCGATGACTTCTTTCAGTCGGCTGATGAAAGGACCCACTTTGCCTACGCGGATATGTGCCCGGAGCAGATCCCGGTTGGCGTCCTTGCTGAGTGGCACATTTTCCTTCATGGACCGCTCCACAGGCGCCGCTTCAGCTTCGGCGTCACCGCAAAAGTCTGCACCAAACGAGCAAACACACAGTAAAAACCGAGTGTTCGTCACACGGTCCAACCACTCGACAAAGCAAAAGACTTACCAGCCAGACGAGTCATCATCTGCGCAGCCCTGTCGGTGACATACTTCTCTTGGGCTATGCATCGTTTGTTCAGGATGCCCATCTGTTTGTGCAGTTTAGTCCTCTGTTTCCCCGTCCTCTCCACCTCCGCCGTCAACACCCTGTTTGCCTCCAGCGCCTCCTCCAAGGACTTCTCTCGAACTTCCAGCGCGTCCTTCATGCCGGCCATGGCGAGCATTGCAGCTTCCAGTTCACCAGCATACTGGTTCCTCTCCGCTCTCAAGGCTTCATAAGCAGTTCCCATTTCACAAGTTTTCTGCACCAAGAAACAAAGGGTAACCAACAAGTTTATCAGTTCACAGGCTAAGTTCTTCAGACCCCTGCCGACGCAAGCAGTCGACAGCGGTCTCGGGGACTACACCCAGTGGGTTCACTGAGAGTGACCCCACTGGCATGCACCTCAAACAGGCCCGCCCTATTGAGGTGCACGTTTTCACCTATGCCTCCGAGGCCAATACTACTCGACCTGCGTGCAACTTACTCTCGGGGTCTCTTACCGCAAGAATGCTCCGACTGCAGTAAGTACTCGCACTCGGAAATCTTGTCTACGGACACAACCAAACTAAAGACCAAATGTATAAAGACAACTGTCGGTGCAAGCACTCGACAAAAGTCTCGGGGACTACACCCACTGGGTTCACTCGGAGTGAACCCATTGCAAACAACAGACAACACCCAGTGGGTTACAGAAGAAAAGTAAGTACTTACTAGACTACTTACTCGGATGTCATCGCGCAGTTCCAAGCTCCGCTGGTACAAAGCCGCAACGTTGTCATAAGCCCTCTTGGCCTCTCCGGCCATCAGCTCCGCCTGGACCATGGCCCCCTTGGCCGCTCCCACCTGCTCCTCTGGGACACACCGAATGCTGAATTCAGCATTCGACAAACCGGGAATTGTGGGAAGTTCCTGGGGCATCCCAAGGTTCGCCCCAGTCGATTCCTCACCCACCGGCGCCGGTTCAGTCGGTGGAGGCACTTCGGTCGGTGGAGCGTCGGCGGCAGGGGCGGCAGCAGGAGGAGCAGCCTCAGGGACAGGCTCCACGACAGGCTCCACGGCCGGGTCGGCTCTCTCCTGGTCGTCCCCATCCAGACAAGTCGCCCCTGACAAGCCGAATAACACGGCGCCTCAAAAAAGAAAAGGATGGCGCAGTCTACAGGAATAAAATACCCGATTCTCCCACAACATACCTGGCTGGGACGAAACGACGTTGTCCGTGTCCATGGGGTCGTCCCCTTGGCGGGCCGGCGAGGTCGCAGACGTGGCAACCCTGTCGAGTGAAGTCCATTCGACTTGTAAAGCAGGAGTTCACTCGGTCAACAGAAAGAGCCGAAAGTTAGATTCACTTACGTGGAGGTGACGGGGATGGCCATCCTCATCCGCGGCAGAGCCTTCCGAGGTTTGGGCCCACTCGGCTTGGCCGCCCTGGAGGACTGGCCTGCAAGTTCAGCGGCTGCGTCCCTGGCCCTCTTGGTGCCTCGAACACTCGGTACCGCCGGGGCAGCAGGCGGAGCACTCGACAACGCAGGTGGAGCTGAAGGGACGGCAGGCTCATGCCGACGCTTACTCCGATGCTCTGGCCGCGGAGGTGGCGAGTCTGGCTCTTCATCCTCTTCCTCTTCCTCGCTGTCTTCCTCCTCCGACTCCCCGCTGTCGGAGACGTATTCGGCGCTCTCCACGCTCCCCTCCTTGCTGCCTTCTTCCTCCTCCTCCTCCGGATTCCCGTTCGAGACGGGGGAGGACCAGTTGGTCCACTCCTGCATGAGGTTCAGTCGGAAACGTTAAGCATCACATGGAGATATAAATAAACGACTGGAATCAAGACAGTTCAATGCACTCGGCTAATGCTACTCACCTGATTCGGTGGAGGGTTGTCCGCGCTGTAAGGTGTCACTCGGCGGGCTCCTTTGGGGTTCTCACAGGGACCCGTGATTTGGAGCACCCACGAGGTCACTGTCGTGGGTATAAGCCTGACGGTAGATGTGTAGGGTACAAATGAGATGGGCAGAGTCCTAGCTATGGCGAGGTTGTATGAGTTCAGGCCCCTCTGCGGTGTAGGTAACAGCCCTACGTCTCAGTGCTCTCGGAGCTTGTTACCGAGTGTAATATGGACTACAATGTTTTGCTAACCCCTGGACCAGTGAGGGAGGGAGGCTTATATAGAGTGCGCTGCCCTCCACAACGGTTCTGACTCAAGGGTGGAGTAGTGGCGATTGAATGCATACGTTACTGGTAACGTATGCTCTAAATGCTAGTAAATGCACCCGGGAACGTACAGCAGTTTCCCTCCAGAGAGGTTACGACGTACCGAGTGTATCCAGTCGGTAGGCCCGGTGCTCTCCGAATGTTAGTCTCCGACTGGATGATTCTGGGCCTGTTACCGACTAGATGATGGGGGACCTTAATTCAGTCGGGGCATACTTAAGGTCCTGTCCCTTGTGTGGGGTAGTCCTTGGGTAGGACATGTAGGGAAGGCCTATGACCCTACCCTAGGACTATGACCCCATCATTAGTCCCCGAATGGATTGGGGTTGAAACGTCGAAGCAGTGCTCGAGGTTCAGATCCGACTGGACTAGATTCAGCTTGGGCGTTGCTTGCCTCTATCCATTTTATCTCTCCTGACCAACGATCCGAGTGGAGGTGTTTTGCGAAACAGACTGTCGGGAACCGAGTGCTTTCGCGGCATCTTTTGATGCGACGGGTCAACTGACAGCGGCGGAATTTCCGGGATCTCAAATTTCGGGTTCCGCGCGCTCAGCAGGGACGACGTCAGCGCGCTCGAGTAGCGCTTGACTCCTCGATTCCCGCGCCTTCAATTCCTCCACTGATATCGCCGCGGCCGGTTGGGTGGATAAGATTTCGGGCCCGCTCGCCAGCGACCCAGTCGGTGTTCTATTTAAATCTAGGCGACGAGACTCCTCGGTTACGCTCGCCGAATCCTTTGCTCTTGCCTGCTCCGTCTTCCTCGCCACCACCTGCGCTCATACACCCCTCTTCCCCTCCTTCTCGAGATCTCTCCGTCGCCTCCATGACCAAAGGTCAGACCAGCAAGATGGAGGCGAGGAAGAAGAAGAACAAGGCGGCAGCTGCTCAGCGACGGCAGCGGCCGTTGCCAGTGGGGTGGATCCAGAGAGACTTTCTCCCCTCCACGGTGACGGAGGGGGACCTGCTGGGGCTGGTAGAGCACGACCTGCTTGTGCATAAGTCCTGGAGGCTGCCGGCGGACGACGAGGTCGAGCCGGCGCCACGGGAGGGGGAGCGCACCTTGCTCCTCAGCCATGTTCACAGAGGTTTCTGTCTGCCCCCGCATCCCTTCTTCAAAGGCGTCATGAATCATTTTGGTGCTCAACTCCATCACTTCCCTCCGAATGCCATCGCCTATCTTTCTGCCTTCATTGTTTTGTGTGAGTGCTTTATCGGTTGTCCGCCCATTGGGGTTTATTCAAACACATCTTCTCCGCCCGCTCCCAAACCATAAAACGTCTTAGTCAGTCGGACGACAAGACGCATCTCCTCCAGCTCTGTGGGGGTTTAGGGTTCCAGAAGAAGAGTCGGAGCAGCTACCCTGCTCTCCAGTTGAGCGAGTCGGTTAGGAACTGGCAGTCGACGTGGTTCTACTGCCAAGACATAGCCTGTCCGAATGCGTCGACTGGGCTGCCTCTGTTTAGTCTAGACCGTCCTGCTCTGCCCAAGCAACTCGCCCTCTTGAAAGCCGAGAAGAACGATATCCAGCCTTTGGTCGAGGCGCTCGTGGATGTTGTCAGGAGGGGGGTCACCGGTATTGACCTGCTGGAAGTCTTCATCGGTCGGCAAATCCAGCCTCTGCAGGCCCGCGACCACGCTATGTGGCACTACACAGGGCCCGAGGAATCCACTCGGACCAACGTGGAGGGCATACTCGAGGAGAAGGTTACCTCGTGGGTGCTCCAAATCACGGGTCCCTGTGAGAACCCCAAAGGAGCCCGCCGAGTGACGCCTTACATCGCGGACAACCCTCCACCGAATCAGGTGAGTAGCATTAGCCGAGTGCATTGAACTGTCTTGATTCCAGTCGTTTATTTATATCTCTGTGTGATGCTTAACATTCCCGACTGAACCTCATGCAGGAGTGGACCAACTGGTCCTCCCCCGTCTCGAATGGGAATCCGGAGGAGGAGGAGGAAGAAGGCAGCCAGGAGGGGAGCGTGGAGAGCGCTGAATACGTCTCTGACAGCGGGGAGTCGGAGGAGGAAGACAGCGAGGAAGAGGAAGAGGATGAAGAGCCAGTCTCGCCACCTCCGCGGCCAGAGCATCGGAGTAAACGTCGGCATGAGCATGTCGTCCCTTCAAGTCCTCCTGCGTCGTCGAGTGCTCCGCCTGTTGCCCCGGCGTTACCGAGTGTTCGAGGCACCAAGAGGGCCAGGGACGCAGCCGCTGAACTTGCAGGCCAGTCCTCCAGGGCGGCCAAGCCGAGTGGGCCCAAACCTCGGAAGGCTCTGCCGCGGATGAGGATGGCCATCCCCGTCACCTCCACGTAAGTGAATCTAACTTTCGGCTCTTTCTGTTGACCGAGTGAACTCCTCCTTTACAAGTCGAATGGACTTCACTCGACAGGGTTTCCACTTCTGCGACCTCGCCGGCCCGCCAAGGGGACGACCCCATGGACACGGACAACGTCGTTTCGTCCCAGCCAGGTATGTTGTGGGAGAGTGGGCTATTTTATTCCTGTAGACTGCGCCATCCTTTTCTTTTTCTGAGGCGCCGTGTTATTCGGCTTGTCAGGGGCGACTTGTCTCGACGGGGACGACCAGGGGAGAGCCGATCCGGCCGTGGAGCCTGTCGTGGAGCCTGTCCCTGAGGCTGCTCCTCCTGCTGCCGCCCCTGCCGCCAACGCTGCACCGACCGAAGTGCCTCCACCGACTGAACCGGCGCCGGTGGGTGAGGAACCGACTGGGGCGAACCTTGGGATGCCCCAGGAACTTCTCACGATTCCTGGTTCGTCGAATGCTGAACTCAGCATTCGGTGTGTCCCAGAGGAGCAGGTGGGAGCGGCCAAGGGGGCCATGGTCCAGGCGGAGCTGATGGCCGGAGAGGCCAAGAGGGCTTATGACTCCGTTGCGGCTTTGTACCAGCGGAGCTTGGAGCTGCGCGATGACATCCGAGTAAGTAGTCTAGTAAGTACTTACTTTTCTTGTGTAACCCACTGGGTGTTGTCTGTTGTTTGCAATGGGTTCACTCCGAGTGAACCCACTGGGTGTAGTCCCGAAACTTCTGTCGAGTGCTTGCACCGACAGTTGTCTTTATACATTTGGTCTTTAGTTTGGTTGTGTCCGTAGACAAGATTTCCGAGTGCGAGTACTTTATTGCAGTCGGGGCATTCTTGCGGTAAGAGTCCCCGAGAGTAAGTTGCACGCAGGTCGAGTAGTATTGGCCTCGGAGGCGTAGGTGAAAACGTGCACCTCAATAGGGCGGGCCAGTTTGAGGTGCATGCCAGTGGGGTCACTCTCAGTGAACCCACTGGGTGCAGTCCCCGAGACCGCTGTCGACTGCTTGCGTCCGCAGGGGTCTGAAGAACTTAGCCTATGAACTGATAAACTTGTTGATTACCCTTTGTTTCTTGGTGCAGAAAACTTGTGAAATGGGAACTGCTTATGAAGCCTTGAGAGCGGAGAGGAACCAGTATGCTGGTGAACTGGAAGCTGCAATGCTCGCCATGGCCGGCATGAAGGACGCGGTGGAAGTTCGAGAGAAGTCCTTGGAGGAGGCGCTGGAGGCAAAGAGGGTGTTGACGACGGAGGTGGAGAGGACGGGGAAACAGAGGACTGAGCTGCACAAACAGATGGGCATCCTGAACAAATGATGCATAGCCCAAGAGAAGTATGTCACCGACTGGGCTGCGCAGATGATGACTCGTCTGGCTGGTAAGTCTTTTGCTTTGTCGAGTGGTTGGACCGTGTGACGAACACTCGGTTTTTACTGTCTGTTTGCTCGTTTGGTGCAGACTTTTGCGGTGACGCCGAAGCTGAAGCGGCGGCTGTGGAGCGGTCCATGAAGGACAATGTGCCACTCGGTGAGGACGACAACCGGGATCTGCTCCGGGCGCATATCCGCGTAGGCAAAGTGGGTCCTTTCATCAGCCGACTTAAAGAAGTCATCGGCCGCATTGACAAGGAGCTTTGGCCGGAAGACGAGTCGCGGGAGGGGATGGAGACTCTGTTGGGGCGACTGGAGGAGAAATCGGCAGCGCGTTGCGGTGCTGACGTTGCGCTGTCCTTGGTCCGAGTCCATTGCAAGGAGGTGCGGGAAGATAAGCTGAAGACATTGAAGGTCGCCAATACGAAAAAGCTTCGATTCGAAGACTTCATGGAGACATTCCTTGAGACTCCTACCCGCATCGCTGATGGAATCGACTTGGACACTTTTGTGGAGCCCTCCAGTCCTGGCGCCGGCCCAGCTTATGCGTGATCAAACTTTATCCTCGGTATGCCGAGTGTTTACCTGTAAGATACTCTGGCCACTTCTGTTGGCCGTCATACTTTTAAATCGGTGCGGGTAATCTTGATCCGCACTGAGTCAGCTATCGTTTTTGGACTTATGTTGTCGGAATGAAAACATTTAGTCTTTTGTTGCAATATTGTTTCGAGTGCAAAACTTAGTGCGTACTCGTCTAAGTCCCCGAGGTGATTCTTGGTCACGTCTAAGTCCCCGAGTGTGACTTGTAGTGCACACTCGGAGGAGATTAAGACTTAGGCGATTCAGGATCGCAGCTAAGTCCCCGAGCGTGACGTATACTTCACACTCAGAGGAAGTGATTACTTAGGTGATTCTTGATCACAGCTAAGTCTCCGAGTGCGACGTATAGTGCACACTCGGAGGAGGTTAATACTTAGGTGATTCTTGATCACAGCTAAGTCTCCGAGTGCGACGTATAGTTCACACTCGGAGGAACTTATTACTTAGGTGATTCTTGATCACAGCTAAGTCCCCGAGTGTGACGTATAGTGCACACTCGGAGGGAGTTATTACTTAGGTGATTCGTGATCATAGCTAAGTCCCCGAGTGCGACGCATAGTGCACAGTCGAAGGAAATTATTACTTAGGTGATGCGTGATCACAGCTAAGTCCCCGAGTGCGACGTATAGTGCACACTCGAAGGAAGTTAGTACTTAGGCGATTCAGGATCGCAGCTATGTCCCCGAGTGCGACGTATAGTGCACACTCGGAGAGAGTTATTACTTAGGTGATTCGTGATCACAGCTAAGTCTACGAGTGCGACGTATAGTGCACACTCGGAGTTGGTTAATACTTAGGCGATTCAGGATCGCAGCTATGTCCCCGAGTGCGACGTATAGTGCACAGTCGGAGGGAGTTATTACTTAGGTCATTCGTGATCACAGCTAAGTCCCCGAGTGCGACGTATAGTGCACACTCGAAGGAAGTTATTACTTAGGTGATGCGTGATCACAGCTAAGTCCCCGAGCGTGACGTATAGTGCACACTCGAAGGAAGTTATTACTTAGGTGATGCGTGATCACAGCTAAGTCCCAGAGTGCGACGTATAGTGCACACTCGGAGGAAGTTAGTACTTAGGCGATTCAGGATCGCAGCTAAGTCACCGAGTGTGACGTATAGTGCACACTCGAAGGAAGTTAGTACTTAGGCGATTCAGGATCACAGCTAAGTCCCCGAGTGCGACGTATAGTGCACACTCGGAGGGAGTTATTACTTAGGTGATTCGTGATCACAGCTAAGTCTCCGAGTGCCACGTATAGTGCACACTCGGAGGAGGTTAATACTTAGGCGATTCAGGATCGCAGCTAAGTCCCCGAGTGTGACGTATAGTGCACACTCGGAGGAAGTGAGTACTTAGGCGATGCAGGACCGCAGCTAAGTTTTATATTGTGTGTGAGAACTCTGAATCTGCACAAAAACTGAATCTACTGAATATATTATTTCTTCAAACTTGTTCGTTACACTGCTTCAGTCGACGATCACGTATAAAAACGCTTGAGGAGATCTCCGTTCCATGCACGCGGCTCGTCTGTCTCCCTCTGAATGTTGTATAGTCTGTATGCTCCGTTGTTCAGCACCTTGGAAATGATGAAAGGCCCTTCCCAGGCCGGAGCCAACTTGTGTGGTCTTTGCTGATCCACTCGGAGCACCAAATCGCCAGCTTGGAATGTGCGAGTCTTGACGTGACGTGCGTGAAAGCATCACAGATCTTGCTGGTAAATTGTTGAGCGAGTGAGTGCCATCTCGCACTCCTCCTCTAGAAGATCGACTCCATCTTGCCTTGCTTGTTCTGCTTCGGCTTCGGAGAAGAGTTCAACTCTCGGGGCATTGTGAAGCAGGTCACTCGGAAGGACCGCTTCTTCTGCATAAACGAGGAAGAACGGTGATCGCCCCGTTGATCTGTTCGGAGCAGTACGGAGGCCACAAAGCACTGAAGGTAACTTGGTGACCCATGCACCAGCAGCATGTCCTACCTCTCTCAAGAGTCGGGGCTTCAAACCTTGAAGGATAAGTCCGTTCATACGCTCAGCTTGTCCATTGGATTGCGGATGTGCTACGGAAGCAAAATCCACTCGGATACCCTGACTCGCACAGAAGCCTTTGAACCTGTCCGAGTCGAAGTTTGTCCCATTGTCCGTGATTATGCTGTGAGGCACTCCGAATCTGGAGATGATGTCTCTGACAAACTTAATGGCTGTGGAGGCGTCGAGTTTCTTGATGGGCTTGGCTTCTATCCATTTTGTAAACTTGTCGACTGCCACCAATAGATGTGTGTAGCCTCCTTGGCCTGTCTTGAATGGCCCGACAGTGTCTAATCCCCAAACTGCAAATGGCCACACAAGTGGGATTGTTTTTAGTGCAGATGTTGGCTTGTGGGACTTGTTGGAGTAGAACTGACAACCTTCACATCTGTCGACCATAGCTTTGGCCATCTCGTTAGCCGGCAGCCAGAAGAATCCAGCTCTGAACGCCTTGGCGACGATTGCTCTCGAAGAAGCGTGATGGCCGCAGGTTCCCGAGTGGATATCCTCTAGGATCAACTGTCCTTCCTCTAGGGAAATGCAACGTTGGAGGACGCCTGAAACACTCTCCTTGTACAATTGACCGTCAATGACAGTGAATGCCTTCGACCTGCGAACTATTTGCCGGGCTTGGACTTCATCTTCTGGAAGTTCCTGTCTCAGGATATATGCCATGATCGGCACAGTCCAATCGGGAATGACTACCAGAATCTGTGTGACTAGATCAACCACAGCAGGCACATCGACTTCAGTCAGATCTGTTGCGCTCTTGGGTTGTACTGGTTCTTCCATGAAGGGATCTTCTTTAACTGAAGGAAGATGGAGGTGCTCAAGACAGACATCACTCGGGACTGGTCTCCGAGTGGATCCGAGTTTCGCCAACTCGTCAGCTGCTTGGTTCTTCAGTCTTGGAACATGATGAAGTTCTAGACCTTCAAACTTCTTCTCCAGCTTCCTGACTGCATTGCAGTATGTCGTCATGGTGGGGTTCCTTACGTCCCACTCTTTCATCACTTGGTTGACCACCAAGTCCGAATCGCCGTAGACCATCAGGCGACGGACGCCGAGTGAGATGGCCATGCGCAATCCGTACAGAAGAGCTTCATACTCTGCCTCGTTGTTAGAGGAATCAAAGTGTATCTGAAGCACGTACTTGAGCTTGTCACCCTTTGGCGATATGATCACAACACCAGCGCCGGATCCATTCAACATCTTAGACCCATCGAAGAACATTGTCCAATGAGACGAGTAGATGTGAGTCGGTTGCTGTTGTTCTACCCATTCTGCTATAAAGTCAGCCAGGGCTTGAGACTTAATAGCTTTCTTGGCCTCGAACTTGATGTCGCAGAACAGCATCTCCATCGCCCACTTCGCCACTCGTCCCGATGCGTCCCGATTGTGGAGAATTTCCGACAACGGACCATCAGAGACAACATATACTGAGTGGTCTTGGAAATAATGGGCCACCTTCTTTGCAGTCATATAGATCCCATAGATAAGTTTCTGATAATGGGGATACCTCTGCTTGGAAGGGGTCAGGACTTCAGAGACGTAGTACACTGGCCGCTGAACTTTGTATGCTTTGCCTTCTTCTTCTCGCTCGACTGTAAGAACAGTACTGACGACTTGATTTGTAGCCGCGATATATAGAAGAAGGGGCTGTTTACTGAGCGGAGCAGTAAGAACCGGCTGGGTGGAAAGTAGGACTTTGAGGTCGTGGAATGCGACTTGGGATTCGCCTGTCCACTCGAAGGTATCTGACTTCTTTATGAGTCGGTACAGAGGAAGTGCTTTTTCGCCGAGTCGACTGATGAACTTGCTCAAAGCCGCTAGGCAACCTGTGAGCCGTTGAACATCGTGTATTCTGACCGGCCTCTCCATTCGGACGATGGCCCAGATCTTTTCGGGGTTAACATCGATCCCTCCTTCGGAAACGAAGAAACCGAGTAACTTTCCGCTGGGAACACCGAATGAACATTTGGCTGGGTTTAACTTGATATCGTACCTACGAAGGTTGGCGAATGTTTCTGCCAAGTCAGTCAGCAGGTTGGAACCTTTGCGTGACTTAACTACGATATCATCCATGTATGCCTCCACATTGCGACCGATCTGGTCGAGGAGACATTTTTGGATCATGCGCATAAAGGTAGCTCCTGCATTCTTCAGACCGAAAGGCATAGTGATGTAGCAGAAGCACCCAAACAGGGTGATGAAAGCTGTTTTCAACTCATCGGGACCATACCGACGGATCTGATGATAACCCGAGTAGGCATCAAGAAATGACAAACGCTCGCATCCCGCAGTCGAATCAACAATTTGATCTATGCGGGGGGGGGCGGAAAATGGTCTTTCGGGCAGACCTTATTGAGGTGCTTGAAGTCAATGCACATTCGGAGTGACTTGTCCTTCTTGGGCACCATGACGACATTGGCGAGCCACTCGGAGTGGTGAACCTCGCGAATGAAGTTGGCAGCCAGCAGCTTGGCCACCTCTTCTCCGATTGCCTTCCTCTTGTGCGCGGCGGACCGACGCAGGCGCTCTCGGACGGGCCGCGCGACGGGATCCACATGTAGTCGGTGCTCAGCCAACTCCCTAGGTACACCCGGCATGTCAGAAGGTTTCCATGCGAAGATGTCCCAGTTCTCATGGAGGAATTGGGTGAGCTCGGCTTCCATATAGGATCGAGGGTGGTGGAGATGTTCGTCGGGGCGGCAGTCTCGTCCGTCGGATGGATGCTGACCTTCTTCGTCTCTCCCGCCGACTGGAACGCGGACTCAGAAGCTGGTTTCTTCGAGCGCATCAGGTCGGCAGGGTCGACTGTCTTCTTGTATTCGTCGAGCTCGAGCACCGCCATCTGATGGTCGGCGATTCTTGATCCCTCTTGCAGACACTCCTCGGCTCGCTGGCGGTTGCCGGTGATGGTGATAACGCCTTTTGGGCTCGGCATCTTCAACTTCAAGTACACATAGCATGGACGTGCCATGAAGCTCACGTATGCCGGACAACCCAGAATTGCATGGTAAGCGCTCTGGAAATCCACCACCTCAAATGTGAGCTTCTCCTTGCGAAAGTTTTTGTCGGAACCGAAGGTGACGTCCAACGCGATCTGGCCGAGTGACCTGGCCTTCCGTCCAGGGACGACTCCATGAAACTGCATACTGCTCTCGTTGAGTCGGGACATCGGAATGCCCATTCCCTTGAGAGTGTCAGCGTACATGATGTTCAGTTCGCTACCGCCATCCATGAGGACTTTGCGCAGTCGGACTCCTTCCACCATCGGGTCGACGACCAGAGCCTGTCTTCCTGGGGTGGGGACATGCGTTGGATGATCCGACTGATCAAAGGTGATCGCAGTCTGAGACCATTTCAGAAACTTGGGAGCAGTCGGAACGGCCATGTTGACCTCTCTGTTCACCAACTTCAGACGACTCTTGCTTTCGACGTCAGCAAAAATCATGAGGGTTGCATGGACTTGGGGGAACGGATCCTCCTTATCCTCCTCATCTTGTTCAGGATTCTTCTCACTCGGTTGTCCTTCGCTGAACCCCTGGATCAGGAGACGACACTGCCGAGTGGTATGCTTCGTGTATATGGGATAGCCTTCTTCGTCCATCTTCGTGTGAATTGGAAAAGGCTGATCCAGGATGGGATTGTTGAACGGCCTCTTCTTGGGGGCAGAGTGCGCTTTCCCTTTGCCCTTGAACTTGGCGCTGGTCACAGCTGCAGCTTCTGCCTGCGAAGTGGGTGGAACTTTCTGTTTCTGCTTCCGAGTGTTGCCTCCGTCGGCATCGCCGAATGTCTTGTGCTTACTGCTCCGAATGCGGTCTTCATCCTTGCCATTTGCACAGCGAGTTGCTATCTCCATCATCTTGTTCATGGAGATGTCTCCTGTCCGGCCGAACTTTAGGTACAGCTCCCTGTACCGTACGCCTGCCTTGAATGCGCAGACAGCTTGATGCTCGGTGGCGTTCTCTACCGTGTGGTAGAGAGTTGTCCATCGCTGGATGAAGTCGCGCAAGGGCTCATTCGGTTTCTGGACACAGTGCTGAAGCTCCACAAGGCCTGCAGGGCGTTTGCACGTCCCTTCGAAGGTCCTGATGAACACTCGGGCCAAATCTGCCCAACTGTAAATGCTTGAGGGGGCCAACTGGTTCAGCCAAGCTCACGCCGAGACGTCGAGCATTAGAGGGAGGTGCTTCATAGCGACATGGTCATCCCCTCGTGTGATCTGGACTGCCACTCCGTAGTCGTCTAGCCATGTTTCAGGCTTGGATTCCCCCGTAAATTTACCGATTCCCGCTGCCAATCGGAAGTTGGGCGGGATGTCAGCCGAGCGGATGGCTCGACTAAAACACTCGGGGCCGGACACGATGGTCCTGCTACCACTCGGACGATCCAGGTCGTGGCCATCGTGGTGGGCTCGACCTCTGTCGACTCTTCGCTGGGAGATTCACCCTCTTGCGTCGGGTCTCGGGTCGTAAGTGTCGCCGACTGAACACCGATCATCATGATGTCGGGACCCATAGGGCCCACCCCGCGGAGGGGTGCGCGAACGGCGGAGATCTTCACGGACCATGGAACGACTGCCTCCCCTGTGGTGCTGATAGGAGCCGGGGCTGTGAACCGACCGATGCGTGTTTGCATGGACGGCACTATTGTGGATCCGATTGTGTGACCGGGAGACTGCTGAATTCTGCTGCTGCGCAGTGTGCAACAGAGCACGGATCTGCTCGATTCCCCTTCCTGCCTCTTAATCAGTCGGCTGGAGGGAATCGGCGATCTTGGCTGCTGCAGCCAAGTTGAGGAGAGGTGTGCGGAACAACTCTACGTTGCTCTGCCGGGTGTGCCGACTCGCAGAACGGCGAGGCGGACAGCGTGCACCGGATGCTTCACCAACTTCGCGCACGTTCCGGCCGGCCTGATGGGGATCTTCATGGGTGTTGGCCACGTGAACTTCTGCTGCAGGCCCGCGGCCCACGTACTCGGAAGGGAGCTCAGTCGGAACCGAGCCCGAGCACTAGGAACGCGGGGCAACCACAACAGACTCCAGAACCGCCACCTGAGACGACGCGAACTGACGCGCTCGGGCATGCTGCTCCCAACGTTGTAGACGCGGACTGTGAGATCGCTTGCTGCGGCGCGTGACGAAGGTGCAAGCTGGCAATGGAGCCAATTGTTGGAGAAGAAGAACGCCGCGAGCGCCGGCACGGAAGTGTGTGGCCCCGCGACGAGGAAGCGCCTCGACGTCGAGAGGTGCCCCCCGAAGCCACGCCGAATCGTCGACGACGAAGGAGAGAGCGCAGAAGAGGATCTGGTGACCCATGCTCGAATCTCCACCAGACGACATGACAAAAGGAAGTAGTCGCAAACTCGCTGGAAGTCGCTTAGACGCCTGCCCCAAGGTGGGCGCCAACTGTCGTGGGCATAAGCCTGACAGTAGATGTGTAGGGTACGAATGAGATGGGCAGAGTCCTAGCTACGGCGAGGTTGTATGAGTTCAGGCCCCTCTGCGGTGGAGGTCCCAGCCCTACGTCTCAGTGCTCTCGGAGCTTGTTACCGAGTGTAATATGGAGTACAATGTTATGCTAACCCCTGGACCAGTGGGGGAGGGCGGCTTATATAGAGTGCGCTGCCCTCTACAACGGTTCTGACTCAGGTGTGGAGTAGTGGCGATTTAATGCATACGTTACAGGTAATGTATGCTCTAAATGCTAGTAAATGCACCCGGAAACGTACATCAGTTTCCCTCCAGAGAGGTTACGACGTACCGAGTGTATCCAGTCGGTAGGCCCGGTGCTCTCCGAATGTTAGTCTCCGACTGGATGATTCTGGGCCTGTTACCGACTGGATGATGGGGGACCTTAATTCAGTCGGGGCATACTTAAGGTCCTGTCCCTTGTGTGGGGTAGTCCTTGGGTAGGACATGTAGGGCAGGCCTATGACCCTACCCTAGGACTATGACCCCATCAGTAACCTTCTCCTCGTGTATGCCCTCCACGTTGGTCCGAGTGGAATCCTCGGGCCCTGTGTAGTGCCACATAGCGTGGTCGCGGGCCTGCATAGGCTGGATTCGCCGATCGATGAAGACTTCCAGCAGGTCAATACCGGTGACCCCCCTCCTGACAACATCCACGAGCGCCTCGACCAAAGGCTGGATATCATTCTTCTCGGCTTTCGAGAGCGCGAGTTGCTTGGGCGGAGCAGGATGGTCTAGACTAAACGGAGGCAGCCCAGTCGACGCATTCGGACAGGCTATGTCCTGGCAGTAGAACGACGTCGACTACCAGTTCCTAACCGACTCGCTCAACTGGAGAGCAGGGTAGCTGCTCCGACTCTTCTTCTGGAACCCTAAACCCCCAGAGAGCTGGAGGAGATGCGTCTTGTCGTCTGACTGACTAAGACGTTTTATGGTTTGGTAGCGGGCGGAGAAGATGTGTTTGAATAAACCCAATGGGGGGGACAACCGATAAAGCACTCGCACAAAACAATGAAGGCAGAAAGATGGGCGATGGCATTCGGAGGGAAGTGATGGAGTTGAGCACCAAAATGATTCATGATGCCTTTGAAGAAGGGATGCGGGGGCAGAGAGAAACCTCTGTGAACATGGCTGAGGAGCTAGACGCGCTCCCCCTCTTGTGGCGCCGGCTCGACCTCGTCGTCCGCCGGCAGCCTCCAGGACTTATGCACGAGCAGGCCGTGCTCTATCAGCTCCAGCAGGTCCCCCTCCGTCACCGTGGAGGGGAGAAAGTCTCCCTGGATCCACCCCGCCGGCAACGGGCTCTGCCGCCGCTGAGCAGCCGCTGCCTTGTTCTTCTTCTTCCTCGCCTCCATCTTGCTGGTCTGACCTTTGGTCATGGAGGCGACGGCGAGCTCTCGAGAAGGAGGGAAAGAGAGGGGTGTATGAGCGAGGGTGGTGGCGAGGAAGACGGACCAGGCAAGAGCAAAGGATTCGGCGAGCGTAACCGAGGAGTCTCGTCGCCCAGATTTAAATAGAACACCGACTGGGTCGCTGGCGAGCGGGCCCGAAATCTTATTCGCCCAACCGGCCGCGGCGATATCAGTGGAGGAATTGAAGGCGCGGGAATCGAGGAGTCAGGCGCTACTCGAGCGCGCTGACGTCGTCCCCACTGAGCGCGCAGAACCCGAAATTTGAGATCCCGGAAAATCCACCGCTGTCAGTTGACCGGTCGCATCAAAAGATGCCGCGAAAGCACTCGGTTCCCGACAGTCTGTTTCGCAAAACACCTCCACTCAGATCTTTGGTCAGGAGAGATAAAATGGATAGAGGCAAGCAACACCCAAGCTGAACCTAGTCCAGTCGGATCTGAACCTCGAGCACTGCTTCGACGTTTCAACCCCAATCCATTCGGGGATTAATGATGGGGTCATAGTCCTAGGGTAGGGTCATAGGCCTGCCCTACATGTCCTACCCAAGGACTACCCCACACAAGGGACAGGACCTTAAGTATGCCCCGACTAAATTAAGGTCACCCATCATCCAGTCGGTAATAGGCCCAGAATCATCTAGTCGGAGACTAACATTCGGAGAGCACCGGGCCTACCGACTGGATACACTCGGTACGTCGTAACCTCTCTGGAGGGAAACTGATGTAAGTTTCCGGGTGCATTTACTAGCATTTAGAGCATACATTACTTGTAACTTATGCATTCAATCGCCACTACTCCACCCCCAAGTCAGAACCATTGTGGAGGGCAGCGCACTCTATATAAGCCGCCCTCCCCCACTGGTCCAGGGGTTAGCAAAACATTGTACTCCATATTACACTCGATAACAAGCTCCGAGAGCACTGAGATGTAGGGCTGTTACCTCCACCGCAGAGGGGCCTGAAGTCATACAACCTCGCCGTAGCTAGGACTCTGCCCATCTCATTCGTACCCTACACATCTACTGTTAGGCTTATACCCACGACAATAACCTTGTAGGAGATAACTTGTCTAGGCTAGAGAATGTCCTTGATGACCCACTACCTATTGATGACAACTTTCTTGATGAGCAACTAAATGTCATCCGCACTTCACATAGTGCACCGTGGTATGCCGATTATGCAAACTATATCGTAGACAAATACATACCACCCAGTTTCACCTATCAACAAAAGAAGAAATTCTTCTTTGATTTGAGACACTACTTTTGGGATGATCCTCACCTTTATAAGGAACGAGTAGATGGTGTTATTAGACGTTGTGTAAGTGAACATGAACAGGGACAGATCCTGCAGAAGTGTCATTCCGAAGCCTACGGAGGACACCATGCTGGAGATAGAACTGCCCATAAGGTATTGCAATCAGGTTTCTATTGGCCCACTCTCCTCAAGGATGCCCGTAAGTTTGTCTTGTCTTGTGACGAATGCCAAAGGATAGGGAACATCAGTAAGCGTCAAGAAATGCCTATGAACTATTCACTTGTCATTGCACCATTTGATGTCTAGGGCTTTGATTATATGGGACCCTCCTCGAGTTCCAATGGGTACACTCACATCTTAGTTGCTGTGGATTACATTACTAAGTGGGTAGAAGCTATCCCGACTAAAAATGTTGATCACCACAACTCTATTAAGATGCTTAAAGTAGTCATATTCCCAAGATTTGGAGTCCCTAGATACTTGATGACTGATGGCGGTTCACACTTCATTCATGGTGTTTTCCGCAAGATGCTAGCTAAGTATGTTGTCAACCATAGAGTTGCATGTCCTTATCATCCTTAGTCTAGTGGTCAAGTGGAGTTGAGTAATAGGGAGATCAAGTTGATCCTACGAAAGACCGTCAATAGATGTCGAAAGAACTGGTCTAGCAAACTTGACGATGCACTATGGGCTTATAGGACTGCTTATAAGAATCCCATGGGCATGTCACCGTATAAAATGGTTTATGGTAAGGCCTGTCATTTACCTCTTGAGCTGGAACACAAAGCTTATTGGGCAATCAAAGAGCTCAACTTTGATTTCAAACTTGCCGGTGAGAAGCGGTTGTTTGATATCAACTCGTTAGATGAATGGAGAGCCCAGGCATATGAGAATGCATGGTTGTTCAAGGAAAAGGTTAAGAGATGGCACGACAAACGAATACAACAACGAGAGTTCAATGTAGGTGATTATGTCTTACTATACAATTCTCGTTTGAGATTCTTTGCAGGCAAGCTTCTCTCTAAATGGGAAGGTCTCTATGTCGTCGAGGAAGTATATCATTCCGGTGCCATCATAATCAATAACGCGGAAGGAAATTTTCCTAGAGTGGTAAATGGGCAAAGAATCAAGCACTACATCTCTGGTACTCCCATAAATGTTGAGACCAATATCATCAATGTCATAATTCCATAGGGGTACATAAGGGATGTTTATCAGCCTCTTTCAGACCTTGAAAACGAAGATGTATCTGTTTCGGCAAGAAATTGGACTCCGATACTTTTCCAATAGGAAATTTCTTCCGTTTTGGAAATTTTTGGAAAATTAGAAAAATAAAATCAGTCCGGAGAGCGAACGAGACAGCCACAAGCCCTGCCACCGCCCCCTACCCCCCTGGTGGCGGAGGGCAAGCTTGTGGGCACCTCGTGTGCCTCCCGGACTCCGTTTTCTTGCGGAGGACTCCTTCTAGCCCAGAAAAAAGCAATATATAGTCGCCCGAAGGTTTGGACCTCCGTGTCGTGTAGCTTTCCTCTGTTTTCGTTTCGAGCTTGTTGGCTGCCGCAGATTTAGGTCAAGATGTCTTCTCAAGATTCAGAGGGAGAGAGCTATGTGGCTGACTACCTTGCTAACCCCAAGGTCTATGGGGACTTGGAACCATATAGCTGGACCACTGATGAGGAAGAGGACTATGAGCCCAAAGGGAAGGAGCAAACGAGTTCCGATGAAGAGGAAGCTCCTCTACCTCAACCTACAAACACCCATGTGGAGTTCAATAAGTCAAGCCTCCCTGACCATAGGAAGAAGCCTAAAACCTTGTTTATCCCTTCACGTTTCTTGCAGGAGAGTAAGCAGGAACTTTGCCATAGAGTGTTGAAACTTGAGGAAGAAAATGACGATCTAAGGGAGCAGAACCTTTTGCTCAAGTGGAAATTAGACAAGCTCAAGACTGCTCCAACAACACCACCATCACCACCAAAGGAATACAACTACGCATTGGTATGGGAAATCCCCTTGGCTTCTGCCAAGCTTGGGGGAGTTGCCCTGGTATCGTATCACCTTTATATCTTTTGCTTTTACCTTTTCAGTTTTTATTTCTTCTCTTAGAGGAATAAGTCTTTAGTTTTTAGTTTGAGTCTTTTGCTTTTCTCTCTCCCCCGTTGTATTCGAGCTTACGAGCTATATAATAAAGAGTGTCTTAGTCAAGGGCTTTGCTTTGTGCCATGATCAAAAAGTATGAAAAGAACGATAGCATGAAAGATCATGAGACGATCTTATGGAAAGCGATAACTTCACTTATGACACGTATGATGATTGAGACTTGTTGAGAATAAATCAACATAGACCTCAGTCATTGTTGCAATTAATAAGAAGTAATAAGGAAAGAGAGGTTCACATATAAATATATCATCTTAGACACTTTTACAATTGTGAGCACTCACCAAACTATTACATGCCGAGGAGTAGATGTTGGACAAGGAAGACAACATAATGAATTGTGTTTGCTTGGTTCCAAACAATGTTATATGATTACAGATCCCTTAGCATGTGATGATTGCTTCGACCTCATATTAGCCAAAACTCCCGCACCAAGTGGAGATACTACTTGTGCATCCTAAAATCTCCAACCAGTTTTGCCATGAGAGTCCACCATACATACCTATGGACTGAATAAGGTCCTTCAAGTAAGTTGTCATCGGTGCAAGCAATAAAAATTGCTCTCTAATATGTATGATCTATTAGTGTGTGGAAAATAAGCTTTGTACGAACCTGTGATGAGGAAGACATAAAAGCGACAGACTGCATAATAAAGTTCTTTGTCACAGGAGGCAATATAAAGTGACGTTCCTCCGCACTAAGAGGACACACATTCAAAACTCAAAAGCGCATGACAACCTCTTCTTCCCTCTGCGAAGGGCCTATCTTGTACCTTTACTTTTTACCCTTGTAAGAGTCATGGTGATCTTCACCAATTCCCTTTTTGCCTTTGTCTTGGCTACCGTCACATGTTTGGGAAAGATCTATATTCATATATCAACTTGGAGTTGAGTGCTCATGCTTTATTGTTGTTGACTTTACCCTTGAGGTAAATGGTTGGGAGGCAAAACAGTAAGCCCCTATCTTCCTCTGTGTCCAGCTGAAACTTTGATACCATGAGTACCACGTGAGTTGTAACAATTGTGGAAAACAAAAGAGATGATTGGGTATGTGGGTTTGCCTTACAAGCTCTTATTTGACTCTTTCTCATGTTGTGATAAATTGCAATTGCTTCAATGACTATGAACTATTGTTGGTTACTTCTCGGTAAGGTTTTTGCTTCATGCTTTGCTTTGTGAAGGAATTGTTACTTTCCCATAAGAATCTTTATGATATATTGCTGTCCTATGTGTGATCATGATGCCCTCATGTCCGTATTATGTTTTATTGACACCTTCGTCACTCAACATGTGGACATGTTTATGGAACTTGGTTTTCGCTTGAGGACAAGCGAGGTCTAAGCTTGGGGGATTTGATACGTCCATTTTGCATCATGCTTTCATGTTGATATTTATTGCTTTTGGGGCTGTTATATTACTTGTGGAACCATATTTATGCCTTTTCTATCTTATTTTTGAAGGTTTATTTGAAGAGGGAGAATTCTAGTCCACTATTCTACACATCTCCAAATGCTCTGAAAAGTTACGTGGATTTTTTCGGGATTATATAAAAAATACTGGGTGAAAGAACTACCGGAGGGGGGCCACCAGGGCTCCACAAGCCGCCACTCAACCATCACCCCCCTGGTGGCGCAGGGCAAGCTTGTGGGCTGCCTGGTGGCCCACTAGCTCCCCCATTTCCCTATATGAAGGGTTTTGGTCTGGAAAAAATCAATAGGGAGCTTTTTCGTGGTTTCTCCGCCGCCACAAGGCGGAACTTGAGCAGATCCAATCTAGAGCTCCGGCAGGACGATCCTGCCAGGAAAACTTTCCTCCAGGAGGGGAATCGTCGCCATCGTCATCACCAAAACTCCTCTCGTTGGAGGGGAGGCATCTTCATCAACATCTTCATCAGCAAGATCTCCTCTCCAATCCCTAGATCAGCTCTTGTAACCAATCTTCGTCTCGCAACTCCGATTGGTACTTGTAAGGTTGCTAGTAGTGTTGATTACTCTTTGTAGTTGATGCTAGTTGGATTACTTGGTGGAAGAGTTTATGTTCAGATCCTTGATGCTATTCATTACACCTCTGATCACGATTATGATTATGCTTACTTTTGTTCCTGAGGACATGGGATAAGTCATGCTGATAATAGTCATGTGAATTTGATATTCATTCGGTATTTTGATATGATGTATGTTGTTTTTCCTCTAGTGGTGTTATGTGAACATCGAATACATAACACTTCACCATATTTGAGCCTAAATGAAGGCATTGGTAAGTAGTAAGTAGGTGATGGATTGCTGGAGTGACAGAAGCTTAAACCCCAGTCTATGCGTTGCTTCGTGAGGGGCTGATTTGGATCCACTAGTTTAATGCTATGGTTAGACTTTGTCTTAATTCTTCTTTTGTAGTTGCGGATGCTTGCGAGACAGGTTAATCATAAGTGGGATGCTTGTCCAAGTAAGGGCAGTACCCAAGCGCCGGTCCACCCACATATCAAACTATCAAAGTAACGAACACGAATCATATGAACATGATGAAACTAGCATGACAGAAATTCCCGTGTGTCCTCGGGAGCGTTTCCCCCCTATAAGACTTTGTTCAGGCTTGTCCCTTGCTACAAAAGGGATTAGGCCACTTGCTGCACCGTTGCTACTACTTGTTACTTGTCACTCTTTGCTTGCTACGTTTCACCTCGCTACACAATCACTTGTTACCGCTACTTTCAGTGCTTGCAGTTATTACCTTGCTGAAATCCGCTTATCAGAGCCTTATGCTCCTCGTTGGGTTTGACACTCTTACTTATCGAAAGGAATACGATTGATACCCTATACTTGTGGGTCATCAGGCGCCTTGTATGATCTTGAGAATTAAGCCGGCTTACTTGGGGGCTACAAGTTCCCAAGTCGTTTTGAAGTAAGAGCGTACATGCTTCTGCAATCCTATGTCCAACTTTTCCTAAATCATAGGTCACTTGGGGGCTTCCACTCACTGAGTTCAGCCTGAATACCCTCTTGGCTAGCGAAAAATCATCGCATTACAAATGGTTATACTGGACTATGTGCTGGACAAGTCGCCACATGGACCTATGTACTCTAGGCAAGTCAATCCGTTATTTGGACCCTGAACTCGCCCTCGTTAAAACATAAAAGGTACCGGTCGGAGCCACACATGGAAAATAGAGAAACCATTGGTTCACTGAACCTGCTCCACTGAAGCCTGACTCGCGCCTGATCAGCCGGTTTAAACAATATGGGCTGTTGCAAAAGCCTTCTTGGCGTAACACTAGAGTTTTGCAAACTCGTCTTATCCCGTCGCAGCTCATTGAGCCGATGATACGTCTCTCTCGTATCTACTTTTTTGAACTCTTTTGCCCTTGTTTTCGAATCTAATTTGCATGATTTGAATGCAACTAACCCGGACTAACGTTGTTTTCAGCAGAATTGCCATGGTGTTGTTTTTGTGCAAAAATAAAAATTCTCGGAATGTCCTCAAAATTTACGGAGAATTCTTCTGGAATTAATGAAAAATACCAGCGCAAAGATCCACCTGAGGGGGTGTGCCAGTGGGCCACAAGCCCCTGGGCCGCGACCACCCCCCTAGCATGCGCCGTGAGGTCTTGTGGGGCTCACGTGGCACCACCGCCCCCAAACTCAGCTCTATTTATTCCGTCTCGCCCGGAAAAAAATCAGGGAGAAGGATTCATCGCATTTTACGATACGGAGGCGCCGCCACCTCCTGTTCTTCATATGGAGGACAGATCTGGAGTCCGTTCTGGGCTCCGGAGAGGGGAAATCGTCGCCATCGTCATCATGAACCTTCCTCCATCGACAATTCCATGATGCTCTTCACCGTTCGTGAGTAATCTCATCGTAGGCTTGTTGGACGGTGATGAGTTGGATGAGATCTATCATGTAATCGAGTTAGTTTTGACGGGGATTGATCCCTAGTATCCACTATGTTCTAGATTGATGTTGATACTACTTGGCTATGCTTAATGCTTGTCACTAAGGCCCGAGTTCCATGATTTCAGATCTGAACCTATTATGTTATCGCCAATATATGTGTGTTTTAGATCCTATCTTGCAAGTTGTAGTCACCTACTATGTGTTATGACCTGGCAACCCTGGAGTGACAATAGCCGGAACCACTCCCGGAGATGACCATAGTATGAGGACTTCATATATTCACCAAGTGTTAATGCGTTGGTCCGGTTCTTTATTAAAAGGAGAACCTTAATATCCCGTAGTTTCCATTAGGACCCCGCTGCCACGGGAGGGATGGACAATAGATGTCATCCAAGTTCTTTTCCCTAAGCACGTATGACTACATACGGAATACATGCCTACATTAGATTGACGAACGGGGGCTAGTTACTTATCTCTCCGTGTTATAGCTGTTACATGATGAATCACATCCGGTACACTCATCCATCACCGATCCACTGCCTACGAGTCTTTTACTACTGGTCCTTGCTGTTGTTACTCTGTTGTTACTACTGTAGTCGCTAGTGCTATCACTATTGTTGTTCCTTGCTACTGCTGTCACTATTGTTGTTACTTTGTTGCTACTTGTTGCAAGACTTTTCTGGATCCGTTGTCGGGGAACAATAGTCCCCCGTCCACGTGCTATTTACTGGTGCCATTGATACAACAAGTTACGAATAGTCTGCCGTCAAGAGATCTTTTTCTGACACCGTTGTTATCATACCACTTTGCTACTGATACTTTGCTTGCAGACACTAATCTTTCAGGTGTGGTCGAAATTGACAAACTCATCTCCTAGTACTTGAGAATATTCTTTTGCTTCCCTTTGTGTTGAATCAATAAATTTGGGTTGAATACTCTTCCCTTGAAAACTGTTGTGATCCCCTACACTTGTGGGTTATCAGCCGACGAATTTTCTATCTTGGTGGCACGACCACAAGGTTTCATAAAACCCTTGTATAACTCGCCACGACTCATTGAGTCGACTTTTGTTCATGACTCGCCGTAACTCATTGGGCCGTTTTTGAACTATTATTTGCCATCGCCCACGGGGCTGGCTTATTTTCCGCCATAACTCACTGAGTCGGCTCATGATGTTTTTTCCCTCACACACAGGTTGAAGATTTTTCATGATGAACTATGACCCTTCCTAGATTATTAAATAAAACGATTGTAAAAGCCGATTCATGATTCGCGGAAAGAATAAATTATCCAGCAATGTCAAGCAAAAGGCATGGGCGGAAGACTGTTTTCCTACAAATTATTACATGGCTCACACGGCCAATTCGGGAGTCGTCTCCTGATCAAAGAAGAGATTCGATTGTTTTTAAAGCAATGGTTACATCTTCAGAAGAGTCAAGCCGCCTCCGGGTTGCCTTGCCTCGAGCTTTCTCCGTCTTCAATTTGTAAGTCGCCCAGCTTCCAGTTACAGTTGGCCAAGGCGACGAACTCATCTTCATTATGAAGGAAGGTTGATAGATCTGCTTCGAAGTCAAATGGATTCTTGGGTCGGCGAGGAGTCAAGCTGGTGATTTCATACGATGGAGGAGTCACCTTCTTGTTATTATCATCATACGCGGCTTGGTATTTGTTTAAATCCAAGCCGGCTGATAGTTGAGTCGCCACAAAGCGGGACTCTTTGATCACTCGATGATAGTCATCTTCGGTGAACTCCGACCCGTCGTCTTTCAGTTCAGAATATCCAGCAGCTACTTCCTCTGGTTTTAGCTCGGGAGCATAGGCCAGACACTGGCTTAAGATATTCAGGGCTCCCTTCCGGGCGGCTGGTCTCTTCAGCTCCTCCACTTGAGGAGGCAACGTAGACAGGTAGCCAAGCATGCCCCTAATGGACTTGACTGGTTCTTTGTTGCCCATCACCGCTTTTATCGTAAGCACACTCCCCGCGTACAACTGCTCGGTGAGGGTATATATTGCCTTTAGTTTCAGCATACAGTCGTCTTGGAGATTGGCTGCTCGTGGACCTACAAAGGATAAATCCGTGTTTGTTAGTCATGAGAAACTAGACTGATTTGTCGATGAAGGGGGTTAATCCTTACCAAACATGGCTAGAGTCATGTTGGAGATGTGTTTTTTCAAGCCGGGGAGCTCTTGCTGGGCGGCTTCGAGTTTCTCCTCGGCTTGCTCGGCCCGCTTCAAGAGGGCGGCTTGGTCAGCTTTGCCTTTCTTTTCGACCTTCTGGTGATCAGCCTTCATTATCTCCATTTCAGCCAGCACCACCTGATACTTCCTCTCCGACTCTGTCCGAGCATTCTGCTGTTCGGCTAAATTTTTCCTTAAGTTGGCCAGGGATGACTCGACCTGGGTCACAGATTCCTGCAGAACAAAATTTGGGCAGACAAGTCTCAAAATTATTGCAAGAAATATTCCTAACACCTGGGGGCTAATGTATGATTCTATTCAAAGTCATACAAAATAGAAGACCCGGCACATCTTTCAAAAGATGACCCGACCCTTGGGGCTACAGGTTGAAGTTTTCTTTAACTACAAGACCCGACTCATCTTTGAAAAGTTCACCCATCCCTTGGGGGCTACAGGTTGAAGTTTTCTTTAGCTACAAGACCCGACTCATCTTTCAAAAGATGACCCGACCCGGCTAAAGGTTGAAGTTTTCTTTAACTACAAGACCCGGCTCATCTTTCAAAAGATGTCCCGACCCTTGGGGGCTACAGGTTGAAGTTTTCTTTAATTACAAGACCCGACTCATTTTTCAAAAAATGACCCGGCCCTTGGGGGCTACAGGTTGATGTTTTATTTAACTACAAGACCCGGCTCATCTTTCAAAAGATGACCCAACCCTTGGGGGTTACAGGTTGAAGTTTTCTTTAACTACAAGACCCGGCTCATCTTTCAAAAGATGACCCGACCCTTGGGGGCTACAGGTTGAATTTTTCTTTAACTACAAGACCCGACTCATCTTTCAAAAGATGACCCGGCCCTTGGGGGCTACAGGTTGAAGTTTTCTTTAATTACAAGACCCGACTCATCTTTCAAAAGATGACCCGGCCCTTGGGGGCTACTGTTTGAAGTTTTCTTTCACTACAAGACCCGACTCATCTTTCAAAAGATGACCCGGCCCTTGGAGGATACAGATTCAAGATTTCAATATATACAAGACCTGGCTCATCTTTCAAAAGATAACCCGGCCCTTGGGGGCTACGGACAGAAACGGGTCTAATATACATTGCAACAAAAATTATTTCATCAAGCAAAGACTAGTCTATTGGAAGGCTAATGGGTGGAAGAGAATACATAATAGACGTACCTCATGTGTAACTTTCATCAGGTGGATCAAGCTTTTATTCATTTCATAACTCGTCTCCAGGCGACTCGCGAAGCCAGAGCAGAGTTGATCAAATTCTAGCTTCTCATACTAGGGAAGTTTCAACTTACTCACATCTTGTTCGGTGGAAGGATGGGATTCCTTTGAGCTGTGCTTAGATAACACCACCGCCGCAGGTTTGGAGTAGCCAGTACTAGTGATTATGACGGCATCTGGATCCTCAGTCGCCTTAGGAGGGCTCAGTGGGTTAACGTTGTCAGCAGTTTCCTTTAAGATGCCTAGCGAGTCATCCCGGACATCGGGGATGTCATCCATAGGAACATCATGAGCCGCCACTTGGTCCTCATCAAGCTCTAGGACAGAGGTGCTCGTTCCTAAGACCTCAGTCATCTCAGGAGCGGAAGAAGAGTTGCCAGTTTTTCTCTTCTTTGCTTGTGCTCTCAGATGAAGGCACCAAAATTAGGGAAATATCATTATTGGGAAGAGAAAGAGTTAATAAAAGAACTCACCCTTGTACACGAATCATTGACGGAAGAGCTGACATCGCCGAGTCGCCAGATGAAGGAGGAGAAGTCTGAAATAATAAAAGTTTGAAGACTGAGGGAGTTGTGAATCACATTTTCCACAAGGAAGAGTGTGTTTAAACAAGAGTATACCTCGCTTGCGCGCTTCCGACCGGTTGTCTTTTCAGGCAACCCGGAAATCAAGTCGCCAGATCCGCTCCGGGTTTTACGCTTGGGAGTATATTTTGCCTTCTTCAAAAGGAAATCAGGATCCATATAAGCGTTATGGTGAGACATGGGAACTTCCCCACAAATCCGCCGGGCTGGCCTAGGTCAAGAGGAAGGTGAGTCGGAAGAAATAGAAATTACCTCAACCGCATCATCTTGGCTTGCGTAGTCATCACCCTAAGTATAAAGGCACAGGGTATAAGCATGAGTCGGAACATAAGGGTGATAAGTAAACGAGAAGTTTTTACCTCTGATTGTTCTTCGACGGCTTGTGAGTCGCCAACGACGGATGAATCCTTGGCGGCAACTTTGTGTTTGCTTGTTTTCTTCTTCTTCTTTGGTGGCGGCTTGGTTGTTTTCTGGGCGATCACCTTGGGTCCCCTACGCCAAAAGGGATCAGTTTTCTGGTGGATAGAATAAATGTCAAACTCAGAGCATTGGCACGTATACTTAAAAAGTAAAAGAAGGGGGCTTGGATAGTTACCGGTGCAGCTGGGTTAGCGAGACAGAAGGGCTTGAGCCCGATCTTGGCACAGTCTTCCAAAGACTTGTCGGTTAACATCTTGATTATCCCAACAATGTTTCTCTCTGCAAGTTTTTTATGATGGAAGCATTGTGGATGGTTCATGCTACCATCATATTCACACATCAAACCGTCCCGGCGACTCAGAGGAAGAATGTTCCATTCCACCCAGTGATACGTCTCCATCGTACCTACTTTTCCAAACTCTTTTGCCCTTGTTTTGGACTCTAATTTGCATGATTTGAATGGAACTAACCTGGACTGACGCTGTTTACAACAGAATTGCCTTGGTGTTATTTTTGTGCAGAAATCAAAGTTCTCCAAATGTCCTGAAAATTTACACGGAGCAGTTTTGGAAAATAAGAAAAATATCTGCGCCAAGTTCCACCTCAGGGGGTGGGCTAGTGGGCCACAAACCCTGGCTCCGCCACCACCCCCCTGGTGGCGGTGGGCAGGCTTGTGGGGCCCACACGGCTTTGCCGCCCCCAATCTTAGGTCTATAAGATCCCTTTCGTCCCAGAAAAAATAAAAAGAGAAGTTTTCGTTGCGTTTTCAATACGGAGGCACCGCCACCAGCTGTTCTTCATCAGGAGGGCAGATCTGGAGTCCGTCTTGGGCTCTAGAGAGGGGAAATCGTCGCCATCGTCATCATCAACCTTCTTCCCTCTCCAATTCCATGAATCTCTTCGTCGTTCGTGAGTAATCTATTCGTAGGCTCGTTGGGCGGTGATGAGTAGGATGAGATGTATCATGTAATCGAGTTAGTTTTGATGGGGATTGATCCCTAGTATCCACTATGTTCTGAGATTAATGTTGCTACTACTTTGCCATGCTTAATGCTTGTCACTAGGGCCCAAGTGCCATGATTTCAGATCTGAAATTATTATGTTGTCACTAATATATGTGTGTTTTAGATCCGATCTTGCAAGTTGTAGTTACCTACTATGTGTTATGATCCGGCAACCCTGGAGTGACAATAACCGGAACCACTCCCGATGATGACCATAGTTTGAGGAGTTCATGTGTTCACCAAGTGCTAATGCGTCGGTCCGGTTCTTTATTAAAGGAGAAGCTTCATATCCCGTAGATTCCTTGTGGACCCCGCCGCCACGGGAGGGAAGGACAATAGATGCCATGCAAGTTCTTTTCCCTAAGCACGTATGACGACACACGGAATGCATGCCGACATCACATTGACGAACAGGAGCTAGCCACATATCTCTCCGTGTTATAACCGTTGCATGATGAATATCATCCAAACAAATCACCGACCCATTGCCTACGAGTTTGTCCTACTGCTGATGTTACTTGTTTTGCTCTGCTGCTGCTGCTACTCTTGCTACTACTGTCGCTTGCTACTGTTGCTAGTTGCTACTTATGTCACTACTGCTGTTCCTTGCCGCTGCTATTTCTCATTACACTGCTGCTACCTGCTACAATCTTGATCGCTGGTCGTTGACGGGAACTGACAATTTCCGTCAACGAGGCAACTTGGCGCCATTGATACACTCGTTAGGACTAGTCTGCCGTCAACCGATCGTTTCTGACACCATTGTTATCACACTACTTTTCTATTACTACTTTGCTTGCAGATAATAATCTTTCAGGTGTGGTTGAATCTGACAAATTCAGCTGCTAATACTCGAGAGTATTCTCTCACCTCCTGCTTGGCGTACCAACAAATTTGGGTCGAATACTCTACCCTCGAAAACTGCTGCGAACCCACGCGTGATGTCTACTACGCAACCTTCTCCTTGTAGACGTTGTTGGGCCTCCAAGTGCAGAGGTTTGTAGGACAGTAGCAATTTTCCCTCAAGTGGGTGACCTAAGGTTTATCAATCCGCGGGAGGCATAGGATGAAGATGGTCTCTCTCAAGGAATCCTGCAACCAAATAACAAAGAGTCTCTTGTGACCCCAACACACCCAGTACAATGGTAAGTTGTATAGGTGCACTAGTTCGGCGAAGAGAAGGTGAAACAAGTGCAATATAGATGGTATATATAGGTTTTCGTAATCTGAAATTACAAAAACAGCAAGGTAACAAATGGTAAAAGTGAGCACGAACGGTATTGCAATGCGCGGAAACAAGGCCTAGGGTTCATACTTTCACTAGTGAAGTTCTGTCAACAATGATGACATAATTGGATCATATAACTAGCCCTCAACATGTAACAAAGAGTCACTCCAAAGTCACTAATAGCGGGGAACAAACGAAGAGATTATTGTCGGGTACGAAACCACCACAAAGTTATTCTTTCTGATCCATCTATTCAAGAGTCTGTAGTAAATTAACACGAAGTTATTCTTTCCGTTCAATCCATCATAGAGTTCGTACTAGAATAACACCTTAAGATACATATCAACCAAGACCCTAATGTCACCTAGATACTCCATTGTCACCTCAAGTATCCGTGGGCATGCTTATACGATATGCATCACACAATCTCAGAATCATCTATTCAACCAACACATAGAACTTCAAAGAGTGCCCCAAAGTTTCTACCAGAGAGTCAAAATGTGTGCCAACCCCTGTGCATATGTTCCCAATGTCACGAACCCACAAGTTGATCACCAAAACATACATCAAGTACTCACATGAATCCACGTGTGCCAACCCATATGCATAGGTTCCCAATTGTCACAAACCCGCAAGTTGATCACATCAGATAGACACGTGCAAGACATACATCAAGTGTTCTCAAAGACTCAATCCGATAAGATAACTCCAAAAGGGAAACTCAATTCATTACAAGAAGGAGAGGGGGAAGAACATCATAAGATCCAACTATAGTAGCCAAGCCCATGGTACATCGAGATCAAGACATCTCAAGAACACAAGAGAGAGAGATCAAACACATAGCTACTGGTACATACCCTCAACCCCGAGGGAGAACTACTCCCTCCTCCACATGGAGATCGTCGGGATGATGCAGATGGCCACCGGAGATAGATTCCCCCTCTGGCAGGATGCTAGAACAGGCTCCAGATTGGTGTTTGGTTGCTACAGAGGCTTGCTGCGGCGGAACTCCCGATCTAGGTTTCTTTCTGGAGATTTCTGAATTTATAGGAATTTATGGCGGTGGAATTGCGTTAGTTGGGCCTACGAGGAGGTCACAAGCCTGCACGCCACCACCGGGGGGGTGGTGGCGGAGTGAGGGCTTGTGACTCCCTTGTGGCCCATCTGGCGTTCTCCCAAAGCTTCGGGGGTCTCTTTTGGTCCAAAAAAAATCATCGTAAAGTTTCATTCCATTTGCACTCCGTCTGAAAATGGGCCAAAACACGGAAAAAACAGAAATTGGCACTTGGCACTGAGTTAATAGGTTAGTCCCCAAAAAGATATAAAATAGCATATTCATGCATATAAAACATCCAAGGTTGATAAGATAATAGCATGGAACCATCAAAAATTATAGATACATTGGAGACGTATCAACGCGCTGGTGGGCCATCAACAACATTCTTCTAGTTTCGTTGCCGGGGAGTGCTAGCAGCATTCTTCTAGTGCCTTTGCAGGGGAAGGTTTGTTGTCATCAGCATTCGTCTAGCCATCGCCAGAGATTGCAATCAGCATTTTTCTGGCGCCGTTGCCGGGGAGGTATTGCTATATTCTCTCAGTTACTTGGGATTTACATCTGCTGATCACTATGAACAATCTGAAGGATCAGAAGACCAAAGTCTTGCCCTCAACTACGAGGGGAGGTAAGGAATTGCCATCTAGTTGTGCACTTGATTCACCTTCAGTTATGAGTAAGTTTGCGACATCACCTCCTGCTAGAAATCTTGATATGTCACCTGTGCTTGATGATGCTTGTGATACTACTGCTAGAGATGCTATGCTTGATACTATGCCTGATACTGCTAGAGATGCTATGCTTGATACTATGCCTGATGATACTATGCTTTATACTATGCCTGATACTGCTAGAGATGCTATGCTTGATATTGCTTTGCCTGATGATGCTAGAGATGCTATTTTGCCTGATGATGTTATGCTTGATACAACTAGAGATACTCCTTTCCCTGATGTTCCACTAGGAGTGTTCCATGATGCTCATATTGCTAGAGTTACTGCCAATGCTCGTGATGCTTCTGAAACTGCCGATACTATTGAGATAGAACCTGCTTTTGCTCCGGCTAGATATAGCTCTCCTAGATATGAATTGCCTGATATACCCGAGGGTTACGTTATGGAGGGAGAGATAGCTGAGGATTTTCTTGCGTGTAAGGATGCCTATGACGCTGAGAAATTACTTCTCAAGTGGAAGGAAAAAATCTCGGGAAGCTAGGATGAAAAATGACCCGAAGTTTGCCACTTCGCCTATCTTTGTCACCGATAAGGATTATGAATTCTTTGTCGACCCTGAGATAATCTCTCTAGTCGAATCTGATCCTTTTCACGGTTATCAGTCTGAGACGGTCATAGCCCATCTTGCCAAACTATCCAAAATAGCCAACCTTTTCACTAACGAGGAGAAAATCCGCCACTACTATATCCTTAAGTTGTTTCCTTTCTCTCTAAAGGATGACGCTAAAGTCTGGTTCACCTCTCTTGCTCCTGGATGTGTGCGTAGTCCCCAGGAGATGGTCTATTACTTGTGTAAGAAATATTTCCCTGCCCATAAGAAGCAAGCTGCCTTGCAGGAAATATACAACTTTGCTCAACTCCAAGAAGAGAGTCTTCCACAAGCTTGGGGGAGGCTCGTCCAGCTACAGAATGCTTTGCCTGATCACCCTCTTAAGAAGAACAAGATACTTGATATCCTCTATAACGGACTTACCGATGCCTCTAGAGACCACCTAGATAGTTGTGCCGGTTGTGTTTTTAGGGAACGAACTGTAGAACAAGCTGAGACCCTACTGAATAACCTCTTGATCAACGATAATGCTTGGACTATTCCCGAACCACCTCCTAAGCCAACTCCTAAGAAAAGAGGTATTCTATTCCTCAGTCCCTAAGATATGCAAGAAGCCAAGAAATCTATGCAAGGGAAAGGCATCAGATCACAAGATGTCAAAAATCTACCACCTATCGAAGAGATCCATGGTCTCGATAACCCGATACAGGTAGTAGAAGTTAATTCCCTGCGTAGGTTTGATGAGAGTGATATTCCTTTTGATGAACATGCTAGCCTATGCTTTGATGAATTTGACAACCTTGTTGCCAAACAAGAGAGTTTCAATGATTATGTTAGCAGACATTTGGAACAAAGTACTCGTATGCTTAGCCATTTAAGTGCTTGTGTAGATAGACATGTCAATGATCTAAAGCTTCTGAGTACACATGCCTCTATGATTACTACTCAGGTAGAACAAGTACTTAAAGCTCAGAATGACCTGCTCAATGAATTAAATGACAACTCTGTCAGAGTCATTACTAGAGGAGGCAAAATGACTCAGGAACCTTTGTATCCTGAAGGTCATCTTAAGAGAATTGATCAAGATTCTCAAGGAATAATTGTGGATACACCTAGTCATCCTAAGGAGAAGAAGAAGGATGATAGGAACCTGCACGCCAGTTCACAAAATACGGTCACACCTGAAGAGCCTAATGATATTTCTGTGTCTGATGCAGAAACACAATCAGGTGATGAACATGAACCTGGTGACAATGTGGACAGCGATGTTCATAATAATGCTCAACCTAGCAATGGTGAGGATGTGGAGATTGAACCTACTGTTAATCCTGATAATCCACAACCTAAGAGATACGACAAGAATGACTTCACTGCTAGGAAGCATGGTAAAGAAAGGGAGCCATGGGTTCAGAGACCTATGCCCTTTCCTCCTAAGCCATCCAAGAAAAAGGATGATGACGATTTTGAGCGCTTCGTTGAGATGATAAGACCCGTCTTTCTGCAGATGCGGTTAACTGATATGCTCAAGATGTCTCTGTATGCCAAGTGCATGAAAGATATCGTGATTAATAAACGGAAGATACCAGATCTTGAGATCTCCACCATGCTTTCCAATTACACTTTTAAAGGTGGAACTCCTAAGAAACTTGGTGATCCCGGAGTGCCCACTATACCTTGCGCAATTAAAGGAAACTACGTAAGAACTCCCTTATGTGTCCTTGGAGCCAATGTTAGTGTTATGCTGCTTTCTCTTTATCGTAGACTTGAATTGGATAAGTTGACACCCACTGAAATTTCTCTGCAAATGGCCGACAAATCAACTGTTTTCCCTATAGGCATTTGCGAGGATGTGCCTGTTGTGGTTGCTAACACCACTATCTTAACAGACTTTGCTATCTTGGATATTCCTGGGGACGATGCCATGGCTGTCATCCTCGGAAGACCCTTTTTAAACACAGCAGGGGCTGTTATAGATTGCAACAAAGGCAATGTCACTTTCCATGTCAACGGTAATGAGCAAACAGTGCACTTTCCGAAGAAACGATATCCAGTACGTTGCATCAATGCTATCAAAAAGACTTCATCGATTCTCATTGGGAGCTTTGAATGCCCTATTCCTCGTGTCAAGATGAAGTATGATTTGCTTGTTGGGGAGATACATATCCCCATTGAGGTGACTTCGTGGTTATTCGAAAATTCTCCGTTCTCTCTTGCGATTCGAGAAGGCTTTGTCATGAGGACTTGATCAATCCCATTGACGGATTTCTTTCGATGACCATGAAACGGATGAATCAAGGAGTCACATACCTCTGTTTTGAGCTTTCATTTTCTGTTGCTTAGAATAAAAATAATATAATTAGTTTAGTTTTTCCTGTTTTCTGTTTTAGCGTCCTGGAGAAAAATACCTCGAAAATAAAAGTTCTCCGATGGTCTTGAAAATTTAGTACGATTTTTTTCTAGAATTTTTGACAATTACTGGGCCTGAGAGCTGGCCTGGGGGCCAGACCATTGGGCCACAAGTCATGCCACCGCCACCCCCTGGTGGCGGAGAGAAACCTTGTGGGGCCCACAGGGACCGCCTCCACTCATTCCAGCTCCCAGCCTCTTCTTCCACCTATAGAAAAAATTGTTTCGCAGCTCAAACCCGTGTTCTTGCTCATTTGGCTGTGATTTTCGATCTCCTTGCAGAAAGCACCATTCTTCGAACCGTTTTGGGGGAATTACTCCTTGGTAAGTGCCTCCTCCATTGGTCCAATTAGTTTTTGCTCTAGTGCTTTATCCTTCGCGAATTCTTGCTACCTTGGTGACCCTGTTCTTGAGCTAGAAATGTTGATTTTAGCTGGTGCCAAGTAGTTTTAGCGCGTGATACGGTCTCTAGACACTAGTAGGAGTAGTTGCTACAAGGTGTGGTGGGTCTTTATTCACTTTTCTCTTGAACTTCAAAAATTTCAGCATAAGGAAATTATGTTCAAGAGGAAGTTTCATGGTGGTTCCTCAAGTTAGAAGGGTCCTCGTCTCTCTTTTCGGGAGCCCGAACCTTTTCAACTAAGCGATGCACCGGTACAACCATGTGAATGGCCTTCCGATGAGTTCGTGATCGAAGTAGGTTTCAAGGATGAGATTGATACACTTGTCCGCAATGCCGGGTTAGAAGAATTCCTCTCAGATAAATGTGAACAGTATGCTATGCTCACTGCCTCTTTCATGCGTAGATTTAAATTTTTAGCTGGCCGTGACTCATCCATACTGTTTGATCTGTACGATAAATCCTATACCGTGGATCTGGAGGATTTCGATAGGATTTGCAAGATACCCGATTGGGGTAGTGTTAATGATCCTCCTAAGTCTTCGGTCAGAGAGTTTGTCTCCAGTATACCTATGGGAGAAACCAGAGATATTACGCAAGCCACCATAGGAAGCATCCATTTCCCTGCCTTGCACTACCTTGCACTCTTCAAAGGTAGGTGCATTAACGGCAAGGGTGCACATTGTCACCTATGTGCTTCCGACCTTAGTATCCTTGAGAGCGCAGTAACAGGTGACGGGAGCTTCAATATGGGAGCTATAATAGCAAGGAGGTTAAATAAAAATGCTAGTGAGGGGGATTTCTTTGGTGGAGTTTATGCTACACGGTTGGCAAATTTTCTTGGAGTATCCATCCGTCCACAAGACCCTCCTCTCCGTACAGCCTACGTTGATCGTGTCGCTCTAACACGCTACCAGTTCTGTGAGAGAGATCATGGATCCCTCCTATACCGCTTGATATTTAACCGGTAGCGTGTTTTCCATATTACCCTTCCTGCTCCTGCTTTCTTTGACTTTCAGGTTAAACGAAGATACTACATAACCATAGGAGAGGCAGAGGAGTATGAGAGGGAGGCGACGATTGCTCGACTTCGTGAGGCAGCTACTCAGGCAGTGGCTGCAGCACTCCCGTATAACACCCATTACGACTTTGGGTTTCGCCAGGATCATCCATGGGAGTAGACCAAGCTAGGCCAAAAGCCTAAGCTTGGGGGAGTACGTGTTCTCACCGACTTTACATTCATGCTTGTGCTTTCACTTTGTTAGCCGGTGTTTACACTTTGCCACTGTATTATCCATGCTAGTTTATTTTCTCTTTCTTGTTTTCTTGTTTTGAGTCCTTTTGAGAAAACCCAAAAATATTTTTCTTTCTTCTTTTGCTTGTTGGGAGCTTTCCCGTGTAAATAGTTTTCTTTTTCTTTGTGTCAAGGTAGAAGATATTGGTTACAATGTTTAGTGGTTCTTACATGCTTACCTGTTTAGCTTTCAAAGAGCCATATTATTTTGTCTTCTCCTTTGTGTTTGCCTGCAGATTAAGCTTAGTCCAATGCGCTTATTATCGTTTTCATCGTTCGATCATGCAAATGAAAGGCAACAATGATGATATATGATGAAGTGACTGAGACTGAAAAGCTGGTATGAACTCTATCTATTTTGTTTTTGTAAATATGAGTAGCTTGTCGACCCAGATTTAGCTTTGTTGTGAGAGAACCATATTTGCAATGACAACTTAGGGATCATAGTTTCTGATGCCATGCTTATTTAGCTGAGAGCTTATAATGGTTTGTCTTGAATGCCAACATAGATTTTGAGATGACTATGATGTAGTATGATAGGATGGTATTCTCCTTTGAATGTTTCAAGTGGCTTGACATGGCACATGTTCATGCATGTAGTTGAAACAAAATCAACATAGCCTCTATGATGTTCGTGTTCATGGTGATTTATATCCTGTTCATGCTTGCATTCAATCCTAGTCAAACTCATTGCATCTTGATGACTGTTGTCGCTCTCTAGTCGGTCGCTTCCCAGTCTTTTGTTAGCCTTCACTTGTACTAAGAGGAATACTGCTTGTGCATCCACTTCCATAAACCCAAAAGTTTTCCCATGAGAGTCCACCATACCTACCTATTTGCGGTATCTACCTGCCGTTCCAAGTAAATTTGCATGTGCCATTCTCTAAACCTTCAAGAAATAATCTGTTTTGCATGCCCGAACCGCTCATGTGGTGACAGAGGGCTATTGGTATCTTCCATGCTAGGAGTGTTATCCTCGACATGTGTGTATTCACAGTCATTCACGAGAAAGGGGCGGTAATTGGAATGCCCAGTTCCACGCTTAAATCGAAAACATAACTATAAAACAAGACATCCACGGATTGATGTTAGTATGGACGGTACCCGAGGATTCGGCTAGCCATGGAGTGTGATTGATTGGTGGTGGGGGACTTAAAACTTTACTTTTCTGTTTGGGAACCACCTATAGCATGAGTAGCATGGAAGATATTGAGAACTCTTGGTCATTGCATTGACAATGAAATCATGAAACCCAAAATTATTATCTCTGTTTTCAAAGCTTGAGCTCTGGCACCTCTCCAAATCAATGCTTCCCTCTGTGAAGCGCATGTCTATTTATTTTCTTATTGAGTCATCCTCCTCTTGAAAAAGCACCAATTAGAGACCACCTCTGTCATTTTTATGCTTTGCTTTTAACTGTGTTCAGTATGACTGTGACTGGATCTTGTTTGCCACGAGTTACAATGTTTAGTCAGCCCTTGGTCTTTGAAGGTGCTCTGCATTTATGTTTTGTGGTCTCAAAAAGAGCTAGCTTGATACCATCTATTCGTGCTGCTTCATGATTGTTTTGATTGAAGTGTTGATGTTTGAAACTTATTATTATTTGCTCGCTAGTTGATTATGCCATTGGTATGAGTTTACCGTGAGACCTAGATGTCATTTGCCTATGTGGTTAGCTTGTGATCTTGCTGAAATTCTGGATATGAGTTAGACATAGTTGCAACAACAAGACATAGTTGCACCAATTAGAGAGCACCTCTGTCATTTTTATGCTTTGCTTTTTATTGATTTTGAGTATGACTATGACTGGATCTTCGTTGCTATGAATTACAATGTTTAGTCAGCCCTTGATCTTTGAAAGTGCTCTGCATTTATGTTTTGCGTTCTTAGAAAGAGCTAGCGAGATACCACCTATTCATATTTCTTCATGCTTGTTTTGATTGAAGTGTTGCTATTTGAAACTCATTATTATTTGCTCGTTAGCTGATTATGCCATTGATATTAGTTGACCGTGAGACCTTTGTGTCATTTGCTTATGTGGTTAACTTGTGATCTTGCTGAAATTCTGGTTATGAGTTAGACATAGTTGCAACAACAAGATCAAACAGAGTTTGTCAGAGTTTTTCTTTCTCTCTCAGTTTATCAACTGAGTTGCTTGAGGAGAAGAAAGGTTTTAAGCTTGGGGGCGTTGATACGTCTCCATCGTATCTACTTTTCCAAACTCTTTTGCCCTTGTTTTGGACTCTAATTTGCATGATTTGAATGGAACTAACCTGGACTGACACTGTTTTCAGCAGAATTGCCTTGGTGTTATTTTTGTGCAGAAATCAAAGTTCTCCAAACGTCCTAAAAATTTAAGGGGAGCAGTTTTGGAAAATAAAAAAAATATCTGCGCCAAGTTCCACCTCAGGGGTGGGCCAGTGGGCCATAAGCCCTGGCTCCGCCACCACCCCCTGGTGGCGGTGGGCAGGCTTGTGGGTCCCACACGGCTCTGCCGCCCCCAATCTCAGGTCTATAAGATCCCTTTCGTCCCAGAAAAAATGAAAAGAGAAGTTTTCGTCGCGTTTTCGATACGGAGGTGCCGCCACCACCTGTTCCTCATCTGGAGGGCAGATCTGGAGTCCGTCTTGGGCTCCGGAGAGGGGAAATCATCGCCATCGTCATCATCAACCTTCTTCCCTCTCCAATTCCATGAAGCACTTCGTCGTTCATGAGTAATCTATTCGTAGGCTCGTTGGGCGGTGATGAGTAGGATGAGATCTATCATGTAATCGAGTTAGTTTTGATGGGGATTGATCCCTAGTATCCACTATGTTCTGAGATTGATGTTGCTACTACTTTGCCATGCTTGATGCTTGTCACTAGGGCCCAAGTGCCATGATTTCAGATCTGAAATTATTACGTTGTCACCAATATATGTGTGTTTTAGATCCGATCTTGCAAGTTTTAGTTACCTACTATGTGTTATGATCCGGCAACCCCAGAGTGACAATAACCGGAACCACTCCCGGTGATGACCATAGTTTGAGGAGTTCAAGTGTTCACCAAGTGCTAATGCGTTGGTCGGTTCCTTATTAAAGGAGAACCTTAATATCCCGTAGTTTGCTTTTGGACCCCGTTGCCACAGGAGGAACGGACAATAAATGGCATGCAAGTTCTTTTCTCTAAGCACGTATGACGAAACACGGAATGCATGCCTACATCACATTGACGAACGGGAGCTAGCCAACTATATCTCCGTGTTATAACTATTGCATGATGAATATCATCCAAACAAATCACCAACCCATTGCCTACGAGTTTGACCTACTGCCGCTGTTACTTGTTTTGCTCTGCTACTGTTGCTACTACTGTCGCTTGCTACTGTTGCTACTTGCTACTACTATCACTACTGCTATTCCTTGCCGCTGCTATTGCTCGTTACACTGCTACTACCTGCTACAATCTTGATCGTTGGTCGTTGATGGGAACTTACAATTTCCGTCAACGAGGCAACTTGGCGCCATTGATACAATCGTTAGGAATAGTCTGCCGTCAACAGATCATTTCTGACAGCGTTGTTATCACACTACTTTGATGGTACTACTTTGCTTGCAGATACTAATCTTTCAGGTTTGGTTGAATCTGACAAATTCAGCTGCTAATACTCGAGAGTATTCTCTTACCTCCTGCCTGGCGTACCAACAAATTTGGGTCGAATACTCTACCCTTGAAAACTGCTGCGAACCCACGCGCTGGTGGGCCATCAATAACATTCTTCTAGTTTCGTTGCCGGGGAGTGCTAGCAGCATTCTTATGGTGCCTTTGCAGGGGAAGGTTTGTTGTCATCAGCATTCGTCTAGCCATCGCCATAGATTGCAATAACCCAGCAACAGAATAGATCAACCCCGGTAAGCCCGTTATTGGTCAGTGATCGTAACTCGGAGAAGACTGGGTTGAACTCTGATTCTTCTTGTTCTGTAAGCTTCTCGGCCAGCTTGAAGTCCATGGGCAGGCGATCTTCTCTATAACCCGGAAGTGGGTTCTCGCTGGGAGGAGAAGTGTCCCGACAGTAAAACCAAGACTCGGCCCAGCCTTTCAGATGGCTGGGCAAAAGGACAGATGGAAATCCACGTTCACGGCGTCTCTGGATGTTCACTCCTCCGAGATCATGATTAGGACCGTTGGAGAATTCGGTCTGGTGATTCAGATGAAAGAAGTACCAAAATAATGGAACGGTCGCCTCTCTTTGCACGTATACCTCGCAGAATACTTGAAACTGGCACAGGTTACTAATGGAGTTGGGTCCCAGGTCTTGAGGATGAACGTTGAGGAAATGTATAGTGTCTCTGAAGAACTTTGACCCGGGCGATTTGAAGCCTCGTTCCAGGTGGTTAGTAAAGACGACTATTTCCCCTTCGGTAGGGTTGGGGATTACCTTGCCTGGGGCGGTTCACCAACCGATGACTTCCTTACGATCGATGTGACCCGACTTGACAAACTTTTCAATAATAGCGTCATCAATCTTGGTGGGTAACCAATCGCATTTTGAGACGCCAACCATCACTACAAAAGGAGGAAAAAAGGCGGCTCAGTGAAAACCATGAAATATGGTGACTCGCCGGTTGGAGATCTACAATGTATGTGTCAAGACCTTATGACTCGCCCTTAGGTAACTAAAGGTATGGATATTAAGGCATTATAACTCGTAAGATGAGCAATTTATGGTAATACGAGGGTGTTATGATTCGCCCCTCGACCGACAAAAGGCGTAGCTATGGTGATAATCTAACTCACTATGCTGGAAGAAGGTAAGCGGCGACTCTCAAAGGATTTCTTCCTTAGGGGTATTCCCGGGAGAGGGACAAACATGTTTCTCAAAATGAGCAGTAAATTATGGATCTACGTGTGGATCGAATTACAACGATAATACTTGGAAAAATTGCAAAAGCTATGAACACGAGAATGTGGCAGTACTATCATCTGGATCTACGGAGCAAAGCCTCTAATGGCTAACAGATGCGATAAGACTACTGCATTTTTGTTATTACCGGGGATCTATCGCAAGGATCCAGAGTAAAGAAAGAGGTTCATTCTGTTCCGGAGCTAGCTTGCAAGAACAATGGAGAATTCGGTATAACCCTAATGGACAAAGATATTTACCTGAGAGAAGAGGATGGTGCCGAAAATGGAGGCGGAGAGCTTCGCTCCTTCGATTGGCCCGGAGATGCCCAAGATGGAGTGACTGGCGACGGAGCTTCGGGGGCCGATGAGGAGGCCGAGGCGCTGGCACGAGCAAGACGAAGGGCGCGCGGAAGACGGAGTTCGCGGGGAAGCCGAAGTGGGGGTAGGTGACGGTGCCCGCACTCCCCCTGTGGCTATTTAAAGGATCAAGCGCTGGTATCGAGGTGGCTGGAGCTGGAATCTAGGCGACAGGCACGGGAATAGAGGCGTCAAAACTAAAAATTTGCAATGATGGCGCCTAGATTTTTAGGTTAAGTAAATGGCGGTGCAAAAGATCTGTTGGGCGGTTATGGCGTTAAAATCCCAAAATTGAAGGGATAAGGTGATGCCATCGAAAATTGCATGGCGGCTCACACATTTCATGATGGATGGCGGCTTATCATCGGTCAAAAGATAGGAGTGATACAAGTCGCCCCAAAATGAGTGAAGGTTTATTGGTGTAAATAAATTCAAGACAATCTGGGGCCTAATGTTGGGGATATTGCCTTTGGTGTAACCCGCCCTAGCTGGGCCGGGTCACTAAGGGGCGACTCATTCATTGGTGATACAGGCCTTGGGCCAGGAGTCGGATGGCGGTTCAGAAGCTATGCACAGGATAAACAGCCAAGGAGGTTTCCTGTCTTGGAAAACACAGCGACTTAGAGATAGGGAAAGTTATAATTTGTAGCATAGCGATGACTCCTGTAAACACCAGGGCCTCGACCTGTATATAAAGGCGGGTACCTGGGAAAGATAGGGCACGTTAGAAATCATCGAGAGCTAGGTCAGGCGAGTCACGCCCTCCTTGTAATCGAAACCATCATCAATCTACACAAAGCAGGACGTAGGCTTTTACCTCCACATGAGGGGTCGAACCTGGGTAAATCTGAGTCTCGCTTTCACTCTCCCCCTTTAAGTCGCCACCAAGGTGCGATGGCTCCATCCTTAAGTCCTTTCGCGAGGACATCTGCCGTGACAAAACCACGACAGCGACCATGGCGGGGAAGAAAAACCCAAGGGAAGCGAGAAGGAGAGCAGAGATGGGGGCGAATGGACAGAGGGGCTGCAGCGGTCCAGCAGCTCGAGGATAAGGGAGACGGCGGCCTCCAGCGCGAAGCAAGAGGTGGCGGCCCGAGCACGCGTGCGTGCGTCACTTCGCCTCTGCCAGTAGGCACAGGTCGAATATGACCACGGCACCGGTGGGGGGCTGGGCCGGCTTTCGGCCAGGTAGGCGCAGGTTAATTATTATTTTTTCATTTATTCTTTGTTTCTATTTATTTTAATTTGTTTTGATTTGATTCAAAACCACATCATTTTCAAAACTCCTGGAAAATTATATGTGGATTATATAGACTCAACTGGTGCCACATAATAAATTTCTGGATTAATGAACAAATATTATATATATAGTAGATATAAAATCCATTGCAAATAATTGTTGGTTTAACTTAAATGCCCAAGATAAATATTTGTGTGACTTCAAAAATATTGGTTTAGGTTTTTCCTCTTGCCAATATTTTCATAGAATAACAGGAACATTTTTTTGGCTTCTTTGAAGCAATTTTTGTGTGGCTTATTTGAAAAAAAAATCTTTCACAAGCTTGATCATTACTCAATTCAAATTCGAATTAAAAATAAAAATGCATGCATGATATGCAATGACAAGGAAAGTAAACTTGGGTTGTGACATTCATCTTATGCTTCCAACTAGCAAAGTTTGTTTCATCAAAATATGGACCTCTATGGTGGTAATTTCCCTCACTAGACGCCATACTCTCCTATGTTGTGAAACCAATTAAATGGAGACCAAAGCTCTAATACCAATTCTATGATCCAAAGTATGTCTAGAGGGGGGTGACTAGTCTACTTGACCAAGTAAAAACTTAGCCTTTTCCCAATTTTAGTTGTGGTCTAGTTTTAACAGTTGTAAAAAGTCAAGCACAACCTACACATGCATATCTAATAGTATTGCAGCGGAAAGTAAAGACATGCAAATGTAAGTAGAGGGACGAAATAGGAAGATCAAACTCAAAGGTTGACATGGTGATTTTTGGCATGGTTCCAATAGGTGGTGCTATCGTATGTCCACATCACTGGAGATTTCGACCCACGGAGGGTAACGGTTGTGAGAGTCCACGAACGGCTCGACCCACAAGGGGTCCACGAAGAAGCGACCTTGTATATTCCACAATTGCTTACGTCCATACAGGACTAGCCTCACTCGTGGTAGATCTTCATGAAATAGGAAAGCTCCTTGCCCTTACAAACTTCTTGGTTCAACTCCACAACACGAAGTAGGAGGCTTCCAAGCAAAACCTAACCAATCTAGGAGGCACCACCATCCAAAAGGTAATAGATATGGTAGAACGATGAATTCCTTGCTCTTGTGCTTCCAAAGATAATCTCCTCAATAGTCAATCACTCACTCATAGATTTGGCATGGGTCGAAGAGATTGATTGGGTGGAAAGCAACTCGGGGAGGCTAGAGATCAAGTTTCAAATGTATGGATTGGAATATATTGATGTCAACACATGAGTAGGTGGCTCTCTCTCAAGAAAATGAATATGGCAGGTGTATGTGTGTTCTGAGTGCTTCCTCTCGAATGAGAGGTGGTGGAGGGGTATATATAGGCATCTCCAAAAATCCAACTGTTACAACATTATTGCCCAACTCGGTGACACACACATGAATCTGGATGGTACCTAGTAGCACTAAATGTGGCAACTTTTGAATTCTCGGTGTGAACGATATAGGGATCTTGGTGGTACCGATATGGTGACCTAGGCTAGTTTCCAAATCTTGGTGAGACCGATTTCAAAACTCGGAAACTCTGATTCTTGAAATCGACATACCACAAAGTTGGTCACAGATTTTTGATGGCACCAAAGTTAAAGTTGGTGGTACCGAGATTCTAGGGTTTGGCATAGGATCTATCTCTGGAAAAATCGGTAGGGACGAGTGGAAATGTTGGTGGCACCGATTTTGATGTTTCGGCTTTGGACAAAGAATTTTGTGGGAGAATGGCTCAGTATTTTTGGTGGCTATCTCTAAGCACTTGAGCAACCAATTCATCATACATACCTCACCCCCATGGTGGCCCGTACCTCGGTAGGGTATTACACCGCATGGTGGCCCGTACCTGGTTAGCTCGTGTGTACGTGTCATGTACGATGTGAATGAGTGCGCTCGTTGTGGTCTTGTCGTAGTTGATGTCGGCTCATAGTTCACCAAGGAATGCCCCCCACAGTTCGAACCCTAGTTCTTCCAGAAGTTTTTTGGACACAAATCCTAGACTCCGACAGGAAGCGGAATGTAAATGGCATGCATGTGCAAGAAATGGATACGGGAAGTGGTAGTTTCGTATTGGTTTCTCTCCGAGAGTTGGTGGAATGGGTGGGCCTATATATAGGAAACACCAAAAATCTGAGAGTTATACATTATGCACTACCCAGTGGGACTAGGTGAAACCACTTGGTGTGACAAATTAGTAAAGAAGGTTCGAACTTTAGGATTTTTTGTAAGACCGGATGAAACAACTCGGTGGGACCAATGGGTGATGACCTAATTATTTTCCACACTTCAGTGAGACCAATGTAATCAGTCGACAATTCCGAGGTGAAATCAGTAGATAATAGAAGGTTGGCAAGTTCTCTTCAGCGAGACCGAAGGGTCATCTTGGTGAGACCAAGTTGCTAGGTTTTAGGTAGTTGTTATTTCAAGTGTTTATCAGTGAGTCCTAGTACATGTATTTCGCCAGGACAGACATAAATGTACATAGATCAATTTGAGTGTGTGGTTGTGGTTGAGATATAAACCTCAACCCCTTTTAATAATATTGGCTTTCCTATCGACTCAACGTGAACTCAGATCACTTAACCAATAACGTAGAATCTTGAACTTTTCCAACAGATGTCACTTGTAACTTGGGAGGTTCACATATCCATCCATGTACTTGTCTAATGTATACTACACAAGCTTACTCTTGTAGACGTTGTTGGGCCTCCAAGTGCACAGCTTCGTATCACATGAACAAATTTCCCTCAAGTGGATGACCTAAGGTTTATCAATTTGTGGGAGGTGTAAGATGAAGATGGTATCTCTCAAACAATCCTGGAATCTAATACAAGAAATCTATTGTGTCCCCACACACCCAATACAATGGTAAATTGTATAGGTGCATTAGTTCAACAAAGAGATGGTGATACAAGTGCAATATGGATGGTAGAAATAGGTTTTTGTAATCTAAAAATATAAAAACCAGAAAGGTAGCAAGTAATAAAAGTGAGCACAGACGGTGTTGCAATGCTTAGAAACAAGGCCTAACGTTTATACTTTCACTAGTGTAATCTCTCAATAGTGTTGGAATAATTGAATCATATAACCATCCCTCAATGTGCAACAAATCATCACTCCAAAGTTCCTATCTAATGTAGAACATAAGATGAAATTGTTGTAGGTAGCAAAACCACCTCAAATTTATCCTTTTCGATTAGTCTATTGAGCCATCCCTATAAGTTTCACAAAAATCCCTAGAGTTCGTACTAGAATAACACCATTTGTACACATCAAGCAACTATAATGTCACCTAGATACTCCAATGTCACCACAAGTATCCATGAGTTTATTATTGGACATGCATCAAACATTTCAGATTCAACACAATCCATGCAAAGAACCTCAAAGAGTACCCAAGATTTATATCGGAGAAAGTAGGACAAGAACGTGTATCAACCCATATACATAGATCACCCCCAATGTCACCACGGGAATCTGCAAGTTGATTACCATAACATGTATCAAGTGAATAAATAGAACACCCATTTGTCACCAGGGTATCCACATGCAAGACATACATCAAGTGTTCTCAAATATAACCGAACATAACAAAACCTTTAAAGGGAAAGATTCAATTCATCACATCAAGATAGCAAGGGAAGAACATCATATGATTAAAGTATACTAACAAAGCCCATGATACATCAAGATCATACCATCTTAAGAACACGAGAGAGAGAGAGAGAGAAATCAAGCACATAGCTACTCATGCATACCCTTAGCCACGAGGGTGAACTACTCCCTCCTCTTCATGGAGAATGTAGAGATGATGAAGATGGCCTCCAGTGGTGACTCCTCCCTACAACAGGGTGCCGGAATAGGGCTTCACAAGAGATCGCTTCAAAATAGAGGCCCTCGGCGGAGGAGAAGTTCTAGGTTAAATTCGAGGCTTTCTCAATATAGATTATTTTTCAGTGTTGGAATAAAGTTAGGAGGTGCCACAGGGGGGCCACAAGGTATCTGGGTGCGACCACCCCCCATGGGCACGCTAAGATGCCTTGTGGGTCCCCTATAGGTCTTGTGGTACTCCCTCTAAGCTTCCTACGTCCCTTTCCTTCTAGAAAAATCATCAACAAGTTTTGGGAAAATCTGAAAACTTTATTTTTTTGCACAAAAACAACAGCATGGTAATTCTGCTGAAAACATCGTTAGTTTGAGTTAGTTCCATTAAACATATAAGAGTGCATCAAAACCATACAAAACTATTGTAAACATGTATAAAAATGGCATGAATACTTCATAAATTATTGATATGTTGGAGATGTATCATTGTCTATGTTGAACTCTTCCTGAAATATAGTCAAGGTAAACATTACTCCACCAAAATGTATGTTGACACAAATTACCAAAACCACCAAGGGACAAATGTGCTTTCACCAACGAGCCTGCGCCAGCAAAGGTCCCTTGAGCGTTGAGGTCGGTGCAAGTAGGCCGACGATAGGGCCTGCGGCGGCGAAGGTCCGCTGGGCATTGAGGCTAGCGCGAGGAGGCCGACGATGGGGCCTGCATCAGTGAAGATCTATCGAATACTAAGGCCGACACAAGGAAGCTCATGACGTGGCCAGCAGCGATGAAGTTCCATCGCATGTTGATGCATGCACGAGGAGGCCTACGATGGGTCTGCGACATCGAAGGTCCACTATGAGTTGAAGCCGGAATGAGGAGGCCGGTGATAGGGCCTATAGCAGTGAAAGCCCATGATACTTGTGACCTGTGTTGGGTTTTTCGTGAAGAGGAATGGGTTATCCCTCAGTTATGAAACCAAGTGATAATCCCCAAGAGCAAGGAATCAGGGTAGCACTTTGCAAAGATGGAAGTGGTAAGTATGGAGTGTCGAACCCACAAGGAGCTAATGGTAAGATTAATATTCTCTCAAGTCCTATGTGCACCGATATGACTATACATACACAAAACGATTGCTTCTATAAAGTATCAATAAATGTAATTGTGTTGTGGGTATAAGTGGATAGATATGCATCATATTGGAGAACTAAAATATGAAAATAGTCGTTGCACTAAATAGAGTTAGAATATATTACAAATAGCGAGCGTGGAATAATGATGTTATGGTGTGCGGAATCATCCTAGGCAATTGATAACAAGATTCGTAATCATTCGTTCCATTTTATATGAGGGGGAGACATGAGCTAGCATTATTTTCGAACTTCGATCATATGAACTTATAATTGGATCTCTAGCAAGCATCCACAACTACTAGAAATTGTTGAGTAACGTAGCCTAAATTCAAAAAAAATTCCTACGCATATTCAGATCTTCCTATGGAGAGACCAGTAACAAGAGAGGGGTGAGAGCATCTTCATACCTTTGAAGATCGCTAAGCGGAAGCGTTGCTAGAACGCGGTTGATGGAGTCATACTCGCGGCGATTCAGATCGCGGTGTGGTTCTGATCTATTGCCGAACCACGGCACCTCTGCGTTCAACACACGTGCAGCCCGGTGACGTCTCCTGCACCTTGATCCAGCAAGGAGGAGGGAGAGGTTGGGGAAGATCTCCGGCAGCACGACGACGTGGTGTCGATGGAGAGACGAGGTCTCCCGCCAGGGCTTCGCCAAGCACCGTGGGAGAGGAGGAAGAAGGGGGGCAGGGTTGCACCGAGGGAGATGGAAATTTGTGCACAAAATAGCCCCAAAACCCCCACTATATATAGGAGGAGGGGAGGGGGGGTTCCACCCTAGGTGGTGCGGCAGCCCCCCAGATGGGAGGTGCGGCGGCCAGGGCATGGGGGGGGAGGGGGGGTGGCGCACCCCTAGGTGGGCCTTAGGCCCACCAACGCCTAGGGTTCCCCCCCCCTCTCCACCTCCTGCGCCTTGGGCCTCCTTGTGGGAGGCGCACCAGCCCACTTTTGGCTGGTTGCCCTCCCTCTTTTGAACCATGCTACCTCTTGGGGCTGGTGGCCCCTCCCGGTGGACCCCCGGTACCATTTCCAGTGGTCCCGGTGGTCCCTATACATTACCGGTGACGCCCGAAACATTTCCGGTGTCCAAAACCATCCATCCTATATATCAATCTTTACCTCCGGACCATTCCACAGCTCCTAGTGACGTCCGGGATCTCATCCGGGACTCCGAACAACTTTCGGTAACCTCGTATAACAATTCCCTATAACCCTAGCGTCATCGAACCTTAAGTGTGTAGACCCTACGGGTTCGGGAGATAGGTAGACATGACCGAGACACCTCTCTGGCCAATAACCATCAGCAGGGTCTGGATACCCATGGTGGCTCCCACTTTCTCCACGATGATCTCATCGGATGAACCACGATGTCAAGGATTCAATCAATCCCGTATACAATTCCCTTTGTTTGTCGGTATAGAACTTGCCCGAGATTCGATCGTCGGTATACCTATACCTTGTTCAATCTCGTTACCGGTAAGTCTCTTTACTCATTCCATAGCACGTCATCGTGTGACTAACTCCTTAGTCACATTGAGCTCATGATGATGTTCTACCGAGTGGGCCTAGAGATACCTCTCCATCACGCGGAGTGACAAATCCCGATCTCGATTCGCACCAACTCAACAGACACTTTCGGAGGTACCCGTAGTGCACCTTTATAGTCACCCAGTTACGTTGTGACGTTTGATACACCCAAAGCACTCATACGGTATCCGGAAGTTGCATGATCTCACGATCGAAGGAAAATGAAGTTGACATTTATAAAAGCTTTAGCATACGAACAATACGATCTAGTGCTATGCTTAGGATTGGGTCTTGTCCATCACATCATTCTCCCAATGATGTGATCCCGTTATCAATGACATCTAATGCCCATGACCAGGAAACCATGATCATCTATCGACTAACGAGCTAGCCAACTAGAGGCTTGCTAGGGACACATTGTGATCTATTTATTCACACATGTATTACTGTTTCCTGTTAATATAATTATAGCATGAATAATAGACGATTATCATGAACAAGGAAATATGATAATAACCATTTTATTATTGCCTCTAGGGCATATTTCCAACAGTCTCCTACTTGCACTAGAGTCAATAATCTAGTTACATTGTGATGTATCGAACACCCATAGCATTATGGTGTTGATCATGTTTTGCTCGTGGAAGAGGTTTAGTCAACGGGTCTGCAACATTCACATCCGTATGTACTTTACAAATCTCTATTACTACACTCTGGACATGGTCCTGGATGGAGTTGTAGCGGTGTTTGATGTGCTTCGTCTTCCGGTGAAACCTGGGCTCCTTGGCTATGGCAATGGCCCAAGTGTTATCACAGAAGAGTGTCATTGGACTCGACGCACATGGAACCACTCCAAGGTCGGTGATGAGCTCCTTCATCCAAATTCCTTCATGAGCTGCTTCTGAAGCAGCTATGTACTCCGCTTCACATGTAGATGCTGCCACGACTTCTTGCTTGCTACTGCACCAGCTCACTGCCCCACCATTCAAAACATATATGTATCCGGTATGTGACTTAGAGTCATCCGGATCTATGTCGAAGGTAGAGTCGACGTAACCCTTTACGACGAGCTCTTCGTCACCTCCATAAACGAGAAACATTTCCTTAGTCCTCTTCAGGTACTTAAGGATATTCTTGACCACAGTCCAGTGTTCCATACCGGGATCACTTTGGTACCTCCCTACCAAACTTATGGCAAGGTTTATATCAGGTCCGGTAGACAGCATGGCATACATAAGAGAGCCTACGGCTGAGGCGTAGGGGACGGTACTCATCTTCTTTCTATCTGCTGCCGTGGTCGGCGACTAAGTCTTACTCAATCACATACCTTGCAAAACTGGCAAGAACCCTTTCTTTGAGTTTTCCATATTGAACTTCTTCAATATCTTGTCAAGGTATGTACTTTGCGAAAGACCTATGAGGCGTCTCGATTTATCTCTATAGATCTTGATGCCTAATATGTATGCAACTTATCCAAGGTCCTTCATAGAAAAACTCTTGTTCAAATAGGCCTTTATGCTCTCCAACATCTCTATATTATTCCCCATCAATAATATGTCATCCACATACAGTATGAGGAAAGCTACAGGGCGACCACTCATTTTCTTGTACAGACAGGCTTCTCCATAAACCTGTATGAACCCAAACGCTTTAATCACCTCATTAAAGCGAATGTTCCAACTCCGAGATGCTTGCACCAGCCCATAGATGGAGCGCTGGAGCTTGCGCACTTTGTTAGCACCCTTAGGGTCGACAAAACCTTCTGGTTGCATCATATACAACTCTTCCTTAAGATTCCCGTTAAGGAACGATGTTTTGACGTCCATTTGCCAAATTTCATAATCATAAAAGGCAGCTTTGCTATGGGAGAGAAAGTCTCTTCGTAGTCAATTCCTTGAATTTGTCGACAACCCTTTGCGACAAGCCGAGCTTTATAAACGGTTACATTACCGTTTGCATCAGTCATCTTCTTGAAGATCCATTTATTTTCTATGGCTCGCCGGTCATCGGGAAGTCCACCAAAGTCCATACTTTGTTCTCATACATGGATCCTATCTCGGATTTCATGGCTTCAAGCCATTAGTTGGAATCCGGGCCCGCCATTGCTTCTTCATAGTTCGAAGGTTCACCGTTGTCCAACAACACGATTTCCATCACAGGGTTGCCGTACCACTCTAGTGCAGAGCGTACCCTTGTGGACCTTCGCGGTTCAGTAGTAACTTGATCTGAAGCTTCATGATCATTATCATTAACTTCCTCTTCAGTTGGTGCAGGCGCCACAGGAACAATTTCCCACGCTGCGCTACTTTCCTGTTCGAGAGGGGGTGTAATTACCTCATCAAGTTCTACTTTCCTCCCACTTTCTTCTTTTGAGAGAAACTAAGATAGAAGTTATACCCAATAGTTTCCTTAGGGTATCCTATGAATACGCATTTCTCCGCTTTGGGTTTGAGCTTTTCTGGTTGAAGTTTCTTCACATAAGCATCGCAGCCCCAAACTTTAAGAAATGAGAACTTAGGTTTCCTACCAAACCATAGTTCATACGGTGTCGTCTCAACGGATTTAGACGGAGCCCTATTTAAAGTGAATGCTGCAGTTTCTAATGCGTATCCCCAAAATGATAGCGGTAAGTCGGTAAGAGACATCATAGATCATACCATATCTAATAAAGTGTGATTACGACGTTCAGACACTCCGTTGCGTTGCGGTGTGCCAGGCAGCGTCACTTGTGAAACGATTCCACACTTCCTTAGGTGTGTGCCAAACTCGTGACTCAAATATTCTCCTCCACGATTAGATCGTAGACACTTAATTTTTCTGTCACGTTGATTCTCGACCTCACTCTGAAATTCCTTGAACTTTTCAAACGTCTCAGATTTGTGCTTCATCAAGTAGATATACACATACCTACTCAAATCATCGGTGAGAGTGAGAACATAACGATAGCCACCGCGAGCTTCAACATTCATTGGACCACACACATCAGTATGTATTATTTCCAATAGGTCGGTCGCTCTCTCCATTATTCCTGAGAATGGAGTCTTAGTCATCTTGCCCATGAGGCACAGTTCGCATGTGTCAAATGATTCAAAGTCAAGAGACTCTAATAGTCCATCGGTATGGAGCTTCTTCATGCGCTTAACACCGATATGACCAAGGCGGAAGTGCCACAAGTATGTGGGACTATCATTATCAACCTTACATCTTTTGGTATTCACACTATGAATATGTGTAACATCATGATCGAGATTCGTCAAGAATAAACCATTCACAAGTGGAGCATGACCATAAAACATATCACTCATATAAATAGAACAACCATTATTCTCTGACTTAAATGCGTCTCGCATTAAGCAAGACCCTGATACAATATTCATGCTCAAAGCTGGTACTAAATAACAATTATTAAGGTTTAAAACTAATCCCAATGGTAGATGTAGAGGTAACGTGTCGACGACAATCACATCGACCTTGGAGCCATTCCCGACGCGCATCGTCACCTCGTCCTTGGCCAGTCTCCGCTTATTCTGCACTTCCTGCTTTGAGTTGCAAATGTGAGCAACAGCACCAGTATCAAATACCCAGGAACTACTACGAGCACTCGTAAGGTACACATCAATAACATGTATATCACATATACCTTTAATGTTGCCGGCCTTCTTGTCCGCTAAGTATTTGGGGCAGTTCCGCTTCCAGTGACCTTTTCCCTTGCGATAGAAGCACTCAGGAGGTGTTTGGTTCGAGAAATGGTAACGTAAACGTTAAGGTAATCAGATTATAGGATTTTAGGAGTTGTAATCAGTTTTTTCTAATTTGTTTGGTTCGTCCAGGTAAAGGAATTGGTTTCCATTGCTTCGCTCTTGTTTCACCAATGCACGAGGAATCTCTCTCCCATATTCCCAGACTTGTCCATGTCGCTTGCCGGCCAGCCTCCTCCCGTCAGCGACCTGCTCGCCCACATCCGCCATACGCATGCGCGCCGCCGGCCACACTCCTCCCGTCAGCGACCTGCTTGGCCCCAGTCGCCCTGCGCATGCGCGCTGCCGGTGGCCGCTGAGGGTGCGCACTTGCCGGAAGCTCCTATCTCGTGCGCCGCTGGCCGTTGCTAGATCTGGCAAGCTGGACGACATTCCCCGATCTCAAGCACCGTCGGTCCGCTCTTCTAGTCCTCGAGAAAAGAATCAAAAGAAAATTGTACGAGAGATGGAACGGTTAACGATCACATGTGAGTGGAATCAGATTTGTATACTGATGTAATCTGATTCCATGGAATATGATTACGGCGAAGCTGAACCAAACAGAAACTATCGTATTCAGATCCCTCCGTTATCAGGTTACGTTACGGAACACCGAACCAAACACCTCCTTAGTCTCAGGCTTGGGTCCATTCTTTTTCTTCTTCCCGGCATCTGGCTTACTGGGCGCGGCAACGGCTTTGCCGTCTTTCTTGAAGTTCTTCTTACCCTTGCCCTTCTTGAAACTAGTGGTCTTGTTGACCATCAACACTTGATGCTCTTTCTTGATTTCTACTTTTGCAGAGTTGAGCATCGAGTACAACTCGGGAATGGTCTTCTCCATCCCTTGCATGTTGTAGTTCAGCACAAAACCTTTGTAGCTTGGTGGGAGAGACTGGAGGATTCTGCCAATTATAGCATCATCCGGAAGTTCGACTCCAAGTGAAGTCAGACGACCGTGTAACCCAGACATTTTGAGTATGTGCTCACTGACAGAACTGTTCTCCTTCATCTTACAGCTAAAGAACTTATCGGAGACTTCATATCTCTCGACACGGCATGAGCTTGAAAAACTAGTTTCAGCTCTTGGAACATCTCATATGCACCGTGTTGCTCCAAACGCCTTTGGAGCCCCGTTTCCAAACTGTATAACATGCCACACCTAACCAGAGAGTAGTCATCACTCCGCATTTGCCAGATGTTCACAATGTCCTGGGCTGCTCTGGGAGCAGGAGGGTCACCTAGCGGCGCATCAAGGACATAATCCTTTTTAGCTTCTTCAAGGATGAGCTTCAAGTTGCGAACCCAGTCCGCATAGTTGCTACCATCATCTTTCAGCTTGTTTTTCTCTAGGAATGCGTTGAAATTGAGGTTGACGTTGGCCATCTATAATATTTATAAAGACAACTTTTAGACTAAGTTCATGACAATTAAGTTCATTTAATCAAATTAAGTATGAACTCCCACTTAAATCGACATCCCTCCAGTCATCTAAGTGCAACATGATCCATGTTGACTAACCCGTGTCCGATCATCACGTGAGACGGACTAGTCATCACGGTGAGAAACTTCATGCTGATCGTATTCAACCATACGACTCATGTTCGACCTTTCGGTCTCTTGTATTCGAGGTCATGTATGTACATGCTAAGCTCGTCGAGTCAACCTAGGTGTTTCCCGTGTGTAAATCTGGCTTACACCCGTTGTATGCGAACGTTAGAATCTTTCACACCCGATCATCACGCGGCGCTTCGAGACAATGATCCTTCGCAATGGTGCACACTTAGGGGAATACGTTCTCGAAATTTTAAGAGGGGTCATCTTATTATGCTACCGTAGCTCTAAGCAATAAGATGAAAAACATGATAAACATCACAATGCAATCATATAGTGACATGATATGGCCATTATCATCTTTGCTCTTTCGATCTCCATCTTCAGGCATCGCATGATCATCATCGTCACCGGCGTGACACCATGATCTCCATCATCATGATCTCCATCATCGTGTCTCCGTGAAGTCGTCACACCAACTACTACTACCACTACTACTATAGTTAACCGTTAGCAATGAAGTAAAAGTAGTAAGCACATGGCGTTGCATCTCATACAATAAATTAAGACAACTCCTATGGCTCCTGCCAGTTGTCATACTCATCGACATGCAAGTCGTGAAACCTACTACAATAACATGATCATCTCATACATCATACATGCAACATCACAACTTTGGCCATATCACATCACATGTCAAACCCTGCAAAAACAAGTTAGACGTCCTCTAATTGTTATTGCAAGTTTTACGTGGCTGATTTGGGTTTTTAGCAAGAACGCTTTATTACCTATGTTACAGCCACAACGATGATATGCCAAAGCTATTTACCCTTCATAAGCACCCTTTTCATCAAATCCAATTCGACTAGAGTGGGAGAGACAGACACCCGCTAGCCACCTTTATGCACGGTGTGCATGTCTCTCGGTGGAACCAGACTCACGTAAGCGTACGTGTAATGTCGGTCCGGGCCGCTTCATCCCACAATACCGCCGGAAAAGAATAAGATTAGTAGCGGCAAGCAATTGACAAATCATCGCCGACAACCTTTTGTGTTCTACTCGTGCATAGAATCTACGCATAGAAAACCTGGCTCGGATGCCACTGTTGGATAACGTAGCATAAATTCAAAAAAAATCCTACGCATATTCAGATCTTCCTGTGGAGAGACCAGCAACGAGCGTGACAACATCTTCATACCTTTGAAGATCGCTAAGCGGAAGCGTTGCTAGAACGCGGTTGATGGAGTCGTACTCGTGGCGATTCAGATCGCGGTGTGATTCCGATCTAGTGCCGAACCACGGCAGCTCCGCGTTCAACACACGTGCAGCCCGGTGACGTCTCCCGCACCTTGATCCAGCAAGAAGGAGGGAGAGCTTGGGGAAGATCTCCGGAAGCACGACGGCGTGGTGTCGATGGAGAGACGAGGTCTCCCGGCAGGGCTTCGCCAAGCACCGTGGGAGAGGAGGAAGAAGGGGGGCAGGGCTGCACCGAGGGAGATGGAAAACTGTGTGCAAAACAGCCCCAAAACCCCCCACAATATATAGGAGGAGGGGAGGGAGGTGCCACCCCTAGGGTTCCCACCCCAGGTGGTGCGGCAGCCCCCCTAGATGGGAGGTGCGGCGGCCAAGGCAGGGGGAGGGGGTGGCGCACCCCTAGGTTGGCCTTAGGACCACCAGCGCCTAGGGTTTCCCCCCTCTCCACCTCCTGCCCCTTGGGCCTCCTTGTGGGAGGCGCACCAGCCCACTTTGGGCTGGTTTCCCTCCCTGTTTTGGCCCATGCTACCTCTTGGGGCTGGTGGCCCCTCCCGGTGGACCCCGGGGACCATTTCCGGTGGTCCCGGTACATTACTGGTGACGCCCGAAACATTTCCGGTGTCCAAAACCATCCATCCTATATATCAATCTTTACCTACGGACCATTACGGAGCTCCTTGTGACGTGCGGTATCTCATCCGGGACTCCGAAAAACTTTCGGTAACCTCGTATAACAATTCCCTATAACCCTAGCGTCATCAAACCTTAAATGTATAGACCCTACGGGTTCGGGAGACAGGCAGACATGACCGAGACACCTCTCCGGCATATAACCATCAGTGGGGTCTGGATACCCATGGTGGCTCCCACTTGCTCCACGATGATATCATCGGATGAACCACGATGTCAAGGATTCAATCAATCCCGTATACAATTCCCTTTCTCTGTCGGTATAGAACTTGCCCGAGATTCGATCGTCGGTATACCTATACCTTGTTCAATCTCGTTACCGGTAAGTCTCTTTACTCGTTCCGTAGCATGTCATCGTGTGACTAACTCCTTAGTCATATTGAGCTCATGATGATGTTCTACTGAGTGGGCCCAGAGATACCTCTCCGTCACGCGGAGTGACAAATCCCGATCTCGATTCGCACCAACTCAACAGACACTTTCGGAGGTACCTGTAGTGCACCTTTATAGTCACCCAGTTACGTTGGGATGTTTGATACACCCAAAGCACTCCTACGGTATCCGGAAGTTGCACAATCTCACGGTCGAAGGAAAAGACACTTGACATTTAGAAAAGCTTTAGCATACGAACAATACGATCTCGTGCTATGCTTAGGGTTGGGTCTTGTCCATCACATCATTCTCCCAATGATGTGATCCCGTTATCAATGACATCTAATGCCCATGACCAGGAAATCATGATCATCTATTGACTAACGAGCTAGCCAGCTAGAGGCTTGTTAGGGACACATTGTGATTTATTTATTCAGACATGTAGTATTGTTTCCTATTAATACAATTAACGCATGAACAATAGACGATTATCATGAACAAGGAAATATGATAATAACCATTTTATTATTGCCTCTAGGGCATATTTCCAACAGAAATCATTAAGGCAAACCATAGCATTAAACATCAAGTCCCCTTTACTCCCATATGTAAACAATCCCCTTACTCGAGTGTAAGCTTCTGTCACTCTAGCCACCAACTATAAGCTAATCATGAACATATTGCAACACCCTCCAGCGTGAATCGTTCATGTGTGCACCTCACGGAAGGCACCTTAGGACAACAGAAAAAAACATACACTCAAACCAATCAACTCAAAGGAGAACATATATCTGCTCAAGCATCATAGGAGGGAAACACATCATTGATTAATAATATGTGTCATGAAACACCATGTGCACTTAGGGGATTACAACAGGGTGAGGGAGAGTGGATCGCTGAAAAGAGATGAGGAAGGTGATGAAGACGGTGATGTTGATGAAGACAATCACCACGACGATGGCACCGTTGGAAGAGAGGGGGAGAGAGTATCCCCCCTTAGCTTCCTCCTCCATGGCATCTCCCCGTCTAGGGAGAGGTTCTCCCTCTGGTCCTTGGTCGCCATGTCTCTCGGAGGGGCGAGAGGCCCTCCGAGATTGGATCTCTCTCTGTTTCTGTCCTGTTTTAGCTGTTGTTTTTTGCCCTTCATCATTAGTCCGGTCAGGATGAAATTTTGAGGGGATTTTTATCAGGAAAATATCTTTCTTGCAACTAAAGAAATGCCCTAACTGACTTAAGGGATGGCCACAAGCCATCAAGCCGCGGCCATGATACGTCTCCATCGTATCTACTTTTCCAAATTCTTTTGCCCTTCTTTTGGACTCTAATTTGCATGATTTCAATGGAACTAACCCGGACTGACGTTGTTTTCAGCAGAATTTCCATGGTGTTGTTTTTGTACAGAAATGAAAGTTCTCGGAACGTCCTGAAAATTTACGGAGGATATTTCTGGAAAATATGAAAAATACCTGCGCAAAGATCCACCGGAGGGGACGGGCCAGTGGGCCACAAGCCCTGTAGCCATGGCCTCCCCCCTGGCCACGGATACCAGGCTTGTGGGGCTCACATGGCTCTGCCGCCCCCAATTCCAGCGCTATTTATTCTCTTTCATCCCAGAAAAAATCAGGAGAGAAGAGTTCATCGCGTTTCACGATCCAGAGGTGCCGCCACATCCCGTTCTTGCCATGGAGGGTAGATCTGGAGTCCGTTTTGGGCTCCGGATCAAGGAGATTGTCGGCATCGTCATCATCAACCTTCTTCCCTCTCCAATTCCATGAAGCTCTTCATCGTTCGTGAGTAATCTATTCGTAAGCTCGCTGGGCGGTGATGAGTAGGATCAGATCTATCATGTCATCGAGTTAGTTATGACGGGGATTGATCCCTAGTATCCACTATGTTCTAAGATTGCTGGTGTTACTACTTTCCCATGCTTAATGCTTGTCACAAGGGCCCGAGTGGCATGAATTCAGATCTGAAATTATTATGTTGTCACCAATATATGTGTGTTTTAGATCCGACCTTGCAAGTTGTAGTTACCTACTATGTGTTATGATCCGGCAACCCCGGAGTGACAATAACCGGAACCACTCCCGGTGATGACCATAGTTTGAGGAGTTCATGTGTTCACCAAGTGCAAATGCGTTGGTCTGGTTCTTTATTAAAAGGAGAACCTTAATATCCCATAGTATCCATTTGGACCCCGCTGCCATGGGAGGGATGGACAATAGATGTCATGCAAGTTCTTTTCCCTATGCACGTATGACTACACACGGAATGCATGCCTACATCACATTGACGAACGGGAGCTAAACACATATCTCTCCGTGTTATAACTGTTGCATGATGAATGTCATCCAACAAATCACCGATCCATTGCCTATGAGTTTGTCCCACTGCCATTGTTACTTGCTTTGCTCTCCTGCTGTTATTACTGTTGCTGCCACTGTTACTTGCCGTTGCTGTTACTTGCTATTATTTCTACTTGCTACTGCTGTCACTACTGTTGTTCCTTGCCACTGTTGTCACTCGTTACACTGCTACTACCTTCTACAATACTTGATTCACCTTCAGTTATGACTAAGTTTGGGACACCACCTCCTGCTAGAAATATTGATATGTCGCCTGTGCTAGATGATGCTAGAGATGCTACTATGCTTAATGATACTATGCCTGATACTGCTAGAGATACTATGCCTGATACTGCTAGAGATGCTACGCCTGATACTGCTATCCATGATGCTATGCTTGATACTGCTTTGCCTGATGATGCTAGCGATACTATTTTGCCTAATGATGCTATGCTTGATACTGCTAGAGATACTACTTTGTCTGATATGCCACTAGGGGTATTCCTTGATGCTCATATTGCTAGAGTTACTGCCAATGCTCGTGATGCTTCTGAAACCGTCGATACTATTGAGATAGAACCTCCTTTTGCTCCTCCTAGATCTAGCTCTCCTAGATATGAATTGCCTGATATACCTGAGGTTTAAGTTATGGAGGGAGAGATAGCTGAGGATTTTCTTGCGTGTAAGGATGCATATGACGCTGAGAAATTACTTCTCAAGTGGAAGGAAAAATCTCTGAAAGCTAGGATGAAATACGACCCGAAGTTTGCCACTTCACCTATCTTCAGCACCGATGAGGATTATGAATTATCTGTCGACCCTGAGATAATCTCTCTAGTCGAATCTGATCCTTTCCACGGTTATGAGTCTGAGACGGTCATAGCCCATCTTACCAAACTACACGATATAGCCACCCTTTTCACTAGTGAGGAGAAGTTCCGCAACTACTATATCCTTAAGTTGTTTCCTTTCTCTCTAAAGGATGACGCTAAACCCTGGTTCACTTCTCTTGCTCCCGAATGTGTGAGTAGTCCCCAGGATATGGTCTATTACTTCTGTGAGAAATATTTCCCTGCCCATAAGAAGCAAGCTGCCTTGCAGGAAATATACAACTTTGCTCAACTCAAAGAAGAGAGTCTCCCACAAGCTTGGGGAGGCTCATCCAGCTACAGAATGATTTGCCTGATCACCCTCTTAAGAAGAACGAGATACTTGATATCTTCTATAACGGACTTATCGATGCTTCTAGAGACCACCTAGATAGTTGTGTCGGTTGTGTTTTTAGGGAACGAACTATAGAACAAGCTGAGATCCTACTGAATAACATCTTGATCAACGATAATGCTTGGACTATCCCCGAACCACCTCCTAAGCCAACTCCTAAGAAAAGAGGTATTCTATTCCTCAGTCCCGAAGATATGCAAGAAGCCAAGAAATCTATGCAAGAGAAAGGCATTAGATGTGAAGAAGTCAAAAATCTACCGCCCATCAAATAGATCCATGGTCTCGATAACCCGATACAAGTAGTAGAGGTGAATTCTGTGCGTAGATTCAATGAGAGTGATATTCCTTTTTACAAACCTGCTAGCCTATGCTTTGATGAATTTGACAACTTTGTTGCCAAACAACAGAGTTTCAATGATTATGTTGGCAGACAATTGGAACAAAGTACTCGTATGCTTAGTCATTTAAGTGCTTGTGTAGACAGAAATGTCAATGATCTGAAGCTTCTGAGTAAACATGCCTCTATGATTACTACTCAGGTAGAACAAGTACTTAAAGCTCAGAATGACTTGCTCAAAGAATTAAATGACAACTCTGTCAGAGTCATTACTAGAGGAGGCAAAATGACTCAGGAACCTTTGTATCATGAAGGCCATCCTAAGAGAGTTGATCAAGATTCTCAAGGAATTAATGCTGATACACCAAGTCATCCTAAGAAGAAGAAGAAGGATGATAGAAACCTACACGTGAGTTCACCAAATACTGTCACACCTGAAGAACCAAATGATATTTCTGCATCTGACGCAGAAACACAATCTGGTGATGAACATGAACCTGGTGACAATATGGACAGCGATGTTCATAATAATGCTCAACCTAGGAATGATAAGGATGTGGAGATTGAACCTACAATTAATCCTGATAACTCACAACCTAAGAGATACGATAAGAATGACTTCACTGCTAGGAAGCATGGTAAAGAAAGGGAGCCATGGGTTCAGAGACCCATGCCCTTTCCTCCTAAGCCATCCAAGAAAAAGGATGATGAGGATTTTGAGCGCTTTATTGAAATGTTGAGACCCGTCTTTCTGCAGATGCGGTTAACTGATATGCTCAAAATGTCTCCATATGCCAAGTACATGAAAGATATCGTGGCTAATAAACGGAAGATAACAGATCTTGAGATCTCCACCATGCTTGCCAATTACACTTTCAAAGGTGGAACTCCTAAGAAACTTGGTGATCCCACACTGCCCACTATACCTTGCTCCATTAAAGGAAACTACGTAAGAACTGCCTTATGTGACCTTGGAGCCGATGTTAGTGTTATGCCTCTCTCTCTTTATCGTATACTTGAACTGGATAAGTTGACACCCACTGAAATTTCTGTGCAAATGGCCAACAAATCAAGTGCTTTCCCTGTCGGCATTTGCGAGGATGTGCCTGTTGTGGTTGCTAACGTTACTATCTTAACGGACTTTGTTATCCTGGATATTCCTGAGGATGATGCCATGGCGATCATTCTTGGAAGACCATTCTTAAACACCACAAGGGCGGTTATAGATTGCAGCAAAGGCAATGTCACCGTCCATGTCAACGGTAATGAGCATACAGTGAACTTTCCGAAGAAATGATATCAATTACATTGCATCTATGTTATCGAAAAAAACTTCATCAATTCTTATTGGGAGCTTTGAATGACCTATTCCTCGTGTTAAGATGAAGTATGATTTGCTTGTTGGGGAGATTCATGGCCCATTGAGGTGACTTAGTGGCTATTCAACAATTCTTCGTTTCCTTTTTGTGATTCGAAAAAGTTTTGTCATGACGATTTGATCAACCCCATTTACGAATTTCTTTCGATGACCATGAAATGGATGAATCAAGGAGTCACATACCTCTATTTTAAGCTTTCACTTTCTGTTGCTTAGAAGGAAAATGATAGATTTAGTTTAGTTTTTCCTGTTTTCTATTTTAGTGTACCGGAGAAAAGTACCCCAAAAATAAAAGTTCGCCGATGGTCCTGAAAATCAAATATGATTTTTCCTGGATTTTTTGAAAAATAATGGGACTGAGAGCTGGCCTGGGGGCCACACCAGTGGGCCACAAGCCCTGTAGCCGTGGCCTCACCCCCTGGCCTTGGCTACCAAGCTTGTGGGGCCCACGGGGACCCCCTCCACTCATTCCAGCTCCCATCCTTTTCTTCTACCTCCAGAAAAAATCGTTTCGCAGCTCAAACCCGTGTTCTTGCTCATTTGGCTGTGATTTTTGATCTCCTTGCTCAAAGCACCATTCTCCGAACTGTTTTGGGGAAATTACTCCTTGGTAAGTGACTCCTCCATCAGTCCAATTAGTTTCTACTCTAGTGCTTTATCCTTCGCGTATCTTGCTACCTTGGTGACCCTGTTCTTGAGCTTGAAATGTTGATTTTAGCTGGTCCCAAGTAGTTTTAGCGCGTGATACGGTCTCTAGGCACTAGTAGGAGTAGTTGGTACAAGGTGTGGTTGGTCTTTATTCACTTTTCTCTTGAACATCAAAAATTTCAGCAAAAAGAAATTATGTTCAGGAGGAAGTTTCATGGTGGTTCGTCAAGTAAGAAGGGTCCCCGTCTTTCTATTCGGGAGCCCGATCCTTATCATCTAAGGGACGCACCGGTACAACCATGTCAATGGCCTTCCGATGAGTTCATGATCGAAGCAGGCTTCAAGGATTAGTTTGATACACTTGTCCGCAATGCCGGGTTATAAGAATTCCTCTCAGATAAATGTGAACAGTATGCTATGCTCACTGCCGATTTCGTGCGTAGATTTAAATTTTCAGTTGGCCGTGACTCATCCATACTGTTTGATCTGTATGATAAATCCTACACCATGGATTTGGGGGATTTCAATTGGATTTGCAAGATACCCTATATGGGGGTAGTCTTAATGATCGTGCTAATTCTTTGGTTAGAGATTTTGTCTCTAGTATAATTGTTGGAGGAACTAGAGACATCACGCAAGCTACCATAGGAAGCATTCATTTCCCTGCCTTGCACTACTTTGCCCTCTTCATAGGTAGATGCATTAATGGCAAGGTTGAACATTGTCACCTATGCGCATCCGACCTTAGTATCCTTAAGAGCGCAGTAACAGGTGACAGGAGCTTCAACATGGGAGCTATAATAGCAAGGAAGCTGAATAATAATGCCATTGATGGGGATTTCTTTGGTGGGATTTATGCTACGCGCTTAGCAAATTTTCTTGGAGTACCCATCCGTTCAGGAGATCCCCCTCTCCGTACAGCCTACCTTGATCGTGTCGCTCTCACACGCTATCAGTTTCTCAAGAGGGATGAGGAATCCCTCGTTTACCGGTTAGTATTTAACCGGCAGCGTGCTTTTCATATTACGCTTCCTGCTTGCGCCTTCTTTGACTTTCAGGTTAAACAAAGATATTACATAACCATTGGAGAAGCAGAGGAGTATGAGAGGGAGGCTGAGACTTCTCGTCTCCGCGAAGCAGCTACTCATGCAGTGGCTACAGCACTCCTGTACAACCCACATTATGATTTTGGGTATCACCCGGACCAGCCTTGGGAGTTGACCAAGCTAGGCCAAAAGCCTAAGCTTGGGGGAGTACGTGTTTGCACCAACTTTACATTCATGCTTATGCTTTCACTTTGTTAGTCGGTGTTTACACTTAGCCACTGTATTATCCATGCTAGTTTATTTTTGTTTTCTTGTTTTCTTGTTTTGTGTCCTTTTGAGAAAACCCAAAAAGATTTTCCTTTCTTAATTTTCTTGTTGGGAGCTTTCCCATGTAAATAGTTTTCTTTTTCTTTGAGTCGAGCTAGAAGACCATGGTTACAATCTTTAGTTGCTCTCGCATGCATACCTGTTCATTTGTTAAAGAGCCATATTACTTTGTCTTCTCCTTTGTGTTCTCCTGCAGATTCAGCTTAGTCCAATGCACGAGCACTCTTATTATTGTTCACATCGTTCGATCGTGCAAGTGAAAGCCAATAATGATGATATATGATGAAGTGACTGAGACTGGAAGAGCTGGTATGAACTCCATCTATTTTGTTTTTGTAAATATGACTAGCTTGTCGTCCCAGATTCAGCTTTGTTGAGAGAGAACCATGTTTGCAATGACAACTTGGAGATCATAGGTTCTGATGCCATGCTTAATTGGCTAGGAGCTTATAATGGTTTGTCTTGAATGCCAACATAGATTTTGAGATGACTATGATGTAGTATGATAGGATGGTATTCTCCTTTGAATGATTCCAGTGGCTTGACTTGGCTCATGTTCATGCAGGTAGTTGAAACAAAATCAACATAGCCTCTATGATGTTCGTGTTCATGGTGATTTATATCCTGCTCATGCTTGCACTCAATGTTAGTAAAACTCATTGCATCATGATGACTGTTCTCCCTCTCTAGTTGGTTGCTTCCTATTCTTTTGCTAGCCTTCACTCGTACTAAGCGGAATACTGCTTGTGCATCCACTTCCATAAACCCAAGAGTTTTTCCATGAGCGTCCACCATACCTACCTATTTGCGGTATCTACCTGCCGTTCCAAGTGAATTTGCATGTGACATTCTCTAAACCTTCAAGAAATAATCTGTTTGGCATGCCCGAACCGCTCATGTGGTCACAGGGGGCTATTGGTATCTTCCATGTTAGGCGTGTTATCCTCGACATGTGTTTATTCACTGTCATTCACGAGAAAGGGGCCGGTAATTGGAATGCCCAGTTCCACGCTTAAATCGAAAACATAATTGTAAAACAAGACTCCCCCCGGAATGATGTTAGTATGGACGGTACCCGAGGATTCGGCTAGCCGTGGAGTGTGATTGATTGGTGGTGGGGGAGTTAAAACTTTGCTTTTCTGTTTGGGAACCGCCTATAGCATGAGTAGCATGGAAGATATTGAGAACTCTTGGTCATTGCGTTGACAATGAAAGCATGCCACCCAAAATTATTATCTCTGTTTTCAAAGCTTGAGCTCTGGCACCTCTGCAAATCCATGTTTCCCTCTGCGAAGGGCCTGTCTATTTATTTTCATGTTGAGTCATCCTCTTCTTATATAAGCACCAATTAGAGAGCACCTCTGTCATTTTAATGCTTTGCTTTTGATTGATATTGGGTATGACTATGATTGGATCTTCGTTGCTATGAATTACAATGTTTAGTCAGCCCTTGATCTTTGAAAGTGCTCTGCATTTATGTTTTGCGGTCTCAGAAAGAGCTAGCGAGATACCACCTATTCATATTGCTTCATGCTTGTTTTGATTGAATTGTTGGTATCTGAAACTCATTATTATTTTCTCGCTAGCTGATTATGCCACTGATATTAGTTTACCGTGAGACCTATGTGTCACTTGCTTATGTGGTTAACTTGTGATCTTGCTGAAATTCTGGTTATGAGTTGGACATAGTTGCAACAACAAGATCAAACAGAGTTTGTCATAGTTTTTCTTTCCCTTTCAGTTTGTCAACTGTGTTGCTTGAGGACAAGCAAGGTTTTAAGCTTGGGGAGTTGATACGTCTCCATCGTATCTACTTTTCCAAATTCTTTTGCCCTTGTTTTGGACTCTAATTTGCATGATTTGAATGGAACTAACCCGGATTGACGCTATTTTCAGCAGAATTGCCTCGTGTTGTTTTTGTGCAGAAATGAAAGTTCTCGGAACGTGCTAAAAATTTATGGAGAATATTTCTGGAAAATATGAAAAATACCTGCGCAAAGATCCACCGGAGGGGACGGGCCAGTGTGCCACAAGCCCTGTAGCCGCGGCCTCCCCTGGCCACGGCTACCAGGCTTGTGGGGCCCACGTGGCTCTGCCGCCCCCAATTCCAGCGCTATTTATTCTCTTTTGTCCCGGAAAAAATCAGGAGACAAAGAGTTCATCGTGTTTCAAGATCCAGAGGCGCCGCCACATCCCGTTCTTGCCCGGGAGGGCAGATCTGGAGTCCGTTTTGGGCTCCGGATCAAGGAGATCGTCGCCATCATCATCATCAACCTTCTTCCCTCTCCAATTCCATGAAGCTCTTCATCGTTCGTGAGTAATCTATTCATAGGCTCGCTGGGCGGTGATGAGTAGGATGAGATATATCATGTAATCGAGTTAGACGGGGATTGATCCCCACTATGTTCTGAGATTGATGTTGCTACTACTTTGCCATGCTTAATGCTTGTCACTTGGGCCCGAGTGCCATGAATTCAGATCTGAAATTATTATGTTGTCACCAATATATGTGTGTTTTAGATCAGGTCTTGCAAGTTGTAGTTACCTACTATGTGTTATGATCCGGCAACCCCGGAGTGACAATAACCGGAACCACTCCCGATGATGACCATAGTTTGAGGACTTCATGTGTTCACCAAGTGCTAACACGTTGGTCCGGTTCTTTATTAAAAGGAGAACCTTAATATCCCGTAGTATCCATTTGGACCCCACTGCCACGGGAGGGATGGACAATAGATGTCATGCAAGTTATTTTCCCTAAGCACGTATGACTACACACGGAATGCATGCCTACATCACATTGATGAACGGGAGCTAGCCACATATCTCTCCATGTTATAACTGTTGCATGATGAATGTCATCCAACAAATCACCGATCCATTGCCTATGAGTTTGTCCCACTGCCATTGTTACTTGCTTTGATCTGCTGTTGTTACTATTGTTGCTGCCACTGTTACTTGCTGTTGCTGTTACTTGCTACTGCTGCTACTTGCTACTGCTATCACTACTGTTGTTCCTTGTCACTGTTATTACTCGTTACACTGATACTACCTGCTACAATACTTTACTGGCACCATTGATACTTCAGTTCGGAATAATCTGTCGTCAACAGATTCTTTCCTAGCACCGTTGCTATCATACTACCTTTGTTGCTTATATCCTGCTTGCAGATACTAATCTTTCAGGTGTGGCTGAGCCGACAACTCAACTGCTAATACTGGAGAATATCCTTTCACTCCCATCGTGTCGAACCAACAAATTTGGGTTGAATACTCTACCCTTGAAAACTGCCGCGATCCCACACGCTGGTGGGCCATTGAAAGACAATTGCTAATTGTTGAGCAACTGGAAGCAGGCCACACCCCCCCCCCCCCCCCGGTCGCGCCCTATTGGCTTCTCACAGCCTCGGACATCGTGCAACGTTGATTCTTCTTCCCAAAATTCACATATATTCCAAAAAAAACTCTCCGTAAATTTTTATCGCGTTTGGAGTCCGTTTGATATGAATTTTATGCGAAATAAAAAACACACAAAAACTAGAACTAGCGTTGGGCACTTGATAAGTAAGTTAGTCCCCAAACATAATATAAAATATTGCCAAAAGTATATGAAAGTTGTAGAACATTGGCTTGAATACTTCATAAATTACATATGCGTTGAAGACTTATCACCAAGTTTTATCGAAACAATAGGAATATCAACCACAACTGTCTTTTGTGACTGCACACAAAACAACAAACAACTTGCACCCAACGCGGGCAAGAGGGTTGTCAATCCCCTTGAACTTGTTATTTGCAAGCGAGTGAGGTGTGTGGATAATTGTATTTAGTTGTAAATTTCAAAATGATATAAAAGCAAGTAAATGGCAGCAAGGTGTTGAAGGTTTTTGTGAATATGTTGTGAATAGACCCGGGGACATAGTTTTCCCGAATGGCATCTCTCATGAAAAATAGCACATGGTGGGTAAACAAATTACTATTGGGCAACTCACAGAAAAGCAGATAGTTATGTGATATGCACAGCAATGATCATCCATAAACAAATAGGCCGACTCTTGCCTGCACCTATTAATATTACTCCACTTATCGACCGCTATCCAGCATGCATCTAGAGTATTAAGTAAAATAGAGTAATGCATGGAGAACAATGACATGATGTAGACAAATTAAAATCAAGAAATATGAATAAATCAAACCATTTTAACCTTAGTAGCAGCAACACAAATACGCATCTTGTCCCCTTCTGTCACTTGGATCTAGAAATTCGCTAGATGGAACCTACTACAACGCACCTCTCTCACCGAAGAAATATCAATCTAGTTGGCCAAACTATTTCAATAGATCGGAGAGAATTATGAAGATATCAAAATCGTGCACATAAGAATCATATTAGTATTCAGAGAAGACTCAATATTTATCATGAATAATCTGAACATAAACCACAATTCATAGGATCCCAACAAATGCACCGCACAAAAGTACTTACATCATGTGGATTAAAGCGAAGATGCGATGATCATTGTATTGAAGATCAAAAGAGAGAGAGAGAGAGAGATTGACATATAGGTACTAGCTAGGGACCCGTAGGTCTATTGTGAACTACTCACACATCATCATGAAGGCAGCAAGGTTGATGAAAAGGCCCTTCTTGATCGATCCCCCCTCCGACACGGTGCCGAAACAGAGCTCCAGATGGCCTCCCATTGGGAATGCCTTTGGGAATTTTAGGTTATCGAAGAATTTACAATCAAGAGAATGGAGTCGGGGGGCCTCGAGGGGCACATAAGCCAACACGTTACCCCCCATGACACGTCGGGTTGTCTTGTGAGGGCCCTCGTGTGTCCCCCTACCTTATTCCGATGCTCGGTGGTCTTCTTTTGTTCCAGAAAAAATCTCCAAAAAGTTTCAGGTCAATTGGACTTCGTTTGGTATGGAATACCTAAAAAGTAAAAAAATGCACAAAACAGCAAGTGGCACTGGGCACTGGGTCAATAGGTTAGTGCTCAAAAATAATGTAAATTGGTAAATAAATACCTAAAAATATTCTAGAATGATAATATATCAGCATGGAATAATCAAAAATTATAGATACATTCTAGATGTATCAAGCATCCCCAAGCTTAATTCCTACTCGTCCTCAAGTAGGTTAATGGTAAAAATAGAATTTTTGATGTGACATGCTACCCATTATGTAACCTTATGCATGTATGCTCACTCAGAAACGATGAATTAACAAATATTAACATAGTAATACTTATACGCATAAGCAGAAAAATCATTAATTTTTTAAAGTATATGATCCTCAAAGTTTGTTTTACCCCATTCATCTTATTATATAAGCAATGCATGGATCCATATTCACCATATTAATACAAATGTCAAGCACCACAGTGTTGAAGTCAGGCAATTGTATCTTACTTTTTCAATATGCATCAACTTTTTATTCTTCATGCAATACATGAGCATGAAGCATTGGAGAAAACATATAGGTGGACTAGGATATGGTGGTAGGTTTAAAAGGGATAAAAAGTGGAGAAGATAGTCTCACATCAACTAGGCGTACCAACGAGGTTTGGAGATGCCTGTCGATAGATATCGATGGAATGAGTAGGGATTGTCATGCAAAGGACGCACTAGAGCTATAAATGTATGAAAGCTCCACTGAAGTTAAGTGGGATGTGCATCCAACTTGCTTGCTCATGAAGACCTCGAGCATTTGAGGAAGCCCCTCATCGTAATATACAAGCCAAGTTTATGAAAAAGTGATTCCCGCTAGCATATCAATGATATAACATGAGACTCTCTATATGAAGAACAAGGTGCCACTTTGAGGCACAAGTGTGGTAAATGATAGTAGCAATGTCCCTTCTCTCTTTTTATCTCATTCATTTTGTTCTCTTTTTCATTATTATGGTGGGCTCATTTGGCCTCCCCCATATTTATTTCCTCACTCGGACAATGCTCTAATAATGATGATCATCACACTTTTATTTACTTACAACTCAATATGAAAACTGATAGGACAATAAGACTTTGTATGAATACCTCCGCCAGTGTACTAGAATGTGAAAAGATCTAGCATGAAATTTATCAAAATAATGATAAACGGTGGCTTTGCCACAAATTCTATGTCATCTCTATATGATCATGCAAATCATTATGATGATAAACGAACTAGTCATATTAAGTGATGATGGAATATGCACGGCAATATATCTCAGAATGTCTATGGAAATGCCATCATAGGTAGGTATGGTGGTTGTTTTGAGGATTATATAATAAGTCTTATGTGCAACAGAGCATGTCATGTCACGGGGATTGGATGCACCGATGAAAGTTGCACCGATCCTCGAGGTGACAACGGGCAATGCACGGTACCGAAAAGGGTAGAAAATATGAGGAGGTGAGATTGTGTATGTCCATGATGTCACATTAGTCATGAAGAACTCATATACTTATTGCAAAGTTTTTTTAGTTTTATCACAAATGGAAGTACTACTCGCATGCCCCGAGGGAGTGGGTTGGTAGGAATTAACCATCGCGCGACTTTGACTCAAAATAACACTAGGATTTCATAGACGAATGCAAATGCTCACACATCCTCACCATGCCCTTTTAATTTTTAGATTAACAACAAGTTTAACATCTCTTAATATCGACACCCTCTGAAGTAATAATATTGCACTCATGGTTTTTTCGTAACCCACACCAATATCATTAACCGATAATTTCTCTATATGTGTACATGACGGTTTTAATTATCACTCGTTGAACACCTATTATTTTTGACCTACTCTTATAACCCATACAAATTACTGTCACTTTAACTCTCAAAAAAATATAGGTGAAGAATGAGAGCATAATATTTCCATAAAATATGCACGCCACCATCTCAAAAAGATATAAGTGAAGTACTAGAGCAACTTCTACCCTCAAAAGATATAAGTGATGCACATAGAGTATTCTAGCAAATTATGATGATGGTGTATCTCTGTCAAATATGTGTGTCGAGAAAATTATGATTGTGGCAAACTGAAAGTAAAATCAAACAAAAGCAAATGACGCTCCAAGTAGAACTCATATCATGTGATGAATAAAAATGTAGCTCCAAGTGACATACTGATGGATTGAGACGAAAGAGGGGATGCCTTCCGGGGCATCCCCAAGCTTAGATGCGTGAGTATTCCTAGAATATTACCTTGGATTGCCTTGGGAATCCCCAGTATTAGGCTTTTATTGCTCCTCATTCCTTTGTCCATCGGGATAATACCGAAAACTTGAAAACTTCAGTCACATAAAACTCCACAAAACTTTGTGACACCCGTTAGTATAAGCAACATATCAAATACTTTCAGGTACTGTTATAATTTGATTCTTATTTTATTTCAGCATAAGGTACTGTATTATAACTTCTCCACGACTTATACCCCCCGATACAGTCCATAGAATCATGAAAACAAGCAAACAATGCAAGCAAAAATAGAATATGACTGAAAAAGAATAGTTTGTAGTAATCCGTCATGAATCTATAATTCTATAACTCCAAAAAATTTAAAACATTAGGACGGTCTGAGGAATTTTTATAAAATAGTGTGTACAAAAATCGGGTTAAAATACATTCAATTAAAATGAGAAAAAGTCTCCACTAGACGTCAAAGTTTCTTTTTTTGCACCGTATCAATTTTACTCATCATACAAATCATCACAAAGACTTTACTTGGCACAAACACTAATTAAACATGAAAACACAATCATTAGAGAGTCAATAATCATGTTATCATAAACAAACAGAAAGTGAAAGGCCAAAATAAGGATAACAATTGGGTTGCCTCCCAACAAGCGCTATTATTTTACGCCCGTAGCTAGGCATATTGCATAGTTCAAGTGTTGTCATCTTTGACACTCCACCCATAAGTGGCTCTTATAATTCATCCGTAAGGTGGTCTAATTTTATTTATAGGGAAGTTTTCCATTCCTTTCTTTAATTGAAATTGGAACCTTATGTTTCTCTCTTTCATGTCAATCATTGCACCTATAGTTTGGAGGAAGGGTCTTACAAGTATAATGGGACAAGTTTGATTCCAATAAATATCAAGAATAATGAAATCTACAGGCACATAATTTTTATTTTCAATTATAAAAACATCATTTATTCTACCTAAGAGTTTTTTAATGGTTGAATTTGCAAGATGCAAATTTAGGGAACACTCTTCAATATTAGTGAGACCAAGCACATCACATAAAGACTTAGGTATAGTTGAAACACTAGTAGCAAGGTCACAGAAAACACTGCATTCATATTTATTTATCTTAAGTTTGATAGTAGGTTCACACTCATCATGCAAATTTCTAGGATTAAAAACTTTAAGCTCAAGTTTTTCATCATAAGCTTTTACCATAGCTTCTAATATATGATGAGTAAAAGTTTTGTTTTGTTCATAAGCATTGGGTGAGATAATGATGGATCGCAGCAAGGAAATTCATTCTACTAAAGAGCAATTATCATAATTAAAGTCCTTGTAATCCAAGATAGTGGGCACATCACTAGTTAAAGTCTTGACCTCTCCAACCCCACTTTTTTTGTTTTAGCATTAAAATCATCACCCTCCAAGAAAACATGGTGCTTATTAACTAGAGTTGACTCATATTGAGTCCCTTTATCATTAATGTTTACGGAAGTAAAAAAAGATTCAATAGGATAAGTACCAATCATTTTATGATCATCATCATGATTCATAATGGGGAAAGATTCTGGTTTAGCAGCCATCCTATTTACTAGAGTGGTTTGCTTATCGGAGATTTTTTCTAACAACTCTTCAATGTGAGAAAATTGTGATTGGAAGTTAGACACTTCTTATTAATTTCATCAAGTTGTTTACTAATAGCATCTCAGAAATTTGAATGTTCCTTTACTTCAGAAGCAAAGAGTTTATTGTGCTCATATTGCGAAGTCACAAAGGTATTCATGGAACCTTCTATTTCTGACATCATTTGGTAGTAAGAGATAGTGTAGAATCTATCTTGAGACATGGTGAATGAGCAAGCAAAGTAACAAGCAAGATAAGTAAACTAGAGAGCAAAGATGCAAACTAGTGACAAGCTAAGCAAGCAAAGGTGAAAAAAATTGTAAATTTTTGAGACGAACTAAATATACGAGCAAATAAAAAGGATAACAAGTGAATGAAAATTTGTGTGAAGTTACTTGGTAGATGGTGATGATATTCCTCGACAACGGTGCCAGAAATCCTTCCTGATACTTCTGATCAAGGTTGGATTTTCCGTGAAGAGGAATGGATTATCACAGAACAATGTGGGTAAGTATTTCCCTCACTTATTGAACCCTGGTTTATCGAACGAATAGGAATACCAACCACAACCGTCTTCAACGGCTGCACAAAAAAGAACCAACAACTTGCACCCAACGCGGGCAAGAGGGTTGTCAATCCCCTTGAACTTGTTATTTGCAAGCGAGTGAGGTGTGTATATAACTATAGATAATTGTAAATTGCAAAATAAAATAAAAGCAAGTAAATGGAAGCAAGGTGTTGAAGGTTTTTAAAATATGGTGTGAATAGACCCGGGGCCATAGTTTTCCCTAATGGCATCTCTCATGAAAAATAACATACGGTGGGTAAACAAATTACTCTTGGGCAATTGATCGAAAAGCGGATAGTTATGCAATATTCACGCCAATGATCATGTGTATATAGGCATCATATCCATAAACAAATAGGACGACTCCTTCCTGCACCTAGTATTATTACTCCACTCATTGAGCATTATCCAGCATACATTTAGAGTATAAAGTAAAACCGAGTAATGTATGGAGAACAATGACATGATGTAGACAAAGTAAACTCAAGCAATATAAATAATCCACATCGTTTTGTCCTTAGTAGTGATACGTCTCGAACGTATGTATAATTTTTCATTGTTCCATGCTATTATTTTATCATTTTAGAACACTTTTTAGGCACTTATCTACCAATTTATATTATTATTTAGCACTAAGCTATTGACCCAGTGCCCAGTGCTAGTTGTTGTTTTCTGCATACTTTTCCACTTTCCATGTTCCATTACCAAATGAAGCCCAATTTACTTGAAACTTCTTGTGATTTTTTTCTTGACCAAATTAAGACCGTGGAGCATCGAAAGAAGGCCGTGAGGCACACGAGGCCCTGCTACCTCTTGAGCTTGCGTTCGTTTTCCCTTGAAGAGGAAAGGGTGATGCAGCACAGTAGCAGTAAGTATGTCCCTAAGTTTGAGAACCAAGGTATCAATCCAGTAGGAGTATCAAGACAAGTCATCAATGTACCTGCACAAAAACAAGCAAACTTGCACCCAACTCTATAAAGGGGTTGTCAATCCCTTCACGGTTAATTGCAAGGTGAGATCTGAAGGTGGAAAGTGCAACAAAGTAAAAGTGTAGAGCTGAAAATATGATGTGAAGTAGACCCGGGGGCCATAGTGTTCACTAGAGGCTTCTCTCGGGATAGCAAGTAATACGGTGGGTGAACGAATTACTGTCGAGCAATTGATAGAACCGCACAAAGTCATGATGATATCTAAGGCAATGATCATACATATAGGCATCACGTCCGAGACAAGTAGACCGATATTGTCTGCATCTACTACTATTACTCCACACATCGACTGCTATCCAGCATGCATCTAGTGTATTGAGTTCATAACAAACAGAGTAACGCCTTAAGCAAGATGACATGATGTAGACGGATAAATTCATGCAATAGATATAAATCCAGTCTTTTTACCCTTGATGGCAACAACACGATGTGTGCATCGCTACCCCTTCTGTCACTGGGTGAGGACACCGCACGGTACGAACCCAAAACCAAGCACTTCTCCCATTGCAAGAATTATAGATCAAGTTGGCCAAACGAAACCCACAACTCGAAGAGAATTACAAGGATACGAAATCAGGCATATAAGAGACCAGAGGAAACTCAAATAATATTCATAGATAATCTGATCATAAATCCACCATTCATCGAATCTCGACAAACACACCACAAAAGAAGATTACATCGAATAGATCTCCATGAAGATCATGGAGAACTTTGTATTGAAGATCCAAGAGAGAGAGAAGAAGCCATCTAGCTACTAGCTATGGATCCCAAGGTCTGTGGTGAACTACTCACGCATCATCAGGGAGGCAATGGTGTTGATGAAGAAGCCCTCCGTGTCCGAATCCCCCCTACGGCAGGGCACCAGAACGGTCCAGAGATGGTATCTTGCGGAGACAGAAGCTTGCGGCGGCGAAAAAGTATTTTCGTGGCTCTCTCTGGCAGTTTCAGATTTTTGGAGAATTTATAGGCGGAAGAAGTAGGGCAAAGGAGCCACGGGGGGCCCACAAGAATACTAGGTGCCCCCCCCCCCCCCCGCCCACGACTAGGGGGCTTGTGACCTCCCCCGGGGTCATTTTCCTTGGTTCTCAAGTCCCGTGCGTATCTTCTGTTATGGAAAAAATCATTCCGCAGGTTTTATTCCGTTTGGACTCCGTTTAATATTCTCCTCTGAAAAAGGTCAAAAACACGGAAAAACAGAAACTGGCACTTGGCACTGAGTTAATAGGTTAGTCCCAAAAAAGATATAAAATAGCATACTCATGCATACAAAACATCCAAAGTGGACAAGATAATAGCATGGAACCATCAAAATTATAGGTATGTTGGATACGTATCAGGCCCACACAAGCCATGAGGGCGCGTTCTAGGAGGCGCACCTTGATGGCTTATTGCCGCCTCGTGGCTCCGTCGACCGCTTTCTCCAGCTTATAAATTCCTATTTACCCAAGAACTCCACAGGAGGTCCTGAAACACTTTTACGCTGTCGCTAGTCTATGTTCTGACGGGAGGCTATCTAGAGCTCCGTTCCGGCACTCTGCTGGAGGGGGGTCGATCATGGATGGTTTCTTCATCAACCTTTCCGCCTTCCTGATGATGTGTGAGTAGTTCACCACACACCTAAGGGTCCATAGCAATACCTAGATGGCATCTCTCTCTCTCTCTCTTTGTTCTTCAATACAATGATCATCGCTTATTTGCTTTGATCCATATGGTGTAACTCTTTTGTACGGTGCGTTTGTTGGGATCCGATGAATTGTGGGTTTATGTTCAGATTATTGATGATAAATATTTGAGTCTCCTTTGATATATAATACGATTCTTATGGGCATGATTATCATAGCTTCGTAATTCTCTCTGGACTATTGAAATAGTTTGGCCAACTAGATTTATATTTCTTCAGTGAGAGAGGTGCGTTGTAGTAGGTTCAAACTAGTTGGCCAAACTATTCCAATAGATCGAAGAGAATTACAAAGCTATCATGCACATAAGAATAATATTAGTATTCAGAAAAGACTCAAATATGTGCCATGGATAATCTAAACATAAACCTACAATTCATCAAATGCCAAAAAAACATCGCACAAAAGGAATTACATCATGTGGATCAAAGCGAAGATGCAATGATCATTGTGTTGAAGATCAAGAGATAGAGAGAGAGATTTCCATCTAGGTACTCATAATGGACCCGTAGGTCTGTGGTGAACTATTCATACATCAACATGAGGGTAGCAAGGTTGATGAAGAGGCCCTCCGTGATCAATCACCCCTCCGGCAGGGTGCCGGAATGGAGATCCAGATGGTGTCCCATCGGAAGAAAGACTTGTGGCAGCGTAAAAAGTGTTTCAGGACTGCTTTGGGGGGTTTTTATGTTATCTGAGAATTTATAATCAACAAAACAGAGTCAGGAGGGCCTCAAGGGACCCACAAGCCAACAAGCCCACTAGGTCATGCCGGGTTTTCCTGTGTGTCCCTCGTGTGGTGAAACGACCAAGATGCGGTCCTTTCCGATCTGGGGGTCGAGGCCCCCGAATAGGAAAGAAGCGCATCTAAGCGTTTCGCAAGCAAGTAACATAGCACAAATAATAATAAAAGTACACAATTCGGGATTCAACTGTCTTCTTATTATAGCTTAGAGTACAACACAGATACAATCAAGGTAGTTCCGCTACGGACTACAAAACATGGAAAATGCTATGCTACCCTACTGCAGGCCCACGATCACGACCACGCCTCAGTCCTCTGGATAGTTCACGTAGAGGCGGTCTGTCTCCTCGTCGTACTGCCACGCCAGCTGGATGCTGTCGGGATCATCTGTCTCTAGGGTACCTGTACCTGTTGGGAGTTCCGGAGGAATCCGTGAGCCACGGGGACTCAGCAATCTAAGACCTTGGTGCCAGAACTAGTCATGTTATTGGGTAGGGTACAGGTGAAGTGTATCAGGCTGCAGCATCCTATGCTTGATTAAGTGGCTAACTTACGCAAAGTAGAAGGGAAGGTGGTCTACGCTAACGGTCGGGATTACTTGATCACTAAGTGATCCTGAACACCTACCTACGGCATTCATAACCCGACCGTGTTCCCGATCGAAGAGAGATCTTCGAAGGGACAATCACGGTTACGTACACAGTTGGCAGTTTTATTAGTTTATGTTTAAGTTCTCTAATACCGGATATTAACAAAATATTCCAAGTTGCCACATAACCGCGGGCACGGCTTTCCGAAAGATTAAACCCTGCAGGGGTGCTCCAACTAGTCCATCACAAACGAACACAGGCCGCAAAGGCATCCTCTATCACGAATCTCGTGATCTCGTCGGATTCCTTAGAGGAAAACCAAAGCTTCACTAGGATTCCTATACGCAAGATATACCGCTAAGGTAAGACAAGGCTAGCAGGACCTCCCGTCGTGTCGACGACCCTGATAAGAGCCGCGTATCTCAGTCTCAGGACACGACAGATGAGCTAGACGTCGGGATGGCTAAACCTCTGGGTGACCAGTGGGGCCCCGGACATCGCTCAGGTGGGACCAACACTCATGAGGAGCACTGGCCCGGGTTGTTGATTAAATTCCTCGGGGTAGCTATTCCGTATGCAGGTTATTATGTGATTAGCAGATTAAAACAAAGTTGGGTCCTACCGGACAAGCCTTAGCACTACGCTATTTATCAAGGGGGTCCCCATAACAACCCCGAACGTGTTAGGAGCGATCATTATGGAATCAAACACCGGTAACCGGTAACTAAGGCGGCAATGACGGAACAAAGCACCCGGCAAAAGGCTAGGCCTCCCGACATTTACCAAGTATATAGGTGCATTAATTAAATAACAGAATTTAAGATAATGATATCAAGCTCATGTTATCACATGAGTCAAAACACCTGCAACTAGCAATGCTAACATTAGTAGTTGAGCAAGCCTACTTAGCCATACAAGTTTTTTTTCTAGGAAGGAGAACGGTGTTTGGGCTCATGACATAAGAAGAGGCAATTTAATTTCAGTGGTAGGCAGCGAGCAATATGACATGGAAACGAAACTAACATAACAAGTCTAGAGATGGAATCAAGGTCATATCATCTTGCGTGTGATATCCTCAGATTGGAATGGTTCTGGTTCGTCCTACACGTACTCTCCTGACTCCACGTATTTGTTCTCCGATCCTGGTGCTACCCAACATAAGAATAACAGCCAATGAACAGCAGCACCACAAGATGCAACAATCACATGATGCATGAGAAGAAAATTGAGCATGCACCACTATTTCTATCACTAGCACAAGCAAAATAAACTACTGCAAGTTTGTGGACAGAACTGTACGCTAAGCTATTTTTACATGCATGAGAATGACATGAACAGATGCAGCTCGTGAAAACAGTGCAAAACCATATAAAGAACATTGCAAACGGAGCTACAGATCAACGGGAATCAACGAAACAAGATATGAAGCTCTACGTGGAAGAATCAACACCACAGTCACAATTGGCACAAATCTGGTATTCCCAGGTTGCCAAGACATGTAACAAACCAACATGAATGGATTGGAGCAAGGAAGAACACCACAACATCAACCAAGCACACACATTGACCAAAATGACAAAACTACATAATCTGCCATAATCTGCATCTTAGCTCTTTGGGAGCTGCATGCAACATAGCTACAGGTCTCCAAACATGACAAATAATATATGTGGCTGTTGCCCACCAAGAACGCTACAAGCACCAGCAAGAATCACAGCAAAAGGAATTAAACTCTAGAAGATACAAGGCCACAAACTTTCCCAAAACCATCAGATCTCACGGACTTTGTGAACATTCCTGCACCTGAGTTTCTGTCTCTGTTCTGAAGCTTTTTGACAGCAACCAAAACACAACCTACTAGACTCCAAATGATTTGAAATTTGACAGGGAGCTTCACAAACATACCAGGTTCAAAATCCTAGCACTGAACTAAGGCTAGTTCTCAACACAATGACCATTACATCCTCATCTATAAGAGAAGAAAATGTTTCCAGAGTCCCAGACTTTGTGAAATTTCAGATTTCACTATTCTGGAATTTTTCAGCCACATGCCCACTTTGTCTAGGCATCGTTTGCACACACATTACACCAAGTGATAATTGACACCACTATAGTGTAGAGCAAAACCCCTACTACTATCACACAGAAACTCATGCCCTTGGGCTCCATCTATTCCATGGAATCAAGGAACAAACTTGCAACAAATCTGAATATGTCAACTCCATACAGTATCCTAATGGAAAAACAAACTTCACCACTGGATTCCTTGGGAGATTCTACCCCAAAACATATATAATTTGTGGACACTTACTTGGAACAAATGGCCACAAATTAAGGAAGAGGACACTACTCCAAATCATGCCTAGTAATTAGTGCATCATTTCATGTAGTTCCTACTAAGGCCACAACTACAAAGGTTGTGTTCATGTGCACAATGACAAAGTGACATGGGGGTTTGAACCCCATGTTTGTGTCATGCGCATCAACAACACAAATACTTCTCACCAAGTCACCCCACACACACACATCATCATGCCCTCTCTCATATTAACATGAGGAGGAGCACAAGTACTTGAACCAAAGCATAACATGAAGGCAAAATCTACTAAACAAGTAAACTTGGAAACAACACATACATGCACTCCACTATGCTTGCAAGCACAAGATTATACTAGCACATGCACCTACATATGCATCATCTCATGGTGCCAATTACTCACAAGGTGCACACACAACATGATACTTGCACACACATGCATCACACACTACCTTGCAAATATCTACACACTCTCATTTAGACACACATACACCTTGCTTCTTACACACACTCAACATATGTGCTCTCAAATATATATGCATCCTTTCCTATACAAGTTAAAGCATTAAGATCAAGAACAAACTACTGCTGAGCCAAAACAACCACCTCACTTGCTATAGAGCAAGCCACCTCAAAACAGAAAATAAAATAGGAGCAACAAAAGGAATATAAAAAATGATGGGGAAGGGGGATCGAACCCAGGATCCCCTGGATAAACCCCAAGGCCGAATCCACCCTGCTGCTTGCCAACTATCGATATAATAGAGGGAAGTTGCCTGGTATGGCTGCTACCTGTAGTTACTGTGCCACGGTGCAAACAAAGGAAAATTAAAAAGGGGGGCTTGTTGCCTCTGGGACTCGAACCCTGGATCTCACGAGAACAAACCCACACACTTGCCACTGTGCTATGCTACGACGTCTGACAGAGGGGGAGGCCTGAAACAAGTGAACTACTACGAAGCCCAGCTCGGCTCTGCACAACGAGCCGACGACAGAGAGGTCGTCGTGCTCTCAACTGCTGTTGTTGCTGCACGAAGAGAGGGAAACACCCCTGCTACTGCAAAGCGGCTACCCACATACCGCGGGCGCGCAGCAACTACTGCAAAACCAGCAACTATACTGGATAACGCCCATCGTCACATATGTTGCTATAGCTCGGGACAGAGACGGCTACCACCAAGATCGCCGGATCTCTACGAGGTGGAAGGGAGGAAGGTGGACGGCTCACCTTGGAGAAGGAAGACGAACCGCACGGTGGAGAAGGCCGGCCGGAGAGGAGGGAGACGCACGGGAGAAGGCCCTGCTGCAGATTGATGTCGAACGAAGGTAGACGAAGAAGATCACCGGAGCAGACGCTTTGACGTGCTCCTGGCCGGCGTTGTAGACGTCCCTCGACCTCACCGAGGACGAAAATGGGGCGCGGGCACCGTCCCCGTTCCCCTGGACATGGCCGTCGGCGCTGCTGGACGGAGAAGGCGGGGTAGACGGCGGCGAGGGGTTCTCTCTCTCTGCTCCTACTCTACAGAGAACTTACCAGGGAGAGGGAGGAGAAAAGGAGGGAGGTGGCGGCGGCGCTGGAGGAAGGAGAGGGAACCCTAGGGATGGAGGAAGGTTCCCTCCATCTTATATTACCATGGGGGAGGCGCTTGAGCCACAGGATCGAGCTATGGAGAATCGGTGGAGGAGGTGGAGTCGTACACACTGACGTCGACGGGGGGTACGAGAGGAACGGCGCTAGGCTGCTGTTGTGCAAAGGGGCATTGGGCCTGGGAGGAGATGGGCTGCTGCTGCGAAGGTTTGAGAGAAAGAGGGAAAACCTGGCCCTCTCTAATATACAAACAACATGAGAGCCACTAATATTTCTAGGAAAAATAAAGGCATAAATAAAAGAGATAAAATATCCCTGGGCATAAGGGAATTATGCCCCAAATGAATAAAATACCAAAAAGGCTAATTGGGCAACTAAAATAATTGCCAAACAGATTTAAATAAATTTGAAATAAAGAAAAACCTCAAGCACAAGAGGTTTTAAAAACCCCTCTCCTACATGCCCACACTCCAAATAAAATGGGCTAAAGGTGTAACTTTTATAAAGCAACATAGGAGCAAACAGGTTTTGAACTTGAGAATTAAAGAGAGAAAGGTTTGAAACCAACAAGGGGTTTGAAAAACAATGCCAAACACCACACCCTCATTACTTCCCACCACATCAACACATATGCCTCAACACATGAATTCACAAAAATCACACCTAGAAAGATCACAAGCAATCACAACAAGAACTCATGGCATGAAACATTATGGTATGGCAAAGATGGTATGGCATGGATGCATGCATGCAAAAGAAGAAAAACAAGGTGACACATGAAATCATACATGCATAGATAGCTCTCATGACAATGTCAAGGTGGTCCCACATGGAAGGTTACAAAAAGGGAAAGCTTTACACTTGGGGCACTACATGTGGCCTGCGGCCTTCTTCTGATGCTTGGTGGTCTTCTTTTGGTCCAGAAAAAATGTCAAAAAGTTTCAGGTCAGTTGGACTTCGTTTGTATGGAAAAACTAAAAGTAAAGAACATGCAGAAAACAACAACTAGCACTAGGCACTAGGTCAATAGGTTAGTGCTTAAAAATAGTATAAATTGGTAAAAAAAATACCTTAAAAGTATTCTAGAATGATAATATGTGAGCATGTAACAATAAAAAAATAATAGATACGTTGGAGACGTATCAGTCCACTAGGCGTTGAGGCTGGCGCGAGAATGCCGACGATGGGGAGTGCGATAGCAAAGGTTCATCGGGCTACCATGCCGACACGAGGAATCCTAATACGTCTCCAACGTGTTTATAATTTTTTATTCTTTCATCCTATTATATTATCATTCTGGTATGATTTATATGTCATTTTATACTATTTTCATGGACTAACCTATTAACTCAGTCTGTAGTGCAAGTTCTTGTTTTCGGCATGCTTTTGTTTTTCTAGGAAATCCATACCAAACAAATTCGAAACACGATGAAACTTCTTGACGGTTTTTTCTGGACAAAAAGAGACCGTGGAAATTTCGGTAAAAGACCACACGATGCATGAGGGAACCACAAGGCATGAGCACGCCCTTGGGGTCAGGGTGATAGCCGGCAAGTGCACATGGTTTACTTGCAACCTTTTCAAAGGAAGACTATTAATCCCATTGGGAGCACGAGATCAATCTTTTGCTTCTTGTAATGAATTACGGAATTCTGACTGCAGATAATAATAGACGTCAAGCAAAGTGAGGGCGGCGATAAATTTTGATACAAGTGTGAAGCAAGATTTAAAGTAAATAAAAAAAGTAATAAGAAACTAGTAGCTCGATTAAGTGAGGGAACAGCAAAAAAGTAAGACGTTCACAAGGAGTTCAGAATCCCCATTGGTATGTTTCTAGTGCACGTATGCGAGGACCGAATATGGTATGGATAGAGCTGGGTAGAGGACATGTTCTACTCGAAGTAGGCTTTGTGCCACGCACACCACCACCATAGTCTCCCCATAGAGTTACAACAATGGTAATTAAGGGTATACCACGTGGACACGACCTTTCTAAGGGTTCTCTGTAATTCCCGTTTCAACAACAAATCTTTGGACCAAAGTTTTTACTATCACCTCGAATTCACTCCACATTCTAACCCTTTACAATGATAGTGTTATACTTCGTGGGCATAAGGTAATACTGCCGAGTAGGGCCCCTTCACAACATTCACAAATTAATTGAACTAAGAGTTGATCATAGGATCTTATAACCAAAATAAATGTTAATATCCTACACATATGAAGGTTCAACCATATCCCGGAGAACTAGAGGTCGATACGTCTCCAACGTATCTATAATTTTTTATGGTTCCATGCTATTATCTTGTCAACTTTGGATGTTTTATATGCATGAATATGATATTTTATATATTTTTTGGGACTAACCTATTAACTCAGTGCCAAGTGCCAGTTTCTATTTTTTCCGTGTTTTCGGCCCATTTTCAGACAGAGTCCAAATGGAATGAAACTTTACGATGATTTTTTTGGACCAAAAGAGACCCCCGAAGCTTTGGAAGAAGGCCAGATGGGCCACGAGGGATTCAGAAGCCCTCACGCCACCCTCACCCCCCCCCCCCGGTGGTGGTGAGCAGGCTTGTGACGTCCTCGTGGGCCCAACCGACGCAATTCCACCTCCATAAATTCCTATAAATTCAAAAACCTCCAGAAAGAAACCTAGATCGGGAGTTCCGCCGCCGCAAGCCTCTATAGCCACCAAAAACCAATCTGGAGCCCGTTCCAGCACCCTGTCGGAGGGGGAATCCATCTCCGGTGGCCATCTTCAACATCCCGGCAATCTCCATGACAAGGAGCAAGTAGTTCTCCCTCGGGGCTGAGGGTATGTACCAGTAGCTATGTGTTTGATCTCTCTCTCTCGTGTTCTTGAGATGTCTTGATCTCGATGTACCATGGGCTTTGCTACTTTAGTTGGATCTTATGATATTCTTCCCCCTCTCCTTCTTGTAATGAATTGAGTTTCCCCTTTGGAGTTATCTTATCGGATTGAGTCTTTGAGAACACTTGATGTATGTCTTGCACGTGTCTATCTGCTGTGATCAACTTGCGGGTTTGTGACAATTGGGAATCTAAGCATCTGGGTTGGCACACGTGGATTCATGTGAGTACTTGATGTATGTTTTGGTGATCAACTTGCGGGTTCGTGACATTGGGAACCTATGCACAGGGGTTGGCACACGTTTTGACTCTCCGGTAGAAACTTTGGGGCACTCTTTGAAGTTCTATGTGTTGGCTGAATAGATGATTCTGAGATTATGTGATGCATATCGTATAATCATGCCCACGGATACTTGAGGTGACAATGGAGTATCTAGGTGACATTAGGATCTTGGTTGATATGTGTCTTAAGGTGTTATTCTAGTACAAACTCTATGATGGATCGAACGGAAAGAATAGCTTCGTCTTATTTTACTACGGACTCTTGAATAGATCGATCAGAACGAATAACTTTGTGGTGGTTTCGTACTCGAAAATAATCCTTCTGTTTGTTCCCCTCTATTAGTGACTTTGGAGTGACTCTTTGTTGCATGTTGAGGGCTACTTATATGATTCAATTATGTTATCATTGTTGAGAGAAATTCACTAGTGAAAGTATGAACCCTAGGCCTTGTTTCCACGCATTGCAATACCGTTCGTCCTCACTTTTGTTACTACTTACCTTGCTGTTTTTGTAATTTCAGATTACAAAAACCTATATCTGCCATCCATATTGCACTTGTATCACCATCTCTTCGCCGAACTAGTGCACCTATACAACTTACCATTGTATTAGGTGTGTTGGGGACACAAGAGATTCTTTGATTTTTGGTTGCAGGGTTGCTTGAGAGAGACCATCTTCATCCTACGCCTCCTGCGGATTGATAAACCTTAGGTCACCCACTTGAGGGAAAATTGCTACTGTCCTACAACCCTCTGCACTTGGAGGCCCAACAACGTCTACAAGGAGAAGGTTGCGTAGTAGACATCAAGCTCTTTTCTGGCGCCGTTGCCGGGGAGGTTAGCGCTTGAAGGTATATCTTTAGATCTTGCAATCGAATCTTTTTGTTTCTTGTTCTTTCGCTGAAAATTACAAAAAAATGGAATTGAGGATGCCTCATATCCTCCATATTTTCAATGTCTTTCGTGAGCATGATGGGAAGGAAATTTGCGCTCAAATGTTGAAAGAAGAATTACATAGAATGCTTGGCATAGAATATGTGAATGATGAGCATGATTGCAATGTTCTTAGCATGAATTCTTTGAATACCCATGATGCTAATGATATGCAAATCCACAAGCTTGGGGATGCTATATTTGATAATGATGATCTTTTTAGTTCTTCCACTTTGATTGATCAAAATCATTTTGATGAAAGCATTCCCCCTATCTATGATGATTATTGTGAGGATACTTATGCTTTGAAGAAGAGGGACGATAAAACTTGTCATACTCTCGAGAACCCCTTTGCTAAACCTTGCTTTTTCATTGTGGACACAATTTGTAGTGCTCAAGTCTTTTACGATACTACCACTACTATTCTTGAGAATAGATTTCCTTATGTGGAGAGTAGTAAAATTTCTATGCTTGTAGATCATGAAAAGAATGCTTTAGGTGCTGGTTATATTGTTGAATTCGTTCATGATGCTACTGAAAATTACTATGAGAGAGGATCATATGCTTCTACTTATTGCAATAGTATCAAGCTTCCTCTCCATATGTTGAAATTTTTGAAGCTATGCTTGTTTTGCCTTCCTATGCTAGTTGATTCTTGCTCCAATAAATTGTTTGATCACAAAATCCCTATGCACAGGAAGTGGGTTAGACTTAAATGTGCTAGCCATTTGCTCCATGATTCTCTCGTTGTGTTTCATTCCTTACCTTTTATGTGAGCATCATTGAAATCAATGCCTAGCTAAGGGCGTTAAATGATAGCGCTTGTTGGGAGGCAACCCAATGAATAAATTTTTCTTTGCTTTTTGCTTCCTGTTTTGTTTTCTCCACACCATCATAATTCTGTTATGATTGTGTCTTTTGTGTTTCTTTTTGTGTTTGTGCCAAGCAAAACCGTTATGATTAGTCTTGGTGATGATTGTTTGATCATGCTGGAAAAAGACAAAAACTTTCTGCTCACAAAAAGAACTTTCATTTTTATTCTGTAAGAGCTTTTGAGTTGATTATTTTTGCTGCTCATTTCTATACAATTTATTCAGACTGTCGTAATTGTTCAGATTTTTGAAGTACCAGAAGTATACGAAGTATACAGATTGCTACAGATTGGTCTCCTGTTAACAGATTTTGTTTTTGTTGAGTTGGTTGCTTATTTTGATGAAACTATGGATAGTATGGGAGGGTATTAGCCATGGAAAAGTGAAAATACAGCAACCCAACACCAACATAAGTAGAATTTAAGTTTGCTACAGTACCAAAGGAAGTGGTGATTTGCTTTCTTATACTAATGATATCACGAGTTTCTGTTTAAGTTCCGTGTTGTGAAGTTTTCAAGTTTTGGGTGAAGTTCTTATGGACAAAGAGATAGAGAGTGGCAAGAGCTCAAGCTTGGGGATGTACAAGGCACCCCAAGTTGATTCAAGGATGCTGTAAAAGCCTAAGCTTGGGGATGCCCCGGGAAGGCATCCCCTCTTTCGTCTTCGATCCATCGGTAACGTTACTTGGGGCTATATTTTTATTCACCACATGTTATGTCTTTTTCTTGGAGCGTCTTGTATCATAGGAGTCTTTTTTTTGTGTCACAATCATCCTTGCTGCACACCTAGAGAGAGAGACATGCACTCACCGTGATTTTGTCGAGCTTCACTTATATCCTTTGGTAGACAATTCAGCTCACATGTGCTTCACTTATATCTTTTGAGCTAGATACTTTTGCTCTATGTGCTTCACTTATATCTTTTAGAGCACAGTAGTGCATGGATTGGTAGTTGATCTATGCTTTGAAAGTAGTCTCAAAAGGGGTAATTATCCAAAGGGATACGAGAACTTCCACCTTCATGTGCATTGAATAGTTAGAGAAGTTTGATTCATCTCAATTAGTTTTGAGTTGTGGTTTTGGTAATACTGAAGTCATGCTAGTAAGGTGTTGTGGATCTAGAAATACTTGTGTTGAAGTTAGTGATTCCCGTAGCATGCACGTATGGTGAACCGCTATGTGATGAAGTCTGAGCATGATTAGTCTTTTGATTGTCATCCTTTGCGTGGCGGTCAGGATCGCGTGATGGTGTATACCTACCAACCCTTCCCCTAGGAGTATGCGTTGAATGCTTTGTTTCGATTACTAATAAAACTTTTTGCAACAAGTATATGAGTTCTTCATGACTAATGTTGAGTCCATGGTTTACATGCACTTTCACCTTCCACCATCACTATCTTCTTAGTGTCGTGCAATTTTCGCCGGTGCACAAAACCCACCATTAGCCTCCCTCAAAACAGCCACCATACCTACCTACTATGGATTTTTCAAAGTCATTTCGAGATATATTGCCATGCAACTACCACCATGACATATGCCACCACGTCTACATTGCCATTGCATAATCGTAAGATAGCTAGCATGATGTTTCCATTAATGTCTATGACATGCTAGATCATTGTCACGGTACACTACTGAAGGCATTCCATATAGAGTCATCGTTGGTCTAAGTTTTGAGTTGAAAGTGTGATGATCATCATTGATGGAGCATTGTCCCATGTGAGGAAATAAAAGAGGCCAAAGATGCCAACCAAAAAAAAAGAGGCCAAAGAGCCCACCAAAAAAATATGAGAGAAAAAGAGAGAAGGGACAATGCTACCACCTTTCCACTCTTGTGCATATTAAGCACCATGATCTTCATGATTGAGAGTCTCTCGTTTTGTCACCACCATATAGCTAGTGGGAAATTTCCATTATATAACTTGGCTTATATATTCCAATGATAGGCTTCCTCAAAATTGCCTTAGGTCTTCGTGAGCAAGCAAGTTGGATGCACACCCACTAGTTTTATTTAAGAGCTTTCACATACTCTTAGCACTAGTGCATCATTTGTATGGCAATCCCTACTGATTCACATTGATATCTATTGATGAGCATCTCCATATCTTATTGATATTCCTAGTTAATGTGATCATCTTCTCCTTTTTTGTCTTGCAACCTCCACCACACTCCACACCACTTATAGTGCTAAAACCATGGCTCGCGCTCATGTATTGCGTGAGAGTTGAGAAGGTTTGAGAAAGTAAAGGTGTGAAACAATTACTTGGCCAATACCGGGGTTGTGCATTATTTAAATTCGTTGTGCAATGATGATAGAGCATAGCCAGAATATATGCTTTTGTAGAGATAACTTTCTTTTGGCCTTGTTATTTTGAAAGTTCATGATTACCTTGCTAGTTTGCTTGAATTGTTATTGTTTCCACGTCAATAGCAAACTATTTTTTTGAATCTAATGGATCTGAACATTCATGTCACGTGAGAGAGGTTACAAAGGACAACTATGCTAGGTAGCATGTAACATCAAAAATTCATTCTTTATCACTTCCCTACTCGAGGACGAGCAGGAGTTAAGCTTGGGGATGCTTGGTACGTCTCCAACGTATCTATAATTGTTGATGGTTCCATGCTATTATCTTGTCAACTTTGGATGTTTTATATGCATGAATATGATATTTTATATATTTTTTGGGACTAACCTATTAACTCAGTGCCAAGTGCCAGTTTCTATTTTTTCCGTGTTTTCGGCCCATTTTCAGACAGAGTCCAAATGGAATGAAACTTTACGATGATTTTTTTGGACCAAAAGAGACCCCCGAAGCTTTGGAAGAAGGCCAGATGGGCCACGAGGGAGTCAGAAGCCCTCACGCCACCCCCACCACCCCCCCCCCCCCCCCGGTGGTGGTGAGCAGGCTTGTGACGTCCTCGTGGGCCCAACCGACGCAATTCCACCTCCATAAATTCCTATAAATTCAAAAACCTCCAGAAAGAAACCTAGATCGGGAGTTCCGCCGCCGCAAGCCTCTATAGCCACCAAAAACCAATCTGGAGCCCGTTCCAGCACCCTGTCGGAGGGGGAATCCATCTCCGGTGGCCATGTTCAACATCCCGGCGATCTCCATGACAAGGAGCAAGTAGTTCTCCCTCGGGGCTGAGGGTATGTACCAGTAGCTATGTGTTTGATCTCTCTCTCTCGTGTTCTTGAGATGTCTTGATCTCGATGTACCATGGGCTTTGCTACTATAGTTGGATCTTATGATATTCTTCCCCCTCTCCTTCTTGTAATGAATTGAGTTTCCCCTTTGGAGTTATCTTATCGGATTGAGTCTTTGAGAACACTTGATGTATGTCTTGCACGTGTCTATCTGCTGTGATCAACTTGCGGGTTTGTGACAATTGGGAATCTAAGCATCTGGGTTGGCACACGTGGATTCATGTGAGTACTTGATGTATGTTTTGGTGATCAACTTGCGGGTTCGTGACATTGGGAACCTATGCACAGGGGTTGGCACACGTTTTGACTCTCCGGTAGAAACTTTGGGGCACTCTTTGAAGTTCTATGTGTTGGCTGAATAGATGATTCTGAGATTATGTGATGCATATCGTATAATCATGCCCACGGATACTTGAGGTGACAATGGAGTATCTAGGTGACATTAGGGTCTTGGTTGATATGTATCTTAAGGTGCCATTCTAGTATGAACTCTATGATGGATCGAACGGAAAGAATAGCTTCGTCTTATTTTACTATGGACTCTTGAATAGATCGATCAGAAAGAATAACTTTGTGGTGGTTTCGTACTCGACAATAATCTTTTCGTTTGTTCCCCGTTATTAGTGACTTTGGAGTGACTCTTTGTTGCATGTTGAGGGCTACTTATATGATCCAATTATGTTATCATTGTTGAGAGAACTTCACTAGTGAAAGTATGAACCCTAGGCCTTGTTTCCACGCATTGCAATACCGTTCGTGCTCACTTTTGTTACTAGTTACCTTGCTGTTTTTGTAATTTCAGATTACAAAAACCTATATCTACCGTCCATATTGCACTTGTATCACCATCTCTTCGCCGAACTAGTGCACCTATACAACTTACCATTGTATTAGGTGTGTTGGGGACACAAGAGATTCTTTGATTTTGGTTGCAGGGTTTCTTGAGAGAGACCATCTTCATCCTACGCCTCCCCCGGATTGATAAACCTTAGGTCACCCATTTGAGGGAAAATTGCTACTATCCTACAACCCTCTGCACTTGGAGGCCCAACAACGTCTACAAGGAGAAGGTTGCATAGTAGACATCAGAGGTCTACTCACACATGGAGACAACGAACATCACGGTGCGAGTGATGAAAAATATGAATGCATTATACGAGTAACACACAAGACGATCCACTAGGGTTCCTGAGGTTACGATGATATCGAGGATGTTGATGATGGTAGTGATGATGTTTTAGTCGCCTCGTGCGTTGTGATGAAGATGGATTCCTTCTCCTTTCAAATCACTTGTCTAGATGAACTCGAGAGGCTAGGGTTCTCCCTTTTGGACGAGTTTCTGGCCTCTGTGGGCTCCTGATTCCCGATTTCATTTCACGGGGTAGAAGTAGTCGATCACGCGGCAGCACTCGCACTCCATGCGACTACTAATGTGAGCGGGTGCGGTCGTATGGGACACCGTCTTTCTTGATTCTTTTATGGTAGGTGATTATCACTTTAAATATGTGATTACACTACCATTTCTTTGGTTTTTCTCCATATAGTGATAAGCTCTAAAAAGCATTACCCCAACTAGACTTCTCCCCGGTGGTAAGTCATCGCCGCCACTCTCCTCCCCCTCCTCTCCTGAGGCGAGTCTTCACCATGGCTACCACCACCCGCACGCCCCTCGTCCTCCTCATCGTCATCGGCGAGCAAGCCAAGAACGACGTCTCCTACCCCTAGCCCCACATGGACCCTAACCCTCTTCCAGCCAAAAATGTCGTCCTCTTCTAGACCCTCTTCGACCCTAACCCTAGCCGGCGAGATTGCCATTAATTTATGTTGGTGATGGTTTGATGGACGAAGTCTGTGGTATGATATAAATTAGTGATGGTGATGGTCTAATGTTGTAACTGTTGTGTGTATGTGCAGATTGTAAATTAGTGATGGTTTGATGTTGTAAAAATTACTGATGGTGATGGCGATGGTGTGATGGATATAGGAGGATAAATTGGTAGATTTTAAATTAGTGATGGTCATGGTCATGGTATGATATAGGTGAGTGCTCATTGAGATTGGTTGTTGTGATTGTGTTGTGATTATACCTGGTGATTAATTAGTGTGATTTTGTTATACCACACTTACTTGGATTGGACTGTTATGCTAATTTGAAGCAGAAAAAAATAGTTCAAATTAATCTCTCTCTCTCTCTCTCTATATATATATATATATATATATATGTGTGTGTGTGTGTGTGTGTGTGTGTTGGTAAACTTATTTTTTGCCCCTGTTCTTATAACAACCAAGTGAGTTGAACAAATTTCAAGCAGTTCGGAAACCCCATCCTGGACCAGCCATGTCCGATTCACACGAAGATGGATGAAGAGGGCAACGCCATATATCCGAAGCATACCACTCGGCAATGTCGCCTCCTGATCGAGGGGTTCGGCGAAGGGCAGCCGAGTGAAAAGGACAATGAACATGATGAGGAGGACAAGGAGGATCCGTTCCCCCAAGTCCATGCAACACTGATGATTTTTGCTGACGTTGAGAGCAAGAGTCGACTGAAGCTGGTGAACAGGGAGGTGAACATGGCCACGCCGACCAACCCCACGTTCCTCAAATGGTCTTAGACTGCGATCACCTTCGACCAGTCGGATCATCCAACACATGTACCCACCCCAGGGAGGCAGGCTCTAGTCGTCGATCCGGTGGTGGAAGGAGTCCGACTGCGCAAAGTCCTCATGGACGGCGGCAGTGGCTTGAACATCATGTACGCTGACACTCTCAAGGGGATGGGAATTCCGATGTCCAAACTTAGCGAGAGCAGCATGCAGTTCCATGGAGTCGTCCCTGGACGAAAGGCCAAGTCACTCGGCCAGATCGCGTTGGACGTCGTCTTTGGCTCCGACAAGAACTTCCGCAAGGAAAAGCTAACGTTCGAGGTGGTGGACTTCCAGAGTGCGTACCATGCAATTCTGGGCCGCCCGGCGTATACGCGTTTCATGGCCCGCCCATGTTACGTGTACCAGAAGCTGAAGATGCCACGCCCGAAAGGTGTGATCACTATCACAGGCAATCGACAGCGGGCCGAGGAGTGTCTGCAGCAGGGATCGAGAATCGCCGATCAGCAGATGGTTGTCCTCGAGCTTGACGAGTACAAGAAGACAGTCGACCCCGCTGACTCGATGCGTTCGAAGAAGCCAGCTTCGGAGTCCGCATTCCAGTCGACGGGAGAGACGAAGAAGGTCAGCATCCACCCGACGGACGACACCGCTGCCCCGACGAACATCTCCACCACCCTCGATCCTAAATAGGATGCCGAGCTCATCCAATTCCTCCGTGAGAACTGGGACATCTTCGCATGGAAGCGAGCTGACATGCCAGGTGTACCCAGGGAGTTGGTTGAGCACCGATTGCATGTGGATCCCGCCGCTCGGTCTGTCCGAGAACGCCTGCGTCGGTCCGCCGCGCACAAGAGGAAGGCAATCGGAGAAGAGGTGGCTAAGCTTTTGGCAGCCAACTTCATTCGTGAGGTACACCACTCCGAGTGGCTCGCCAATGTTGTCATGGTTCCCAAGAAGGACAAGTCGCTCCGAATGTGCATCGACTTCAAGCATCTCAATAAGGTCTGCCCGAAAGACCATTTTCCGCTCCCCCACATCGATCAAATTGTCGATTCGACTGAGGGTTGCGAGCGTTTGTCATTCCTTGATGCCTACTCGGGCTATCATCAGATCCATCTGTATGGCCCCGAGGAATTTAAAACAGCCTTCATCACCCCATTCGGGTGCTTCTGCTACATCACTATGCCATTTGGTTTGAAGAATGCAGGAGCAACCTCTATGCGCATGATCCAAAAATGCCTCCTCGACCAGATCGGTCAGAACATGGAGGCGTATATGGATGATATCGTAGTCAAGTCACGCAAAGGTTCCGACCTGCTGACTGACTTGGCAGAAACATTCGCCAACCTTCGTAGGTATGATATCAAGCTCAACCCAGCCAAGTGTGCATTCGGTGTTCCCAGCGGAAATTTACTCGGTTTCTTTGTTTCCGAATGAGGTATCGATGTCAACCCCAAAAAGATCGGGACCATCGTCCGAATGGAGCAGCCGGTCAGAATACACGATGTTCAAAGGCTCACAGGTTGCCTAGCGGCTTTGAGCAGGTTTATCAGTCGACTCGGCGAGAAGGCACTTCCTCTGTACCGACTCATGAAGAAATCAGATACTTTCCAGTGGACAGACGAAGCCCAAATCGCATTCGACGACCTCAAAGTCCTACGTTCCACCCAGCCGATTCTTACTGCTCCGCTCAGTAAAGAACCCCTTCTTATGTACATCGCGGCTACAAATCAAGTCGTCATCACTGTTCTAACAGTCGAATGGGAAGAAGAAGGCAAAGCATACAAGGTTCAGCGGCCAGTGTATTATGTCTCCGAAGTCCTGACTCCTTCCAAGCAGAGGTATCCCCACTATCAAAAACTTATCTACGGGATTTACATGACTGCGAAGAAGGTAGCTCATTATTTCCAAGACCACTCGGTGTCTGTCGTTTCTGATACTCCGTTGTCGGAAATCCTCCACGATCGGGATGCATCGGGTCGAGTGGTGAAGTGGGAAATGGAGATGTTATACTGGGACATCAAGTTCGAGGCCAAGAAAGCTATAAAGTCTCAAACTCTCGCTGACTTCATAGCAGAATGGGTAAAACAACAGCAACCGACCCACATCTACTCGGCTCATTGGACAATGTTCTCCGATGGGTCCAAGATGTTGAATGGCTCCGGTGCTGGCGTTGTGATCATATTGCCAAAGGGTGACAAACTCAAGTATGTGTTGCAGATACACTTTGATTCCTCCAACAACGAGGCAGAGTATGAAGCTCTCCTTTATGGACTGTGCATGGCCATCGCACTCGACGTCTGTCGCCTGATGGTCTATGGCGATTCGGATTTGGTGGTTAATCAAGTGATGAAGGAGTGGGACGTCAGGAACCCCACCATGACCACATACTGCAATGCAGTGAGGAAGCTCGAGAAAAAGTTTGAAGGTCTAGAACTCCACCATGTTCCGCGACTGAAAAACCAAGCAGCTGATGAGTTGGCAAAACTTGGATCCACTCGGAGACCGGTCCGGAGTGACGTCTGCCTCGACCACCTCCATCTTCCCTGAGTTAAAGAAGATCCTTTCACAGAGGAACCAGTACAACCAAAGAGCTCGACAGATCCGACTGAAGTCGAAGTCCCTGCTGTGGTTGATTTGATCATGGAGATTCTTGCTATCATCCCCGATTGGACTGTGTCGTTCATTGCATACATTGTGAGGCAAGAATTACCAGAAGACGAAGTCCAAGCCAGACAGATCGTCCGCAGGTCAAAGTCGTTCACGGTCATTGATGGCCAGTTGTACAGGGAAAGCGTTTCAGGTGTTCTTCAACGATGCATCTCCCCTGAGGAGGGACAGTTAATCCTGGAAGAAATTCACTCGGGAACCTGCGGTCATCACGCCTCCTCAAGGGCAATCGTCACCAAAGCATTCAGAGCTGGCTTCTTCTGGCTGCAGGCGAATGAAATGGCTAAAGATATGGTCGACCGATGCAAAGGCTGTCAGTTCTACTCTAACAAGTCCCACAAGCCAACATCTGCGTTGAAGACAATCCCTCTTGTGTGGACGTTTGCGGTATGGGGATTAGATACAGTCGATCCATTCAGGACAGGCCAAGGGGGATTCACACATCTGTTGGTGGCAGTCGACAAGTTCACAAAGTGGATTGAAGCCAAGCCCATCAAGAAGCTCGACGCCCTTACGGCCATCAAGTTTGTCAGGGACATCATCTCAAGATTCGGGGTACCTCACAGCATAATCACTGACAATGGAACAAACTTTGACTCGGACAGATTCAAAAGTTTGTGTACAGGCCAAGGTATCCGAGTGGATTTTGCATCTGTGGCGCATCCCCAAACAAACGGGCAAGTGGAGCGGGCGAATGGACTTATTCTGCAAGGTTTGAAGCCTCGACTCATGCGAGAAGTGGGACATGTCGCCGGCGCATGGGTCATCGAGCTACCTTTGGTGCTTTGGGGTCTCCGCACAACCCCAAATAGATCTACAGGGCGATCCCCGTTCTTCCTCGTTTACGGAGCAGAGGAAGTCCTTCCGAGTGACTTGCTTCACAATGCTCCACGAGTTGAACTCTTCTCCGAAGCTGAAGCAGAGCAAGCAAGGCAAGACGGAGTGGATCTTCTAGAGGAGGAGCGCGAGATGGCACTGACTCGCTCAACCATTTATCAACAAGATCTGTCGCGCTTTCACGCGCGACACGTCAGGAGTCGTACATTCCAAGCAGGCGACCTGGTGCTCCGAGTGGATCAGCACAGACCTCACAAGTTGGCTCCCGCCTGGGAAGGACCCTTCATCATCTCCAAGGTGATGAACAACGGAGCATATCGACTCTACAACCTCGACAGGGAAACGGACGAGCCGCGAGCACGGAACGGAGACCTCCTGAAGCGCTTATACACGTGACCGTCGACTGAAGCAATGTAAAGAACAAGTATCGTTGAAGTAATACAAAGCAGATTGAGTTTTTGCAGATTCAAAATTCTTCCGCGGTCGCAGACTCCGGTCTCAAAAAAAAACTTAGCTGCGATCCAGAGTCGCCTAAGTACTAACTTTCTCCGAGTGTGCACTAAACGTCGCACTTGGGGACTTAGCTGCAATCAAGAATCGCCTAACTACAAACTTTCTCCGAGTGTGCACTAAACGTCGCACTCGGGGACTTAGCTGCGATCAAGAATCGCCTAAGTACTAACTTTCTCCGAGTGTGCAATAAACGTCGCACTCGGAGACTTGGCTGCGATCAAGAATCTCCTAAGTACAAACTTTCTCCGAGTGTGCACTAAACATCGCACTCGGGGACTTAGCTGCGATCAAGAATCGCCTAAGTACAAACTTTCTCCGAGTGTGCACTAAACGTCGCACTCGGAGACTTAGCTGCGATCAAGAATCGCTTAAGTACAAACTTTCTCCGAGTGTGCACTAAACGTCGCACTCGGGGACTTAGCTGCGATCAAGAATCGCCTAAGTACAAACTTTCTCCGAGTGTGCACTAAACGTCGCACTCGGGGACTTAGCTGCGATCAAGAATCGCCTAAGTACAAACTTTCTCCGAGTGTGCACTAAACGTCGCAATCCGGGACTTAGCTGCGATCCAGAATCGCCTAAGTACTAACTTTCTCCGAGTGTGCACTAAACGTCGCACTCGGGGACTTAGCTGCGATCCAGAATCGCCTAAGTACTAACTTTCTCCGAATGTGCACTAAACGTCGCACTCGGGGACTTGTCTGCGATCAAGAATTGCCTCAATAGAAAGCTTCCTTCGAGTGTATCTAACAGATCCACTCGAAGGCTTAGCAGACCCTCATTGAGGCTCATGTAGATGTCAAGACAACTAACAATTACATGAGTAGCAGAACCTCATTGAGGCTCATGTAGATGTCAAGACAACTGACAATTACATGAGTAACAACTCGCTCCGAGTACGACCTTACAATCGCACTCGAAGACTTAGCCGCGATCACGAATCGCCTAAGTACACAATTGCCTTCGAGTGCATCCTACAGATCCACTCGGAGACTCAGCAGACCCTCAGCGAGGCTCATGCAGATGTCAAGACAACTGACAATTACATGCTCCGCATGTTTGCCATTGGCTTCACCAAGAAACGCCAAACAAAAACCGCGAGCCAAAATCGTGTCAACAACTCTTTGGCAAAGTAAGAGCAAAAGATTCGGTTCAAATTCAAAGTTCGTCTAAAGATAGTTGGTTCGGTGTAGATCAAGCTTATCCACACCGAATCACGAATGTGACGGCCAACAGAAGTGGCCAAAGTTTCATACAACTAACACTCGGCATAGCGAGGTAAAAGTTTTCTTAAGCGTCGTCAGGACTAGCAATGGGACTGGCAGGCTCCACGAAAGTGTCGAGGTCGATCCCGTCTGCGATGCGAGTGGTGCTCTCAAGGAAGGTCTCCATTAAATCTTTGAATCGAAGCTTTTTGGTGTTGGCGACTTGCAAGGCCTTCAGCTTCTCTTCGCAAGCCTCCTTGCAGTGCACTCGGACCAGCGACAGCGCCACGTCCGCACCACAGCGAGCCGCAGACTTCTTCCACGCCTGCACTCGGTTCGGGACCTCCTCCAGCCGAGTCATCAAACCTTCCATCTCTTGCCGAGACTCGTATTCGGGCCAAAGCTCCTTGTCGATTCGGCCGACGACCTCTCTCAGTCGACCGATGAAAGGTCCCACTTTGCCCAGGCGAATGTGCGCTCGGAGCATGTCTCGGTTGGCGTCCTCGCCGAGTGGAACGTTCGGAAGAACCGACCGCTCAACGTCAGTTGCTTCAGCCTCAGCGTCCATGCAAAAATCTGCAAAGACAAGACGAGCAACAACTCGGTTCTTTGTTTCCCCATTTTCTCCATTTCGGCCCCCAATGCCTTGTTTGCCTCATGGGACTCCTCCAAGGACTTCTCTCGTTCAGCCAGAACACCCTTCAGACCAGCCAAGGCAAGCATTGCTGCATCCAGTTCCGCAGCAAACTGAATCTTTTCAGCCTTCAGAGTGTCGTACACTGATCCCATCTCGCAAGTCTTCTGCAAGTCAGCGCCAAGAGACGATCAGACAAATTCAACAAGGACAACAATAAAAACTCGAAGTTCTTCAGACCCCTGGCGACGCAAGCAGTCGACAGCGGTCTCGGGGACTACACCCAGTGGGTTCACTGAGAGTGACCCCACTGGAATGAAGCTCAAACAGGTCCGCCCTATTGAGATAGATAACAAAAAACTAGCCTATGAGGCTACTACTACCCGACCTGAGTAAAATTACTCTCGGGGACTGATCCAGTAGGTGCACTCGGAATGCCTCCACCGGTAACATTCGAACAGATTAGTTTTGATCTGATCAAGTTAAAGAAAATTTATATAAAGACAACTGCCGTGCAAGCACTCGACAGAAGTCTCGGGGACTACACCCACTGGGTTCACTAAGAGTGAACCCACTGCAAACTAATCATTCTGTATCCGAGTACATTGCTTAAACACCGAGTGCGTTACAAGAGGAAAGTGAATACTTACTAGCCCACTTACTCGGATATCGTCCCGGAGTTCCAAGCTTCGCTTGTACACAGACGCGATGGAATTGTACGCTCTCTTCGCATCACCAGCCATCAACTCCGCTTGCACCATGGCCCCCTTAGCAGCTCCCACCTGATCTTCCGGGAGGCGCTGGGCGTCGTACTCGACGGTGGACGGACCTGGCACCACAAGAGACTCCTTGGGCATCCCAAGTCCTGCTCCAGTCGGTTCAGCAGCGATGAGCGCCGTTTCAGTCGACGGCATCGTCTCGGTTGGCGGCGCGTCCATGGTGGGAGTAGTAATAGACGGAACAGCCTCAAGGATAGGCGCCGCGGCTTGCTCGGACCTCTTCTGGTCGTCATCCTCCACATGAATCACCTCTGAAGGAAACCCGACCGAACGGCGTGAGACCACAGGAAAAAGGCAAGACCAAAGACAGAATTCGTGATGCAATAATGTAAGCTCTCTGAATCGCCACGACGCACCTGGCTGGGATGTGACAACATTGTCCGTATCCATGGGATCGTCCCCCTGGCGTGGCAGAGAGGTGGCAAAGGTGGCAGCTCTGTCGAGTAAAACTCACTCGACCAATAAGCATGAGTTCAATCAAATATTGGAAGAAGATAGAAGAACAATGCACTTACGCTGAGGTGACGGGAACGGTGACCCTCATCCGCGGCAAAGCCTTCCGAGGTTTAGATCCACTTGGTTTGGCCACCTTAGAGGGCTGGCTCGCGGGCTCAGCAGCAGAGTCCCTGGTCCTCTTTGTGCTCCGAGCACTCGGAACCACGGGAGTAGCTGGCAAGGCGCTCGGAACCACAGGAGCAGCTGGCGGGGCACTCGAGGCCGCTGGAGGAGTCGACGGAGGGTTCGTGACGTCGTTTAGTTCGAGGCTCTGGTGGTGGAGGTGGTGAGCTCTGTTCCTCATCTTCCCCCTCTTCTTCTCCAGACTCCTCCTCCGTCTGCCCACTGTCGGAGACGTACTCGACGCTCTCCACGCTGCCCTCCTGGCTACCTTCCTCTTCCTCAGCCGGATTCTCGTTCAAGACAGGAGAAAACCAGTTGGTCCACGCCTGCACGAGATACAGTCGACAACATCAGACGTCAGACAGTGATACAAGAAAAAGCGATAAATCTAATACAATTGTGTGCACTCGACAAGTTATACTCACCTCATTCGGAGGAGGGTTGTCCGCGCGGAAGGGCTTCACTCGTCGGGCTCCTCTGGGGTAATCGCAGGCGCCCGTGATATTGAGGACCCACGACGCCACCAACTCCCCGGTCACGCACTCGGGGTTAGTCCGAGTGGAGTCGTCAGGCCCCGTGTAGTGCCACATGGCGTGGTGTCGAGCTTGCAAAGGCTGGATACGCCGACCGAGAAAAATCTCCAGCAAATTTATGCCAGTGACTCCCTTTCGGACGACCTCTACCAGTGCATCGACCAGATGCTGGATCTCGATCTTCTCCGCCTTCATGAGCGCAAGCTGCCTAGGCGGGGCCGGTCGGTCTAGGCTGAAGGGTGGCAGTCCAGTCGCGGCATTCGGACAAGCAACATCCTGGCAGTAGAACCAAGTCGACTGCCAGTTCCTAACGGATTCAGACAACTGAAGAGCGGGATAGCTACTTTTACTTTTCTTTTGGAAGCCTAAGCCTCCGCAGAGCTGGAGGAGGTGAGTTTTGTCATCCGACTGGCTATGTCTTTTGATGGTTTGAGATCTAGCAGAGAAGATGTGCTTAAAAAGCCCCCAATGGGGAGGACAGCCGATAAAACACTCGCACAGCACGACGAAGGCAGAGAGATGAGCTATTGCGTTGGGAGGAAAATGGTGGAGCTGCGCCCCGAAGTGGTTCATTATACCTCTGAAGAAGGGATGAGGAGGCAGAGAGAAGCCTAGGTGCACGTGACTGAGCAGCAAGACGCACTCCCCCTCCTGGGGCGCCGGCTCGGTCTCGCCCTCCGCCGGCAACCTGCACGTCTTGTGCTCGATCATGCTGTGCTCCACCAGCTCCAGCATGTCCTCCTCCGTAACCGTGGAGGGGAGGAAATCCCCCTGGATCCAACCCGCCGACAGTGCTCGCTGCCGCTGCTGAGTAGGAGCCGCCGCCTTCCCCTTCTTCTTCCGCGCCTTGAGATTGCTCGTCTGCCCCTTTGTCATGGTGGAGGCTGCAGATCCGCCGGGGAGAAGGAGAAGGAGCTTGGGATGCGCAGGAGGTGACGAGAGAAGCGGGGCAAGTGCGAACTATCAGGCGAGTGCAACGAAAAACCCTCGTTGTAGAGGTTTAAATAAGGTTCCGACTGGGTCACTAGCAGGTGGCCCCGAAATCTTATCCCCCGACCGTTTGCTGCGATATTAGTGGAGGAGATGAAGGCACGGAAATCGAGGCGGCAGATACTACTCGATTACGATGTCGTCATCCCTGCTGAGCGCGCGGCAACCGAAATTTGAGGATCCCAGAAAATCCGCCGTTGTCAGTTGACTAGTCACGTCAAAAGATTCCACGGAAGCACTCGGTCCCAGACGGTTAGTTTCACGAATACATCCACTCGGATCACTGGTCAAGAGGATAAAATGGATCGAGGCAAACAACGCCAAAGCCGCATCCATACTAGTCGGATCCGTACTCCAAGCATCGCTTCGTCGTTCCAACCCCAATCCATTCGGGGACTAATGATGGGGTTATAGTCCTAGGGTAGGGTCATAGGCCTGCCCTATGGGTCCTACCCAAGGACTACCGTTCATAAGGGATAAGGCCCTTAGTTAGTTCCGACTGAATTAAGGACTTCCCATCATCCAGTCGGTGACGATTCCTCAATCATCCAGTCGGAGATGAGCATTCGGAGCGTGTCAAACTTACCGACTGGATTCCACTCTGTACATCGTAACCCCCCTGGAGGGCAACGGTCATACGTTTCCATGTACCTTTATTAGCATTTAAGACATACGTTACCTGTAACGTAGGCATTTATTCGTCACTACTCCACCCCTGTGCACCGAACCGTTGTGAAGGGCAGCGCACTCTATATAAGCCGCCTTTCCCCACTGGTGCAGGGGTTAGCAATTCACTGTAATCCATATTCCACTCGACAACAAGCTCCCAAGAGCACTGAGACGTAGGGCTTTTACCTCCACCGTAGAGGGGGCCTGAACTCATACAACCTCGCCGTAGCTAAGGCTTTGCCCATCCTTTCGTACCCTACACATCTACTGTCAGACTTATACCCAATGATACAATGATACGTAGGGCTTTTACCTCCACCGTAGAAGCACAATGATACAATGGTGGAAATGATGGCACACTATATGGAGATCAAACGGAAGCAAACGGAGGAGTTTGCTCTGTTGGAAGCGTCAAAAAATGCCCAAGAATTCTCCACCGGCAAGTGCATTGTTGTTCTGCACAAGATGGAGAGCATCCCACATGCTCAAAGAACCGCTACCTACAAGGTATTCAAAAATTCTTAGAACCATGAGATTTTCCTAAATTCCGCCGCCGAAGATGAAGATATATAGCACCGCGGTGTTCCTTATGACAGAGTTGCCTCTGGGTATGTACAAGCCAATCTCTTTTGACAATTTGCTCCACTTCGTGAATACTAAGATTGTTGTTCTTGCTCCTGTGGTCCATGTTGTGAAGTCTGAATCGAGTGTTATGACTAGTACTTCTCTCTGTTTGGAAAACCGGAAGGTTACTTAGTACTTCCTTGTTTTTCCTACATATTACAGCTTAATTACATCGCTAGCTAGCTGGTGACTCTACAAGAAAGAAGCAACCACACACAACACAAGGTTTGCCGGATAAACTTAAAACTGCTAGTATTGGTTGTTGCTCACGCCTCAGTCTGCAAGGAGGACGGGCCATCCCAAAACAACGCTGCCCACAAAGATGCCACTGGGCTGACCACATATTCTTGGTTACCCTTTTATCCTAAATTAATTACTCGTTAGTTACTAGCAAAAAGGCCCGTCTATTGTAAGAAAACAAAAATAATTTCTTGCATGTATGTATCTTACGAAGGTGTGTGGTTAAGCATTGCAATAGGGGCATGTATATTTTGGTGGTTCAACACAATTCATGTCTGAATATACATTTAAAATTAGCTAATAGTATATTATTATAAAATCACGCAACATTTGAATTTTTTTTTATCTTCAATAAGAAATACAAAATGGATGCAGAAATCTAATTTCATAGATCCTTAAATTAGGAGAAAATTATGTCAAATAGTGTATGAGGTTTTGTCAATACAAAGACAGAGATCAGCAAAGGAAAATGAGGACACAACAAGCTTGAAAGTGTTTAAAATAGCATTATATATGTTAGAACTAAGTAACACGTTACACGTATAACGTACTACTTGTCCTCACCAGTCAATCCACGTGCCTGCTTCGGCGGCTAAAGCACCAGGCAGCAGCTCATCCTTCTATCAACCTTTTGTATGTACCCTAATGCTGCAGTGAGCAAATAATGACAGGTAAGAAAATGTGGTGTATGTAGCTTCAAGAGCTGCCCCAGAAGAACCGAATTGATTGTTAGGAATAAACCACGTCTGGGTGTGGTGACCGACGTGTGTTCGTGTGCATGCGTTTGTATCGGGAGTGTGTGTGCGTTCGTGGGTTCAGTTAAGCTTGTTGAACGGAAATAGAGGGATTGATGGAAGAGTTGTTGTATTGCTTGAGTCTCGTGGGCATATATATATATGAGTACATGATCAACTTAGAGTACAAGACAAGTCAGAATAATTCCTAGTCTATCTTATCTTTCCTAACTAATCAATATACTCAACATCCCCCCGCAGTCACAACGGTAGCGACACAGACGGTGAAATTGGAGAAGAATCCGAAGGTAACCCAACAGTCATCCCCTCCCATAGTCGTAAATGTCGATGCCTCGCGGTAGTTGTGACTATAGTAGAAACCTACGAGGTTGCGCGAGCTAGGCGATAGCCCTTTGTGCCGATGTCGAGGTAGCCGAGAGCGTAGGGTGGTGTATCCCTGGTCGAGGTAGCTGTGCAACGAACGCCGTGGTCGAGGTCGAGTCAGGGTAGCCAGTGTCGAGGAAGTCGCCGAGGAACCGCAGGCGCAAGGAGGTGTCGAGTTAGTCATGGGACGCAGTGGTGTTGAAGAAGTGTTGCGGCGGGAAGAAGATGTAGTTGACGACGCGTCGCGTCGGGTTTGCCAAGCCCGAGGACACATCATGGACAAAGGCGGGCATCGGTGTTGCCAGCACCGCGCATGCGTAGACAGACGAAGTCGATGTTGACGATGCGTAGCTCCAGGCTTGCGAGGCCTGGGAACACACCGGGGACGAAGGCACACGTCGATGTTGCCAGCACCGGGCATGCGGAGATGAGGGACCTGCACAAGCTGGACGTCATGTAGAGGAGTCGGGGTAGACAATGTCGATGCTGGCGAGGAGCTGGTGTTGGACGAAGAAGAAGGAGGTGGACGGGCGGCGCGGCTCGGTTGAGCGATCTGCGACGCCAAAGGAGAGCGGCGGCGGCCTAACGGCGGCGAGGGCGGCGGTTGGGTAGGTATGCGACGGCGATGCTCGAAGTAGGTGAGGAAGAACCCAGCAATGTGACGAAGACCGACGCTGACGATGGCCTTCCCGCGCCAAAGGAGACGGCGCGGCGCATACCATAGGAAGTCGACGCGCCGGGACGGCGGAGTGGACCGTGTGCCGCGTGGCTATGACCCTAAGGAGGGACGAAGCGGCAGCACGCAGGTCGGCGCGACGACGGGAAGACTCGGGGAAGCGGCATAGACCGCATGCCACAACGCGACGACCCGATGGGGCGACGTAGATGTAGAGCACGACGATGCAGCTGAGGGGAAAGGGCGGCGGCGATGCAGACCGATGGGGTGACGCAGCGGAAGCCCGATGCTCGATCGATGGAGGGGTGCGCTTTACTCGGGACAATCTTCACGGGACCTGCGCGGGGGGTGGGGGGGCAACTGACGGGCCAGATCGGTCGCCCGACGTAGGTGGCGCGGATCACGCGCAGGCGAGTGATCAATACGATCGCGTGCGAGGTCGGGGACGTCGCTCAGTGGAGGCGGGCTGGTGATGGACGAGTAACCGGCAGCCGGCCCAAGTAAGGTGGCGAGGCCGATGTAGCCGGAGCCGGTGGCCGGCCCGAGGCAGCCGACGCAGCCGGAGCCGGGATCCAGCCCGACACAGCCGACCTGAGGCAGGCGTTGTGGCCGACGCGGCCGGAGACGGTAGCCGGGCCGATGGAGCCGGCCCAAGGCAGGCGGTGCGGCGGCAGGTGGCAGCCAGCCCAACCCAAGCGGCACAGCCGACGCGGCCGGAGCCGGTAGCCGGCCCGACGTAGCCGGCCCGACGCAGCCGGTGCCCGACACAGCTGACCCAAGGCACGCGTCGAGGCCAAAGCGGCCGAAACCGGGAGCCGACCCGACGCAGCCGGAGGCGGCAGCCGGCCCGACGCAACTGGCTCGAGGCAGGCGGCGAGGCCGATTCGGCCGAAATGGGGAGCCGGCCTGAGGCAGGCGGCGAGGCCGATCGTACTAGGCGATGCTGAAGGTGGGTGATGATGAAGCAGTTCCGGTCGGAGAAGGGCGACGATAGCCGGTGCAGGACGGCGATGGGAAGATGCGCCGTCGACGGCCAGAAGGGGACGCCGCGTCGCGTGAGGCCGTTGGGTTGTTGCAGAGGCCGGATCGCGCCAGTGTGGAAGTAGAGGCGCGGTGGACAACGGCGACGGCGGGCGACGCAAAAACCAAAAAGAAAGAGCGCCGATAAAGAGACCGCCATGAGAGAGAAAACCCGGATCAAGAGATCGGGAAAAGACTCTCTAGGGCCGTCGGTCAACAGGACCGACGGACGAACCCTAGGTACGAGCGGCGCGGCCCCCGGCGGCGGTCATAGAGGCCGACCGCCCCGCGGGCGGCACGTGGTGCGGAAGCGGCGGGCGGCACTAGATCTAGAAATTTGCGGCAGATACCATGCTGAACGGAAATAGAGGGATTGATGGAATAGTTGTTGTATTGCTTGAGCCTAGTGGGTATATATATAGAAGTACATGATTAACTTGAAGTACAAGACAAGTCAGAATAATTTCTAGTCTATCTTATTTTTTTCCTAACTAATCAATAAACTTAACAATTGGCGGGCGAGGGTGCATGGGCTAAGCATAACTCTCCTCAGCTCGCCTCCGCACGGATGCTGAGCTCAGCTATGCCGAGGCCTTTTTTTGCATCACTTCATGCATGCTCTCCTCAACTTATACACTCTATCAAACAATAAAAAATGGGTTAGGAAAAGAACTTTTAGACTCATGCATCCTTCGTGCAGGCCATCAAACACGCCCTTAAGTTGTTGGCGTTGGCTGCGGCGAGCTGTTAAGAGCCAGCCGAGTTAGACGCGTTTGAGCGCGTCGTGGGTGCATGCAAGTGCAAATCGTGCCCAGCAGCGAGAGTGGCACGTGTGCGTGCATCTGTGTATGTCCGGCTACAAAACCCAACCCTGTATACTGACCTAAAGTGTGTCGGTATGTGCAGAATCAATGTGAGATGAAGAAAGAAACTTCGCTTGTGCGGCGAGGCACCGTTTGTGCGCTGCAACAACTTCGACAACAGCAAGTTCTTGACGGTGGCGACCGACGTTGATGCGTCAAGTCGAGTCGATGAAAGCTGTGACAACTCTGATGGCAACAAGTCAAGATGAAAAGAGGTCCATCTGGCGTTCGTGTCGACAGAGGGATAGTCGGCGTTCGTCGTCCGCGGGTCCAACCCAACATTGATTTGTGTTCATCAGCAACATCAACACTACACCCATGTGAACGCCCACGCACATTCTCCTTCAATTAAGAACAGATCACCATGCACGGTGCAAGCCCCCATGCATGCATGGAAAGGATCCCTGTTTAGAGAGGCAATTTGAAAAAATGTCACACCTATCCTGGAACTTTGATCATATACCACACGTTTTTTTTATTGGACTAAATACCACAACTTTGCTTGATAGCTGGACAAAATACCACAAATTGATTTTCTTCCTCCTTTTCCACGTCCAGGCCCACATCACATATTTGTTAAGACGAGTTTACCCTCAGCTCGTTTTCGGGTCATATGAAACTAATCATTGCAAGGAGACAGAGAGACGAAGCAGTGCGCCACCCCCACCGGATGCTACGTGTGTCCTTCGTGCCGCTGCCGCTTTTCCATGCCTCCTCAAGGCGAGGCGCCTCCTCGCTGTTCCTCCTTCCCCGCACCACCACTTCGTTGTGTCTCCTCCCCCATGTCTCCCGTCCATGCCCTGCTTGTTGCATCAGCCGGCTGGATGGAGAAGTGCACACTGGAGCCTGCTGGAGCTGCTCGTTGTTAGCTTTATTAGCATATGGCTCAAATACTAGCGACACAAACCAACAACTTTCTAACGTGTTGATTGTTGTAGCAATTAGCAACTGTTACAAGAAGATGTGGATGCTAATTCATATGGATGTATCAAAATTCAGATTGGATCAGTGTAACATGTGTTGACGTATAGTTTTGTTGATATGGAATACAATCAAAATTTCTGACAGTATTTTCACCGCGGAAACCACGTTCTACTCATACTTGTGAAGCCTGCCCACTTGCTCTCCTCCACCATATTGTCCATGGTCTAGGGTTCTTGAGCAATGAGCACACACATGTCTGACCTGTCGGGCGTGGCGGCAGAATGTACATATGGATGCGTCCAGGGAGGAGAAGCATGGCGAGGGGACGACGGGATGATCACGGGGAGGCGGTGTCGCTCCGGCGAGTAAGCACGGTAAGGCGACGGCGCCGGGAAGGAGGAACGGTGAGGCGCCGGGGCGGGGAAGGAGGAAGGGTGAGGCACCGCCGTTGTGGTTTGTCCTCTTTCTCGAACGTTTCATATGACCAGGCAACGATCCGAGGGAAATTTAGTCCTAAAAAATATGAGATATGGATCTGAGCGTGGAAAGGGAGTAAACAAATTATTTTGTGGTATTTTGTCAAGCTATCAATCAAAGGTGTGTTGTTTAATCCAATAAAAAGAAAGGTGTGATATAGGATCAAAGTTCTCAAATTGCTCTTGATTAATTAAGCAGCAAGAAGATGCTAGGCTGCGTTGATTTGTCTCGATCGAGCACCAGCAGCTTTGCCCCTAGATGCAGCAACACGCGTACGGACGTTTCCATGATGAGCCCCGTTTCGATACACCCCTTACAAACCGTATAAGAATAATATGTACTTTTCACATCAATTTTCGTATGTACGAATAATTCACTACATATACGTCCGTACAACAGCTAAGATGAAAGTGGCAGCTACCAACAGACTACACCACTAGATGTGGTAAATTCAAGTATGATATTTCCCTTATATAAAAATCACAACGGTTTCTCTATTTTTATTTAAATTTTGCTTGTCAACTCCTTTTTCTTTCGTATTTCTTTTTTACCCTATTTTCATTTTTTAAATTCATGATTTTTAAATATATTGAACTTTTCTTAAATTCATTTTATCCTTCTTTAATCTTTATTATTCTTTTGAAATAACAGATCATCAACTTTATAAAAGTTTCATTAACTTTCAATAAAAGTTCACGTATTTCAGGAATAGTTCCCGAATTTAGAAAAAAAAATACTTCAGCAATATGAGAAAAAATCACCTATTTTTAAGAAAAAATAACGAACTTGAAAAAATGATCATTTCAAAAAACAAATGGTGTGAGGTTTAAAAAGCTAACGCATTTAGAAAGGAAAAGGAGATAAAAAAAGGAAAAGGAAAAAATAAATATAAAAAGGAAATAATACAAAAAATATTGCGTTTCCAGTGTTGTTTATTAGAATAAAAAATAGTTGTAGTATGTAAGGTCTTGTTGACCAGTTGGTTAGTGCAGCTTTGGTAATACCTAAACGTGCATGGTTTGAATCTTGTTTCTCACATAAATTTTTTGGTGGTTTAAAAAATAAAGAAAATATGAACAGTGCTCAGGGTGTGTGCTTATGAATAAAAAATACAACATATACGTGAATATGATCATCTTGCTCTTTATTATAAAAAAGTATGGATTAATCTGGACCGTTCTTGTGTTTAAGAGGGGTGTACTGAAGCAGAAGTGTTCCATGATAGGTAAACGGATACATGCGTTCGGCTCTTCGCGTCCCGTCCGGCCTCCCTGGCATAAGTGCAATATCTTAGCCATCATGCATCTCTTATCAACTGATCGGAGATTTCCTTTCCTCTGCGCTGGGCATCTCTAGCTCGCCGGGCATCGTTCATGAAAACTTTCCATTTGTAGGTTTTAACTTGTTTCAAATTCATTTGTATTTGACCTGGATGGCAATTGTAAAACTACTGGTATATTTTTTGACCTGCTTGCTCAGGCTTCCTTCTAGTAATGGAGCCAGGGAGGTTCCCCTTGTTGATTAAAAAAAATATCCTAGCCATCAACGGATGACGCTGGACAACTTGCTCTTAGTCAGCACCCCTCCTCTCCTGAGGCCCTCTACGATGTTGGACTCCATGCTCATCATGGAAAACTGCGTGGGCAGATCCTACCAGCCAGCCACCGGCAGGCAGCCATACAAAACCAACTAATCAACGACACAACGTCATCATAACACGAAAGTGTTGTCGTTGCTCATCACCTTTGGTCTGGCGTCGGGGCGCTCACCACAGCGTCGGCGTTTCCGTTCAATCCATAGAGCCACCGGCTTGAAATGTCTAACTACCCACAATAAGAATAACATAGATAGTAACATAGATGTAACATAAGTAACAAATATAATGTGGCAATTAATTAATGAGAAGAGATAGAAATTGAGTAACTTAGCATGTTACTCATACTAGAAGTAACATAGCGGATACCAAGGCAAAATGAGTTTATAGGCTAATAAATGAAAGGCCCCATGTTACTATCCCTATGTGACTATCCACTTTGAAGGTAGTAACTTAGACTAGTAAATATGTATGTTACTACTCAATGTTACTCGTTACGGTTTCGTGCTCCTCGTGCGAGCTTCGTCCGCAACACGACAAATTTGTGGTGAGTATCGACGATGGCGACAGTGGAGAATCAGGGGCTAGCTGCACAATGAAAAGTCTTGGCCGCATACATACTCGAGTTCTTTTTTAAAGAACATGTACGAGACACGTTGTTGCAATCGCATTGGTGTGGGGTTCATCGTCGCCGGCCTCGACGCGGCTCTTCCTTCATGCAAAAGTACAACTTTGACATGGACACGACGTGGGATACGTGTTGGGAAAGTCGTATGGAAAACAAAACAAAATCTACACTCACCAAGATCAATCTATGGAGACTAACGAGAGGAGGGGTGCATCTACATACCCTTGTAGATCACTAAGCGGAAGCGTATATAACATGGTTGATGTAGTCGAACGTCTTCGCGATCCAATCACGATCCGTCCCGCGATCTCATCACGATCCGTCCTGATCTAGTGCCGAACGGACGACACCTCCGTGTTCAGCACACGTACAGCTCGATGATGTTCTCCACCACCTTGATCCAGCAAGAGGGATGGACCTGTAGATAAGTTCTCGGACAGCACGGCGGCGTGGCGGCAGTGATGGTGGAGCTATTCCAGCAGGGCTACGCCAAGCAATACCGAAACCGATCTAGTAAAGAAAACTGATGTAATTCCCAAGATGTGATCCAATCCATATTTTGGCTCGAGGGCCTCGACAACGATAGAAGCGTATCTCGTCGTTTTGCAAGAATGGATATCGTTACAAGTACATGTACCGAAGAGATGAGTATATGGAATTGGCTTACACTCGCCATAGCTACATCAAGATCACATCAGCACAACAACATATTCAGTCACCATGATGAAGAGCAGGGTCCGACTACGCATGAAAGCAAACGATAAAAGAACGACGTCCATCCTTGCTATCCCAGGCTGCCGGCCTTGAACCCATCCTAGATCGATGAAGAAGAAGAAGTGGAAAACTCCAAATAGCACAATCATCGCGCTCACGTCAAATCATCATATTACGTGAACCTGCAACTATTGTTGTAGTAATCTTTGAGCCACACGGACTCAGCAATCTCATTTCCAAAGGTGTCAAGACTAGCAAAGCTTAATAGGTGAGGTATGGTTAAGTGGTGAGGCTACAACAAGCGACTTAGCATTTTTATTTGAGGTGGCTAACTTACGAGTACAAGAATAAAAGGGGGGTGATCTACGCATAACGGACGTGAATTAAAGATGATCAAATGAATGATCATGTACATCTACTTACGTCAGACATAACCCCACCGTGTCCTCAGTCGGAGAAGGAACTCACGAAAGAGACAGTCACGGTTACGCACAAAGTTGGCATATTTTAATTAAGCTTACTTCAAGTTATCTAGAACTGGATGTTAAACAAAGTTTCCAAGTTGCCACATAACCGCGGGAACAGATTTCCGAAATATTTAACCCTGCAGGGATGCTCGAACTAGTCCATCACAAATTACCACAAGCTACATAGAAAGCCTCGATCACAAAACTCATGATCTCCTCGGATTCCTTAGTGGAAAACCTCTACTCAGAGATAAGCCGAAGCATCACCGGAATCCCGATGCACAAACTATTTCGTAAAAGATAAAACAAATATAGCAAGGCCGCCCGACGTGTCGACGAACCTGATAGGAGGCGCGTATCTCGTTCTCAGGACACGACCGAATGAGCAGTACATAAGATGGCCGGATAGACATCCCCCGAGTTGCCCCAGGTGGCCCCGCAAGTGGCTCTGTTTTGGACCAACACACATGAGGAGCATTGGCCCGGGTTGTTGATTAATTATCCACAGGGTGGTCAAACCCTATGTGGTTCATTAGTTATTAGGCAAATGTAGTACCAAAGTTGGGCCTTGCCAGACCAGTTTTAAACTAAAACGAATTATCAAGGGAGTCCCCATAACAACCCCGAGCGTGTTAGGAGCGCTCAATTATGGAATATAACACCGATAGCCGAAACAACGGTGGCAAAGATGGAACAAAACACAAGGCTAGAAAGGCTGAGCCTTCCACCTTTTACCAAGTATATAGGTGCCTTAAATTAAATAGAATTAATATGATGATATAACAAGAAACCCATGTTGTCACATGGAAGCAACTGTACCTGCAACTAGCAACACTATCAAATGGTTAACCAAGCGGTAACATAGCCAAACAGTGGTTTGCTCGGTTGTGGAAGGTTAGAGGTTTTCAAGGCAATGTTGGGAGGCTGACATTTAAGTGGTAGGCAGCAAGACATAGCGATCGAAACGAAACAACTATCATGGCTATGATAGTAATGGTATCTAGGGAAATGGTCATCTTGCATGTGATCCCGCTTGGAAGAAGAACGACTCCGTGAAGCAGACGAATCGACGTAGTCGAACAAATCCTCACACTCCGAAGCGGTTTGGAACACTATTGAGAAGGAACAATCCGGAACAACAATCAACACACGATACACCACAACCAAGGCACGATATGATTCACAACACATATGATGCATGTTCGGTTTAATTATGCAAGGCACGACATGGCAATTGACAACAATCAAACACTACACATTAAGTGAAGCTCAATATGCAACGAGTTGCATATTGAAAAAACTCCACATTTGAATTACTTAGTCCACTCCCGTCTAGGTACACGTCCATGTTAAAATGTTGTTAAACATGGCAAGAGGTGAAGCACAAATAAACTACCTATGTAGGCATTTTAAATAAGGTCAGAAACGACCGACATATAACATCTCCGAACTGACCCCATGTGTTAACTTGGAAATCTCTCTAGATATGAACTAACATGTTTTAATATTTGTTAAACAGCAGAACATAGTGGTTCACGTGATTCTATGCCTCATTCTAGTCGAATTACATATATGGAACATCTCCAACGGAGTTACGGTTCAAAAGTTACAGTCATCGCAAGATATTTTGTCATGAATGCAATATGTAGGGTTAATTGGATTCATGCCACTACAACTTTCATGAGTTGGAATAATGCCATTACAAAAACTGAAGTTGGAAATATGCCACTACAACTTTCTCATACCTCTACATATGCCATTTTGTTTACTTAAGAGAATATCCGTTCAAAAAATACTTGTATTTGAGTGTATATTTTCAATATTACTGGGTTGGGGAATCAGCACCCGCATTGGGCACCTCTTCAGCCGCGGCTTGCCCATCACGCCCAGCTCCATGGCTGCTGCTAACAGAAGGAAGCAACTGGGAGGACTCACGGCGACCTGTCCAAGGTTGCTGCTGACATAGCTTTGAGGAGTAGGGAATTCTGCACAATGGGGAAGCGATTTGAGGAAGTGGGCATCACACGGCAGCTGGGAGCACAACCGTCGAGAAGGTAGTGGGGAACGACCGAGGAGCTCGGGATGGGTAATGCAGCATGGGGCGTCCGCTTCTGTCGTTCGGCCGAAGTGGCACGGACCGACGTCTTCGCATAATACCCCTGTGTCTAGCGTCCTCCCGCCGCTCCACTCGCGATAGGGACAGAGCATGGCGAGCTTGGCTTCGTGGGCGACCTTGTGCATGACAGGGTTCACCTCGAGCTCCTACGACAGGGACGTCCTGGAGCACGCCGGCGGCGCTGGGTGGTCGGGCTCGCCATTGACTTTGCCGAGCTCGAGTTCCTGCAACCCTTGAACCGGTGGAGGTCGTGAACTTGTTCCTGTCGACGGTCGCGGGGCTCGTTACAGACTGTAGGCTGGGCGGCAACAGCATCGAGCTGGTAGCGGGCCGGCGAACGGTGGAGGGAGCTCGGCATGGCAGATGCAGCATGCAGGTGAAGTCGTACAAAAGCGTGGCACCATGGCACACCTGCGGCAACCAACAAAGGCGCGCAGTAGACGCAACACACGATCGCGAGGCGAGCAGGCAAGTGTACGGCTCTGTTCGCACGTGCGTCCAGCCGTATAAAGCTACGTGAACAACTACGAGGCGTATAAGGGCAGTATTTGGACCTATAATAGAGAAAATGGCGTAGATAGAGTGATGGGAAAGTTGTAGTGGCATATTTTCAACTTTGGTTTTTGTAATGACATTTTTTCAACTCGTGAAAGTTGCAGTGGCATGAATCCAATTAACCCCAATATGTATGCAAATGACATCCACACGCACTCCAAACCATGAAGGAATCAAGGTATTATGAAACTACACGGGTTTTAAGAAATTTTCACATATGACACGTTCAAAACGGGGCAACGGTTCAACAATTACAAGCAATACAAGAAATGGCTACAATCTGCCAAAAACAACAACATGGCATTTTCTTCACACCAAAACATACACCTACATGATTCTAAAAAGCTCAAACAAGGCATGAAGCAGTAGTGGGAAAGTTGCACAACAACACTCTACTAAATACAAGTAGCATGGAAGCATGAATCACTAGGAAATGAACTCACAAAATGGCAAGTTGCACACAGTCTTAGACTTGGTGAAAATAATAGTTTTGACAGTGCAGTATTTAACCTAATGGCATATTGGCAGTAGTCAATCTATATGTTACAAGGCATATAATGGCATGAAACTTAACAGCATGCTAGAGGATCTTAAGCACTACAAATAACTCCATTGCACCAACCCCAAAGGGGTTGTAGATCACTAGCAAATCACATGGCAAGACATCAACAAAATACTGCAGATTCCAAACTTAGAATTATTTCAACATCTCAAATCAGCACTATTTACTAGCATGTTGCCAACAAGAAAACAACACCTAAATATCGATTTCTATAGCAACCAAAAGTACTAAGGGATAGCACACATGTACAAGGGCATACCTCCAGTTCAAAACTAATTCATGTCATGCATGGTTTAAATCACACAAAATAAACAAAAGGGCATCATGGCAAAATAACATGCACACAAACTTGCTCAAAAGTCAAAACTAAATGCATAGATAAATTGTAAGGACTTTTTACCCCGAAAACATAAAATATGCGGGGTTTTGCTATAAAACAAATGGCACAAAATTTATGCGAGAACAGGACATAACCCGTCTTAGAAAATTATCTATGCCCCACATGAAAACAACAAGATAACTATTTCTAAGATGCGTGGCAAGGGGTTGCAAACAACATACACTTTTTACCTATTGGGTTTGACTACTTTGGATGCATGCTAAAATAATTATGCGCGATGCAAAAGATGGCAATTATGCAACATCACAGAAAATCTCACTGTAAACATCTCTATCATTTGCGAAAACATGATATTGCGATTCTACATGAAATTCTACACGTTCTACATATATAACTTATTATGATCCGAGGCGCGGTTGAAAAGATATGGCCATTTAAAACATGCAATTTTTCTGAAATTATAAAATGACCTGGTAATTGATAAAAGCATGGACTTTTAAAAAAATACCACGGGCCTAAACTATGGGCATTAGATAGTAAAACAGTGTGTGGGGGTGTTGGATAGGCGGGGCTGGAAGCTCACCTCGCGGCCTCGGGCCAGATCTGGTGGAGCGGCTGCAGTAGAGGGCAAAGACGGGCCGGCTGGTGCGTTGGAGCTGGGCCGGCGGGGCGAAGGTGGGCCAAGCGAGAGGCCGGCCTGGCGTGGCACTGTCCTGTCGTGGTCCAACGCGAGCGACGGCTGGCGCTCGCCCGATCTGAATCGGGGCGGCGATGGGGAGCGGAGGCGCTCAGTGTTCTCGCAAAGATGGGAGGCGGGGAGGCTCTGGCCAAAGCTGTGGCGGTGGGAGGCGGACCCAACGGATCGGGGTGATGGCGGCGGGCCGGCGAGGCTCCGGCGATCTCGAGCGCCATTGGGGCCGCAACGGGGAAGCTGTGGCTGCTCTCGGGAGGAGCGGGGCGGCGGCTGGCCGATTCGCACCCGGGCGGGCCCCGGATGGTCTTCGCGGCCCGGTGGCATTGGAAGAGGCAGAGCGCAATGGCTAGGGTTTGGGGCACGGAAACGAGGTAGGCTGGATTTGGGTGTCTATTTATAGACACGAGCTAGGGTTAGGGATTTTTGCACCGTTTTTGGACCGTCGGATCTCGATCAGCGGTCCGAAACGGAGGGGTAGGTTAGGTGGATGGTGTTGGGTTGTGTATAATAGGATGGGCTGAGAAGAGAGGGAGATTTTAGGCTTGGCAGAGGATTTTTAAACACCGTAAGACGTCCAACGATAAACCGATGACGGTGCCACTACGGTCGACCGTACGGGTATCAAACAAACTCCGATTACGGCGAACTTTGGCAGGGGGCCTACCTACATTAAAATAAGACCACACGCCAAGCGTTGACCCAATCCGAGAATATTTTATATACACTTTTAAAAACAATATTTTAACGATGTCGCGGGCGTGTGCGTGTGTGGTTGGGCTCAAAATGGTCAAGGACGAAAACGGAGAGAACCGACAACTACTAATGGATGCAAGTTTTGAAAACTGATAGCAATGCAGTGCCGATGCAATGAAGATCATGCGAATGATGTGATGTTGAATGTGAAAAACAAATAAATCACACGATGACAATGGAATAAAAGGGGAATTTTCTAAAACGTCGATCTCGGGCTGTTACAACTGATCTATGGCACAGACAGGGCTGTGCCATGGGAGATTCCCCAGCCCCCTTGCGCCTCCCCAACTTTATATAGGCGTGGGAGGGGATCGTGGCTTCCCCTCCAAGCCCCTAGGGCCGTTGGTCAAGGGAGGATAAAGGAAATTCCACATTTCCTTCCCAACCGATCACTATCCCCCTTTTTGGGATCTCAATCTTATCCTTTCGGGATATGATCCTATTCCTTCTAAGGGGGATCTTGATGCGCCTAGACCAGCGGTGTGGGGACTTTCCCCACTACCCACATCCATGTGGGTCCCCATCTGGTGGGGCCCACTCCGGAACCTTCCAGAACCTTCACGGTAGAATATCGAAAAATCATGAACATTTTCCGGAACGCTGAATATGACTTCCCATATATAAATTTTACCTCCGGACCATTCTGGAGCTCCCCGTAACGTTCGGATCTCACCCGGGACTCCGAACAACCTTCGGTTATCACAACACATAACTCGTTAATACCCGATCGTCACTGAACCTTAAGTGTGCAAACCTTGCGAGTTCGAGAACTATGTAGATATGACTTGAGACACTCTCCATTCAATAACCAATAGGAGGACCTGGATGCCCATATTGGCCCCTACATATTCTACGAAGATAGTTATCGGTCGAACCATGATGTCAAGGATTCAATCAATCCCGTATACTGTTCCCTTTGTCCATCGGTATGTTACTTGCCCGAGATTCGATCGTCGGTATCTCCATACCTAGTTCAATCTCATTACAGGCAAGTCCCTTTACTCGTTCCATAATACAAGATCTCGTGACTAACTCCTTAGTCACATTGCTTGCAAGTTCATTGTGATTTTGTATTGACGAGTGAGCCCAGAGATACCTCTCCGTCATATAGAGTGACAAATCCTAGTCTCGATTCACGCCAACCCAACAGACACCTTGGAGGTACCTCTAGAGCACCTTTATAGTCACCCATTTATGTTGTGATGTTTGATAGACACAAGGTATTCCTACGGTGCCCAGGAGTTGCTTGATCTCATGGTCATAGAAACAGATACTTGACATGCACAAAATAGTAGCAATAAAGTGACACGATATATGCTACATTCATAGTTTGGGTCTTGTCCATCACATCATTCTCCTAATTATGTGATCGCGTTATCAAATGACAACTCATGTATATGGTCAAGAAACCTTCACCATCTTTGATCAATGAGCTAGTCCTTAGAGGCTCATTAGGGACATTGTGTTATCTATGTATCCACACATGTATTTAAGTTTCCAATCAATAAAATTCTAGCATGGATAATAACGATTATCATGAACAAGGAAATATAATAATAAGTAATTTATTATTGCCTCTAGGTCATATTTCCATTAGTATGTGATTCACACCAAATATGTTGTGGGGTTTATCATGTTTTGCTTGTGAGAGAGGTTTTAGTCAACGGTTCTGGACCTTTCAGATCTGTGTGTGCTTTACAAATCTCTATGTCATACTGTAGATGCTGCTACCATACTCCATTTGGAACTTATTCCAAAGACTGCTCCGTAATACGAATCCGATCTGCTACTCAGAGTCATTCGGATGGGTGTCAAAGCTTGCATCAACGTAACCCTTGACGACGGACTGTTTTATCACCTCTATAATCAAGAAACATTTCCTTAGTCCTCAAGTTACTAAGGATAATTTTTACCTCTGCCTAGTGATCCATTCCTGGATCAATCTTGTACCCCTTGATAGATTCATGGCAAGGCACACATCAAGTGTGGTACACAGCATAGCATATTATAGAGCCTACGGCTAAGGCATAGGGGACAACCATCATCCTTTATCTTTCTTCTTCCATAGTAAATCTTTGAGACTTACTCAAATTCACACCTTACAACACAGCTAAGAACTCCTACTTTGACCGATCTATTTGGACCTCCTTCAAAATCTTGTCATCGTATGTATTCTTTGAAAGTTTTATCAAGCGTTTTGATGTATCTCTATAGATATTGATGCTTAGTGTTCAGGTAGCTTAATTCAGGTTTCCTTTGAAAAACTCCTTTTGAACAACCCTATATGCTTTACATAAATTTACATCATTTCCGATCAACAATATGTCAACCACATATACTTATCATAAATTCTATAATGCTCTCACTCACTTTCTTGGAAATACAAGTTTCTCATAAACTTTGTATAAACCAAAAGGCTTTGATCATCTCATCAAAGCATATATTCCAACTCTAAGATGCTTGCTCTAGTCCATAGAAGGATCACTGGAGTTTGCATACTTGCTAGCATCCATAGGATCGACAAAACATTTTGGTTGTATATCACATACAACCTTTCCTCACGGAAACCGTCGAGGAAACAATGTTTAGACATCCATCTGCAAGATTTCATAATTAAAAAATGCAGCAATTGCTGACATAATTCCAATAGAGTTCGGCATCGCTACGGATGAGAAAGTCTCATTGTAGTCAACTCCTTGAACTTGTTGGAAATTTTTTTTTGACAAGCTTAGCTTTCTAAATGGTGACATTCACCATCGTCATATGTCTTCCCTTTTAAAGACCCCTTTGTACTTAATACCCTTACGAACATCAAGTATTTCTTCCAAAGTCAACACTTTGTTTTCATATATGGATCCTATCTCGAATTTTATGACCTCCAGCAATTTGTCAGAATCCGAGCCCACAATCGCTTCTCCTAGCTTGTAGGTTCATTGTTGTCCAGCAGCATGACCTCCAAGACAGGATTACTGTACCACTCTGGAGCAGTACGTGTCCTTGTTGACCTACGAGGTTTGGTAGTAACGTGATCTAAAGCTTCATGATCACCATCATCAGCTTCCACTTCAACTGGTGTAGGCTCCACACGAACAATTTCCTGCGCCCTTCTACTCTCTAGTTGAAGTGAAGGTTCAAAAACCTCATCAAGTTCCAGCATCCTCCCACTCAATTCTTTCTCAGAAACTCTTTCTTGAGAAAGGACCCGTTTTCATCATAAAACAGTTTGCTTTCGGATCTGAGATAGGAGCTATACCCAACTGAATCATTTGGGTATCCTATGAAGATGCAATTATCCGCTTTGGGTTTGAGCTTATCAGGATAAAGCCTTTTGACATAAGTATCCCAACCCCAAACTTTATGAAACGACAGCTTAGGTTTCTCTAAACTCATGCAGTGTCATCTCAACGGAATTAAATGGTGCCTATATAAGGTGAATGTGGTTGTCTCTAATGCATAACCCCAAAATGATAGTGGTAATTTGATAAGACACATCATAGTATGCACCATATCCAATAGGGCAATGCTACGATGTTCGGACACACCATCACACCCTGGTGTTCCAGGTGGCATGAATTGTGAAACAATTTCCACATTGTCTTAATCTATACCAAACTCGCAACTCAAATATTCATCTCTATGATCACATCATAGATATTTCATCCTCTTGTCACGACGATCTTCAACTTCACTCTGAAATTGCTTGAACTTTTCAATAATTCAGACTCGTGATTCATCAAGTAAATACACATGTATCTTCTCAAATCATCTATGAAGTAAGAACATAACGATATCTACTGCGTGCGTCAGCACTCATTAGACTGCATACATCAAAATGTATTGTTTCCAATAAGTCACTTGCTCGTTCCATCTCACTGAAAATGAGGCCTTCAATCATCTTGCCCATGTGGCATGATTTGCATGTCTCAAGTGAGTCCAAAAGATGCATCTGCATGGCGCTTCTTCATGTGTTTACACCAATAGGCATGGTTTGCATGTCTCAAACGATTCAAAAATGAGTGAGCTCAAAGATCCATCAGCATGGAGCTTCTTCATGCGTTTTATACCAATATGACTTAAGCGCAGTGCCACAAGTAAGTGGTACTATCATTACTACTTTGTATCATTTGGCATCTATATTGTGAACATGCGTATCACTACGATCGAGATTCAATAAACCATTCATATTAGGTGCATGACCATTAATTGAAGTTATTATTCAAGTAAACAGAGTAACCATTATTCTCTTTAAATGAAGAACCATATTGCAATAAACACGATCCAATCATGTTCATACTCAACGCAAACACCAAACAATATTTAGGCTTAACACTAATCCCTAAGGTAGAGGGAGCGTGTGATGGTGATCTCATCAACCTTGGAAACACTTCCAACACACATCGTCACCTCGCCTTGGGCTACTCTTCGTCTATTCCATAGCTTTTATTTCGAGTTACTAACATTTAGCAGATGATCTGGTATCTAATACCCAGGTGCTACTAGGAGTACTAGTAAAGTACACATCAATAAAACATATATCTAATATACTTTTGTTGATGTTGCCAGCCTTCTTATCTACCAAGTGTCTATGGAAGTTCCACCTCAATGATCATTCCCCTCATCATAGAAGCACATAGACTCGGGTTTGGGTTCAACCTTGGGTTTCTTCATTGGAGTGACAGCTAACTTGTCATTCTAGAAGCTTCCTTCTTTCCCTTGCCCTTCTTGAAACTAGTGGCTTTACTACCATCAACACTTGATGCTCCTACTCGATTTCTACCTTCGCGGTGTCAAACATCGCGAATAGCTCAGGGATCATCTTCTCTATACCTGGTATGCTATAGTTCATCAGGAAGCTTAGTAGCTTAGTGGCAGTGACATTGGAGAACTATGTCAATCACCATCTTATCTGGAAGATCAACTCCCACTCGATTGAAGTAATTGTAGCACCCAGACAATCTGAGAACACGCTCAACGATTGAGGTCTTCTCCTTTACTTTGCTGGCAAACAATCTTGTCGGATGTGTCACACCTCTCAACATGCACGAGCCTGAAATCCTAATTTTAGCTCTTGGAACATCTCATATTTTCCGTGACGTTTTAAAAAATTTTGGAGCCTCAGTTATAAGACATAAAGCAAGACACACTAAACTATCATGTAGTCATCAAAACGTGTATGTCAGATGTTCGCAACATCTACAGACGATGCTTGGGGTAGCACACCGAGCGGTGCATTAAGGACATAAGCCTTCTGTGCAGCAATGAGGACAATCCTCAGTTCACAGACCTAGTCCGCATAATTGCTACTATCATCTTTCAACTTAGTTTTCTCTAGGAACATATCAAAATACAGGGGAGCTACATCGCAAGCTAATCATCTACTACATAATTTGCAAAGATATTCTGACTATGTTCATGATAATGAGTTCAATTAATCATATTACTTAATAACTCCCTTTCAAATTGATATCCCTTTGGTCATTCGAGTGGTACATGATCCAAATTCACCAACCCATGTCCAATCATCACGTGAGATGAGGTGGCTTCAATTGTAAACATCTCCATATTGATCATATCTACTCTACAACTCATGTTCGACCTTTCAGTCTCCTGTGTTCCTATGCCATGTCTCAACATGCTAGGCTCGTCAAATTTAACCACAGTGTTCCGCGTGTGCAAAACTGTCTTGCACCCATTGTATGTGAACGTATAGTCTATCACACCCGATCATCACGTGGTGTCTCGAAACAATGAACTGTCGCAACGGTGCACACTCGGGGAAAACACAATTTTATCATGACATATTAGTGAGGGATCACCTTATAATGCTACCGTCGTCCTAAGAAAAACAAGGTGCATAAAAAAGGATTAACATCACATGCAAATCATAAGTGACATGTTATGCCCATGGACTTGTGCTTTTGATCTCCATCTTCAAAGCACCGACATGATCTCCATCGTCACCGGCACCACACCATGATCTCCATCATCATGATCTCCATCTGTGTGCTGCCATAGAGGTTTTCGCGCCAACCATGCTTGTAGTACTATTGATATCATTTAGCTATAAAGTAAAGCATTACCTAGCGCTTAATGAGTGACACGAAGGTCATACAATAATTAAAGACAACCCTATGGCTCCTGCCGGTTGCTGTAGCATCGAAATGCAAGTCAATATTACTAGTACAACATCATCATCTCATACATTAAATGTATATCATCATGTATTTGGCCATATCATATCACAACATACCCTTAGACGTCCTCTAATTTGTTGTTGCATGTTTTACGTGGCTGCTATGGGTATCTAGTAAGAACGCTTCTTAGCTACGCAAAACTACAACAATGATATGCATTTTGCTATTTAAACTTCTACAAGGACCCCCTATGTCGAATCAGATTCAACTAAAGTGGGAGAGACAGACACCCGCCAGCCAGCTTTATGCAACAAGTTGCATGTCACTCGACGGAACCGGTCTCTCGTACGTGGACGAGTAAAGATGGTTCGGGCCGCTTCATCCCACAATACCGCTGAACCAAGAAAATGCCAAGGAGGGAAGAAATCTGAATATCAACGCCCAGAAACTCCTTTGTGTTCTACTCGTGATGTCATCTACGCATAGACCTAGCTCCGATACCACTATTGGGGGACATTGCATGGGAAATAAAAAAATTCCTACGCTCACCAAGATCAATCTATGGAGACTAACATCTACGATAGGGGTAGTTGAAAAGGACGTGGATGTCGCCTAGAGGGGGGGGTGAATAGGTGCTTTAAAATAGTTAAGGTTTAGGCTTGAACAAATGCGGAATAAAACTAACGTTTAATATGTCAAGCACAAAACCTACAAACAACTAGGCTCACCTATGTGCACCAACAACTTATGCTAAGCAAGATAAACAACTAAGTGATAGCAAGATATATTACAATAAACAATATGTCTATCACAAAGTAAAGTGCATAAGTAAAGGGTTCGGGTAAGAGATAACCGAGGCACGGGGAGACGATGATGTATCCCGAAGTTCACACCCTTGCGGATGCTAATCTCCGTTAGAGCGGTGTGGAGGCACAATGCTCCCCAAGATGCCACTAAGGCCACCGTAATCTCCTCACGCCCTCGCACAATGCAAGATGCCGTGATTCCACTAAGGGACCCTTGAGGGCGGTCACCGAACCCGTACAAATGGCAACCCTTGGGGGCGGTCACCGAACCCGTACACATGGCAACCCTTGGGGGCGGTTACCGGTACCCGTACAAATTGCTCGGGGCAATCTCCACAACCTAATTGGAGACCCCGACGCTTCCCGGAGCTTCACACCACAATGATTGAGCTCCGAGACACCACCAAGCTTCTAGGACGCCAAAGCATCCACGAAGAACAATATCAAGGGTACTAAGTACCAAAGGTAGTAAGCTTCTCAACTTCTCACTTCCACGTATCACTGTGGAGAACTCAAACCGATGCAACTAATGCAATGGCAAGAACACACGAAGTGGTCAAGTCCCTCACACTCAAATCCCTCCACAACAACAAAAGCTATGGAGAAATACGAGAGGAGGAGCAAGGAGCTCACAGAGAACTCCAAGATCAAGATCCAAGGGGTTCCCCTCACATAGAGGAGAAAGTGATTGGTGGAGATGTGGATCTAGATCTCCTCTCTCTTTTCCCTCAAGAACAAGCAAGAATCATTGGAGGGATAGAGAGTAATCAAGCTCTAAGAATGTCAACAATGGAGGTAGAACAAGAGCTCAACGGATAGATAAAACCAAGGGGGAAGAAGACCCCCTTTATACAGTGGGGGAAGGAATCAGACCGTTACCCCCACTTTCTGCCCGAGCTCCAGCGGTACTACCGCTGGCTGCAGCGGTACTACCGCTGGCACTCCAGCGGTACTACCGCTGGGCCCCTGGTAGTGCAACGACACTACCATGGCCAAGAAAGTCTTCGCAAAAAGGTCCGTCCACGAACAACCGCTAGGCAGGCGGTACTAAGCTCCTGGAGCGGTACTACCGCTGACCAGGGGCGGTACTACCGCTAGCCAGCGGTACTACCGCTTGGGCCAGCGGTACTACCGCCAACTCTAGCAGTACTACCGCTAGGTCCAGCGGTACTAACGCTCGCCACTGAAACAGCCATAACTTTCGCATACGAGCTCCGAATCGAGCAAACCCAAGCTTGTTGGATTCAGGACGACAAGGGCTATCCAAACAGCGACCATGCGGTTATGAAAATGCCAATGATATAAAGATGTGAGTCCTCTAAGAATGAAGAATCGGCAAAAACTCCAACATCGAAAACATCATAGTAGTTGCATATGGACTCCGTTTTCGATGAACTCGAGCTTGTCATGAAGATGACCATAAGCTCTAAAACTCACAAAGAGAAACACCAAATAAGAACCAAGAAGTATGATGCAAGGATGCAAATGGTTTGAGCTCTCAATGAACGATACGATCAAGCTACTCACTTGAGAGCCCCCGTTGATAGTACATCAATCTATCCTAAACAGAAAACATATCAAGGGCAAACCTATACCTTGCACCTCGTCCTCTTGAGCTAGATGATGATGATCTTGGCTTCCTCAAGATGGACCACCTTTCTTGATTGCGTTGGCTTGACGAAGACTAGTTGATTGCTCCCCCATACTCACTATGGGTGAGCCACTCTTCAGCATATCTTCACAAGTCCATTGCCACCACAATGAACAACAGGCTTCAAGCAAGATATCTTCGTGTTGATCCACTTGAACTTGCACACCGCCATCTTGATAACGATCACCACTTGACGTCATCCTTCATGGGTTGTATGAGATCTTCCTCTAGACGCAAGCCCATGGAAACACACCTAACCCCCACATAGAACTCTCACAAAGACCATGGGTTAGTACACAAACACGTAATGGACAATGCTTACCATACCATGGGATCACTTGATCCCTCTCGGTACATCTTGTTCACTTTGTGTGTTGATCATCTTGATTTACGCTTTGTCTGAGATCTTGATCAACCTTGTGTCTTGATGACGATCACCACTTGACGGCATCCTTCATGGGTTGTATGAGATCTTCCTCTAGACGCAAGCCCATGGAAACACACCTAACCCCCACATAGAACTCTCATGAAGACCATGGGTTAGTACACAAATACGTAATGGACAATGCTTACCATACCATGGGATCACTTGATCCCTCTCGGTACATCTTGTACGCTTTGTGTCTTGATCATCTTGATTTGCTCATGGGTTGTATGAGATCTTTCCTTTGACGCAAGCCCATGGAAACACACCTAACCCCCACATAGAACTCTCACGAAGACCATGGGTTAGTACACAAATACGTAATGGACAATGCTTACCATACCATGGGATCACTTGATCCCTCTCGGTACATCTTGTACGCTCTGTGTGTTCATCATCTTGATTTACTCTTTGTCTGAGATCTTGATCAATCTTGTGTCTCTATGACCATTCTTTAGATAATACCTTGAATACCATCTTGGTCATCATATAAACTCCTTGAACCCAACAGATGGACTTCAAGAACTGCCTATGGACAAATCCTATAAATGTAACTTAAGGCAACCATTAGTCCATAGGAATTGTCATCAATTACCAAAACCACATATGGAGATATATGCTCTAACAGTAGTGCATCTACATACTCTCGTAGATCGCTAAGTGCGACTTCTCAAACAACAACGCCAAAAATTGACACGTTGATGGAGACTTTCTTGCGTCATTTTTTCCCTTGAAGAGGAAAGGGTGATGCAGCACAGGAGCAGTAAGTATTTCCCTCAGTTTGAGAACCAAGGTATCAATCCAGTAGGAGAATCTCGTCAAGTCCAGAGTACCTCCACAAACACAAAGAGCTTGCACCCAACTATAGAAAGGGGTTGTCAATCCCTTCAAGATTGATTGCAAAGTGAGATCTGAAGGCGGAAAGTGCAACGAAGAAAAAGTGTAAGGCTGAAAATATGGTGTGGAGTAGACCCGGGGGCCATAGTGTTCACTAGAGGCTTCTCTCAAAATAGCAAATATTATGGTGGGTGAACAAATTAATGTCGAGCAATTGATAGAACCGCACAAAGTCATGACGATATCTAAGGCAATGATCATACATATAGGCATCACGTCTGAGACAAGTAGACCGATACTTTCTGCATCTACTACTATTACTCCACACATCGACCACTATCCAGCATGCATCCAGTGTATTGAGTTCATGACAAACAGAGTAACGCCTTAAGCAAGATGACATGATGTAGAGGGATAATCTCAAACCAATGATGAAAACCCCATCTTTTTACCCTTGATGGCAACAACACGATGCGTGCCTCGCTACCCCTTCTGTCACTGGGTGAGGTCACTGCACGGTATGAACCCAAAACCAAGCACTTCTCCCATTGCAAGAATCATAGATCTAGTTGGCCAGACAGAACCCACAACTCGAAGAAAAATACAAGGATATGAAATCATGCATAAGAGAGATCAGAAGAAACTCAAATAAGATTCATAGATAATTTGATCATAAATCCACAATTCATCGGATCTCGACAAACACACCACAAAAGAAGATTACATCGGATAGATCTCCATGAAGATCATGGAGAACTTTGTATTGAAGATCAAAGAGAGAGACGAAGCCATCTAGCTACTAGCTATGGACCCGTAGGTCTATGGTGAACTACTCACGCATCATCGGAGAGGTCATGGTGTTGATGAAGAAGCCCTCCGTGTCCGAATCCCCCCTCTGGCAGGGCACCAGAACGTGCCCCGGATGGGATCTTGCGGAGAGAGAAGCTTGCGGCGGCGGAAAAGTACTTTTGATGATCTCCTGATTTTTTCTGGGATTTTAGGGAATTTATAGGTGAAAGTCCTAGGGCAGAGGTGGCCCAGGGAGCCCACAAGCCAGGGAGGCGCAGGCCCCCTGGCCGCGGCTAGGGGGCTTATGGGGTCCCTGCAGGCCCCCTGCCCTGATTCACAGGCTTCTCGATCTTTTTCTGTTTCGGAAAAAATCTTTTTGGCAGTTTCGTTCCGTTTGGACTCCTTCAAAATCCTCCTCTGAAAGGGGTCAAAAACATGGAAAAAAAACAGGAACTGGCACTTGGCACTGAGTTAATAAGTTAGTCCCAAAAAATATATAAAAGGCATGCAAAACATCCAAAGTTTGACAAGATAATAGGATGAAACCATCAAGAATTATAGATACGTTGGAGACGTATCAAACATCCCCAAGCTTAACTCCTGCTCGTCCTCGAGTAGGGAAGTGATAAAGACTGAATTTTTGATGTGGAATGCTACCTAGCATAATTGTCCTTTGCAACTTATTTCATGTGACATGAATGTTTAGATCCATAAGATTCAAAACAATAGTTTGCTATTGACATGAAAACAATAATAGTTCAAGCAAACTAGCAAGGTAATCATGAACTTTCAAAATAACAAGGCCAAGGAAAGTTGTCCCTACAAAATCATATAGTCTGGCTATGCTCCATCATCCTCACACAACTAATGTAAATCATGCACAACCCCGGTATTGGCCAAGTAATTGTTTCCACACTCTTACTTTCTCAAACTTTTTATAACAATCATGCAATACATGAGCGTGAGCCATGGATATAGCACTATAGGTGGAATAGAGTGTGGTGGTGGTTGTGAGACAAAAAGGAGAATATGGTTGATACGTCTCAAACGTATCTATAATTTTTGATGGTTTCACGCTGTTATCTTGTCAACTTTGGATGTTTTGTTTACCTTTTATATCTTTTTTGGGACTAACTTATTAACTCAGTGTCAAATGCCAGTTCCTGTTTTTTTGTGTGTTTTTGACTCTTTTCAGATCTGATTTTGGAACGGAGTCCAAACGGAATAAAATCCCCAAAATGATTTTTTTCAGAATGGAAGAAGATCGGGAGGCTTGAGGGCCAAGCAAGTGGCCCCACAGGGAGCCCACAAGCCGTGTTGTCGCGGCCAGGGGGGAGGCTGCGGCAACCAAGCTTGTGGCCTCCCTGGCGCACCCCTGCCCTAGGTCTTTGGCCTATAAATTCCCTAAAAATCCAGAAAAATTCAGGGCATCCACGAAACCACTTTTCCGCCGCCGCAAGCTTCCGTTTCCGCGAGATCTCATCAAGAGACCCTTCCTGGTGCCCTGCAGGAGGGGACTTTGGAGTTGGAGGGCTTCTTCATCAACATCATCTCCCCTCCAATGACTCGTGAGTAGTTCACTTCAGACCTACGGGTCCGTAATTAGTAGCTAGATGGCTTGTTCTCTCTCTTGGATCTTCAATACAAAGTTCACCATGATCTTCATGGAGATCTATCCGATGTAATCCTCTTTGGCGGTGTGTTTGTCGAGATCCGATGAATTGTGGATTTGTGATCAGATTATCTATGATATATATTTGATTCTTTGCTGATTTCTTATATGCATGATTTGATATCCTTGTAAGTCTCTCCGAGTCTTGGGTTTTGTTTGGCCAACTAGATCTATGATTCTTGTAATGGGAGAAGTGCTTGGTTTTGGGTTCATACCGTGTGGTGACCTGTCCAAGTGACAGTATGGGAAGCAAGGCACACATCGTGTTGTTGCCATCAAGGGTAACAAGATGGGATTTTTCGTAGATATGAGATTGTCCATCTACATCATGTCATCTTGCTTAAGGCATTACTCTGTTCTCATGAACTTAATACACTAGATGCATGCTGGATAGTGGTCGACGTGTGGAGTAATAGTAGTAGATGCAGAAAGTATCGGTCTAGACGTGATGCATATATATATATAATCATTGCCACAGATAACATCACGACTTTGCACGGTTCTATCAATTGCTCGACAGTAATTCGTTCACCCACCGTCTACTTTCTTTCATGAGAGAAGCCACTAGTGAACACAACGGCCCCTAGGTCTATTCACACCTATCGTTTCCACTTTCGCTTTTACTTTGCTTTGTTACTTTGTTGCTTTCAATTCTCACTTGGCAAACAATCTATAAGGGATTGAAAACCCCTTCATAGCGTTGGGAGCAAGATCTTTTTGTTTGTGCAGGTACTTGTGATACTCCTTCACTGGATCAATACCTTGGTTCTCAAAACTGAGGGAAATACTTACCGCCGCTGTGCTACGTCACCCTTTCCGCTTCGAGGGAACACCAACGCAAGGCTCCAAGGCTACGGGGGAATCCTTTGCATATTTTCCTAGGAAGTCCCTAAAGGCGTAGCCGTAGCAGAAGGATTCCTCGTGCCGTTGGTGAGGAGAATCAAGACAAATATAGTCTCCCGTCAGCACGCTTATTTCTGGTGCCGTTGGAAGGTCTTTTGTTGCAGTAGCAAGAAGTATTTCTCGCGCCGTTGCCGGGGAAGGAGAGATCTATCCAAGTAGGTCTCACAAACTCATCTCTTGCATTTACTTTTGTGCCAGTTGCCTCTCGTTTTCCTCTCCCCCACTTCACATTTGCCGTTTTCATTTGCCTTTCCCCGTTGACGTTTTCTTTTGTCTTTGGCCTTCTTTGTTCGCCCTTTTTCTCGCTTGCTTTCTGTTCGCTTGTGTGCCATGTGCCTTCAATATTCTTGCATCTTCACTTGCTGAAAATCTAGTGATATGGATCCTCATCCACTTGCTAATCTCTTTAAGATATCCAATTATGTTGATCCAATTGCTAGTGAGTTGAGTGCACTTGACTATCTTTATGGAGTTTTGCTTGGGATGCGTGAATCTGAAAATTGTGAGGAAGAAATTTATGAAGTGATTCACGAGGGCTCCTTGAATGAAATGCATGATTGAATTGTTTCACTATAAATCCTATTAGTGACAATCATGCTAAAAATATGCAAAACCCTAAGCTTGGGGATGCTAGTTTTGCTTTGTCCACTACTTGTTGCAATGACCATGAGTGGGGCGTTGATTTTTCTTATGATCTTGAAAATTTGTTTAAGCCTCATGATGAATATGATATTTGCAATATTATTGAAAGTGGGTTTGGAGAAGTCATGACTTTAGTTGATGATAATCCCACTATTTTTGAAGAGCGTCAACTTTGCATGCATGTGGATCATGAAAATAATATGCTATGTGTTACATTGTTGAATTCGAATATGATCCCACATGTAATTATTATGAGAGAGGAAAATATGGTGGTAGAAACTTTCATATCACTAAATCACCTCTCGTTATGTTGAGATTGATATTGTTTCTTTCTTCTTCCTTGCATATGGTAACTATTGGTTGTCTTGACAATTTGTTTTCCTATAAAATGCATATGCATAGGAAGTATGTTAGACTTAGATGTGATTTTCACATGCTTTATGATGCTCTCGTTGTGCTTCAACTTTTGTCTTTTGTATGAGCATCATTGAATTCGTTATGCCTAGCTAAGGGCGTTAAACAATAGCTCTTGTTGGGAGGCAACCCAACGAATCTATCCTTTTTCTTTCTGTTTTGTGTTTTCCACACTTTCATAATTCTGTTATGATTGTGTTTTTTGTGTTTCTTTTTACGTTTGTGCCAAGCAAAACCGTTATGATTAGTCTTGGGGATGATCGTTTGGTCATGCTGGAAAACATAAAACTTTCTCCTCACGAAAAGAATTTTCATTTTTTTTCTGTAAGAGATTTTGAGTCGATTCTTTTTGCTGATGATTGCTACGAAAATTCTTCAGACTTTCGTAATTTTTCAGAATTTTTGAAGTACCATAAGTATACGAAGTATACAGATTGCTACAGACTGGTCTGCTGTTAATAGATTCTGTTTTTGTTGAGTTGGTTGCTTATTTTGATGAAACTATGGATAGTGTCGGGGGGTATTAGCCATGGAAGATTGAAAATACAGTAACCCAACATCAACATAAGTAGAATTCAAGTTTGCTACAGTACCTAAGGAAGTGGTGGTTTGCTTTCTTATACTAATGTTATCACGAGTTTATGTTTAAGTTTTGTGTTGTGAAGTTTTCAAGTTTTGGATGAAGTTCTTATGGAAAAAAAGATAAAGAGTGGCAAGAGCTCAAGCTTGGGGATTCCCAAGGCACCCAAGATTATTCAAGGATGTCGTAAAAGCCTAAGCATGGGGATGCCCCGGGAAGGCATCCCCTCTTTCGTCTTCAATCCATCGGTAACGTTACTTGGGGCTATATTTTTATTCACCACATGTTATGTGTTTTTCTTGGAGCGTCTTGTATCATAGGAGTCTTTTATTTTTTTTGTGTCACAATCATCCTTGCTGCACACCTAGAGAGAGAGACATGCACTCACCGTGATTTTGTCGAGCTTCACTTATATCCTTTGGTTAGACAATTCAGCTCACATGTGCTTCACTTATATCTTTTGAGCTAGATGCTTTTGCTCTGTGTGCTTCACTTATACCTTTTAGAGCACGGCGATGCGTGGCTTGGTAGTTGATCTATGCTTTGAAAGTAGTCTCAAAAGGGGTAGTTATCCAAAGGGATACGAAAACTTCCACCTTCATGTGCATTGAATAGTTAGAGAAGTTTGATTCATCTCAACTAGTTTTGAATTGTGGTTATGGTAATATTGAAGTTATATTAGTAAGGTGTTGTGGATCTAGAAATACTTGTGTTGAAGTTAGTGATTCCGGTAGCATGCACATATGGTGAACCGCTATGTGATGAAGTCTGAGCATGGTTAATCTATTGATTGTCATCCTTTGTGTGGCGGTCGGGATCGCGCGATGGTTTATACCTACCAACCCTTCCCCTAGGAGTATGCGTTGAATGCTTTGTTTCGATTACTAATAAAACTTTTGCAACAAGTATATGAGTTCTTCATGAGTAATGTTGAGTCCATGGTTTAGATGCACTTTCACCTTCCACCATCACTATCTTCTTTAGTGCCGTGCAACTTTCGCCGGTGCACAAAACCCACCATTAGCCTCCCTCAAAACAGCCACATACCTACCAACTATGGCTTTCTCAAAGTCATTCCGACATATATTGCCATGCAACTACCACCATGACATGTGCCACCACGTCTACATTTCCATTGCATGATCGTAAGATAGCTAGCATGATGTTTCCATTAATGTCCATGCCATGCTAGATCATTGTCACGGTACACTACCGAAGGCATTCCATATAGAGTCATCATTGCTCTAAGTTTTGAGTTGTAAGTGTGATGATCATCATAGATGGAGCATTGTCCCATGTGAGGAAATAAAAGAGGTCAAATATGCCCACCAAAATAAATAAAAAATAATAATAAAAGAGGCCAAAGAGCCCATTCAAACAAAATGAGAGAAAAAGAGAGAAGGGACAATGCTACAACTTTTCCACACTTGTGCATATTAAGCACCATGATCTTCTTGATTGAGAGTCTCTTGTTTTGTCACCGCCATATAGCTAGTGGGAAATTTTCATTATATAACTTGGCTTGTATATTCCAATGATAGGCTTCCTGAAAATTGCCTTAGGTCTTCGTCAGCAAGCAAGTTGGATGCACACCCACTAGTTTTCTTTAAGAGCTTTCACTTACTCTTAGCTCTAGTGCATCATTTGTATGGCAATCCCTACTCATTGACATTGATATATATTGATGAGCATCTCCACAGCTCATTGATATGCCTAGTTAATGTGACCGTCTTCTCCTTGTTTTTCTTGCAACCTCCACCACACTCCACACCACTTATAGTGCTAAAACCATGGCTCACGCTCATGTATTGCGTGAGAGTTGAAAAAGTTTGAGAAAGTAAAGGTGTGAAAACAATTACTTGGCCAATACCGGGGTTGTGCATGATTTAAATTCGTTGTGCAATGATGATAGAGCATAGCCAGACTATATGATTTTGTAGGGATAACTTTCTTTTGGCCTTGTTATTTTGAAAGTTCATGATTACTTTGCTAGTTTGCTTGAAGTATTATTGTTTCCACGTCAATAGAAAACTATTGTTTTGAATCTAATGGATCTGAACATTCACGTCACATAAGAGGAGTTACAAAGGACATCTATGCTAGGTAGCATGAAAGCATCAAAAATTCATTCTTTATCACTTCAGTACTCGAGGACGAGCAGGAGTTAAGCTTGGGGATGCTTGATACGTCTCAAACATATCTATAATTTTTGATGGTTTCACGCTGTTATCTTGTCAACTTTGGATGTTTTGTTTACCTTTTATATCTTTTTGGGACTAACTTATTAACTCAGTGCCAAGTGCCAGTTCCTGTTTTTTCTATGTTTTTGACTCTTTTCAGATCTGATTTTGGAAGGGAGTCCAAACCGAATAAAATCCCCAAAATGATTTTTTTTCAGAACGGAAGAATATCGGGAGGCTTGAGGGCCAAGCAAGTGGGCCCACAGGGAGCCCACAAGCCCTGTTGCCGCGGCCAGGGGGGAGGCCACGGCAACGAAGCTTGTGGCCTCCCTGGCGCTCCCCTGCCCTAGGTCTTTCGCCTATAAATTCCCTAAAAATCCAGAAAAATCAGGGCGTCCACGAAGACACTTTTCCGCCGCCGCAAGCTTCCATTTCCGCGAGATCTCATCTGGAGACCCTTCCCGGTGCCCTGCCGGAGGGGACTTTGGAGTTGGAGGGCTTCTTCATCAACATTATCGCCCCTCCAATGACTCGTGAGTAGTTCACTTCAGACCTACGGGTTCGTAGTTAGTAGCTAGATGGCTTATTCTCTCTCTTAGATCTTCAATACAAAGTTCTCCATGATCTTCATTGAGATCTATCATATGTAATCCTCTTTGGCGATGTGTTTGTCGAGATCCGATGAATTGTGGATTTGTGATCAGATTATCTATGATATATATTTGAATCTTTGCTGATTTCTTATATGCATGATTTGATATCCTTGTAAGTCTCTCCGAGTCTTGGGTTTTGTTTCGCCAACTAGATCTATGATTCTTGCAATGGGAGAAGTGCTTGGTTTTGGGTTCATACCGTGTGGTGACCTTTCCCAGTGACAGTAGGGGCAGCAAGGGACACATCGTGTTCTTGCCATCAAGGGTAACAAGATGGGCTTTGTCATAGATATGAGATTGTCCATCTACATCATGTCATCTTGCTTAAGGCGTTACTCTGTTCTCATGCACTTAATACACTAGATGCATGCTGGATAGCGGTCGACGTGTGGAGTAATAGTAGTAGATGCAGAAAGTATCGGTCTACTTGTTTTGGACGTGATGCATATAGATTAATCATTGCCATAGATAACATCACGACTTTGCGCGGTTCTATCAATTGCTTGACAGTAATTCGTTCACCCACCGTCTACTTGCTTTCATGAGAGAAGCCACTAGTGAACACTACGGCCCCCGGGTCTATTCACACCTATCGTTTCCACTTTCTCTCTTACTTTGCTTTGTTACTTTGTTGCTTTCAGTTCTCACTTGGCAAACAATCTATAAGGGATTGACAACCCCTTCATAGCGTTGGGAGAAAGCTCTTTGTGTTTGTGCAGGTACTTGTGATACTCCTGCACTGGATCGATACCTTGGTTCTCAAAACTGAGAGAAATACTTACCGCCGCTGTGCTACATCACCCTTTCCGCTTCGAGGGAAGACCAACGCAAGGCTCCAAGGCCACGGGGGAATCCTTTGCATATTTTCCTAGGAAGTCCCTAAAGGCGTAGCCGTAGCAGAAGGATTCCTGGTGCAGTTGCTGAGGAGAATCAAGACAAGAATAGTCTCCCGTCAGCATGCTTGTTTCTCGCGCCGTTGGAAGGTCTTTTGTTGCAGTAGCGACGGTGACATTGACTTGGCGTATCAAAGGGCTATGGAGATGCCCATTAATAGATATGAATGTGAATGAGTGGGGATTGCCATACAAGGGATGCACTAGAACTATAAGTATGTGAAGCTCAAAAGGAGAACTAGTGGGTGTGCATCCAACTTGCTTGCTCACGAAGACCTAGGGAAATTTTGAGGAATCCCATCATTGGAATATACAAGCCAAGTTATATGATAAACATTCCCACTAGAATATGGTAGTGACAAAGCACTAAGCTCTCAATCATGAAGAACATGGTGCTATTATGAAGCACAAGTGTGGAAAAAGATAGTAGCATTGTCCCTTCTCTCTTTTTCTCTTTTTTTGGGCTTTTAGGCCTCTTTTTTTCCCTCTCTCTTTTTTTGGGCTCTTTGGCCTTTTTTATTTCCTCACATGGGACAATGCTCTAATAATGATGATCATCACACTTTTATTTACTCCCAGCTCAAAGCTTAGAACGATGATGACTCTATAGGAAATGCCTCTGACAGTGTACCGGGATGTGCAATGATCTAGCTTGGCGTATGATGTTGAACCATCTCGCTAGCTATCTTACGATCATGCAATGGAAATATGAGAGTGACAACACAAGTCATGAGACGGAACGGTGGGAGTTGCATGGCAATATATCTCGGAATGGCTATGAAAATGCCATAGTAGGTAGGTATGGTGGTTGTTTTGAGGAAGGCATATGATGGTTTGTGCACCAGCGAGAATTGCGCGGCACTAGAGAGGCTAGCAATGGTGGAAGGTGAAAGTGCATCTATACCATGGACTCACATTAGTCATGAAGAACTCACATACTTGTTGCGAAAGTTTTTATTAGTAATCGAAACAAAATGCTAAACGCATACTCCTAGGGGAAGGGTTGGTAGGTGTTAACTATCGCGCGAGCCTGACCTCAACACAAAGGATGACAATCAATAGATCAATTATGCTCCGACTTCCTAACATAGCGGTTCACCATACATGCATGCTATGGGAATCACTAACTTTAACACAAGTATTTCTAGGTTCACAACACCCTACTAACATAACTCTTAATATTACCAAATCCACGTCTCAAAACTAATTGAGAGGAATCAAAACTTCTCTTTCTACTCAATGCACATGAAGATGGAGGATTTTGTATCCTCTTTGGGTACCTGTCACCTTTGGAACTACTTTCATAGCATAAGACAACTACCAAGTCACGCACCGCCGTGCTCTAAAAGATCTAGGTGAAGCACATAGAGCAAAATTATCTAGCTCAAAAGATATAAGTGAAGCACTATGAGCATTCTAGCAAATTCACGATGAGTGCATGTCTCTCTCTAAAGGTGTGCAGCAAGGATGATTGTGACACAATAAAAAGAAAAGACTCCTAAGATACAAGATGCTCCAAGCAAAACACATATCTTGTGGTGAATAAAAATATAGCTCCAAGTAATGTTACCGATGGATTGAAGACGAAAGAGGGGATGCCTTCCCGGGGCATCCCCAAGCTTAGGCTTTTTAGTATCCTTGAATTTGGCTTGGGATGGCTTGGGAATCACCAAGCTTGAGATCTTTCCACTCCTTATCTCTTTGTCCATGAGAACATCACCCAAAACATGAAAACTTCACAACACAAAACTTAAATAGAAACTCGTGATAACATTAGCACAAGAAAACAAACTACCACATCTTTAGGTACTGTAGAAATCTTGATTTCTATTTGTATTGGTGTTGGGCTACTGTATTCTCACTTTTCCATGGCTAGTACCCCCCAATACTATCCATAGTTTCATCAAAACAAGCAAGCAACTCAACAAAAATATAATATGTCAAAAACAGACCAGTCTGTAGCAATCTGTATACTTCGTATACTTCTCGTATCTCAAAAATTCAGAAAAATTACGACTGCCTGGGAAATATTCATATCAACCATAATAAAAAAGAATCAACTCAAAAGCTCTTCCTGAATAAAAATGAAAAAGCATCTCGTGAGCCAAAAGTTTCTGTCTTTTTCCAGCAGGATCAAACAACCATCACCAAGACTAGTCATAAAGGTTTTGCTTGTCTCAAACACAAAAAGAAACACAAAAAAACACAATCACAACATAATTATGATGGTGTGGACGCAACAAAACAGAAAGAAAAAGATAAATTCATTGGGTTGCCTCTCAACAAGCGCTAGTGTTTAACGCCCTTAACTAGGCATAAAAGCGATAGAATCACGTATCGTCGTCTTTGGTGCTCAAACCATAAGTGGCCCTCATCAGGGATTCATAAGGCAATCTTATTTTGTTTCTAGGAAAGTGCTCCATGCCCTTCTTTAAAGGAAATCTAAATCTAATATTCCCTTCCTTCATATCGATGATAGCACCGATAGTCCTTAGGAAAGGTCTACCAAGAATATAGGGCATGTAGGATTGCAATAAATGTCAAGCACAATGAAATCCACGGGTACATAGTTCCAATTTGCAATAATAATAACATCATCGATCCTTCCCATGGGTTTCTTGACACTAGAATCCGCAAGATGCAAATTAAGAGAACACTCTTCAATCTCATTAAAACCCAGAACATCACATAAAGACTTTGGAATCACGGAAACACTAGCACCCAAATCACACAAAGCATTGCATTCATAGTTTTTGATTTTGATTTTGATAGTAGGTTCCCACTCATCATGAAGCTTTCTAGGGATAGAGACTTCCAATTCAAGTTTCTCTTCAAGAGATTTTATCATGGCTTCGACGATATCATCTGTAAAGGCCTTGTTTTGGCTATAAGCGTGTGGAGAGTTTAACATGGATTGCATCAAGGAAATGCATTCAATCAAGGAGCAACTATCATAATTGAATTCCTTGAAATCCAAGGTAGCAATCTCATTAATACTCAAAGTTTTAATATCTTCTACTCCACTTTCAATGCTTTTAGCATCAAGATGGATGGACTCCGAATCATTGGGGCACTTTTCAACCAAAGTGGATTCATATCCAGCCCCATCATCATTAGGTTTGACACAAGAAAACAAAGATTCAATGGGAGTCACACCAAGCACTTTAAGATCTTCGTGATTCTTATCACGAGAACACGCTTTTTTAGGCCATTCATGTCTAGCACGAATTTGGGCGGTTCTTTCTTTGCTCTGAATCATGGAAACACTCATAGCTTTAAAAGTTTCATCCATATTGATCTTGGGAGGAGCACACCTAACTTCCAAAGCATCAACATCACTAGACATTCTATCAACGCTCTTAGCCAAATCGTCAATTTTGAGTAGTTTTTCCTCTATGGACGCATTGAAAATCTTTTGCGAGTTGATAAACTCTTTGATATTACTCTCTAGATCAGAGGGTAACATATTGTAATTTCCATGAGTATTGTTGTAGGAGTTGCCAAAGTTATTAGAGGAGTTACTAGGAAAAGGCCTAGGAACATAGTTTCCTCTAAAAGCATTATTGTTGCCAAAATTATTCTTACCAACAAAATTAACATCCAAGCTAGCATTGCTACTCTCAATCAAGGAAGACAAGGGCATATCATTAGGATCTAAAGGAGCACTTCTACTAGCAACCAAATTCATTAACTCATCCATCTTAGCACTCAACGAGTTAATTTCTTCTATAGTGTGTACCTTCTTACTAGTAGGTGACCTTTCAGTGTGCCACTGAGAGTAGTTCATCATGATATTGTCTAGGAGCTTTGTGGCTTCCCCTAACGTGATTTCCATGAACGTTCCACCTGAGGCGGAGTCCAAGATATTTCTAGAAGCGAAATTCAAGCCAGCGTAGAAGATTTGTATAATCATCCAAAGACTTAAGCCATGAGCGGGACAATTTCTAATCATCAATTTCATTCTCTCCCAAGATTGTGCAACATGTTCATGATCAAGTTGCTTAAAATTCATGATATAATTACGGAAAGAGATAATCTTAGCCGGCGGAAAATACTTGGATATATAAGCATCTTTTCACTTATCCCAAGAATCGATACTATTTTTGGGCAAAGACGAAAACCAAGTTTTTGCTCGATCTCGCAACGAGAAAGGAAAAAGCTTCAATTTAATCACATCATTATCCACATCTTTCTTCTTTTGCATATCGCAAAGCTCAGTGAAGGTATTGAGATGGGATGCGGCATCTTCCACTACTAGGAAAAGGGCTATAGATCATATAGATACTAATGGCGCACCACACAAGCAGTGTGCCAGTACTATATAGTAGTGGCGCACCATGTGAGGTGTGCCATTAGTGTGATGGACACTAACGGCGCACCACACACTCGGTGCGCCACTACTATATTTTATTTTTGCAAAACTACTAATGGCGCACCAGCAGCTGGTGCGCCATTAGTAACCAGGGTTACTAATGGCGCATCTGTTAGTAGTGCGCCACTACTATAAAAAAATTGGTTTTTTTTCAAACTACTAGTGGCGCACCACAGCTAGTGCGCCATTAGTAACCAGTGTTACTAATGGCGCATCTGTTGGTGGTGCGCCACTACTATTTTTTTTGCAGAACTACTAATGGCGCACCACCAGCTGGTGCGCCACTACTATTTTTTTTGCAGAACTACTAATGGCGCACCACCAGCTGGTGCGCCATTAGTAACCAGGGTTACTAATGGCGCACCCCCTGGGGATGCGCCATTGCTATTACATGAAAACTGCCACCGAGTGGCCCCGCCCCCCTCAGCAAATCCGTCTCCCCCACCCGCATCTCATTCCCCCCCCGACCGACCGGCTAGGGTTTCCTCCCGCCGCCCGCCGCCCGCCGACGGCCGCGTCTCTCGACCCCCACCCCGCCAGATCCTCCACCTCGTCCGTCCACCTTGCCGTCGGCCGAGATAAGCGCCTTCCCTCATCCTTGGCACCCTCTGAACTGCAGTGCTAGCCCATCTCCGCCACGCCACTGCTCCTCCGCATCGCAATGCGCGACGCAGAGCGCTCGCGGTACCGGCGGCGGGCGAGTGCGACCTTCCCCGTGCCCCTCCTGCTGCTCGCGCTCGCTCTGCTCGCCGGGGGCGCCAGCGGGTAGCCGCAGCGACCGGTGCCCCCGAAGCTGAGGGCCGTGGAGGCGAAGCTCACGTTGCTCACCAACGACGTCGCCCAAACCATCTCCGACCGCTTCAGCTTCTGCTTCTCCGACAAGTGAGTAGACCACTCCGCCCTAGCTCCTCCTTCGTTTCTGCCTCCGGCGGTGCTCTGTTTTCCCATCGGGTTCCGTCGGTGGTCGACGGAGACTGACCTGACCTTGGTTGCGTTTTGGCCGGCCGGCCGGTGGTTCACGCAGGCAGGAGGACTGAAACGGCGCCTTCAACTACACCTCCGACCTCGGCTTCGTCCAGCGCTGCCAAGCCCAAACCAGAGGACATTATTTCAGGAAGTTGAAATCATGCTCTATACAACAGAATGAAATTACCCATTATGTCAGTTTTTTTGTAAACCTATTAATTGAACTGTTTCTCGTACTTACTGCAGAGAGGTGAAGCTAAACTTCTGACAGAAGATTGGGAAGGTGCGGTTGAGGACCTAAAAGAGGCTGCCCAGAAATCCCCACATGTGAAATTTATGCAATTTTGCTTTGTTGTCCTTGACTAATACTCGTAGTATATCACAACTGGCATGAGTATATCTTTTTTTCTTTTGTTCCAACGGAAGGAGCCTAAGCTCCCAGTCTGTCAGAGCATGCCAATTTGAATTTCCCGCGTCTTGTTGTATTTGATTTACTCTCTAATGATGTGCTTCTGTTGGCGTGCATCTTGTTATTCCTATTTCCATTAGGCTGAATACCATTGTGTTCTGAGTGGTCTGGATACAGTTAGGCTCAGTAGTGGTCTGGATATAGTTTCCCAGTGGACAAATCATGCGTTTAACTGCTTGGATGGATGATGTACACAACAATATATCCTACATTAGCTAGACTTTAGTATAATATGCAGGGTGCAACTTGTGGTTAATAGTGAGCGATCATGTAGATTGTTTGAAGAGACTCTCTGGCTAAGGTTACGCACACAGTAGAAACTCTGCTGCCATGCCCTGTTTCGTGTCCCTGTCCTTTATTATCTGTTCTTTGAAATTTAAAACTAAAAGGATCGATAATGCATCTGCAATTGGCAGTTTTACTAATCTTGTCCTTACAAGCTTGGTTTTTGGCTCGTGTGAACAAATAAACTGTGGTCTGATGGCAAGTTTTTTGTTGACGCTGACTCAGGACATGGCAATCCGGGAAGCGCTCGTGAAAGCTGAAAGACAGCTGAAGCTGAGCAAAAGGAAATACTGGTACAAAATCCCGGGCATTTCGAAGACAACATCGTCCACGGACATCAAGCGCGCGTACAAGTGGTTGGCGCTGCAGTGGCACCCGGATAAGAATGTTGAGAACCATGAGGAGGCGGAGAACATGTTCCGAGAGATCGCCGCCACATACGAGGTACTGTTTCTGTTTCGAGTGATGACTGATGAATAGCAAAAGGGAAAAAGAAAAACAATTAGACACAACAAGATTGATTGAACAAAAGGTGCGCAGCGTAGATATGATTTTGTTTTTAACTGTATGCGCGTCGTGTGTGTGTGTGTGTGTGCAGGTGCTTAGCGATGAGGACAAGCGTGTGAGGTACGACCGGGGAGAGGACCTGGAAGAGGTGGGCATGGGGGGAGGCGGGTGGCGGGTTCGACCCGTTTGGTGGAGGCGGTGGGCAGCAATACACGTTCCACCATGGGGGAGGGTTCCCCGGAGGCGGATTCCCGGGTGGCTTCCAGTTCAACTTCGGTTAAAAGCAAGCCGGGCTTCCCTGATGATGTCTTAGTTTCTTGTCATTACTGCTTTAGGAGGGAGAGCTTAATGGCGACATGTGTTAATTATATATCTAGCAAATAGCTTTTACTACCGTCTTGGCTTTTGTTACTCTGGTTAAAGAAAGTTTTTCTTTAGCACCTATACAACAAATTTTCCTTGAGATTAATTGTAGTAATACTGTATTATGATTATAGCCGATGATTTTGTGATGCATCGACCACTTGATTGGAAATAAGGTATGCTGCTGCTATTAGTACTGTGCATGCGACCTTTTTTTGGAAGGAACAAAAAGGAAAAGTGGCTTCCCTATTTGTGGAGTTCCTAAAATATCCAAATCCTTGACAGTAGCAAGTCTTATATGCAAAAAGGAGTACCAACTGTTTATTCTTCAGAAACTCCTTTTATTTCCTCCTTTAGTTCATAGTATATGGCAAATGATAAGTGCAGTCCAAGCTTTGCTACTGTCTTATTAACAATTGAGAGTCTGAAGAAATGACGGGAAACATTTTCACAAAAAAACTAAATTGGCTGCAAATTGAAAAGAAAAGATAATGAAAAATGATCTCGTTGTTTCAGAATTTATTTTATGTAGGTAACATTTGCAGTCTAGTATTTTCAAACTGTTCAAATCAATTAGAGATTTGTTCTATGACTTCTGTCTTTAATCATAGATACTGATGTGATAAATAACCATGTTAGATATAACTTTCAGGTGCGTGGCTTCATTGGGCAACAACAGCTTGAGGCAGCCCAACAGAGCCTGCATCTGTTCAAAAGGTGAAGCTTTGTCTACCCAAGGATCTGAAGGAAGTGATGTGAAGCCTGGGGGTAGCCCAACAGAGCCTCCATCTATTATCAAAGGATAATAGGTAGCGCCACGGACTGAAGGTTATATATGAATTCAGAAGAGGGATGGTTCGCATAACTCAACATGGACGTGCACCTTTGTTAGGATAATATAAATGTTCATCTAGTTCTCTATAGCATTGCATCTCAAACTTTCAAGAATGCACGTGAGATCATTTTGTCGTTTTACCTTTGTAGTGGCAATTCGATGGTGCTAAGATTTATAAGGCACCTTTGGGATGGTGGCAAATCATAGATTTTAAATTAGCCTCATATTTAAACAATTCAGAATCAGATGGAAGACTACTTGACTCAGACTTCCAACGACGCACTATATTGATGAATGATGTGCACTTGTTTATCTTGTTCTTCTAGGCGACCTGGTGAGATGCATAACGGGTGGTGGTGTCTTTTGCGGATGCTGATGCATAGTGACTCAAGCTCTATGTTCTTTGAAGATTGAAATCCTTATGTCCTACTTGTTGTGGTTATGTTGAGAGCTTCATGTTTATCTGAATGTGTCTTTTGCGTGTGCAGTATTCTAGAATTTCTGACCTACTTGAACCTTAGTTGTCGATTGCTTGTCATTTAATATGGTTAATGGTGAGGTTATACATCATGTTAATTCGAAGTTGACACTAATATGCCTAGTCTTATTGCCTTGTAGCTGCTGGTTTGGTGCATTTTGGATTGCCCGGTTGATACTAATATGCCTAGTCTTATTGATGCTAGCTATTTCTTCTTTAAGATTTGCTTTGCCAACGATCTGCATGGATCTTGTGGTTATTTTGTCGGCTGCTTTGCTGATGCCTTCCATCCTCAGCCTTGCTAATCAATGGAGCAACAGGCTGAGCCTTGTATTGTGTAGCACACTATCAAGCAGAGCTAGTCTGTTTCAACTCAAATCGACCCTTCGGTGAGTGTGTCCTCCGAATATGGTGCACCTACGAATGCTGAATGCAATGGTTTTACAATGCAGTTCATATGATAGGTATGTTTGTTGGCTTATCGCAATGATCTCAATATCATGATCTAAGTATTCTTTTCGAAAGTGTTCAGTTCATTAACTTTATAGAACATTTAGTTGCATGGGTCAACGGCAGGAGCCTGAAATGCCTCGTTGACCATCCTTGATGTATATCTACTTATGTACTCCCTCCGTCTCAAAATAAGTGACCCAAAAATGACTCAGCTTTGTATTAATTTTGGGATGGAGGGAGTACTATGACACTAAAAAGGTATAGCGTAACATTGTTAGTTTGCTATAGATTATCTTTACTAGTTCGAGAAAAATGGAGTTTAAATTTGTTGTGGCTTGGTGAACACAACTTTGTAAAGAAACAAATGTGCTCAGACATATAGTAGATAATTCAATACAGAGAAGTGTGTACGTATAGTGTGAACAAAGAAGTCCATAATTCACTTAATACTTGAGAGAGAAAATGTGTAGTTATAGTATATAGCAACACACATATAGCGGGTAACCTATACTAGTTGAAATTCAAATCGGAGTGAACCAACAGAGCAACCGCTGCCAGTAGTGTTTGTCTGTGGCTGACCTGGAGGCACCTTCAGTGGGACAATTCGTAGATACGGCCAGCACGTGTTCACCCACAATTTGTTTTATCAGTTCTCCTTAATTTTTATTTGGTTTTTAGAATTTTACAGGTATTTTACATGTTGATCTTACAGGACCATGTTAGTGTCTTCTAGAGATTAAATTCATGTTTAGTTAATGCTTGTGTTGCTGCTTAGATGGTGCAACATTGAAAGTAGCATGGTACAATCTATTCATGTTTAGTTAATTCTTGTGATGGACAGAATGGCCTGTTGAGGAACAGTGCAGTTCCTGTTGAGGATAGTGTTGTTGTTGCAAGTAGCATGGTACTTACACAACCTGAGGTAGAAGGCAAGGAAGATTTGCAACAGACAAGTGGTGATGATAATTCTGTGAGTCAAAAGCTTTCTGATGGACAGAGTACAAAGGGTACACCACAAGGGCGGAGGCGGAAGTTAGATATCGACTTGTAATGTGATGGTAGTTTAGATGATCGATATCGACTTGTAATGTGAAGACAAACTCGCTACTCGCGGTCTCGAGACTTCTAATGTTCTACCTTTGTTCGGTATTTTAAATTCAGAGACTAATATGATGAATTGTATTCGGAGACTAATCTTCTATTGTATTGGATAAATCTGTTGTTTATATGCTGTGCTCTCTATATTCCGTGCAATAATATGTTTTGTAATCTGTGCAAATATCAGAAAAAATAAAATAAATACCTAATATTCATACTAGTGGCGCACCACTCAGCACTTTAGTGGCACACTTCAAAAGCACACTAGTGGCGCATCGTCAACTAGTGCGCCATTAGTAAGGCAGAGCACATGGGTAAATATGGCCGTGGGAGGCATACTAATGGCGCACCATAAGCTATACGAATGCCGCACCAGGAGGTGCTCCATTAGTATACCAGATACTAATGGCGCACCAGGAGCTATACTAATGGCGCACTTCTTGGTGCGCCATTAGTATACCACATACTAATGGCGCACCGTGAGCAATACTAATGGCGCACTGCCTGGTGCGCCATTAGTATACCAGATACTAATGGCGCACTTGTGGTGCGCCATTAGTAAAAAAATCTAATGGCGTGATGCTAGTGGCGCACCTATAGTGCGTCATTAGTAGCCAAAATAGGTGCGCCATTAGCAAGCCTTTTCCTAGTAGTGTTCACTAGGAAGACCGGAGAATTGCTCTTTCATAACAAGATTCAGCAAAGCGGCATTGATTTCGTATGACTCCGCACTAGTGGCGGGAGCAATCAGAGTACTAATAAAATCATTATTATTAGTATTCGAGAAGTCACAAAGTATGGTGTTTTCAGTCATGGTGACTTCAGCAAGCAAGCAAGCACACAAGCGAACAAAGAGCAAGCGAGAAAAAAGGGCGAACGAAAAAGGCAAATTGGTGAAGTGGGGGAGAGGAAAATGAGAGACAACTGGCAAACAAAGTAAATGCAAGAGATGAGTTTGCGAGACTTACTTGGATGAGTTCTTGACTTGATCCTCCCCGGCAACGGCGCTAGAAATTCTTCTTGCTACTTCTCAAACAATAGCGCCAAAAATTGACACGTTGACGGAGACTTGCTTGCGTCGGTTTTTCCCTTGAAGAGGAAATGGTGATGCAGCACAGGAGCAGTAAGTATTTCCCTCAGTTTGAGAACCAAGGTATCAATCCAGTAGGAGAATCTTGTCAAGTCCAGAGTACCTCCACAAACACAAAGAGCTTGCACCCAACTATAGAAAGGGGTTGTCAATCCCTTCAAGATTGATTGCAAAGTGAGATCTGAAGGCGGAAAGTGCAACGAAGAAAAAGTGTAAGGCTGAAAATATGGTGTGGAGTAGACCCGGGGGCCATAGTGTTCACTAGAGGCTTCTTTCAAGATAGCAAATATTACGGTGGGTGAACAAATGACTGACGAGCAATTGATAGAACTGCGCAAAGTCATGACGATATCTAAGGCAATGATTATACATATAGGCATCACGTCCGAGACAAGTAGACCGATACTTTCTGCATCTACTACTATTACTCCACACATCGACCGCTATCCAGCATGCATCTAGTGTATTGAGTTCATGACGAACAGAGTAACGCCTTAAGCAAGATGCCATGATGTAGAGGGATAATCTCAAACCAATGATGAAAACCCCATCTTTTTACCCTTGATGGCAACAACACGATGCGTGCCTCGCTACCCGTGTCACTAGGTGAGGTCACCGCACGGTATGAACCCAAGACCAAACACTTCTCCCATTGCAAGAATCATAGATCTAGTTGGCCAGACAGAACTCACAACTCGAAGAGAATTACAAGGATATCAAATCATGCATAAGAGAGATTAGAAGAAACTCAAATAAGATTCATAGATAATCTGATCATAAATCCACAATTCGTCGGAACTCGACAAACACACCGCAAAAGAAGATTACATCGGATAGATCTCCATGAAGATCATGGAGAACTTTGTATTGAAGATCCAAGAGAGAGAAGAAGCCATATAGCTACTAGCTATGGACCCGTAGGTCTATGGTGAACTACTCATGCATCATCGGAGAGGTCATGGTGTTGATGAAGAAGCCCTCCGTGTCCAAATCCCCCCTCCGACAGGGCACCAAAACGTGCCCCAGATGGGATGTCGTGGAGACAGAAGCTTGCGGCGGCGGAAAAGTACTTTCGATGATCTCCTAATTTTTTATGGGATTTTAGGGAATTTATTGGCGAAAGTCCTAGGGTAGAGGTGGCCCAGGGAGCCCAGAAGCCAGGGAGGCGCGGGCCCCCTCGCCGCGGCTAGGGGGCTTGTGGGGTCCCTGCACGCCCCCTGCCCTGATTCTCAGGCTTCCCGATCTTTTTCTGTTTCGGAAAAAATATTTTTAGCAGTTTCGTTCCGTTTGGGCTCCGTTCAAAATCCTCCTCTGAAAGGGGTCAAAAACATTGAAAAAACAGGAACTCACACTTGACACTGAGTTAATAAGTTAGTCCCAAAAAATATATAAAAGGCATGCAAAACATCCAAAGTTTGACAAGATAATAGCATGAAACCATACAAAATTATACATACATTGGAGACGTATCACTAAGCAGAAGCGTATATAACGCGGTTGATGTAGTCGAACGTCTTCGCAATCCAATCACGATCCGTCGTGCAATCTTATCACGATCCGTCCCGATCTAGTGCCGAACGGACGTCACCTCTGTGTTCAACACACGTACAGCTCGATAAAGTTCTCCACCTCCTTGATCCAGCAAGAGGGGTGGACAAAGTAGATGAGTTCTTTGACAGCACGATGGCGTGGCGGCGGTGATGGTGGAGCTGTTCAGGCAGGACTTCGCCAAGCAATACCGAAACTGATCTAGTAAGAAAACGAATCTATGGGAGAGATAGGGTTGTGCCGTGGGAGAGTCCCCACCCCCTTGCGCCTCCCCACCTTTATGTAGACGTGGGAGGGGCTGGTGGCTTGCCCTCCAAGCCCCTAGGTTCGTTGGTCAAGGGGGAAGGAAGGAAATCCCTCATTTCCTTCCCCACCGATCACTATCCCCCTTGTTTAAGGATCTCGATCTTATCCTTTCGGGATATGATCCTATTCCTTTTAAGGGGGGTCTTTATGCACCTAGACCAGGGGTGTGGGGACTTTCCCACTACCCCCGTCCATGTGGGTCCCCATGCTGGTGGGGCCTACTCCGGAACCTTCTAGAACCTTTCCCGGTACAATACCAAAAAATCATGAACATTTTCCGGAACCGTGAATATGACTTCCCATATATAAATCATTACCTCTAGAGCATTCGGGAGCTCCTCGTGACGCCCGGGATCTCATCCGGGCTCCGAACAACCTTCGGTTATCACAACACATAACTCATTAATAATCGTCACCGAACCTTAAGTGTGCAGACCCTGCGGGTTCGAGAACTATGGAGTCATGACTTGAGACATTCTTCGATCAATAACCAATAGCAGGACCTGGATGCCCATATTGGCTCCTACATACTATACGAAGATCTTTATCGGTCGAACCATGATGTCAAGGATTCAATCAATCCCGTATATTGTTCCCTTTGTCCATCAGTATGTTACTTGCCCGAGATTCGATCGTCGGTATTTCCATACCTAGATCAATCTCATTACCGGCAAGTCTATTTACTCATTCCGCAATACAAGATCCCATGACTAACTCCTTAGTCACATTACTTGCAAGCTCATTGCGATGTTGTATTACCGAGTGGGCCCAGAGATACCCCTCCGTCATACGGAGTGACAAACCCAAGTCTCGATTCATGCCAACCCAACAGACACCTTCAGAGATACGTGTAGAGCACCTTTATAGTCACCCAGTTATGTTGTGACGGTTGATACACACAAGGTATTTTTCCGGTGCCCGGGAGTTGCATGATCTCATGGTCATAGAAACAGATACTTGACATGCAGAAAACAGTAGCAATAAACTGACACAATCATATGCTACGTTCATAGTTTGGGTCTTGTCCATCACATCATTCTCCTAATGATGTGATCTCATTATCAAATGACAACTCATGTATATGGTAAGGAAACCTTGACCATCTTTGATCAACGAGCTAGTCATTAGCGGATCACTAGGGACAGTGTGTTGTCTATGTATCCACGCATGTATTTGAGTTTCCAATCAATACAATTCTAACATGGATAATAAACGATTATCATGAACAAGGAAATATAATAATAACTAATTTAGTATTGCCTCTAGGGCATATTTCCAACAATACGGAAACATATTGTTTTAGCTACATATATAGTATCTTTGTCTCTATGACCAGTAGCATAAGTACTAGTTTATCTTTGTATAACTAGTGGTATGATGGATTCATAAGGTGATACATGCGATTTATTTGGATCATCTTTGTATGAATTAACCATGATTGTTTCTTTGTTGTACATATATGATGTGTGTTAGAGTACAACTTCCTCTAATCAATTGTACTATATAATTGTTGCTTTGTTACTCTCTCATGTTTTACTAATCAGTTGTACTATATAATTGTTGCTTTGTTACTCTCTCATGTTTTACTGTTAACAAGATTTGATGTGAGTGAGGTTTACATGCATGTATGAGCTAGTTGTTTCTCGAATCAGATTTAAGATATAGTACGATACATTATGTAAAATTTAAAAAGATCTGTTTTTATAGGGACATGATCCCGCGGAAGACGGGCGACCATGCTTTGTGGCTAGAAGTCTGCTCTATACTATGTTGCCCGCACACATGTCTCGGAGCATTCGCCAATCAAATATGTCTTTATGTTGTGATGAACAGTTGAATTACGTTAATCAAACATCTTGTATTTTTCATTTTGACCATGACATGTGTCATGTTTTTCATTTGGACTATGAGATGTATGCATGCACCATTTTCATTTGAACCATTGATAGTACTTGTAACATATTATATGCGCCTGTTTGTTATTTTGGATGTTGCACCTTTTTTTCAAGTACATTTGTTGTGTGAGCTTTTAAAGTTGTAAAAATTGCATTTTTAATTATAATATTGTAATCTTGCAAACCGTGTGTATCAATCCCTATGTACGAAATAGTAGTGGTATGTGAAGGGTTTGTATATTGGGGGCGGGGGGGGGGGGGGGGATTTGGTGAAAGGTAGGGATTCACCCAGTCCTCACAAAACCACTCAAATACTCTTGTATCAAATAAAGCCTTAGGATTTTCTTGCAGGGTCTTCCTTTTGCGCATTGATTAAGATAATCATGCATGGTGAGAAAATTGATATGGCATGGATTTGTGGCAGTGAGAGAGCATATTGGATTAAGAATTGACACCTTATATCGACAACCACATACACGAGTTATTTAGTTATGGATGCATGGTAAGAATTCTAGCATGGATAATAAATGATTGCATGGGAAAATGGATGATGAAAAAATGAAAATGATAAGTACCTGACGTTAGGTATAAGCAAATGGCAAATCGAACATATTTATGAAAATTATGTTGACGCAAGGATGGCAAGATAGTTGACACACACGACAATTTTCTAGCAAAAAATAAATTGAAGCACAAAGTTTCAATGATTGTCAACTAAAATTGTCGTCCTCACATCACTAAACTTGCTATAAAAAACATTTGATTTGTCGTGTGCTCGTACATAACGTTTGGGTGTTATTAGATTCCTAAAAACAACAATATGTATTGCATTTACATTTCTTTTTTTTTCCGCTGATTGGACGTACATTTCTTATTTCTACAGAATTAGTTGGCACAAGGTACCCTCAAGAAAAACATTAGAAGTGGTGATACACAATCTAAATGACAGCAAACCAAGTTGGGAATTGAATATATATTCATTTATATATGATAGCATATATGTTCGTTACATATACATATGAAACCGGTATGCCTTTCCATGGCATGTTCTCGAAAAGAAAAAAGAAAAGAAAGATATAAATCAACGCAATACGATTGAAGAGCATGATGCGCTTTTCATGGCTACATGTATATGTTTGTTTAACCTAAGTAGCTCATCTTTATGGCTACGGCTAGCCAATATGTTGGACGACATATGCACCATTCATATAGATTGATATGTGTAAACTGTAGAGTAAATATTGTATATTCACTTCATTAGAGGGTCCAACGAGCTAGTGATGGCCAACGCCGGGGCTCGGAACCGACCCCTGAACGACCTGGCTAGCACGCCTACGTTTGGCACCGGTGATCCCAATGTTGCCGGCAAACGTAACAGACATTGGCGGTAGTGGCGCCAGGAACACTTGAAGAAAATCTAAAGATGGCGAGTATGGAGGTGGACGGATCGTCTTCTCGGCGAGCATCTGTGGTTGATCACTTGGCATCATCCTAGCCTGCACAACAGTGTGCGACAATGCCAACACAAATAAGGAAAGCATAATGGCACGCGAAGAAGCCATGTCTATAAAATAGATCGAGCTAAGTCCAAAGAGTCTAATGTGAATGTATATCTGGACGAAATTCTTTGTGTAAGAGGAAATGAATGGGTTTCTGTAGTGTCTGCAAATATGCGATGAGGTAAATGGGAGCAGCCTGGGCATGTATTTATAGGTGACGAGAGGTAGGAGTTGCAGTTGGCCATCAAGTATGTGCGACGGTGTGTGGAGTGGCCATGATCATCGAGTTCGTGGGATAGTCAACTTAGTGAGAACCCATCGCTATCAGGTTTTCTTTGGACGAAACAAATCATAGAACTCGCAGACGGCCGCTGGACACGTGTTTTGAGTGGCCGCACTTGAGGGAATGGCGACGTGGTCATAGTGTTTACTGAGTTCTGTATTCAGAAAAGATTTTGCACCGATAGTGCTCTTTTACTTTCTTCTGTTTATTTTATTATTATTGTTCTATGTGCTGAGGGCTGTAGTAATCTGCAAAAGTATTTTTCCTTTTTCTCTTTGAATTTTTTTATTTCTTTTCTTTGCCGAGTGGGTGGCTCGCTAAATCATTTTTATTATTTTACCATTTTAGTTTGAACAGTGCTCTACGCCGGCGCGTCGGTCAACGTGCAGGCCGCCTGATCCGTCAGCTGCACACGGACCGTACCATTAGATCTTCATGCAGCAAAAAATTTCGATACAATAAACTTCGTCCACGATGCAGCAATTTTTGTCCACAGTTGCAACAAAAATATAGTTATAACAAAAAAATATCAACGTGGTCGTAACAAAAAACAAAACTGATGATGCGTGGTAGCTAAATAAAATAAGGGTTGTAGCAAAACAATCCGGTGAACTCGGGTTGCAACTCTGACGAACATGTATGTCACTTTTTTAGTGAACGATTGCAGCAAAAAATGATACCGGTTGTAGCAAAAATTAACACGGTTGTAGCGAAAAAAAACACCAGTTGTAGCAAAAAATCCGACGAACTGAGGTTGCAACCAAACATATATGCAGCTTTTTTAAGTGGACAAATGTAGCAACTTTGGACACCGCTTGTAGCAAATTTAAACGATCACCAGAGGAGAAAATGTTGCATGGCCATAAGCGCGGATCGCGCGCGAGACGCGTAGGCAGCAAGCAACCGACGGGTTGCTTCCACCGGGGCGCCGAAGGGAAACGTTTCCCTTTTACTTTTCTCTGTTTCTATTCTCTTTATTGAGTAGATTATGGATAGTGGGTGCATTATCATATGATCAGAGACAAAATCTTATTCACCGATCCGAAATTATCTACTTCCTCACGGAAGTATATCACCTTTGGCGCCAACAACAAAGCCAAGATAATCGTGTTAGGTAAACTTGCTATCTCCAAAGAGAAAAATATTGAGAATGTTATTCTCGTTTAATCTCTTGGATTCAATTTATGTCCATTGCAAAGCAAGGTGATATGGGGCACGATGGTATTATTCCCTATCACTAGATGTGTCGTATTTATGCCAAATAATAACACTTTTGTCTTTGAAGGAAAAGGTGGTTTATGTACTGTGGATTTCCGTAAGGGTCCCTCAGCTGACACATGCTTGCTTGCAAAAGCTATATAGGCTTGGCTGTGGCACCGATGAGTTGGATATCTAGGTATTAGAAACTTGCAAACACCGATGAAGTATACAAATCATGGGAATTGCCAATGTTAAATTCTATAAAAATCGCCTATGTGGTAGATGTGAGGATGGCAAACTCGCGATGAAATCTTGTTACACGAACCCTATGATGAACAAGACAAGGTCGCTCCATATTCTTCACATGACCCTCTTTTGTGCGGAAAACTACTCTAGCTTTGGTGGTAATAACTATGGACTCGTAATTGCCGATGATATTTCTTGATTCACCTAGGTTTTCTTTCCAAGGATTAGTCCAGGAGCCAGCAAATCTTCAAATATTTCGCCAAGAAGGATTAGAAATTATAAATGTTTGCCATAAAGTATGTGAGAAGTGATAATGAAACAAAGTTCAAATATACAAATATCTAGGAGACTCTCAATAATAATGGCATTACCCATGATTTTTTCGCAGCTTATACTTCGCAAAAAATGGAGTGGTGGAGCGAAAGAATCAGAAATGTGTTGAGATGGCACAAAACATTCTTAATGTGTACAAGCCCCAATCTGGTTAGGCAAATGACATCAACACAGCATGCCATATCATCAATCGAGTTTATCTTCAGAAGTTTCTCAAGAAAACCTGTTATGACCTTATAACTGGTAACAAGTGACATGTTTCCTATGTTCAGGTCTTTGGTGCACTTTGCTACATACATGATATGAATCACAATTCTAAGTTTGCACCTAAAGAACGTGAGGGACTTCTTCTTAGTTATGGTTCAAATTCGCAAACTTGCAAAGTTTATAACTCCCTGATACGTCCATTTTGCATCATGTTTTGTTACACTTATTTATAGTATTTTTATGCATTTTTCCACTTGGTGAAGTAATTCTAATGCCTTTTCTCTTATAATATGCAAGGTTTACATCAAGTGGGAGAATACCGGCAGATGGAATTTTGGACTTGAAAAATCTAAGTCAGACATACCTACTCCGCACATCTCCAATTGGGTTGAAAATTTACGGAGATTTATTTTATAAAAATAAAAAAATAATGGAATGAAGAAGTGTCGGAGGGGGCCACCATGCGGCCACTAGACACCAGGGTGCACCAGGCACCCCTGGCGCGACATGATGTCTAGTGGGCCACCTGGCCCACCTCTGGTGCCCATCTTCTGGTATAAATTCTCCTTCACCATTAAAAAATTAAGGAGAGGAATTTCAGGACGTCGCCGTCTCAAGGTGGAACCTAGGCTGGAGCACTTTTGCCCTCCGACGGAGCGATTCCGCCAGAGGAACTTCGCTCCCGGAGGCGGAAATCACGGCCATCGTCATCACCAACAACCCTCTCATCTTGGGGAGGCCAATCTCCATCAACATCTTCACCAACACCATCTCCTATCAAAACCCTAGTTCATCTCTTGTACTCAATCATGTACCGGAACCTCGAATTGGTACCTCGGGTGTGTCTAGTAGTGTTAATTACATCTTGTAGTTGATGCTTTATGGTTTACTTGGTGGCATATCATATGTTCACATTCATTATGCTATATAATACATCTACGATCATGAACATGTTTATCACTTGTGAGTAGTTACTTTTATTCTTGAGGCCACGGGAGAAATCATGTTGCAAGTAGTCATGTGAAGTTGATATTTGTTCGATATTTGGATGATATGAATATTGTGATTCCCTTAGTGGTGTTATGTGAACGTCGACTACATAACACTTCACCATATTTTGGCCTAAGGGAATGTATTGTGGAGTAGAATTTGATGTGGGTTGCGAGAGTGACACAAACTTAAACTCTAGTCTATGCACTACTTCGAAAGGGGCCGGGCTGATTTGGATTCCTAACTTTAATGTTATGGTTAGAATTTAGTCTTAATACTTTTCTCGTAGTTGCGGATGCTTGTGAGAGGGTTAATCATAAGTGGGAGGTTAGTTCAAGTAAGAACAACACCCAAGCACCGGTCCACCCACATATCAAATTATCAAAATGTCGAACGCGAATTAACCCAACATGACGAAAGTGACTAGATGAAATTCTCGTGTGCCCTCAAGAACGCTTTGCCTATTATAAGATCCCGTTTGGCCTCTCCTTTTCTATATAAGGATTGGGCTACCTTTCTACGCCTATTGTTACTATTACTACTTGTCACTTGTTACAATTACCTTGCTATCAAACAACTTGCTACCGATATTTCAGTGCTTGCAGAAATTACCATGCTGAAAACTGCTTGTCATTTTCTTCCGCTCCTTGTTGTATTTGACACTCATACTTATCGAAAGAACTACGATTGACCCCCTATACTTGTGGGTCATCACTCGCACTTTTGGAAACTTATGGAAACTATAATGTGTGGTTTGATAAATCTAATGACTCTCGGAAAGAGCACCTACGAAATGTGCTAGATGAACCTCCTTTAGATGAACTTATCCGATCCATGGCTATTGGACAGATCAAACTTGTTGAAGGAAATGCTTGGATTCCTATGGTGATGATTCTCCTATGCAAATGCAACGACCAATAAATCATACCAAGCTACTTCCGAGGAGAATGACACTCCCGAAAACCATACTAATATAAAGAAAAATGCTCAGCCCCAAAATAATGTTGTTCAGGAAGTGCAACCTGAAAGAAATATTGAACCCCCTCTTCGTCGAGTTTCCAATCGAGTGGACATTAACATAATTCTTGATGACATCAACCACCAGGTACAACCACTCGTTCCCATGCTCAATTGTCTAAATTCTTTGGGCACTAATATTTTGTCTCTATCAAGACACGTCCTATTTTTGATGAGGATATGAAACACACAGATTGGATGTTGGCCATGGAATAGGAACTACTTCATTTCGAGCGCAATATGGTGTGAAGTTTGGTGAATCAACAAGGTGTGAAGGTGGACAAGTATGGAAAGGAGGATCTATAGATATGATATGGAGCAATGTGGTAAAATCGAAGCACCTCCTTCACAAAAGAAGAGAGAGGAAGGCCTAAATCATACCTAAAAGCATCACGCAACACCATCTCTCACCGAGATGAGGTGAAGGAGACCGCTGCCCAAAGAAGGGGCACGGAAATTCCTATCTTGTGGGGGAAAACCACATTCGAAAAGGTGATCAAAGGTCAATGAAGACATGATAAAAGGAGAGGGTCAATACATATGTGTTGCATCTCGAAGAAAATACATGGCTAGAACCGTGCACACTAGGGATCTGCTCTTAGCATAGAAGTATGGGCATTCCGCTCGAAGACGGAGAAGTCGTCTTAGTATTGAAACTATAGGATATGGGGAAAATAAATTAATTTAGGGAAAAGTATCCCCGCATGCCACATAACAGAGGAAGGGAATTGTGCTAAAAACGACATATGGAAATTGCTCGGCAAAGTCTACATCCACCTTCCAACTATCAACGCATCCTTCTAAGGATAATCACATCCATGAGAAACATCAAATAACAAGTTGCCACTACATCGAACCCAAAAATGAGACAAATGAGTTCACAAGTATCTACATCAACCTTACTCATGGACCTTGATCTCTCACGAGCATCGGTGGTGGGTTTGTAAATGATAAGTCAAATGACTTACCGATATGTGTCTCCTTGATGCGAGTGCGTGGCCCATAAATAAAGACACCCAACCGACATATCAGAGGGAGTGAGATTCCTTTAGGAAGAGGATTAAAACATATGATGCCAAGGGAACCAGAAAAAACTCTACGACATAGGAAAAGGGCCATAATATGTCTATAACAACACGCAGTCCCACTCCTATCCCTGCACACCTCAACGCACCAACGAGGATATCTTCCATAATGTTAGAGAGGACCTCTCGCTCGCCATAGTTTAGCTTATACCACGAAGATGGATCCCAACGCTTAACGCCCAAATTTCCACAACCATCATAACTCGTTGAGTATCCCTTACACCCTGAGTCTTCCCTCCCCTTACACTATAATATCTTGTATTCTCCACACATATAAGAAAATCACATGACATGAAGCAAGGCTTTTATTCACCATGGAAGTCTGAACCTACATAAATCGCGTTCATTTGTGATTTGTGTCCAAGACCCCCTTGTCTCCTGACATGACGCCCTTTCACCTAAGAATCCCATGTACTTCCTCTAGTGCCGCTCCTATGATTGATGTAAAATCCCTCCACAATGTATTTCAAATAATATCTTATATTTTACATAATCACATTAATTAGGACAACTAAATTAATACCAATTTACGAGAATACTATGTTCCCCTTGCAATCATGACCATTATCTAGTCATTGTAAAAGTTGTGTTCTACCCAGTGGAAAAATAGCATGCTATAGAGTCGCTAATAGCATGCTATAGCATTTTCAACAATGTGTAGCTAAATAAATCTTTTTTGCGGCAACTTGCTAAATAAATTTATGCACAACCTCTCGCTGATAACATGTTATAATGTGTTATAGAATGCTAATAGCATATTTCAAGGGATGTGCTATTTTTTATTGCTTCTACCCTGTGTAATTATTCTACTATTGTAATGTCTCGGAAAAGGGCAATGTAGGTTGTAGGATCACCCTCCTATGCTAGAAAAATAATGTTAGCGTGATGAACAACATATGATTTAGTTACTTTGGTGTATAACTTTCAATCTTGGATTATTCTACTATATGCATATATGTACTGTTGTTATTGCCGCATTAGCTTCTCGTTGTCATACTCCAATTATGCTTCTCTTTTCAGAAAACGTAATTCATGCACATGTTCATAATCATCCTAAATGGGAGTTTCTAATGATTCCACCTCTAGGGTCTTAAGGGCCTCTTCCTCGGGGTCTTCAATAGTATAACACTCCCAATTTTTGGAATCTTCAAGAACTGAGCATAAAGTTTAGCAAGTTGTAGCACAACATCATGCTCAATATAAAGACCCTCACTCGAGTTATCAACTCTACTTGACTTAAGATAAGTTTTTGTGAAATCAAAATCTATGTCAACTCCTTCTCCACCCTCATATTCCTCCCAAGCTTCATGATTGTCATGTATTTTATCTAATAATTACCAAGTTGTATGTACTTTATTACTTCCTCCGTAAAAAAAAGATTACTAAAGTAGTGATCCAAACGCTTTTATATTTATTTACAGAGTGAGTACTAATGAAAGCAGGACCAAAGGCTAAGTCCAATTCACTTTTGCCTTCTTTTTTAAGTCCTTCACAACATTAAGTTGGAACTAACCAATCTGGGATGCCATGATGGGGTAATCATCAAGTGGGAGATGGTACCTTTGATACACCTTTACTAGGATCTCTCACCTTGTCTTTGGCCAAAATTTATAGTCCAGCATTCGGCTTTATAAGCTTTTCTTTACGGATAATAACGCGCCAAAAATGCCTTGCGTAATTTTTCCCAAGTGTCAAACGTAAATGCGGGGTGAGAAAGTAGCCATGTTTTCACCCCAGCGCTTACTATTTGTCCAAACAATTTAGGTTTCATGAGTTTAAACTTCCTGCTTTTTTCATTGAATAATTGTTGATGTCATTAAGGGCCCTCATCATCATTGCATTTAAATTTCTTATTGTGCAATAATTCTAGTAGACTATGTCGGAATTGGGGCTTCAGGAACCCAAGAAGGTTCAAACTCTGGGGTGTGTTGGTTCTCCCGCCCTAATCTAGTTCGCGACCTCACGACGACCCTCCAGCACGCTCAAGCTAAGGAAGAACAATGGCACGACAATTTACCCTGGTTCGGGCCACCTTGCGGTGCAAGACCCTACTCGTCCCTTTGTGGAATCCTTGGGGATGGTGGTTAGTACAAGGGTGGTGTTACCGCTTTCTTTTGTCATCCTACTATGACGGTGGGCTGCCCCCTCTTATACTGACCATAGTCCTCTTCCCCCAAAAACACAAGGCGGGAAGGTCTATCACAACGGCCACTTTGAAGGGGGCAGGACTGCGGCTGATACTAACAAAAGTAGTTTTCTCCTCCAAAAAGCCTCTTGTCGTGACGCGCTGGTGGGCTCAGGGATGACCTCCGTCCTTGCGAGCCCCAGCTTTAGCCTTATTGCACCAAATAGGAAACCTGTGTGGATTGCTTTTGGGAATCGGTGACTAACCCCGCTCTCTTAGCATGAAAGGGGAAAGCCTCCTCATCTGTGCTTGTTGGCACGACTCCTGGGGCCACTCGGCGTGGCGCATGTCACCCATCTGAGGAATAAGGGCCGCATGTCCCCACCGGGCCACCCTCGATTATTCCGCCGTGTGAGGGCCTCGGGGCCAGCCTTAGGGGGCGACCTCATGAGGGGGGCTTCGCAAGGCTCTCATCGATGCTTGATGGTGTGCGCCTGGCGAGACGGGGTACCCTCACGAGGGTCCTGCTCTTGAAGCACAATGGTCGGCCGCACTAGGACGACGACGCGAGCCGCTTCCTGGCCTGCAAGCAGATGGGTCTGGGTACCCATAGTCCCAGGGGGCCGATAGTAGACCCCAGCCCCGCGGTGTACGTGATCCTGCCAGTTGGAGGGAAGGGGCGAAACGGCACGAGCCCTACCCACCTATGGGTCAGGCGCTACATGTGGCTCACGAGAGGGCATGGGACACCCCCACTTCAACACGATGCCTCGGCAACTGCCCAGGCTGACATAAGCCCTGTGCTTCTCGGGCCATCATTGTTTTTCATTGACTTTCATTCATCTATTGAAAGATAAGGGGTGCAAGCTGGCCATCCGCCATCCTCCGGATGCTATATAAGGGCGAGGGGAAGGGTACTTCGGCTCATCTCCCTTGCCCTTGTCCCTTATTGCTATTCGACGTTGCAGTGGCAATGGCACCCGTTAGGATGTTCTCCGCTGCTGAGAGGGGGAAGGCAATAGTGGAAGGCACTGGAATATTAACACCACCAAGGGGGCGAGGTCACCCCCGCACACCAACCACCATGCCCGGGGCGCCTCCCAGGGGTGCGAGCACCCTCCGCTAGCGACCCATGCCAGCTCAGGCGGCCGCGGAGGGAGCTCGGCCCGCGGGTGCAGGACGTGAGGCGGCCATGGGCGGGGGGATGGGGGAAGAGTGTAGCGCCTCGATGGTCGTGGCCGTGGATCCACTCCACCTACGCAGCCTGTGAGTTCATCATAGGGATGGATGGCCCGCCTTGCCACTGGCTCCAGCTCCTAGACTGCTTCGTGGAGGAGATGCAGGGTACGCGCCCTAGGCCTGTGCCTCCATCCAGATGGCTACTACAACGGTCCTTCCTAGGTGGCGAGGGAGTTCACTCCCACCGGCTTCATGCTTTTGAAGCGGTGATGGAAGTCGTTCGCCCTCGCTCGTGGCTTGAGGGAGGGGCATGTCCTCTACTTCAGGTTTGATGGAGCCGTCACGCTCTTCATGAAGATCTTTGGGGAAGCCGGCGATCTCCTGGATTGCTGCATGGAGAGCGACAGCAGCGGCGACAGCAGTTCCTCCGGCGACGATGGCAGCAGCAGCTCTTCCTCCAAGGGGGCGGAAGCAACGATGACTCCGATGATTCACCAGGCACCCGTGTCAAGGAGGAATACTCTGACTAGCTGCATGCAGCGCCAGAGTTGGAGTCTTGGAAGCGCCGTTGCTCGGGCCGGACCTTTCTCTTTTTCTTTATTTCCTGCAATACACCATGCTAGCCCCGTGGGGGCATGTAAGAAAAACTATGGCTCTCACCTTTCAAATTAAATGGTTCTATTGTCAGAAATGACTTTGTTCTTAGTGCTTCTTGCTAGGCTTACCCCTTCTGTGTGATTGCCTTACCTACCTTGAACTTGGGTTAGGTTAGGAATTTTATCTTCACAAGTAGTCTATTCACCCCCCCTCTAGACACATCTTCTATTGATCCCACAAAGTGTTCCTTCTCCCTTAGGCCTCGTTCTGGGTGGAAGCTGATAACCCTCAAGTATAGGGGATCGCAACAGTTTTCGAGGGTAGAGTATTCAACCCAAATTTATTGATTCGACTCAAGGGGGAGCAAAAGAATATTCTCAAGTATTAGCAGTTGAGTTGTCAATTCAACCACACCTGAAAGATTTAGTGTCTGCAGCAAAGTATCAGTAGCAAGGTGGTATGAAAGCAGCAGTAGCAACAGTAACAACAGTGACAGCAGACTAACAGTAGTAGCAACAGAGTAACAGCAGCAGCAGTGACAACAGTAGCGGCAAAGTAACGTAGCAAGGACCAGTAGTAAAAGACTCGGAGGCATTGGATCGGTGATGGATGATTATGCCGGATGTGATTCATCATGTAACAGCTATAACACGGAGAGATAAGTAACTAGCACCCGTTCGTCAATCTAATGTAGGCATGTATTCCGTATGTAGTCATAAGTGCTTAGGGAAAAGAACTTGCATGACACCTATTGTCCATCCCTCCCGTGGCAGCGGGGTCCTAATGGAAACTACGGGATATTAAGGTTCTCCTTTTAATAAAGAACCGGACCAACGCATTAACACTTGGTGAATAAATGAACTCCTCATACTCTATGGTCATCTCCAGGAGTGGTTCCGGCTATTGTCACTCCGGGGTTGCCGGGTCATAACACATAGTAGGTGACTACAACTTGCAAGATAGGATCTAAAACACACATATATTGTTAACAACATAATTGGTTCACATCTAAAATCATGGCACTCGGGCCCTAGTGACAAGCATTAAGCATGGCAAAGTAGTAGCAACATCAATCTCAGAACATAGTGGATATTAGGGATCAATCCCCCTCAAAACTAACTCGATTACATGATAGATCTCATCCAACTCATCACCGTCCAGCAAGCCTACGATGAGATTACTCACGAACGGTGAAGAGCATCATGGAATTGGCGATGGAGGAAGGTTGATGATGACGATTGCGACGATTTCCCCTCTCCGAAACCCAGAACGGACTCCAGATCTCCCCTCCAGATGAAGAACAGGAGGTGGCGGCGCCTCCGTATCGTAAAATGCAATGAATCCTTCACTTTGATTTTTTTTCCGGGCGAAACGGAATATATAGAGCTAAGACTGGAGGCGGTGGAGCCTCGTGGGCCCCACAAGCCTGCCTGGCACGGCCAGGGGGGTGGACGCGCCACCTGGGCTTGTGGCCCACTGGCTCACCTGCTTCGGTGGATCTTTGTGCAGGTATTTTTCATTAATTCCAGAAATATCCTCCGTAAATTTTCAGGTCATTCCGAGAACTTTTATTTCTGCACAAAAACAACACCATGGCAATTCTGCTGAAGACAACGTTAGTCCGGCTTAGTCCCTTTCAAATCATGCAAATTAGAGTCCAAAACAAGGGCAAAAGAGTTCGGAAAAGTAGATACGACAGAGACGTATCAACTCCCCCAAGCTTAAAGCCTTGCTTGTCCTCAAGCAATTCAGTTGACAAACTTAAAGAGACGAAAGAAAACTTTGACGAACTCTATTTGATCTTGTTGTTGCAACTATGTCTAACTCATAACCAGAATTTTAGCAAGATCACAAGCTAACCACATAAGAAATGACATCTAGGTCTCACGGTAAACTCATATCAATGGCATAATCAACTAGCGAGCAAATAATAATAAGCCTCAAATGTCAACACTTCAATCAAAACAACATGAAGCAGTACAAACAGGTGGTATCTCGCTAGCTCTTTTTGAGACCACAAAACATAAATGCAGAGCACCTTCAAAGACCAAGGGCTGACTAAACATTGTAATTCATGGCAAAGAAGATCCAGTCACAGTCATACTCAACACAGTTAAAAGCAAAGCAAAAAAATGACAGAGGTGCTCTCTAATTGGTGCTTTTATAAGAGGAGAATGACTCGTAATGAACATAAATATACAGGCCCTTCGTAGAGGGAAGCATTGATTTGCAGAGGTGCCAGAGCTCCAGCTTTGAAAATAGAGATAATAATTTTGGGTGGCATGCTTTCATTGTCAACGCAATGACTAAGAGTTCTCACCATCTTCCACGCTACACATGCTATAGGCGGTTCCCAAACAGAAAAGTAAAGTTTTGGCTCCCCTCCACCAATCAATCACACTCCACGGCTAGCTGAATCCTCGGGTACCGTCCATACCAACATCAATCCTGGGGTAGTTTTGTTTGCAATTATGTTTTCGATTTGGGCATGGAACTGGGAATTCCAATTACCGGCCCCTTTCTCGTGAATGATAGTGAATAAACACATATCGAGGATAACACGCCTAGCATGGAAGATACTGATAGCCCCCTGTCACCACATGAGAGGTTCGGGCACGCAAAACAGATTATTTGTTGAAGGTTTAGAGAGTGGCACATGCAAATTTACTTGGAACGGCAGGTAAATACCGCATATAGGTAGGTATGGTGGACTCATATGGAACAACTTTAGGTTTATGGGGGTGGATGCACAAGCAGTATTACCTCTTAGTACAAGTGAAGGCTAGCAAAAGACTGGGAAGCGACCAACTACAGAGCGACAACAGTCATCAAAATGCATTGAGATTAACTAACATTGAATGCAAGCATGAGTAGGACATAAATCACCATGAACATGAACATCATAGAGGCTATGTTGATTTTGTTTCAACTACATGCGTGAACATGCGCCAAGTCAAGCCACTTGAATCATTCAAAGGAGGATACCATCCTATCATACTACAACACAGTCATCTCAACATTCATGTGGGCATCGAAGACAAACCATTATAATCTCCTAGCTAAGTAAGCATGGCATAAGCAACTATGATCTCTAAGTTGTCACTGCAAACATGTTTCTCTCACAACAAAGTTGAATCAGGCATGATGAGCAAGTCATATTTACAAAAACAAAATAGATTGAGTTCATACAAGCTTTTCCAGGCTCAGTCAATTCATCATATATCGTCATTATTGCCTTTCACTTGCACGACCGAACGATGTGAACAATAATAAGCGTGCTCATGCATTGGACTAAAGCTGGAATCTGCAGGCAAACACAAAGGAGAAGACAAAGTAATATGGCTCTTTGACAGCTAAACAGGTATCCATGCGAGAGCCACTAAACTTGACCCAATATCTTCTACCTTGACCCAAAGAAAAAGAAAACTATTTATACGGGAAAGCTCCCAACAAGCAAAAGAAGAACAAGAAAATATTTTTGGGTTTTCTCAAACTAGACAGACACACGAAAAGAAAACGAGAAAAACAAATAAACTAACATGGATGATACAGTGGCAAAGTGTGAACACCGGCTAACGAAGTGAAAGCATAAGCAAGAATGTAAAGTCGGTGAGAAACACGTACTCCCCAAGCTTAGGCTTTTGGCCTAAGTTGGTCTACTCCCAAGGAGGGAAATAACCAGCTCCGGGATACTCCGGAGTGGACTGAGGATGCCACTGCTGTGTGAGCTCCTCTGGCTCCCACTGATAAACTGGCGTCTGGTACTCGATTGGTGGCTCGGGCACGGGCACCTATGGTTGGGCTAGGCCCCAATATGCGTAGATGTCTGAGGGCATAATAATGTACCTGCCTGTATGAAGATTGAACAAAGAAGGAGCAGGGAAAGTAATAGTCTCACGAGTACCCTGACTAAATACCAGGTTATAAATCATACTTCTATTTATATCTCTATCAAGAAAGTCATGGAGAACCATGCTATCGTAATTTAGATATGTCTCGGGAAGAAGAATCTCTTCTTCCTTTTCTAGTCTAATAGGTATCTCAAAGTGTCTAGCAAGACGAGTAGCATAGATACCTCCATAGACAATGCCCTTAGAACGGTTCGTGTTCAACCGTTGAGCTACTATAGCGCCCAAGCTATAAGTTTTATCATTATAAAGGGCTTCGCGCAAGACCGCAAGATCTGGGGAACTAAGTGACCCAGCCACTACTGGAATTGAGAAATTTGCCATCTGCCATGCCTTTGCCATCTCCTAACGCATGGCAAAGATCCTCTTTGCCATCAGTTGGCACAAAGCAGACGGGAAAGAGGTTGCTGATGGCAAAGGTTTTATTTGCCGTCGGCCACCTCTTTGCCGTCTGCTGATGCATGGCAAAGGCCCCCAGGCGGACGGCAAAGAGAACCCAGACGGCAAAGGGGCGTCACCCTAACGCCCGAAGCCCGCCCCACCCCACCCACCCATTTGCCGTCTGCCTCCCAGCTTCTGCAGACGGCAAAGGGGGGCTCCCCTAACGGCACACAGCCCCCACCCCCGCTCCCCTAACAGCACGCTCCACCCCCGCTCCCCTCGATCTCTTGCCTCTCGCGCGCGCGCCCCTGCCCACTACAGTGCCGCCGCCACCACCCCCTTCACTGCTCCGGCCCACCGCCGCCGCCCACGACCGGAGCTCCCCGCTCCCCTCCTCCCCGCGTCCCTCCTCCCTGCGGCCCTCCTCCCCGCCGCCCACGACCGGACCTCCCCGCTCCCCTCCTCCCCGCAAAGGGGCGCCACCCCCATGGCCGGAGCTCGCCCACCCCTCCTCCCCACGCACGTCCTCCCCACGCCCCTCCTCCCTGCCGCCCAGGGCCGGAGCTCGCCCTCCCCTCCTCCACTGCCCTCCTCCCACTGCAGGTAAGTTTTTTTTCTTTTTTTCTTTATTTCCTGTTTTTTCTTTTAAACTAGTAGATAGTATATAGTATAGACATATAGTGTGTCAGTTAAATGACACTTTTGATTTTACATACACAATAGATAGTATATAGTATAGACATATAGTGTGTCATTTATTTAGGCTTCACATGTCATGTTTAGGCTTCACATGATTCTTTTTATTTTCAAAAATATGCCTGAATTACTATGAATAGACAATGATCGAGCCGCCGTACTCGTAAACCAGCGCTAATCATCATCAAGAGAAAAGTACAAACAGTAATATCACTAAAAAATCGAAACCAAGCTGACCAAAACATTTGGTAATGTAGTGTTCCAATTGTCAGGAGAAAATCTCTGGTGTACTTTTATGTTCAAAAGAATCATTTTCATCATCTACCATCTTAACCTTGTAGACCAAGCACCCGGATTAGCTCATCTCGCGTCAAACAGAATAAACCATTATCATCGTCTAGCATCATAGATGGTAGTTCCAATATATATTTTCCAATGAACTCTAGCCTGGAAACGATCAACTACATCAGAATATCCTACTCTTACTAACCAAGATCAGAATATCGTCCAAACCAACATCTTAACTTCTCAATGGTGAAAATAAACGAGAAATATGGACAAATTCAAGCATGAAGAAACTAGACTACATAATAAAGACCTCCAAGTTAGTAGTACCTATGAAGAGATGGCTGAAAATATTAAGAGGTTGTCACAATGAAAAATATGAAAGATAATAAATAAAAAAGAAAGGTTGCAGCAACAGCATTTGAAAAAGTAGATAGAGAAGAAACAATAGATAGAAAAAAATACTTAGAAGAAAATAAGAGAATAATAAACTAGAAGAAAAAGGAAGAAGAAGAAGAAGAAGAAGAAGAAAGAGGAAAGGAGGAGAAAGATAAAAGAAAGAAGAAGAAGAGGAGGAGGAGGAGGAGAAAGAAGAAGAAGAAGAATAATATGATGATCAAGAAGAAGAAGAAGAGGAGAGAGGAGAAGAAGAAATAAAAGGACCCCAACCCCCGACCCCCGGCCCACGACCCCTGACGCACGATGCCTCCAACCCCCGACCCTCGACCCCCGACCTCCGACGCCACTGAGACCCGACTCCCGACCCCCAACGCCCGACACCACTGACCCACGACCCCCGACTCCACTAACCCCCGACCCCCGATGCCTGACACCATTGACCCTCGACTACAGAAGCCACTGACCCTCGATCCTCGACCCCCGACGCCCGACGCCACTGACCCTCGACTCCCGACGCCACTAACCCTCGACCCCCGAGCCCCGACGCCCCTGACCCTCGACCCCCGCCCCCCTACACCCGACCCCTGACACCATTGACCCCCAACCGCCGACCCCTGACACCTCTTCGGCCTCTTGTTGACCAAAGAGACCCCAACCCCCAACGCTAGTGATCCTCGACCCCCGACAACACTAACCCCCGACCACCGACACAACTAACCCCCGACCGTCGACGCCACCGACACTCGACACCACCGACCATCGACGCCACCGACACCCGACACCACCGACCATCCACGCCACTAAGCCGACGGGGTCATAATTTTGTAAATTATGAGTTAGGTCACATATTTTTCGATTATGTTAATTATAAAAATATCATATTTGTGTTGATCGGGTGAATTTCAATGTGCAGTTGTTCGACGACCTCCACGTGCGTTGGACGAACTCCGCCCTTGCGTTTGTTGGTGAGCACAAATGACTTCTCCTCCTACCCCCTTAATTTGCTCTGTCCCGGTCTTCGTGCCGATGAAACTTGCTAGCTATAGGTTTCTTCAATCATGAGTATGCGTGACCAGTATGCGTCTCCCGTTCGAAAGGGCGACATCTATAAATATGCATTTCTTTGCATATTTATAACCGCCATCCTTTCGAATTGTCCAACATTATCCATGGACAGCCCGAGTATGTGTAGATTGGGTTTGTTTTCCCGTATGCTGTGCCCCGGATCCGATGCGGAATTTCGTCAGTGCCTCCCTTGTTGTTCTCCGGGTACACATCCTCTCTGCTTATTGCCGAGACGTGTATCAGGAGAACAGCGGGGAGGCGCTGCCGAAATTCTGCGTTGCATCTGGAGCAGAGCATGGGAAAACGAACCCACTCTACACATACTCGGGTGGGATTAGGACCTATCTTTACCTATTAGCGTGTAGGTTGCATGGACATAATAAAACTGACAAACTTGATTAGCGTATGAATATAGATGATGAATTATATATTTATTTCTTGTGCCCCCATAGGTAGCTAGGCAACATGAGTGATCGTGCTTGGATGTACACTGGTCACCCTAGTCAGAAAGACATGACCCATGAATGGTTAACAAAAACCAGGGGGTTTGTGAGAGCCGCAATTGCAAATGGCCAGCATAAAACATGGTGCCCCTGTCCCAACTGCGACAACTGGAAAAACAAGACAGATTTTGAAATGGGTAAACACCTGCAGAAGTGGGGTTTTACGCCTAATTATACGGTGTGGACTTTTCATGGTGAGTCTGACAAACGTGCCAGAGCTGAGGTGATTCGTCGTCGCACCGACGAGCATGGTACCGGGATTGAAGACATGGTGCAAGACTTTGATGATGCTCGTGATTCGGACGATGAGATGGAGGAATCTGCAAAGGCCTTCTATGAAATGCTGGAGTCTTCAAAACGTCCTCTCCACGAGCAGACTGAGCTTTGTCAGCTGGATGCCATCGCGCAAGTAATGGCTCTGAAGGCTCAATTCAACCTAGGCAGAGAATGCTACGACGCGATGATGACGATATTTGGACGCTTTCTACCCAAAGGCCATGTACTGCCTGCAAACCTGTACCAGTCAGAGAAAATCCTCTGTGTACTTAAGATGCCCAATGAGAAGATACATGCCTGTGAGAATGGATGTGCCTTATTCAGGCTTGAGTATGTGGCCTTGAACTATTGCACCATCTGCAATTCTTCCAGGTATATTGTGGTAGACAACGGCATGGGTGAGAAGAATCAGACCAAAATCCCCATTAGTGTTCTTTGATATCTTCTTCCTCCTTCTTCCTCCTTCGCCTTCTCCTTCTTCTTTTCTTCTTCTTCTCCTCTTCCTTCTCCTTCTCCTCCTCCTCCTCCTCCTCCTTCTTTTACTTCTTCTTCTCTTTCTGTTCTTCTACGTAGCTTAGACTCATCCAACAAAGGCTAAATTGGCTAATTATCCATCTAAATGACACAATTAGCTTAGTTAGCTCCTAAATGACCTATTTAATAAAAATGACCTATACTTACCTAATTATCCTTGAACTGACATAATTAGCTCCAAAAAGGCATTCTTAGCCAATTTAGCCTGAAGAAGGGGACGAGAGGAGAAGAAAGAGGAAAAATGAAAGGAAGGAAGAAGAAGAAGAGGAGAAGAAGAAGAAGGAGAGGGAGGAGGATAAGAAGAAGGATAAGAAGGAGGAGAAGAAGGAGAATGAGCTCCTCCTTCTCCTTCTTCTTCCCCCTTCTTCCTCCTTCTCCTTCCCCTTCTTCTTTTCTTCTTCTTCTCTTCTTCCTTCTCCTTCTCCTCCTCCTCCTCCTCCTTCTTTTACTTCTTCTTCTCTTTCTCTTCTTCTACGTCGCTTAGACTCATCCAAGAAAGGCTAAATTGGCTAATTATCCATCTAAATGACATAATTAGCTTAGTTAGCTTCAAAATGACCTATTTAATAAAAAATGATCTATACTTAGCTAATTATCCTCGAAATGACATAATTAGCTCCAAAAAGGCATTCTTAGCCAATTTAGCCCGAAGAAGGGGACAAGAGGAGAAGAAAGAGGAAAAATGAAAGGAAGGAAGAAGAAGAAGAGGAGAAGAAGAAGAAGGAGAGGGAGGAGGATAAGAAGAAGGAGAAGAAGGAGGAGCTCCTTCTTCTCCTCCATCTTCCTCCTTCTTCCTCCTTCTCCTTCTCCTTCTTCTTTTCTTCTTCTTCTCCTCTTCCTTCTCCTTCTCCTCCTCCTCCTCCTCCTCCTCCTTCTTTTACTTCTTCTTCTCTTTCTCTTCTTCTACGTAGCTTAGACTCATCCAACAAAGGCTAAATTGGCTAATTATCCTTCTAAATGACATAATTAGCTTAGTTAGCTCCTAAATGGTCTATTTAATAAAACATGACCTATAGTTAGATAAGTTCTCTCCTAAATGACATATTAAGGCTTACGTAGCTGCAAGATGACCTATTCCCCCTAACTTAGGTATTAAATGGCCTATAATTAGCCTAGCTAGATCAAAAATGGCTTAATAAGCATAGTTTGCTCCGGAATGACCTATTTTACCCAAGTTAGCTCCGAAACGACCTATAGTTAGCTAGGGTTCCACCTAAATGACATAATTAGCTTAGTCAGCTCCTAAATGGTATATAGTTAGCTAATTTCTCTCCGAAATAACCTATATATACACTACATCATCTATTATTATTCTTTTAACTTTCTTATTTGTCATTTTGCAGATTACCTTCACTTCACGGGAAGCTTGGAAAATATTGATGGAATGCTTGAAGATGATTTCTTGTACCATGGGTTGTATTGAAACTATTGTAGTATATGAATATATGAAACTTTGTATGCACGTGGATGAAACTGGTGTAATATATGAAACTTTGTATGCACGTGGATGCAACTTGAAAGCTGGATATAAGAGGTTATTTTAATATGGTTATGAGTACGCAAAGAAATTTATTTATGTCAAATATATATATATATATATCCTGAATATTGTTTAAAATGCTGGATATAACAAAAAATAAATAAAAAAGGGGCTGGTTCCCCTCTTTGACGTCTGCCCCCACATGGCAAAGGGGGGGAGGCAGACGGCAAAGGGGGGAATCTGCCCCCTCTCTCTCCCCTCTTTGCCGTCTGCCCCCACATGGCAAAGGGGGGGGGGAGGCAGACGACAAAGGGGGGAATCTGCCCCCTCTCTCTGTCCTCTTTGCCGTCTACCCCCCACATGGCAAAGGGGGAGGCAGACGACAAAGGGAGGAGGCCTGCCGTTAACACTTAACGGGGACGTTGCAATATATGCCGTCCCAGTTAATTTGTCGTCTGCCCCCTCATGGCAAAGATTCTTTGCCGTCCGCCTTGGGAACGCAGACGGCAAAGAACCTCTTCACCGGATTGTTTTTTACCGTCTACTTTGCCATCAGCTGACCGACGGCAAAGCCTTTGCCGTCCGTGGTTGCACCCTTTGCCATCCGCTTTGGCAGACGGAAATTTCTGAATTTCAGTACTGAGCTTTCCCACTGCCAATCAAACATTTACCCACAAAAAGTGAGAAGTACCGAAGCACGGGAAAATGAATGCTAGCAGCTCTAGCGCAAGACACTCCTCTCTCCTCTCCTACAGCAATTGTATCGATGAAAGCTTCCAAGTCCCGTGGACGAGGTTCATGAATATCCCCAACGTATGGTAATTTGCAAACATTGCAACAATCTTGGAGTGACATGCGCTAGGGATATCATAAAGTTTGAACTCAACCATAGGAGGATTCTTCCTCGGATAGAAGTTAAAGCTTTGTACGAAGATATTAGTGAGGAGGAGGTATTGCGGACACTTATCTTCAACGAAGGCGGTAAGGCCTGCGTTTTCCACCAAGTGATAAAAGTCCTCATAAATTCCAGCGGTGCGTAAGAACACGTCGCTTGGCCACTCGCAAGCTCGAACTTCTGCGACTCGAGGGACCAGATACTTGGGCTTCTTCTCACTCCCATCATCCTTGGGGTCATGGCTTGAAGAACCTCTTAAGAACCTCCTCATCTTTTCCCTTTTCTATCTCTGAAAATTTCTGAAATTTTTAGTGATTCTAAGGAAATGTGAACAAGGCTCAACGAAACTCGTAGAAACTACTCCCACAAGTGCCTAGAGGCCATATTACGCATCAAAACTACTTGGGACCAGCTAAAACCAGCATGCAAAGCTCAAGAACATGGTCACCAAGGCAACAAAAATACGCGGAGTATAAGGCATTAGAGCAAAAACTAATTGGAGCAATGGAGGAGTCACTTACCAACGAGTAATTTCCGCAAAACAGTTCGGAAAATGGTGATTTGAGCAAAGAGATCGAAAATCCCAGCAAGAGGAGCAAGAACACGGGTTTGAGCTGCGAAACGATTTTTTCTGGAGGTAGGAGAACCAGATGAGTGCAAGAATGAGTGGAGGGGGTGCTTGTGGGCCCCACAAGCCTGGGTGGCGCGGCCAGGGGGGTGCCCGCGCCTCAAGGGCTTGTGGCCCACTGGTGCAGCCCCCAGACAAGCTCTTTGTCTCAGAATTTTTCAAAAATTCTAGAAAAAATCATACTTGATTTTCAGGACGTTCAGAGAACTTTTATTTTCGGGGTACTTTTCTACCGGACGCTAAAACAGAAAACAGGGAAAACTAAATTAAACCTATCATTTTTCTTCTAAGCAACCGAAGGTGAAAGCTTGGAACAGAGGTTCGTGACTCCTTGATTCATCCATCTCATGGTCATCAAAAGAAATCCGTGAGTGAGGATGATCAAGTCTCTTTGACAAACTTTTTTGAATCGCAAAAAGAGAACGGAGAATTCTCGAATAGTCACTAGGTCACCTCAATGGGGATGTGTATTTCCCCCAACAAGCAAATCATGCTTCATCTTGACACGAGGAATAGGGCATTCAAAGCTCCCAATAAGAATCGATGAAGTTTTTTCGATAGCATTGATGCAATGTACTCGATGTTGTTTCTTCGGAAAGTGCACCGTATGCTTATTACCGTTGACATGGAAAGTGACATTGCCTTTGTTGCAATCTATAACAGCCCCTGCAGTGTTTAAAAAGGGTCTTCCGAGGATGACCGCCATGGCATCGTCCTCGGGGATATCCAAGATAACAAAGTCTGTTAAGATGGTGACATTGGCAACCAGAACAGGCACATCCTCGCAAATGCCCATAGGGAAAGCAGTTGATTTGTCGGCCATTTGCAGAGAGATTTCAGTGGGTGTCAACTTATCCAGTTCAAGTCTACGATAAAGAGAGAGAGGCATAATACTAACACTGGCTCCAAGGTCACATAAAGCAGTTCTAACGTAGTTACCTTTAATGGAGCAAGGTATAGTGAGCACACCGGGATCACCTAGTTTCTTAGGAGTTCCACCGTTGAAGGTATAATTAGCCAGCATGGTGGAAATCTCAACCTCAGGTATCCTCCTCTTATTAGTCACAATATCTTTCATGTACTTAGCATACAAAGACATTTTGAGCATATCTGTCAAACACATTTGCAGAAAGACAGGTCTGATCATTTCAACGAATCGCTCAAAATCCTCATCATCCTTTTCCTTGGATGGTTTGGGATGAAAGGGCATGGGTTTCTGAACCCATGGTTCCCTTTCTTTACCATGCTTCCTAGCAGCAAAGTCGTTCTTATCGTATCTCTTATTCTTAGGATGTGGGTTATCAAGATCAACAGGTTCAATCTCCACATCCTTTTCATTGCTAGGTTGAGCATCTTCATGAACATCACTATTGATATTATCATTAGGCTCATGTTCATCTCCAGATTGTGTCTCGGCATCAGAAACAGAGACATCGTTTGAACTCTCAGGTGTAGCAGCAACAGTGTTGCTAGCGTGTAGGTTTATATCGTCTTTCTTCTTCTTTCTAGGATGACTAGGTGCATCAGTGCTAACTCCTCGAGAATCTTGTTCAATTATCTTAGGATGACCCTCAGGATACGAAGGTTCCTGAGTCATTCTACCGCCTCTAGTAACGACTCTGACGAAATTTTCATTCAACTCATTGAGCAAGTCATTCTGAGCTTTAAGTACTTGTTCTACTTGAGTAGTAACCATAGAGGCATGTTTAGTCAGGAGCTTAAGATCATTGACATTTCTGTCCACACAAGCACTTAAATGACTAAGCATACGAGCATTCTGTTCCAATTGTCTGCTAACATAATCATTGAAACTCTGTTGTTTGGCAACAAAGTTATCAAATTCATCCATGCATAAGCTAGCAGGTTTATCAAAAGGAATATCACTCTCATCAAACCTACGCAGAGAATTTACTTCTACTACCTGTATCGGGTTATCAAGACCATGGATCTCTTCGATAGGTGGTAGATTTTTGACATCTTCAGATTTAATGCCTTTCTCTCACATAGATTTCTTAGCTTCTTGCATATCTTTAGGACTGAGGAATAGAATACCTCTTTTCTTTGGAGTTGGCTTAGGAGCTGGTTTGGAAATAGTCCAAGCATTCTCATTGCACAAGATATTATTCAGTAGAATCTCAGCTTCTTCTACAGTTCGTTCCCTAAAAACACAACCGGCACAACTATCTAGGTGGTCTTTGGAAGCATCGATAAGTCCATTATAGAAGATATCAAGTATTTCATTATTCTCAAGAGGGTGAACAGGCAAAGCATTCAGTAGCTGGATGAGCCTCCCCCAAGCTTGTGGGAGACTCTCTTCTTCAGCTTGAGCAAAGTTGTATATTTCCTGCAAGGCAGCTTGCTTCTTATGGCAGGGAAATATTTTTGAGAGAAGTAGTAGACCATATCCTGGGGGCTACGCACACAACCAGGAGCAAGAGAAGTGAACCAAGTCTTAGCATCATCCTTTAACGAGAAAGGAAACAACTGGAGGATATAGTACTGGCGGATCTTTTCCTCACTAGTGAATAGGGTGGCTATATCGTGCAGTTTGGTAAGATGGGCTACAACCGTTTCAGACTCATAACCGTGAAAAGGATCAGATTCGACCAGAGTGATTAACTCAGGGTCGACAGAGAGTTCATAATCCTTATCGGTCACAAAGATAGGCGAAGTAGCAAACTTCGGGTCGTATTTCATCCTAGCGTTTAGAGATTTTTCTTTCCACTTGAGCAGTAATTTCTCAAAATCATACGTATCCTTACACGCAATAAAATCCTCGGCTATCTCTCCCTCCATAACATAGCGCTCAGGCATAATAGGCAATTCAGAAGTATCATCACATCTAGCAGCAAATCTAGCAATTTGTGCATCAAGGAATGCACCTAGTGGCAAAGCAGTATGAGGCATAGCATCATCAGGAAAAGCGGTATCAAACATAGCATCATCCTAAGCATCATGGGCAGCAGAAGTAGCATCATCAAGCACGGGCGACATATCAAGATTTCTAGCAGGAGGGGATGTCGCAAACTTACTCATAACTGAAGGTGAATCAAGTGCAGAGCTAGATGGCAGTTCCTTACCTGTCCTCGTAGTGGAGGGCAAGATTTCAGTTCTTGGATCTTTCGGATTCCTCGTAGTGACCAGCAGACGTCAATCCCAAGTGACTCAGAGTATATAGTTGTGCTTCCTCGGCAACAGTGCTAGAAAAATGTCTTGATAACCCTCAAGTATAGGGGATTGCAACAGTTTTCGAGGGTAGAGTATTCAACCCAAATTTATTGATTCGACTCAAGGGGAAGCGAAAGAATATTCTCAAGTATTAGCAGTTGAATTGTCAATTCAACTACACCTGAAAGATTTAGTGTCTGTAGCAAAGTATCAGTAGCAAGGTGGTATGAAAGCAGTAGTAGCAACAGTAACAACAGTGACAGCAGAGGAACAGCAGTAACAACAGAGTACCAGCAGCAGCAGTGACATCAGTAGCGGCAAAGTAACGTAGCAAGGACCAGTAGTAAAAGACTCGTACGCATTGGATCGGTGATGGATGATTATGCCGGATGTGATTCATCATGTAACAACTATAACACGGAGAGATAAGTAACTAGCTCACGTTCATCAATCTAATGTAGGCATGTATTCCGTATGTCATCATACGTGCTTAGGTAAAAGAACTTGCATGACATCTATTGTCCATCCCTCCCGTGGCAGCGGGGTCCTAATGGAAACTACGGGATATTAAGGTTCTCCTTTTAATAAAGAACCGGACCAACACATTAACACTTGGTAAATACATGAACTCCTCATACTATGGTCATCTCCTGGAGTGGTTCCGGCTATTGTCACTCCGGGGTTGCCGGGTCATAACACATAGTAGGTGACCACAACTTGCAAGATAGGATCTAAAACACACATATATTGGCGACAACATAATAGGTTCAGATCTAAAATCATGGCACTTGGCCCCTAGTGACAAGCATTAAGCATGGCAAAGTAGTAGCAACATCAATCTCAGAACTTAGTGGATACTAGGGATCAATCCCCGTCAAAACTAACTCGATTACATGATAGATCTCATCCAACTCATCACCGTCCAGCAAGCCTACGATGAGATTACTCACGAACGGTGAAGAGCATCATGGAATTGGCGATGGAGGAAGGTTGATGATGACGATGGCAACGATTTCCCCTCTCCGGAGCCTAGAACAGGAGGTGGCGGCGCCTCTGTATCTTAAAACACGATGAATCCTTCTCTCTGATTTTTTTTCCGAGCGAAACGGAATATATAGAGCTGAGATTGGAGGCGGTGGAGCCTCGTGGGCCCCACAAGCCTGCCTGGCACGGCTAGGCGGGGTGGCCGCGCCACCTGGGCTTGTGGCCCACTGGCTCACCTCCTCCGGTTGATCTTTGCGCAGGTATTTTTCATTAATTCCAGAAAAATTCTCCGCAAATTTTCAGGTCATTCCGAGAACTTTTATTTCTGCACAAAAACAACACCATGGTAATTCTGCTGAAAACAGCGTTAGTCCGGGTTAGTTCCATTCAAATCATGCAAATTAGAGTCCAAAACAAGGGCAAAAGAGTTTGGAAAAGTAGATACGATGGAGACATATCAGAAGCCTCTTCCCTCGCATGGGCCGCTTGCACGTCAAGGCGGACCTCCTGGGTATCGCACCTCGGGGGTTCTTATCGTACTTTGGGACCCTCACCTCATGGGCTTGTACCTGACATACCAACGACGCTCGAGTTCTGCTTGGGGGTTGGGTCCTAACAATGCAGAGTAGTAAAGAAATTCAGCAGTTCTAACGGGTCTTGTGCACCCTACAGATGCTAGTCAACATATATGGCAGCGAAAAAGTAAAGACTTTGCACATGTAAAGGAGTAGAGTTTAGGAGATCAGACACAAAGAGGTTGACACATGGATTTTTGGCATAGTTCCGATAGGTGGCTCTATCGTACGTCCATGTTATTGGAGACTTCAACCCACGGAGGGTAACGTCTACGAGAGTACACGGAGTGATCTACCCACAAGGGGTCCACGAAGAAGCAGCCTTGTCTATTCCACCATGGCTTCCGCCCATGAAGGACAAGCCTTACTCATGGTAGATCTTCACGAAGTAGGCGATTTCCTTGCCCTTACAAACATCTTGGTTCAACTCCACAATACGAAGTAGGAGGCTCCCAAGCGACACCTAACCAGTCTAGGAGGCACCACCCTACAAAAAGTAATAGATGTGGTAGATCAATGAACTCCTTGCTCTTGTGCTTCTAAAGATAGTCTCCTCAACACAAAATCACTCACTCGTAGAATAGGCATGGGTAGGAGAGATTGATTTGGTGGAAAGTAGTTTGGGGAGGCTAGAGATCAAGTTTCAAATTTTTTGTAACATCCCAATTTTCGTAAATTCGGATGTTAATAGATCATTCTTTTGCATCCCATATTTTATGCTTCATTGCGTTCCTCTAAAAAATTTTATCGTCATGTGACTGCAGGCAATTTATCGGAGTGGAGATAATATGACTTCTCCCCTGTGAGTTAAAGTCACCATTTTTGGTTTTGCAAATTTTTCCAAACTCTGAATTATTTTTAGTCGAGTTTTTTTTTTCCGATCGCGTTGTGTGATCCTAGTGCATAAAACTTTTTTAAAAAAATTGCATTAGGTGGAACTAGGGTTCCTATATGTATTATATGTACCTACTTTTGTTAGCTAGGAACATATATATATATATTTTTTTTTTACTGTTTTGTTTTCTTTCTTTTTTTTGCTGCTGTTAGTTTGTTTAAAAAAAATAGAACTGCCAGGCCGAGCCACAAGGGCTCAGCCCAGCCCCCATGCATGCACGCATGCAATTTCCATGCATGCACTCCCTCCCCACGTTCTCCCCCTCCCCTTTCCTTATTTCTCTCCTTCCTTCTTTCTCTCCCTCCTTTTCCTTTTACTCCCCACGTTCACCTCTCCCTCTCTTTCCTATTTTCTCTCCCATGATCTCCTTTCCAAAGTTCTCCCTCTCCTTCCTTCTACTCCCCTCCCCTAAGCCTATATAAACCCCCCCCCCCACCGTCACCTCTCCCCAACCCTAGCTGCCGTCTCTCCACCGCCGCCTCCACAAGCCGCCGCCGGCGCCTCACCTCACCGCCGCCCTAGCCGCCGCCGCGAGCAGCGGCAGCAGCCCGAAAGCTGCTGCACCTCGGCCTCGCCGCGGAGGAGGAGCCCTCCCCGAACTCTCTCTCCACCGCCGCCTCTTCCCCGCGGAGGAGGAACCTCACCGCCGCCGCCCGACGCCCCACCGCCCGGAGCTACTCCCTCCTTCCTCGCCGGCCATCTCCTTTCTTGCCGGTGCAACACCTCCAGCAGCAGGTAGCAACCTCTCTCTCTCTATTTCATGCACTCCATCTCAGCCATTAGAAACTTGCCACGTGTGCTCTCTTTAGCACTAGCAGTTTTGTAAATTTTCTGTCCAGATTTCGAAAACAGAAACTTTCAATCTTGTTTTGATCACAACTTTTTATCCCTACGTCCAATGACATTGATTATTTTCAAGTAGCTCACAAATTTCCTGTAGTTTTTAAAAATATATAATTTGTCTGTGTGTGGAATTTTTAAATATAAGTTAGAGCAGATTTAGTTTAAACACTGTTTTGCTTATTCCAGGAGTTTGAAAAATGATATTGAGTTGATTCTTTTTGCTACTGTTTTCTAGTGGTAAAATCTTACTGTGGTAGAAGTTTCAGATGTTTTAAAGTATTTTTACTGGTGGTTTCAACAGAAACAAGTTTCTGTCCTACCAACGCGCGATAAAATTCTTTTGCGTAGTCGTTTGCCAATCATTGCATGTGATGTTATTTTTACTCGTGGCATGATTGAATTGCTTATGGTGTGCTTTGTGTTTGTATCGGTAGATCATCCGGAGTGCGAAGCGTGTTACTTAGAGACGCTCGAGCAGGACAACTATCATCAAGGCAAGTCATCTTTGATCATGTTATTTTACCTATGTTTTCAATGCATAGTAGATCACCTTCTTTGCCCTATTTGCATGCTGCCTAGGTACTTGGAAACTTTAGTCATAGGTGTAGTATCATGTGGTAGGAACACCAACACCCCGATACTTGGCCCCGGGACGACAATGTTATATTTGCTATACTTAAGTAGACGGGTTATCGGTTGAGTGTATGCCACGAGTGATGCAAGATTGATATAATAACCAAGACCGGACTAAGACAAGATTTTCAAGACCTCGGACGCAATGCAACACTGGGTGAAGGATGGTTGATCGGCTCCCTGGAAAACCCAGTGGATGCCCGGGATGCTGGAGAGGCCATGTCATCCTGCGGAAAGCTTCACCCAGGCTCAGAGGGGCGGATGGAGACTTCAAGACTCAAGGCTTACCTGCACAGCCACAAGTCATTATGGGCTCTGGTTTGGTTGGACAACGCGGCGACTCTGGACAGGCGGTGCTAGCAGATGTAGACGAACGGTAGGAATGGATGGGCACCGACAGGGATTCAAAGGGACCCGTTGAAAGACCATGTTTTGATCATCCGGTCTTCAAACACCCTGAAGTGCGAGGACAAAACCGGAGGCGATCAAATCTTGTGGGGAACGTGTGCAAAACTCTGCAGAGTACCCAACCTAATCGATTAGCCGTGTCCACGGTCATGGACAACTTGAGCCGAAGGCATTGAATTTCCCTTGAACTCTCGACACAACTTAATAATGATGTGGGTGTTAACAACTATTCGGGTACGAGAACTGGTTGGCGGAACCATCTCGTTAACAACAAACATGTAGTAATATTTTGCTTGCGACCCCTTTTGTTGTAGGATAAAACTGGCTTTATGCAAAACTTAGCTCCACCGGCCAAATATGCATGTAGAGATAGTTGATTATTATTTTACCCCCTCTCTTGATGATTTGCCAGCATATTCAATATGCTGACCTACACGGATGCAACGTATCATGTTGCAGAGTACTTTTCCGACCAGGAGTGAGGCTACGGTTCTACGCTCAGCGACATGCCCTTGGAGTCGGATGGACTCGTCTACCTGATGCTTCCGCTTAGTCTTCGTTAGATAATCTCATGAGTTTGGCCTTCAGCCACTTTATTGTACTCCTTTATTGTAATAAAGTACTCTTTATGAGATTTTGATTAATAAAGTTGTGTGATTGCACTCTTGAATATATACATTATGTACTGTGTGTGTACCAGCATGATCCTGGGATGGTACAGAAACACCAGAGGCTTGACTCGTTGAGTCGGGCCGTTACATTGTTGGATTGGAATATCTTGGTCTCAACACATGGGTAGGTGGTTCTCTCTCAGAAAATGGATCTGGCGATGAAGTGTGTGTTCTCAACGCTTATCCCATGAGTGAGAGGTGGGTGAAGGGGTATATATAGGAAGCACACAAAATCCAACCATTACACCCAAAGTGGCAAACTTGGTGACACCGAAGTCACAAACTTGGTGGTACCTATTAGCACAAAGGCAACAACTCGGTGGCGCCGAAAAGGTAGCTAATGGTCAGATGGCCAAACTCGGTGGCACCAATACTCAAACTTATAAATTCCGATTTAGTGTACCGAGGAACAGAAAGTTGGTCACCCTAAACTCGGTAGCACCGATAAGGATTCGGTTGCACCGATTTGGTGGGAATGGCTAGGGTTTCTGTCTGAGGTCAAACTCGGTGGGTCTGAAATATGAAAGTTGGTGACACAAAATTTTAGTATGTGGAATTGGATCGAATGGTAATGTGGGAAAAATGACTGAGTATTTTGGTGGCCAACTTTGAGCACTTGCGCAATTAGTTCATTTTACTACCTCACCCCCTTTTAATAGTATTGGCTTTCCTATGGACTCAGAAGATATTTCTCACAAATATAAAATGAAGAGTCTTCTAGATTGAAGATTGAGCCAATCATATTCCTTTCTTGCATCAAGGGGCATCTCCACATAAACCTTTAGCCAAAGCTCTCCATGGACTACACCTAAAATATCTAGGTAAAAGTGTTAGTCCAAGAGACAATGTATGTTGTCTTGAATTATCAAAACCACCAAGGGAGCATATTGTGCTTTCAATCTCCCCCTTTTGGTAATTGATGACAAAATACAATCGAAGCTTCACATAAGAATATATGTTAGACTATGACAAGTTTTGACAGAAATACGACTAGTACGAGCTCCCCCTAAGTGTGTGGAATTCCTTTAGAGGATAGTTGCTTTGGAATGCACAAGGTAGAAGGACCAAACAAGTCATAGACATCCTGGCTATATGCATCAAACATATGTGAATGAAGGACTTCCATGTTCAAGACTCTCTTGCAAACAGTATGTGCAAGAAACAAGAGGTCATCATGAACAAGGATATCATGCATATACTTACCTTGAGGATCTTGAACATCTTAACATAGGGGTACACTTGGGAAAACAAATGTTAGATAACACAAGAGTACTTTGTTGTAAAGATGCAAAGAGCTTCAAAAGTACCAAGATATTGAAGACATGTTGAAGATAGGATTTGATGAAAAATATGTCTCCAAGAGAAACAAGAACTTTCTCCCCTAAGGATGAATATGTAATAATTTCCTACCCCCCTAAATCATTGCATTGTAGATATTGGGAGTAGGTAGGAAAAAATAAGTTCAAAGCAATACAACAATTTTATCTCTCTCCCCCTTATTATGTAATGTTTGATACATCTCCCCTTAGGTAGATTTCCTCCCTTTAGGAACATATATCTCCCCCTAATGCGGTTTCTCCCCCTTTTGTGTAAGCTTCTTGGTGATATTTCTCCCCTATAAATAGGTTCATTGGATGGAAGCTCTGATATTTCTCCCCCTTTGGCATAAATTTCCAAAAAGGACAGAGAGTAAGGACTCATTGAGAGAAAGGGGTCCTGGATACTTCACCCTTTTATAAGGGTTCCTTGAATTTGTCTTTTCTCCCCCTTAGATAGTCTGTAGGGTTCATCGAATGTTCTCCCCCTTTGACCTGGATAAGAGTTCCTTGATCTATCTCCCCCTATGTTAGGGATCCTAGATGATTCTCCATCTTATATTGTACGGGATCACTGCGGTTTTTCTCCCCCAAGAGAATTTTTCTCCCCCTAGAAAGATAAAGCTAAAATAGATTTTGTCTGAGAAAATTTCCAGTAAAAATTTAGGAGGCAATGAAACTTGGGATCATTGATAGTCTTTCTCCCCCTATGACAAAAATCCAGAAGAAAATATCAGACAATTTCTAAGGCAATGATAATATCGGAATCACTGAGGCAAATTGGTTTGGTAGAACCGAGAATGAGAATCACACGTGTGGGAGAAATCGGTTGGACCAAGTTTCCCAAATCGGTGAGACCGAGTTGCTATGAATATCAACTCCTTAACTGAAAATGGCAGATAAAAATTGAAACAATTGTTTCAAGATACCAATTGTGAACAAAATCAAAAGTGAAAGAAAAACATAAGGTAGCGGCAAATATTATTTTTTTCATTTTCATTTTTTTTCAAAATATATACATACATTTAGATGAGAGTCGTATGATTCCAAGAATGTATGAAATGGAAAATGTGAACCATACAAATAATCTCCATCTCCATCTAGATGTGGGGCGGTGACTAGGTCACCTATATTAGAGTATTTGACTTGAGGATTGAAGCAAGGATGCTTCATCATAGGTCATACTCATCGTTAAGCACGAAATGGTGTTACCATTTTTTGATTAAGCATTTCAATTTCTTCATATCAGTTGAGTTGGTCTACCCCATGAATTGGTGTAGAGATTTATCAAGGATATGAGTACATACCTTCGAATGATGTTGATGACATGGCATGTAGGTGAACTTGTTGTGGATGCCCAATAATGATGAAGATAATCTTGAGTTGGGAGCTATACATGTCAGTTTGGTTCAGTTTTCACCTACAATGTTTATTCACGCAAGGAAGAACATAATATATCCAAATGACATGAGTGAAATTCAATATCATAGAATTGTCAAGGATACGATTTTGTTGTCTTCTTCCTCCATCTCCGAAGAAAAGGTTGTTGATACTTGGCCATGTCAAGATTGATTTTGATGTGAATTGATTCCAATCTTGTGGAGTGTTTTTCTTCCAAGCACCTACAAAAGGTTAGATGCAATACAAGGGAGCATAGCTTCGAAGATATAGGATAGTCATATCGATGGCATCATGGAATGTGAAATCAAGCTCATGCCCCTGCATGCATCCGAGTGAGTCTAGCTCAGATTTGAAGCATCAATGATGTTCAACTCACTCCTCAAATAACAGAACACTTTCTCATCAAGTGGTTTTTTAAAGATATCAGCTAATTGTTTGTCAGTACAAACATGCTTGAGATCTATATCTCCTTTACCAACGTGATCATGAATGAAATGATGTCACACTTGGATGTGTTTTGTTCTAGAATGTTGCACAGGATAATAGGCAATCGTAATAGAACTTTCATTGTCACATAACAATGGAACTTTTTGACATGAATGGCATAATACTTAAGTGTTTGAGTCATCCAAAGTAATTGTGCACAACATGATCCAGCGGCAATGTATTGAGCTTCGATAGTAGATAAGGATACCGAGTTTTGTTTCTTGGATGACCAAGACACAAGATATCTCCCAAGAAATTGACATGTACCCGAGGTGGATTTTATGTCAACCTTGTTTCTGGCATAGTCTGAGTCGGAATAGACAACAAGATTAAAAGAAGATCCCTTGGGATACCATATGTCAAAGTTTGGTGCATGTATAAGGTATTTCACTATCCTTTTCACAGCCAATAGATGACACTCTTTTGGTGCCGCTTGGTATCGGGCACACATGCAAACGCTCAACATGATGTCAGGACGAGATGCACATAAATATAGTAATGAACCAATCATTGATTGATAAACCTTTTGATCAACTGTTTTGTCCTCCTTAGTGACGTCAAGATGTCCACTAGTAGGCATGGGGGTTCTCATACCTTCGCATTCTTGCATGTTGAACTTTCTGATTAAGTCCTTGGTGTAGTTAGTTTGAGAGATAAATGTACCTTCTTTTGATTTTTTTGTTTTGCAATCCAAGGAGGAACTTCAGTTCACTCATCAAGGACATCTCAAACTTCTCTCACATCAACATTCCAGACTTTTCACTAAAATGTGGATTAGTACAACCAAAGATAATATCATCCACATATATTTGGCAAACAAATAATTCTCCATTAAATCTTTTAGTGAATAAGGTTGCATCAATTTTACCAATCTCAAAACCCTTTTCAATGGGAAACTTTGTTAGGCATTTGTAGCAAGCTCTAGGGGCTTGTTTGAGACCATATAAAGGTTTACGAAGTTTGTAGACGTGATTAGGTTTCTTAGGGTTCAAAAATCCAGGAGGTTGTTTAACACAAACTTCCTCCTCAATTTCTCCATTGAGAAAAACACTTTTGATATCCATTTGGTAAAGAGTTATATCATGCTGATTGGGATAAGCTAGAAGAATGCGAATGGCTTCAAGTATAGCAATAGGAGCATAAGTCTCACCGTAGTCCATACCTTCGACTTGTGTGTATCCTTGGGCTATGAGATGTGCCTTGTTGTGTACAACTTGTCTGTCGTCATCTTGCTTGTTCCGAAGCACCCATCTTGTACCAATAATGTTCTACTTGCCTTCGGGATTTTCAACAAGTGTCCATACTTGGTTCCTCTCGAAGTTGTGTATCTTTTCGTGCATGGCATTCACCCAATCCGGATCTTGAAGGGATTGTTCAACCTTCAAAGGTGCGTTGCTAGAGATGAAAGAATAATGCTCACAAAGGTTAGCTAACGAGATTTAGAGTGAGTGATTCTCCCGGTTTTTATGTCACCGTAGATTCGATTCAACGGATGATCTCTATCCACTATTGCTCTAACTCTTGATGGGTTCTTCTTGTTGGTTGGTGGAGCTTCTTCATCATCATCATCATCAGGATCTTGCACGTTGTCGTTGACGTCGTCATCTCCTTGAGGTGGTGGTGAGGAAGTTTGAGGTGGATCATCATGGTGTTCTTCTTCCTCTTCTTCATCATGTCGTGTACCGCTTGTGGATGCTTCCATGTCGTTTTGTGGTTCGCCTTAATTCGAGGAGGGAGCTTCCACTTGAATTGATGAAGTGATTTCCTTCACCTCTATGGGACGAATCTTGTCAATAGATAAGTCTTTGATAGCTTCCGAAGGTTCTCTATCTCCTCACCATTTGGCAATTGTTAGACTTGCAAACCGTTAGTCGCATCAAACTTCACATCTACCGTCTCTTCAACTTTTCAAGTCAAGTTGTTGTAGACACAATAAGTGTGAGAGTTCAATCCATAACCGAGTAGGAAACCTTCATAAGATTTAGGAGCAAATTTAGAGCGATGATTCTTATCAAGAATATAGCACTTAGAACCGAATACTCGAAAGTATCCAACTTGGGGTATGTTATAGGTGAGTATCTCGTATGCCGTTTTACCAAGAAGCTTGTGCAGGTAGAGTCGGTTTATGTCATGGCAAGTTGTTTCCACGGCTTGTGCCCAAAAGTATCTTAGAGTCTTGTATTCATCAAAATTCGTTCTCGCCATCTCTATGAGAGTCCGGTTCTTCCTCTCAACAACTCCATTTTGTTGAGGTGTGTACATGTGAGATACCTTCTTCGTCAAGAAAAGTATCCACATTCGTGTTATTGAACTCCATTCCGTTGTCGCTCTGAACCGTCTTGATCTTGACTTCAAACTGATTTTGAGCTTTCCGAGCAAAGTTCTCGAAGATCTTTTGTACGTGCGACTTATCATCAAGAAGTAACACCCACATAAATCTGGAAAAATCATCAACAATGACTAAACCATAAGAATTTCCACCGAGACTCTTGTAAGCATTGGGATCAAAGAGTCCATGTGAAGCCGCTCAAGTGGTCTTCTAGTAGTCATGATGTTCTTCACAGGATGACTTCCACCAACTTGCATTCCTGCTTGACAAGCATTACAAAGTCTATCTTTGTCAAAGATAACATCTTTAACACCAAGAATATGATCACCTTTGATAAGTTTGTCAAGATTACACATACCAGCATCCCCTAGCCTTCTATGCTATAACCAACCTTTAAAAGATTTTGCAATAAGACATATACATGGTTTGGATATCTTAGAGAAATCAACAATGTATAGATCACCTCTATGGAAATCAGTAAAGACAATGTTATGGTTGTCGCTACAAAACACTCGGCAATCAACTTTCGTAAATAGCACATTGAGACCAAAGTCAGCTGGTCTAGATACGGAAAGAAGATTGTAGCCAACGGATTCAACAAGAATGACATTTTGAATGGAACTATCATGAGATACGGCCACCTTACCAAGACCAAGTACCTTACCCTTGGAGTTATCTCCAAAAGTCACATACCTTCGAGGTCCACGGTTTGGTGTGATCTCATGGAACATATCTTTATCTCCGGTCTTGTGATCGGTGTATCCACTGTCGAGAACCCATTCATTTCCACCGGCCATGTAATCTTCAAGGTTCGCCATAAGACTAATTTTTTTCATGGTCTTATCATACTCGGTATCAAAGTCCTCATCTTCATCGTAGTATCCATGCTCCACATAATCATCATCGGATGAAGTTCCCTCATAAGAAACAAGAGTTTCATCGGAATTTTGCTATGACAATGTTCATGTTTATGCATTCGAATGGCTTCAACAATGATATCGTTAATATAGTGATGACAGCTCCTTTGGCACGCATGAGGTCACGAATCTCAAATAGTCATTTATCAAAATTAGGATTGGTTGGCTTCATTTTGTTAAAAGCAATGCATTTGTGGACAATGATGTCAAGATTTTTCAAAGAATAATTTGGACATCTTTTCTCTAAGTCTTTCCACAAGTTATGAGCACACTCAAAGTTTTGCAACTGATTAAGCACATTTCTTGGTAATCCTCTAATGATTAGATTGGCAATGTTAAGATTACCAAGCATAACAATTTCATCATCATGAGAAGGATGTATGGGATCAATGGGAGGCGCATAGGGATATTCAACATACTTGCGCAAATGGAACTCATCAAATATATCAAGCATTCCATCTTTCCATTGTCTAAAGTACTACCCATCAACAATAGGCACTCTACAACTAAAAATCCTGGAACTAGTCACACTCATCTAATACCAATTGTGGGATCGATAGAAGATGTGTCTAGAGGGGGGTGAATAGACTACTTGTCAATTTAAAATTCCTAACCTAACCCAAGTTCAAGGAAGGTAGAAATTCAGCAGTTCTAACAAGTCTAGTGCACCCTACACATGCTAGTCAACATATATGGCAGCGGAAAAGTAAAGACTTTGCACATGTAAAAGAGTAGAGTTTAGGAGATCAAACGCAAAGAGGTTGACACGACAATTTTTGGCATGGTTTCGATAGGTGGCACTATCGTACGTCCATGTTAGTGGACACTTGAACCCATGGAGGGTAACGGGTGCGAGAGTCCATGAAGGGCTCCACCCACAAGGGGTCCATGAAGAAGCGACCTTGTCTATTCCACCACGGCTTCCGCCCACGAAGGACTAGCCTTACTCACGGTAGATCTTCACGAAGTAGGCGATCTCCTTGCCCTTACAAACATCTTGGTTCAACTCCACAACACGAAGTAGGAGGCTCCCAAGGGACACCTAACCAATCTAGGAGGCACCACCCTCCAAAAGCTAATAGATGTGGTAGATTAATGAACTCCTTGCTCTTGTGCTTCTAAAGATAGTCTCCTCAACACACAATCAGTCTCTCACAGAATAGGCACGGGTAGCAGAGGTTGATTTGGTGGAAAGCAGTTTCGGGAGGCTAGACATCAAATTTCAAATGGTTGCATTGGAATATCTTGGTCTCAACACATGAGTAGGTGGTTCTCTCCCAGAAAATGGATCTAGCAATGAGGTGTGTGTTCTAAGTGCTTCTCCCATGAGTGAGAGGTGCGTGAATGAGTATATATAGGCAGCACACAAAATCTAATTGTTACACCCAAAGTGTCAAAATTGGTGACACCAAAATCATAAACTCGGTGGACCTGATTAGCACAAAGGCAGCAACATTTGAATCTCAGTGGGACCAATATACATAACTCGGTGGCACCGAAAGGTAGCTAACGGTCAGATGGCCAAACTCGGTGGCACCGATACTCAAACTCGGAAATTCCTATTTTGTGTACCGAGGCAACACAAAGTTGGTCACCCCTGAACTCGGTAGCACCGATATGGATTCGGTTGCACCGATTTGGTGGGAATGGCTGGGGTTCCTATCTGAGGTCAAACACGGTGGGTTCGAAATATGAAAGTTGGTTACACTGAATTTGAGTATGTGGAATTGCACGGAATGGTTATGTGGGAAAAATGACTGAGTATTTTGGTGGCTAACTTTGAGAACTTGAGCAATCAGTTCATTTTACTACCGCACCCCCTTTTTAATAGTATTGGCTATCCTATGGTCTCAAAAGTGATTTATCGGAAATAAAAAATGAAGACTCTTCTAGCATGAAGCTTGAGCCAATCCTGTTCCTTTCTTGCATCAAGGGGCATCTCCACATGTAACGCCCAAGATGTGATCATATCCTTATTTTGGCGTGAGGGCCTCGACAGGGATAGAAACGCATCTCATCATTTTGCAAGAATGGATATCGTTAAATGTACATGTACTAAAAAGATGAGTATATGGAGTTAGCTTACACTCGCCATAAGCTACATCAAGATCACATCAATACAACAATATCCACTCATCATGTAGAAGAGGAGGGTCCGACTATGAACGAAAACAAACGATAAAAGAACGATGCCCATGCTTGCTATCCTAGGCTGCCGGCGTGGAACCCAGCCTAGATCGAAGAAGAAGAAGAAGAAACTCCAAATAGAACAATCATCGAACTCACATCAAAGTAACTCTTTAGTTGTACCTGCAATAGCTGTTGTAGTAATCTGTGAGCCACAGGGACTCAACAATCTCATTTCCAAAGGTATCAACACTAGAAAAGCTTAATTGGTGAGGTATGGTTAAGTGGTGAGGCCGCAGCAAGCGACAAAGCATTTATTTGAGGTGGCTAACTTACGAGTACAAGAATAAAAGAGGGGGCTGATCTACGCATAGCAGACATGAACTACTAATGATCAAATGAATGATCGTGAACACCTACTTACGTCAGACATAACCCCACCATGCCCTCTTTCGGATACAAAACTTACGAGAAGAGACAGTCACGGTTACGCACACAGTTGGCAAGTTTTAATTAAGTTTACTTGAAGTTTTATAGAACCGGATATTAAACAAAGTTTCCAAGTTTGCGACATAACCATGGGCACGGCTTTCTAGAAGATTTTACCCTACAAGGTGCTCTAACTAGTCCATCACGAACTACCACATGCTGCGCCAGAGTGACCTTAATTAGAGAAAGCCCATGATCTCCTCGGGTTCCTATTGAAAAACGTCAACCTCAAGATAGCCCAAAGTATCCTTGGAATCCCATGCACGAGACACTCGAGAAAGGTAAAACAAGTCCAGCAAGGCCGCCCGGCGCATCGACGATCCCGATAGGAGTCGCGTATCTCATTCTCCGGACACGATGGATGAGTGACGTGTACAGAGGCATGACAGAAATCTCCCGATTTGTCTGGGTTGGCCCCGCACAATGCTCTGTTTAGGACCAACACCATCAGCACTGGCCCTCCCTATATTATGTTGAATTACTCCTCGGGTTCATGTTGCCCTATGTTTTTCTATATAATTATGTTGGGAAAATATAGTACCAATGTTGGGCCTTACCACACAAGTTTATCCCAGAACAAAAGTCAAGGGGGCCCCATAATAACCCCAAGCATGTTAGGAGCGCTCATTTAGGGAACGTAACACTGGTAACCAAAACTAAGATGGCAAAGGTGGAACAAAACACCAGGCTAGAAGGCAAAGCCTTCCACCTTTTACCAAGTATATAGGTGCATTAAATTAATTAGCAATAATATGGTGATAGAACAAGGAATCCATGTTGGCACATGGAAGCAACTGCACCTGCAACTAGCAACGCTATCAAAATGCTGAGCAAGCGGTAACATAGCCAAACAAGGTTTGCTGGGTAGTGGAAAGATTAGAGGTTTTTATGCTAATGTTGGGAGGTTGATATTTAATAGGTGGTATGCAGCGAGATATAGCGACAGAAACGAGACAACTAGCATGCCAATGATAGTAATGGTATCTAGGGAAATTATCATCTTGCATGTGATCCCTCTTGGAAGAAGAACGACTCCATGAAGTCGACGAACCAACGTAGTCGAACGGATCCTCACACACTGAAGCGGTTCGGAACTCTATCGAGAATAAGAAAACCGGAAACAAAAATCAACACACGATAACACCACCACAAATGCATGATATGATGCACAACACATATGGTTTATGATTGGTTTAATTATGCAAGGCATGGCATGGCAATTCACAACAATCAAACACTTGTCATTGAGTGAAGCTCAATATGCAACGAGTTGCATATTGACGAAACTCCACATTAAAATATTTAGTTCACTCTCGTTTAGGTACACGACAATATTAAATGTTGTTGAACATGGAAAGAGGTGAAGCACAAATAAACTACCTATCTAGGCATTTTAAAATGAGGTCGGGAACGACATATAGCATTTCCAATGTGACCCCATATGTTAACTTTGAAATCTGTCCAGATCTGTCCTAAACATATTTTAAGTTTGTTAAACGGCAAAATAAAGTAGTTCACATGATTCTACGCATCATTCTAGTCGGTTTACATATATAGCTCATCTCCAACGGAGCTATTGGTAACTAGCTACGAATTAAACCGATTTAAACACGTTATCATGCAAACCAATGCAAATAGCATGGTTTGTAGTTTTAAATATGCATGAGAGGTGGAAAATATTAATCTACACAAAATTCTACATGTTTTACATATATAACTCGTGATCCGACGCACAGTTGAAAAATTACGGGCTTTAAAAAAATATGCAGCTAGTTTGTAATTTCGGGAAAATCCCCGATAATTAGCTAAAACCGCAAAAGCAAAAATGACAACGGGTTGAATCTCTACTAGGCCTAAACATGGCATGGGCGTAGGATAGCTACCTGATCTGCGCAATCTCTGGCGTTAACTAGACTAATGCTTGTAATAACAAACTTCTCCTGCAACGGCACCAGAAGAATGCTGATAGCACTCCCCAGCAATGAAATTGGAAGAATGTTGTTGATGGCCCACCAGTGCGTGGGTTCGCAACAGTTTTCGAGGGTAGAGTATTCAACCCAATTTGTCGGTTTGCACGTCAGGAGGTGAGAGTATACTCTCAAGTATTAGCAGCTGAATTTGTCGGATTCAACCACACCTGAAATATTAGTATCTGCAAGCACAGTAGTAACAACAAAGTAATATGATAACAATGGTGTCAGAAACGATCTGTTGACGGCAGACTATTCCTAACAATTGTATCAATGGCGCTTCCGTTGCCGGGTTGACGGAAGTTGTCAATTCCCGTCAACGGTCTGGCGAATCAACAGTGTAGTAGGTAGCAGCAGTGTAACGAGCAATAGAAGTGGCAAGGAACAACAATAGTGACAGTAGTAGCAAGTAGCAATAGTAGCAAGCGACAGTAGTAGCAACAGTAGTAGCAGCAGCAGAGCAAGAAAAGTAACAACAGTAGCAACAGTAGTAGCAGCAGAGCAAGACAAGTAACAGCAGTAGCAACACTAGTAGCAGCAGAGCAAGACAAGTAACAGTAGTAGCAACAGTAGGACAAACTCGTAGGCAATGGGTCGGTGATTTGTTTGGATGATATTCATCATGCAACAGCTATAACACGGAGAGATAAGTGGCTAGCTCCCGTTCGTTAATGTGATGTAGGCATGCATTTCGGGTGTCGTCGTACATGCTTAGGGAAAAGAACTAGAATGACATCTATTGTCCATCCCTCCCGTGGCAGCGGGGTCCAAAAGGAAACTACGGGATATGTTCTCCTTTTAATAAAGAACCACACCAATGCATTAGCACTTGGTGAAAACATGAACTCCTCAAACTATGGTCATCACTAGGAGTGGTTCCGGTTATTGTCACTCCGGGGTTGCCGGATCATAACACATAGTAGGTAACTACAACTTGCAAGATCGGATCTAAAACACACATATATTGGTGACAACATAATAATTTCAGATCTGAAATCATGGCACTCGGGCCCTAGTGACAAGCATTAAGCATGGCAAAGTAGTAGCAACATCAATCTCAGAATATAGTGGATACTAGGGATCAATCCCCATCAAAACTAACTCGATTACATGATAGATCTCATCGTACCCATCACCGCCCAGTGAGACTATGAATAGATTACTCACGAACGACGAAGAGCTTCATGGAATTGGAGAGGGAAGAAGGTTGATGATGACGATGGCTACGATTTCCCCTCTCCGGAGCACAAGACGGACTCCAGATCTGCCCTCCAGATGAAGAACAGGTGGTGGCGGCGCCTCCGTATCGAAAACGCGACGAAAACTTCTCTTTTTATTTTTTCTGGGATGAAAGACAACTTATAGAGCTGGAGTTGGGGGCGGCAGGTGCGTGTGGACCCCACAAGCCTGCCCACCGCCACCATGGGGGTGGCGGAGCAGGGGCTTGTGGCCCACTGGCCCACCCCCTGAGGTGGAACTTGGCGCAGATATTTTTGATATTTTCCAAAACTGCTCCCCGTAAATTTTCAGGACGTTTGGAGAACTTTGATTTCTGCATAAAAATAACACCAAGGCAATTCTGCTGAAAACAGCGTCAGTCCAGGTTAGTTCCATTCAAATCATGCAAATTATAGTCCAAAACAAGGGCAAAAGAGTTTGGAAAAGTAGATACGTTGGAGACGTAACAACTCCCCCAAGCTTAAAACCTTGCTTGTCCTCAAGCAACTCAGTTGACAAACTGAGAGAGAAAGAAAAAGTTTGACAAACTCTGTTTGATCTTGTTGTTGCAACTATGTCTAACTCATAACCAGAATTTCAGCAAGATCACAAGTTAACCACATAAGCAAATGGCACAAAGGTCTCACGGTAAACTAATATCAATGGCATAATCAGCTAACGAGCAAATAATAATGAGTTTCAAATACCAACACTTCAATCCAAACAAGCATGAAGCAATATGAATAGGTGGTATTTCGCTAGCTCTTTCTGAGACCGCAAAATAGAAATGCAGAGCACTTTCAAAGATCAAGGGCTGACTAAACATTGTAATTCATAGCAACAAAGATCCAGTCATAGTCATACTCAATATCAATCAAAAGCAAAGAATAAAAAAGACACAGGTGCTCTCTAATTGGTGCTTATATAAGAGGAGGATGACTCGACAGGAAAATAAATAGACAGGCCCTTCGCAGAGGGAAGCATGGATTTGCAGAGGTGCGAGAGCTCAAGCTTTGAAAACAGAGATAATAATTTTGGGTGGCATGCTTTCATTGTCAAAGAAGTGACTAAGAGTTCTCAATATCTTCCATGCTACTCATGCTATAGGCGGTTCCCAAACAGAAAAGTAAAGTTGTAACTCCCCCACCACCAATCAATCACACTCCACGGCTAGCCGAATCCTCGGGTACCGTCCATACTAACATCAATCCGGGGGGAGTCTTGTTTTACAGTTATGTTTTCGATTTAAGCATGGAACTGGGCATCCCAAATATCGGCCCCTTTCTCGTGAATTACTGTGAATAAATGCATGTCGAGGATAACACTCCTAGCATGGAAGATACTAATAGCCCTCTGTCACCACATGAGCGGTTCGGGCATGCAAAACAGATTATTTCTTGAAGGTTTAGAGAATGGCACAAGCAAATTTACTTGGAACGGCAGGTAGATACCGCAAATAGGTAGGTATGGTAGACTCTCATGGAAAAACATTTGGGTTTATGGAATTGGATGCATAAGCAGTATTCCTCTTAGTACAAGTGAAGGCTAGCAAAAGACTGTGAAGCGACCAACTAGAGAGCGACAACGGTCATCAAGATGCAATGAGTTTGACTAAGATTGAATGCAAGCATGAACAGGATATAAATCACCATGAACACGAACATCATAGAGGCTATGTTGATTTTGTTTCAACTAAATGCATGAACATGCGCCAAGTCAATCCACTTGAAACATTCAAAGGAGAATACCATCCTATCATACTACATCATAGTCATCTCAAAATCTATGTTGGCAGTCAAGACAAACCATTATAAGCTCTCAGCTAAATAAGCATGGCATCAGAAACTATGATCTCTAAGTTGTCATTGCAAACATGGTTCTCTCACAACAAAGCTAAATCTGGGTCGACAAGCTAGTCATATTGACAAAAACAAAATAGATAGAGTTCATACCAGCTTTTCAGTCTCGGTCATTTCATCATATATCATCATTGTTGCCTTTAATTTGCACGATCGAACGATGAAAACAATAATAAGCGCATTGGACGAAGCTAAATCTGCAGGCAAACACAAAGGAGAAGACAAAGTAATATGGCTCTTTGAAAGCTAAACAGGTAAGCATGCAAGAACCAATAAACATTGTAACCAATATCTTCTACCTTGACACAAAGAAAAAGAAAAATATTTACACGGGAAAGCTCCCAACAAGCAAAATAAGAAAGAAAAATCTTTTTGGGTTTTCTCAAAAGGACACAAAACAAGAAAACAAGAAAATGAAAAGAAACTAGCCTGGATAATACAGTGGCAAAGTATAAACACCGACTAACAAAGTGAAAGCATAAACATGAATGTAAAGTCGGTGAGAACACGTACTCCCCCAAGCTTAGGCTTTTGGCCTAGCTTGATCTACTCCCATGGATGATCCTGGCGAAACCCAAAGTCATAATGGGTATTATACGGGAGTGCTGCAGACACTGCCTGAATAGCTGCCTCACGAAGTCGAGCAGCAGTCGCCTCCCTCTCATACTCCTCTGCCTCTCCTATGGTTATATAGTATCTTCGTTTTACCTGAAAGTCAAAGAATGCAGGAGCGGGAAGGGTAATATGGAAAACACGCTGCCGGTTAAATATCAAGCACTATAGGAGGGATCCATGATCTCTCTCAAGGAACTGGTAGCGTGTTAGAGCGACACGATCAAGGTACGCTGTACGGAGAGGAGGGTCTTCTGGACGGATGGATACTCCCAGAAAATTTCCTAAGCGTGTAGCATAAACTCCACCAAAGAAATCCCCCTCACTAGCATTTTTATTCAGCCTCCTTGCTATAATAGCTCCCATATTGAAGCTCATGTCACCTGTTACTGCGCTCTTAAGGATACTAAGGTCGGAAGCGCATAGGTGACAATGTGCACCCTTGCCGTTAATGCACCTACCTATGAAGAGGGCAAGGTAGTGCAAGGCAGGGAAATGGATGCTTCCTATGGTGGCTTGCGTGATATCTCTGGTTTCTCCCACAGTTATACTGGAGACAAAGTCTCTGACCGAGGACTCAGGAGGATCATTAACACTACCCCCATCGGGTATCTTGCAAATCCTATTGAAATCCTCCAGACCCACGGTATACGATTTATCGTACAGATCAAACAGTATGGATGATTCACGGTCAACTAAAAATTTAAATCTACGCACGAAAGAGGCAGTGAGCATAGCATACTGTTCACATTTATCTGAGAGGAATTCTTCTAACCCGGCATTGCGGACAAGTGCATCAAACTAGTCCTTGAAGCCTGCTTCAATCATGAACTCATCGGAAGGCCATTCACATGGTTGCACCAGTGCGTCCCTTAGTTGAAAAGGTCGGGCTCCCAAAAGGAGAGACGAGGACCCTTCTTACTTGAGGAACCACCATGAAACTTCCTCCTGAACATAACTTCCTTTTGCTGAAATTTTTGAAGTTCAAGAGAAAAGTGAATGAGGACCAACCATACCTTGTAGCAACTACTCCTACTAGTGCCTAGAGACCGTATCACGCCCTAAAACTACTTGGGACCAGCTAAAATCAACTTTTCTAGCTCAAGAATAGGGCCACTAAGGTAGCAAGAATTCGCGAAGGATAAAGCACTAGAGCAAGAACTAATTGGACCAATGGAGGAGTCACTTACCAAGGAGTAATCTCCCCAAAATGGTTCGGAGAATGGTTCTTTGAGCAAGGAGATCGAAAATCACAGCCAAATGAGCAAGAACACAGGTTTGAGCTACGAAACAATTTTTTCTGGAGGCGGAAGAAGAGGCTGGGAGCTGGAATGAGTGGAGGGGGTGCCTATGGGCCCCACAAGCTTGCACCCCGCCACTAGGGGGTAGGTGGCGGTGGGGGGGCTTGTGGCTCACTGTTCAGGCCCCCTGACCAGCTCTCAGGCCCAGAAATTTTCAAAAATTCCAGAAAAAATCATACTAAATTTTCCAGACCATCACAGAACTTTTATTTTCAAGGTATTTTTCTCTGCGACGCTAAAACAAAAAACAGGAAAAGCTAAACTAATTCCATCATTTTTCTTCTAAGCAATAGAAAAGGAAAACTCAAAACAGAGGTATGTGACTCCTTGATTCATCCGTTTCATGGTCATCGGAAGAAATCCATCAATGGGGTTGATCAAATCCTTATGACAAAACCTTCTCGAATCGCAAGAGAGAACGGAGAATTTTCGAATAGCCACTAAGTCACCTCAATGGGGATATGTATCTCCCCAACAAGCAAATCATACTTCATCTTGACATGAGGAATAGGGCATTCAAAGCTCCCAATGAGAATCGATGAAGTCTTTTCGATAGCATTGATGCAATGTACTGGATATCGTTTCTTCGAAAAGTGCATTGTGTGCTCATTACCGTTGACGTGGAAAGTGACATTGCCTTTGTTGCAATCTATAACATCCCCTCGTTGTTTAAAAAGGTTCTTCCGAGGATGATAGCCATGGGATCGTCCTCGGGGATATCCAAGATAACAAAGTATGTTAAGATAGTGGTGTTAGCAACCACAATAGGCACATCCTCTCAAATGCCGATAGGGAAAGCAGTTGATTTGTCGGCCATTTGCAGAGAAATTTCAGTGGGTGTCAACTTATCCAACTCAAGTCTACAATAAAGAGAGAGCGGCATAACACTAACACCGGCTCCAAGGTCACATGAGGCAGTTCTTACGTAGTTTCCTTTAATTGAGCAAGGTATAGTGGCACTCCGGGATCACCAAGTTTCTTAGGAGTTCCACCTTTGAAAGTGTAGTTGGCAAGCATGGTGGAGATCTCAAGATCTGGTATCTTCCATTTATTAGTCACGATATCTTTCATGTACTTGGCATACGGAGACATCTTGAGCATATCAGTTAACCATATCTGCAGAAAGACGGGTCTTGTCATCTCAACAAAGCGCTCAAAATCCTCATCATCCTTTTTCTTGGATGGCTTAGGAGGAAAGGGCATAGGTCTCTGAACCCATGGCTCTCTTTCTTGACCATGCTTCCTAGCAGTGAATTCATTCTTGTCGTATCTCTTAGGTTGTGGATTATTAGGACTAATCATAGGTTCAATCCCCACATCCTCATCATGGCTAGGTTGAGCATTATTACGAACATCACTGTCCATATTGTCACGAGGTTCATGTTCATCACGTGCTTGTGTTTTGGCATCAGACGCAAAATATCATTAGGTTCTTCAGGTGTGACAGTATTTGGTGAACTGGCGTGCCGGTTTCTATCATCCTTCTTCTTCTCCTTAGGATGACTAGGTGTATCAGCATTGATTCCTTGAGAATCTTGATCAATTCTCTTAGGATGACCTTCAGGATACAAAGGTTCCTGAGTCATTTTTCCTCCTCTAGTAATGACTCTGACAGAGTTGTCATTTAATTCATTGAGCAAGTCATTCTGAGCTTTAAGTACTTGTTCTACCCGAGTACTAATCATAGAGGCATGTTCACTAAGAAGCTTGACAGCATTGACATTTCTATCTACACAAGCACTTAAATGGCTAAGCATACAACACTTTGTTCCAAATGTGTGCTAACATAATCATTGGAACTCTGTTGTTTGGCAACAAAGTTGTCAAATTCATCAAAGCATAGGCTAGCAGGTTTATCAAAAGGAATATCACTCTCATCAAACATGCGCAGAGAATTCACTTCTACTACCTGTACCGGGTTATCGAGACCATGGATCTCTTCGATAGGTGGTAGATTTTTGACATCTTTAGATCTAATGCCTTTCTCTTGCATAGATTTCTTGGCTTCTTGCATATCTTCGGGACTGAGGAATAGAATACCTCTTTTCTTCGGAGTTGGCTTAGGAGGTGGTTCGGGAATAGTCCAAGCATTATCGTTGATCAAGAGGTTATTCAGTAGGGTCTCAGCTTGTTCTACAGTTCGTTCCCTAAAGACACAACCGGCACAACTATCTAGGTGGTCTCTAGAGGCATCGGTAAGTCTGTTATAGAGGATATCAAGTATCTCGTTCTTCATAAGAGGGTGATCAGGCAAAGCATTCTGTAGCTGGAGGAGCCTCCCCCAAGCTTGTGGAAGACTCTCTTCTTGGAGTTGAGCAAAGTTGTATATTTACTGCAAGGCAGCTTGCTTCTTATGGGCAGGGAAATAGTTCTCACAGAAGTAATAGACCATCTCGTGGGGACTACGCACACATCCAGGAGAAAGAGAGGTGAACCCGGCTTTAGCATCATCCTTTAGAGAGAAAGGAAACAGCTTAAGGATATAGTAGTGGCGGATCTTCTCCTCATTAGTGAAGAGGTTGGCTATTTCGGATAGTTTGGCAAGATGGGCTATGACCGTCTCAGACTCATAACCGTGAAAAGGATCAGATTCAACTAGAGATATTATCTCAGGGTCGACAGAGAATTCATAATCCTTATCAGTGACAAAGATAGGCGAAGTGGCAAACTTCAGGTCATTCTTCATCCTAGCTTCGCGAGATTTTTCCTTCCACTTGAGAATTAATTTCTCAGCGTCATAGGCATCCTTACACGCAAGAAAATCCTCACCTATCTCTCCCTCCATAACATAACCCTCACATATATCACGCAATTCATATCTAGGAGAGCTAGATCTAACAAGAGAAAAAGCAGGTTCTATCTCAATAGTATCGGCAGTATCAGAAGCATCACGAGCATTGGCAGTAACTCTAGCAATATGAGCATCAAGGAACACTCCTAGTGGAACATCAGGCAAAGGAGTATCTCTAGCAGTATCAAGCATAGCATTATCAGGCAAAATAGCATCTCTAGCATCATCACGCAAAGCAGTTTCAGGCATAGTATCATCAGGCATAGTATCATCAGGCATAGTATCATCAGGCATAGTATCATCAGGCATAGTATCATCAGGCATAGTATCAAGCATAGTATCATCAGGCATAGTATCAAGCATAGCATCTCTAGCAGTAGTATCACAAGCATCATCAAGCACAGGCGACATATCAAGATTTCTAGCAGGAGGCGAAGTCGCAAACTTACTCATAACTGAAGGTGAATCAAGTGCATAGCTAGATGGCAATTCCGTACCTCCCCTCGTAATTGAGGGCCAGACTTTGGTTTTCGAATCCTTCAGATTCTTCATAGTGATCAGCATATATAAATCCCAAGTGACTCAGAGAATATAGCAATACCTTCCCGGCAATGGCGCCAGAAAAATGCTGATCTGCGCAATCTCTGGCGTTCACTAGACGAATCCTTATAACAACAAACCTTCTCCTGCAACGGCACCAGAAGAATGCTGATAGCACTCCCCGGCAATGAAACTGGAAGAATGTTGTTGATGGCCCACTAGCGCGTGGGTTCGCAGCAGTTTTCGAGGGTAGAGTATTCGACCCAATTTGTTGGTTTGCACGTCAGGAGGTGAGAGTATAGTCTCAAGTATTAGCAGCTGAATTTGTCGGATTCAACCACACCTGAAAGATTAGTATCTGCAAGCACAGTAGTAACAACAAAGTAATATGATAACAATGGTGTCAGAAACAACCTGTTGACGGCAGACTATTCTTAACGATTGTATAAATGGCGCTTTCGTTGCCACGTTGATGGAAGTTGTCAATTCCCGTCAACGGTCTAGCGAATCAACAGTGTAGCAGGTAGTAGCAGTGTAACGAGCAATAGCAGTGGCAAGGAACAATAGTAGTGACAGCAGTAGCAAGTAGCAATAGTAGCAAGCGACAGTAGTAGCGGCAGAAGAGCAAGACAAGTAACAACAGTAGCAAAAGTAGTAGCAGCAGAGCAAGACAAGTAACAGCAGTAGCAACAGTAGTAGCAGCAGAGCAAGACAAGTAACAGCAGTAGCAACAGTAGGACAAACTCGTAGGCAATGGGTCGGTGATTTGTTTGGATGATATTCATCATGCAACAGCTATAACACGGAGAGATAAGTGGCTAGCTCCCGTTCGTCAATGTGATGTAGGCATGCATTATGTGTGTCTTCATACGTGCTTAGTGAAAAGAACTTGCATGACATCTATTGTCCATCCCTCCCATGGCAGCGGGGTCCAAAAGGAAACTACGGGATATTAAGGTTCTCCTTCTAATAAAGAACCGGACCAACGCATTAGCACTTGGTGAACACATGAACTCCTCAAACTATGGTCATCACCGGGAGTGGTTCCGGTTATTGTCACTCTGGGGTTGCCGGATCATAACACATAGTAGGTAACTACAACTTGCAAGATCGGATCTAAAACACACATATATTGGTGACAACATAATAATTTCAGATCTGAAATCATGGCACTCGGGACCTATTGACAAGTATTAAGCATGGCAAAGTAGTAGCAACATCAATCTCAGAACATAGTGGATACTAGGGATCAATCCCCATCAAAACTAACTTGATTACATGATAGATCTCATCCTACTCATCACCGCCCTGCGAGCCTACGAATAGATTACTCACGAACGACGAAGAGCTTCATGGAATTGGAGAGGGAAGAAGGTTGATGATGACGATGGCGACGATTTCCCCTCTCCGGAGCCCAAGACGGACTCCAGATCTGCCCTCTAGATGAAGAACAGGTGGTGGCGGCACCTCCGTATCGAAAATGCGACGAAAACTTCTCTTTTTATTTTTTCTGGGACGAAAGACAACTTATAGAGCTGGAGTTGGGGGCGACAGGTGCCTGTGGGCCCCACAAACCTGCCCACCGCCACCAGGGGGGTGGTGGCAGAGCAGGGGCTTGTGGCCCACTGGCCCACCCCCTGAGGTGGAACTTGGCGCAGACATTTTTTATATTTTCCAAAACTGCTCCTCGTAAATTTTCAGGACGTTTGGAGAACTTAGATTTCTGCACAAAAGTAACGCCAAGGCAATTCTGCTAAAAACAGCGTCAGTCCAGGTTAGTTCCATTCAAATCATGCAAATTACAGTCCAAAATAAGGGCAAAAGAGTTTGGAAAAGTAGATACGTTCGAGACGTATCACTATCCTACACGTGGGTGAGGAATAGGCGCAAAGTTGGGGCCTCACCTGCGTGGCCACTTGGGCCGGCGAGGATTGCGAGGCCGCGGCCAACTTGGGCCGGCCTCGAGGCGAAGCGGGCTGGCACGGCGCTAGGCCTCACGGAGCGGTGAGGCTGGGCCGAGCGAGGCCTCGGCTGGGGAGGTCCGGCGGGCAGCGCAGTCAACGGCCAGATTGGGTGGGCCTTCGGTCCTCCCATTCTCCTTGAGGAGCACGAGGCAATAGCGGGGCGGCGGTGAGGCGACGCACACGACACCGTCAAGCTTGAGGTGAGGGGCGGCGCGGGGCAGCTTGGAACCGGCCGCTCCGCGCTCATTTCTGCCGGTTCTGGCTCAAGATGACGTGGGGATGACCGATGAGCTTCGTAGATGGATCTGCGAGGGGACATGGGAAGGGAGAAAAAGCTCGGTCAGAGAGAGGGTGAGCAGAGGAGGGAGGAGAGAGAGAGGAGGTGTTCGGCGGAGTTGACCTGGCCGTCTTCGGCGACCTGCTCCGACGGGTTCTACTGCACCGGCGAGGCAGCTGTAAGGCAAGGCACGAGCGAGCGCGAGGGGCTTGGGCAGCGGCAAGCACTAGCGTCGGCGGTTGCGTCCAGGCCCAGATGGGCTTCGTACGCGCTCTACAGGCCTCACGTCTAAGTTGATGGTGGAGGTTGCGACGCTAGGGTTTTGGTGCAGAAATCGAGGAGGGGCTGGGTTGGTTGTCTATTTAAAGACACGGGGCTAGGGTTACCTAATTTCCTCCGTTTTCGGGCCATTGGATCGCTATCCGACGGCTCCGATCGGAGGGGGTTTGCTAGGTGGGTTAGTGGGCTGTGTAGAATAGGCTAGGTGGTGAAGAGAGGGAGGTTTGCGGCCCGACAACGAGATTTTAAACACCGAAAAACGTGTGTTGATAAATGGATGGCGGTGCCACTATGGTCAACCGTTCGGGTATCAACGGATTCCGATTGCGACGGAATATGGCAGGCGGCATAGCTACATTAAAATAAGACTACGCGCCAAGTTTGAATCCAATCGGAGAATATTTTATACACTTTTTTAAAAACAATATTTTAACGATGTTGCGGGCACGTGCGTGTGTGGTTGGCGTCAAAATGGACAACGACTAAAATGGAGAGAACCGGCAACTACTAACGGATGCAAGTTTTGAAAACTGTCGGCAATGGAGTGCCCACGAAATGTGGATGATGCGAATGATGCGACGATGAATGCGGCAAACAATCTAATCACACGGCGGCAACGGAATAAAAGGGGAATCTTCTGGAGCGTCAGTCTTGGGCTGTTACAACTCTCCTACACTAACAAGAGATGTCGCCCCAAGATCTAAGAATGAAAGGGGAAGAGGAAGAGAAAGAGGAAGAGGTAAAACCTTGTCGTTTGTTTCACAAACGAGTGAAACCAACAAAACTTAAAGGTTGCAAGGAGATGTACAATGACATGAGAAACAAGCAAAGGATTCACAGGAAATTTTGGCAGCACTTCGGTAGGAAAGAAGGCAAAATTTGATAAGATGGATAGATCTTGACAACAAACCAACTAAATTGATAAGCAAGGAAATAACAAGATCTTGATAAGATGAGATAATGATTAAAAAAACATCACAACAACTTCGGGATAGGAGAATAGAACTAGATTATTGGGAAGAAGGAATGAAGAAAAAAATGACAACTTCCATCACAATTGAATTTAAAAGCACCCTAACAAGATAAAATAGAATGGAGGTTTTGGAAAGCCAACAACGATCAAGAACAAGCTTGTTGTGGACTTATGAAAACCATCTCAAATAATGAGTTGATAACCAGCCACTAACGGAAAAAAGATTGATTGGGAGGAACACGATATGAAAACTTCTTACAGCAAGAGAAAACATTGAGGACTTGGATCAACGATAATCACCATAATAACAACAATCCTTATACAAGGCTTTAGGTGAAATCCAACCCAAGACAACTTCGATGAAGAAACCATTTATTGAAATTATCCATGAGAAAGGAATTGGTGGGTTTAATTATCTCATTCTTGAAACAATTCTCTTCGAGGCTCCTCCACTAACAATAATGTTAAAACACCACCTCAAAGGAAAATGGATGAAGAATTGCACTTTGAAATGCAAGAGAAGGAACACTTGAGGTTCTCCAACAAGAATCTTGAAGAAAAGATTGAGAATGAATTTAAACCTTGATGAACCACCATAAAGGACCTCGAGAATAGAAGGATGATAGAAAAGAATTGAATATTGATAAAAGAATAAGATTGAGGTCTTGCAAAGATTTGGATGAAGCTTCAGGAAGAGATACTTGAGAAAAATTGGAACTCCGGAAAAGAAAAGATAAGAACACTTGAGATAAAGAATTTGATATCACGATCCATTCCAGAAGAAGAATTGAAATCACTTTGAGGGAACAATAATAAGAATTATGTTATGCTTATGCTTCATCAAGTTAAGTTGATGACAATCATGGATTTAGCACACCACATATTCTTCTTGAGAAAGATTGAAAAGAGATAGAGATAGGGCACCAACTCGAAGAAGCTTTGAACGAACCACCGACAAGAATTTCAAACGAAAGGGAAAAGTTTGAATGAATGGAGATACATGAGAGCTAAGACATCATGATCCACCTAGAAGGAAAACTTGAACAAGCCACCGGAATAATTGAGAGACAGACGAAGATACAAGAATTGAGAAGAATTTGAGAATGAAAGCTAAAAGCTGAGAACGAAGAAATCTTCTAAAATGATGGCCTTCAGAGAATTGAGAAATGAAACAAGTCGAAAATGCACCAGAGAGATATGGAAGGAATTCTCATGATTGAAAACAATTGAGAAGATCACACGAAGCTGAGATGATAATCTTCAAAAGAATGGACCAAGATTTTGAGAGAAACACTCCTTCAATCTTCACAAGATGAGAACGATGTCATGAATCGCCATCAAGAATTACTGAAACACTCCAAAATAATGAAAAAAGAAAGGTTGAGCCAACAAAAAGATTTGATATTGTGATCTTGGAGAGGGAATATGATTGATGGAATACATACTTACGTCACACTTGAAAGGAATTAGAGATCTCCGGGAAAGATTACAAGAGCTAGATAAAATCCTAGGAAAGAACCTGCGGGTTATGGGCCCACTCAAAAGAAAACATCGTTGAATGGATTGCTTAGAAAGAGAGATATTGCGCCGGTACAAATGAAAACTTGATGAGGTGAGAACCTAAAAGAATGAAAGGATTGAAAACAAGAAACTTGTGAGATATCTTCACCACTCCGGATAGAATAGAGAGATGAATAAACAAGACAGCCTTGATGAGAATTAGAGCATGAAAAATCACTTAAAGTATGAAAAGAACATGATGAGCACTGACAGCTTGAATTTAATTCATCGGAAAAGAGAACAAGAAAGAGAATTGATGAACTCGAAAGCTCTGAGAATCTTCACAATGAACCACATGATACAACTGGAAGAAAAGATGGTGGAAGCAACATGGAAAAAGATGCACTTGGATGATAATCTAATCACTGAAGAAAAAGGGCGGGAGGGCGAGAAAAAATAAAGACAACTTCGGACATATGAGAGGAACTCGAGAAAGAAATGAGAGATTGATCTTGCAAAAAGTGAAGAAGATTGAATTCACTTGAAGAGAAGCACAACAGTTGAAAGTAATTCATATGACGACTCTGGTTGAAAAGAATTGATAAGAAATTTGAATGAGCAAAAGAATTTGCACTCCCATAAAAACATGAGAACACCACTTAGGAAAGATATGAAATCACCACTTGACAACGAACCAACTCAAATTACCAAACTCCAACAAAAAAAAGGATGAGCCTTGCAAATTAGCTAGACCAAACATATGAAAGAGATTCCGCTTGATATTTTCGTGGATTGGATCGCACGGCTCGGTCGTACATTGGATTGTCATCTTGAAATGACGCTCGAGTATGCTCCCTAGGCGTAGAGAACTACAAGGCTTGTCGAAGCATACTGATGACATATATCAAGATTGTCCTTTGTAAAAAACGACCATGAACAAACGAATCCACTAGATGTCGAACTCCAACATCACATTATGCATCTGTTTGAAGATTATCCTATAGGTAACTACATGAATTCCCACCTAAGAACTCCCGAAATTTCTGGTCATGCAATTGGGTCCATGGATACAAGTAGTAAAATCCATCACTCCACTCCTAGCAATAACACTAACCCGTCCAATGAATCACATCCATCAACACATAACCAGAGATCTCGGAAACTCATCTATCTCAGACCCTCGAAAACACAATGATATAAGTATGGTAGTACATCCGGACACTCTTCGCCACTACTCGGGATGCCGGACTCCTCTCGCGACTGCTAGTATTGAAGCAATCTCGAACTTCCTCCATCGTGAGATACTAAGAAATCAGAATGATAACGATGTGCTCAAGAATCCCCTCGAGTTCAACTCCCCGGAAGAAATCAAGTGAGACAGGAGGCACCAAGTTAAAACTGCATCACATCAACATCATATAGATTCCAAAATACCCGCGTGATCCTAAACAAAATTGAGTGAGAAGAGGGGTAGAATTAAAATTCTTACGTCAAGAGTCCTCAACAAGCATAGAATAGGAGAAAAAAGAATCCTACTCTCCGATATATAACTAGACTCAAAGCAGTTTTTCACTAGACTCGAGTCAGCCAAGTTCGATCAATCAAGGGGGCTCTTAGGTCGGTACTGCTCTGATACCAACTTGTAATGCCCAAGATGTGATCATATCCTTATTTTGGCGCAAGGCCCTCGACAGGGATAGAAACGCATCTTGTCATTTCGCAAGAATGGATATTGTTACAAGTACATGTACTGAAAATATGAAGATAAGGAGTTGGCTTATACTCGCCACAAGCAACATCAAGATCACATCAATACAGCAATATACAGTCATCATGTAGAAGAGCAGTGTTCGACTATGGACGAAAACAAACGATAAAAGAACGACGTGATCCTTGCTTTCCCAGGCCGCCGGCCTAGAACCCATCCTAGATCAAAGAAGAAGAAGAAGAAATTCCAAATAGAACAATCATCGTGTTCACATCAAAGTAACTCTTTAGTTGTACCTGCAACTGTTGTTGTAGTAATCTGTGAGCCACACAGAGTCAGCAACATCATTTCCAAAGGTATCATGACTAGCAAAGCTTAATGGGTGAGGTATGGTTAAGTGGTGAGGCTCCAACAAGCGACTAAGCATTTATTTGAGGTAGCTAACTTACGAGTACAAGAATAAAAGATGGGGATGATCTACGCATAGCGGACGTGAACTACTGATGATCAAATGAATGATCCTGAACACCTACTTACGTCAGACATAACCCCATTGTGTCCTCTTCCGGATACAGAACTCGCGAGAAGAGACAGTCATGGTTACCCACACAGTTGGGAAGTTTTTAATTAAGTTTACTTCAAGTTTTCTAGAACCGGATGTTAAACAAAGTTTCCAAGTTTGCGACATAACCGCGGGCATGGCTTTCCGAAAGATTGAACTCTGCAAGGGTGCTCCAACTAGTCCATCACAAACTACGACACGCTACGCAGGAATGACCTCGATCAGGGAAAGCACGTGATCTCCTCGGTTTCCTATTGGAAAACTTCAACCTCGAGATAGCCCAAAGTATCCTCAGAATCCCACGCCCAATACGCTCGAGAAATGTAAAACAAGTCCAGCAAGGCCGCCCAGCGTGTTGACGATCCTGATAGGAGCTCATATCTCATTCTCAGGACACGACGGATGAGCGACGCGTATAGTGGACTGATAGAAATCTCCCGAGTTGCCTCGGGTTAGCCCCGCACAGTGCTCTATTTAGGACGAGAACCATCAGCAATGGCCCTCCCTGTATTACATTGAATTACTCCCCGGGTTCATGACGCCCTATGTTTTTTAGTATTATTATGTTGGGCATATATAGTACCAATGTTGGGCCTTGCCAGACAATTTTTATCCCAAAACGGAAGTCAAGGGGGTCCCCATAACAACCCTAGGCATGTTAGGAGCGCTCATTGATGATCCACAAGTGTAGGGGATCTATCATAGTCCTTTTGATAAGTAAGAGTGTCGAACCCAACGAGGAGCAGAAGGAACTGACAAGTGAATTTCAGCAAGGTATTCTCTGCAAGCACTGAAATTATCGGTAACAGATAGTTGCGTGATAAGATAATTCGTAGCGAGTAGCAAGTAACAATAGTAACAACAGTGCAGCAAGATGGCCCAATCCCTTTTGTAGCAAGGGACAAGCCTGGACGAACTCTTATATGAGGTAAAGCGCTCCCGAGGACACATGGGAATTTCTGTCAAGCTAGTTTTCATCATGTTCATATGATTCGCGTTCGCTACTTTGATAGTTTGATATGTGGGTGGACCGGTGCTTGGGTGTTGCCCTTACCTGGACAAACATCCCACTTATGATTAACCCCTCTCGCAAGCATCCGCAACTACGAAAGAAGAATTAAGACTAAGTCTAAACATAGCATTAAACTAGTGGATCCAAAGCAGCCCCTTACGAAGCAACACATAAACTAGGGTTTAAGCTTCTGTCACTCTAGCAACCCATCATCTACTTATTACTTCCCAATGCCTTCCTCTAGGCCCAAATAATGGTGAAGTGTTATGTAGTTGACGTTCACATAACACCACTAGAGGAAAGACAACATACAATGCATCAAAATATCGAACTAATACCAAATTCACATGACTACGTATAGCAAGACTTATCCCATGTCCTCAGGAACAAAAGTGACTACTCAGAAAGCATAATTGCGTTCATGACCAGAGAGGTATTGAATAGCATTAAGGATCTGAACATATAATCTTCCACCGAGTAATACAACTAGCATCAACTACAAAGAGTAATTAACACTACTAGCAACCTTACAAGTACCAATCGGAGTCGCGAGGCGGAGATTGGTTACAAGAGATGAACTAGGGTTTGGAGATGAGATGGTGCTGAAGAAAATGTTGATGGAGATAAGTCCCCTCCGACGAGAGGAGTGTTGGTGATGACGATGGCGACGATTTCCCCCTCCGGGAGGGAAGTTTCCCCGGCAGGACGGCCCTGCCGGAGCTCTAGATTGGTTCTGCTCAAGTTCCGCCTCGTGGCTGCGATTCCTCCCGAAAGCCTCCTCTTGAACTTTTCTGGGATGAAACCCTCCTTATCGCAAAAGATGAGCGCCGGAGGGGCAACAGGGGGCCCACAAGCCACCCAGGCCCGGCCAGGGGGGTAGGCCGGGCCTGGCAGGCTTGTGGCCTCCTGGTGGCTCCCCTCCGGTACTTCTTCCGCCCAGTATTTTTTATAAAATCCAAAATAATTCCTCGTTGATTTTCACGGCTTTTGAAGTTGCGCAGAATAGGTATCTCAAACTTGCTTCTTTTTCAGACCAGAATTCCAGCTCCCGGCATTTTCCCTCTTCAGGTAAACCTTATAAAATAAGAGAGAAAAGGCATAAGTATTGTACCATAAAGTGTAATAACAGCCCATAAATCAATAAATCACTAATGAAATTCATAAATTTGCCGTCTGCCAAAGCGGATGGCAAAGGGTGCAACCACGGACGGCAAAGGCTTTGCCGTCGGTCAGCAGATAGCAAACTAGACGGTAAAAAAATCCGGTGAAGAGGTTCTTTGCCGTCTGCTTTCCCAAAGCGGACGGTAAAGAATCTTTGCCATGAGGGGGCAGGCGGCAAATTTACTGGGATGGCACATATTACAACCTCCCCGTTAAGTGTTAACGGCAAGCCTCCTCCCTTTGCCCTGCCTCCCCCCTTTGCCATGTGGGGGCAGACGACAAAGAGGGGAGAAAGAGGGGGCAGATTCCCCCCTTTGTCGTCTGCCTCCACCCCTTTGCCACGTGGGGGCAGACGACAAAGAGGGGAGAGAGAGGGGCAGATTCCCCCCTTTGTCGTCTGCCTCCCCCCCTTTGCCATGTGGGGGCAGACGGCAAAGAGGGGAGAGAGAGGGGGCAGATTCCCCCCTTTGTCGTCTGCCTCCCCCCCCTTTGCCATGTGGGGGCAGACGGCAAAGAGGGGAACCAGCCCCTTTTTTTTTGTTATATCCATCATTTTTAACAATAATCAGGATATATATATATATATATTTGACATAAATAAATTTCTTTCCGTACTCATAACCATATTAAAATAACCTCTTATATCCAGCTTTCAAGTTGCATCCACGTGCATACAAAGTTTCATATATTACACCAGTTTCATCCACGTGCATACAAAGTTTCATATACTACAATAGTTTCAATACAACCCATGGTACAAGAAATCATCTTCAAGCATTCCATCAATATTTTCCAAGCTTCCCGTGAAGTGAAGGTAATCTCCAAAATGACAAATAAGAAAGTTAGAAGAATAATACTAGATGAAGTAGTGTATATATAGGTTATTTCGGAGAGAAATTAGCTAAGTATAGACCATTTAGGAGCTAACTAACCTAATTATGTCATTTAGGTGGAAACCTAGCTAACTATAGGTCGTTTCGGAGCTAACTTGGGTAAAGTCGGTCATTCCAGAGCAAACTATGCTTATTAAGCCATTTTTGATCTAGCTAGGCTAATTATAGGCCATTTAATACCTAAGTTAGGGGAATAGGTCATGTTGCAGCTACGTAAGCCTTATTATGTCATTTAGGAGAGAACTTAGCTAACTATAGGTCATGTTTTATTAAATAGACCATTTAGGAGCTAACTAAGCTAATTATGTCATTTAGATGGATAATTAGCCAATTTAGCCTTTGTTGGACGAGTCTAAGCTACGTAGAAGAAGAGAAAGAGAAGAAGAAGTAAAAGGAGGAGGAGGAGGAGGAGGAGGAGGAGAAGGAAGAAGAAAAGAAGAAGAAAAGAAGAAGGAGAAGGAGAAGGAGGAAGAAGGAGGAAGAAGAAGGAGAAGGAGGAGCTCCTTCTCCTTCCTCTCCTCCTTCTTCTCCTTCTTCTTATCCTCCTCCCTCTCCTTCTTTTTCTTCTCCTCTTATTCTTATTCCTTCCTTTCATTTTTCCTCTTTCTTCTCCTCTCGTCCCCTTCTTCTGGCTAAATTGGTTAAGAATGCCTTTTTGGAGCTAATTATGTCATTTCGAGGATAATTAGCTAAGTATAGGTCATGTTTTATTAAATAGACCATTTAGGAGCTAACTAAGCTAATTATGTCATTTAGATTGATAATTAGCCAATTTAGGCTCTGTTGGATGAGTTTAAGCTACGTAGAAGAAGAAAAAGAGAAGAAGAAGTAAAAGAAGGAGGAGGAGGAGGAGGAGGAGAAGGAGAAGGAAGAGGAGAAGAAGAAGAAAAGAAGAAGGAGGAGGAGAAGGAGGAAGAAGGAGGAAGAAGAAGGAGAAGGAGGAGCTCCTTCTCCTTCTTCTCCTCCTCCTTCTCCTTCTTCTTATCCTCCTCCCTCTCCTTCTTCTTCTTCTCCTCTTCTTCTTCTTCCTTCCTTTCATTTTTCCTCTTTCTTCTCAACTCGTCCCCTTCTTCGGGCTAAATTGGCTAAGAATGCCTTTTTGGAGCTAATTACGTCATTTCGACGATAATTAGCTAAGTATAGGTCATTTTTTATTAAATAGGTCATTTTGGAGCTAACTAAGCTAATTATGTCATTTAGATGGATAATTAGCCAATTTACGCTTTGTTGGATGAGTCTAAGCTATGTAGAAGAAGAGAAAGAGAAGAAGAAGTAAAAGGAGGAGGAGGAGGAGGAGGAGGAGAAGGAGAAGGAAGAGGAGAAGAAGAAGAAAAGAAGGAGAAGGAGAAGGAGGAAGAAGGAGGAAGAAGAAGGAGAAGGAGGAGCTCCTTCTCCTTCTTCTCCTCCTTCTTCTTATCCTCCTGCCTCTCCTTCTTCTTTTTCGCCTGTTCTTCTTCTTCCTTCCTTTCATTTTTCCTCTTTCTTCTCCTCTCGTCCCCTTCTTCGGGCTAAATTGGCTAAGAATGCCTTTTTGGAGCTAATTATGTCATTTCAAGGATAATTAGCTAAGTATAGGTCATTTTTTATTAAATAGGTCATTTTGGAGCTAACTAAGCTAATTATGTCATTTAGATGGATAATTAGCCAATTTAGGCTTTGTTGGATGAGTCTAAGCTACGTAGAAGAAGAGAAAGAGAAGAAGAAGTAAAAGAAGGAGGAGGAGGAGGAGGAGGAGGAGGAGGAGGAGAAGGAGAAGGAAGAGGAGAATAAGAAGAAAAGAAGGAGAAGGAGAAGGAGGAAGAAGAAGGAGAAGGAGGAGCTCCTTCTCCTTCCTCTCCTCCTTCTTCTCCTTCTTCTTATCCTCCTCCCTCTCCTTCTTCTTCTTCTCCTCTTCTAATTCTTCCGACCTTTCATTTATCCTCTTTCTTCTCCTCTCGTCCCCTTCTTCGGGCTAAATTGGCTAAGAATGCCTTTTTGGAGCTAATTATGTCATTTCGAGGATAATTAGCTAAGTATAGGTCATTTTTATTAAATAGGTCATTTTGGAGCTAACTAAGCTAATTATGTCATTTAGATGGATAATTAGCCAATTTAGCCTTTGTTGGATGAGTCTAAGCTACGTAGAAGAAGAGAAAGAGAAGAAGAAGTAAAAGAAGGAGGAGGAGGAGGAGAAGGAGAAGGAAGAGGAGAAGAAGAAGAAAAGAACAAGGAGAAGGAGAAGGAGGAAGAAGGAGGAAGAAGAAGGAGAAGGAGGAGCTCCTTTTCCTTCTTCTCCTCCTTCTTCTCCTTCTTCTTATCCTCCTCCCTCTCCTTCTTCTTCTTCTCCTCTTCTTCTTCTTCCTTCCTTTCATTTTTCCTCTTTCTTCTCCTCTTGTCCCCTTCTTCGGGCTAAATTGGCTAAGAATGCCGTTTTGGAGCTAATTATGTCATTTCGAGGATAATTAGCTAAGTATAGGTCATGTTTTATTAAATAGACCATTTTGGAGCTAACTAAGCTAATTATGTCATTTAGATGGATAATTAGCCAATTTAGGCTTTGTTGGATGAGTCTAAGCTACGTAGAAGAAGATAAAGAAAAGAAGAAGTAAAAGAAGGAGGAGGAGAAGGAGAAGGAAGAGGAGAAGAAGAAGAAAAGAAGAAGGAGAAGGAGAAGGAGGAAGAAGGATGAAGAAGAAGGAGAAGGAGGAGCTCCTTCTCCTTCCTCTCCTCCTTCTTCTCCTTCTTCTTATCCTCCTCCCTCTCCTTCTTCTTCTTCTCCTCTTCTTCTTCTTCCTTCCTTTCATTTTTCCTCTTTCTTCTCGTCTCGTCCCCTTCTACGGGCTAAATTGGTTAAGAATGCCTTTTTGGAGCTAATTATGTCATTTCGAGGATAATTAGCTTAGTATAGGTCATTTTTTTAAATAGGTCATTTTGGAGCTAACTAAGCTAATTATGTCATTTAGATGGATACTTAGCCAATTTAGGCTTTGTTGGATGAGTCTAAGCTAAGTAGAAGAAGAGAAAGAGAAGAAGAAGTAAAAGAAGGAGGAGGAGGAGTAGAAGGAGAAGGAAGAGGAGAAGAAGAAGAAAATAAGAAGGAGAAGGAGAAGGAGGAATAAGGAGGAAGAAGAAGGAGAAGGAGGAGCTCCTTCTCCTTCTTGTCCTCCTTCTTCTCCTCCTCCCTCTCCATCTTCTTCTTCTCCTCTTCTTCTTCTTCCTTCCTTTCATTTTTCCTCTTTCTTCTCCTCTCGTCCCCTTCTTCGGGCTAAATTGGCTAAGAATTCCTTTTTGGAGCTAATTGTGTCATTTTGAGGATAATTAGCTAAGTATAGGTCATGTTTTATTAAATAGAGCATTTAGGAGCTAACTAAGCTAATTATGTCATTTAGATGGATAATTAGCCAATTTAGGCTTTGTTGGATGATTCCAAGCTACGTAGAAGAAGAGAAAGAGAAGAAGAAGTAAAAGAAGGAGGAGGAGGAGGAGGAGGAGGAGGAGAAGGAGAAGCAAGAGGAGAAGAAGAAGAAAAGAAGAAGGAGAAGGAGAAGGAGGAAGAAGGAGGAAGAAGAAGGAGAAGGAGCTCCCTTCTCCTTCTTATCCTCCTCCCTCTCCTTCTTCTTCTTCTCCTCTTCTTCTTCTTCCTTCCTTTCATTTTTCCTCTTTCTTCTCCTCTCGTCCCTGGCTAAGAATGCCTTTTTGGAGCTAATTATGTCATTTCTAGGATAATTAGCTAAGTATAGGTCATTTTTTATTAAATAGGACATTTTGGAGCTAACTAAGCTAATTATGTCATTTAGATGGATAATTAGACAATTTAGGCTTTGTTGGATGAGTCTAAGCTACGTAGAAGAAGAGAAAGAGAAGAAGAAGTAAAAGAAGAAGGAGGAGGAGGAGGAGAAGGAGAAGGAAGAGGAGAAGAAGAAGAAAAGAAGAAGGAGAAGGAGAAGGAGGAAGAAGGAGGAAGAAGAAGGAGAAGGAGGATCTCCTTCTCCTTCTTCTCCTTCTTCTCCTCCTTCTTCTTATCCTCCTCCCTCTCCTTCTTCTTCTTCTCCTCTTCTTCTTCGTCTTCCTTCCTTTCACTTTTCGTCTTTCTTCTCCTCTCGTCCCCTTCTTCGGGCTAAATTGGCTAAGAATGCCTTTTTGGAGCTAATTATGTCATTTCGAGGATAATTAGCTAAGTATAGGTCATTTTTTATTAAATAGGTCATTTTGGAGCTAACTAAGCTAATTATGTCATTTAGATGGATAATTAGCCAATCTAGGCTTTCTTGGAAGAGTCTAAGCTACATAGAAGAAGATAAAGAGAAGAAGAAGTAAAAGAAGGAGGAGGAGGAGGAGGAGGAGGAGAAGGAGAGGAGAAGAAGAAGAAAAGAAGAAGGAGAAGGAGGAAGAAGGAGGAAGAAGAAGGAGAAGGAGGAGCTCCTTCTCCTTCTTCTCCTCCTTCTCCTTCTTCTTATCCTCATCCCTCTCCTTCTTCTTCTTCTCCTCTTCTTGTTCTTCATTCCTTTCATTTTTGCTCTTTCTTCTCCTCTTGTCCCCTTCTTCGGGCTAAATTGGCTAAGAATGCCTTTTTGGAGCTAATTATGTCATTTCGAGGATAATTAGCTAAGTATAGATCATTTTTTTATTAAATAGGTCACTTTGGAGCTAACTAAGCTAATTATGTCATCTAGCTATCTTTTATTAAAACACTAGAAATAACATACCTAAGTTAGGGTCAAGCACGGTGGCTCTGGCTTGTTTCACCTCGAGAAGGCTGCCCTGGAGAAGGCTCGACTGTAGAAGGGTCGTGCGATGCGTTTCGGGACAAATTCTGCACCAAACATCATTTGCAATGTGTAGTTAGCATGAGGACACTCTTAAGATCACTCCACTGAAATGAAACTCACCGTCCCCGCCACGTTAATGACTGCCATCGGCGGAGGGACTTGGACGTTCTTCTCGCACATAGACTATACATTTGGTTTCGACAAGTCAAACTTTTTATTTATTAATGAAACGGACATTCAAATGCAAGATTTGAAATAACATGACGAAGAAACTTACCACGAAGAGCTCGTATATGGCCCTAGTAGATGCATTATTCCGTGTCCTCTCCTCCAGCTCCCTAATTTCCTTATCCTTCTCCTCTCAGTTGAGTAGCACCATCGATTTTGAATGGGCCCCCCCATTCTTGCCTCGGTCGGGAGATGCAAAATCAAATGTTGCATTGGATTAAAGAAGCCCGATGGAAAGATCTTTTCTAATTTGCAGATCAACTCCGGCGCCAACTCTTCCATTTCATCTAGCACGCCACGCGATAGTTCTTTCGCACAAAGAGACCGGAAAAATAGCTCATCCTCAGGGATAAAGCCACGCAACATCACCGGCATTACCCGCTCAATCCATATGTGCCAATCATGACTCTTGAGTCCAAATATTTTCAATTTCTGAAGACTCGCTCCCCTCTTTAGATTCGCAGCATACCCATCGGGGAACATCAACCGCATTTTCACCCACAATAGCATTTCCCTCATAGCTGGCCTTTCAAGATTGAACCATGCCTTTGGCTTCGCTATGCTTTGCTTTCCTTTCCATTGTCGCAAGTTTTGCAACGGTCTATCACATAGAGCCTCCAGGTCGATTCTAGCCTTAGGATTATCTTTTGACTTCCCCTCTATGCAGAACAATGTACCAAAAATGGCCTCCGCAATATTCTTTTCAGTGTGCATCACGTCAATGTTGTGTGGGCAAAGGAGGTCTTTGAAGTAAGGGAGATCCCATAAGCATGACTTGTGAGTCCAGGCGTGTTCCGTATTATACCCTTTGAAGTATCCTGGACGCAAAGGATCAGGATCGAGAGCGTTTAACTGATCAAGGGTCTGTTGGCCTGTTAACGCAGCTGGTGCAGTGTTTTTGACAACTCTACCTTTGATGAAATTCTTCTTGTCTTTTCTGAACTTATGGTCAGGATCCAGGAATTGTCTATGCATGTCGAAGCAAGAATACTTGCGACCAGCCTGCAGCCAACGGAACTGAAGAGCTGCCTTGCATGTGGTGCACGGGAACCTTCCATGCACACACTAGCCAGCGAATAGCGCAAACGCCGGATAATCATGCGTCGAGTACATGTACCACACATGCATTTTGAAATTTGTTTTGGTAGCCGCGTCGTAGGTCTTGATCCCATTATCCGAGGCTTGTTGCAACTCATCTTAAGCGGCTGCATGTACACATTCATATTCTTCCCCGGATAGTTGGGCCTTGGAATTATCAACGTCAGGAAAATGTTCTTTCTTTTCATAATCTCTCCGGGTGGCAAATTTAGTGGAATGGCAAATACAGGCCAACAACTGTATTGTGCTGCCATCATACCATACACATTGAACCCATCCGTGCTGATGGCAACTCTAGGTTGCCTTGGATCTTCTGATTTATCCTTATGTAATGCATCAAAATGCCTCCCCGCAAAACCATCTGAAGTGTGTACCAGCATCTTGTTCCCATCCGCATCTAGTTCGGTTCTTTTGCCCAATTTGTGCCATGTCATCTGTCTAGCCGTCTCTTCGACCATGAAAAGACATTGAAGTCTTGGTACGATTGGCAGATATCGAAGAACACTAATGGGGATTTTGGTCTGATTCTTCTCACCCATGCCGTTGTCTACCATAATATACCTGGAAGAATTGCAAATGGGGCAATAGTTCAAGGCCGCATACTCAAGCCTAAATAAGGCACATCCATTCTCACAGGCATGTATCTTCTCATAGGGCATCTTAAGTACACGGAGGATTTTCTCTGACTGGTACAGGTTTGCAGGCAGTACATGGCCTTTGGGTAGAAAGCGTCCAAATATCGTCATCATCGCGTCGTAGCATTCTCTGCCTAGGTTGAATTGAGCCTTCAGAGCCATTACTTGCGCGATGGCATCCAGCTGACAAAGCTCAGTCTGCTCGTGGAGAGGACGTTTTGAAGACTCCAACATTTCATAGAAGGCCTTTGCAGATTCCTCAATCTCATCGTCCGAATCATGAGCATCATCAAAGTCTTGCACCATGTCTTCAATCCCGGTACCATGCTCGTCGGTGCGACGACGAATCACCTCAGCTCTGGCACGTTGGTCAGACTCACCATGAAAAGTCCACACTATATAATTAGGCATAAAACCCCACTTCTGCAGGTGTTTACCCATTTCAAACTCTGTCTGCTTTTTCCAGTTGTCGCAGTTGGGACAGGGGCACCATGTTTTATGCTGGCCATTTGCAAATGCGGCTCTCACAAACCCCCTGGTTTTTGTTAACCATTCATGGGTCATGTCTTTCTGACTAGGGTGACCAGTGTACATCCAAGCACGATCACTCATGTTGCCTAGCTACCTATGGGGGCACAAGAAATAAATATATAATTCATCATCTATATTCATACGCTAATCAAGTTTGTCAGTTTTATTACGTCCATGCAACCTACACGCAAATAGGCAAAGATAGGTCCTAATCCCACCCGAGTATGTGTAGACTGGGTTCGTTTTCCCATGCTCTGCTCCAGATGCGACGCAGAATTTCGGCAGCACCTCCCCGCTGTTCTCCTGATACACGTCTCGGCAATAAGCAGAGAGGATGTGTACCCGGAGAACAATAGGGGAGGCACTGACGAAATTCCGCATCGGATTCGGAGCACAGCATACGGGAAAACAAACCCAATCTACACATACTCGGGCTGTCCATGGATAATGTTGGACAATTCAAAAGGATGGCGGTTATAAATATGCAAAGAAATGCATATTTATAGATGTCGCACTTTCGAACGGGAGACGCATACTAGTCACGCATACTCATGATTGAAGAAACCTATAGCTAGCAAGTTTCATCGGCACGAAGACCGGGACAGAGCACATTAAGGGGGTAGGAGGAGAAGTCATTTGTGCTCACCAACAAACGCAAGGGCGGAGCTCGTCCAACGCACGTGGAGGTCGTCGAACAACTGCACATTGAAATTCACCCGATCAACACAAATATGATGTTTTTATAATTAACATAATCGGAAAATATGTGACCTAACTCATAATTTACAAAATTATGACCCCGTGAGTAGGGGGTCGGGGGTCGGGGGTAGGGGGTCGGGGGTCGAGGGTCAGTGGAGTTGGGGGTCGGGGGTCGGGGGTCGGGAGTCGGGGGTTGGAGGTCGGGGGTCGGGGGTCAGTGGTGTCGGGCGTCTGGAGTTGGGGGTCGGGGGTCAGTGGTGTCGGGCGTCGGGGGTCGGGGGTCGGGAGTCGGGTGTCAGTGGCGTCGGGGTAGGGGGTCGAGGGTCGGGGGTTGGTGGCGTCAAGCGTCGAGGGTTGGTGGCGTCGGGCGTCGGGGGTCGAGAGTCGGGTGTCGGGGGTCAGTGGTGTCGGGTGTCAGGGGTCGGGAGTCGGGTGTCAGTGGCGTCGGGGGTCGGGGGTCGAGGGTCGGGGGTTGGTGGCATCGGGCCTCGGGGGTTGGTGGCGTCGGGCGTCGGGGGTCGTGGGCGGGGGGTCGTGAGTCGGGTCCTTTTCTTTCTTCTTCTCCTCTCTCCTCTTTTTCTTCTTCTTCTTGTATATCCCTTGTGACCTCACTCGGCCTCCATAACTCTAACTTTCTATTAACCCCCGTTACTAGAAATGGAAACTATCTAGAATCTAGTTTTTTTTAGATTTTTGCTTTCCTACCATATATCTCGGGATAACTTTCATTTCTTATATGTGCCACCGGAATTGTCCGTTCCTTGCGTTGCCCCCCTTGTGCCTCCCTTAACCAGGCCCGTGGATTGCTTTACATATGACTGGACGCAAAAGGCCCAAATTCTAGGAAATATAAAAGGAGATCAGCCCACTATTATGGAAGCAAAGAGGTCAGCCTAGTACACCATACGAATAGTTATCCCTAAAAGGAGATCAGCCCACTATTGTGCCTTTCAAACCATAACAGTGTAATGGTGGAACTAGACATCAACAATTAGCTTGAAAATTACTGATCTTTGATACTAATACTTGGAAATAAAATTTCATATTAATATGGAATGTAATCTTTATTTTGTTTACTGAAGAATGACCAAATATAAACTAGCTAGGGGCTGTTTGGATCAAAGCACATAAGCATTCAACCAAAAAATTCGGGATTGACCAGATGATATATAGCCTCTGTTTTGGTTAAGGTAAAATTATTTAGCTCATCCTAACCCCATCTGCTATTCGTCTAAAGCTATCTAGAGTCAGGTACAAGGAAACTTCATCGTCAGATGCACTGAAATGAAAAAAAGAAAGAAAAAAATTGAACTCACCAGGGAAGTTGCCGCGGGAGGGGTGTGGCCGCGGGGAGGGGGTGGCCGCCGGGAGGGTTGTGGCCGCGGGGAGGGGTGGCCGCAGGGAGGGGTCGCCGGGAGGGGTGTGGCCGCGGGGAGGGGGTGGCCGCAGGGAGGGGTCGCCGTGGGGAGGGGTGTGGCCGGGGGAGGGGGTGGCCGCGGGGAGGGGCCGGGGTGACCGTGGTGAGTGGGTCGCCACGGGGAGGGGAGATCCGCGGGGAGGGGGCCGCCGGTGGGAGCGAGGCGGTGCGGCGGCGGGCGCCGTAGGGAGAGGTCGCCGCGGGGAGGGGTGTGGCCGTGGGGAGGGGGTGGCCGCGGGGAGGGGCCGGGGTGGCCGCGGGGAGGGGAGAGCCGGTGGGAGCGAGGCGGTGCGGCGGCGGGGGCGAGTGACAGTGAGCGCGAGGGGGAGAGAGACAGTACTGTGGGGGACAGAGAGAGACAGTGAGCGCGAGGGGGAGAAGACGGCCGTTACACGGTCGGCCCCTTTGCCGTCCGCCCCTCGACGGCAAAGGCCCCAAAGGCAGACGGCAACTGCCGACACATGGCAAAGCTAGTATTCCGTCGCGCACAGCAGGCATGGGACCCACCCGTGCTCTTTGTCGTCTGCCCTTGGTCCCTTTGCCGTCCGCTGGCAGACGGTAAAGGGCCGACACATGGAAAATAGTATTTTTGCCATCTGTCATCCCTTTGCCATCCGCCTTGTATTAACTGACGGCAAAGACGTTCTTTGCCATCATCCAGCAGACGGCAAAGGGATGGCTGACGGCAAAGAACTGGATTCCAGTAGTGAATATCAACATAAAAGCATGATGCAAAATGGACGTATCAACTCCCCCAAGCTCAGACCTCGCTTGTCCTCAAGCGGAAGCCGGGATCAATAAATATGCCCACATGTTTAGAGATAGAGGTGTCGATAAAACAAAATACGGACATGCATGCATCATGATCATAATTAGAACAGCAATATCGTCATATAATCTCTTATGCTAAAGTGACAATTCCTTCACAAAGTAAAGTATGCATCAATAACCTTATTGAGAATTAACAACCAATAGCCTTTAATCATTGAAGCAATTGCAATTTATCATAACATCGAAAAGAGTCAAATAAGAGCTTGTAAAGCAAATCCACATACTCAATCATCCTTTCGTCTTCTACAATTGCTAAAACTCACGTGGTACTCATGAGATCAAAGTTTTAGTTGGACACAGAGAATGATAGGGGCTTATAGTTTCGCCTCCCAACGACTTACCTCAAGGGTAATGTCAACAATAATAATTCATGAGTAATTACTTCCAAGTTGACATATGAATATAGATCTTTCCCTAGCACATGATGTTAGTCAAGATAAAGGTGAAATAAGGAATTGGTGTCGATCACATGACTCTTTTAAGGATAAAAAGTAAAATTACAAGATAGGCCCTTCGCGGAGGGAAGCAGAGGTTGTCATGCGCTTTTGAGGTTTGGATGTGTGATCTCTTAGTGTGGAGGAACGTCACTTTATATTGCCTCATGTGATAAAGAACTTTATTATGCAGTCTGTCGCTTTTATGTCTTCCTCATCACAGGTACGTACAAAGCTTATTTTCCACACACTAATAGATCATACATATTTAGGGAGCAATTTTTATTCCTTGCACCGATGCAAACTTACTTGAGGGATCTTATTCAATCCATAGGTTGGTATGGTGGACTCTCATGGAAAAACTGGGTTGAAGGTTTATGGATGCACAAGTAGTATCTCTACTTAGTGCGGAAGTTTTGGCTGATATGAGGTGGAAGAAAGCGTCATATGCTAAGGGATCTCTAGTCATATAACATTGTTCGGAACCAAGCAAACATTATTCATTATGTTGTCTTCCTTGTCCAACATCTACTTATAAGCATGTAATAGTTTAATGAGTGTTCACAATCATAGATGGTGCCCAAGATGATATATTTATATGTGAACCTCTCTTTCTTTATTACTTCCTATTAATTGCAACAATGACCAAGGTCTATGTTTGTCCACCCGCAACAAGTTTCAATCAACATTCTTTTTATATGTGAAGTCATCACTTCCCATAAGATCATGACATGATCTTTCATGCTATTGTTCTTTTATTATTCTTTTCTTTAGATCATGGCATGAGGCAAGGCCCTTAACTAAAACACTCTTTATTATATGACTCATGAATTCGATTACATTAGGGGTGACACAAAGCAAAACTCAAGCCTAGATCAAACTAAGAACTTTATTCTACTAGAAAAAGATAAAATCGAAAAGGATCAAACTAAGAAAAAGGTAAAGGCAAAAGATGTGATGGTGATACGATACCGGGGCAACTCCCCCAAGCTTGGCACAAACCAAGAGGGGTTCCCATACCCGTGCTTAATTATCTTCTTTCGAAGGTCATGGTGGTGGAGTTGTCCTGTCTTTTGATTCCAAGAGGGCCATCAATCTTCGTTTTATACTTTGGAGATCTGTGATATGTTTCTCCAACAAAACAACTTCACGGGTGAGATAAGTATTACGAACACGAGTTATTTCACATAACCTCAAGAGTTCGATCAAGGATGGAGGTAAAAGGTGGAGGTAGGGTTGAAGAAAATCCTCTTCCTCAGCTTCTTCCTTGTTGAGCACATATTGCCCTTCGTCCGACGCTGGATTCTCCTCCTTAGTTTTGCCCTTAGTTTCTTCAAGCAGCCTTTCTTTGGCCTCCATGACCTCCATTCTTTTCAAATCAACATTTACTTCTTCATAGACTTCAGGGAGATCATTCTCCCCGACAGATTCCTGAGACGACATCCTTGCCCTAAATCTGCGGCAGAAACAAGCTCGAAAGGAAAACAGAGGATATTTGCGAGATACGAGGGTTAGACCATCCGAGAGAATATATAATGAATTTTTCCCGACCAAAAGGAGTAATCCGCAAGAAAACGGAGCCCGGGAGGCACACGAGGTGCCCACAAGCCACCCAGGCCCGACCCGGGGGTAGGTCGGGCCTGGCAGGCTTGTCGCCTCCTCGTGCGCTTTTCGGACTATTTTAATTTTTTCTATTTTTCTAAAAATTCCAAAACGGAGAAAAAATGCTACTCGAAAAGTTTTGGAGTCGGTTTACTTACCGAATCACATACCTCTTCGTTTTCGGAGTCTGAAACAGGCTGATAAATATCCCTTATGTACTCCTCCGGAGATACGGTATTAATAATGTTGCTTTCAACATTTATGGGAGTACCTGAGATATAATGCTTGATTTTTTGCCCATTTACAACTCTTAGAAAATCACCTTCCGTGTTGTTGATCTTTATGGCACCGGAACGATATACTTCCTCAACAATGTAAGGACCTTCCCATTTAGAGAGAAGCTTGTCTGCAAAAAATCTTAAACGAGAATTGTATAGCAAGACATAATCACCTACATTGAACTCACGTTTCTGTATCCTTTTATCATGCCACCTCTTAACTTTTTCTTTAAACAACTTGGCATTTTCATATGCCTGAGCTCTCCATTCATCAAGTGAGTTAATGTCAAATAACCTCTTCTCACCAACAAGTTTGAAATCAAAGTTGAGCTCTTTGATTGCCCAATAAGCCTTATGCTCTAGCTCAAGAGGTAATTGACATGCTTTACCGTAAACCATTTTGTACGAAGACATGCCCATGGGATTCTTATAAGCAGTTCTATAAGCCCATGGTGCATCATCAAGCTTCTTAGACCAATTCTTTCAAGACCTATTAACAGTCTTTTGCAGAATTAGTTTAATCTCTCTATTACTTAGCTCTACTTGACCACTGGACTGAGGATGATAGGGAGATGCAACTCTATGGTTGACATCATACTTAGCAAGAGTTTTACGGAAAGCACCATGAATCAAATGTGAACCACCATCAGTCATTAGATATCTAGGGACTCGAAATCTAGGGAAAATAACTTCTTTAAGCATCCTAATAGATGTGTTATGATCAGCACTACTAGTTGGGATAGCTTCGACCCACTTAGTAACGTAATCAAGAGCAACAAGGATATGACTATATTCGTTGGACTTTGGAAAAGGTCCCATATAGTCAAAACCCCAAACATCAAATGGTTCAATGAGAAGTGAATAATTCATAGGCATTTCCTGACGTTTACTGATATTACCTATTCTTTGACATTCATCACAAGACAAGACAAACTTACGGGCATCCTTGAAGAGGGTAGGCCAATAGAAACCGGATTGCAATACCTTGTGTGCAGTTCTACCTCCCGCATGGTGTCCTCCGTAAGCCTTGGAGTGACACTTCTGTAGGATCTGTCCTTGTTCATGCTCAGGTACACAACATCTAGTAACACCATCTACTCCTTCTTTATAGAGGTGCGGATCATCCCAAAAGTAATGTCCCAAATCAAAGAAGAATTTCTTCTTTTGCTGGTATGTGAAACTAGGTGGTATATATTTGGCAACAATGTAATTTGCATAATCAGCATACCACGGTGTACTACGTGAAGCATTGATGACATTCAATTGCTCATCAGGAAAGCAATCATCAATAGGTTGTGGGTCATCAAGAACATTCTCCAACCTAGACAAGTTATGTGCTACGGAGTTCTCAGCAACCTTCCTATCAACAACATGCAAATCAAATTCTTGTAGCAAGACAACCCATCTCATAAGTCTAGGTTTAGCATCTTTCTTTTCCATGAGATACTTAATAGCAGCATGATCAGTGTGAATAGTAACATTGGAATCAACAATGTAAGATCTGAACATTTCACATGCAAACACGACTGCTAAAAATTCCTTTTCAGTAGTAGCATAGTTTCTTTGGGCACTATCTAGAGTTTTACTAGCATAATGAATAACATTTAATTTCTTATCAACTCTTTGTCCTAGAACAGCACCAACAGCATAATCACTAGCATCACACATAATTTCAAAATGTAAGTTCCAATCAGGTGGCTGAACAATAGGTGCAGTTATCAAAGCCTTCTTAAGTATTTCAAATGCTTCCTCACAATCATCGTCAAAAACAAAAGGAATATCCTTTTGCAAGAGATTGGTAAGAGGCCTAGAAATCTTAGAAAAGTCCTTAATGAACCTTCTATTGAAACCAGCATGACCAAGAAAACTTCTTATACCTTTAATGTCTGTAGGGCATGGCATTTTCTCGATCGCATCAACTTTAGCCTTATCGACTTCAATACCTCTTTGAGAAATTTGATGTCCTAAGACGATGCCTTCATTAACCATAAAGTGGCACTTCTCCCAATTCAAGACAAGGTTGGTATCTTTACATCTCTGCAAAACTCGATCAAGGTTGCTGAGGCAATCATCCAAAGAAGACCCGTAAACGGAGAAGTCATCCATGAGAACCTCAACAATCTTTTCACAAAATTCAGAGAATATAGCCATCATACATCTTTGAAAGGCAGCGGGTGCATTACATAAGCAAAAAAGGCATACGTCTGTAAGCAAAGGTACCGAAAGGGCACGTAAAAGTGGTTTTCTCCTGATCAGATTGCGCAACAGGTATTTGGGAGAAACCAGAATAACCGTCTAGAAAGCAGAAGTGTGTGTGTTTAGACAATCTTTCTAGCATTTGGTCAATAAAAGGCAAAGGGTAATGATATTTCCTAGTGGCTTTATTCAATTTCCTAAAATCAATTACCATCCTATAGCCAGTAATAATTCTCTATGGGATCAATTCATCTTTGTCATTAGGGACAACGGTAATACCTCCCTTCTTAGGGACGCAATGCACCGGACTTACCCAATCACTATGAGCAACAGGATAGATAATACCTGCTTCGAGGAGCTTTAGTATTTCTTTTCTTACTACCTCTTTCTTCTTAGGATTTAATCTCCGTTGATGATCGGCGACTGGTTTGGAATCAGGATTGGTTTTAATTTTGTGCTGGCATAGAGCGGGACTAATGCCCTTAAGGTCATCAAGAGTATATCCAATAGCAGCACTGTGCTTCCTCAGAGTTCTCAATAATTTCTTTTCTTCATGCTCTGTAAGGCTAGCACTAATAATAACAGGATATATCTCTTTTTCATCAAGATAAGCATACTTAAGAGTATCAGGTAACTGTTTAAGCTCAAACACAGGATCACCCTTTGGTGGGGGTGGATCTCCAAGAAGTTCAACAGGCAAATTATTCTTTAGGATAGGATGTTGTTCAAAGATAACTCTATCTATCTCATTCCTTTCATCCATATGCATATCATTTTCATGCTCAAGCAAGTATTGCTCTAAAGGATCAGTTGGAGGCACAGCAATAGAAGCTAGGGCAATAATTTCATCCTTACTAGACAATTCTTTTTCATGAGGTTGTCTACCAAACTTGGAGAAATCGAATTCGTGTGACACACCTTCAAAGCCAACAGTGACAATTTGCTTCTCACAGTCAATATGAGCATTGACAGTATTGAGGAAAGGTCTGCCAAATATGATGGGACAAAAGCTATCTTGTGTAGTGGCAAGAACGAGAAAATCAGCAGGATACTTAGTTTTACCACACAAGACTTCAACATCTCTAACAATTCCCAAAGGGTAGATAGTATCTCTATTGGCAAGCTGAATAGTGACATCAATAGGTTCCATCTCGACAGGTGCAATCTCGTCTTTAATTTCATCATATAAAGATTGAGGTATTGCAATAACACTAGCACCCACGTCACATAAACCATGATAACAATGATCTCCTATCTTAACAGAAACAACAGGCATGCCAACAACAAGCCTATGTTTGTCTCTAGTACGAGGTTTAGCAATTCTAGCAGCATCTTCACATAAGTGAATATCATGCCCATCAACATTGTCGTACAGGATATCTTTGATAATAGCAATGCTAGGTTCAACTCTAATTTGCTCTGGGGGTTTAGGTGTTCTAATGTAGCCCTTACGTATCACAGTTGGAGCTTTAGCATGATCCTTTATTCTAACAGGGAAAGGTGATTTCTCAATGTAAGCACTAGGAACAATAGGATCATTATAAGCAATGACTTTCTCTTCAACTAGATTGGGTTTAACTACATTGAATTCTATGGGAGGATGATATTTAAACCACTTCTCTATAGGGAGATTAATATGAGCAGCAAATGATTCGCATAATGAAGCTACTATCTCAGAGTCAAGTCCATGTTTAGCGCTAAAATCATAAAAAGTATTTGTTTCAATGAAGGATTTAACGCAATCAAACTTAAGATTCATACCTGACTCCTTACCTTCATCAAACTCCCAATCTTCAGAGTTGCGTTTAATTCTTTCCAATAAATTCCATTTGAAGTCAATATCTCTCTTCATAAAAGAACCGGTACAAGAAGTGTCAAGCATGGTGCGAGTATCATGAGAAAGCTGAGCATAGAAGTTCTGAATAATAATTTCTCTCAAGAGCTCATGGTTTGAGCATGAATATAACATTTACTTAAGCCTCCCCCAAGCTTGAGCGATACTTTTTCTATCACGAGGCCAAAAATTATAAATATAATTCCGATCAGGATGTACTAGATGCATAAGATGAAACTTTTGATGAAATTCCAATTTCAATCGGTTGTAGTTCCATGATCCAGTATCATCACATAGCCTATACCATGTCAATGCTTTATCCCTCAAAGATAAGGGAAAGACCTTCTTCATGACCTCATCCTCGGGCAAACCCGCAAGCTTAAATAAACCACAAACTTCATCTACATAGATTAGATGCAAGTCGGGATGTGATGTTCCATCTGTTGGAAATATGCCCTAGAGGCAATAATAAATTAGTTATTATTATATTTATTTGTTCATGATAATCATTTATTATCCATGTTATAATTGTATAGATTGGAAACACAATACTTGCGTGGATACATAGACAAAACACTGTCCCTAGTAAGCCTCTAGTTGACTAGCTCCTTGATCAAAGATGGTCAAGGTTTCCTGACCATGGGCAAGTGTTGTCACTTGATAACGGGATCACATCATTAGGAGAATCATGTGATGGACTAGACCCAAACTAATGAACGTAGCATGTTGATCATATCATTTTGTTGCTACTATTTTTCTGCGTGTCAAGTATTTATTCCTATGACCATGAGATCATATAACTCACTGGCACCGAAGGAATACCTTGTGTGTATCAAACGTCGCAACGTAACTGGGTGACTATAAAGATGCTCTAGAGGTATCTCCGAAGGTGTCCGTTGAGTTAGTATGGATCAAGACTGGGATTTGTCACTCCCTGTGACGGAGAGGTATCTCGGGGCCCACTCGGTAATACAACATCACACACAAGCCTTGCAAACAATGTGACTTAGTGTAAGTCACGGGATCTTGTATTACGGAACGAGTAAAGAGACTTGTCGGTAAATGAGATTGAAATAGGTATGCGGATACCGACGATCGAATCTCGGGCAAGTAACATACCGAAGGACAAAGGGAATGACATACGGGATTATATGAATCCTTGACACTGAGGTTCAAACGATAAGATCTTCGTAGAATATGTAGGATCCAATATGGGCATCCAGGTCCTGCTGTTGGATATTGACCGAGGAGTCCCTCAGGTCATGTCTACATAGTTCTCGAACCCGCAGGGTCTGCACACTTAAGGTTCGGCGTTGTATTATGCGTATTTGAGTTATATGGTTGGTTACTAAATGTTGTTTGGAGTCCCGGATGAGATCACGGACGTCACGAGGGTTTCCGGAATGGTGCGGAGACGAAGATTGATATATAGGATGACCTCATTTGATTACCGGAAAGTTTTCTGCATTACCGGGAATGTACCGGGAGTGACGAATGGGTTCCGGATGTTCACCGGGAGGGTCCAGCCCACCCGGGAGAAGCCCATAGGCCTTAGGGGTGCCACACCAGCACTTAGTGGGCTGGTGGGACAGCCCAAGAAGCCCTATGCGCAGGAGAAAGAAAAATCAAAGAGAAAAAAAGGGGAAGTGGGAAAGTGGAGAAGGACTCCACCTTCCAATCCTAGTTGGACTAGGATTGGAAGGGGAGGACTTCCCCCCTTGGTTCGGCCGAACCCCTTGGGGCTCCTTGAGCCCCAAGGCAAGGCCCCTCCCCTCCGACCTATATATACAGAGGTTTTAGGGCTGATTTGAGACAACTTTTCCACGGCAGCCCGACCACATACCTCCACGGTTTTTCCTCTAGATCGCATTTCTGTGGAGCTCGGGCGGAGCCCTGCTAATATTAGATCACCACCAACCTTCGTAGAGACGTCACGCTGCCGGAGAACTCATCTACCTATCCGTCTCTCTTGTTGGATCAAGAAGGCCGAGATCATCGTCGAGCTGTACGTGTGCTGAACGCGGAGGTGCCGTCCGTTCGGCACTAGATCGGAGCGGATCGTGGGACGGATCGCGGGACGGTTTGTGGGACGGTTGGCGGGGCGGATCGAGGGACATGAGGACGTTCCACTACATCAATTGTGTTTACTAATGCTTTTGTTGTGCGATCTACAAGGGTACATAGATTGGAAATCCCCTCTCGTAGATGGACATCACCATGAAAGGTCTTCGTGCGCGTAGGAATTTTTTTGTTTCCCATGCGACGTTCCCCAACACCATCTCCTGTAAAAGGATTAGCCAACAGTTTCCCTAGCATACCCGAAGGAATTTCATAACAAATATTTCAAGTAGGTGCACTAGGTTGAGGAGAAATTCCTTGTGCTTCCGTTCGAGGTGAAGATACCCCGAACAAGGTCCTCAAAGGATTAGTTTCCATAGTGACAAGTGACAATAAATTTCAGCACACTATATAAATGTTTCCTTACCAAATTCCACTTACCAAAGGCTCTTCACTACCCGGAAACGGCGCCAGAAAAGAGTCTTGATGACCCACAAGTGTAGGGGATCTATCATAGTCCTTTCAATAAGTAAGAGTGTCGAACCCAACGAGGAGCAGAAGGAACTGACAAGTGGTTTTCAGCAAGGTATTCTCTGCAAGCACTGAAATTATCGGTAACAGATAGTTCTGTGATAGGATAATTCATAGCGACTAGCAAGTAACAATAGTAACAACGGTGCAGCAAGATGGCCCAATCCCTTTTGTAGCAAGGGACAAGCCTGGACGAACTCTTATATGAGGTAAAGCGCTCCCGAGGACACATGGGAATTTCTGTCAAGCTAGTTTTCATCATGTTCATATGATTCGAGTTGGCTACTTTGATAGTTTGATATGTGCGTGGACCGGTTCTTGGGTGCTGCCCTTACTTGGACAAACATCCCACTTATGATAAACCCCTCTCGCAAGCATCCGCAACTATGAAAGAAGAATTGAGACTAAGTCTAACCATAGCATTAAACTAGTGGATCCAAATCAGCCCCTTACGAAGCAACGCATAAACTAGGGTTTAAGCTTCTGTCACTCTAGCAACCCATCATCTACTTATTACTTCCCAATGCCTTCCTCTAGGCCCAAATAATGGTGAAGTGTTATGTAGTCGACGTTCAAAAAACACCACTAGAGGAAAGACAACATACAACACATCAAAATATTGAATGAATACCAAATTCACATGACTACTTATAGCAAGACTTATCCCATGTCCTCAAGAACAAAAGTGACTACTCACAAAGCATAATTGTGTTCATGACCAGAGAGGTATTGAATAGCATTAAGGATCTGAACATATAATCTTCCACCGAGTAATCCAATTAGCATCAACTACAAAGAGTAGTTAACACTACTAGCAACCTTACAAGTACCAATCGGAGTCGCGAGACGGAGATTGGTTACAAGAGATGAACTAGGGTTTGGAGATGAGATGGTCCTGATGAAGATGTTGATGGAGATGAGTCCCCTCCGACGAGAGGAGTGTTGGTGATGACGATGGCGACGATTTCCCCCTCCGGGAGGGAAGTTTCCCCAGCATGACGGCCCTGTCGGAGCTCTAGATTGGTTCTGCTCAAGTTCCGCCTCGTGGCGGCGGCGATTCCTCCCGAAGGCCTCCTCTTGATTTTTTCTAGGACGAAACCCTCCTTATAGCAAAAGATGAGCGTCGGAGGGGCAATAGGGGGCCCACAAGCCACCCAGGCCCAGCGAGGGGGGTAGGTCGGGCCTGGCAGGCTTGTGGCCTCCTGGTGGCTCCCCTCCGGTACTTCTTCCGTCCAGTATTTTTTATAAAATCCAAAATAATCCCTCGTTGATTTTCAAGGCTTTTGGAGTTGCGCAGAATAGGTATCTCAAACTTGCTCCTTTTTCATACCAGAATTCCAGCTGCCAGCATTTTCCCTCTTCAGGTAAACCTTATAAAATAAGAGAGAAAAGGCATAAGTATTGTACCATAAAGTGTAATAACAGCCCATAAAGTGATAAATATCAACATAAAAGCATGATGTAAAATGGACGTATAACTCATTTATGGAACATAACACCGGTAGCCGAAACTAAGGCGTCAAAGGTGGAACGAAACACCAGGCTCGAAGGCCAAGCCTTCCACCTTTTACCAAGTATATAGGTGCATTATATTAATTAGAAATAATATGGTGATATAACAAGGAACCCATGTTGGCACATGGAAGCTACTGCACTTGCAACTAGCAAGGCTTTCAAAAGGCTGAGCAAGCGGTAACATAGCCAATCAAGGTTTGCTGGGTAGTGGAAAGATTAGAGGTTTTCATGGCAATGTTGGAAGGCTGATACTTAACAAGTGGTAGGCAGCGAGACATAGCGAAAGAAACAAGACAACTAGCATGGCAATGATAGTAATGGTATCTAGGGAAATGAATCGTCTTGCGTGTGATCCGACTTGGAAGAAGAACGACTCCGTGAAGCCGATGAACCAATGTAGTCGAACGGATCCATACACTCCGAAGCGGTTCGGGACTCTATCGAGAAGAAGCAAACCTGAAAAAAGAATCAACACACGATAACAGCACCACAAATGCATGATATGATGCACAACACATATGATGCATGATCGGATCAATTATGCAAGGCATGACATGATAATTCACAACAATCAAACACTACACATTAAGTGAAGCTCAATATGCAACAAGTTGCATATTGACGAAACTCCTGAGTCAAATATTTAGTTCACTCTCATTTAGGTACACGAAAATATTAAATGTTGTTAAACATGTCAAGATGCGAGCACAAATAAACTTCCTATCTAGGCATTTTAAAATGAGGTCGGAAATGACATATAGCATTTCCAAGATAACCCGATATGTTAACTTTGAAATCTGTCCAGATCTGTCCTAAACATAGTTTAAGCTTGTTAAATGGCAAAATAGAGTGGTTCACATGATTCTACGCATCATTCTAGTTGGTTTACATATATAGCTCATCTCCAACGGAGCTACGGTTAACTAGGTACGAATTAAATCGATTTTAACATGTTATCTCGCGAACGAATGCAAACAGCACGGTTAACAGTTTTAAATATGGATGAGACTTCGAAATATTAATCTACACAAAATTCTATATATTTTTATATATAACTCGTTGCAATCCGACGCACGATTGAAATGTTACGAGCGTTTTAAAAATATGCACCTAATGTGTAATTCTCGGAAAATCCTTGATAATTAGATAAAACCGCAAAGGAAAAAATGACAATGGGCCAAATTTGTACTAGTCCTAAACATGGCATGGGTGCGAGATAGCTATCCTACGTGCGGGCGAGGAATAGGTGCAAAGTGGGGGACTCACCTGCGTGGCCACTTGGGCTGGCGGGGCTTGCAAGGCCATGGCCACCTTGGGCCAGCCTGGAGGCTAGGCGGGCTAGTGGGGTGCTAGGCCTCACGGAGCGGCAAGGCTTGGCCGGCCGAGGCCTCGGCTGGAGAGGCCCAGCGGGTGGCACGGTCAACGGCCAGATCGGGCGGGGCTTTGGTCCTCCTGTGCTCCTCCACGAGCATAGGGCCATGGCGGGGTGGCGGGGCAAAGCGACGCGGAGGACGCTGGCGAGCTTGAGGTGAGGTGCGACGAGGGGCAACTTGGATCCAGCCGCTCCGGACTCATTTCTGCCGGTTCTGGCTCAAGACGAGGTGGGGACGATCGACGAGCTTCTTAGATGGATCTAAGAGGGGACATGGGAAGGGAGACAAAGCTCGATGAGAGTGAGGTAGAGGACAGGAGGGAGGAGAGAGAGAGTAGGCGTCCGGCGGGGTTGACCTAGCCGACTCTGACGAGCTACTCGAGCGGGGTCCGATTGTACCGGCAAGGCAGCTGTGAGGCGAGGCGCGAGGGAGCGTGAGGGGCTTGGGCAGCGACAAGCGCGGGCGTCGGCGGTTAGGAGGAGGGAGGAGGATGCAGGGCTATGGTTTTGGCACATAAATCAAGGAGGGGCTGGGTTGGTTGTCTATTTAATGAGAGGGGGCTACGGTTACGTGATTTGCTCCGTTTTCGGACCGTTGGATCGCGATCCGACGGCTCCGATCGGAGGGGGTTTGCGAGGTGGGTTAGTGGACTGTGTAGTATATGCTAGGTGGGGAAGAGAGGGAGGTTTGTGGCCCTGCAATGAGATTTTAAACACCAAAAAACGTCCGTCGATAAACCAATGACGGTGCCGCTACCGTCAACCGTTCGGGTATCAAACGGATTTCGATTGCGAGGAAATTTGGCAGACAGCCTGACTACAATAAAATAAGACCGCACGCTAAGTTTCAACCCAATATGAGAATATTTTATGCACACTTTTAAAAACAATATTTTAACGATGCCGCGGGCGCGTGCTTTTGTGGTTGGCCTCGAAATGGACAACGACGAAAACGGGGAGAACCAGCAACTAATAACGGATGCAAGTTGTGAAAACTGACGGCAACGGAGTGCCGATGCAATGCGGATGATGCGAATGATGCGACGATGAATGCGGCAAACAATCTAATCGCATGGCGGCAACAAAATAAAAGGGGAATCTTCTAAAGTGTCAGTCTCGGGCTCTTACGCCACATAAACCTTTAGCCAAAGCTCTCCATGGACTACAACTGAAATATCTAGGTAAAAGTGTTAGGCCAAGAGACAATGTATATTGTCATGAATTATCAAAACCACCAAGGGAGCATATTGTGCTTTCACACTTCCAAAGATCACCATGCCCACAGGGCTAACTTATCTTTTTGGAACACGTCGTGATGCAGCCGCCGCATGCGAGAGGTTCACGTGGCGTGAAGGCGCGTCTTCCCAAAGGTCACTTCCTCAGCCCACCTTCCATCTTGGGACAGGTCAGTGTAGGCCACGCGAGGGGTGCATGAAAAACCGAAGACCTTTGCAGCCAGTGCCTCTACGACTTGAATCCTGGTCCACTCCTGAGTTCCCCTCGCGGGGTTCTGCTTTCTTCCCTTGCGTGGCTTCATGCCCTACATCGGCGGGGCCCGTCCCCGTGCATGCCTGTGCCATCGATGGGATGTCAGGTCGCAGGGCCTTGACACAGCCAGGAGGTGAGGGGGTCCGAGCGCTGGTGAAGGCTCCTGGGCGTGATGCTCAGGAGTGCCCCTTTGATGCGCAAGCGACCTGCGTGAAGGAAAACATTGGCAATGGCGAGGTTGTCTGGGGGGTCTCACACTTAGTCCCCTGCGTCGCCAATAGTCTTAGACTTGTAGGGAACGTCTTGCGAGACCCCTCGAGTGGTCCGTCCTAAGGAAAAATCTTGCGCACAAAAGTTTCATTGTGAACGGTGCGCGCTCACTAGCTTGCACTTGGGTGTAACGTGAGGAGAGAAGATACCAAGGGCCTTGCTGGGGTGATGTGCGGGAGCAAGCTCGCGAGCCAAAGCATGCTCCCTATTGTTTTTAGCGCTGCTGGGACTGAACCGAGCACAGGTACCGTGTCTAGCCCCCACTCGTGTGAGGCACAAGGGGAAGCTGGTGAGCGTGTGCTGCGGAAGGAGGCCAGCGACTGCCACGTCGGGCGCAACACCCTGAGGTTAGTCTGAGTCACAGCGTTCTCTCACCAGTCTATCCACCGGCGTGGGGTATGGGGCTTTGACTTGGGCATGGGCATGATCGGAGCTCGATCATTCCGCCAGCGCTGAGCACGGGGCTTCCACTTGGGAGTGGGCATGATTGTGATTCAACCTTTCGCAAGCACGGAGCATGGGGCTTCCACTTAGGCGTGGGAATGGCTGCGATTCAACCATTCCACCAACGCGAAGCATGGGGCTTCCACTTGCGTGTGGGCCGGTGTGATAGCCTGGCTTAATAGGGATGATAGACTACTCATATCAATAAGGAATTCCTTCTTTTCTGTGAGCCCATTGAAACAGACTCCCTGGTTAAGTGTGCTCGGCTTGGAGTAGTTCTAGGATGGGTGACCAACCGGGAAGTTGATCCCGGGTGCGCATGAGTGAGGAAAAAGTGCATAGAAAAGACTAGTATTGATATGTGAGGCCAGTCTAGATCCCTCCATGAGTAACGACCGCCGACGGGTGTGTCCGGGGCGTTACAAGTTGGTATCAGAGACGACCCTCGCGGTTACATGGATGTTTGCGGACAGGTGCGCGGTCATGTTGTTCATGACGTTTGTGACCCGTCGTGGCACACGGCATGGTACATGTATTGGACTAGATGCACAGACGTTTGTGCCAAGAGGGAACGCTCATGTGGCCCGACGAGGATGTCGGTTCCTCTGAGTGGTGGTGTATGTAATAGCTTGGCTTATTAGGGATGATAGACTACTCATATCCATAAGGAATTCCTTCTTTTCTGGGTGCCCATTCAAACAGAACTCCCATGTTAAGCGTGCTCGGCTTGGATTAGTTCCCGTGCTCGGCTTGGAATAGTTCTAGGATGGGTGACCAACCGGGAAGTTGATCCCGGGTGCGCATGAGTGAGGACAAAGTGCGCAGAAAAGACTAGTATTGATATGTGGGGGCAGTATAGATCCCGCCAGGAGTAACGACCGCCGACGGGTGTGTCCAGGGCATTACAGCGGGAGCCTTGTTCTAGAGTCTCCGGGGTGTGTACAACCCATTTCATTCATACACGTGGTGGGCAGACAAAACGGGTAGAGGTGTCGGATGCTCCGGGTACACGGCTCAGGATCTCCTTCCTCGGTCCTCAAGCGGTTTGCGACTAGATCTTGAAGCAACTGTGTGCTCATCTGACCTGTGACATGGGGGCGACACGCGTCGAGTGGCCGTCCTGAGTCCATTGCATGAAGATGTCACACACCGAGAACCAAAATGAGGTGACGTGCGAGGGAGCAGGCCCACCAGACAAAGGTCACTCGGTTTTAGCAACGCTGAAGTGACGAACCTGAGCACACACACCGTGTCAAGTTCGTCCATGGAATGATCAAGGGAAAAGCCTCTGGACGCATGATGCCCGAGGTGGCGAAACACCGAGCTAGCAGTCATACAAATTGGGTCACGCCCTTGCTCACCTACCCGTGATGGTTCCATGAAGGGGTGGGACACCAAGGACCTCTATGAGGTAACGTGCATGGTTGTAGGCCCGTGAGACAAAGCCCGATTGCTTAGATTTATCAACGCTGCACGGATGTACCCAAGAACGCATAGCCGCCATGTCCAGCCCCTAGTCATGGGATAGCTAAAGGAAGAGTTGCAAGGGTGAGGTAATTTTGGACAGTGTCAAGGCGCGCAACACAAGGCTTAAGCGAATGGCGTAAACTCGATAAAACATAGCGAGATTCGGTATACAACCAAAAAGAGAGGACACTGCAGGAGAGGTCCCTTGTCAGTTTGCGGATAATGTAGCCCGAGGGGTGCCCTCGATTGAACAAACCAAAACGTTGCATGGCAATCATGCAGCTGTGGAAGCACGGGGTCCCTTGGCGAAGCGCGTCGCAGAGGTCCACCTCTCAGGGGTCGGTCAGCTCCTGGAGTCTTCAAGGCTGAGAAGGGCCTGACGCCTCACGGGGTGTCATCATGTGTTGCGCCAACCTTTGGAAGGTGGCACTGGCGTTCTCCAAGCCAAAGGGCATGCAGACGTAATTGGTGGCGTCGCCCTTGCTCAGGTCGATGTGCAATGGAGAAAAGGAGTTTCGGGAGCCGACCCTGTTAAGGCCCACGATTTCGACGTACACGCACACCTTGCCGCTCTCCGTGAGGGCAGCAACTGAGTTCGTGAGGCGTTGCAGACGATGCTCATCGTGCATGGCCCGAGCCCCCCGCAACTTGTCCATCTCTTGGGTGATGAACTCCTATGCCCCTGGCGCCTTGTGTCGAATTCCTTGCTCGCGGGGGCGTGCATCGAAGCACGCCGCCATGTGGTGCTCGAGCACCCTCGCCCTCCCTCATCACTTTGTTCACGTGAGATGCTTTCTAGGTGGAAGCCTCTGAGTCTGGCCTGAGGGGGGCGTCGAGCATGCCTTCCTACGCTAGGGGGCAGAAGCGCCAGCAATGGGCACGGGGCTCGCGATGCTGGCACCTGCCACTGCTTCCTTTTCCTCCGCGGAGTCTCGGGTGAGCAACGACTACTTCTTCCATGGGGGCGCGGCTTCGTGAGGCTCGACACCTCCCACGTCGTCTCAGTGCTCAGTCGTGGTGGCCCTATAGGCATTCTCGTGAGAGGAGACCACATCCCTCTCGTCGCATGCGATGGTGATGACACCGTTGTAGCCAGGCATCTTGAGGACATTGTAGCCGTAATGGGTCGTCGTCGTGAACTTGGCAAGTGTCGGGTATCTCAGGATTGCATTGTACGGGATGTCGATGTGCGCCACATCGAATTTGATGAGCTCAGTGTGTTAGTTGCGGTATGTGTCGAAGGTGATGGGGAGGCGAACATGCCCCACGGGAATGCTGGAGACATCTGTCACCCGAGAGAAAGTCTCAACAGAGAGTACGTTGAGACTTGTGCCCCCATGGATGAGGGTCTTGGTGACCGAGACATTGTTGATGGTGGGGGTGGGGGTGCATAGCATGGGAAGCACGCCCATGGCCGCCGCGGACTTGAGGCCATCTTTGGAGTCGAAGGAGATGGTGTACTACGACCACTTGATGGGGCATACGGCCTCCGACCTCGGGAGGGCGACATTCACCTCGCGAGAGAACTACTTGAACAAGCGGTTCGATGCAGGGGCATGTGCCCCACCTAGGATACAAGCTATCGTGCGAGCCTCCTGATAGCCCACAGCCCCCTCGTCTTGTTAATTGTTCTCGTTCCTCCTAGGCAGCGGCGGGAGAGCGGCGTTGTCCTGGGGGTAGGTCTTGCGAGACTAATGATGCTAGGCGCCCTCGCGAGGCTGTTCACGCCAGCTCTGCTTGGGAGGTTTCCCACGCCAGCCCTCATGGGGATTGTCATTGCAATTGTCCCACCTGCTGCCACCGCAGCCACCTCCGCGTCCGGTGTTGTGGTTGTTGCGGTTCGGACACCGGCCAACAGGCTCGCCGTGGAGGGACTTGAGTTCCTGGTAGTTCTCTATGTTGTGAGTATGCACATTGTGGTAGATACAGAGCGGACGACGATATTTCTCGAGCACATCATGGTCGCGAACATTCTTCTTCTCAGGCTCCGCCGCGATTACGGCGGGGCCCTAGAGCTTGAGTTCCTTGCCCTTTCCCTTGCCATCTTCGGGCGCGACATCTTCGTCATCGTAGACAAACAAGCGGCCCTCCTCAGCCTTGGCACACTTGTCAGCGATGTTGAATAGTTCTAAGGTTGTGCTCGGGCTATCATTGATGGCGAGCTTCTTGCACATCTTGACATCATTGATGTCGTTGGTGAACCCCATGACAATGGCTTCGTCCCACGCACGCGGGATCTTGTTGCGCACCTGGCTGAAGCGTTGGATGTACTTGTGTAGGGTCTCTCAGGGGCACTGCTTCACGCACCGGAGGTCATTTTCGGAAAGGGAAGGTCATGCGTGCCCTTGCAGTTGGCGACGAACTACTCATATAGTTTGTTCCACAAAGAGATCGACTCCTCGGACAGGTTCATGAGCGAGGAGCACGCGCCGTTTTTGTGGGCCATGGGGAACTAGTTCACCATGACCTTGTCGTCGTCGTTCACCACCTCGATGCTTAGCGCGTAGAGATGAAGGAACTCCATGGGGTCTCGGATGCCATCGTAATGCGGGGGCAGCTCATGCTTGAACTTGACGGGCGACCTCACCTGGTGCAGCTCACGCGTGATGGCCTGGTAGCCTACACTGTTGAAAGGGACGCCGTGCAAAAGGACTGCTCGGTTCTGATGATCGGCCGCCGCGACATCCTCGACGATTCGATCCTAGAGTTGTCGCTGCTCTTCGAGGATCATGCACGCGTTAGGCGTCGCACGGCGAATGATCTGGTAGCTGGCTTCGTCTTGGGCCTACGGAGGCGCCCCACGGGGCTGGTCGCGCGGGCACGCATCACGCTGAGGCTTGACTAGGTCGTTGTGCAAGGGAGGTGGTGGAGGCACTCCGTGAGCCACATACCCACGCATGAGAACGTGGAGGGTGAAGAGAGCGAGAGGGTGCCACTACTGGAATCCAGAAATTTGCCGTCAGCCAGTTCTTTACCGTCTGCTGGCTGACGGCAAAGAACCTCTTTGCCATCAGTTGACACAATACAGACGGCAAAGAACTGACACATGGCAAAAATACTATTTGCCATGTGTGGGTCCTTTGCCGTCTGCCAGCAGATGGCAAAGAGCACCAGGGCAGACGGCAAAGGGGACGCGTGGGCCCCATGCCTGCCGTGTCCGAAATCCGGGGGCCTTTGCCGTCCGCGGGCCTTTGCCGTCTGCCATACGGCCCTTTGCCGTCTGCCTTACGTCCCTTTGCCGTCGGGGGGCGGACGGCAAAGGGGCCTCCCTATAACGGCCGTTACCCCCCACCTCGCTCACTGTCTCTCTCTCTCTCACCCCGACCACTCTCTCTCTCCACGGCGGCGACGCCCTGCCGGCGAGATCCCCTCCCCGCGGTGAGCCTACCCCCCCGGCGAGCCCACCCCCCCCCGGCGACCCCCTGCCCCCTGCCGCCGCCGCCCCCTGCCGCCGCCCCCTGCCGCCGCCGCCCCCTGCCGCCGCCCCCTGCCGCCGCCGCCCCCTGCCGCCGCCCCCTGCCGCGCGCCGCCCCCTGCCGCCGCCCCCTGCCGCCGACGCCCCCTGCGGCGAGCCCCCAGCCGCGCGCCCCCGTGCCGCCGCCGCCCCCTGCCGGTGAGTTTTTTTTGTTTTTCTTTTTAAAAAAGTTAATTACTTTAGTTAGTTTATTAGGTTATTTTTTTATTATATATAGGGTAATTTAGTTAGTTTATTTGGTTAGATTATTAGGCTAATTAGGTTAGTTAGTTAGGTTAGAAGAAAAAAAGCAGAAGGAAAAAAAGCAGGAGAAGAAGAAGAAGAGGAGGAGGAGGAGGAGAAAAAAGAAGAAGAAGAAGAAGAAGAAGAGGAGAGGAGGAGGAGGAGAAAGAGGAGGAGAAAGAAGAAGAAGAAGAAGAAGAAGAAGAAGAAGAAGAAGAAGAAGAAGAAGAAGAAGAAGAAGAAAAAGAATAGAAGGAGAAAAAGAGGAGGGGGAGTAGGAGGAGAAAAAAGAAGAAGAAGAAGAAGAAGAAGAAGAAGAAAAGGAGGAGAGAGGAGAAGAAGAAAGAAGAGGAAAAGGGAACCCCGGCACCCCGAAACTGACCCTCGACCCCCGACCCCTGACGCCCGACGCCACTGACCCCCGACCATCGACCTCCGACGCCACTGACCCCCGACCCCCGACCCCCGACGCCACTGACCCCCGACGCCACTAACCCTCGACCCCCGACGCCACTGCCCCCGACCCAGCCCCTCGGCCCACGACTCCCGACCCCCGACGCTCGACGCCACCAACCCCCGACCCCCGACGCCACTGACACCCGACGTCACTGACCCTGGACCCCCGACGCCACTGACCCTGGACCCCCGACGCCACTGACCCCCCACAACCGACGCCACTAACCCCCCGACCCCCGATGCCACCGACCCTCGACGGCACTGACTCCCGACGCCACTAAGCCCCGACCCCCGACACCTCTTCTGCCTTCTTTTGAACGAGAAGGTGCTTTTCGGCCTTCCAGAGGCCCACGGGGTCATAGTTTTGAAAATTATGAGTTAGGTCACTTATTTTCCGATCATGTTAATTATAAAAACATCGTATTTGTGTTGATCGGGTGAATTTAAATGTGCAGTTGTTCGACGACCTCCACGTGCGTTGGACGAGCTCCGCCCTTGCGTTTGTTGGTGAGCACAAATGACTTCTCCTACCCCCTTAATTTGCTCTGTCCCGGTCTTCGTGCCGATGAAACTTGCTAGCTATAGGTTTCTTCAATCATGAGTATGCGTGACCAGTATGCGTCTCCCGTTCGAAAGGGCGACATCTATAAATATGCATTTCTTTGCATATTTATAACCGCCATCCTTTCGAATTGTCCAACATTATCCATGGACAGCCCGAGTATGTGTAGATTGGGTTTGTTTTCCCGTATGCTGTGCTCCGGATCCGATGCGGAATTTCGTCAGTGCCTCCCCTGTTGTTCTCCGGGTACACATCCTCTCTGCTTATTGCCGAGACGTGTATCAGGAGAACAGCGGGGAGGTGCTGCTGAAATTGTGCGTCGCATCTGGAGCAGAGCATGGGAAAACGAACCCAGTCTACACATACTCGGGTGGGATTAGGACCTATCTTTACCTATTAGCGTGTAGGTTGCATGGACGTAATAAAACTGACAAACTTGATTAGCGTATGAATATAGATGATGAATTATGTATTTATTTCTTGTGCCCCCATAGGTAGCTAGGCAACATGAGTGATCGTGCTTGTATGTACACTGGTCACCCTAGTCAGAAAGACATGACCCATGAATGGTTAACAAAAACCAGGGGGTTTGTGAGAGCCGCATTTGCAAATGGCCAGCAAAAAACATGGTGCCCCTGTCCCAACTGCGACAACTGGGAAAAGCAGACAGAGTTTGAAATGGGTAAACACCTGCAGAAGTGGGGTTTTATGTCTAATTATACGGTGTGGACTTTTCATGGTGAGTCTGACCAACGTGCCAGAGCTGAGGTGATTCGTCGTCGCACCGACGAGCATGGTACCGGGATTGAAGACATGGTGCAAGACTTTGATGATGCTCGGGATTCGGACGATGAGATGGAGGAATCTGCAAAGGCCTTCTATGAAATGCTGGAGTCTTCAAAACATCCTCTCCACGAGCAGACTGAGCTTTGTCAGCTGGATGCCATCGCGCAAGTAATGGCTTTGAAGGCTCAATTCAACCTAGGCAGAGAATGCTACGACGCGATGATGACGATATTTGGACGCTTTCTACCCAAAGGCCATGTACTGCCTGCAAACCTGTACCAGTCACAGAGAATCCTCCGTGTACTTAAGATGCCCTATGAGAAGATACATGCCTGTGAGAATGGATGTGCCTTATTTAGGCTTGAGTATGCGGCCTTGAACTATTGCCCCATTTGCAATTCTTCCAGGTATATTGTGGTAGACAACGGCATGGGTGAGAAGAATCAGACCAAAATCCCCATTAGTGTTCTTCGATATCTGCCAATCGTACCAAGACTTCAACGTCTTTTCATGGTCGAAGAGACGGCCAGACAGATGACATGGCACAAATTGGGCAAAAGAACCGAACTAGATGCGGATGGGAACAAGATGCTGGTACACACTTCAGATGGTTTTGCGTGGAGGCACTTCGATGCATTACATAAGGATAAATCGGAAGATCCAAGGCAACCTAGAGTTGCCATCAGCACGGATGGGTTCAATGTGTATGGTATGACGGCAGCACAATACAGTTGTTGGCCTGTATTTGTCATTCCACTAAATTTGCCACCCGGAGAGATTATGAAAAGAAAGAACATTTTCCTGACGTTGATAATTCCAGGGCCCAACTATCCGGGGAAGAATATGAATGTGTACATGCAGCTGCTTAAGGATGAGTTGCAAGAAGCCTGGGATAACGGGATCAAGACCTACGACGCGGCTACCAAAACAAATTTCAAAATGCATGTGTGGTACATGTACTCGACGCATGATTATCCGGCGTTTGCGCTATTCGCTGGCTGGTGTGTGCATGGAAGGTTCCCGTGCACCACATGCAAGGCAGCTCTTCAGTTCCGTTGGCTGCAGGCTGGTCGCAAGTATTCTTGCTTCGACATGCATAGACAATTCCCGGATCCTGACCATAAGTTCAGAAAAGACAAGAAGAATTTCATCAAAGGTAGAGTTGTCAAAAACACTGCACCAGCTGCGTTGACAGGCCAATAGACCCTTGATCAGTTAAACGCTCTCGAGCCCGATCCTTTGCGTCCAGGATACTTCAAAGGGTATAATACGGAACACGCCTGGACTCACAAGTCATGCTTATGGGATCTCCCTTACTTTAAAGACCTCCTTTGCCCACACAACATTGACGTGATGCACACTGAAAAGAATATTGCGGAGGCCATTTTTGGTACATTGTTCGGCATAGAGGGGAAGTCAAAAGATAATCCTAAGGCTAGAATCGACCTGGAGGCTCTATGTGATAGACCGTTGCAAAACTTGCGACAACGGAAAGGAAAGCAAAGCATAGCGAAGCCAAAGGCATGGTTCAATCTTGAAAGGCCAGCTATGAGGGAAATGCTATTGTGGGTGAAAATGCGGTTGATGTTCCCCGATGGGTATGCTGCGAATCTAAAGAGGGGAGCGAGTCTTGAGAAATTGAAAATATTTGGGCTCAAGAGTCGTGATTGGCACATATGGATTGAGCGGGTAATGCCGGTGATGTTGCGTGGCTTTATCCCTGAGGATGAATGGCTAGTACTGGCAGAGCTGAGCTATTTCTTCCGTTCTCTTTGTGCGAAAGAACTATCGCCTGGCGTGCTAGATGAAATGGAAGAGTTGGCGTCGGAGTTGGTCTGCAAATTAGAAAAGATCTTTCCACCGGGCTTCTTTAATCCAATGCAACATTTGATTTTGCATCTCCCGACTGAGGCAAGAATGGGGGGGCCCGTTCAAAATCGATGGTGCTACTCAACTGAGAGGATGCAGAAGACGCTTCGAGCTAAGTGTAAAAATAAACGTAGAATTGAAGCATCGATGGCCGAGGCATTCATTACTGAGGAGGCGGCAAACTTCGTGACAGCACACTACGAAGCCAAAAATTATCATTTGCATAACCCGAAGCCTCGGTACAATGATGGCGATCGAGAAAAAGTTCGATCCAACCTCAGCCTATTCAAAGGTAAGCTCGCACCATCCGGTGCTTCGAAAGGGAAATCGTTGGATGTCGAAGAATGGCGGACCATTTCATTGTATATCTTCACCAACCTAACAGAAGTGCGGCCGTACATCGAGTAAGTTCTCGGTAATTTATTGTTCCGCAACTTCTAATTGCTTTGAACCACTCTTATTCCCGGATATTTGATATAGTCGATACGTCGCCGAATTCTCGGATGGAGCGGTCATCGAAAAGGATTCCGTCGAAGAGTATGAGCTTCTCGCAAAGCATGGAGGCGACTATCCTGGTTTCATCTCTTGGTTCAAACAAAGGGTAATTAATTACCATTAAGGGCCCATTTGAGTTATTGGTCTAATTTGCGGCTAATGCATCCATTCTTTCGTATTAAACTTGTAGGCTGATGCAGAGTCTATGGACGCCGAGTTGAGACAAGTCGCTAATGGTTTTGACTATAAGGTCCGTTCATTTGACAAATACAACATCAACGGGTATCACTTTCGTACCTTTGGCAAAGAGCTATCTATGCCCGACCTAAAGACTACAAATTGTTCTGTCTCTGCTATCGGCGAAGGAGACACCGAGTATTATGGAAGGGTTGAAGCAATTTATGAACTTCTATTCTATTGTGAAAACCCACCGACCGTCGTAGTCTTCAAATGTTATTGGTTTGAGCCGAGGGAGACTAGAAGGACTCATGAACATATAGGACTAGTCGAAATCAACCAAAACACCCACTTAGATGTTCCCGATGTCTATATTACGGCTCAACAGGCGACACAAGTTTTCTATCTACCGTGGGCCTGCCAAACTGATCCAAATCTCAAAGGTTGGGATGTCGTTTATGAAGTGCCACCACATTTTAGACCACCTACCCTCAATGAAGAGGATTACGAACCTCACATTAACCCAGACACATATGAAGGAGAATTCTTCCAAGAAACACGTATGTCCAAGAAACGTTTCAAGAACCGCTCTAATTCACCCCAGAACATTGAAGTAGACAGCGACAGTGAATCCGTCTTAACCCCTGAGCCCGAACAGGAAGAGCTGGAAGAAGAAGAGGTTACTGCTGCGGATGACCTGTCACTTCTTGACCGATTACATAATGGTGGCCTTCCACATGTTCTTCTAGATAGTGATGATGATGATGCATTTATTGATGATAGTGATGATCATGATGCATTTATTGACCCCGAAGCATATATAGACGAGGACGATTGTTATTAGTTCATGTCAGGTATTCAACTATTATACTATATATAAATTTTGAGTTCATGTTAGGTATTCAATTTTTATTAGTCATGTTGGTATTTATGTTGTACTAATTTCATTTACTCTTTGTCATGACAGGTGTTGAAAGATGGTGGGAAAGGGTCGAAAGCATGCCGCGACTGCTTCTTCGTCGGCGGGTGATGGGATGGGTACTTCCATTCCTGCCTCGCCTCTTCGGAGAGTGTTGCTCTCTACTATGCAAGGAGCGGCCCCCGTGAGAGGAGGTCGACCACCCGCGAAGCCGAGAGGCACTAAAGGTACACGTTGTATTCATGTTGGTATTTATGTTGTACTCATGTTGTATGCATATTGGTATTTTATTACTCATGTTGGTATTTATGTTGTACTAAAGGTACACGTGGCCGCGAGAGAGGTAGGGCTACACGGTCTCCGCCACCACCCCAAGCTGATTCACCTGAGCACAGGAGGACTTCTAGGGTGGATTCGTCTGAGGTGGAGGCTACACGGTCTCCGGTTCACGAGCCTCGGGTCGACGAGCCTCAGGTCGACGAGCCTTTGACCCACGAGACTCGTGTCCCAGAGGCTTCCTTCCACACGACTGCGGAGCACAGCAGGGATGAGGGTACGTCCCAAGAGACCCAGTGGGATACCTGGCCTGAGCCAACTGGCCATGCTGGTAGCGACGAGGAGCTGGGTGAGGGGGATACCCAGTGGGATACCGTCTACCAGCGTGGTAGTTCGGGGCTCCCGCTCGTGCCAGCGACCCCCGACCAGAGGTGGTCGATTAGGCCAAATGGGGACAAGTAAGTTAATTTACTCTTATTTAACCTTTTGCCTTCGCGTTTTCTCAAATATCTAATGTTTTGGCTTCAATTTGTCATACTGTAGGGGTTGGATTGTTGCCAAGGGTGTCCGCAAGCCCAACAGCGTCCTCGGTGTTCTTTGCCGTCAAAACTTCCCAGGGTTTGTTACGTTGCCCGGTCGGGAGCGAGAGGTAGGGATGACCTGGGAGCACTACTTGGGTGCCCCGGCCCCGTCGGAGGTGGAGATCGACGGTGTTTTGTGTGACACGAGGGCGGACATGGTGATCCGAAAGTTTTGGGTAATTTCTCTTTCACACAATTATAAATTAACCATAGCTATTTATTGTACTAATCGGTGTTGTCTCGTTTGCAGACCTTCTACAGGTGTGAGGAGGGATACGAGGACGACGCGGCAAAGGTTATCGAAACCGAATGTCGCCGCCTACTTCAAAACTTTCGGCACGAGGCTCAGGTGCAGGCTGTTCGAGACTACTATGCCACGCGGCGTATTAGGATTGATAAGGCGAAGTGCCGTGATGCTAAGATGGAGAAGGAGCATTACATGAAGGTAATTACATATTATTAAGGCTTTGTAGTTAGTTTCCTTGATTTGGTTCTTACGCACTCAATTTTCTCTTTATTAACTTAGGTGCCCCCGAGATGGTGTGTGGATAAGATGGATTGTTGGGAGGCCTTGGTGGACCAGTGGTGCTCCGAAACGTGGGAGACCAGCCACAACAACGCCAAGGAGAGGCGTGGCAAAATTGTTGGCGTGCCACACCATCAAGGGAGCGTCAACTTAATCCAATTTGGCGAGAACTGGGTATGTGGTTTGCTTCATGCCTCATGCAATTCATTCTTAATGCTATCTTGAGCCCTTTACCAATACAATTTTCTGCTCTCTCTCTTTTAGGCGCGTCACAATAAGACGGAGGCGCCACAGATGTACGACCTGTATGCGATGGCCCATACTGCCTCGTACAAGAAGGTCAAGGCATTCTCTCAGTCTGACCTCGAGCATCCAGAAAACTTCACCAACATCTCCTCCCACGACAAGCTCGTGAAGTACAGAGATCACGGGAAGGCGAGGAAAGGGGAGAACTTTAACCCGAGCGAGGGGCCTATTGATCCAGAGCTGGTGATGATAGCTGGCAACGGGAGGCCCTATGGCTTGCTCGCCATTGGAGACGGCCTTATACGTTGTCCTAGCACTCTCCGGCAGATAAAGGCACACCAAACGAGCTCTTGTCCGGAGATAACACGTCGTCCACGGCCAGTCGAGCTCGCCATCGAGGTTAGTTTAATGGACTCAGCTATCTTTCCGCATTATGTTGTGCGTTGGAACCAATATGATTACATTGCTAACAATGAGTTGTGTTGCAGGCTGCTATTCAAAAAGAGAGAGCGGCAATGCAGGCGGCTATGGCGGAGAAGGATAAGGAAATTAGGGAGCTGGAGGAGAGGATGACTGCATTGGTGGAGGCGGAGAGGGCACGGAATGAAGCGTCTACCAGGGCCATATACGAGCTCTTCGTGGTAAGTTTCTTCTTCATGTTATTTCAAATCTTGCATTTGAATGTCCGTTTCATTAATAAATAAAAAGTTTGACTTGTCGAAACCAAATGTACAGTCTATGTGCGAGAAGAACGGCCAAGTCCCTCCGCCGATGCCAGTCATTAACGTGGCGGGGACGGTGAGTTTCATTTCAGTGGAGTGATCTTAAGAGTGTCCTCATGCTAACTACACATTGCAAACGATGTTTGGTGCAGAATATGTCCCGAAACGCATCGCACGACCCTTCTACAGTCGAGCCTTCTCCAGGGCGGCCTTCTCCAGGTGAAACAAGCCAGAGCCACCGTGCTTCACCCTAACTTAGGTATGTTATTTCTAGTGTTTTAATAAAAAATAGCTAGACTTCCATCTAATGACATAATTAGCTTAGTTAGCTGCAAAATAGCTAGACTTCCATCTAATGACATAATTAGCTTAGTTAGCTCCAAGAAGAAGGAGGAGAGGGAGGAGGAGAAGAAGAAGGGGACAAAAGGATAAGAAGAAGAAGGAGAAGAAGGGGACTTCCTCTTTTTCTCCTTCTCCTTCTCCTTCTTCTTCTTCTCCTCTTCCTTCTCCTTCTCCTCCTCCTCCTCCTCCTTTTTCTTCTTCTTCTCCTCTTCCTTCTCCTTCTCCTCCTCCTCCTCCTTCTTTTACTTCTTCTTCTCTTTCTCTTCTCCTATAGTTAGCTAGGGTTCCACCTAAATGACATAATTAGCTTAGTTAGCTCCAAAATGGCCTATTTAATAAAAAATGACCTATACTTAGCTAATTATCCTCGAAATGACATAATTAGCTCCAAAAAGGCATTCTTAGCCAATTTAGCCCGAAGAAGGGGACAATAATAGAAAAAGAGGAAAATGAAAGCAAGGAAGAGGAAAAAGGAGAACAAGAAGGAGGAGAGGGAGGAGGAGAAGAAGAAGGGGACAAAAGGATAAGAAGAATAAGGAGAAGAAGGAGAAGAAGAAGGAGAAGGAGCTCCCGCTCCTTCTCCTTCTTCTTCTCCTTCTTCTCCTTCTTCTCCTTCTCCTCTTCCTTCTCCTTCTCCTCCTCCTCCTCCTCCTCCTTTTTCTTCTTCTTCTCCTCTTCCTCCTCCTCCTCCTTCTTTTACTTCTTCTTCTCTTTCTCTTCTCCTATAGTTAGCTAGGGTTCCACCTAAATGACATAATTAGCTTAGTTAGCTCCAAAATGGCATATTTAATAAAAAATGACCTATACTTAGCTAATTATCCTCGAAATGACATAATTAGCTCCAAAAAGGCATTCTTAGCCAATTTAGCCCGAAGAAGGGGACAAGAATAGAAAAAGAGGAAAATGAAAGCAAGGAAGAGGAAAAAGGAGAAGAAGAAGGAGGAGAGGAAGGAGGAGAAGAAGAAGGGGACAAAAGGATAAGAAGAAGAAGGAGAAGAAGGAGAAGAAGAAGGAGAAGAAGAATGAGAAGGAGCTCCCGCTCCTTCTCCTTCTTCTTCTCCTTCTTCTCCTTCTTCTCCTTCTCCTCTTCCTTCTCCTTCTCCTCCTCCTCCTCCTCCTCCTTTTTCTTCTTCTTCTCCTCTTCCTTCTCCTCCTCCTTCTTTTACTTCTTCTTCTCTTTCTCTTCTCCTATAGTTAGCTAGGGTTCCACCTAAATGACATAATTAGCTTAGTTAGCTCCAAAATGGCCTATTTAATAAAAAATGACCTATACTTAGTTAATTATCCTCGAAATGACATAATTAGCTCCAAAAAGGCATTCTTAGCCAATTTAGCCCGAAGAAGGGGACAAGAATAGAAAAAGAGGAAAATGAAAGCAAGGAAGAGGAAAAGGAGAACAAGAAGGAGGAGAGGGAGGAGGAGAAGAAGAAGGGGACAAAAGGATAAGAAGAAGAAGGAGAAGAAGGAGAAGAAGAAGGAGAAGGAGCTCCCGCTCCTTCTCCTTCTTCTTCTCCTTCTTCTCCTTCTCCTCTTCCTTCTCCTTCTCATCCTCCTCCTCCTCCTCCTTTTTCTTCTTCTTCTCCTCTTCCTCCTCCTCCTCCTTCTTTTACTTCTTCTTCTCTTTCTCTTCTCCTATAGTTAGCTAGGGTTCCACCTAAATGACATAATTAGCTTAGTTAGCTCCAAAATGGCCTATTTAATAAAAAATGACCTATACTTAGCTAATTATCCTCGAAATGACATAATTAGCTCCAAAAAGGCATTCTTAGCCAATTTAGCCCGAAGAAGGGGACAAGAATAGAAAAAGAGGAAAATGAAAGCAAGGAAGAGGAAAAAGGAGAAGAAGAAGGAGGAGAGGAAGGAGGAGAAGAAGAAGGGGACAAAAGGATAAGAAGAAGAAGGAGAAGAAGGAGAAGAAGAAGGAGAAGAAGAATGAGAAGGAGCTCCCGCTCCTTCTCCTTCTTCTTCTCCTTCTTCTCCTTCTTCTCCTTCTCCTCTTCCTTCTCCTTCTCCTCCTCCTCCTCCTCCTCCTTTTTCTTCTTCTTCTCCTCTTCCTTCTCCTCCTCCTTCTTTTACTTCTTCTTCTCTTTCTCTTCTCCTATAGTTAGCTAGGGTTCCACCTAAATGACATAATTAGCTTAGTTAGCTCCAAAATGGCCTATTTAATAAAAAATGACCTATACTTAGTTAATTATCCTCGAAATGACATAATTAGCTCCAAAAAGGCATTCTTAGCCAATTTAGCCCGAAGAAGGGGACAAGAATAGAAAAAGAGGAAAATGAAAGCAAGGAAGAGGAAAAAGGAGAAGAAGAAGGAGGAGAGGGAGGAGGAGAAGAAGAAGGGGACAAAAGGATAAGAAGAAGAAGGAGAAGAAGGAGAAGGAGCTCCCGCTCCTTCTCCTTCTTCTTCTCCTTCTTCTTCTCCTTCTTCTCCTTCTTCTCCTTCTCCTCTTCCTTCTCCTTCTCCTCCTCCTCCTCCTCCTCCTTTTTCTTCTTCTTCTCCTCTTCCTTCTCCTTCTCCTCCTCCTCCTCCTTCTTTTACTTCTTCTTCTCTTTCTCTTCTCCTATAGTTAGCTAGGGTTCCACCTAAATGACATAATTAGCTTAGTTAGCTCCTAAATGGCCTATTTAATAAGAAATGACCTATACTTAGCTAATTATCCTCGAAATGACATAATTAGCTCCAAAAAGGCATTCTTAGCCAATTTAGCCCGAAGAAGGGGACAAGAAGAGAAAAAGAGGAAAATGAAAGCAAGGAAGAGGAAAAAGGAGAAGAAGGAGGAGAAGAAGAAGGGGACAAAATGATAAGAAGAAGAAGGAGCAGAAGGAGAAGAAGAAGGAGAAGAAGAAGGAGAAGGAGCTCCCGCTCCTTCTCCTTCTTCTTCTCCTTCTTCTCATTCTTCTCCTTCTCCTCTTCCTTCTCCTTCTCCTCCTCCTCCTCCTCCTCCTTTTTCTTCTTCTTCTCCTCTTCCTTCCCCTCCTCCTTCTTTTACTTCTTCTTCTCTTTCTCTTCTCCTATAGTTAGCTAGGGTTCCACCTAAATGACATGATTAGCTTAGTTAGCTCCAAAATGGCCTATTTAATAAAAAATGACCTATACTTAGCTAATTATCCTCGAAATGACATAATTAGCTCCAAAAAGGCATTCTTAGCCAATTTAGCCCGAAGAAGGGTACAAGAAGAGAAAAAGAGGAAAATGAAAGCAAGGAAGAGGAAAAAGGAGAAGAAGGAGGAGAAGAAGAAGGGGACAAAAGGATAAGAAGAAGAAGGAGAAGAAGGAGAAGAAGAAGGAGAAGAAGAAGAAGGAGAAGGAGCTCCCGCTCCTTCTCCTTCTTCTTCTCCTTCTTCTCCTTCTTCTCCTTCTCCTCTTCCTTCTCCTTCTCCTCCTCCTCCTCCTCCTCCTTTTTCTTCTTCTTCTCCTCTTCCTTCTCCTTCTCCTCCTCCTCCTCCTTCTTTTACTTCTTCTTCTCTTTCTCTTCTCCTATAGTTAGCTAGGGTTCCACCTAAATGACATAATTAGCTTAGTTAGCTCCAAAATGGCCTATTTAATAAAAAATGACCTATACTTAGCTAATTATCCTCGAAATGACATAATTAGCTCCAAAAAGGCATTCTTAGCCAATTTAGCCCGAAGAAGGGGACAAGAAGAGAAAAAGAGGAAAATGAAAGCAAGGAAGAGGAAAAAGGAGAAGAAGGAGGAGAGGGAGGAGGAGAAGAAGAAGGGGACAAAAGGATAAGAAGAAGGAAGAGGAGAAGGAGAAGAAGGAGAAGAAGAAGGAGAAGAAGAAGGAGAAGAAGAAGGAGAAGAAGAAGGAGAAGGAGCTCCCGCTCCTTCTCCTTCTTCTTCTCCTTCTTCTCCTTCTCCTCTTCCTTCTCCTTCTACTTCTTCTCCTTCTCCTCTTCCTTCTCCTTCTCCTCCTCCTCCTCGTCCTCCTCCTTTTTCTTCTTCTTCTCCTCTTCCTTCTCCTTCTCCTCTTCCTTCTCCTTCTCCTCCTTCTCCTCCTCCTCCTCCTTCTTTTACTTCTTATTCTCTTTCTCTTCTCCTATAGTTAGCTAGGGTTCCACCTAAATGACATAATTAGCTTAGTTAGCTCCTAAATGGTCTATACTTAGCTAATTTCTCTCCGAAATAACCTATATATACACTACTTCATCTAGTATTATTTTTCTAACTTTCTTATTTGTCATTTTGCAGATTACCTTCACTTCACGGGAAGCTTGGTTGATGGAATGCTTGAAGATGATTTCTTGTACCATGTGTTGTATTGAAACTATTGTAGTATATGAATATATGAAACTTTGTATGCACGTGGATGAAACTAGTGTAATATATGGTTTGGTACGGATGTAACTTCCATAATATGTATGCACTATGGATGAGAGTTATTTTAATATGGTTATGAGTACGGAAAGATATTTATTTATGTCAAATATATATATATATATATCCTGATTATTGTTAAAAATGCTGGATATAACAAAAAACAAATAAAAAAGGGGCTGGTTCCCCTCTTTGCCGTCTGCCCCCACATGGCAAAGGGGGGAGGCAGACGGCAAAGGGGGCAATCTGCCCCCCTCTCTCCCCTCTTTGCCGTCTGCCCCCGCATGGCAAAGGGGGGGAGGCAGACGGCAAAGGGGGGAATCTGCCCCCCCCCTCTCCCCCCTCTTTGCCGTCTGCCCCCACATGGCAAAGGGGGGGAGGCAGACGGCAAAGGGGGGAATCTGCCCCCCTCTCTCCCCTCTTTGCCGTCTGCCCCCGCATGGCAAAGGGGGGGAGGCAGACGGCGAAGGGGGGAATCTGCCCCCCCCCCCCCTCTCTCCCCTCTTTGCCGTCTGCCACCACATGGCAAAGGGGGGAGGCCTCCCGTTAACACTTAACGGGGACGTTGCAATATATGCCGTCCCACTTATTTTGCCGTCTGCCCCCTCATGGCAAAGATTCTTTGCCGTCCGCTTTGTGAAAGCAGACGGCAAAGAGCCTCTTCACCGGATTTTTTTTACCGTCTACTTTGCTGTCTGCTGACCGACGGCAAAGCCTTTGCCGTCCGTGGTAGCCCCCTTTGCCGTCCGCCTTGGCAGACGGCAAATTTCTGAATTTCAGTAGTGTGCTATGGATTCATCGGCGGAGGTGACGAGCTTGGTGATGCACCCTCACAGGCGTCATAGTGAGCGTCCGCTGGGTGGTAGCGGAGCATCTCGCGCGCCATGAGAAGCGTGGCCTACGAGTTCATGTTCCCAAGGCGGGAGTGGGAGGAGGAAATTGTGGTTGTGCGGCCGTCCTGCTACACAGAAGGGTGCAGGGAGCACTCCTGCTATTCGCGGGCAACAGGGTCGATAGCGGGGGCGGCCTCGGCGTCGGCGGAGTGGTGGTGACTGTCACGGCCTACACGCGCGGTGTGGGCGACCCGAGCTGCCCAACGCTCGGCACGCACGAGATGGGCGTCAGCCATTGGGTAGGCAAAGCTGGAGTCGAGACGAAGCCAGGGATCTGATATGTCTCCAACATATCGATAATTTATGAAGTATGCTTGCCATGTTTGCCTATGTTTACAATACATTTATATGGTTTTGATGCACTTTATATGATTTACTTAGAACTAACCTAAAGTGACGCTATTTTCAGCAGAATTACCATGGTGTTAATTTTGTGCAGAAAATGAAAGTTCTGATAATCACCCGAAACATTTTTATAATTTTTTTGGAGGAAATAAGTAATATTGGAGCGAAGAACCACTAGAGGGTAGCCACCTACGGGCGACGAGCCAACATGGCACCCTCCCCCCTAGGTCGCGCCCTGATAGCTTGTTGGGCCCACGTGGTTCCGTTTGGTGTGATTCCAACGCTAAAAAATCCAATATATATACTAGAACCTCCAAAAATAAAGAGAGAACTTCCGCACCACCGGTGAAACTCTTTGTATCGGCAAACAACCCATCTGGAGCCTTGCTAGTACCCTGTTGGAGAGGAAAAATCATCTTCGGTTGCCATCTTCATCATCCCGGCGGAGGCCATGACTAGAGAAAGGAGGGAGTAGTCCACCCTCGGGGCTAAGGGTATGTACAAGTAGCTATGTGTTCAATCTATCTCTCTCGTGTTCTTGAGATAGCACGATCTTGATGTATCACAGGCCTTGTTAATCTAGTTGGATCATATGATGTTATTCCCTTGGTACCTTGTTGTGATGAATTGAATCTTTCCCTTTAAGATCTCAGTATGTTGGATTGAATATTTTTGTTTGAGAACACTTGATGTATGTCTTGCATGCGGAAACCCATAGTGACATTCGGGTATTCAAGTGATTCACTTGATATATGTTATGGCATCAACTTGCGGATTCCGGTGACCTTGGGGTCTATGCATAGGGGTTGATTGCACGTTTTCATACTATGTTCACTGATAGAAAATTCTGGGTGCTCCTTGAATTTTTTTGTGTTGGATTGAATATGATAGATCTAAAATTGTTTGATGCATGTCGCATAATTTACGCACGGATACTTGAGGTGACATTGGAGTATCTAGGTGACATTAGGGTTGATTGAGATCTATCATGGGTGTTATTCTAATCTGAACTCTAGGGATGTTTGTGACACTTATAGGAATAGCCCAAAAGATTGATCAGAAAGAATAAATTTTAGGTGGTTCTACTACCTACACCAATTTCATCTTATTGTTCTCCGCTAGATAGGAACTTTGGAGTGATTCTTTGTTGCATCTTGAGGGATGATCATATGATTCTACTATGTTAACATTGTTGAGAGATTGCACTAGTGAAAGTATGAACCCTAGGTGTAACACCGTGTGTTTAGCTTTCCTGACTAATTAACTTATTTCAAAAATTAGGACCAATTAAAAAAAATTGTGAATGATTGTGATGCTTGGAGTGACTACTGTTTGCCTGCTTGCTTGGATGCATGTGATTGCTCCCCAATAATTCTTGCCATCCTCCAACTCACCTCCTCATCCCATGTTACCCTGCCTAATGATCATGCCATGTGTTTAGGACCAATATCTATTTTTACCAAATATTATTTTTCATCAAAAGCATTTCTTTGAATTAAAACTTCCAAACCCGTGAGATGAGGTTTGTATTACAAGTCCTCAATTAGGGAACTTATTTTTGCACCAATTATTTTATTTAAAACCTATTATCAAAATGTCCTCCAAAAACCACAATATTATTATTTTATTTAAATGCCTTTTTGTGAGGCCACAAATGGTCTCCTATGAAGGACAGTTATTTTTATTGCTTTGAAAATATTTAAGAAAATTTAGGGAAACTCAGTGGATATATTTATTCCATATATATGAGTTTCAACACATGGTCATGTTCAAAATATTGGGCAAACCCCTCCAAAACCATGCCTCCCTATTTCAAGCTTTTGGAATATTTCTATAAGAAATATTCTCAATAAATTCTAGTAAAATTCTAGCATGTCATCTATGATATTATTGATGATCTTGCCAAGTTTAATCTCAATCGAAGTTGATTTGACTCCCCTAACTATCCTAAAACCCTATCTGTCCAGATTCAAATTTGAGCAACTCTACATTGTGAAGTGTCTCCAATTGTGCTCAAATTTGGTGGACATGTTCTAATACTCCAATAAGGCATCCACACCAAGTGGTACATCAAGGAGAATGGAGGAACTTGTCCTAAGACCCTCAGAACCCTCTCTGTTCATTTCTGACTTTGGTAAACTTTACATTATAAAGTTTCTCCAATTGACCTCAAACTTTTTGTGCATGCCTTAATGCTCAAATAATGCCCCTACACCAAATATTGGATTTGTGGGAAATGATTTGAAAAGGGTTGTAAGCAGAAAGCCATTTCTGCCCATTTCATGGGTTTTCCAAGTCTACATTGGAAAACTTCTCCAACAAATCCCAAATTTGGTGTGCAAGCTTATTTTCATCTATTATTTGATCCTGTTAAGTTTCATAGCCATTGGAATTGATCTAGTAGCCTAACCATAGATCAAACACCTTGTGTGCACTCTCTAAATTGGCTTCTTTTACCCCTTCCACTTTTACCCTTGAGCTCAACTTTCTACCACAGCTATCTCTAGTTACATTATACCTCCAGTAACATCCCCAAGGCCATTGGTCAATTATTGGAGAGAGACCCTATGTAACTATCTCTCATTTTACCCTTGAAGTCACTATTTTTACCTCTCTTCCCATACTTCTGCTTAAGCTAACACCCCCAATTCTTTCCAGAGCCTCTCTAGTGTGTCAATGCTTCATTTAAAACAAAGAGATGGCATGCTCATGTGGAGAAAATGAGCAGCACATCTACAACTTCATTTCTGGCTGAAATATAGCTTTGTACAGCAAGTGCTAGCTACACTTCTTTGCTTCAGCTGAATTTTTGCAGATGTGTAGTCCTTCCATACCACATGCTCCAGGACATGGTTTCACCTCCCATCTGTGCCTGTGAAAACCAGTTGTATCAGCCTCTAGTTTCCTGCTGAATTGTTTACCTCAGTCCACAGCCATTCAAACCACCTTCACTAGTTGCCAAACTTCAGAGTCTCCTTGCTGCAGGTGTGCCCTACATGCTGGACATGTTGGACTGATCATTGCAATGCTAAGGACACGAGTTGCCATGGTGACCATGCTTGCAGCCTGCAATAATGGTGCTCTACCCCCTTGTCCTTTTGCTGCAGCCTGTTTTCAACCGTTGCAGCATGTCTCAGAGCACCAAGGAATCCCATTTGACTGGTCCAAGCCATTCCCAACACCTAGAAGCCGCAAGATCTCTCAGGGACACGTGTCTTCCCCGTGCCCTCGTAGCTCCGGGAGCTCCCAAGCTTTTCCTTCGGTTTCCCCTCTCCATTTGAAGCCTCCCCGAGCCACTTTTGCCTCTGGAGCTCTCCCTCTCTCCCTAGAACCCCCTCGAACTCCCCATTCCCTCCTAAGCCCTCCTCTCCTCTCGGGCTCTCTCCTCTCCGCATGGCCGCGGGTTAGAGCTCTAGCCTCCGCTCGGGCTAGCATGCCCAGAGCCTCCCCTCCTCCTTTGACGGACTCCACGGGGCCCCCTCGCCGTCTTGAGCCACCACCGCCGCTTCCCTTTCCCCTGTGGTGGCCAGGGCGCCGCGCCCCCATCGCCGCAAGCCGCATCTGCCGCGGCAGGAGCTGGCCACGACCAGGATTCCCTTGGGGCGAGGAGCCCTTTTCTCCCCGGGTCGCCGCCTCTCCTTGGGGCTTTGGGAGGCCGGGCCTCGTCGAGCGCCGCGCAGGGCGCCGTCTCCATCGGTGCCGGGACCCCATGGCTCACATCCAGTCGGTCGGCGGGAGGTTGAAGAAAGGCCGAGGGCCCCATGCGTTAGCTGGCAGGTGCAGCCGCTAGGTGGACCGTGCCACTTAAGTGGCAGCGCCCCCACCCTTTCCGCCTCCCTGTAGCAGAGGCGCACTCGGCGTAATGCGCCTCCTGCATGGCCCCTCGCTGGTGGCCCGAGCCACTGGGCCGGCCCGAAGGCCTATCTAGCGCCCTGTGCACTAGTTAACCGACGAATGAGCTCCTCTTCTCTTTTTCTGTTTTTGCACAATTTCATAAATTCCATCACAAATTCCTACTAACTCCAAATTGCTTGATTCAAATTTCTACAGGTTCCTAAATTCAAGCTCTATCCACATATGTGATTTGCACATTTTTCCAAGAATATTCTCTCTAGTGTTATTACTCAAAATCCAAATCTGGATATAAATGCCCCAACTTTCAAAATTCCTAGAAGATTCAAATCAACTCCAAATGGAGTGATTCCAATTCCTAGGGCCTTCTAAAATCATGCCCTATTTTTGAAGCCTTGGTCAACATTTCTGTGTGACTTACTTCTGTTGCAATAAATAAATAGCTTCCTATTGCTATTTATTCCATATTAGAAAACTCCTAGAATATTCTTCTCAACTCCAAATCCTGTGAGACAACTTCCTAAATATTTATAAAATCATGCTCTGTTTATTGAGTGCCTCCACTCATTTTTAAGAGAATGATTTCTGTAGGATTCTTCAATAATCACCTCTTCCTCTTTCCATCCATTCAAAAATCCTTCATGATTCAAATCTCCTATGGAAAGCTTCAGGTATTTTTTCTTATGACTAGAGAGGTCCAAGAAAAATATAACTTCTATTTTTGTGACACTTTTATTTCTGCTTGCTGTGTGGCTTACCGTGGTTGTTTCCGACGATAGTTGACGGGTAGACGGGTAGACGGGTAGACGAAGTCGAAGACCCCGAGGACTTGCGTGAGCAAGGCAAGCAACCCTTTGACCATGACTGAGCATATGTTACTTTGCATTTTAAAATAGCAAGTATTCCCGTTGCACATGATCATAAGTGTCGGTAATCATTTGATATGATTTTACCGAAGGCTCCCCCGGAGCACATGCATTGAGCTTGACCCTACCCCTTGAGGGTTTTGCTAATACCATGTTGACAAGTAAAGATAGAAGTAGTAATATCATGAGCATGTTGTTGACATAAAGCAAGAGTTTACTAAAACCCCGTCGGGTGCCACTAATGCCCAAGGGTGATGATGAGATAGGTGGTCACTTTTGGTGAAGTGATGCACCCGGTATTTGTGTGAGTATGGTTTTGGAAATGGGAATAGATTTATGAAGTGTCGACCGTCCCAACCTTACCAGTACGACCACGTTACCCCTTATGGGACGGGGCTATGTTAATTACTCTGGTCGGTGCTAGCAAAGAGCCACATTACTAGTGGCAGGAGTGATGTGTGGTCACTCTCGTGATGGGGTCGTGTCGGGTAGGACGACTATGCCATTTTTATGAGTTCCAGTCACACCGTTGGTCCCCGCATGGTTGGTACAGTTTAGAGTTGGTGCTCGTAAGACGTACAACATGTGGGCTGGGTAGTATCATCAGGGGAAAAGCATTGATCATGTACTTACCTCGGGTATGTGATATACCGCGAGTCGTGGATGACACAGAAGTTTTCGGGATCTCGTGGGTCCATCGTACTACCTCTCCAGAGTGTAAACTATTCGAATAGCCGTGTCCACGGTCAAGGACAGTTGGGTAATCATGCTTAAACTACGTCCAGTTGTTTCCGCTTAAACCAAGTGTGTGTGTGTGTGTGTGTGTGTGTGTGTGTGTGTGTGTGGTGTTGATAAGGGTGTTGCTATGATAGCAATAATATGACCAAGTTCGGTGACTTGGCATATAGGGTGAACCCGAATGGTTCAGCCCTCGACAGATATATTGATATGTGTAACCTGTTCTTCAAGAGTAATTATTTATCTTGATGCATATTCATGATCATTCCACCCAGATGAGTTACACTAAAGATGCATGCTATTGTTATCCTTCGCTTTCATTGTTCATATCATGGGCTGTTTGCGAGTACATTCAAAGTACTCATTGGCTTGCCACTAGTTATTTCATTGACCAGGTGTGAAAGAACAGGATATGGTGAAGATTAACTTGGTGACGTTCTTGCGAGCTAGGACGCTTCTCAGTCAGAATGCCTGTAGGTTAAGGCTGATGGCATGGGTTCACGCTTTCAACCAATAATTCCGCTATTGGCCCAGTTTGGAGTGTAGGCCTTTAAGGCCCTATTTATGGAAGACTCGACCGAGGTGGTCATTTACTGTATCAAACGGTATGTATGGATGTAAGACTCTTTTATTCGGTATCTGTGTTCGGTGAGCATTGATCTCTGGGATCACTGAGCACGGCGACCTCGACTCGTAAGTCCGGGTCCCCACACTAGGCCTTATTACCAAGCATTTATACAACGTTTTGCTCACAATTTTACACTTGCTACCTTTCTGTTTTTATATTTTCAGATTACAAAAATCTATATCTACTATCCATATTGCACTTGTATCACCATCTCTTCGCCGAACTAGTGCACCTATATTATTTCCCATTGTATTGGGTGTGTTGGGGACACAAGAGATTTCTTGTATTTGATTGGAAGGTTGCTTGAGAGACACAATCTTCATCCTACAACTCCCACGGATTGATAAACCTTAGGTCATCCACTTAAGGGAAAATTTCTACCGTCCTACAAAACTCTACGCTTGGAGGCCCAACATAGTCTACAAGAATAAAGTTGCGTAGTAGACATCAAGCTCTTTTCTAGCGTCGTTGCTGGGGAGGTGACTACTTGAGGTATATCTTTAGATATTCCAATTAAATCTATTAGTTTCTTAATTTTCACTAGTTTGATTTTATAAAAGAAAACTACAAAAAATTGGAATTTAGGTTGCCTAATTTGCTTCATCTCTATAATGTCTTTCATGAAAATGATGATTCGAAAAATTGTGCTCAATTGCTAGAGGAAGAATTTATGAAAATTCTTAATGTGAAATCCTTGAATGATGAGCATGATAGCAATATTGTTGGTATGAATTCTCTGAATATCCATGATGCTAATGATATGTAAAGCCACAACCTTGGGGATGCTATGTTTGATGAAGATGCTATTTTTAGTTCCCCATGTTTTGATGAGCAAATTTATTATGTTGAAATCATGCCTCCTATCTATGATGATTATTGTGATGACATTTATGCTATAAAGAATAATGATAACCATGAAAATTGTCATCGTGATTTTTATTTTCACATGGATTATATCAATCAAGTATCTCATGATAGTTATTTCTTTGAGTTTGCTCCCACTACTATGAATAATAAGAATTTTTCCTGTGTGGGTAGTAATAAAAATTCTATGCTTATGAATCATGAAAATAATGCTTTATGTGATAGTTATATTGTTGAATTCCTTCATGATGCTACTGAAAATTATTATGAGGGAGGAAATGCTTGTAGGAAGTGCATTAATATCAAGTTTCCTCCCTATGCGTTGAAGGTTTTGAAGTTATGCTTGTTTTTCCTTCATATGCTAGTTTATTCTTGCTACCATAAATTGTTTGCTCACAAAATCCTTATAAATAGGAAGTGGGTTAGATGTAAATGTGCTTGTCATGTGATTCATGGTGCTCTCTTGCATGTTTGAATTACCACCTTCTTATGTGAGCATCATTGAAATCATCATGCCTAGCTAAAAGGCATTAATGAAAAGTGCTTGTTGGGAGACAACCCAATACTTATACCTACCGTGTTTATGTGTTCACATGATTAACATACTGTAGTAATCATGTTTTATAACTTTGATTTCTATAAGGTGCCAATTAAAGCCTTTGGGATAGTGTGAATACTTTCTTGTTTAATTCTGTGCAAAAACAGAAACTTTTACGTTTAGTGCAAAATTTGTCCAATTTTACTGGAGCATCAAAAAATCCTGGAACTTTTACATAGTTTTGGTATGCACATTCTCTACGTTGTCCTAAGTTTTCAGAATTTTGAGAGACAGGGAAGTGTGGTATTTGTGCAGATCTTTACAGATTGTTCTGTTTTTCACAGATTATGTTTTCCATGTATAGTTTGCTTGGTTTAGTGTTTCCATAGCTTATATTTAGTGATATTAAATATTTAAATGGTATAATACATTGGGTATCATGTGAGAACAATTATGAATCTTGTAAAGACAGTACCTAAGTGAATGATCTATCTTTATTACACTAACCCATCTGACGAAGTTCCATTAAGTTTTGTGTGATTGAAGTTTTCAAGTTTTGTGTGAGATACCGATATGAGGTGAATAAGTAGCGGCAAGAACCTAAGATTGGGTTTGCTCAAGGAACCCTCAAGTTAATATCCAAGGAAGGATCAAGCGTCTAAGCTTGGGTATCCCCCGGAAGGCATCCGCTCTTTTGTTTCCAACATTACCTGTATATCTTACTTGGAGCTATATTTTTATTCGTCACATGATATGTGTTTTTCTTGGAGCATCATTTAATTTTATGGTTCTCTCTTAGATGTTATTTATAATCTTGTTTTTCAATAAAAAGTTCCAAGAATTGCTATTAGAATGCTTGAATTACATGTGTGACGTGTGGTGTACAAAAACAGAAACTATTGTTGTAGCATTTGAATTATCATATTTTACAAGAACGTGGAAAGTTTATGAAAATTTTACATAGTACTTTCATACAAATTTTTTATCATGCCCTAAATTTTCAAAATTTGTGGAGTTACGGAAGTATACTGTTTAAATAGATTGCTACAGACTTTTCTGTTTAGACAGATTGTTGTCATAGTTTTGTTATCTACTTATCCTAGAGTTTTCATGGATTTTATGAGTAGATATAAATTTTTAAAATGGTAGTATATAGTACCTAATGTTTGAAAATTATTGTGCAACTTGTGTTGGCAGTACATGAAGTGTTGATTTACTTTTATGTGTACTAACCTATCTCACGAGTTCTTTTCAAGTTTTGGATGGATGAAGTTTTTGAGACTTAGGTGAAACTCGGATATGAGAGGATTGAAAGAGGTATAAAAGCTCAAGCTTGGGGATTCCTAAGGCAGTCCAAGTAAATATTTCAATAAGTCTCAAGCATCTAAGCTTGGAGATGCTACGTGTCCCACCTCTCTTCGTCAACAAATATCGATTAGCCTATCTTTAGCCTCAGTTTTTATTTGTCCACATGATATGTGCTATTATTGGAATGCATTTTTGTTTTCTTTGTTGTTTAAAATAAAATATCAGATCTGAAAATCTTCGTTGGAAGAGAGTCCGGACATATCTACTTAATTGTTTGGCTACTCATTGATCTTCACTTATATCTTTTGAGAGTACTTTGATATTTACTCTTGTGATTAACTTATACCCTAAGAGTAAATGGTGAATGAATTGAATACCATAAATATGAAATTATACATGTGCTTTATGCTTAGTAGTATTTTCACATTTGGTTCAGAAAGAAAATCTATCGATGTTTGATAATCATAATATTGGTCATACATGCAATTCATTAATGACTAGTATAAGAAAAGAACTTCCACATATAAATATATTATCTTGGACATATTTTATGATTGTGAATACCCATTAATTATTTTCAAAATTTATAAAATAGTTGAAGTTGGACAAGGAAGACAACGTAATGGTTATGTTTGGGTATATTTGGATTGAAGTTATATTGTTATGGATCCTCCAACATGTTGTGCTTGTTTAGAACCTTTTGCTAGCAAAAACTTCGTACTAAGTAGAAATACTACTTGTGCATCCAAAACCTTGAACCAAGTTTCTTCCCTGAGAGCCCGCCATGCCTACCTATATATGGTATTTCACTGTCATTCCAAGTAAATTTGCATGTGCCACCTCTAAACATTCAAATAAACATCTGTTTTGTGTGCTCGTACCGCTCATGGAGCGATGGTGCGGTCATTATCTTCCATTCTAAGCGATTTATTCTCATGATGAGTGTTTATTCACTTGTCATTGCACAAGAGAGGCTGGTAAAAAGGATGCCCAATCCTGCATAATACAAAAATAAATAAACAAGAACTCCCCCTAGAAAGTTGATTGTTTTGAGGGCACCAGTGGATACAACTAACCATGGAATGTGTCTAAATGGTGGAGGGGGTAAAAATTTCAATTCTGTTTGGGAACCGCCGATAATGTGATTAGCATGGAAGATATCGAAAACTATGTTGTGACATTGACATGGAAGGCACACCACACAAAATTACATATTCATCTCTATTTTGAAACAATGAGCTCTGGCACCTGTGCTTATCCATGCTTCCCTCTGTGAAGGGACAATATATTTACTTTCATCTTACTTAATTTTCATGTTGAGTCAACTTCTTATTCCTACCTCAATCTATTAGTGGGCAAGAATCATTTGGTGGGGGAATATCCAAACATATATATCCACTCAAATATATTTGATCATGATTCATTATTGTTGACAATTATCTTTATGATAAACATGTTGGGAGGCAAAACATTAAGCCCCGATCTTCCTCTTTGTTTGATGGATGTTATTTTTTCTAAAAATATGTTTGAGTATTAGCAATCATATAAGACTATATCATAATTGAGTATGTGGTGCTCTTACTTAGACTTGATGATGCATTGAAATTGATTGATGACTAAGAACATATGATGTTGAGTTCCAAGAGAATGCATTGTTTGAACCATGACATGTGAATTGATTGCTACTCAACCATGATGATTTTTATGAAAAAATTCTTGGTTATGATGCTAGAAAAGTGATTGGAATTATCATTGATCAAACTTATATAATATGCTAGCATTCACACTTTATCAATTATTTCTTTTATCATTAACATACTCGAGGACAAGTAGAAATTAAGCTTAGGGATGCTAATACATCTCCAATGTATCGATAATCTATGAAGTATTCATGCCATGTTTACCTAGGTTTACAATACTTTTATATGGTTTGATGTACTTTATATGATTTATTTAGAACTATCCAGACTTATGTTGTTTTGAGTAGAATTACCATGGTGTTATTTTTTTGCAGAAAATGAAAGTTCACAGAATTGCGTGAAACTTTTTTATAATTTTTTCTCGAGGAAATAAGCAATATTGGAGCGAAGAACCACTGGAGGGGAGCCACCTGTGGGGCACGAGCCAACAAGGTGCCTCCCCTAGGCCGCGCCGAGATAGCTTGTGGGGCCCACATGTCTCTATTTGGCGTGATTCCAATGCTGAAAAATCATATATATACCAGAAACTCCAGAAATAAAGAGATAACTTCTACTCCGTTGCCACAACTCTCTGTATCAATGAAAAACCCATCTGGAGCCTTTGCAGTACCCTACCAGAGAGGGGAAATCATCTCCGATGGCCATCTTCATCATCCCGGCGGAGGCCATGACGAGGAGGGAGTAGTCCACCCTCGGGGTTGAGGGTATGTACTAGTAGTTATGTGTTCAACCTCTCTATCTCATATTCTTGAGACGACACATGTTCTCACGATCTTAATGTATCACGGGCCTTGTTAATCTAGTTGGATCATATGATGTTATTCCGTTGCTACCTCGTTGTGATGAATTGAATTTTTCCCTTTAAGATCTCAGTATGTTGGATTGAATATTTTTGTTTGAGAACACTTGATGTATGTATTCTATGTGGATAATCGTAGTGGCATTGGCGTATTCAAGTGATTCACTTTATATATGTTATGGCATCAACTTGCGGATTCCGGTGACCTTAGGGATCTAAGCATAGGGGTTGATTGCACATTTTCATACTATGTTCTTTGCTAGAAATCTTGGGGTGCTCCTTGAAGTTCTTTGTGTTGGATTGAATATGAGAGATCTAAAATTGTTTGATGCATGTCGCATAATTTACCCACGGATACATGAGGTGACAGTGGAGTATCTGGGTGACATTAGGGTTGATTGATATGTACCATGGGTGTTATTATAATACGAACTCTAGGTCCGCTTGTGACACTTATAGGAATAGCTCAAAAGATTGATCAGAAAGAATAACTTTGTGGTGGTTCTACTACCTACCCCAATTTCGTCTTATTGTTCTCCACTAGATAGGAACTTTGGAGTGATTCTTAGTTGCACATTGAGGGATGATCATATGATTCTACTATGTTAGCATTGTTGAGAGCTTGCACTAAAGAAAGTATGAACCCTAGGCCTTATTACCAAGCATTTATACAACGTTTTGCTTCTGTTTACACTCGCTATTTTATATTTTCATATTACAGAAACCTATATGTACTATCCATATTGCACTTGTATCACGATCTCTTCGCCGAACTAGTACACCTATACAATTTGCCATTGTATTGGGTTTGTTGGGGACACAAGAGAGTCTTGTATTTGATTGGAGGGTTGCTTGAGAGAGACCATCTTCATCCTACACCTCCCACGGATTGATAAACCTTAGGTCATCCACTTGACGGAAAATTGCTACTGTCCTACAAAACTCTACGCTTGGAGGCCCGACATAGTCTACAAGAATAAAGTTGCATAGTAGACATCAAGAACAATGTCACACCTCTACCTGGGGCGCCAAATGTCAGAATAGGGGTTCCGGTGACCCAAGAAGGTTCGAACTCTGGGGTGCGCTGATTCTCCCTCCCCACTCTACCTCGCGACCTCGCGGCGACCTTCCGACGCTCTTGAGCTAAGGAAGAAGAACAATGGCACTTCAATTTACCCAGGTTCGGGCCACCTTGCGGTGTCAGACCTTACTCCTGCCTTTGTGGATTCCTTGGGGATGATGGTCACTATAATGGTGGCATTCTCGTTTTATTTTATCTCCCCTACTATGGCAGCAGCCTGCACCTTCTTATACTGGCCCCAGTCGGGAACCGGCGACTAACCCCGCTCTCTTAGCACGGAAGGGGAAACCCTCCTCATCCATGGCTGCTGGCACGACTCCTGGGGCCACTCGGCGTGGCACGCGTCATCCATATGATGAGGCAGGGCCGCGTGTCCCCACCTGGACGCTCTTGATTAGTCCGCCGTGTGAGGGCCTCAGGGCGAGCCTGAGGGGGAGACCTCATGAGCACGAGCTTCGCGAGGCTCCCAACGATGTTTGATGGTGTGCGCCTCATGAGACGGGGTCCTCGCAAGGGTCCTGCTCTAGAATCCCAATGGTGGGCCACACTAGGCCCACATCATGAGCAGCGTCCTGGGCCGTAAGCAGATGGCCCTGGTTACCTTCAGTCCCACGGTCCTGACATACTCGGATTAATCACATACGATACACCATCGGTTGTAAGGCCGAGTGATTAAAGATGTTTCTGATTGGTTGCCCCAGGAGCTTCATTGCGGTGAGTTGGTACAAATGCCCAAACACAACCGTGGTTACCTCAAACCTGCAAACAACTTAGTAAAAAAAGTGAACCAACCAAACCCGGAACAAAGATGGAAAGCGCTAACCTCCCGAGCAGCGGCGCTACAAAACTTGGTGACCTACAAGTGCACATGATTTAGTTGTAGCCTTTTGAAGTAAGAGTACCGATCCCACAAGGAGCACATGAATCATTCTTTATCTCTTCCATTGTTTAAATTGTAGCTCCTGCGGGTTAGTTGCGATCCAAAGCAAAGTGGAAACAAAAGTTTAAAAATATTTTGTGATTGTTGCAAGCGAGAAAAAAATGATAGAAGTAAGCTAAAGTAGTGGATGTCGTCAGTATCGGTTGTTGGAATAAATACGATTAAAGCGTCCCAAAGCAGTCTAAATTCCCCACTAGTATGTTTCTAACATGACCAATGCCTCAGGCATATAATTCAAGTCAAATTCCTAAGCCACTTTATATGTTTTTCTTTGTCGGCGAAGCCAAGGTAAATGCATGAATACATGCAACAACCCTGTATCCCATATGCCACTACCATTAATTCATCCCCACTTTCGTTACCGAATAGTAAGTAAGGGTCTCCCCATGGACAGAGCTAAGAGATCTTTGATTACCCCCCCCCCCCATTGCAATGCTCCGGTAAGGAGGGAGACAAGCATTGTCACCACCGACCTCCAATTCCCACATCCACACCAAAATAAATATCATTTCGTCCAGACGATGCATATTTTAGATGGTTGACTTCACCCAATATTAAGAAGATCATTAACATAAACATATAAAGAGGGTGTCCAATCCTATTATCATACAATCTCAAACATACTAGTGTTTCTCCGTATCCCCGAGAACTAGGAGAAATACTCACACATTGAGAGTAGAAACATCATAGAATGAATCATAATGAACATGTTTGTAGCGTCAAAGTAATACAAAAGTGAACCCATGGCGATTGACTAATGTATTACAAGGAGTTGGAGATGGAGCGGTGATGATGAAGACGAACGAATGGTGATCATGCCCCCTTGACACAGTGACGTGGTAGTGGAGTCCCTTGATCAATTCCCATCCGGAGGTTCGGGTTCTTCGTTCTGGATGTATTTCTAGTCACGTGTCATCTCTTCTCTCTGATTCATTTGACGAGAGTGAAGTATTTCACTAGACAAAGGCGGAAACGGGCTTTACTATTGCTGGTAAAACTTTGTGCGCTTGTACAAACGCCATCTTCACTCTCGAAGCTTCTGCATCTACCATCTCTTCTCCAAATGGTTAAGCTTATTATGGTAGTGATTTATCATGCTAATTAACATCATTTTATCACCATAATTAGAGTTCTTTCCTTAATAATTCAAATTATTTCTGTATATGATATGGTAGCGAAAACATACAATAAGAAGTGTGTGAGCGTGGTCAAATCCAAAGAATCATATACTACTGAAACCTGTAAATCATCACACAAATTGAACTCCTCGGTAGCCTGAGCGAGGAAATGATGATTGGAGTAATGATGCCTTCAACAAGGCAGCGATGCATAGACACCTCCATTGTCTACCATGGCCGAGTTAGAGTTGTTTTTACCAGCGGCCACCTCTCCCAAACTCGTAGCTGGATGGATAACCACCTAGTCATACAGATCAGCTCCGTGCAACCGTCATGCCACAACAAGTGCTCAGCGTTGGATCCTAAGATTTGCCATTGCCGACCGTCAACCGACAACTACCACCGAAAGGACAAGATTCCCGTAACTAACTCCCAGGACGTTGCCTCGATAACCTTGCACATCGTGTAATCCGCATACCCAAACTTGCATGTGCGCTTCCGCCAGAGAGCCGCATAACATACTAGGATGGTGTGCCCGTGCAACCCATCTCAACCCAGATCAACCCGTCGGCCATAGGGCCGCGAGCAACCACCAGCAATCTTGCGACCACCGCGCTTAGCCACCATCAGCAATCTTGCGACCACCGTGCTTGGCCACCACCAACCCACCATATCCTCATTGGAGAACGATGGGTCGACTCCGCCTCCCCACTCTAGATTGCAGCCATTTAGATCCGAGTGTTGCAAAGCTGCCAAAGCTTTGCTCGGTGACTTCACGGGCGGCGACGAGACGAGGGGAGGGTGAAGGTCAAAGTTTCTGTAATGTTCAAAATCTGATGTCAGATTATTCACCATAAAATTATGTTGTCATGAGAATGTCAAATTCCTTTAGCAAACATCACAAATTATGACGAAAAAATGAACATGACAAAGATTTTTGCTATGCTTGCTAAAGGCTCTATTAGAATTTCTCATGCTTGCTATTTTTCTTGACATTTTAACAACAATATTATTTGTGATACTAAAAAAATCTAATGATTTTTTAACTTAAAAAATCTATTTATTTATTTTTGCGGAAAAAAATCTAATGTTTGATTTTATAGTAATCCTAGTTCTTGTTAGCTTTGTCGGTTTGGGTGAGAACAGACTTGCCGAAAGTGGGCAGGAACCTGAAACGACCGGCCTGGTCGGGGCAGACCACACCATTAACAATTGAACTCGCAACTCAAAAAACAAAGGCCAGAAAAAAATGTAAACTTGCGAGAGCATGAACAGCTTGGGCATATGTGCAATATTTAAGGGCTGTTTGAATCATACTTATCACATTTGGCTTACTTGAGTTGTTTAAATTATTAGCCACACTTTGATTTGCTTAAGAAAATCTTGTCATACTTTTTATGTCTATGACTTGTGAAGTTTATTATTTATAAAAACAAAATTGCCTTAGATATGACTAGGATCAAAGGCACACCTAACTTGTTCATAATTTTTTAAGGTAAAATATGATAAAATGTGGTAAGGTGTGGCTGGAACAAAAGAATGACATGATTGGGAGTGGCCAGTTTGGGGCCACGTCAAATTAGTGTGGGCACACACATCACTGTCGAAGCTCACTTTAGCAGCACAACGTAGCGCTAATTCCACGTGGGTCGCCATTACTAGCAGCAGAATGTAACCCTAACTCCACCTGGGTCGCCGTTAATTCTCCATGTACTTATGGCATTTTCAATAATTTATATGTAGTTTTGTTGCTAATTATTATGCCATCAATCAACAAAAAATCATATAATTATTTCAATGATTGCATCTAAATTATCCAATAGAAAAAGAAAAAATAAATGCAATTGCTCTTTATGTAACCTTGAAGCTTATGCAAGAGTTGTTGATTAATCTAGATACAACTACCTTTTTCTCCACATTTTTTTATTATCACATCATCATATATTTTAGTTCACAAAGTTTACCAACAACCATCTTACAGTCATTGGAGATGCCTTTAGTGCAACTCCAATGGGGCGACCCATTTCGTGCGCCGCCGTCCGTTTGGGTCTGCACGGACAAAAATGATGGCCCAACGCGCCGATCCATTACCAAACTGAGTCCGTGCCGACCCATTTCCGGCCCAAATTTGGGACTGAAATGCATCGGCGTGGACGAGAAGCGGACGCGCGCGCCCTCTCGGTGTCCGCCCCCAACCACCGCGGTCAACATAATTTATGACGTCTGTCATCCTCGGACCCAAGCGTCAGTGACCGCGGCCGGTCTTTTTTAATCCAAGCGTGCGGTGGGTTCCGTCATCTTCTTCCAGAACCCCGCCCGTCCACATCCAGCCACCTCCTCGGCGACCAAGCGACCAAAACCCTAGCATACCATGGCCGCGTGGCTTCCCAAACAAGGGCAAGGCCCCGCTCTACCCCCGCGCCATCTCCCCGCCGTCGTCTTCCCACCGGCATCGCCAGCGCGTGAGCGTCCCGGTGCACCAAGCGCGGTGGCACTGGAAGCACCGCGTGCCGCTCCCTTATCCCGATGTCACGCTGCCGCACGGCTGGCATCTGGATATGGAGAGGATTTCGGTGCCAGCCGTGCTGCGGTCAGCGTGGATGCATGCGGAGGAGGTGAGCCACCGACGGCGTCTGCTAATGGGGGAGCAGCGGCGAGACACCACGTACGCGGCCGACTCCTCTAACTTGGAGTTGTGGTTCGCGGTGGAACACGAGGAGCAGCACCGTCATGGCATGCGCGAAATGCAGCTAGGAGGCCCTTCACTGCCCCCGCATGTCATCAGCGACGAGGACCAGGAGAATGATGTTCTCCGCGACAACAAGGAGGAAGCACGGCGCAGGGCCGTCGAGGAGGCGGCGTACCAGCAGCAGCTCGCGGAGGCCACTACGCTGTCGGTCGCCGGCGACTGCGTCGTGCCACCTCCGCCGAAGCCCGAGCCCACTGAGCCGCGGGAGGTATACGAGTGGACTGGCGTCGTCCAGGAGTTCGTCACGGCGTCGCCCATCTGACTGGGCGCGACACGGCAGCAGGAGCAAGCCTACCTCGAGCACTAGAGGTCGCAACACCTGCTGGCGGAGCGCGCCGAAGGCCTTCGGCTAATGGAGGCGGAGAAGGAGGAGGAGGACCGACGGGAGGCGGAGGAGCGTCCTATGCTGCTGCGCTGCCACCGCCACCAGCACAACCCCGTGTCGGCGGGACAGACTACGGAGACGCAGGCAGCTACGCTCTGGAACTCGGCGTTTCCCTGGGCCGGCCCTGCGCCTACGCTGGTCGACCTCACCGGCCCCGATGACGACGCTGCCGCCTAGGGCTGCCCTCGTAGTTTTAGTTTTTTTTAATGTTTAATTAGTGTAATGCAAACGCGTGGAATATCGCCGGCCTTCGTAGCCGGCTTTTAATATTTAATTATCCATTATGTATTTTTTTTTGCGCGTTGACAAAAATGGATCCGGCATGCGTTGGGTGCACGGGTCCGTACGAAAGCGGACGTTCGTGTCCGTCTGGTCGACACAAACGGACAAAAACGTACAAAATCGCAGTCCGTTGAAGTTGCTCTTATGTGGTTTTGTCTGCCTCAAATAATTCTGACTAAGACGACATTCCAAATAATTTGATGCCAATGGTGCGTTGCGCTTGGACGGCTGAGGCTGCCACAACATGCCGCGTGGAAGCTTCCTGTGTTGTGCCCCCGACCAACGGCCGCGTGTGCATGCCATCTTTATTGGAGCAACGCCGGTGCCTGGGTAGTTCATTCTGGTGAGCGAGTTGTATTTTTCATCCTCTTGTCGTGTTACATTGTCATCGAGAAATTGGACTGTGCTAGTACATGGACACCACGGTTTAGACACGCACGGTGACGCCACATGGGAATCATCAATTCTTCGTATGCTTTTGTCTGCTTGAGTTGGAAGAACACAGCTACGGCCTACGGAATGGAGCCTACCACGACGTGCCGCGTGGGGTTAATGCGCCCGAGCAAACCGCCGCGTGTCCCTACCCACCGGCCGCCGCCGCGTAAGTGTCCGGTCGGACTCATGAGGGCATGACCAACGCTGCACCGTGGACAGATGCCCCAGCTGTCCACGTCTGTTCGGGTGGTCTAAAATAAAAAATGGTGTAGCTTGCAGGGCCAAACGGGTTCCTGCAGAGGAGTCGGGCTCCTCCCTGACAAAAGAGGAAAAAGGAGAGAGGAAGGGAGAAAAATATAGACATGCATAGCTCTGTATGGTGTGTGACCTTCAGCCATTGCTTGGAAACAGAGTAAAAGGTGGATGACGAAAGATTAATTGTGGCTGTGTGAGCCTAACAATGAGGCAGCCATGCATTGGATGGATACGACTTCATACGGATGCTCTAACACATTTATCTACATGGAAATGTTGGGGCAGCACCAAGGTGATGCCTTCGTTGTACATGCCCTCAGGCGGCCTTTGCACTTTTAGTGCTGACATAGACCGGCGAAGCAACTTTGATGGACTGACTCATTTCGTTCACATGTATATGTTTAAGTTATCATGAACATAAAAATTGTCCTAAGAGCAACTCCAACGGCAGATCCAAACGAACGGCAATTTTGTTCGTTTAGGTCAGACAGGCGAAGACGAACGTCCGCTTTCGCAAATGGATCGGTGCATGCGGCCAACGCTGGCCGGACTCATTTTTACCAGCGTGCGAAAAAATATATAAGTACATAATTAAACAATAAAATCCGGCCACGAAGGCCGGCGAGAGTCCACGCGTCCGCATTACACTAATTAAATATAAAAAACTAAAACTACGAGGGCAACCCTAGGCGCGACGTCGTCGTCGTCGGAGCCGGTGAGGTCGACCAGCGTAGGCGCAGGACCGGCCCAGGGAACGTCGTGTTCCACAGCTCAGCTGCATGCGCCTCCATCATCTGTCCTGCCGGCGCGGGTTGTGCTGGTGGCGGTGGCAGCGCGACAGCAGGGGCACGCTCCTCCTCCTCCAACTCCTGTCGTTCCTCCTCGGCGTCCTTCTCCAGCTCCATCAGCCGAAGGCCTTTGGCGTGCTCCGCCCGTAGGTGCTGCGCCCTTCAGTGCTTGAGGTAGGCTTGCTCCTGCTGCGGTGTCGCACCCAGTCAGATGGGCGACGCACTGACGAACTCGTTGACGATGTCGGTCCACTTGTAGACCTCCCGCGGCTCTGTGGGCTCGGGATTCGGCTGGGGTGGCACGACGCAGTCGCTCGCGGTCGACAGCGCGATGGCCTCCGCGAGTTGCTACTGGTACGCCGCCTCCTCGTCGGGCCTGCGCCGCGCTTCCTCCTTGCTGTCGCGGAGAACAGCTGCCAGCGCCGCCTAGTAGACGGCCTCAGCCTCTTGGTCCTCGTTGCTGACGACAGGCGGGGGCAGCGGAGGACTTCCCGGCTGCACTTCGTGCATGCCACGACGGCGCTCCTCCTCGTGCTCCACCGTGAACCACATCTCCCAGTTAGGGAAGTCGGCCGCGTACGCAGGAGCTTACCGCCGCTTCGTCGTCAACACACGCCTACGGTGGCTCACCTCCTCCGCATGCACCCACGCCGACCGCGGTACAGCCGACACCGGAATCCTTTCCCGATCCAGACGCCAGTCGTGTGGCAACCTGACATCGGGGTAAGGAGCGGCACGCGGTGCTCCTAGTGCCACCGCCCTTGGTGCACCGGGACGCTCACATGCTGGCGGCGGGGAGATGGGACGGGGTAGCGCGGGGCCTTACCCTTGTTTGCGAAGCCGTCGACCATGGTGCTAGGGTTTTGGTTGCCGAGAAGGTGGCGGGATATGGATGGGCGGGGTTCTGCAAGCAGATGGCGGAACCCGCCGCACGCTCGGATTAAAAAAGGTCCGCCGCGGTTGCTGACGTGTGGGCCCGAGGATGGCGGCCGTCATAAATAATGTTGACCGCGGTGGTTGGGGGCGGACACTGAGAGGGCGCGCGCGCATCCGCGCCTACACATTTATGTCTCAAATTTGGACGGAAATGGGTCGGCGAGGACGTGGAACGAACATGTTTTCAAAATGAGTCGGCGCGTTGGGTCATCTGTTTTGTCCACACCGACCCAAACAGATGGCGGCGAACGAAATGGGTCGCTCCATTGAAGTTGCTCTAACAAAGCAATTTAAATAAACACATTGAGTTTTTATGTGCCACCCAACCCATTTTGCAATTTAAATTCGGGCTTCAAATGCATTGACGCGGACATGAAGCGGGCACGCGCCACACCGGCCTGCTCTTTCCCCTAGCCTGTCCGTCGGGGACACATAACCCCCTTTTTCTATCCCGTTTCCCCACCTGCCACCCTTCGATGCACAAAACCTACACCGTCGTCGCCTATTTTCCCGGCCACCAGGGTCTCCAGCCCCCTCCCTTCCTCCCAGCACAGCCATCGGCTTGGTGCCTCTCTCAACCCGATGCAGGAGGCCAAGCGGTAGATCTTCGGCGACGGGATCACGCGCATCCTGCTGGCTGGATTTACTGAATTCGGCTACTCGCAACTGCGCTTTGCCATGGATTGGTCGGGTGCCAGTCCACCCAGCCCTCGCAATGTCTTGGTACCGCATGCAGGTGTTCAGTCTGTCTTAAGATGCTTGGATCCATCTCATTGTCGGTTCTTCAACAAAGCCACGATCGGTCATCGCCCTGGCTCGGTGCCAGCCTAGAGGATTGTCGGCCCTCTGTTGCCGGTCATAAAGTGTGACGATAGCCCGTGGAAGGTCATGTGCCTCGTTTTCACGACGCGGGAACATCCCCATGGGTGTTCGTCAAATGCATGTCAAATGCATAAATGATGGGGTGCGTGTTTTTATTGATTCGGTTTCTTCAAAAAAAATGATAGCTTATTTCTTCATATTTGTGTGTAGAAGGGATGCAAGTTTTGATATTGAGAAAAGGATTATATTAATCTTTTGTACGACAAAATAATGTTTCAATGTTTACGTACAAAGAAAAACACACGCAGGCCAACTACGACAACAACACACGCAGGCCAACTACGACAACGACAATATATCCACGCATTGGACGCACGACGGACTTAAACATAAAAAAAAACAGACAAGCCAACTCAAACAAAAAAGGAAAAAGTCTATTTTAAACCCTGAACTGGTGGTCGTCCGGCGAATCAAACCCTCAATTCTAAATCCCTGTCGTTTGAACCCTGAACTATGTAATCCCGGTCTAAATCAAACCCTGAGTTTGTTTGTCAAAGCGGAATTGTAAAGGATGATGGGATTTTTTTTGTTTTTTGAGACAACAGGCTGGCATTTGTTGTGTTCCGAGGCCCGCGCAAAAAAATACTGGACCGTCCTAGTTCCTTGTCAAATTTTCAACACTCCATATTTTTGGTGCATTCTATTTTCAGAAGTATGATTTTTTTTAAAACACGTGTGATGCAAGCTTATACTCCCTCCGTTTTAAAATATAAGACCTTTTAAGGATTTCACTAGGAGTCTACATACGAAGCAAAATGAATGAATCTATACTCTAAAATATGTCTATGTATATCCGTATCTAATTTATAATGCAATCTCTAGAAGATCTTATATTTAGGAACGGAGAGAGTATTTATTTAGTGCACACGTACCACTACCACCCATGCATACATGCACACGTCAAGTTTGTCCATGTACTGGCTAGCGTATTCTTGTTGATTTCATGCATTGTATGAGGTACATCACTTACGTATTACTCCCTCCGTTCTTAAATATAAGACTTTTAGAGATTGTATTATAAACTACATACGGATGTACATAGACATATTTTAGAGTATAAATTCATTCATTTTGCTTCGTATGTAGTCTTCTAGTGAAATCTTTAAAATGTCTTATATTTTGGAACGAAGGGAGTAGATTATGTTCGTAGCTAACTTTGCAGAGATAAAGGCCCGGTGCAGTTCCGTTGACGCCTCGCTGGATTGTACGTATACCCATATACCCACGCATCAGTTCTGAACACCCGTATACCGGCAACCTGGCCTGTACGTATTTATACCTCTTTAAATACAGGTACGTGTACATATCGTATGCATGTGGTTGGATCGAACGTACGGCTGCATTTGAGCGGCTGCCCACATTTTAGCTCGTAGCCTCATACACTTGAAATACCGGTATAAATCTATAGCCAACAGGTTCTCTTTTTTTTAGCCAACGGGTTCAACAACAATAAAACGTGACAAAAGAAATAAAGATTAGAAGACGTCGTGCCAGACGTACGCGGCAACCGCGACGACGAATACATACACATACATGTACGCCCATCAATTCATCGATCCATCACGCAGAGCACATCCAGCGACAGAAGAACTTAGGCCACAAGTTTTGTAAAAGGTTCACGAATTTTAAAAAGAGTTTGAATCACCTTGCACACGTTTTTTTAGCAGTCTAAGAGACAAAAAAAAAAACAAATGGGTCGACCCAATGCACTTCCTAGTCCATAGGCAGCCGAATTCCGATTCATATTTTCCATGTCAGTATTTTTGGGTCTCAGGATTCGATCTAGACCGGGATTATATAGTTTAGGGTGCAAACGACAGGGATTTAGACTTTAAAGTTTGATTCGTCGAACTTTTATAAATTTAAGGTTTAAAATCGACTTTTTCTAAAAAAAAAATGGATAAAACACGTGTCATCGAGGCGTTGGAGTTGTGATTAGGCTCTTAGCGCAACGGCGGCGCGCAAGTGCTCCATTCCGGTCAGCAAGTTACTTAACTCGTGGTCTTCATGCACCTACCTGTACAGTGCCGCGACGTGATGGAAGGCGGTACAGTGCACACCACAAAGTACACGGACAAAGCTAGTAGTTTTCCACTAAGACATGTGCACTCGTATAATCATAATAGCTTTGCATGAGCGTCTTTGCCGACCAGCTGGGCTCTTTCAAGTACTGTATTTGCGACCGACTTACAATATCTTTAGCACGCCTTTAAAATGATCAACCCCAAAAAAAAAAAGATAAAAGCTTGTGGCCGATGGACCGGTTGAAGCTTCGGCCGATCTCGCACGCGCCGTCCGATCATGCAGCAATCCATCATTCAGCATCTCCCGATCCACGTTTCACGTTTGTATTATTTATTTTCTTACCTTGGTCCATCACGTTTCCTTGATCCATCACGACTCGTTCAACCTGAGTTCGTCTTCGCACACGAGGCGCACACCTGAGTTCGTATTAGAAGCTCTATATCTTGACAATCTGTTCGATGGATACTTGAAAAGAAAACAACCATTGACTGAAGCTCGAAGGTGGGTTAGGGGAAGGGGAAGGTAAACCCTTTCCCGCCTACACGCCGGTCAAACCTTTCGGTCGATCGCTTCATTGCGTGAGGCGTTGGTGCGTGGAATCCGACGCGACCCACTTCCTTCTGCAGCAGCGGCGAGCTTGGGAGGCCGGGGCGACGAGCGTGCAGGGCCAAGGCGACGAGCGTGGCCGGCCGGGGCAGTGAGCGCGAGGGCGGGGCGACGAGCGTGGGCGGCTGGGGCGAGGAGCGCGGCCGACCGAGGCGGCGAGCGTGCGGGCGAGGCGACGAGTGTGGACGGCTGGGGCGACGAGTGCGACCGGCCAGGGCGGCGAGCTACTCCCGCAGCACAGCCATGGAACCCATGGCGGAGCTGCGACCTACTGCGGCACCGACATTTTTATTACAACCGCCCTTAGATTTTGCTACTACCGGCGGGGATTTTGCTACATCCATCATGTCGGGGCTGAGGCCGATGCGGCAGCAAGATGATTTGCTGCAACCGTCCTCCGATTTTTCTCGAAACAGGCTTTCGCCCCGCTTTATATATAAAGCATAACAACCAGTATTCATACAACCACAACCCAACACAGTGATAAACCAAAAGAGCGCTGGGGCAACAGCACAGTCACGCCCAAGGAAAGGAAAAAGAAAACAGAAAATGCCAACAAGGGGCAAGCTAAGCATCATGGGGGCGGTGGGGGAGCCGCCGGGCAGACATCAGCAGCGCGTCCAGGTAGCCCTGAAGCCGGTCGCGGTCTCGGGGCCTAACGAGCGGATGCCAATGCTGCAAGAAGGCAAGGAATTTGAAGAACGAGTCAGATGCATGTCGCAGAAACACCCCTTCAATCACCATCTTATTGCGAGTCGTCCAAAAAGTCCATGTCAGAGCTGCGAAAACCAGCGAGAACAGTCGGCGCTTACGACCAGCCTGGGTGGCCCTTACTTGCAGAAATTCTGCCAGGTCATGGGCCTCCCACTCAGGCCCCACAACCGCACACACAAAGCACCAAAGGGCTTGAGCCGCAACGCAGGAGAATAGAATGTGGGTTCCAGTCTCCGGGGCGTGGCACAGGGGACAGATGCCGTTACCCGGACCGTGGGGTTTCAGCACCTCGGTCCCTGAAGGCAGGCGGTCACGGAGAAGCTGCGAGACGAAGATCTTAATCTTCAGGGGCAACGGAGCCTTCCAAAGTGGGGATAACCATGGAAGGACCGACACCCTACCCAGAGCCAAATATGCCGAGCTAACGGAAAATTCTCCCGAAGGAGAAAGACCCCAAGACACAGAATCTCTACCCGACGAAACTGGGAGAGGCACCATTTCCTGCAAGACTTCCCACTCGTTGACCTCGGCTGGACCGAGGGGGCGGAGGAACACAACATGCCATCCGTCCTCCCGAGCGGTCGTGGAGACAAGTGCGGCAGGCTCGCCGCAAATAGCAAAGAGCCTCGGGAATCACAGGCGTAGCGGTTCACCTTCCAGCCAAGGGTCTAACCAAAACTGGGTCCCAACCCCATTGCCCACCGAGATCCGAAGGCCCAGCCTAATATCATCCTTGATGCCTTGAATAGATTTCTAGAACTGCGACCGAGTCGCGAGAGAGCAGGCCAATAGGGGTCTACCCTGAAGGTATTTGGCCTCGATCAATTGTAGCCACAGACCCCCATCTCCCTGCAGGATCCGCCACACCCAGCACAACATCAGAGCAACGTTCATGCGGCGGGATGCAGGAATCCCCAAGCCCCTCGATCCTTCAGCAAGCAGATATCGGCCCACTTCAACATGTGATATTTGGGCCTACCGTCCCCTGCCTGCCAGAAGAACCTCGCCAGCTCCTTGTCGAAGGAGCTATGCACGCCCTCGGGCAAGATATACATCCCCATCATATACATGGGAAGGCTCGCAAGGTTAGCGGAAATGAGTACAGTCTTGCTGCCCTTAGACGTGAACCTGCCGCACCAGGGCTCCGCACGGGGCGCTACTCATCCCACCAGTGGATCGAACCCATTCACCAAGATCCTGGACTCACCCAGTGGCATCCTCAAATAAGAGATGGGGAGGACAGCCAGCTTGCAGTTCAGTTTATCCGTGATCCTGTGTTGCTCCTCGTCGGAGTAGCCGAGGACCACAACCTCACTCTTATCAAAGTTAATGTTAAGTCCAGACATTTCCTCGAAGCAGAGCAGTAGGAACTTAAGATTAGCAATGTCCGAGTCAGAGCCAGCGACCATGATCATGGTGTCATCCGCATATTGAATATGGGAGACACCACCTCCCAATATGAGGTGACCAACCACCCCCTGGATATGGCCGGCAAGCTTGGCCTTATCCAAGATGCCACCAAGGGCGTCAACGACGAGGTTGAAAAGCAAGGGGGGTATAGGGTCCCCTTGCTTTACCCCCCTAGAGACCTAGAAGAAGGGGCCCACATCATCGTTGATATTGATCGCCGTATTACCAGATCTGACGAGCTGCATGATCCAGGAACACCACCTGTCGCCAAAGCCCCGTCGTTCCATAACCAACCTCAAAAAGGACTAGTCGAGACGGTCATACGCCTTCTGAAAGTCCAGTTTAAGAAAGACCCCCTTGAGCCCCTTGGACGCCACCTCATGGACAATCTCGTGGAGAGCAAGGATCCCATCATGAATCCGCTTGCCCTTCAGGAATGTGGACTAGAGGGGATGAGCAATCCGTTCAGCCACAGGGGATAGACGAGTAGCGCAGACCTTAGCAAAGATTCGCGCCAACACATTAATCACCGTGATGAGGCGGAATTGCCGGATGTCCGAAGCCCCAACTACTTTGGGGATGAGAGCAATGACGCCAAAGTTAATCCTGCCCATGTCCAGGGTGCCGATATAGAATTCCTGGAACATGGGCATAATAACCGGGCGCATGGTCTCCCAGAATCTGTGGAAGAAGATAACCGGGAGGCCATCCGGCCCCGGGGCCGAGCACGCCTTCATAGAGGCGATCATCTGCCCCACCTCCTTCGGAGAGAACGGGAGAGTAAGCTCCACATTCTCCCCGTCGGACACCTGATCAGCTAGCGGCCAGAAGTCCTCAAACAGGGAGGTGCATCCATGCGGATCAGCTGAGAACAACTCCTTATAGAAGGAGTAAATATGGGATGAGATGTCCTCTTGGCTTTCCAGGAGAGCATCCCCATCCCAGAGGAAAGGAATGGCACATTTCCGCCTACGGCCATTAGCGATGGCCTGGAAGTAGGCGGTGTTTGCATCACCCTTCAGGAGCCAGTTCTGGCCCCCCCGACACTGCCAGAACAGTTCCTCGCTCTTGCAGATGTCCATGAGCGAGGTATCGAGGGAGTTTCTCCGGATCCAGTCGTCCGAGGACAGACCCGGCCCATCGGCCAAGTCATCTAGCGCCTAAAGCTGACCCAGCAGGGCCCCTTTACGGGCCCGGAGGTCAGCGCCCAGGTTTGCACCCGAGCCCTTCATAGACTGGTGAGCCAGCTTAGCACAGTGATGCGAAACATCCACCGCACAGAAGACACGTGGCGTGGAGGAGGCCGAAAGGCGCCAGCGGTCGCGAACCCGTTCGCAGAAACCAGGTTGCTCTAGCCAGAATGTATCAAAGCGGAAGCGACGGTCTCTAGGAGGGGACCCATCCCTCATCAAGAAAATCAGGGGGGTATGGTCGGAGCCAATCCGCATGACCGCCTTAAGCCCACAAAGAGGGAACGTCACTTCCCATTGGGCTGACACAAAGACCCGATCCAAGACACTCCGGATGGGGTCGACCTGTTTATTTGACCACGTGAACCTAGCCCCTATGCGGGCTATGTCACGTAGTGCCAGATCCGCAATGCAATCATTAATGAGACGCATTCGGGGCCGATCCACAGTTAGTGAGCTTTTATCAGAAGCCCACCTAATGAGGTTTAAATCGCCGGCCACCACCACCGGGGTGGTGCACCTCTCCACCTTGTTTTTCAACTCGGCGAGGAAGTCTGGCGATCGGCTATGGTCCGCCAGACCATAGACGATAATCACCTCCCAGCCGAGGTGAACTCGTCGGTCAGTGACGACCATGATAACAAAAAACTCCACGCGGTCCATGTCCTCCATCGAGAACGCATCCTCCCTAACACCGAGAAGGATGCCAACAGAGTGGCCTGTCGCAGGGAGCCATTGCCAGACAAAATGGTGACGAGACAGCCGCTGGAGCTCGAGCATGCTGCAATCCTAGCGATTCATTTCTTGAAGTCCCACAATGTTGATCTCTTCCTGGAGCAAATAATCGATGAGCTGTTGCCTCCGGCCAGTGAGGCCGAAGCCCCTAATATTCCAACGTAGGAGCTTCATTTAATAACCTCGTCTGGATACCTAGGCCCCGCAAGCGGGGCCAAACTAGCCCGCCCGTCAATCGCGGGACGGGGAGATCCTTAGGCGGGCGCCCCCGGCGTCCCCGAGCAGAGGGAGCTCCGGGGGTCACCCGGCTGGGGGAAGCAGATCTGGGAGCCGACCCACGGACATTGCGATGGGTCACAATGGGGTTGAGACGGGTAGGAGGGCGTTCCCTCGGCTCCCGGACAGGGGGGGCCCATCCCTGGGTGCCACGATCCAACCTACTACCGGAGGTGCACCAACATCCATGGTCTCTCAATGACCAGGTACGGGGTGCACCGAGGTGGAAGGTTCCGCCCGCGCAGCGAAAGCACGGGCTTCTGCCAACACCCCCTCAAACCTCTCCTTGGCGCACAAGGCACATATCTGATCTAGATGGGGGCCTTTCTCCCCTCGGAACACAATACCACTATCCGAGGCCACGACAGCCAAATGGGGCACCATCTCGTGAGTAAGCATAGAAAAACGAGAACCAGAAGGAGAGGCAGGGAGGGGGGGGGGGGACGTACCTCGGAACAAGTCACATGCCGCATCCCGGTGGGCCGCCAGCTCAGGGATCGTCGGGATGCGGCTATCCTGAAGGATCCGGGACTGGCTGATCCGCGCACTCTGCCGCGCAGCCACCATGGGGGAGGGGCCCCCCGTGGCCTGGAGCGGGGCACGGGGGAGGGGGGGACTCTGAGATCCAGCCGGGGTCGACGATCGGGGGGGGGGGGGGGGGGGCAGGTCCGGGGACCCCAAGACTGGGGAAGGGGGGGGACCCCGGTGAGCGCGAGTAGCAAACCACCCCGGGCGAGCGTGGGGATGAGGCGGGGCACACCTCAATGCCCACACTCACCTCCTCCTCAGCGACGGCCACTGGCCCGTCAGAAACTGGGGGAGGCAGCCCAGTGTCTACCGCAGACAACGGCACCAGCGCCTCCAGTGGCTTATCCCCAGCGCGATCTGTCGGACCAGCGGCTGATGCGGCGGGGATCTGCCCAGCACCATACGACTCGGGTTGAGCCCCTCCAGCAGTATCATCCCCTTCAGAAGACGAGCCCTCCTTCGAGGAGCCTCCCTCATTGTCGAGCCCCCCGGCGCCAGGCTCCGGATCATTAGGGTCCAAACCCAGAGGGTCCTGATACGTGTCCATCGTATCTACTTTTCCAAACTCTTTTGCCCTTGTTTTGGACTCCAATTTGCATGATTTGAATGGAACTAACTTGGACTGACGCTGTTTTCAGCAGAATTGCCTTGGTGTTATTTTTGTGCAGAAATCAAAGTTCTCCAAACGTCCTGAAAATTTACGGGGAGCAGTTTTGGAAAATATGAAAAATATCTGCGCCAAGTTCCACCTAAGGGGGTGGGCCAGTGGTCCACAAGCCCTGGCACCACCACCACCCCCCTTGTGGCGGTGGGCAGGCTTGTGGGGCCCACACGGCTCTGCCGCCCCCAACCTCAGGTCTATAAGTTCCCTTTCGTCCCAGAAAAAATAAAAAGAGAAGTTTTCGTCGCATTTGCGATACGGAGCCACCGACACCACCCGTTCTTCATCTCGAGGGCAGATCTGGAGTCCGTCTTGGGCTCTGGAGAGGGGAAATCGTCGCCATCGTCATCATCAACCTTCTTCCCTCTCCAATTCCATGAAGCTCTTCGTCGTTCGTGAGTAATCTATTTGTAGGCTCACTGGGCGGTGATGAGTAGGATGAGATCTATCATGTAATCGAGTTTGTTTTGATGGGGATTGATCCCTAGTATCCACTATGTTCAGAGATTGATGTCGCTACTACTTTGCCGTGCTTAATGCTTGTCACTAGGGCCCGAGTGCCATGATTTCAGATCTGAAATTATTATGTTGTCACCAATATATGTGTGTTTTAGATCCGATCTTGCAAGTTGTAGTTACCTACTATGAGTTATGATCCGGCAACCCCGGAGTGACAATAACCGGAACCACTCCCGGTGTTGACCATAGTCTGAGGAGTTCATGTGTTCACCAAGTGCTAATGCGTTGGTCCGGTTCTTTATTAAAAGGAGAACCTTAATATCCCGTAGTTTCCTTTTGGACCCCGCTGCCACGGGAGGGATGGACAATAGATGTCATGCAAGTTCTTTTCCCTAACCACGTATGACAACACACGGAATGCATGCCTATTGCTACTTGCTACTGCTGTCGCTACTGCTGCTACTATTGCTACTTGCTACTGCTGTCGCTACTGCTGTTCCTTGCCACTGCTATTGCTTGTTACAGTGCTGCTACCTGCTACAATCTTGATCGCTGGTCGTTGACGGGAACTGACAATTTTCGTCAACGAGGCAACTTGGCGCCATTGATACAATCGTTAGGAATAATCTGCCGTCAACAGATCGTTTCTGACACCGTTGTTATCATACTACTTTGCTACTGATACTTTGCTTGCAGATACTAATCTTTCAGGTGTGGTTGAATCTGACATATTCAGCTGCTAATACTTGAGAGTATCCTCTCACCTCCTATAGGCGTATCAACAAATTTGGGTCGAATACTCTACCCTCGAAAACTGCTACGATCCCACGCGTTGGTGGGCCGTCAACAACATTCTTCTAGTTTCGATTGCCGGAGAGCGCTAGCAGCATTTTTCTGGCGCCGTTGCCGGGGAGGTTTGTTGTCATCAGCATTCGTCTAGCTATTGCCCGAGAGTGCCAGTCAGCATTTTTCTGGCGCCGTTGCCGGGGAGGTATTGCTATATTCTCTCAGTCACTTGGGATTTATATCTGCTGATCACTATGAAGAATCTGAAGGATCCGAAGACCAAAGTCTTGCCCTCAACTACGAGGGGAGGTAAGGAATTGTCATCTAGCTCTGCACTTGATTCACCTTCAGTTATGAGTAAGTTTGCGACATCACCTCCTGCTAGAAATCTTGATATGTCGCATGTGCTTGATGATACTTATGATGCTACTGCTAGAGATGCTATGCTTGATACTATGCCTGATGATACTATGCTTGATGCTCTGCCTGATACTGCTAGAGATGATATGCTTGATACTGCTAGAGATGCTATGCTTGATACTGCTTTGCCTGATGATGCTATGCTTGATACTGCTAGAGATACTACTTTGCCTGATGTTCCACTAGGGGTGTTCCTTGATGCTCATATTGCTAGAGTTACTGCCAATGCTCGTGATGCTTCTGATACTGCCGATACTATTAAGATAGAACCTTCTTTTGCTCCTGCTAGATCTAGCTCTCCTGAGGGTTACGTTATGGAGGGAGAGATAGCTGAGGATTTTCTTGCGTGTAAGGATGCCTATGACGCTGAGAAATTACTTCTCAAGTGGAAGGAAAAATCTCGGGAAGCTAAGATGAAATATGACCTGAAGTTTGCCACTTCACCTATCTTTATCACCGATAAGGATTATGAATTCTCTGTCGACCCTGAGATAATCTCTCTAGTCGAATCTGATCCTTTCCACGGTTATGAGTCTGAGACGGTCGTAGCCCATCTTGCCAAACTACACGATATAGACACCCTTTTCACTAATGAGGAGAAGATCCGCCACTACTACATCCTTAAGCTGTTTCCTTTCTCTCTAAAGGATGACGCTAAAGCCTGGTTCACCTCTCTTGCTCCTGGATGTGTGAGTAGTCCCCAGGAGATGGTCTATTACTTCTGTGAGAAATATTTCCCTGCCCATAAGAAGCAAGCTGCCTTGCAGGAAATATACAACTTTGCTCAACTCCAAGAAGAGAGTCTTCCACAAGCTTGGGGGAGGCTCGTCCAGCTACAGAATGCTTTGCTTGATCACCCTCTTAAGAAGAACGAGATACTTGATATCCTCTATAACGGACTTATCGATGCCTCTAGAGACCACCTAGATAGTTGTCCGGTTGTGTTTTTAGGGAACGAACTGTAGAACAAGCTGAGACTCTACTGAATAACATCTTGATCAACGATAATGATTGGACTATTCCCGAACCACCTCCTAAGCCAACTCCGAAGAAAAGAGGTATTCTATTCCTCAGTCCCGAAGATATGCAAGAAGCCAAGAAATCTATGCAAGAGAAAGGCATTAGATCTGAAGATGTCAAAAAATCTACCACCTATCGAAGAGATCCATGGTCTAAATAACCCGATACAGGTAGTAGAAGTGAATTCTCTGCGTAGGTTTGATGAGAGTGATATTCCTTTTGATAAACCTGCTAGCCTATTCTTTGATGAATTTGACAACTTTGTTGGCAAACAACAGAGTTTCAATGATTATGTTAGCAGACATTTGGAACAAAGCACTCGTATGCTTAGCCATTTAAGTGCTTGCGTAGACAGAAATGTCAATGATCTGAAGCTTCTGAGTAAACATGCTTCTATGATTACTACTCAGGTAGAACAAGTACTTAAAGCTCAGAATGACTTGCTCAATGAATTAAATGACAACTCTGTCACAATCATTACTAGAGGAGGCAAAATGACTCAGGAACTTTTGTATCCTGACGGTCATCCTAAGAGAATTGATCAAGATTCTCAAGGAGTCAATGCTGATACACCTAGTCATCCTAAGGAGAAGAAGAAGGATGATAGGAACCTGCACGCCAGTTCACCAAACACTGTCACACCTGAAGAACCTAATGATATTTATGCGTCTGATGTAGAAACACAATCTGGTGATGAACATGAACCTGGTGACAATATGGACAGTGATGTTCATAATAATGCTCAACCTAGCAATGATGAGGATGTGGAGATTGAACCTTCGGTTAATCCTGATAACCCACAACCTAAGAAATACGATAAGAATGACTTCACTGCTAGGAAGCATGGTAAAGAAAGAGAGCCATGGGTTCAGAGACCTATGCCCTTTCCTCCTAAGCCATCCAACAAAAAGGATGATGTGGATTTTGAGCGCTTCGTTGAGAGGATAAGACCCAGCTTTCTGCAGATGTGGTTAACTGATATGCTCAGGATGTCTCCGTATGCCAAGTACATGAAAGATATCGTGACTAATAAACGGAAGATACCAGATCTTGAGATCTCCACCATGCTTGCTAATTACACTTTCAAAGGTGGAACTCCTAAGAAACTTGGTGATCCCGGAGTGCCCACTATACCTTGCTCCATTAAAGGAAACTACGTAAGAACTGCCTTATGTGACCTTGGAGCCGGTGTTCGTGTTATGCCGCTCTCTCTTTATCACAGACTTGAATTGGATAAGTTGACACCCACTAAAATTTCTCTGGAAATGGCCGATAAATCAACTGCTTTCCCTATCGGCATTTGCGAGGATGTGCCTCTTGTGGTTGCTAACGCCACTATCTTAATAGACTATGTTATCTTGGATATTCCTGAGGACGATGCCATGGCTGTCATCCTCGGAAGACCGTTTTTAAACACGGCAGGGGCTGTTATAGATTGCAACGAAGGCAATGTCACTTTCCACGTCAACGGTAATGAGCACACAGTGCACTTTCCGAAGAAACGATATCAAGTACATTGCATCAATGCTATCCAAAAGACTTCATCGATTCTCATTGGGAGCTTTGAATGCCCTATTCCTCGTGTCAAGATGAAGTATGATTTGCTTGTTGGGGAGATACATATCCCCATTGAGGTGACTTAGTGGCTATTCGAAAATTCTCCGTTTTCTCTTGAGATTCGAGAAGGTTTTGTCATGAGGACTTGATCAACCCCAATGACGGATTTCTTTTGATGACCATGAAACGGATGAATCAAAGAGTCACATACCTCTGTTTTAAGCCTTCATTTTCTTTTGCTTAGTACAAAAATGATAGAATTAGTTTAGCTTTTCCTGTTTTCTGTTTTAGCGTCCCGGAGAAAAATACCTCAAAAATAAAAGTTCTCCGATGGTCCTGAAAATTTAGTATGATTTTTTTGTGGATTTTTTTGAAAATTTCTGGGCCTGAGAGCTGGCCATGGGGCCTGACCAGTGGGCCACCAGCCCTGCCACCACCACCTACCCCCTGGTGGCGGAGTGCAAGCTTCTGGGGCCCACAGGGACCCCTCCACTCATTCCAGCTCCCAGCCTCTTCTTCCACCTCCAGAAAAAATTGTTTCGCAGCTCAAACCCGTGTTCATGCTCATTTGGCTGTGATTTTCGATCTCCTTGCTCAAAGCACCATTCTCCGAACCATTTTGGGGAAATTACTCCTTGGTACGTGACTCCTCCATTGGTCCAATTAGTTTTTGCTCTAGAGCTTTATCTTTCGCGTATTCTTGCTACCTTGGTGACCCTGTTCTTGAGCTTGAAAGGCTGATTTTAGCTGTCCCAAGTAGTTTTAGCGCGTGATACGGTCTCTAGGCACTAGTAGGAGTAGTTGCTAGAAGGTATGGATGGTCTTCATTTACTTTTCTTTTGAATTTCAAAAATTTCAGCAAAAGGAAATTATGTTCAGGAGGAAGTTTCATGGTGGTTCCTCAAGTAAGAAGGGTCCTCGTCTTTCTTTTCGGGAGCCCGAACCTTTTCAACTAAGGGACGCACTGGTACAACCATGTGATTGGCCTTCCGATGAGTTCATGATCGAAGCAGGTTTCAAGGATGAGTTTGATACACTTGTCCGCAATGCCGGGTTAGAAGAATTCTTCTCAGATAAATGTGAACAGTATGCTATGCTCACTGCCTCTTTCGTGCGTAGATTTAAATTCTCAGTTGGCCGTGACTGATCCATACTGTTTGATCTATACGATAAATCCTATACCGTGGATCTGGAGGATTTCAACAGGATTTGCAAGATACCTGATGGGGGTAGTATTAATGATCCTTCCAAGTCTTCGGTCAGAGACTTTGTCTCCAGTATAACTGTTGGAGAAACTAGAGATATCACGCAAGCCACCATAGGAAGCATCCATTTCCCTGCCTTGCACTACCTCGCCCTCTTCATAGGTAGGTGCATTAACGGCAAGGGTGCACATTGTCACCTATGCGCTTCCGACCTTAGTATCCTTAAGAGCGCAGTAACGGGTGACAGGAGCTTCGATATGGGAGCTATAATAGCAAGGAGGCTGAATAAAAATGCCAGTGAGGGGGATTTTTTGGTGGAGTTTATGCTACACGCTTAGCAAATTTTCTTGGAGTATCCATCCATCTAGAAGACCCTCCTCTCCGTACAACCTACCTTGATCGTGTCACTCTAACACGCTACCAGTTCCTTGAGAGAGATCATGGATCCCTCCTATACCGCTTGGTATTTAACCGGCAGCGTGTTTTCCATATTACCCTTCCTCCTCCTGCTTTCTTTAACTTTCAGGTAAAACGAAGATACTACATAACCATAGGAGAGGCAGAGGAGTATGAGAGGGAGGCGACGACTGCTTGACTTCGTGAGGCAGCTATTCAGGTAGTGGTGCAGCACTCCCGTATAACACCCATTATGACTTTGGGTTTCGCCAGGACCATCCATGGGAGTAGACCAAGCTAGGACAAAAGCCTAAGCTTAGGGGAGTACGTGTTCTCACCGACTTTACATTCATGCTTATGCTTTCACTCTGTTAGCCGATGTTTACACTTTGCCACTGTATTCTCCATGCTAGTCTATTTTCGTTTTCTTGTTTTCCTGTTTTGTGTCCTTTTGAGAAAAACCAAAAATATTTTCCTTTTGTTCTTTTTGCTCGTTGGGAGCTTTCCCGTGTAAATAGTTTTCTTTTTCTTTGGGTCAAGGTAGAAGATATTGGTTTCAATGCTTAGTGGTTCTTGTATGCTTACCTGTTTAGCTTTCAAAAGACCCATATTACTTTGTCTTCTCCTTTGTGTTTGCCTGCAGATTCAGCTTAGTCCAACGCACGAGCACTCTTATTATCGTTCACATCATTCGGTCGTGCAAGTGGAAGGCAATAATGACGATATATGATGAAGTGACTGAGCCTAGAAAAGCTGGTATGTACTCTATCTATTTTGTTTTTGTAAATATGACTAGCTTGTCGACCCAGATTCAGCTTTGTTGTGAGAGAACCATGTTTGCAATGACAACTTAGAGATCATAGTTTCGGATGCCATGCTTATTTAGCTGAGAGCTTATAATGGTTTGTCTTGATTGCCAACATAGATTTTGAGATGACTATGATGTAGTATGATAGGATGGTATTCTCCTTTGAATGTTTCAACTGGCTTGACTTGGCGCATGTTCATGCATGTAGTTGAAACAAAATCAACATAGCCTCTATGATGTTCGTGTTCATGGTGATTTATATCCTGTTCATGCTTGCATTCAATGTTAGTAAAACTCATTGCATCTTGATGACTATTGTCGCTCTCTAGTTGGTCGCTTCCCAGTCTTTTGCTAGCCTTCACTTGTACTAAGCGGAATACTGCTTGTGCATCCACTTCCATAAACCCAAAAGTTTTTCCATGAGGGTCCACCATACCTACCTATTTGTGGTATTTACCTGCCGTTCCAAGTAAATTTGCATGTGCCATTCTCTAAACCTTCAAGAAATAATCTGTTTTGCATGCCCGAACCGCTCATGTGGTGACACGGGGCTATTGGTATCTTCCATGCTAGGAGTGTTATCCTCGACATGTGTTTATTCACTGTCATTCACGAGAAAGGGGCCGGTAATTGGAATGCCCAGTTCCACGCTTAAATCGAAAACATAAATGTAAAACAAGACTCTCCCCGGATTGATGTTAGTATGGACGGTACCCGAGGATTCGGCTAGCCGTGTAGTGTGATTGATTGGTGGTGGGGGAGTTAAAACTTTACTTTTCTGTTTGGGAACCGCCTATAGCATGAGTAGCATGGAAGATATTGAGAACTCTTGGTCATTGCGTTGACAATGAAAGCATGCCACCCAAAATTATTATCTCTGTTTTCAAAGCTTGAGCTCTCGCACCTCTCCAAATAAATGCTTCCCTGTACGAAGGGTCTGTCTATTTATTTTCCTGTTGAGTCATCCTCCTCTCATATAAGCACCAATTAGAGAGAACCTCTGTCATTTTTATGCTTTGCTTTTGATTGATATTGAGTATGACTATGACTGGATCTTCGTTGCTATGAATTACAATGTTTAGTCAGCCCTTGATCTTTGAAAGTGCTCTGCATTTATGTTTTGCGGTCTCAGAAAGAGCTAGCGAGATACCACCTATTCATATTGCTTCATGCTTGTTTTGATTGAAGTGTTGGTATTTGAAACTCATTATTATTTGATCGTTAGCTGATTATGCCATTGATATTAGTTTACCGTGAGACCTTTCTGTCACTTGCTTATGTGGTTAACTTGTGATCTTGCGGAAATTCTGGTTATGAGTTAGACATAGTTGCAACAACAAGATCAAACAGAGTTTGTCAAAGTTTTTCTTTCTCTCTCAGTTTGTCAATTGAGTTTCTTGAGGACAAGCAAGGTTTTAAGCTTGGGGGAGTTGATACGTCTCCATCGTATCTACTTTTCCAAACTCTTTTGCCCTTGTTTTGGACTCTAATTTGCATGATTTGAATGGAACTAACCTGGACTGACGCTGTTTTCAGCAGAATTGCCTTGGTGTTATTTTTGTGCAGAAAGCAAAGTTCTCCAAACGTTCTGAAAATTTACGGGGAGCAATTTTGGAAAATATGAAAAATATCTGCGCCAAGTTCCACCTGAGGGGGTGGGCCAGTGGGCCACAAGCCTTGGCTCCGCCACCACCCCCCTCGTAGCGGTGGGCAGGCTTGTGGGGCCCACACGGCTCTGCCGCCCCCAACCTCAGGTCTATAAGTTCCCTTTCGTCAGAGAAAAACTAAAAAGAGAAGTTTTCGTCGCGTTTGCAATACGGAGCCGCCGCCACCACCTGTTCTTCATCTCGAGGGCAGATCTGGAGTCCGTCTTGGGCTACGAAGAGGGGAAATCTTCGCCATCGTCATCGTCAACCTTCTTCCCTCTCCAATTCCATGAAGCTCTTCGTCGTTTGTGAGTAATCTATTCGTAGGCTCGCTGGGCGGTGATGAGTAGGATGAGATCTATCATGTAATCGAGTTAGTTTGGGATTGATCCCTCGTATCCACTATGTTCAGAGATTGATGTTGCTACTACTTTGCAATGCTTAATGCTTGTCACTAGGGCCCGAGTGCCATGATTTCAGATCTGAAATTATTATGTTGTCACCAATATATGTGTGTTTTAGATCCGATCTTGCAAGCTATAGTTACCTACTATGAGTTATGATCCGGCAACCCCCGAGTGACAATAACCGGAACCACTCCCGGTGATGACCATAGTTTGAGGAGTTCATGTGTTCACCAAGTGCTAATGCGTTGATCCGGTTCTTTATTAAAAGGAGAACCTTAATATCCCATAGTTTCCTTTTGGACCCCGCTGCCACGGGAGGGATGGACAATAGATGTCATGCAAGTTCTTTTCCCTAAGCACATATGACGACACACGGAATGCATGCCTACATCACATTGACGAACGGGAGCTAGCCACATATCTCTCCGTGTTATAACTGTTGCATGATGAATATCATCCAAAAAAATCACCGACCCATTGCCTACGAGTTTGTCCTACTACTGCTACTGTTGTTACTACTGTTGCTACTTGCTACTACTGCTGCTACTGCTGTTACTTGTTTTGCTCTGCTGCTGTTACTACTGTCGCTGCTGCTGTTACTTGTCTTGCTCTGCTGCTACTATTGCTACTTGCTACTGCTGTCGCTAATGCTGTTCCTTGCCACTGCTATTGCTCGTTACACTGCTGCTACCTGCTACAATCTTGATCGCTGGTCGCTGACGGGAACTGACAATTTCCGTCAACGAGGCAACTTGGCGCCATTGGTACAATCGTTAGGAATAGTCTGCCGTCAACAGATCGTTTCTGACACCGTTGTTATCATACTACTTTGCTACTGATACTTTGCTTGCAGATACTAATCTTTCAGGTGTAGTTGAATCTGACATATTCAGCTGCTAATACTTGAGAGTATCCTCTCACCTCCTATAGGTGTATCAACAAATTTGGGTCGAATACTCTACCCTCGAAAACTGCTATGACCGCACGCGCTGGTGGGCCGTCAACAACATTCTTCTAGTTTCGATTGCCGGAGAGGTTTGTTGTCATCAGCATTCGTCTAGCTATTGCCAGAGAGTGACAGTCAGGTCCACCGGAGTTGGGGACTCGAGCTCAAAGGTGAGGCTCCTACCTTTGGAGCCAAAGTAGAAGACCAAGGACATACCATCGATCTTAGCAGGAGCCGGGCACAGGATCTCAATGCATGCGGGGCCATCGTCCTTGAAAGAAGCCAGGTCAGCAGTGATCAGCTTGCCCACCGGCTCAGAGATGGCTCTCAGAATGTGAGTGAGTTTGCCACCCCGCGGAGCTGCGCTGCCTCCCCTCGGGAGGCCATAGATGAGGACCCACACCTTCTCCAAAGGCGGCACGGGGTCAGGTTCCGCTGTCGCCGGCTTGACGGAAATCATGAACTTGTTGATGGGACAACGGATGACGTCGTGGGAACAGACCAGGAGAAGCTTGACCGAGGGGAAGGGGACTGAGAAGACGAGGGGGGACGTCTCCGTCACCTCCCAAGCGAACTCAGAGTCCAGAAAGTCACCAATGTAGGCCGCAAGCTCCTCCCGGATGAGATCAGCCGAGATCACCAACCCAGCTGGAGTGGCCTGCTCTGGTGCTAGGGTGATAGTCGCCAGGTGCGGCCGAGCTACCTCCTCCTCAATCTCGGCATCAACGAAGTAGAAGCTCCCCCTCTCAGTACCATACCCAAGGTATGCTAGGGGCGTGGGACATTGTGGAGGGGTCTCACACTCCGAGCGGTAGTGCCCTGCGCACCCACAGTTGATGCACATCGTATCCTCACGAGAGCGCTGGCGGCTACCCCGAGTCGGGGGGTCCGGAGCCTCCTGCTCAGGAGCCCCCATCGGGGCCGGGCAACCATCACCCGCCGGGGTAGCACCAGCCGTCTTCTTCTTCTTCACCAGGGACGGGGCGGCTGGGGGAGCAGCAGGCGGGAGCACCGGGGACGCGCGCCTAGAAGGCCCGTCATCCCGGTGCCAGTCCGCACCCTCCGCCGGGGAGGGACGCCAGTCAGAGCGGCGGTCATCCGCACCATGCCGCATGGGAGGGCCGCCCCACCGATCCTCCCGGTGGTGGTCCTGGCGGTCCCGCGCTAGGCCGGCGCCGAGGACTGGGGAGCAGGGGGTCAAGCCGGCGGGTCGCGAGGGGCAATCTCGTCGCGGGACCGGGGAGCCGGCGGCAGCCGTGCCACCAGCTCGGCACGCAGAGCAACTTCCCTGTCCACGTCAGGAGGGCTCAGGCGCGCAGCCTCCCGGCGGCGAACGTCCCCCGGCGAGCCCGACATGGGCAAGCGAGGGTCCCTCTCGGGGTCCCGAGGTGGAGGAGGGCGGCGCAGGGAGGTGCCAGCGTAATACTCCGGTGACCTCCCCGTCCGGTCAGAGCCACCACGCCCGAAGCGTGGCGGGCCGTCGTCGGCACCCTCGGCGAGGGCAGAACCACAGGGAGATGGAGCGGGCCGGGGTCGTTGGTCATCCGGGGAAGCCCTCTTTGACCGGGGCTGACCATCACCAGCGAGGCGAGCCATGAGGACCTCCTTGTAGGAGCGAACCGGAGGAGGAGAGGAGGGCCCTGGCGCCGGCCTGGAGCAGCCGGAGTAGGCAGCCGCGGGGCCGGTGGTGGGGGAGCCGGGCGGCCGGGGCGAGGGGGCAGAAGGCCGAGAGCCGGCTGGCCGAGGAGGGGTCGTCGGGACTATCGGGAGCAGCGCGGGGGCACGCTACTGGCCAAAGCAGCGAGCGGCAGTAACGGGCATGAGGCGAGGCGGGCGCGGGGACTTGCGCAGGAGCGGGCGCGACGGGAGCGGGAGGATAGGTGGCGGCGCACGAGGGGAATGGGGTTGGGAAACCCTAGTTCCCCCTCACCCTCCACTAAAGGGCCGAACGGGCATCAGGCCGCGCCCCACCCCCGACCCCCAGTCCTGGTGGGCCAAGGCCCAGTGCCTGTTGACCAGTGCCAGGACCCGCGAAGTGCGGCTGGCCGCGCGAGCCGCCTCAGGAGCCGAAAAAGGCCGTGAATGGGCCCGCAACGTCCCAACTGGGGGGCAGCCAGCCAACGCATCCGGCAGACGGCCCACCCGGCTAGGGCACAGGGGAGGGGGCACCCGCTGCCGGCACCGACGCCTGGCCAGGCTATGCCAGCACCAGGCCCGGCGGCCACCATGGGGGATAACCCGGGCGGCGCGCCAGGCCAAGCAGAGGCGGAGCAGGGGCGGACCACCGGGAGGGAGCCCCTCAGCCAGGACGTAGGAGACAGTCGTCGCAGCTCTTTTCCAGGCCGCCGACGGGCTGGGCGCGCCGCGGAGAGGGAGTCCTCGTGTAGCGGCGGAGCCAGGGAGACAGGGAGCTCAATCCTGCCGTCGATGTTGGACCGAGCGGTCGGGTCCTCGTCGTCGCTCGCATCAGCCCAGTCGGCCCAGCTCCGCCTCGTGCGGGAGAAATAGAGACGGCCCCCAGCTACCGGGGAGGCCGCCCCGACGAAGGGGAATGGGGCAGTGGAGCCATGCTGGCCGCCGTCACACCACCGGCCGCGCGTAGCGTCCAGTCCATGACGCCGCCATCACCCTGTCCTCCCTGTGCATCACCGAGGGATTACCTTGGCAGAGACGATGTGGGAACCGCCAACGCCACGGCCGTGGGACCAGAAGGCGTCGTGGCGGAGGAAGCCCGTGCTGAGCAAGCAAGGCGGGGGCGCCGGAGCTCAGGAGGAGGAGGGGAAGACGGCCACCGGACCGTCGCGCCGGCGAGCTAGGGTTTGCCTGGGTGGCACGCGCGGGGGCCGAAGGCCGGGGCGGAGGCGGCGAATCGGAAAGGGGGCCGATGGGGAGCCGGGCCGGTGAGCTGCGGCACGGGGTGGCGCCGGAATCGGCCGGTGAGGACGGTGATGGAGGGGGGGGGATCGGGAGGAGTGGGCGCCACGTGCGGCGGTGCAGTGCTCCTGCTTTTGATAATAGAAAAACGAATAGAATGACAAGGCTCCTCCGATTTTTCTACATGCTTCAACCGGTATCTTATTTTGCTACAATGGATATCTTATTTTGCTACAACCGGCATCTTATTTTGCTACAATAAACGGTGGCATTGAGATTTTGCTATTACCGGCGGGGATTTTGCTACATTCGGTATCACGTTTTGCTATATCCATCAGCCAAGCTGTGACCCGCGATTGCGATGGCATTTTTTTTTTGCTGCAATCTTGGTAGTTTTTTGTCTACATACGACAATGAATTTTGCTATATTCATTTTTTTTGTTTTTAGATGCAAATGATGCTACCTAGAATGGTGAGCTACAACCGGTGACAGTGACAAACTTTCTGCTGCAACCATTGTCTCTGTTTTGCTACGACCGGGAACAAAAAATGCTACAATTGTTATTTTTGTTTGCTGGAATGAGTCAATTCGCTGACGAAGCAGAGCTTCATCCATGGCGTGCACGGATCTCTAGCAAGAGCAGATCTCCGATAAGTGCCGACGACCGGCAAGAGCAGATTCCGACGAGTGCGGGCGGCCAGAGAAAGCACACGTCGGGGAGAAAAGGGAGTGTGTCGCAAAGAAGAGGGATACTCCAGATCCTGCAGCTAGGACACACCGCATCCTAGGACTAATAGGCGGCCTGCCGAAAGTTTGGGCCGACGCGCCGATGCCCAGTACTGTCCTTAAGGGAAAGAGCTTCAACTGCAGCCCAATGAAGCTGCATTTCTTTGTCGGCTATGTTTGTGACTATGGCGACCATGGACATGCCTACGCCATCATGGCGCTTCAAGATCGAGGGCCGACTGGAGTGCTACATGCTACGACCGTGCTGATTGCGTGCTGGAACCAACATCGCGACGTGCTGGACCTAGCGACATTTTTTACTGCATCAAATCATGGTGGAGCTACGACACGATGACGGTGAGAATTATTATTGCTGCAAGTGTCGTCGGATTTTGCTACAACCAACAAGGAAATTTTCTACATAAGTTCATGGCACATATGCAACCCAGGATGGCCACGACGACGATATTCGCTACAACCGGCAATTCGAGGCGACATGGGCGATGCTGCATACCCGTCGGTGGCCATGCTACGAGATGACGATGGCGACGCATGGCCCAGGTAGCAACGCTATGACGAGCAGCCGAGTCTCATTCGTGAGCGGGCTGTAGCGCTGAAGACGTGGGTGTGAGTATTTTTCTCTGAAGGATAAGTCATGGGAGAGAGACGAGCAAGGTCCGGCCCGTCCTCATCGGAGCGTGAGGAGAGGAATTCGGAGGTTGTGAGCGAAGAGGGCGGCGCGTGCGAGTAGAACGGCTACTCTCGAGCTGGATTGTGAGAATGGGGAATGGCGCTGCTGATTTTTGTGTGTCTCGGGACCAAATCTATCTAAATCGGGTGGCTCAGATATGCCCATCCGAACTGGCGCCGGTCGCACCCTAAAAAAGTGTTTATAGTATCGATTTCTAGAGTTCCGGGATTACTTCACTGATATCGATTTTCGCCTAAGCACGGCCTCTACGTTAGTTCAAAGTGTAATACAACGAACTATCGATACACCGAAAACGAGTTAAGACTTCACGAAAACCTTATATGTACAGTTTTGAAGGTAATATACAGTTTAACGTGTAAACCGTTCTCGCCGGAGCAGATGCGTCAGCGTGTAACTCACATAAATCTACCCAGAACTCACCGAAATATGTCACCGCACGTCGGAAGAAGCCGTCACATGCCAGAATTTGCCGCCACCAGTCTGAATTGTTGTCGGCTCGATCTCCACCACCGAGCCATGGCCGTCCACGGGCAGGGCGGAGCAAGCCACCGACGGCCCGAATCAGGGAAGGGCAACCCTGGAGAAGGGCCAGGAGGGGGTGGGGGAGTTTGCATGGCCACGCCGGGGAACACGCTTGTGGCGGAGGGAAGTGTCGGGCTCAATCACGGATGGGCGGGCATGCTAGGGAGCGCGTAGTCAGGGAGGGCAGCCGAGAGCTTCTCCATTGCACGCGTGGCAGGGAACGAGCGGCACCGGGGCGAGGTATGCCGTGGCCAGAGACGGGCTCTGCTGGGATGGAAGGATAAAAGGAAAAACGTTATAATGGGATACAATTTTGTTTACGGGGTCTGCTTTGACCGGGGTAATTTTGCACTATAGAAAAGGTGTAAAGTATCCCTTATATGCGTTTTAAGGGTTAATTTTTACGGGGTCTGCTAGAGATGCTCTTATCAGGTGGTACCATGTCACGACCCCTACTACCATCAGGCCAACCTCAGGAACGCGAAGGCCTAGGCGCAAGCTGAAGCCTAGTCATCGTTTCGACCCAACAACATGGTTGTTTGTGACTAAAGGTCTATTTTTGTATGTATGGGCGTATGCTAGGGTTATGACTTTTCATTTGGTTTTAATCTTATCCCGAATCCCCTTCCTCTCCTCTCGACCCCATTCTCTGCTCCTCTCATCCCCTTGTCAGCTCGTCTTTTGCTATCAAATACCGTCCATTTTTTTTAGAAAAGGAGGCTTAGCCCCGGCCTCTGCATCGAAAGATGCATACGGCCATAATACCGTCCAAAACTACTTCAGAGCTTGAATGCAATCTATATATGTGAGAAGGGACATAACATATCATTACTTACATGATCTAATGATATGAGTTTGAAAATTTCGAATTTATATGTGTTAAAAAAATCTGAAAAACTTCATGAATGTTAACAACACTTGATTGCAATCTTAGTTTTTCTAGATAAAAGTAGAAGCCGTTATTTTTTATCTCTAAGAAAAACAAAAATAGACACAATTTCAAGCGCCTTGTTGATAGGTGTCATATCACAGAATTAAGTGAAAGTATGCAAATGCATGTTGGCCAGTGGGTAAATTGGGGTTAATGGGATCTCTCTCTCTGACCATCCATCTGACCCCCCTACCGGCGATAATTGCCACGGCCATGAATCCAACCTTTTCCACCACCAAAAACCCAACCCAATCCAAAGGATCCTTTCAATGATCCACACTTCATCGCCCACCAATTGGAATTTTTGTTTGGACACCATTTGGGAGTCAGGTTCATAATATTTACCAATCTTTGGTCAAAATTGTCTCATCCTCCCATGGATTTATTCTATGCTATCATTCGGCCCATCATTATTTCGTTTGGACCCTATCAATTTGAGCTTAGCCCTCTCTGCTTGCACTGGTGGTGCATATAATTCTCTAGATGTATATAATGTTCATGCCAATGTTTTCTATTTCAAAGTATGCTCTAAGGCAATGGATTTCTATGTGTTTATGAACAAAGATTGTCCTTGGACATTATCAATGATGTATGTCAACGAGTACGTGACTTGTTTGTGAGACTATGCATTGTATGATGACGGTCCTATAAAAGGTCCCTAGTCGAAAGGGTTGTGTGGACGTGCAGCCAATCAGACTAGCATATGACACATTGAATGGTCCGGTCCCATTGACCGTGTAGCATTGGATACTAGCCGGATAATATGGACTCACAAAGATTTGGTCGGATTCGACGTAGTCAGATCCGAGTTGAGATAAGGTCTGATTTGGACTTACACGAATATGAGACACATTGATGAGTCATTTGTGAGTCTCTAGTACGAAATACGTTCTATGTCCTAAGACCCGAGCTGACGCATTTACTTGGGATGGTGGTGGACCTGCTTTGGGCGGACCAAACGCTACTCCGTGACTGGGCAGTTACAGAGGTAGATTTCGGCCTTGTCCAGTCCCATGTTGGGAGACATTGTCAAGTGTTACTTGTAAATTGCGTTGGGTTTTCCCCGGAAGTGGACAGGAGATGCAACATAGTAGAGATAGCTAGTTCCCTCAGTGAGAACCAATGTTGTCGAACTAATAGGAGACCCACGCAAACTCTCATCGTCAGTGCCTACACACAAAGAACGAAACACTTGCACCCAACACGGGCAAGAGGGTTGTCAAGCCTTTTCAACTCGGTGCTTGAAAGGATGAAGTAGTGATAGATAGATAATATAAGTATAAAATAAAATAACATAATATAAATGGCAGCAATATTTTTAGTTTTTTGGAAGTATATTTTGTGTAGACCCGGGGGCCATAGTTTTCGCTAGAAGCTTCTCTCTTTAAGATAGCATATGGTGGATAGACAAATTATTGTTGGGCAATTGATAGAATTGCGCATACTTATGAAATACTTATTCATGAACATGATCATATATGTATACACACACACACACACACACACACATAAGCAAGTAGTATCAACTCCTGCCTCCATTTACTACTATTACTCTACTTATCGACCGCTATCCAGCATGCATCTAGAGTATTAAGTATGAAACAGAGTAATGCTTGGAGAAAGATGACATGATGTGGACAAAGTAAACTCAAGCAATATGAATAAGCCCCATCTTTTTATCCTTAATGGAAGCAATACAAATATATGTCATGTCCCCTTCTCTCACTGGCATTGAGCACCGTAAGATTGAACCATCACAACGCACCGTTCCCACTGAAGATAAATTAATCTAGTTGGCCAAACCAAACCGATAGATAGAAATAAATCAGAAGCTATAATAATCATGATTTTAAAAAATTTAGAAGAGACTCAATTAATATTCATGAATAATCTGATCAAAAACCCACAATCCATCGAATTCCAACAAACACTCCGAAAAGAAGGTTACGTCGGATAGATCACCGTTGGAATCGCAGTGAACTTTGTATTGAAGATAATAGAGAGAGATAACCATCTAGACACTAGCTATGGACCTATAGGTCTGTGTTAGACTACTCACACAACATCATGGGAGAAGCAAGGTTGATGTGGAGGCCCTCCGTGATTGATCCCTGCTCCGTCAGGGCACCAGAAGAGGGCTCTAGATGGGATCACAGAGAAACATAAGCTTGCGGCGGTGGAAAAAGTATTTCGGGTGGCTTTTTGGTGTTTTCCTGAGTTTAGAGAATTTATAGAGGCGGAGTTAGGGTAAACTGAGCGCCGACGTGGTCCCAAGGCATCTGGGTGCGCCTTGTTGCCTTGGTGCTACATGGTGCGGCGTATGGCCTCCCACTGAAGCTTTCAGGTCTTATTTTTGTCCAGAAAAAATAGTCAAAAAGTTTCATGGCATTTGGACTTTGTGGTACCGATTTTTTGAAAAGCCAAAAACACACTGAAAAGAACAACTAGCACTAGGCACTGGGTTAATAGGTTAGTTCCCAAAACTGATATAAAACAACATATAAATGCATATAAAGTATCCAATAATGATAATATAATAGCATAGAATAATTAAAAAGTATCGATACATTAGAGATGTACCAGCATCCCCAAGCTTAATTTCTGCTCGTCCTCGAGTATGTGTATGATAAAAACATGCTACCTAACATGTACTCCCTCCGTCCCAAAAGAACTGTCTCAAACTTAGTATAACTTTGTAGTAGAGCTAATACAAAGTTGAGACACTTATTTTGGGAGGGAGGGAGTAATATTTTTCATGTAATATCTTTGACAAAAAATGATGTAATAACTATCATCATAATAATATCAATAAACATAAATAACACAATCATTAACTTGTAAAACATACCATCCTTAAAGAATGTTACTCCTCACTCATTTTAGCATGGCATGGCTCCGTCTTCATCATATAAGTAAAAATCATGAGCACCATGGTGTCAAATGAGGCAATTGTATCGTACTTCTAACATGCTTCACCATTTTCAACCGCACTCAATACATGAGCGTGAACCATGGATATAGCATATGGGTGGAATAGAGTATGGTGGTAGAGATCAAAGGGAGTAAAAATGGAAAATAAAGTCTCGCATCAACTATGCAGACCAACTGGCTATGGAGATGCCCAACAATTGATATCAATGCAAGGAGTAGGGATTGCCATGGAACATATGCACTAGAGCTATAAGTGTATCAAAGATCATCGGAAGCTAAGTAGGTGTGTATCCAACGTGCTTTCTCATGAAGACCTCGGGCATTTGAGGAAGCCCGTCATCGGAATATATAAGCCAAGTTTTATAATAAAAAATTCCCACTAGCATATGAAAATGGTAACTCGTGAGACTCTTTATATGAATAACATGGTGCTTCCTCTAAGCACAAGTGCGGAGAAAGAAGTAGTAGCACTGCCCCTTGTCTCTTTATCTCTCATTTATTTCTTTATTTCTCCTTTTTTTTTCTCTTTTTCTTTCTTTTTTTGGCCGAGAGTCTCATCCCTACTTGTGGGGGAACCGTAGTCTCCATCATACTTTCCTCACTAGGACAATACTCAAATAATGATGAACACCACACTTCTATGTACTTACAACTCGATATAATAACTCAATGATGATATAAGAAATGACTCTATATGAATGCCTCTGGTAGTGTACCAGGATGTACAATGATCTTGCGTAACATGTAAATAATGATGAACGGTGGCTTGGCCATGAATATTATGTCATCTACATGATCATGCAAAGCAATATGATGATTAACACACAAGTCATGTGATATAAAGGTGGAAGTTGCATGGAAATATATTTCGGAATTGCTCTAGAAATGGGATAATAGGTAGGTATGGTGGCTGTTTCGAGGAAGATATAAGGTGGATTCCCCGTGACTCTGAAAAAAATATAAGTAAAGAACGAGAGTGCAATTATTTCTATAAAATCGAAACGCCGCCATGCTCTGAAAATATAAGTGAAGCACTAGAGAAACTTCTTAGCTCAAAAGAAATAAGTGAAACACATAGAGTATTCTAACAAATCATGATGAAAATGTGTCTCTCTTAAATAGGTGTGTCCAGCAAACAATGATTGTGGCAAACTTAAAACAAAAGCAAACTATAATACACGACCCTCCAAGCAAAACACATAGGATGTGATGAATACAAATATGGCACCAAGTGACAAGTTGATGGAATGGAGAAGAAAGAGAGGACTTCTGAGCCTTCCTAGGATATTAACTTGGAGTGCCTTGGGAATCCCCAAGCTTAGGGTCTTGCTGCTCCTTATTCCTTCATCCATCGATCACACCCAAAACTTGAAAACTTCAGCACACAAAACTCAACAGAAACCTCGTGAGGACCGTTAGTATAATAGGTAAATCATAAACTTTATGTACTGTTATAAATTGATTCATATATAAATATTGCATACGTTACTGTATTATAACTTATCCATGACTTAAACCCCTCTATATAATCCATATCATCATCATAACAAGCAAACTATGCAAGCAAAAACATAATTTGTCTAAAATAGAATAGTCTTTAATGATCAACACTAAAAGCATTGTTCTGTAACCCCGAAAATTCTTACAAATTAGTAAACCTTGGAAATTTGTATATGCTGTGTAAAAAAATTAGATCAAAAAGAAGTCTTAGTAAAATCCAAAAAAAATTGCATTCGACGTAAAAGTTTTTATTGTTGCACATGATCGAATCTACTACCATCCAAATCATCCCAAAGGCTTTACTTGGCACAAACACTAATTAAAATATAAAAACACAATAATTATATTATAAATAATCATGTGAACATAAAATAACATAAAGTAGAATACAAAATTTAAGATAAGTATTGGGTTGCTTCCAAACAGGCGTTGTCGTTTTATGCCCCTAGCTAGGCATAATGCATGATATCAAGAATATCATCTTTGACATTCAATCCATAAGTGCCCCCATGATAGATTCATAAGGAGGTTTAATTATATTTCTAGGTAAGTGTTCCATCCCTTTCTTTAATGGGAATTGGAATCTTATGTTTCCCTCCTTCATATTAATAATAGCACCTATGTATAGTTTGTAAGAAAGGTCTAGACGTATTATTGGACAAGACAAATTGCATTTAATATCAAGCACAATGAAATATAAAACCACATAATTTGTATTATAAATAATAAGCACATAATTTATTGTACCCAAAAGTTTCTTAATAGTGGAATCCGCAAGATGCAAGTTAAGGAAATATTCATGTATATCGGTGAGACCAAGCACGTCACAAAGAGATTTAGGTATAATGGAAACACTATCACCAAGGTCACACAAACCATTACATTCATATTATTTAAGTTTAACTTTAATAGTAGGTTTCAACTCATCATGCAATTTTCTAGGTATTGAAACTTCTAGTTCAAGTTTATCCTCATGAGCTTTTATGATCGCTTCTACGATATGTTTACTAAAAGCTTTATTTTTCTCATAGGCATTGGGTGAGATAACTAGTGATTGCAAAAAGGAAATACAATCAACTGAATAACAACTTTCATAATTAAAGTCCTTGTAATCCAAAATAGTGCGCACATCGATAGTTAAAGTTTTTACCTCTCCAAACACACTTTTTCATTTTTTTTCCATTAAGATCATCACCCCCCGAACAAAGGAGATGCCTTCTAACTAAAGTTGACTCATATATAGTCCCTAGATCATCAATTTTCATATTAGTAAGTAAATATTCAATAGTAGAAACACCAATCATTTTAAGATCATCATGATTACGGCCAAAACCGGGCGGAAGTGCTTTTTCTAAGAATTCTCGCTTAGCTCTCAACCTAGCGGTCCTATCCTTACTTTCATTTATATAGAATTGGATAGATTTAATGGATTCGTTAATATCATGATTTGGTGGCAATTGTTTAAGAGTTTCCCCATCATGAGAAATCATATCCATATTTCTAGCCATACCATCAACTTTATGTAGTGTTTCTTCTAGCATAGTATTGCAAATATTTTGAGAAGTAATAAATTCTTTAATGGTCTTATAAAGATTAGAGGGTGTTCTATTATTACTATTAGATGAATTTCCGTAAGAAATACCATAACTATTAGAGGAATTACCGGGGTATACTCTAGTAATGAATTTTCCTCTATAGGCATTCTTGTTGAAATTATTTCGATAGACAAAATTCACATCAACAACACAATTATTTTGCCCAATCAAAGTATATAATTGATACGTACAAACTTATCTAATTTTACAAACACGTTTGCTCTTGTTTTGGACTCTAATTCCCATGATTTGAATGAAACTAACCCGAACTAACACTATTTTCACAAGGATTACCTTGGTGTTATTTTTGTGTAGAAAGAAAAATTCTCAAAATTGGAGGAAACTTTGTGTGCATTGTTTCAGGAATATATGTAGAATTATGGAGTGAAGACCTACTAGAGGGGGGCTTCCTAGGGGCCACAAGGAAACAACACACGCCCATCCCCCTCGGGGCGCCGTGTTAGCTTATGGGGTCACCTAGCTTCCCCGACCCTAATTAGAGTCATATAAATTCACAATATCGAAGGAAAAATAGGAGAGAAATTTTCATCGTGGTTTATGAGACAGAGCCGCCACCACCTTCCGATCTTCCTCGGGAGGGATGATCTCAAGTCCGTTTGGTGCTCCGGAGAGGGGGATTTGTTTCCGGCGTCATCATCAACCCTTCTTCACCAATAATTCCTTGTTGCTCACCGCCGGTAGTGAGTAATTCCTTTGTTGGCTTGCTGGATGGTGATGGGATTGGATCAGATTTATCATGTAATTGAGTTATTTTGATATTCTTCAAAGTCGTAATTCTTCAAAGATGAGACTTTTGCAAAATTTTCAAATCTTCATATTCTTCAAGTTTGCAAATTCCTCAAAAAGTTCAACCTCTTCAAACTTTTAAACATGTGTTCTTCATTGACTATACACTTACTAGTGACCTTTCAAAGTCCTCAATAGCATTCACATATTGCTAAGTCTTCATGTCAGTTTTTCTTCTATGTGAAAGTGATCGGACCCGTTCCCCCTCAATGCTAAGCTCAATCCAGTATGTTATTAAATTCTTCATATGCGTTCTATTTGAAACCCGTTCAAAGTCTTCATTGAGTCCTTGTCAGCTGAAGAATTTGCAAACAAAATCCTCAAAAAAAATTATCGAATTTTTTGGCCATTTCTGCTCAAACCGTTGCACTAACTCCACCGCTTAATGCATGGGTGACACATGTCGAGCGGAGAGGAAGAGTCAAGGGCAGTTTGGTCCAAAAACTTCGGGTCGGATTGTTTCACGTGAGCTATAAGTACCCCTTTCACTCCCCTTGACTACTTATACGTCTCCAACGTATCTATAATTTTTGATAGTTCCATGCTATTATTTTATATGCTTTGGATGTTTTATATACATTAATATGCTGTTTTATATTATTCTTGGGACTAACCTATTAACCTAGAGCCTAGTGCGAGTTTCTATTTTTCCACGTTTTTGAATATTGCAGATAAGGAATATTATATGGAATCCAAACGGAATAAAATCCCTGGAAAGATTTTTTCTGGACCAAAAGACACGCAACAAACTTGGTGTAGGGGGCAAGGAAGTTGCCGGAAGGCCACAAGCCTGTAGGGCGCGCCCTAGCGGGTGGCCGCGCCCCCCTGGCAGCCTATTCCAGTAATCTGCAGAAAAGAGCAACGAAAATACTTTTATACCGCCGGGAGCCTCTGTTCCCGAGATATCCAATATGGGAGCCTATTCTGATAATCTGCCTGAGAGGTAATTGATCACGGAGGGCATCTACATCAACTCCATTGCCACTTTGATGATGTGTGAGTAGTTCACCACATACCTACGGGTCCATAACTAGTAGCTAGATGGCTTCTTGTCTCTCTTTGATCTTCAATACCATGTTCTTCATGATCTTCATGGCGATCTATCCGATGTAATACTCTTTCGCGGTGTGTTTGTTGAAATCCGATGAATTATGAGTTTATGTTCCGATTATCCTTGAATATTATTTGAGTCTCTTCTGAATCTTATATGCATGATTTCATATCTTTGGAAGTCTCTTTGAATTATTTGTTTGGCTTGGCCAACTAGATTGGTAATTCTTGCAATGGGAGAAGTGATTAGTTTTGGGTTCAATCTTGCGGTGTCCTCAACCAGTGACAGTAGGGGTTGCGAGGCGCGTATTGTACTGTTGCCATCAAGGGTAAAAAGATGGGGTTTTCATAATATTGCTTGAGTTTATCCCTCTACATCATGTCATCTTACTTAACACGTTACTCTGTTCTTCATGAACTTAATACTCTAGTTGCAGACAGGAGTCACTCGATGTGTGGAGTAATAGTAGTAGATGCAGAGTCGTTTTGGTCTACTTGATACGGACATGATGCCTATATGCATAATAATTGCCTTGGATATCTTCATAATTCTTTGCTTTTCTATCAATTGCTCGACAATAATTTGTTCACCCACCGCATTATTTTTCTTTATGAGAGAAGCCTCTAGTGAAACCTATGGCCTCTGGGTCTATTTTCCATATCATTATTTCAGATCTATAAACCAAAAATACTTTGCTGCAATTTATTTACTTTAGTTTTACTTTTAGATCTATCAATACTTTATATCTATCTATATCAGATCTCATCCTTGCAAATAACTGTGAAGGGTTTGACAACCCCTTTATAGCGTTAGGTGCAAGTATTTGATTATTTGTGTAGGTACTACTATTGGAGTCTTGCTTGTTCCTCCTACTAGATTGATACCTTGGTTCTCAATAAATTGAGGGAAATACGTATCTACTTTGCTGCATCACCCTTTCCTCTTCAAGGGAAAACCAACACAAGCTCAAGAGGTAGCGCGAAGGATTTCTGGCGTCGTTGCCAGGGAGGATACATAGCAAGATCACCGAGTACCCATCACAAACTCATCTCTTGCATTTACTTTATTTGCCATTTGCCTCTCATTTTCCTCTCCCCCACTTCTAAAAATATTTTCAGAAAATACCAAAAATATTTGCCTTTTTATTCGCCCTTCTTTGTCTGTGTTTTTTGTTTGCTCGTTTCCATGGCTCAACCCCAAAGTTTTGATCCGCATCTTGAGAAGTTAGAAGATATTGAAGATAATTCTATGGGGTTTATGTCACTTCAATTTGACCACAATAGTTTCATTAGGAACGAGCTTAAAGAACAAAAAAATATGCTTTATTTCATGAATAAAGATCTTGATGCTATGGCCAAGGAATTTTATGGTGTGAGATCTCAGTTTACTCACCTCAAAAATTTATTAGGGCATAATTCTGAAAAACAAGCCACTTTAGTTAAGAAAATAGAAGCGAAGCCAGAATCCTTAAATATCGATGAAGATCTAAAAGTGATTGGTGTGACACCTATTGAATCTTTGTTTTCTAGCATAAAACCTGAAAATGATGGGACTGGAGATGAGTCAACTTTAGCTAAGTGGCCTCCCAATGATTCGGAGTTCATAGGTCTTAGTGATAAGATTGATAAAAGTGGGATGTAAGAGGTCAAAACTTTAAATAGAAATGAGCCCACTCTTTTGGATTTCAAGGATTTTAATTATGATAGTTACTCTTTAATTGATTGTGTTTCCTTGTTGCAATCCATGTTAAATTCTCCACATTCTTATAGTCAAAATAAGGCTTTGACTAAACATATTGTGGATGCCATGATGAAATATTTTGAAGAGAAACTTGAGTTAGAGGTCTCTATACCTAGAAAACTTTATGATGAGTGGGAACCTACCATTAAAATTAAAATTAAATATTATGAGTGACATGCTTTGTGTGATTTGGGTGCTAGCGTTTCCACAATACCAAAAACTTTATGTGATGTGTTAGGATTCCATGAATTTGATGATTGTTCTCTAAATTTGCATCAAGCGGATTCCACAATTAAGAAACATGCGGGAAGGATTAATGATGTTCTTATTGTTGCTAATAGGAATTATGTGCCCGTAGATTTCATTGTTCTTGATATAGAATGCAATCCTACATGTCCAATTATTCTTGGTAGACCCTTCCTTAGAACGATTGGTGCAATTATTGACATGAAGGAAGGTAATATTAGATTCCAATTCCCATTAAGTAAAGGCATGGATCACTTTCCTATAAAGAAAATAAGATTACTTTATGAATCTATAATGAGAGCTACTTATGTATTGCATACCAAAGATAATAATACTTAGATCCATTGCATTATGCCTAGCTAGGGGCGTTAAACAATAGCGCTTGTTGGGAGGCAACCCAATTTTATTTGTTTTGCTTTATCCGTTTACATTTTTGTGTGATGAACATATTATTACCTCTGTAATAATTGTGTTTCTTGTTTTAATTAGTGTTTGATCCAAGTAAGATGTTTGGGATGATCTATGGTGCTTGCAACTTGATTTTGCTGAAAAACAGAAACTTTCGCTCTCATTACTGGAATTTTATAAATTCACTGGAACGTTATTTTGATCTGAATTTTTTATACAAGATTGGTTTGCAAATTTCCCAGGTCTTCCAAACTTTTCAGAATTTTTGGACTTACATATGTAATCGAAGTAAACAGATTTCTACAGACTATTCTGTTTTTGACAGATTCCGTTTTCTTTATGTTGTTTGGTTATTTTGATGAATCTATGGGTTGTGTCGGGGGTATGAAACATGAAGAAGTTAGAATACAGTAAATATTAAATCAATATGAATAAAGAATGAGTTCACAACAGTACCTAAGTGGTGATTTATCTTTCTTGTACTAACGGATGTCATGAGTTTTCTGTTGAGTTTTGTGTTGTGAAGTTTTCAAGTTTTGGGTAAAGATTTGATGGACTATGAAATAAGGACTAGAAAGAGCCTAAGCTTGGATATTCCCATGGCATAACAAGCCATATTCAAGGATACCAAAGAGCCTAAGCTTGGTGATGCCCCGGAAGGCATCACCTCTTTCATCTTCAATCCATCGGTAAATTTACTTGAGGCTATATTTTTATTCACCACATGATATGTGTTTTGCTTGGAGCGTCTTGTATGATATGAGTCTTTACCTTTTAGTTTTCCACAATCATCCTTTATTCACACATATTTTGAGAGAGAGACACACACTGAATCATGAATTTATTAGAATACTCTTTATGCTTCACTTATATCTTTTGAGCTAGCAATGTTGGTCTAGTACTTCACTTATATATTTTAGAGCTCGGCGGTGTTGTGGAATTATTAAACTCTCGTACTTCACTTATATTATTTTGAGAGTTCTTTAAACAGCGTGGTAATTGTCTTAGGTTATGAATTTAGTCCTAATATAATAGGCATCCAAGAGGGATATAATAAAAACTTTCATCTTAAGTGCATTGAATAATATGAGAAGTTTGATTCGTTGCATATAGTTTTGAGATGTGAGGATGGTTATATGAGAGTCATGCTAGTAAGTAATTGTGAATTAGAAAAAAATACTTGTGTTGAAGCTTGTGATTCTCGTAGCATTCACGTACGGTGAACCGTTGTGTGATGAAGTCGGAGCATGACTTGTTTAATGATTGTCAACCTTTGTGTGGAGGTCGGGATCTTGCGATGTTTAACTCCTCCCAACCCTTATCCTAGGAGCTTGCGTCTAATACTTTGTTTTGATAAATAATAGGCTTTTTCAATAAGTACGTGAGTTCTTGATGACTAGTGTTGAGTTCATGGACTATACACACTCTCACCCTTCCACCTGTGCTAGCCTCTCTAGTACCGCGCAACTTTCGCCGGTACATTAAACCCACCTTCCTCAAAACAGCCACCATATATTTTCCTCAAAATATCCACCATACCTACCTATTATGGCATTTGCATACCCATTCTGAGATATATTGCGAGCAACACCACCGTCCTGTTTTTATGACACGCAACATCACTTCCATATTGCTTGTCATACTTTGTTCTAGATATCGAGTTGTAATCTTTTGAGTTGTAAGTAAATAAAAGTGTGATGATTTGCATTATTAGAGCATTTTCCCGTGTGATAAAAAAGGATGATGGAAGCTATGATTCCCTCACAAGTTGGGATAAGTCTCCGGACTTTACAAAAAAAATAGGCCAGCGAAGCCCATAAAAAAATAAAAGAGGCCATAGAAGCCCATTCAAAAAAGAGGAAAAAGAAAAAAAGGAAAAACTAAAAAGGGGACAAAATAGAGAAAGAGAGAAGGGGCAATGCTACTATCTTTTTCCACACTTGTGCTTCAAAATAGCACCATGTTCTTCATAGAGAGTCTCCTATGTTGTCACTTTCATATAACTAGTGGTACACATCTTTTGCACAACCACTTAGTTTTATTTTTGAGCTTTCATACACTTATAGCTCTAGTGCATTTGTTGCATGGCAATCACTACTCACTCACATTAATATATATTGATGGGAATATCCATACCCCATTGATATGCCTAGTTGATGTGAGACTATCTTCTTCCTTTCTTTTTGCAACCTCCACCACATTCTATTCCACCTATAGTGTTATATCCATGGCTCACGCTCATGTATTGCGTGAGAGTTGAAAAGGTTTGAGAAATAAAAAGTGTGAAATAATTGCTTGATTTTCACCAGGGTTGTGCATGATTTCGATACTTTGTGTGGTGAAGATGGAGCATAGCTAGACCATATGATTTTGTAGGGATAACTTTCTAAGACCATGTTATTTCAAACGGAAGCAATTACCTTATTAGTATGCTTGAAATATTATTGTTTTTATGTCAATATAGAATTTTGTTTTGATTCTTATGGATCTAAATATTCATGCCACATTATAGAATATTACATGGATAAATACGTTAGGTAGCATTCCACATCAAAAATTCTATTTTTATCATTTACCTACTCAAGGACGAGCAGGAATTAAGCTTGGGGATGCTGATATGTCTCCAACGTATCTATAATTTTTTATTGTTCCATGCTATTATTTTATATGTTTTGGATGTTTTATATGCATTAATATGTTGTTTTATATTATTTTTGGGACTAACCTATTAGCCTACAGCCTAGTGCCAGTTTCTGTTTTTTCCGCGTTTTTGAATATTGCAGTTAAGGAATATTAAACAGAGTCCAAACGGAATAAAATCTCCGTAAAGATTTTTTCTGTACCAGAAGACATGAAACAGACTTGGAGTAGGGGCAAGGAAGTTGCCGGGAGGCCACAAGCCTGCAGGGCGCGCCCTGGGGGGTGGCCACGCCCCCTGGCTTGTGGGCCCCCTGCAGGTCTCCTAACCCTAATTATTGGCCTATAAAATCCCAAATATTCCAGAAACACACGAAAGAGCAACAAAAAAACTTTTATGCCGCCAGAGCCTTGATACGTCCATTTTGCATCATGTTTTCATGTTGATATTTATCGCTTTTTGGGCTGTTATTTCACTTCACGGTACAATACTTGTGCCTTTTCTCTCTTATTTTGCAAGGTTTACATGAAGAGGGAGAATGCCGGCAGCTGGAATTCTGGCCTGAAAAGGGAGCAAGTTTGAGATACCTATTCTACGCAACTCCAAACGCCGGAAAAATCAACGAGGATTTTTTTCCGGAATTATAAAAAATACTGGGCTAAAGAAGTGCTATAGGGGCGCCAGTAGGTGGCCACAAGCGTGCTAGGCGTGGACACCCCCCTGGCCGCGCCTAGGGGGCTTGTGGGCACCCAGCTGGCCATCTGTCCCCCCTCTTCTTCTATATGAAGGGTTTCGTCCGGGAAAAAAAATTCAAGAGGAGGCTTTTTCGAGGATTCGCCGCGGCCACGAGGCGAAACTTGAGCAGAACCAATCTAGAGCTCCGGCAGGACGATCCTGCTGGGGAAGCTTCCCTCCCGGAGCGGGAAATCGTCGCCATCGACATCACCAGCACTCCTCTCATCGAAGGGGACTCACCACCATCAACATCTTCATCAGCACCATCTCATCTCCAAACCCTAGTTAATCACTTGTAACCAATCTCCGTCTCGCGACTCCGATTGGTACTTGTAAGGTTGCTAGTAGTGTTAATTACTCCTTGTAGTTGATGTTAGTTGGATTACTTGGTGGAAGAGTTTATGTTCAGATGCTTGATGCTACTCATTACCTCTCTGGTCATTAATATGATTATGCTTTGTGAGTAGTTACTTTTGTTCCTGATGACATGGGATAAGTCATGCTAATAGTAGTCATGTGAATTTGGTATTCATTCGGTAATTTGATGTGTTGTATGTTGTTTTTCCTCTAGTGGTGTTATGTGAATGTCGACTACATAACACTTCACCATTATTTGGGCCTAGAGGAAGGCATTGGGAAGTAGTAAGTAGATGATCGGTTGCTAGAGTGACAGAAGCTTAAACCCTAGTTTATGCGTTGCTTCGTAAGGGGCTGATTTGGATCCACTAGTTTAATGCTATGGTTAGACTTTGTGTTAATTCTTCTTTCGTAGTTGCGGATGCTTGCGAGAGGGGTTAATCATAAGTGGTATGCTTCTCCAAGTAAGGGCAGTACCCAAGCGCCGGTCCACCCACATATCAAACTATCAAAGTAACGAACGCGAATCATATGAACATGATGAAAACTAGCATGACAGAAATTCCTGTGTGTCCTCGGGAGCGTTTTTCCTCCTATAAGACTTTGTTCAGGCTTGTCCCTTGCTAAAAAAGGGATTGGGCCACTTTGCTGCACCGTTGCTACTTTTGTTACTTGGTGCTTGCTACGAATCATCTCACCACACAATCACTTATTACCGATAATTTCAGTGCGTGCAGATATTACCTTGCTGAAAACCACTTGTCAGATCCTTCTGCTCCTCGTTGGGTTCGACACTCTTACTTATCGAAAGGACTACGATTGATCCCCTATACTTGTGGGTCGTCAAGACTCTTTTCTGGCGCCGTTGCCGGGGAGTGAAGCGCCTTTGGTAAGTGGAACTTGGTAAGGAAACATTCATATAGTGTGCTGAAATTTATTGTCAGTTGTCACTATGGATACTAATCCTTTGAGGGGCTTGTTCGGGGTATCTTTACCTCAAACGGAAGCACAAAGAGTTGCTCCTCAACCTTCTGCACCTACCGAAAATATTTGCTTTGATTTTCCTTCGGGTATGCTTGAGAAACCGCTGGCTAATCCTTTTACAGGAGATGGAACATCACATCCAGACTTGCATCTAATCTATGTAGATCAAGTTTGTGGTTTATTTAAGCTTGCAGGTTTGCCCGAGGATGAGGTCAAGAAGAAGGTCTTTCCTTTATCTTTGAAGGATAAGGCGTTGACATGGTATAGGCTATGGATGATACTGGATCATGGGACTACAATTGGTTGAAATTGGAATTTCATCAAAAGTTTTATCCTATGAATTTAGTACATCGTGATCAGAATTATATTTATAATTTTTGGCCTCGTGACAGAGAAAGCATCACTCAAGCTTGGGGGAGGCTTAAATCAATGTTATATTCATGCCCCAATCATGAGCTCTCGAGAGAAATTATCATTCATAACTTCTATGCTCGGCTTTCTTATGATGATCGCACCATGCTTGACACTTCTTGTACCGGTTCTTTTATGAAGAGAGATATTGACTTCAAATGGAATTTATTGGAGAGAATTAAACGCAACTCTGAAGATTGGGAGCTTGAAGAAGTTAAGGAGTCAGGTATGAATTTCACGTTTGATTGCGTTAAATCCTTTGTTGAAACAAATACTTTTTGTGACTTTAGCGCTAAGTATGGACTTGACTCTGAGATAGTAGCTTCACTGTGTGAATCTTTTGCTGCTCATATTGATCTCCCCAAAGAGAAGTGGTTTCAATATCATCCTCCCTTAGAAGTCAATGTAGTTAAACCCAATCCAGTTGAAGAGAGAGTCATTGCCTATAATGATCCTATTGTTCCCAGTGCTTACATTGAGAAACCACCTTTCCCTGTTAGGATAAATGATCATTCTAAAGCTTCAACTGTGATACGTCGAGGCTATATTAGAACACCTACACCCCTGAGCAAATTAGAGTTGAACCTAGCATTGCTATTATCAAAGATCTTCTGTCCGACGATGTTGAGGGACATAATATTCACTTTTGTGAAGATGCTGCTAGAATTGCTAAACCTCACACTAGAGACAAACATAGGCATGTTGTTGGCACACCTGTTGTTTCTGTTAAGATAGGAGATCATTGTTATCATGGTTTATGTGATGTGGGTGCTAGTGTTAGTGCAATACCTCAATCCTTATATGATGAAATTAAAGACGAGATTGCACCTGTTGAGATAGAACCTATTGATGTCACTATTCATCTTTCCAATAGAGATACTATCTGCCGTGTGGGAATTGTTAGGGATGTTGAAGTCTTATGTGGTAAAACGAAGTATCCTGCTGATTTCCTCGTTCTTGCTACCACTCAAGATAGCTTTTGTCCCATCATATTTGGCAGACCTTTTCTCCATACTGTCAATGCTCATATTGATTGTGAGAAGGAAACTGCCACTGTTGGCTTTGAAGTTGTGTCACATGAGTTCAATTTCTCCAAGTTTGGTAGACAACCTCATGAAAAGGAGTTTCCCAGTAAGGATGAAACTATTGCCTTAGCTTCTATTGTCGTGCCTCCTATTGATCCCTTAGAGCAATACTTGCTTGAGCATGAAAATGATATGCATATGGATGAAAGGGATGAAATAGATAGAGTTGTCTTAGAACAATATCCAATCCTTAAGAATAATCTACGTGTTGAACTGCTTGGGGATCCACCCCCACCAAAGGGTGATCGTGTGTTCGAGCTTAAACAGTTGCCTGATACTCTTAAGTATGCTTATCTTGATGAAAAGGAGATATATCCTGTTATTATTAGTGCTAGCCTCTCAAAGCATGAAGAAAAGAAGTTACTATAAATTCTGAGGAAGCACCGTGCTGCTATTGGATATACTCTTGATGATCTTAAGGGCATTAGTCCCACTCTATGCCAGCACAAGATTAAAACTGATCCTGATTCCAAACCAGTTGCTGATCATCAACGGAGATTGAATCCTAAGATGAAAGAGGTAGTAAGAAAATAAATACTAAAGCTCCTGGAAGCAGGTATTATCTATCCTGTTGCTCATAGCGATTGGGTGAGTCCGGTGCATTGCGTCCCTAAGAAGGGAGGCATTACCGTCGTCCCTAATGATAAGGATGAATTGATTCCAAAGAGGATTATTACTAGCTATAGGATGGTGATCTATTTTAGGAAATTGAATAAAGCCACTAGGAAAGATCATTACCCTTTGCCTTTTATCGACCAAATGCTAGAAAGAGTGTCTAAACACACACACTTCGTCTTTCTAGACGGTTATTATGGATTCTCCCAAATACCAGTTGCACAATCTGATAAGGAGAAAACCACTTTCACCTGCCCTTTCGGTACTTTTTCTTATATACGTATGCCTTTTGGCTTATGTAATGCACCTGCCACCTTTCAAAGATGTATGATGGCTATATTCTGTGAATTTTGTGAAAAGATTGTTGAGGTTTTCATGGATGACTTCTCCGTTTATGGGTCTTCCTTTGATGATTGCCTCAGCAACCTTGATTGAGTCTTATAGAGATGTAAAGACACCAATCTTGTCTTGAATTGGGAGAAGTGCCACTTTATGGTTAATGAAGGCATCATCTTTGGACATAAAATTTCTGAAAGAGGTATTGAAGTCGATAAGGCTAAGGTTGATGCAATCGAGAAAATGCCATACCCCAGAGATATCAAAGGTATAAGAAGTTTCCTTGGTCATGCTGGTTTCTATAGAAGGTTCATTAAAGACTTCTCTAAGATTTATAGGCCTCTTACTAATCTCTTGCAAAAGGATATTCCTTTTGTTTTTGACGATGATTGTGAGGAAGCTTTCGAATTACTTAAGAAGGCTTTGATAACTGCACCTATTGTTCAACCACCTGATTGGAACTTACCTTTTGAAATCATGTGTGATGCTAGTGATTATGCTGTTGGTGCTGTCCTAGGGCAAAGAGTTGATAAGAAGTTGAATGTTATTCACTATGCTAGTAAAACTCTAGACAGTGCCCAAAGAAACTATTCCACTACGGAAAATGAATTTTTAGCAGTCGTGTTTGCATGTGAAAAGTTCAGGTCTTACATAGTTGATTCCGAAGTCACTATTCACACTGATCATGCTGCTATTAAGTACCTAATGGAGAAGAAAGACGCTAAACCTAGACTTATCAGATGGGTTCTCTTGCTACAAGAATTTGATTTGCACGTTGTCGACAGGAAGGGTGCTGATAACCCAGTCGCAGATAACTTGTCTAGGTTGGAGAACGTTCTTGATGACGCACAACCTATTGATGATAGCTTTACTGATGAGCAATTGAATGCCATCAATGCTTCACGTAGTGCACCGTGGTATGCTGATTATGCAAACTATATCGTTGCCAAATATATACCACCTAGTTTCACATACCAGCGAAAGAAGAAATTCTTCTTTGACTTGAGACATTACTTTTGGGATGATCCTCACCTTTATAAGGAAGGAGTAGATGGTGTTATTAGACGTTGTGTACCTGAACATGAACAGGGACAAATCCTACAGAAGTGTCACTCCGAGGCCTACGGAGGACACCATGCGGGAGATAGAAGTGCACACAAGGTATTGCAATCATGTTTCTATTGGCCCACTCTCTTCAAGGATGCCCGTAAGTTTGTCTTGTCTTGTGACGAATGTCAAAGAATAGGTAATATTAGTAAACGTTAGGAAATGCCTATGAGATATTCACTTGTCATTGAACCATTTGATGTTTGGGGCTTTGATTATATGGGACCTTTTCCAAAATCCAATGGGTATACTCATACCCTAGTTGTTGTTGATTACGTCACTAAGTGGGTAGAAGCTATCCCCACTAGTAGTGCTGATCACAACACTTCTATCAGGATGGTTAAAGAAGTTATTTTCCCTAGATTTGGAGTCCCTGGATATCTAATGACCGACGGTGGTTCACATTTCATTCATGGTGCTTTCCGTAAAACTCTTGCTAAGTACGATGTCAACCATAGAATTGCGTCTCCCTATCACCCTCAGTCCAGTGGTCAAGTAGAGCTAAGCAATAAAGAAATTAAACTAATTCTGCAAAAGACTGTCAATAGGTCTAGAAAGAATTGGTCTAAGAAGCTCGATGATGCACTGTGGGCTTATAGAACTGCCTATAAGAATCCCATGGGCATGTCTCCGTACAAAATGGTGTACGGTAAAGCATGTCATTTACCTCTTGAGCTAGAGCATAAAGCTTATTGGGCAATCAAAGAGCTCAACTTTGACTTCAAACTTGCTGGTGAGAAGAGGTTATTTGACATTAGCTCGCTTGATGAATGGAGAACTCAGGCATATGAGAATGCCAAGTTGTTCAAAGAGAAGCTTAAGAGGTGGCATGATAAGAGGATACAAAAGCGTGAGTTCAATGTAGGTGATTATGTATTGCTATGTAACTCTCGTTTAAGATTCTTTGCAGGCAAGCTTCTCTCTAAATGGGAAGGTCCCTATGTTGTTGAGGAAGTATATCATTCCGGTGCTATCAAGATCAACAACACAGAAGGTAATTGTCCGAGAGTTGTAAATGGGCAGAGAATCAAGCATTATATCTCAGGTATTCCCATAAATGTTGAAAGCAATATTATCAATACCATAACTCCGGAAGAATAGCTAAAGGATATTTATCAGCCTGTTTCAGACTCCGAAAACGAAGAGGTATGTGATTCGGTAAGAAACTAGACTCTAAAATTTTTCCAGTAGGAATTTTTCTCCATTTTGGAATATTTGAAAAAATAGAAAAATTGGAAGTAGTCCGGAAAGCGCGAGGAGGCGACAAGCCTGCCAGGCGTGGGCCCACCCCCTGGCCGCGGCTGGGGGCTAGTGGCCACCTCGTGTGCCTCCCAGACTCCGTTTTCGTGCGGAGTACTCCTTCTGGTCAGGAAAAAAATCAATATATATTCTCTCGTAGGGTCTGATCCTCGTATCACGCAGATTTCCTGTGCTTTTCGTTTCGAGCCTATTTCTGTTGCAGATCTAGATCGCTATGACTTCCCCAAAAGCTCCGAAGGACAAGATCTTCGAGAAGGTCATCAATTCCTACCTCACGGGAGTGCTACAACACCCTAAATATATTGAGATGCGTGAGGGGATGTTGCACATCCGCGATGTTGAGGGGCCTAAGAAGACCGGAAGCGTGGAGACGAGGCTCGAAGCAATGGAGCAACAAGTCTTCAAGTGCCAAGGGATGGTGGAGCATGGACTCAACGCCAACCACATGATGATCACGTAGTTCACCAACAAGCACATGATTGATGCCAATGACATTGGGAAGCACCTCTCTAGGCTCTATGACAGGATTGATCAACTCCAGGACCAGATCAATGACCTGCAGAACCAAAACTGTGAGTATGAGTATAGATTTAAATCAATACGGTTGGTTGCAGATTTGAGGATTCCGGAGACTCGTTCATCTTTCCATGATGGAGCACCTATGCCTTGGAATACGGAGGATCAAGCCCATGTTGCAACAACTCCACCACCATCACCTCCAAAGGAAGACAAATGAGCATGGGTATGGGCAATCCCCTTGGCTTGGGCCAAGCTTGGGGGAGTTGCGCCGGTATCGTATCACCATCACATCTTTTACCTTTACCTTTGTTTTAGTTTGTTCCTTTTCAATTTTCTCTTTCTCTAGTAGAATAAAAGTCTTAGTGTTTTAGTCTTGAGTTTTTCTTTGTGTCACCCCCGATGTATTCAAGCTCGTGAGCCATATAATAAAGAGTGTCTTAGTTAGGGCTTTGCCTCTTGCCATGATCAAAAGAGTGAGAAAAGAACAAAAGCATGAAAGATCATGTAATGATCTTATGGGATGTGGTGGCTTCACATGTAAAAAGAATGATGATTCGAACTTCTTGAGGGTAGACAAACGCAGACCTTGGTCATCGTTGCAATTAATAGGAAGTGATAAAGAAGGAGAGGTTCACATATAAATATATCATCTTTGACACCATTTATGATTGTGAACACTCACTAAACTATTGCATGCCTAGAAGTAGATGTTGGACAAGGAATACAACATAATGAATTGTGTTTGCTTGGTTCCAAACAATGTTATATGATTAGAGATCCCTTAGCATGTGACGATTGCTTCCACCTCATATTAGCCAAAACTCCCGCACCAAGTAGAGATACTACTTGTGCATCCAAAAACCTTCAACCCAGTTTTGCCATGAGTGTCCACCATACCTACCTATGGATTGAATAAGATCCCTCAAGTAAGTTGTCATCGGTGCAAGCAATAAAAATTGCTCTTTAATATGTATGATCTATTAGTGTGTGGAAAATAAGATTTGTACGAACCTGTGATGAGGAAGACATAAAAGCGACAGACTGCATAATAAAGTTCTTTATCACAGGAGGCAATATAAAGTGACGTTCCTCCGCACTAAGAGGACACGCATCCAAACCACAAAAGCGCATGACAACCTGTGCTTCCCTCTGCGAAGGGCCTATCTTGTACCTTTACTTTTTGCCCTTGAAAGAGTCATGGTGATCTTCACCAATTCCTTATCTCGCCTTTATCTTGGCTAACGTCATATGCTAGGGAAAGATCTATATTCACATGTCAACTCGGAAGTAAGTATTCATGAATTATTATTGTTGACATTACCCTTAAGGTAAGCAGTTGGGAGGCAAAACTATAAGCCCCTATCTTTCTGTGTGTCCATCTCAAACTTTGATCTCATGAGTACCACGTGAGTTGTAGCAATTGTAGAGAACGAAAGGATGATTGAGTATGTGGATTTGCTTTACAAGCTATTATTTGACTCTTTCTGATGTTGTGATAAATTGCAATTGCTTCAATGAGTAAAGGCTATCGGTTGTTACTTCTCGGTAAGGTTCTTGATCCATGCTTTACTTTGTGAAGGAATTTTCACTTTAGCATGAGATATTATATGTTGGTATTGCTGTTCTGATCTTGATCATGATGCATGCATGTTCGTATCTTGTTTTGTCGACACCTCTCTCCCCAAACATGTGGACATATTTATTGAGCTAGGCTTTCGCTTGAGGACAAGCGAGGTCTAAGCTTGGGTGAGTTGATACATCCATTTTGAATCATGTTTTCAAGTTGATATGTATCGCTTTTTTGGGCTGTTATTTCACTTCACGATACAATACTTATGCCTTTTCTCTCTTATTTTGCAAGGTTTACATGGAGAGGGAGAATGCCGGCAGCTGGAATTCTGGCCTGGAAAGGGAGCAAGTTTGAGATACTTATTCTGCGCAACTCCAAACGCCGTAAAAATCAATGAGGATTTTTTTCAGGAATTATAAAAAATACTGGGCTGAAGAAGTGCCAGAGGGGCGCCAGCAGGTGGCCACAAGCCTGCTAAGCATGGCCACCCCCCGACCGCGCTTAGGGGGCTTGTGGGCACCCAGCTGACCCTCTGCCCCCCTCTTCTGCTATATGAAGGGTTTCGTCCGGGAAAAAAAATCAAGAGGAGGCTTTTTCGAGGATTCGCCGCCGCCACGAGGCGGAACTTGAGCAGACCCAATCTAGAGCTCCGACAGGACGATCCTGCCGGGGAAACTTCCCTCACGGAGGGGGAAATCATCGCCATCGTCATCACCAACACTCCTCTCATCGGAGGGGACTCATCACTATCAACATCTTCATCAGCACCATCTCATCTCCAAACCCTAGTTCATCACTTGTAACCAATCTCCGTCTCGCGACTCCGATTGGTACTTGTAAGGTTGCTAGTAGTGTTAATTACTCCTTGTAGTTGATGCTAGTTGGATTACTTGGTGGAAGAGTTTATGTTCAGATCCTTGATGCTACTCATTACCTCTCTGGTCATGAATATTATTATGCTTTGTGAGTAGTTACTTTTATTCCTGAGGACATGGGATAACTCATGCTAATAGTAGTCATGTGAATTTGGTATTCGTCCGGTAATTTGATGTGTTGTATGTTGTTTTTCCTCTAGTGGTGTTATGTGAACGTCGACTACATAACACTTCACCATTATTTGGGCCTAGATGAAGGCATTGGGAAGTAGTAAGTAGATGATGGGTTACTAGAGTGACAAAAGCTTAAATCCTAGTTTATGCGTTGCTTCGTAAGGGGCTGATTTGGATCCACTAGTTTAATGCTATGGTTAGACTTTCTCTTAATTCTTCTTTCGTAGTTGCGGATGCTTGCGATAGGGGTTAATCATAAGTGGGATGCTTGTCCGGTCCACCCACATATCAAACTATCAAAGTAAGGAACGCAAATCATATGAACATGATGAAAACTAGAATGACAGAAATTCCCGTGTGTCCTCGGGAGCGTTTTTCCTCCTATAAGACCTTGTTCAGGCTTGTCCCTTGCTACAAAAGGGATTGGCCCACTTTGCTGCACCGTTGCTACTTTTGTTACTTGGTGCTTGCTACGAATCATCTCACCACACAATCACTTGTTACCGATAATTTCAGTGCGTGCAGATATTACCTTGCTGAAAACCACTTGTTAGATCCTTCTGCTCCTCGTTGGGTTCGACACTCTTACTTATCAAAAGGACTACGATTGATCCCCTATACTTGTGGGTCATCAAGCCTCTGTTCCCGAGAGATCCAATCTGGGAGCCTTTTCCGGTAATCTGCCGAAGAGGGAATTGATCATGGAGGGCATCTACATCAACTCCATTGCCCCTCCGATGATGCTTGAGTAGTTCTCCACATACCTACGGGTCCATAGCTAGTAGCTAGATGGCTTTGTGTCTCTCTTTGATCTTCAATACCATGTTCTTCATGATCTTCATGGAGATCTATCCGATGTAATACTCTTTTGCGATGTGTTTGTTGAGATCCGATGAATTATGAGTTTATATTTCGATTATCCATGAATATTATTTGAGTCTCTTCGGAATTCTGATATGCATGATTTCGTATCTTTGCAAGTCTCTTCGAATTATTTGTTTGGTTTGGCCAACTAGATTGGTAATTCTTGCAATGGGAGAAGTGCTTAGTTTCGGGTTCAATCTTGCGGTGTCCTCACCCACTGACAGTAGGGCTAGCGAGGCAGGTATTGTATTGTTGCCATCAAGGGTAAAAAGATGGGGTTTTCATCATATTGCTTGATTTTTTCCCTGTACATCATGTCATATTACTTAGTACGTTACTCTGTTCTTCATGAACTTAATATCTAGATGCAGACAGGAGTCGGTCAATGTGTGGACTTATAGTAGTAGATGTAGAATCGTTTCAGTGTACTTGATACGGACATGATGCCTATATGCATAGTCATTTCCTTGAATATCTTCATAATTATTTGCTTTTCTATCAATTGCTCGACTGTAATTTGTTCACCCACCGTATTATTTTCCTTTATGAGAGAAGCCTCTAATGAAACCTATGGCCTCGGGGTCTATTTTCCATAGCATATTTTCATATCTATAAACCAAAAATACCAAAAATACTTTGCTGCAATTTATTTACTTTAGTTTTACTTTCAGATCTATCAATATTTTATATATATATCTCTATCAGATCTCATCCTTGCAAATAACTGTGAAGGGATTGACAACCCCTTTATAGCGTTAGGTGCAAGTATTTGATTATTTGTGTAGGTGCTACTATTGGAGTCTTGCTTGTTCCTTCTACTGGATTGATACCTTGATTCTCAATAAACTAAGGGAAATACTTATCTACTTTGCTGCATCACCCTTTCATCTTCAAGTGAAAACCAACGCAAGCTCAAGAGGTAGCAGTTAGTCTCTTCCTCTCGATCTCAATTCTCACCTCTCGAAGCCCACACCTAGCGCCGCTGCCGGAAATCAGCATCATCAGTGAGGGAGAGCTTCACTGCCTCGACCTCCTCGTCGTCGTACTCACGCCGACCGCATGAATCCTACCCCCACCGACGTTGTAGCCATCTTCTCCCCCCAAGTTAGGACGTAGAAGATCTAAACCGATGAGCCTCTACATCACTTCCGCGTGCTCGTCGTGTTCTTCAGCAAGGGTAATTAAAATTCAATTTTACTGCTTAGATGACTTGATCAATTTTACTGCTTAGATGACTTGATCTTCATCGTGTAGATCTTTGTGTTTCCATAAAATCTTCAAAAAAGTGTTATTCCTCAACAAATTCATCATATGAACACTTCCTATGCTTAGATGACTTGATCAATTTTTCTAAGTTCTGTTATTCTTCAAAAGATTCCTCAATTATGTGAATTTTCGGATGTGAACAACTCTGTAACCTAAGTCAAGAACACTTAGCAAAATTCCTCAAGACATATTGGTCAAATTCCTGAACTTGAGTTATTTTTGAAAATATTCTCAAAACGCATATGACCTATTCAAATTCTTTGCACCTATACTCTTTTCACGGGTACAAAATGTCTGCTAACGAATCTCTAGGTTATCATCAACTTAACTCATTTGCAGCATTTCTTGAAGAACATTTGCATACCTCATCAGACTCCTCAAAGGTTGATATTCCTCAAGTGAAGAAAATGGCTCATGAGAAGAATTAGAAGGGTGGAAACAAGGCTGATACTGTCGTTCTGAGATACCTGACGATATCTATGATGAATATTGCACCCCTATTGAAGGAGTCTATGGAAAAGAAACAAAATAAAAGCGCAACACATGCTTGTAGAAAATTGAGAGGAGGTGGGCCAAATAATGGAAGGAGTACAGGTATGTGACTCCTAAATACATGAATAAATTCACCCTGAAGCCTCCATGCAAAAGACCCCCTTTGGGAAATCAACAAGTTGTTGATCCAACAAGACTTGCAACCATTGAAGACTATCCTAAAGAATGGGTAAGGCAAACACGCCAAACTGCAAAAAGCTACAAAACAGGATGTGAAGAGATTCAATGATGAATATGTTGCTGCCTCCTCCTCTCCTGCTGAGGCTTCTCATACGGAAATTGCTCTGAAGCGAGCTATTTTGGAGAAATCAGTTGTCAAACCTAAGTCCTCAACTGCAAATCCCTCACATCAAATTCCTCAGTCATCTCCTAAACTGGCAGCAAAGTCCTCACGTGCCGCCACACAGGTGAGGAAAATGGTTGAGGAGAAGTAACAACAGAAGGGTGGAAAGAAGCGTGAAACCAACACAACTTCTGAAATCCCTGAAGACATCCATGATTAATATTGCACACCTTATGAAGAAATATATGGGAAGGAAACAAAGGAGAAGCACAAAACACGCTTACAGAAAATCGGAAGGAGATGACCCAAAGAGTGGAGGGAGTAGAGGTATGTGACTCCCAAGTACATGAAGTGTAACAACCAGAAACCGATGCTCGAGAAGATATCCCTATTATTCCATTGCCGTCATGTGATTATTTTGATTGTCGCATTCATCATCGCATCATGTGCATCATCTGCATTGCATTGACACTCCGTTGTCGTCAATTTTTCAAAACATGCATCCGTTGTTAGTTGACGGTTCTCTCCATTTTGTTGTTGACCGTTTCGAGACCAACCACACACGTGCACGCCCGCGACATCGTTTAAAATATTGTTTCAAAAAGTGTGTATAAAATATTATCGGATTGGGTTGAAACTGGGTGTGCGGTCTTATTTTAATGTAGGTAGGCCGCCTCCCAAATTTCATCACAATCGGAGTTCGTTTGATACCCAAACCGTTAAACCTATACTGGCACTATAGCGTGCCAAACTGTCGGACGTTTTAGTGCTTTAAAATTTTTGTCACGGGCTTCCAACTTCCATCTCATCCCCACATAGCCCATCTACACAACCCACTAGACCCACCTAGCCCCTCCCTCCATTTGTCTTCGTTGGATCACGATCGGGAGGACGAGGTCCAGCCCACCAATGTCCATTCCCTATATAAACCCACCTTGTCGAGAGAGCTCTCTCAATCCACTAGGGTTTCTCCCTAGCGAGGATTGCAACCACCCCCTAGAAAATCCCACCTGCTAGCTCCACCTCCTCTCCCCACCCCCCAAAATCCTACCCCAGGTCCAAATCTGGACCATTGGATACCCATCCAATGGCCCTAAACCGCCGAAAAACCCGACCTACCGGACATGTCCGCGGTTAAATCGGACACGTCCGGCGACCACAGATGCCTAGCACCGATGCATGCATCGCTGCTAGAGGCACCGCCCCTGTCGACCAGCCATCCAGCCAACCCCATCGCCTCCCCCCGTGTTTGGCTAGCCGGCGAGCCACCGAAGCTAGACATGCCAGAGCCGCCTTGCACCGCCACCTTCTCCTCCTCCGGTCGATTCTTGTTTGTCTCTCTCACCCATCTCTCTTTCTCTTTTCTTGAGGAGCTGCCACGCGGAGCCATGGCTGTGCCCCACCAGCTCCACCTCGTCGGGCCGCAAGCTCTCGCTTGGATCCGGCGTGGACCCGACCGTTCCTACCCTCGCCGATCTTCTGTACCTCGGTGCCTCCCCATGCTGAGGGGAAGCCTCGAGGGCGCTGTCAGGTCCAGCCTCACCTCATCGACCCACTGGCCCAGCTTCGCCAGCCCTGCACCGCATGGGCCAAGCCCTGGGTGAGTGCCCCTCTTATCCCCGCCCATGCGCTATTAAATTATCTTTCGCATGCCCCTACTTCGGCCTTGGCTAGAGGATTCGGCCCGTGTAGTGATATCTTTTCGTGTCGCGATTTTATCAATTAACATGCGAATTATCTGATTTAAAAAAATGCATATCTTAAAATGCTCATATTTGATTAACCGTGCCTCGAATGAAAATATTTTAGATAGGTAAAATGTCCAGAATTTCATGTAGATTAATAATTTTCCACTTTCATTCATGTTAAAAATATTTAAATGTGAGGTTTAACTAAATTTTCATACATGGCATGTTAAGATGATTTAATTTGTAGCAAATTAACCGTGCATCGGATTTAAAAACATTATACATATAAAATGCTTAGAATTTTTTGTAGTTTCACAATATCCAACTTTCATCTCTCTTTCAAATAGTTAAGTTGATGTTTTAATTAATTTGCATTAATTGCCATGTTAAAACGGGTTGCCTCATAATTAATTAACCGTAGCTCTGATTGAAATGTTTCAAATATTTAACTTGGCTAGAAAAATGTGAGGAATAACATGGAGGCATTTATATTCCTGTTTAACAACTATAAAATTGTGTTTTAGGCTGATCTTTAGCAAATTGAAAATTACATATGGGGACTTTCCAGAATTGTCATTTGTTGTTCCGGCCTCATTTAAACTTGTGTAGAATATCATGCAGTTTGAGGTTTTCTTGTGCATCCATGTTTTAACATGCTCTGGCTATCATTTGCATGCATTTTGCATCCATGTCATATTATCTTGAATTGGTCATATCTTTTAGACGGTTGCTCCTGTTCAAATGATCTTTATATGTAAATCGACTAGAATGAAGTGTATAATCACATGAACCACTTTATTTTCCTGTTAATAAATATAATAATAGATTAGTTCAGATCTGGATATATTTTGAAATTAACGTGTGGGGTCATTTTGAAAATACTGTAAGTTGTTTCCGACCTCATTTGAAATGCCTGGAGAGGTAGTCATATAAAGATGATGACCATTTCCCTAGATACCATTACTATCGCTTCCATGATAGTTGTCTCAATTCATTCGCTATGTCATGTCGCCTACCACCTATTAAATGTTAGTCTCCCAACATTCCCATGAATACCTCTAATCTTTCCACAACCCAGCAATCCATTGTTTGTCTATGTTACCTCTTGCTTAGCCTTTTGATAGCATTTCTAGTTGCACGTGCAGTTGCTTCCATGTGAAAACATGGGTTCCTTGTTATATCACCATATTAATGCTCTTTGATTTAAAGCATATATATACTTGGTAGAAGGTGGAAGGCTTGGACTTCTAGCTCGGTGTTTTGTTCCATCTTTGCTGCCCCGAGTTACTTGTGTACTCGTGTTATGTTCCATAATTGAGCGCTCCTAACATGCTTGGGGTTGTTATGTGGACCCCCTTGGTAATTCGTTTTAGTTTAAAACTGGCCTGGCAAGGCCCAACTTTGGTACTACATTTGCCTAATAACTAATGAAACCACATTGGGAGTAATTAACCCAAGGATAAGTAATCAACAACCCGAGACAGTTCTCCTCATGAGTGTTGATCCAATAAGGGAAGACTGACGGGCCACCCATGGGAAACTCGAGGTTTGGTTTTACTCATGGGCTTTCGCATCTGGTCGTGTCCTAAAACGAGATGCACGGCTCCTATCGGGTTGATCGACACGTCAGGTGGCCTTCCTCGACTTTTTTATCTTTTACGTAATATCTCGTGTGAGGGATTCCGAGGATACTTGGGCTATCTAGAGGTTGAGGTTTTCCAGTAGGAACCCGAGGAGATCAAGGGTTTTCCGTGGTTGAGGTTATTCCGACGCAGCCAGTGGTAGTTTGTGATGGACTAGTTGGAGAATCCCTACGGGGTTAAATCTTCCGGAAAGCCATGCCCGCAATTTTGTTGCAACTTGGAAACTTTGTTTAACATCTGGTCATAGCAAACCTGAAGTAAACTTAATTAAAACTTACCAACTGTGTGCGTAACCATGACTGCCTCTGTCGTGAGCTCCTTCTCCGACTGAGGACACGGTGGGGTTATGTCTCACGTAAGTAGGTGTTCAGGATTACTCATTTGATCATCATTAGTTTGCATCCGGTTAAGTGTAGATCATCCCGCTTTTATTCTTATACTCGTAAGTTAGTCACCTCAAATAAATGCTTAGTCTCTTGTTGCATCCTCACGACCTAACCATACCTGTCCCGTTAAACTTTGTTAGTCTTAATATCTTTGTAAATGAGATTGCTGAGTCCGTGTGGCTCACAGATTACTACAACAACAGTTGCAGGTACAGGTAAAGAGTTACTTTGTCATGAGCGCGATGATTGTTCTATTTTGAGTTTCTTCTTCTTCATCATCATCGATCTAGGATGGGTTCCAGGCCGGCAGCCTGGGATAACAAGGATGGACGTTGTTCTTTTATTGTTTGTTTTCGTCCATAGTTGGACCCTGCTCTTCTTCATGGTGAATGAATATATATGTTGTCTGTGTTTTTCATGCTGTATCTTGTGGCGAGTGTAAGCCAATTCCATATACTCATCTCTTCCGTACATGTACTTGTAACGATATCAATTATTGCAAAACGACGAGATGCTTCTATCGGTGTCGAGGCCCTCACGCCAAAATAAGGATAGGATCGTATCTTGGGCGTTACAAGTTGGTATTAGAGCCGTACCGACCTAGGAGCCCCCTTGATTTATCGAACTTGGCCGAGTCGAGTCAAGTGGAAAAACCTGCTTTGAGTCTAGTTATATCTGGGAGAGTAGGATATTTTTTCTCCTCTTCTATGCTCTGGTGAGGAATTTAACGCAATAGTTTTTATTCTAATCCTCTTCTCACTTCAATTTTTTAGGATCATGAGGGTATTTTGGAATCTATGTGATGTCGATGTGATGGAGTTCTGTCTTGGTGCCTCCTGTCTAACTTGTTTCTTCCTGGGAGTTGAGCTCCATGGGATTCTTGAGCACATCATTATCATTCAGTTTTCTTAGTACCTCAGGGCGGAGGATGCTCGAAATTGCTTCAATACTAGTAGTCCCGAGAGGAGTCCGGCATCCCCAGTATTGGTGGAGAGAGTTCAATGTACTACTATACTTGGTATCGTTGTGATTATGAGGGTCTCAGATAGATGAGTTTCCGAGATCTCTGGTTATGTGTTGATGGATGTGATACACTGGATGGGTAGTGTTATTGCTAGGAGTTGAGTGATGGATTTTACTCCTTGTATCCGTGGACTCGATTGCGTAACCAGAATATTTCGGAAGTTCTTAGGTGGGAATTCAAGTATTTATCTAGTATTATCTTCCAACAGATGCATGAGGTGAGGTTGGGGTTCGACATCTAGTGGATTCGTTTGTTCACGCTCGTTCTTACAGAGGACAGTCTCAATATATGTCATCAGATATGCTTCGTAAAAGCCTTGTAGTTCGCTACATCTAGGGAGCATATTCGCACGTCATTTCAATATGACAATCCAATGAACGATCGAGCCCATGCAGACCTTACCACGAAAATATCGAGCGAAATCTTTGTCATATTTTTTTTCTGGCTTGTTTCATAAGCCACATCCTTTGTTTTGTAGTAGTATGGTAATTCGAGTTGATTCGATGTGAAGTGGTGATTTCATATCTTTCCTAAGCGGTGTTCTCATATTTCTATGGGAATGCTAATTCTTTTGCTCAGTCAAATCATCTAATCAATTCTTTTCAACCGGAGTCTTCATGAACATTCATTTTGATCCGGTGTGCTTCTCTTCAAACCAATTTTATCTTCCCCAATATTTGCAAGATCAATCCCTCATATCTTTCTGAGTTCAAATAATTTGTTCCAAGTTGTCTATATTTTCCCTGCCCTCCCGTCCTTTTCTTCAATGATTATATTCTCATCCAAGTGTCTTTCTTGTCATTGATGCTTCCGTTAACTTCTCTTCCGTGTTGTATCTGGTGATTCCTGGTGAAGATTCTCAGGAGTATCGAGTTCATCATTCTTCATTCTTGTTTTCTATCAGGTGGATTCAATTCAAGCTCTCGGTGTTCATCGTATCCTTTGCATTAGTTTAATTATTTTTGTGTTGGAAATTCTTATCCAAGCCTCTCTTGTTTATTTATCCCTCTTTGTGTTCTATCCGGAGTGTTGAAGATATCTCAGTAGTTTCTTGTTTTCAATCCTTTCAATTATTTCAAGGGTCTCACCTCATCAAGTTATCATTAGTACCGGTGCATTATCTCTCTTCCTAAGAAATTATTTCAAAGGTGTTCTCTTTTGAGTGGGCCCATAACTACAGGTTCCTTCCCAAGATCTTACCTCGCTCTTGTAATCTTTTTCGGATATCTGTAAATCTTTTTTAAGTGTGGCGTAAGAATGATTTTCATCTGTCATATTCTTTCTCCAATATCGCTTTCAATTAATTTTCATCGTCGAGCCTTTGTCGTTTCATCTCATAAATTCTACATGGAGTTCTACTTTTACTGATCATGGGTCACTTGGGTGCTTCCAGCTCATTGAGCTTAGCATTCTTACCCTCTTGACCCGGCGTAATGCAATAATATATGGTTCACTTGGGGGCTTCTAGCTCATTGAGCTCAGCTTTCATACCCTCTTGAGCCGGCGCAATGCCGTAATATATGGTTCACTTGGGGGCTTCCAACTCATTGAGCTCAGCTTTCTTACCCTCTTGGACCGGCGTAATGCTACAAATAGTTGGTTCACTTGGGGGCTTCCAACTCACCGAGCTTAGCTTTCTTACCCTCTTGAGCGAGACCTATGCCACAAATACTTGGTTCACTTGGGGGCTTCCAACTAATCAAGTTTAGCTTTCTTACCCTCGTGAGCCGGCGCAAGGCCACATTTATGGTTAAACTTGCCTGTTTGCAAGATGCTTCTCCACAAAGGTCACCCCATGTAATCTGGATAAGTCAATCCTTTGGGACCCTGACCTTATCAGGTTAAAACACGCCTCTGTCACGTGAGAGCCGGCATAACAGAAAGTGAGGATACTCCATGTCCTAATGAGCCGCCTTCTTTGAAATTTGGTTAAACCTGCCTGTTCGAAAGCCGCTACTCCGACCTCGTGTACTCTTGATAAGTTATATCCAAACTTATCAGGTTAAAACATCGATTGGGTCAAGTGAGGGCCCGCTTACAAAAAGAGAGGATAAACCAGAGGCTATCATGCTAGTTTCATCAAAAAAGGTTTGAACTTCACAAAAGTTAACTTATAATTCATTCCATATGGCGATATTGTTTATTTACAAAAATTCTTTGATTTGTAATCACCGGGTGAAGGAACTTTCCGTATTATTCTTGCTCATCCTTTAGTCTTTTCTTTTGACCATAAGTCGCCATATTATTCAAGAAATCTCATAACCAACTATAAGTCGTCGGTCGATTACTCACCGGATCTTTCCACTTAAAAGGTTTCTTGGGTGGAAGTTATTTATAGGTATGCAATTCATGCTTTTGAATTGTTGCCATGCGGTTTATCAAACACACAAGCAAGCAACAAGCTCTGGAAGGTCAAATTGAGATCAAAAGTAAGTTGAGATGGATCAAAAGATATAACGTGTATGAAGGCACGACAGAGGCAACCAACTATTTGTAAAGTTATTACATGGCCTTAAACTGAGTCAGGACTCAAGCTGTATTTTTTTTTAAAAGGAGCTACTCCTATGACCCGACTGTTGAACCAGCCATGTTAGCTTTATCCGGGTTAGATCCAAGCTAACTGATCGCGTGTGTCGCCCTCGGGTCATCTTGCGCCGTCTCTTCTGGGTCTTGGATGTGAAGGTATTCCACATCCGAGTTGGCATTGGTCAAAGCTTGGAAAATAGCCTCTTCATTCAAGATGGGGGATGGTTCAACATGAGGGGCAAAAAATGTTCTTACAACGTTGAGGAGTTAGATATACGGCTTCGAACATGGGCGGTTGAACCCGTGAATTGTAATTGTCGTGAGCCCCCTGATAGATCTTCAAGTTCATCTCTGCAACCAGTTGGCTGGCCAATACTCGAGGCACCCTTACACAACACAGGTAATCAACATCGGTGAAGTTTGACCCATCAATTTTGTATTGAGGAAACCCTCCATCCATCTCGGCATGATCCTAGTCTGCCGTGTAGGCCACAACCCGGCTTAAAAAGGCTATCGCACCTGCTCGGGCGGCTGATCTTTTCAGCTCCTCAATTTGCTTTGGCATAGTGGACAAGAATCTGAGTGCATCCTTGATGAACTTTACTGGTTTTTATTACTCATAACAGTCCTGATGGTATATAGGCTACTAGCATACAACTGCTCAGCCAAAGTGTATACAACTTTTAGCTGAATAAATGACTACTATCTTGAAGATTGCCAGTCCGGAAGCGTGAAAAATTGCAATGTCTAAGACGCCAGGCGGGTCAAGCTTTGTACAAAATGATATGAGCAAGTCATTATGAGTTCATCATTTTTTTACCAAAGATGGCCTCGGTCATATTAGCGATATGCTGCTTTAGCCGGCTCAGCTCATCGAAAATTGTCTTCAGCTGATTGTTGGCGTATTTAGCACGCTTGATCAAGCCGACTCTTTCAGTGTTGAAAGCAGTTTTTGCTCCTTCAAGGTCAGCCTTGACCTTTTCTAGTTCTGTAAGTGCATCTAGTGCCCCTTAGTGATTTTGGTGTATAGAATACTTATAGGTTTACAGAATGATGTGTTTCTGTGTGTACACAACCTCTATAAGTCGTTGTGGAGTTTGAGTTATTCAAAGAATATCGACCCCTAAAAATGTATGTCTTTGGCTGAAGACTTTGGTATTTCCTCGAAGACTTCAAAAGTGGGGAAATTGGTCAGTCCGTGAAGAAATTGATGCGAGGACTTTGTAGCATGAATACTTTCATTTTCGTAGTTTCATTTTCTATATTCTGTGTCATAGGACCACTGTACTATTAAAGGGGGTTGAGGTAAAACTAAGTAAAACTTTCCAAGTGGTGCGCAACTCAAAGCCTACACTACAAACCCTTCGAGTGAAGCCTTTGGAAATATTCATCAGTTAAGTCAAATTCTTCAGTGATAGAGAGAAATATCTTCTGGTCTCTGAGGAATTTGTTCTAACTGAGGAGTTAGGTTTTTGCCAGTGCAAACCACCTACCAGTGAGGAACATGAGTGATATGAGGACTTTCACAGTTGAAACGTTCTGACCATTGCTACGCCGTGCGCCAGCTGTCCCTAACCTTATACACTTAATGGTCATATCATTGGGGCATCTATGTCAATTCATGTCGGGATGTCTTCCCGACTATAAATAGCCACCCCCATAAAAACTAGTTGGTTGGCTGCTCCACGAGAGAAACTGACAATTGTCATTTGAGAGCAACCCATTCCTCGAAGACTTTGAGAGAAATTCATCACTGAGGAAAAACCCCAAACTCCCAAACCAAAACCCAACAACCCCAAAGTGATTGAGATTCACTGAAGAGATTGTTCATGTGTGGAACCGATGCTTGTTACCTTTGAGGACTGTGGATCCTCGAGACAGTTAGGTGTCATGGTCTAGAGCATCCAACAATGAATTGTGGATCGCCGGGTAACCAAGTTTGTGAGGGTTTGGAAGTATGCCCTGAAGACATACCATGAGTGCTGGGCGAGGACTGTGTGTCCTTAGCTCAAGGACAATACGGTAAGGATTGTGTGTCCTGGGACTGTGTGTCCTTCGATTTAAATATCAAGCCGCTCTAAACCAGATGTACGACTGTCACAACAATTGGAACTGCGTCATCAAACCATTGTCTTCATTGAGCACCTGGTTCTAATTCCTCAACCCTTTAATTTCCTCAGTTGTATATTGATGACTTTGATCTCTACTGTTTGAAGAACTTGATGGATGACTTTCACAATTTTCTCACCTCAAATTCTTCACCTTACTTATTCTTCACCTGCATATCCTGAACACTCTACTTGTGCAAACCGAACATTTCATTTCACTCTAAAAACTGTGCTATTGTTGTTTCACACACTTACGTGAGTACTTATTCTGCTGCACACAGTTCGTGACTGAAGACTGCCCTAACAAGGAATTTCCTCAGTGATGAATTTATAAAAATCACCTATTCATTCCCCCACTAGTCGATATAACATACTTTCAATTGGTATCAGAGCAAGGTACTCCCTTGTTCTGTGTGATTTTGGTTTAACCACCTGGAGTTTTAGTTATGTCAGCCGCAGGTATGATCAAGGTCACTGCGGGTTGTCCTACCTTTGAAGGAAAGGACTTCCCCTACTGGAAGAACAAGATGCGCATGCACCTTGAAACAATTGACAACGATCTCTCGTATATTGTGGAAAGAGGTGTTCCCATTGTGTGTCAAACTGTCAATGCTGCTGATGTGAAGAGATTCAAGCAACTCGACTCTCAAGCTAAGAATATCATTTGTGGCCATCTGAGCAAAGGTCGGCATGGCAGAGTGAGTGCTTTGGGCTCTGCAAAGCAGATCTGGGAAAGGTTGTCCAAGGTCAATGAAGGAGTGTCCACTCAATGTGACTCTCGAGTTGATGTTCTTTGCAATCTGTTCAACCGCTTCAAGAGACTTGTTAATGAAAGTTGCAAAGAAACCTTTGATCGCCTCATTGATATCTTAAATGAGCTACGAGGTCTAGGATCTAGAGACATCACTCACCATGAGGTGGTCAAGAAACTGCTGAGATCTGTTGATTCTTCATTCGATACACTGGTTCTGATGATTCAAGAACAAAGAGACAACAAGGCACTAGATCACGCTCATATCTTAAGCGACTCAATACTCATGAATTCCAACAAGTTGAGAAACGAGGCCTTTATGGGTCAAACTATGGAAGACCTCATGCGCTGAAGGCAAAGGTTGTTTCCTCATCTGAATAGGAAGACTCTGACTGTAGCGTTGGTGATCTTGAAGAACTTGGTTAGAACTTGCTATGCTCGTGAGGAAATTCCATAAGTTCTCAAGACGAAGCCAGTTTGGAAAGTCTTCAAGAAGAGATGTGAGGAAATCAAAATCTTCATCGGAGGATTACAAGAAGAGAACATGCCATAAATGCAAGAAATCTGGTCACTATATTGCTGATTGTCCTTGTTGGGTGAAGGAATCAAAGAAGAAGAAATACAATGATGACAGTTTTGATGACTCCAAGAAAACAAATAAATCTTCAAAGTCCTCATCGCACAAGAAGAACAACTTCAGAAAGGCTCAGGCTCTTATTGGCAACGAAATCGATTACGAGGAAGAATCTGAAGAATATGATGAAGAGGAAGGTTTTGAAGTGGAGTCAGAGTCTCGTGTGGCAATATTAGCCCTTGCTACCACATTCGTCAGGAAGTCCATCGTCGACCTCGAAGAAAATGACAACTTCAACAACATTGACGAATGCGAAGACGACTTTGCTCCCACCTATTGCTTCATGGAAAAAGGTTCAAAGGTACCCAGCCACACTTCCTCTTCTGACTCTAGTGACTGTGAACGTGATGACTAACAAAAACCTAGTTACTAGAAGCTTGCTAATATGGCCACTGAGCAACAAACTTCTACTGAAAAGCTTCAGAAACTGCTAGACAAAAGCGATCACGTATTTATTGAGGAAATGGCTCGGACTCAAATCTTGACTGATGATTGTCATGTCACCCTCTTGGCCGATCATGAGAAGCTTTCTTATGAATCTATTCAAAGAAAGCAAGATCTTGAGAAGCTAAGGGCTGATCATGATGATCTTCAAATTGAAAATGATTCTTTGCTTGCTCAACAGATCAGTGCCGCTCAGGAAGAATTCATTCCACCATGCTTGAAATGTATCGAACGCCAATCTGCTAATTCTTCACCTGAAACTTCGAATGCTTCTATTGCTAAAAATTCTTCAACTGTATCTGTGGTTACAAATTCCCCACTTGAGGAAACCACAAATTCTTCACTTGAAATGTATCGAACGCCAATTTGCGAATTATTCACCTGAAACTTCAAATGCTTCTATTGCTAAAAATGCTTCAACTGTATCTGTGGTTGCAAATTCCTCACTTGAGGAAACCACAAATGTCACTAACAAAAATGCAGGGTTGAATTAATTATATGTGACATGCATTTATAAAAGCCTCAAAGGGAATCAAACCCTTTGTGTTGTGCTCAAAAAACAGATTCTGAATAGAAATCCTAGGAAAGAGGGTATTGCATTTCAGAGGAAATTGAATGTTGATGGGTCATACTGGAAACCTGAACATTATCCCAAAACCTCATGGCTTGCTGCAAAAAGACCTCTTGTTGATCCATCTACTCTATCAGGGTTTGCATGTGAAACTTCATATTCCTCTGATGAGTCACTTGACTCCAATTGTAAATTGTTCAAAAATCAAAATGGTGAAGTATTTGCTAGATATGTTGGAACTAACTGCACGAATGGACAACCCTTGAGGAAAATTTGGGTTCCGAAAAGCAGTTTGGAAAGTCTTCATGTAAATGTCCTCATGACACCACCGGTAAACAATAGGAACCCAGATCAAATTCCTCAAGTGGACCTAAGTCTTCACAAGGATAAAATTCCTCATATGGTCATAACTTTGCTCGTACTCGCATTAATGCTTCTGATATGCAGGGAAACTACAAGGGACATGAGTATGTGCATTATTCCTCGAATCACTATATTCAGAAGTCCTCGAAGATTTTCTTTGCTTATTCGTTCGAGTACAGTAACCCCCCTCCTCTAAAACGAAGTGCTTTAGATTTAGTGCCTCATTTCTATTATGGTGCTCGCGGGATGGTATAATCTTTGCCACCCCTTCACATGTGGGTGGTGAAGAAATTGAACTAATCAATTCTGCACGACAGGTCTCCAGATGAAAGTCATCATCTGAAGAATTTGCTGGAGACCTGAGGAAATGCTTGAAAGGATGCAAGCTAATCATGATGAAATGTTTATCATTTGACAAGTCCTCATTATGTCCTAATTCTACTTTATGTGATGAAATTCAAGTCTGATGAATTTGATATCATATTCTACATTCTGAAGCATATGAGACGGTAAGTAGTACTGATTCATCTGCATGATGACAAACCCAAAACCACAGAGTGGGTTCTTGATAGTGGGTGTACAAATCACATGACCGGTGACAATAGTTTATTGATGAATATCCCACTAACTCCATCACCCCTGAAGCATATCACCTACGCAGACAAAGGTAAAAGCATGGTATTGGGCCACAGTAAGGTGGTTATTTCTAAGGACCGACACATGGACAAAGTCATGCTTGTCGAATCCCTTGGGTTTAATCTCATGTCAGTCACAATGCCTTGTGATATTTATATGATTGTCATGTTTGGAAAATATCGATGTGTATCCATCATGGAATCTGACAAATCCAAAGTGTTCAAAGGCTTTAGGAGAGGAGATGTGTACATTGTTGGTTTGCCTACAGGTCCACAGCAGGCCACGTGTTACTTGCAAAAGCCTCAGAGGGCTGTCTATGGCATCTATGACTTAGTCATGTAGGTATGAGGAATCTTCACAAAGTGGCGAAGAAGAAGCATGTCATTGGCATCAGAAGTGTCAAATTTCTCAAGGATAATCTCTACATGGATTGTGAGTCTGGAAAGAGGACTAGATCCAAGGAGCCCTCAAACACTATCATGACCACTACTTGTACTTTTGAATTGCTTCAGATGGACCTCTTTGGACCTACTCAATATGCTACTCTAACCAATGCAACATCACTATATGGCTTTATCACCGTTGATGACTATTCTCGTTATACTTGGGGTGCACTTTATACTTGACAAAACTGAAGTGCAGGAAGTCTTAAAACGATTTTTCTCAAGGGCCTCGACGAACTCCGACATCAATATCAAGAATATCAGGAGTGAAAATGGGACAGAGTTCAAGAACACTGGTCTTGATGAACTTGGTATTACTCATGAGTTGTCTGCTCCTAATACTCAACACAATGGCGACATGGAGCACAAGAACAGGACTCTAGTTGAGATGGCATGGACTATGCTTGAAGAATATCAGACTCCTCGTCGCTTCTGGCCTGAGGCACTCAACACTGCTTGCCACATCATCAACATGGTATATCTTCACAAATTCCTCAAGAAGACTGCATACGAACTACTCATTGACAAGAAACACAATGTAAGTTATTTCAAATTCTTCGGTGCAAGATTTTGGATTTGAGATCCTCACCACAGTTCAAAGTTTGCACTGAAAGCACATGAGGGTTTTATGCTTGCTTGCAGAAAGGACCCGCACACCTACAGAGTCTTCAACAACTACTACAACAACGTTGTCGAAACTGTAGATGTGCGGTTCGATGAAACTAATGGCTCGCAAAGAGAACACCTGCTCCTGTGCTAGATGAAATGCCTCCTCGTGAAGATATTAAGCTCAAGGCTACTGAAGATATCATTCCTACTGAAGAAAAACCACATGTTGAAGAAGTAATCCCAAACAACAAAGAAATTCGGGCTCGTGCGCCTGAGGAAATTGCTCCGGATCAAATTCCTCAACCCAATCAAAATCTTCAACCTGCACATCGAATGATTGCAAATGAAGTGCACATTCATAAAATCCTTGATGACATCAGTGTGCCGGGTCCTCTCACTCGCTGAAAAGCTTCACATTTAATTAACTTTTGTGGGCATTATTCCTTCGTGTCTATCATAGAACCCTCAAAATTTGATGAAGCCTTCATGGAACCTGACTGGGTTCAAGCAATGCAAGAATAACTTCATCAATTCAAGCTCAACAATGTGTGGGAACTCGTAAAGCAGCCTGATCCATGCAAGCACAATGTCATCGATACCAAGTGGATCTACCTAAACAAGGAAGATGGAGATGGTCAGGTAGTGAGGACCAAGGCACGACTTGTAGCCCAAGGCTACACACAGGTTGAAGGAATTTACTTTGATGATACTTTTGCACCTATTGCTAGACTTGAAGCTATTTGTATATTGCTTGCTTATGCTAACCATCACAATATCACATTGTATCAAATGGATGTGAAAAGTACATTCCTCAATGGTAAGCTTGAGGAAGAGGTATATGTTGCTCAGCCCGTAGGTTTTGAAGACCCAAAGCATCCTAACAAAGTCTTCAGATTGAACAAGGCTCTCTATGGCCTCAAGCAAGCCCCTCAGGTGTGGTATGATACATTGAAGGAATTCCTCATGAAGAAAGGCTTCAAAACCGTTTCACCCGACCCAAATATTTTCAAAAAAATCCTATGACAATGAACTATTTGTGTGCCAAATATATGTGAACAATATCATATTTGGTTGTACTGACAAAGGTTACATTGACGAATTTGCCTACATGATGGGTGAAGAATATCAAATGTCCATGATAGGGGAGCTGGAATTCTTCGTAGGGTTTCAAATTCGACAACAATGCAACGACATATTCATTTCCAAAGAGAAATTCCTTAAGGATGTCCTGGAGAAATTCGGCACGCATGAATGCAAAGGCGTCAAAATTCCCAAGCCTACCAACGAACACCTCTGCACTGAAGAGAATGGTAAAGATTTTGATCAGCACGTATATCACTCTATGATTGGCTCTTTATTATACCTATGTGCATCTAGGACAGATATTATGCTTAGTGTTTCCATGTGTGCCTGTTTCCAAGAAACACTAAAGGATCACACCATAAGGTTGTGAAGCATATTCTTCGATGTCTATCCCACACACCAACGGTTGGATTATGGTACCCCAAGGGCTCAAATCTTCATCTCGTTGGATATTCTAACTCTGACTATGACGGTTACCGTGTGGATCGCAAGTCAACATCAGGCACCTCCCATTTCCTCGGACGATCCTTAGTATGTTGGTCCACAAATAAGTAGAACCATGTGTCACTTTCCACTGCTGAAGCTGAGTACATTGCTGCTGGTTCGTGTTGTGCTCAACTGCTGTGGATGAAGCAAACCCTCAAGGACTATGGCATCAACATGAAGAATGTGCCACTTGATACATCTCCAACGTATCTATAATTTTTGATGGTTTCATGCTATTATCTTGTCAAACTTTGGATGTTTTGCGTGCCTTTTATTTATTTTCTGGGACTAACCTATTAACTCAGTGCCAAGTGCCAGTTCCTGTTTTTTTTTCATGTTTTTGACCCCTTTCATAGGAGATTTTGAAATGGAGTCCAAACGGAAGAAAATCTCTGAAAAGATTTTTTCTGGAACGGAAGAAGATCGGAGAGCTTGGGGGCCAAGCCAGAAGAGCCCCAGCGGCCCCACAAGCCCCCACCCCACGGCCCCGGGGGCCGCGCCATGCAGGCTTGTGGGCCCCCTGGAGGTCCCCTGACCTATATCTTGCGCCTATAAATTCCCAAATATTCCCCAAAAAATCAGGGGAGCATCGTAATCACTTTTCCGCCGCCGCTAGCTTCTTTCTCCGCAAGATCCCATCTGGGGCACTTCTTGGTGCCCTGCCGGAGGGGGGATTTGGACACGGAAGGCTTCTCCATCAACACCATGACCTCTCCGATGATACGTGAGTAGTTCACCATAGACCTACGGGTCCATAGCTAGTAACTAGATGGCTTCTTCTCTCTCTTGGATCTTGAATACAAAGTTCTCCATGATCTTCATGGAGATCTATCCGATGTAATCTTCTTTTGCGGTGTGTTTGTTGATATCCGATGAATTGTGGATTTATGATCAGATTATCTATGAATCTTATTTGAGTTTCTTCTGATCTCTCTTATGCATGATTTCATATCCTTGTAATTCTCTTCGAGTTGTGGGTTTTGTTTGGCCAACTAGATCTATGATTCTTACAATGGGAGAAGTGCTTGGTTTTGGGTTCATACCGTGCGGTGACCTCACCCAGTGACAGAAGGGGCAGCTAGGCACGTATCGTGTTGTTACCATCAAGGGTAAAAAGATGGGGTTTTCATCATTGGTTTGAGATTATCCCTCTACATCATGTCATCTTGCTTAAAGAGTTACTCTGTTCATCATGAACTCAATACACTAGATGCATGCTGGATAGCGGTCGATGTGTGGAGTAATAGTAGTACATACAGAAATTATCGGTCTACTTGTCTCGGACGTGATACCTATATGCTAGATCATTGTTTAGATATCGTCATGACTTTGCGCGGTTCTATCAATTGCTCGACAGTAATTTGTTCACCCACCGTGATATTTGCTATTTTGAGAGAAGCCTCTAGTGAACACTATGGCCCCTAGGGTCTACTCCACACCATATTTTCAGCCTTACAATTTTTACTTTGTTGCACTTTCTGCCTTCAGATCTCACTTTGCAAACAATCTTGAAGGGATTTACAACCCCTTTGAAGCGTTGGGTGCAAGCTTGTTTGTGTTTGCGCAGGTACTTTGGACTTGACAAGGCCCTCCTTCTGGATTGATACCTTGGTTCTCAAACTGAGGGAAATAGTTACTGCTCCTGTGCTGCATCACCCTTTGCTCTTCAAGGGAAAAACCAACGCAAATCACATAAGTAACAAGAAGAATTCCTAAGCGCCAGGGAAGGACTTTTGTTGCCGCAGCAGAAGAATTTCTGGCGCCGTTTCTCGGGAGGAAGATCAAGTCAAGAACTCATCCAAGTAAGTGTCGCAAACTCATCTCTTGCATTTACTTTGTTTGCCAGTTTCCTCTCGTTTTCCTCTCCCCCACTTCACCAATTCGCCTTTTCGTTCGCCCATTTTCTCGCCCGCTTTTTGTTTGCTCGTGTGCTTGCTTTCTTGCTGAAGTCACCATGAACAAAAACACCAAGATTTGTGACTTCTCGAATATTGATAATAATGATTTTATTAGTACTCCGATTTCTCCCGCCACTAGTGCGGAGTCATACGAAATCAATGCCGCTTTGTTGAATCTTGTTATGAAAGAGCAATTCTCTGGCCTTCCTAGTGAAGATGCCGCATCCCATGTCAATACCTTCATTGACCTTTGCGATATGCAAAAGAAAAGAGATGTGGACAATGACGTGATTAAATTGAAGCTTTTTCCTTTCTCGTTGCGAGATCGCGCAAAACTTGGTTTTCTTCTTTGCCCAAAAATAGTATCGATTCTTGGGATAAGTGCAAAGATGCTTATATATCCAAGTATTTTCCGCCGGCTAAGATCATCGCTCTCCGTAATGATATCATGATTTTCAAGCAACTTGATCATGAGCATGTTGCACAAGCTTGGGAGAGAATGAAATTAATGATTAGAAATTGTCCCGCTCATGGCTTGAGCCTTTGGATGATTATTCAAATCTTTTACGCTGGCTTGAATTTCGCTTCTAGAAATATCTTGGACTCTGCCTCAGGTGGAATGTTCATGGAAATCACGTTAGGAGAAGCCACAAAGTTCTTAGACAACATCATGACAAACTACTCTCAGTGGCACACTGAAAGGTCACCTACTAGTCAGAAGGTACACGCTATAGAAGAAATTAACTCGTTGAGTGCTAAGATGGATGAGTTAATGAATTTGGTTGCTAGTAGAAGTGCTCCTTTGGATCCTAATGATTTTCCTTTGTCTTCTTTGATTGAGAGTAGCAACGCTAGCTTGGACGTAAATTTTGTTGGTAGGAATAAATTTGGAAATAACAACGCTTTTAGAGGAAACTATGTTCCTAGGCCTTTTCCTAGTAAATACTCTAATAATTTTGGCAACTCCTACAACAATACCCATGGAAATTACAATAGATTACCCTTTGATCTAGAGAGTAATATCAAAGAGTTCATCAACTCTCAAAATATTTTCAATGCATCCATAGAAGAAAAACTACTTAAAATTGACGATTTGGCTAAGAGCGTTGATAGGATTTCTTGTGATGTTGATGCTTTAAAAGTTAGATGTGCTCCTCCCAAAATCAACATGGATGAAACTTTGAAAGCTATGCGTGTTTCCATGATTGAGAGCCATGAAAGAACCGCCCAAATTCGTGCTAGACATGAATGGCTTAAGAAGGCGTGTTCTCGTGATGAGAACCACGAAGATCTTAAAGCGCTTGGTGTGACTCCCATTGAATCTTTGATTTATTGTGTCAAACCTAATGACTATGGGGCTGGATGTGAATCCACTTTGGTTGAAAAGTTCCCCAATGATTCGGAGTCCATCTATCTTGATGCTAAAATCGTTAAAAGTGGAGTAGAAGACATTAAAACTTTGAGTAGTAATGGAGTTACTACCATGGATTTCAAGGAATTGAATTGTGATAGTTGCTCCTTGATTGAATGCATTTCTTTGATGCAATCCATGTTAAACTCTCCGCACGCTTTTAGCCAAAACAAAGCCTTTACCGATCATATCGTCAAAGCTATGATAGAAGCTCTTGAAGAGAAACTTCAATTGGAAGTCTCTATCCCTAGAAAGCTTCATGATGAGTGGGAACCTACCATCAAAATCAAAATAAAAAATTATGAGTGCAATGCTTTGTGTGATTTGGGTGCTAGTGTTTCTGCGATTCCAAAGTCTTTATGTGATATTTTGGGTTTTAATGAGATTGAAGAGTGTTCTCTTAATTTGCATCTTGCTGATTCTACTATCAAGAAACCCATGGGAAGGATCAATGATATTATTATTATTGCAAATAGGAACTATGTATCCGTGGATTTCATTGTGCTTGACATTGATTGCAATCCTACATGCCCTATTATTCTTGGTAGACCTTTCCTAAGGACTATCGGTGCCATCATCGATATGAAGGAAGGGAATATTAGATTTCAATTTCCTTTAAGGAAGGGCATGGAACACTTTCCTAGAAATAAAATAAGATTGCCTTATGAATCCGTGATGAGGGCTACTTATGGTTTGAGCACCAAAGACGACGATACGTGATTCTATCGCTTTTATGCCTAGCTAAGGGCGTTAAACAATAGCGCTTCTTGGGAGGCAACCCAATGAATTTATATTTTTCTTTCTGTTTTGTTGCATACACACTTTCATAATTCGGTTGTGATTGTGTTTTTTATGTTTCTTTTTTGTGTTTGAGCCAAGCAAAGCCTTTATGACTAGTCTTGGTAATGGTTGTTTGATCCTGCTGGAAAAAGACAAACGTTTTGCTCACGAGATGATTTTTCATTTTTATTCAGAAAGATCTTTTGAGTTGATTCTTTTTGCTGCTGATTGATATGCTTTTTCCCTATACCTTCGTAATTTCTCAGATGTTTTGAGGTAACAGAAGTATACGAAGTATACAGATTGCTACAGACTGGTCTGTTTTTGTCAGATTCTGTTTTTGTTGAGTTGGTTGCTTGTTTTGATGAAATTATGGATAGTATCGGGGGGTACTAGCCATGGAAAATTGACAATACAGTAGCCCATCATCAATATAGATGGAATTCAAGTTTTCTATAGTAACAAAAGAAGTGGTAGTTTGTTTTCTTGTACTAATGTTATCACAAGTTTCTGTTTAAGTTTTGTGTTGTGAAGTTTTCAAGTTTTGGGTGACGTTCTCATGGACAAAGAGATAAGGAGTGGAAACAACTCAAGATTGGGGATTCCGAAGGCCCCCAAAGACAAATTCAAGGACACCAAAAAGCCTAATCTTGGGGATGCCCGGGGAAGGCATCCCCTCTTTCGTCTTCAATCCATCGGTAACATTACTTGGAGCTATATGTTTATTCACCACATGATATGTGTTTTGCTTGGAGAGTCTTGTATCATAGGAGTCTTTTCTTTTTTTTGTGTCACAATCATCCTTTCTGCACACCTTTTTGATAGAGAGAGACATGCACTCATCGCGACTTTGCTAGAATGCTCATAGTGCTTCACTTATATCTTTTGAGTTAGATACTTTTGCTCTAGTGCTTCACTTATATCTTTTGAGCTAGATACTTTTGCTCTTGTGCTTCACTTATATCTTTAGAGCACGACGATGCATGATTTGGTAGTTGGCTTATGCTATGAAAGTAGTCCCATGTGCTAGGCACCCAAAGAGGATGCAAAAAACCTCCATCTTCATGTGCATTGAGTAGAAAGAGAAGTTTCAGTTCCTCTCAATTAGATTTGAGACACAGATTCGGTAATATTGAGAGTTATGTTAGTAGGGTGTTGTGAATCTAGAAATACTTGTGTTGAAGTTAGTGATTCCCGTAGCATGCACGTATGGTGAACCGCTATGTTAGGAAGTCGGAGCATAATTGATCTATTGATTGTGATCCTTTGTGTTGAGGTCGGGATCGCGCGATGGTTTACACCTACCAACCCTTCCCCTCGGAGTATGCGTTTAGCACTTTGTTTCGATTACTAATAAACACTTTTGCAACAAGTATGTGAGTTCTTTATGTCTAATGTTGAGTCCATGGTATAGATGCACTTTCACCTTCCACCATTGCTAGCCTCCCTAGCGCCGTGCAATTCTCGCCGGTGCACAAACCCACCAAATTCCTTCCTCAAAACAGCCACCATACCTACCTACTATGGCATTTTCATAGCCATTCCGAGATATATTGCCATGCAACTACCACCGTTCCGTCTAATGACTTGTGCCGTCACTTTCATATTGCCATTGCATGATCATACTAGATCGTTGCACATCCCGGTACACTGCCGGAGGCATTTCCTATGGAGTCATCATCATTGTGATATTTGAGCTTTGAGTAACTAAAAAGTGTGATGATCCTCATTATTAGAGTACTGTCCCATGTGAGGAAAAACAAAGAGGCCAAAGAGCCCAAAAACAAAAAAAAGGAGAGAAAAGAAAAAAAGAGGCCTAAGAGCCCAAATAAAAAAATGAGAGAAAAGTGAGAAGGGACAATGCTATTATCTTTTTCCACACTTGTGCTTCATGTTAGCACCATGTTCTTCATGATTGAGAGCTTCTTGCTTTGTCACTACCATACACTAGTGGGAATCTTCGTTTTATAACTTGGCTTGTATATTCCAATGATGGGCTTCCTCAAAATTGCCCTAGGTCTTCGTGAGCAAGCAAGTTGGATGCACACGCACTAGTTTTCCTCTTGAGCTTTCTCATACTTATAGCTCTAGTGGATATCTTGTATGGCAATCCCTACTCATTCACATTGATATCTATTAATGGGCATCTCCATAGCCTATTGATACGCCGAGTCAATGTGACCATCTCCTCCTTTTTGTCTCACAACCACCACCACACTCTATTCCACCTATAGTGCTATATCCATGGCTCGCGCTCATGTATTGCATGATAGTTATAAAAAGTTTGAGAAAGTAAGAGTGCGAAAACAATTACTTGGCCAATTCCGGGGTTGTGCATGATTTACATTAGTTGTGTGAGGATGATGGAGCATAGCCAAACTATATGATTTTGTAGGGATAACTTTCTTTGGCCTTGTTATTTTGAAAGTTCATGATTACTTTGCTAGTTTGCTTGAAGTATTACTGTTTTCATGTCAATAGCAAACTATTGTTTTGAATCGTACGGATCTGAACATTCATGCCACGTGAAAGAAGTTGCAAAGGACAACTATGCTAGGTAGCATTCCACATCAAAAATTTGTTCTTTATCACTTCCCTACTCGAGGACGAGCAGGAGTTAAGCTTGGGGATGCTTGATACGTCTCCAACGTATCTATAATTTTTGATGGTTTCATGCTATTATCTTGTCAAACTTTGGATGTTTTGCATGCCTTTTATTTATTTTCTGGGACTAACCTATTAACTCAGTGCCAAGTGCCAGTTCCTGTTTTTTTCCGTGTTTTTGATCCCTTTGAAACGAGATTTTGAAATGGAGTCCAAACGGAAGAAAATCCCCGAAAAGATTTTTTTCTGGAACGGAAGAAGATCGGAGAGCTTGGGGGCCAAGCAAGAAGAGCCCCAGGGGCCCCACAATCCCCCACCCCGCGGCCAGGGGGCGCGCCATGCAGGCTTGTGGCCCCCTGGAGGTCCCCTGACCTAGACCTTGCGCCTATAAATTCCCAAATATTCCCAAAAAAATCAAGGGAGCATCGTAATCACTTTTCCGCCGCCACAAGCTTCTGTGTCCGGAAGATCCCATTTGGGACACGTCCTGGTGCCCTGCCGGAGGGGGGATTTGGACGCGGAAGGCTTCTCCATCAACACCATGACCTCTCCGATGATGCGTGAGTAGTTCACCATAGACCTACGGGTCCATAGCTAGTAACTAGATGGCTCTTCACTCTCTTGGATCTTCAATACAAAGTTCTCCATGATCTTCATGGAGATCTATCCGATGTAATCTTGTTTTGCGGTGTGTTTGTCGAGATTCGATGAATTGTGGACTTATGATCAGATTATCTATGAATCTTTTTTGAGTTTCTTTTGATCTCTCTTATGCATGATTTCATATCCTTGTAATTCTCTTCGAGTTGTGGGTTTTGTTTGGCCAACTAGATCTATGAATCTTGCAATGGGAGAAGTGCTTGGTTTGGTTTCATACAGTGCGGTGACCTCACCCAGTGACAGAAGGGGTAGCCAGGCATGTATCGTGTTGTTGCCATCAAGGGTAAAAAGATGGGGTTTTCATCATTGGTATGAGATTATCCCTCTACATCATGTCATCTTGCACTACAGGAATCAGCTTCTTTTCCGTCTACCATCATAGACGGCAAAGACTAAATCCAGGACGGCAAAGAGAATACCACAGACGGCAAAGATTCTCACGGCCGGCAAAATTTCTGCGTGAGCCTACGACGGCATAGGACCTTCTTTACCGTCTGTCTCCCCAAAGCGGACGGCAAAGCTCTTTGCCGTCGGCTTTCCATAGGAGCAGTCGGCAAAGTGCTCGAGACGGCAGCCGACAGGCGTTGCCTCCGTTAGGGGTTAACGGAGGCTTTGCTGTCTACCTCCCCCTTATTCTTTGCTGTCTGCCTCCCCCTTATTCTTTGCCGTCTGCTCCCCCTTATTATTTGCCGTCTGCCTCCTCCTCCTCCCCCCTCCACTCTTTGCCATCTGCCTCCTCCCCCCCTCCTCTGTGCCCTCTTCTTTGCCGTCTGCCCACCCTAGAGGCATACGACAAAGAGCCTATATAGACACCCCAGGATGCACAGTTGGGTGCCATGTGGCACCTTTGCCATCTGCCAGCTGATGGCACAGGTCTTTGCCATGAGCTGGCAGACGGCAAAGAGCCCATATAGTACCTATTTTTTTGTTTTATATTATTTCACAGCACATATATATATATATATATATATTTATATATATTTGACAGCACATTTATATAATTCACCACACATATATGATATATAGTTCACCACACATATACTTGCCAACACATATATATAATTCACCACACATATATGATATACATATAAATCAATGTACATCCCCATATATCGAAAGAACCAAGATACAAAGTATTGCACTGTTTATCCATATATACATATACATATAGTTCGACATTGTGCATCAACTCAAATGAAAACTAGATGATATACATATAAAGTTCATCCATCGACATTGTTCAACTCCATGAATGCCAGCTTCCATGCATGTAGTATATCCAATCTGCAAAAATGTGAATAAGAAAGTCAGAAGAAGAACAAAATATGATGTTTTTGAGCTAATTATGTCATTTTTAGCGGAAAACAAGCTAAGAATATAATATTCATGAGCTAACCAAGGTTCTTATGCTATTTTTAGCTTATTATGGCATTTTGGAGTTAATGGTTAATTATGTCATTGTTGGGGAAATTAAAGCAAGGATAATATGAAAGAGGAGAATAAAGAGGAGGAGGAGGAGAAGAATAAGAAATCAAGAAGAAGGAGGAGGAGGAGGAGAAGGACTAGAAGGTCCTTGGGCTTCTCCTCCTCCTCCTCCTCCTCCTTCTTCTTCTCTTCTTCTTCTTCTTCTTCCTTTCTTTTCATTTTTACTATTTATTCTCCCCTTCGCCTCTTGTTGGAGCTAAATTACCTAATTATGTCTTTTTGGAGCTATATGGGCTAATTACCCCATTTTAGAGGAAAACAAGCTAAGAATATAATATTAATGATCTAACCAAGGTTATTATGCCATTTTGAGCTTATTATGGCATTTTGGAGCTAAATGGGCTAATTATGTCATTGTTGGGGAAATTGAAGCAAGGATAATATGAAAGAGGAGAAGAAAGAGGAGGAGGAGGAGAAGAAGAAGAAATCAAGAAGAAGGAGGAGAAGGAGGAGGAGGAGAAGGACTAGAAGGTCCTTGGCCTTCTCCTCCTCCTCCTCCTCCTCCTTCTCCTTCTTCTCTTCTTCTTCTTCTTCTCCTTCTTTCTTTTTATTTTGCCTATTTATTCTCCTCTTCTCCTCTTGTTGGAGCTAAATTACCTAATTATGTCTTTTTGGAGCTGAATGGGTTAATGATCCCATTTTAGAGGAAAACAAGCTAAGTATATAATATTCATGAGCTAACCAAGGTTCTTATGCCATTTTGAGCTTATTATGGTATTTTGGAGCTAAATGGGCTAATTATATCATTGTTGGGGAAATTAAAGCAAGGATAATATGAAAGAGGAGAAGAAAGAGCAGGAGGAGGAGAAGAAGAAGAAATCAAGAAGAAGGAGGAGAAGGAGGAGAAGGAGGAGGAGGAGAAGGACTAGAAGGTCCTTGGCCTTCTCCTTCTCCTCCTCCTCCTCCTTCTCCTTCTTCTCTTCTTCTTCTTCTTCTTGTTCTTGTTCTTCTTCTTTCTTTTCATTTTCCAATTTCTTCTCCTTTTCTCCTCTTGTTGGAGCTAAATTACCTAATTATGTCTTTTTGGAGCTAAATGGGCTAATTATCCCATTTTAGAGGAAAACAAGCTAAGTATATAATATTCATGAGCTAACCAAGGTTCTTATCCCATTTTGAGCTTAGTATGGTATTTTGGAGCTAAATGGGCTAATTATGTCATTGTTGGGGAAATTAAAGCAAGGATAATATGAAAGAGGAGAAGAAAGAGGAGGGGGAGGAGAATAAGAAAAAATCAAGAAGAAGGAGGAGAAGGAGGAGAAGGAGGAGGAGGAGAAGGACTAGTAGGTCCTTGGCCTTCTCCTCCTCCTCGTCCTCCTTCTCCTTCTTCTTCTCTTCTTCTTCTTCTTCTTGTTCTTCTTCTTCTTTCTTTTCATTTTTCCTATTTCTTCTCCTCTTCTCCTCTTGTTGGAGCTAAATTACTTAATTATGTCGTTTTGGAGCTAAATGGGTTAATTATCCCATTTTAGAGGAAAACAAGCTAAGTATATAATATTCATAAGCTATCCAAGGTTCTTATGCCATTTTGAGCTTATTATGGCATTTTGGAGCTAAATGGGCTAATTATGTCATTGTTGGGGAAATTAAAGCAAGGATAATATGAAAGAGGAGAAGAAAGAGGAGGAGGAGGAGAAGAAGAAGAAATCAAGAAGAAAGAAGAGAAGGAGGATAATGAGGAGGAGGAGAAAGACTAGAAGGTCCTTGGCCTTCTCCTCCTTCTCCTCCTCCTCCTCCTTCTCCTTCTTTTCTTCTTCTTCTTCTTCTTCTTTCTTTTTATTTTTCCTATTTCTTCTCCTCTTGTTGGAGATAAATTACCTAATTATGTCTTTTTGGAGCTAAATGGGCTAATTATCCCATTTTAGAGGAAAACAAGCTAAGTATATAATATTCATGAGCTAACCAAGGTTTTGATGCCATTTTGAGGTTATTATGGCATTTTGGAGCTAAATGGGCTAATTATGTCATTGTAGGGGAAATTAAAGCAAGGATCATATGAAAGAGGATAAGAAAGAGGAGGAGGAGGAGAAGAATAATAAATCAAGAAGAAGGAGGAGAAGGAGGAGGAGGAGGAGGAGGAGAAGGAGGAGAAGGTCTTGGCCTTCTCCTCCTTCTCCTCCTCCTCCTCCTCCTCCTTCTCCTTCTTCTCTTCTTCTTCTTCTTCTTTCTTTTCATTTTTCCTATTTCTTCTCCTCTTGTTGGAGCTAAATTACCTAATTATGTCTTTTTTGAGCTAAATGGGCTAATTATCTCATTTTAGAGGAAAATAAGCTAAGTATATAATATTCATGAGCTAACCAAGGTTCTTATGCCATTTTGATGTTATTATGTCATTTTGGAGCTAAATGGACTAATTATGTCTTTTTTGGGGAAATTAAAGGAAGGATAATATGAAAGAGGAGAAGAAAGAGGAGGAGGAGAAGAAGAAGAAGAAATGAAGAAGAAAGAAGAGAAGGAGGAGAAGGAAGAGGAGGAGAAGGACTAGAAGGTCCTTGGCCTTCTCCTCCTTCTCCTCCTCCTCCTCCTTCTCCTTCTTCTCTTCTTCTTCTTCTTCTTCTTTCTTTTTATTTTTCCTATTTCTTCTCCTCTTGTTGGAGATAAATTACCTAATTATGTCTTTTTGGAGCTAAATGGGCTAATTATCCCATTTTAGAGGAAAACAAGCTAAGTATATAATATTCATGAGCTAACCAAGGTTCTGATGCCATTTTGAGGTTATTATGGCATTTTGGAGCTAAATGGGCTAATTATGTCATTGTAGGGGAAATTAAAGCAAGGATAATATGAAAGATGAGAAGAAAGAGGAGGAGGAGGATAAGAATAAGAAATCAAGAAGAAGGAGGAGAAGGAGGAGAAGGAGGAGGAGGAGAAGGACTAGAAGGTCCTTGGCCTTCTCCTCCTTCTCCTTCTCCTCCTCCTCCTCCTTCTCCTTCTTCTCTTCTTCTTCTTCTTCTTCTTTCTTTTCATTTTTCCTATTTCTTCTCCTCTTCTTGGACCTAAATTACCTAATTATGTCTTTTTGGAGCTAAATGGGCTAATTATCTCATTTTAGAGGAAAATAAGCTAAGTATATAATATTCATGAGCTAACCAAGGTTCTTATGCCATTTTGAGGTTATTATGGCATTTTGGAGCTAAATGGGCTAATTATGTCTTTTTTGGGGAAATTAAAGCAAGGATAATATGAAAGAGTAGAATAAATAGGAGGAGGAGGAGAAGAAGAAGAAATGAAGAAGAAGGAGGAGAAGGAGGAGAAGGAGGAGGAGGAGAAGGACTAGAAGGTCCTTGGCCTTCTCCTCCTTCTCCTCCTCCTCCTCCTCTTCCTCCTTCTCCTTCTTCTCTTCTTCTTCTTCTTCTTCTTTCTTTTCATTTTTCCTATTTCTTCTCCTCTTCTTGGAGCTAAATTAGCAAACTATGTATTTTTGGAGCTAAATGGGCTAATTATCTCATTTTAGAGGAAAACAAGCTAAAGTATATAATATTCATGAGCTAACCAAGGTTCTTATGCCATTTTGAGGTTATTATGGCATTTTGGAGCTAAATGGGCTAATTATGTATTTTTGGGGAAATTAAAGCAAGGATAATATGAAAGAGGAGAAGAAAGAGGAGGTGGAGGAGAAGAAGAAGAAATCAAGAAGAAGGAGGAGAAGGAGGAGAAGGAGGAGGAGGAGAAGGACTAGAAGGTCCTGGGCCTTCTCCTCCTTCTCCTCCTCCTCCTCCTTCTCCTTCTTCTCTTCTTCTTCTTCTTCTTTCTTTTCATTTTTCCTATTTCTTCTCCTCTTCTTGGAGCTAAGTTACCTAATTATGTCTTTTTGGAGATAAATGGGCTAATTATCTCATTTTAGAGGAAAACAAGCTAAGTATATAATATTCATGAGCTAACCATTGAGGTTATTATGGCATTACGGAGCTAAATGGGATAATTATGTCTTTTTGGGGAAATTAAAGCAAGGATAATATGAAAGAGGAGAAGAAAGAGGAGGAGGAGGAGAAGAAGAAGAAATCAAGAAGGAGGAGAAGGAGGAGAAGGAGGAGGATGAGAAGGACTAGAAGGTCCTTGGCCTTCTCCTCCTCCTTCTCCTCCTCCTCCTCCTCCTCCTCCTTCTCCTTCTTCTCTTCTTGTTCTTCTTCTTTCTTTTGATTTTTCCAATTTCTTCTCCTCTTCTTGGAGCTAAATTAGCTAATTATGTCCGTTTGGAGCTAAATGGGCTAATTATCTCATTTTCGAGGAAAACAAGCTAAAGTATATAATATTCATGAGCTAACCAAGGTTCTTATGCCATTTTGAGGTTATTATGGCATTTTGGAGCTAAATGGGCTAATTATGTGTTTTTGGGGAAATTAAAGCAAGGATAATATGAAAGAGGAGAAGAAAGAGGAGGAGGAGGAGGAGAAGAAGAAATCAATAAGAAGGAGGAGAAGGAGGAGAAGGAGGAGGAGGAGAAGGACTAGAAGTTCCTTGGCCTTCTCCTCCTTCTCTTCCTCCTCCTCCTCCTTCTCCTTCTTCTCTTCTTCTTCTTATTATTTCTTTTCATTTTTCCTATTTCTTCTCCTCTTCGCCTCTTCTCCTGTTCTTGGAGCTAAATTAGCTAACTATGTCTTTTTGGAGCTAAATGGGCTAATTATCTCATTTTAGAGGAAAACAAGCTAAGTATATAATATTAAGGAGCTAGGCAAGGTTCTTATGCCATTTTGAGGTTATTATGGCATTTTGGATCTAAATGGGCTAATTATTCCTTTTTGGAGATAAATGGGCTAACTATGTCATTGTTGGGGAAATTAAGGCAAGGAGAATATGAAAGAGGAGAAGAGAAACTTACCGTAGTGGTCATCGAGGAGGAGAAATACTTGGAGAAGGGTCGTGCGATGCCGCTCGGGAGTTATTCTACAGAATAGATATTTTGTAATGTCTCAGTTAGCATGATGACAATCAATTATCAATACTAGTTTATAATGAAACTCACCGTGCCAATCGAAGAGAAGATGGGCATCGGCGAAGGGACTTGACCGCTCTTTTCGCACAGACCCTGAAGAGTGGGTCGTATTAGTTAGTAATGAAACAGACATTACACACATGATTTGGCTAATGTGAAAAAAAACTTACCACAAAAAGCTCGTACTGGGCCCGTTGACCCGCCTCATTCCGGGACCTCTCCTCCTCAATCAATCGTGTCGTGGTCTGGTCCCTCTCATCAAGAGCAGCCTGACTTGCCAATCTCTCTTTCTCAAGAGCAGCCTCAAGAGCAGCCTGGCTTGCCAATCTCTCTTTCTCAAGAGCATCCTGGTTTGCCAATCTCTCTTTCTCAAGAGCAGCCTGAAACACCATTCCTCGTTACCACAGTAATGATCTATGGTGACACACATAATGAAATGGATGAAAGTGTTCTTAGTCCGTACAACTAACCTCGATGGCAAGTTCGATTGGCCATGGACGACGCATTATCTCAGGACAGCTGCTCGACTGGCGCGCCTTGATCTCCGGAAGAGTGAGTGTACAACGTATTATCCCATCTCCAATGGCTATCAAGCCATGAGGCCTACCGCCACCAGATATCATCACCAGCTTTGGATCCAAAGGTTCCTGGCTAGGGTTAAAGTCATCCCCTTTCGTAGCCTTCCCCGCGTCCCTGTATGCCACGAGCTTCTGGTGGGATGATATGTTGGTGAAGTTATTGGGATCATCCAGGTCAGTCTCAGAGAATGCGGTCGCCTTCATGTACGAGGCAGTATGGGCCATGCCATAAAGGTCGTACAAGTGTGGCATCTCCGTCTTATTGTGATGCGCCTAAAAGAGAGGAACAAAATATCAGCATCAAGAATGAATTGCATGAATCATGAAGCAAATCACCAACCATTTGGCGCTGCCTTGATGGTGTGGCACACCAACCATTTGGCTACGCCGATCCTTCGCATTCTCGTGGACGGCTCGCCAGCTGCCTGTGCACCACTCATCAACCAACGCCTCCCAACAATCCATCTTATCCGCACACCATCTCGGGGGCACCTGTAAGTCATTAGAAAGAATTTTCAGCGCTACGCCTATGAATGAAATCAAGAAAACTATGTAGAAGGACTTAAGAATAGGTAATTACCTTCATGTATTGCTCCTTCTTCAGAAACTTTCTGCGGCAATCCTTCTTATTCTTCTTAATACCACGCGTGGCGTAGTAATCTCGAATAGCCTGCGGCCGAGCCTCGTGGCGCAAGTTCTGTAGTAACCGCCTACACTCGGCCTCGAGAACCCTGTCCGCCTCCTCCTCATATCCATCCTCACACCTATAGAAGGTCTGCAATCAAACGTGAAAACACCGATTAGTACAATAATTAGCTATATTGTTAATTTTAGATTCTGTAAAACGATAATTTACCCAAAAGCTCTTGATCACCATCTCGGCCCTCGTGTGGCACAAGACACCATCTATAATCTCCTCCGGCGGGGCCTGCGCAGCCTGGTAGTGCTCCCAGGAAAATCCTAGTGTAGGAACCTGACCCTCACCAGGCAACGTGACAAACCCCGGGAAATTTGTCCGGCAAAGCACACCAAGGACGGAGTTTGGCCTGCGGACTCCAAGAGGGTGTACCCATCCCCTGCAGTATGATAAGGTCAACACATTAGATATTTGAACAAACTTGAAGGCAAAAGCTAAAAAAAGAGCAAATGTACTTACCTATCTCCTTCAGGTTTAATCACCGGCCTCTGCTCGCGGGTAGCCGACGCGACCGGGAGACGTGTACTACCACACTTATACACGGTGGCCCCGTCCACCTGCACATCGCCCTCACTATGAGTAAGCTCATCCCCGCCATCCCCGCCCCCTGAGCCACCCGGACCCTCGTCCAATCCGGCACCTTGGTACGATCCGGCCAGGTCTCCCATCCGGGCCTCTCCATGTCGGGTGAAGCCTCCGGAACCGTAGTCTCCTCCGGCTGCTCCTGGGCCGAATGCACCTCCACCCGAGGTTGCTCCTGGACCGGAGTCTCATGGGACGAATGCCCATCAACAACAGGCTCCTGGAACGGAGTCCCCGTAGCCTCCTCCACAAACGGGTCGACCATAGTAGTCCTATGCTCGGGTGCATGAGCTGGTGTTGGTGGGGAGGACGGCTGAACAGTCCTCCTGGATCTTCCGCATCCACCACCTCTCCCTGTACTCTTCCCCTTCTTCCCTACCCGACCAACACCTCTCCCAGTGGGCAATGCCGCCTACGAAGAAGAACCCACGGGTGGTGTTGATAGACTGTCTGCCAAGGCTCTACGGAGAGATAGGGGTGGAAGGGAAGTACCACCCCTCGTGCGGGGTGCCTGGGAAGAACCCGTCGAGCGATCTGGACCAGCGCCCACCATCTTTCCACACCTGGTGACCTGCCATGATAAAGATTAAAAGAAATTAGTACAACATAAAAAAATTGAATAACTAACATGAATAATAATATGTACATGAATAATAAAGATTAAAATATATATAATCTAAGTTATGAATCTTACAAACTAATAATCATCATCAATAAATGCATCATCATCATCACTATCACGCATGTCTTCATGAATGACGTGCTCGTCGGGTTCAACGGCGTGAAGTTGTGAAAGGCCTTCCTTTATTCGTTGAAGCATTGATAGGTCATCCGCATCAGTGACCTCTACGAGTTCCAGGTCTTCTGCTTCCGGCTCAGGACTAGAGTCGGATTCATTGTCGCTGTCTACTTCCATGTTCTTGGGTGAAGCACGGCGGTTCTTGAAACATTTCTTGGAAAGACGTGTTTCTTGGAAGAATTCTCCATCATATTTGTCTGGGTTAATGTGAGGTTCATAATCCTGTTCATTTGGGAGAGGTGGTGTGACATGTGGCGGCACTTCATGAACAACATACCAACCTTCCAGATTCTTATCCGTTTGGCATGCCCACGGTAGATAGAAAACTTGGGTCGCCTGTTGAGCCGTAATATAGACATCGGGAACATCTAAATGGGTGTTTGGATTGATTTCGACTAGTCCTATATGTTCATGAGTCCTTCTAGTCTTTTTCGGCTGGAACCAATAACATTTGAAGACTACGACGTTCGGTGGGTTTTCACCATAGAATTGAAGTTCATAAATTGCTTCAACTCTTCCATAATACTCGATAACACCTTCGCCGATAAGAGAGACACCACAATTTGTAGATTTCCGGTCGGGCATAGATAGCTCTTTGCCAAAGGTACGAAAGAGATACCCGTTGATGTTGTATTTCTCAAATGAACGGACCTTATAGTCAAAACCATTAGCGACTTGTCTCAATTCAGCGTCCATAAACTCTGAATTAGCCTACAAGTTTAATACGAAACGGTTGTTGCATTAGCCGCAAGTTAGACCAAGAATGAAATGGTCCATTATTGATAATTACCGTTTGTTTGAACCAAGAGATGAAACCGGGATAGCCGCCTCCTGTCTTTGACAGAAGCTCATACTCTTCGACGGAATCATTTTCGATCACCGCTCCATCTGAGAATTTGGTGACGTAACGGCTATTTGAAATATCCGGGAATAAGAGCAGTTCAAATGAATTAGAAGTTACGGGAAAATGTGCCGAGAACTCACTCGATGTACGGCCTTACTTCTGTTAGGTTGTTGAAGATATACAACGAAACGTTCCGCCATTCTTCGACATCCAACGTTATTGGTTTCGAAGCACCGGCTGGTGCGAGCTTCCCTTTGAATAGGCTGAGGTTGGACCCACCTTTTTTAGGGTCTGCATCATTGTGCCGAGGCTTTGGATTATGCAAATGATGATTTTTGGCTTCATAGTGTGCTGTCACAATGTTTGCCACCTCCTCAGTAATGAATGCCTCCGCCATCGATGCTTCAATTCTACGCTTATTTTTACATTTAGCTCGAAGGGTCTTCTGCATCCTCTTAGTTGCATAGCACCAACGATCTTGCACGGGCCCACCCAATCTTGCCTCGGTCGGTAGATGTAAAATCAAATGCTGCATTGGATTAAAGAAGCCCGGTGGAAAGATCTTCTCTAACTTGCACAACAACTCCGGTGCAAACTCCTCCATGTCTTCTACCACGCCAGGCGACAATTCTTTCGCACAAGGAACACGGAAGAAATAGCTCAGCTCCGCCAGTACTAGCCATTCATCCTCAGGAATAAAGCCACGTAACATCACCGGCATTACCCGCTCTAGCCATATGTGCCAATCATGACTCTTGAGACCAAAGATTTTTAATTTTTCAAGACTCGCTCCCCTCTTTAGATTCGCTGCATACCCATCCGGGAACATCAAGTGCATTTTGACCCAAAAGATAATTTCCCTCATAGCTGGCCTTCCAAGAGTGAACCAGGCCTTTGGCTTCGACCACTTCTGCTTTCCTTTGCCTTCTCGCATGTTTTGTAACGGTCTATGACATAGTGTCTCTTGATCGAATCTAGCCGTAATATTATCCTTTGTCTTCCCATCTATGTCGAACAATGTACCAAAAATAGCCTCTCCAATATTATTTTCAGTGTGCATCATGTCGATATTGTGTGGAAGAACGAGGTCTTTGAAGTAAGGCAGATCCCAGAAGCATGGCTTGTGAGTCCAGGCGTGTTTTGAATTATACCCCTTGAAATACGCTGGACGCTCTGGATCAGGCTCGAGGGCGTTTAACTGATCCAGGATCTATTGGCCTGTGAATGCAGGTGGTGCCAAGTTTTTGACAACTTTACCTTTGGTAAAGGTCTTCTTGTCTTTTCTGAACTGATGGTCAAGATCTAGGAACTGTCTATGCAAGTCAAAGCAAGAATACTTCTGACCCTCCTGCAACCAATGAAACTGAAGAGCTGCCTTGCATTGGGGGCACGGGAACCTTCCATGCACACACCATCCAGAGAATAGCGCATACGCTGGCAAGTCATGCATAGAGTACATGTACCACACATGCATTTTGAAGTTTTCTTTTCTAGCGGCATCGTATGTCTTGACCATATTATCCCAAGCTTCTTCCAATTCATCCTTAAGCGGTTGCAGGTACACATTCATATTCTTCCCCGGATAATTGTGCCCTGGAATTATCAACGTCAGAAATATGTTCTTTCTTTGCATAATCTGCCCGTGGGGAGATTGAGTGGAATGACAAATACAAGCCAACAACTGTATTGGGTTGTCGTCATGCCGAAGGGATTAAAACCATCCGTGGCGGCGCAGACTCAAGGATTCCTTGGATCTACCTCTTTATCCTGATGCAGTCCATCGAAATGTTTCTACGCTTCCCCATCCGATGTGTGTACCATCATCTTATTCCCATCTGCATCTAGTTCGGTTCTTTTGCCCAATTTGTGCCATGTCATCTGTCTGGCTATCTCTTCGACCATGAAAAGACGTTGAAGTCTTGGTACGATTGGCATATACCGAAGAACAGTAACTGCGATTTTGGTCTGCCTCTTCTCACCCATACCGTTGTCTACCACAAGATACCTGCAAGACTCGCAATTGGGACAATAGTCCAAGTGTGCATACTCCTTCCTAAATAAGACACATCCTTTCTCACATGCATCTATCTTCTCATAGGGCATCTTAAGTACACGAAGTATTTTGTCCGACTGGTACAGGTTTGCAGGCATGACATGGCCTTTGGGTAGGAAACGTCCAAATAGTGTCATCATCGCATCATAGCATTCTCTTCCCAAGTTGAACTGAGCCTTCAGAGCCATTACTTGTGCAATTGCATCCAGCTGACAAAGCTGAGTGTGCTCATGGAGAGGACGTTTTGAAGACTCCAACATTTCATAAAAGGCCTTTGCAGATTCCTCCATCTCATCTTCCGAATCCCGAGCATCATCAAAGTCTTGGACCATGTCTTCGATCCCGGTACCATGCTCGTCCGTGCGACGACGGACCACCTCAGCTCTTGTGCGTTGTATAGACTCACCATGAAATGTCCACACCGTATAATTAGGCTTAAAGCCCCTCCTCTGCAGGTGTTTAATCATTACAGCCTCTGTCATCTTTTTATAGTTGACGCATCCAGGACAGGGGCAATAGTTTCTTTCCTGGCCATTTGCGATTGCGGCTTTCACAAATTCCTTTGTTTTTACAAACCATTCTTTCGTCATCTCTTTCTGACTAGGGTGACCGGTATACATCCACGCACGATCACTCATCTTGCGTAGCTACTAAAGACAGAAGAAATATATTTATATATAATTTAGCATTTATATTCATCGGTTAATCAGGTTCGCCATTTTTATTACGTCAAGGCAACCTACACGCTAATAGGTAAAATAGGTCCTAATCCCACCCGAGTATGTGTAGATTGCGTTCGTTTTCCCATGCTCTGTTCCGGATCCAATGCAAAATTTCGGCAGCACCTCCCAGCTGTTCGCTTGATACACGTCTCCGCAATAAACAGAGAGGATGTGCATCCGGAGAACAACAGGGAGGCGCTGACGAAATTCCGCATCGGAACCAGAGCACAGCATATGGGAAAATGAACCCAATCTACACATACTCGGGCTGTCCATGGATAATGTTGGACAATTCGAAAGGATGGTGGTTATAAATATGCAAAGACATGCATATTTATAGATGTCGCCCTTTCGAACGGGAGACGCATACTGGTCACGCATACTGATAAATTAATTGAATTACCTAAATCTAGAAAGTTTCATCCGGAAACCGAGCCACAGTAAATGAAGGGGCGGGGAGGAGATGAAATTTGTACTGACCCACGAATGCAGGGGCGGAGCTCGTACAATGCACGGGCAGGTCTTCGCACACCAGACCTCACAGCAACGAGGCAATTATCACATGTAAATCCACCCGATCAACACAAATATTCTAATTATGTCATTTTATAGCTAAATGGGATAATTATCTCATTGTTGGGGAAAATAAGGTAAGGAGAATAATAAAGAGGAGAAGAAAGAGGAGCAGGGGAAGAAGAAGAAGAAATCAAGAAGAAGGAGAAGGAGGAGGAGGAGAAGGAGGAGAAGAAGGAGAAGGTATTTTTCTTCTTCTTCTTCTTCTCATCCTCCTCCTCCTCCTCCTCCTCTCCTCTTCTCCTCCTCCTCCTCCTCTCCTTTTCTCCTCCTCCTCTCTTCTTCTTCTCCTTTCACGGGAAATGTCGGCATGACATGTCCCAATTCCAAATATCACGTGTCCAAATCACATGTCCACATATGACATGTCCACTTCAAATTCTCATATAATAGGAAGAACAATATAGAACTTGAAGGAAAATGCAAGAGTCTTTTTTCTTCGCAATATTTGGAACTAGTGTTAATCAATTCTTTTTTTTCTTTAAATAGCCTATATGAAACTTGAAATTTTTTTTGCAACCTAATAAAAATTAACCTAAGTAACTTAACCTAAGAACCTAATAAAAATTAACCTAAGTAAATTAACCTAAGTAACTTAACTAGATTAACCTAAACAACTTAAAGTAAGAGCCTAATAGCAACAAGAACCTAATAACAATAACCTAACAAAATTAACCTAAGTAACTTAACTTAACTAAATTACCCTTAGCAAAGAGGCAAAGATAGGAAAGGAGGGCCGGAGGACTTACAAGGGGCTAGGGGAGACGTCAGTGACGAGGTGGAGCTCGGGGGAAATGTCGGCGACAAGGTGGACCAGGGGCACGGAGAGGAGGGGGCGGTTTTGGAGCAGGGGGTCGCAAGGAAGAGGGGGCGATGGTGGAGCAGGGGAAGGGAGAGGAGGGGGCGGTGGTGGAGCAGGGGCACGATGGTGGGGGAGGGGGTCGCAGGGAGGAGGAGGTGCGAGCTCCGGCGGCGGGTCGCGGGGAGGAGGGAGGAGGGAGGACGAGCTCCGGCGGCGGTGTAGGGAGAGAGTCGGGGGCTGTGGTGAGCCGTTACGGGGGAGAGAGAGGGGGTGGGGTGGGGGTTGACGACGTTAGGTCTAGTTGCCTCTTTGCCGTCTGCCCCCGACGACAAAGTGGTAATAGGCTGACGGCAAAGAGGTGGACCTTTATGGGTTAGAGGGCGGTGTGGGGTGGGTTCTTTGCCATCTGCCTGCATGTGCTTTGCCATCAGCTGGCAGACGGCAAAGAAGCAGCATATGGCAAAGATGATGTTTGCCATCAGCCTGCTCTTTGCCGTCAGGTTTTGGGTAGCTGATGGCAAAGAATGTCTTTGCCATCAGCCAACTGACGGCAAAGAAGCAGCAGATGGCAAATTCTCTGATTCCTGTAGTGTTGCTTAAAGCGTTACTCTGTTCGTCATGAACTCAATACACTAGATACATGATGGATAGCGGTCGATGTGTGGAGTAATAGTAGTAGATGCAGAAAGTGTCGGCCTACTTGTCTCGGACGTTATGCCTATATGCTAGATCATTGCCTTAGATATTGTCATGACTTTGCGCGGTTCTATCAATTGCTCAACAGTAATTTGTTCACCCACCGTGATATTTGCTATTTTGAGAGAAGCCTCTAGTGAACACTATGGACCCCAGGGTCTACTCCACACCATATTTTCAGCCTTACACTTTTTACATTGTTGCACTTTCCGCCTTCAGATCTCACTTTGCAAACAATCTTGAAGGGATTGACAACCCCTTTGAAGCGTTGGGTGCAAGCTTGTTTGTGTTTGCGCAGGTACTTTGTACTTGACGAGGCCCTCCTTCTGGATTGATACCTTGGTTCTCAAACTGAGGGAAATACTTACTGCTCTTGTGCTGCATCACCCTTTCCTCTTCAAGGGAAAAACCAACGCAAATAAGAGAAGTAACAAGAAGAATTCCTAAGCGCCAGGGAAGGACTTTTGTTGCCGCAGCACCACTCTACTGTGACAATGAGAGTGCAATTAACATTGCATACAACCCCATACAACACTCGAAGACCAAGCACATCCAGATTGTTCATCATTTTCTTCGTGATCATGTCTCAAGTGCAACATCATCATCAACCACGTGAAGACAGAAGGACAACTAGAATATATCTTCACTAAGCCCTTGGATGAAAAGAGATTTTGCAAGTTGCGGTGTGAGCTAAATATCTGAGAATCTTCGAATGTTTTGTGAATGGACACACATCCTAACACTTATGCAAAATTGATGACTTAGATGTGCAACACACTAAGTAACGTTTTTGTTCAATCAATGAAGAATAACACTCTAAGTGTGAAGAATTTGATTCTCAGGACCCTATGACAATTGTACGCGGTGCCTGAAATTATCATTCTTATACGGTGGGTCACGCCACCAACCCAGTTTGAAAATTTTCAAGTTGAAATGACTCCACCGCTTAATATGTGAGTGCCACCTGTCGAGTGGAGAGGAAGGGCCAGGGGCAATCTAGTCCAAAAATATCAGACCGGACGATTTTCACCTGGGCTATAAATGCCCCACTCTCACCCCTCGGTCACTTCTTCCTCTCGTTTCCAGTTCTTACCGCTTGAAGCCAGACCTAGCGTCAACGCTGGAAATCATTGTCGCCGATGAGGAATAGCTTCACTACCTCGAACTCGTTGTCTCCAGACTCACGCCGACCACGGATCTCCTCCCTAGGGTGCCGTCGTAGCTGTCTTCAAGTATATGGGCAGAGCCTTAGCTACGGTGAGGATGTATGAGTTTAGGCCCCTCTACGGTGGAGGTAAAAGCCCTATGTCTCAGTGCTCTTGGGAGCTTTGTGTCGAGTGGATTATAGGATTACAGCAAGTGCCAACCCTTGCACCGGTGGGGAAGGGCGGCTTATATAGAGTGCGCTGCCCTTCATAATGGCCCAGTGGACAAGGGTGGAATAGTGGCGAGTAAAAGCTTACGTTACCAGTAACGTAAACTTTAAATGCTAATAATGGCGTATGAAAACGTATGACTGTTGCCCTCCTGGGAGGTTACGATGTACAAAGTGGATTCCAGTCGGTACGTTAGATATGCTCCGAGTGGATCGTCGCCGACTGGATGATGGGGGCGTCCTTAGTTCAGTCGGAACTGTCTAAGGGCCTTGTATTCAATGAAGGGTAGTCCTTGGGTAGGACCTGTAGGGCATACCTATGACCCTACCCTGGGACTATAACCCCATCATTAGTCCCCGAATAGATCGGGGTTGGAACGATGAAGTGATGTCTGGAGTTTGGAACCGACTGGTATTGAGGTGACTTTGGCGTTGTTTGCCTCGATCCATTTTACCTTTTCAGCTAGCGATCCGAGTGAATATGCCAGTGAAACGAACCGTCAGAGACCGAGTGCTTCCGCAGAATCTTTCGACGTGACTCGTCAAACTGACAGCGCCGGATTTTCTGGGATCCTCAAATTTCGGTTGCCGTGGGCTTAGCGTGGATGACGACATCGTCATCGAGTAGGTTTTTCCTCCTCGATTACCGTGCCGTTATCTTCTCCACTAATCTTGCAGCGGCCGGTTGGGGGGATAAGATCCTGGGCCCACCTGTAAGTGACCCAGTCGGAAGCCTATTAAAGCCTCCCCGGCGGTATTTCCTATTGCGCTGCTCATCCTCCTCCAATTAATCTCGCTCCTCCCGCAGCTCTCTGCACACCTCAATCCACCTCCTTCTCCTCATCCTCTGCGGATCCGTCGCCTTCGCCATGACGAAGGGGCAGACTGGCAAGCTCGAGGCGCAGAAGAAGAAGAAGAAGGGGGGGGGGCCTCCACTCAGCGGCGGCAGCGGGCGTTGCCGGCGGGCTGGATCCAGGGGGACTTCCTCCCCTCCTCGGTGATGGAGAACGACGTCCTGGAGCTGGTGGAGCACGACATGGTCGCCAACAAGTCCTGGAGGCTGCCGGAAGGCGAGACGGAGCCGGTGCCGAAGGAGGGGGAGCGCGTTCTGCTGCTCAGCCACGTGGCCAGAGGCTTATCCTTTCCTCCCCATCCTTTCTTCCGAGGTATCGTGAATTACTTCGGGGCGCAGCTCCATCACTTTCCTCCGAACGCGATAGCTCACCATTCTGCATTCGTCACCCTCTGCGAGTGCTTCATAGGATGTCCTCCCCACTAGGGGCTCTTTAAATATGTCTTCTCCGCTAGATCCCAAACTGTTACAAAGCTTAGCCAGTCAGATGATAAGACACACATCCTCCAACTCTGCGGGGGTTTAGGCTTCCAGAAGAAAACAAAAAGTAGCTATCCCTCCCTCCAGCTATCTGAGTCTGTTAGGAACAGGCAATCGTCCTGGTTCTATTGCCAGGACATTGCTTGTCCGAATGCTTCGAGTGGGTTGCCACCTTTCAGTTTAGACCGTCCGAGCCCTCCCAAGAAGTTTGCGCTCTCTAAGGGAGAAAGAACCCAGATCCAGCCTTTGGTCGACGCGCTGATAGCCGTCGTCCGGAGGGGAGTCACCGGCATGGACCTGCTGGAGACTTTTCTGGGTCGGCGCATCCAGCCGCTGCAGGCCCGAGACCACACCATGTGGCATTACACGGGGCCCTCGCGTACCACTCGGTCTCATCCAGAGGACGTGAGCGGGGACACTATGAGTGCGTGGGTCTGCAGCATCACACGCACGTGTGATAACCCCGTGGGAGCCCGGCGGGTGAAGCCCTTCCGCGCCGAAAATCCTCCTCCGAATGAGGTGAGTACATGTTATCGAGTGCTTATAATCTCACGTTTATTGCTTTTCTTTTCTTGATGACTGACGTTGCCGACTGTGTTTTGTGAAGGAGTGCACAACCTGGCATTCTGCAGTCTCGAACGGGAATCCAGTCGAGGAAGAGGAGGGCAGCATGGAGGGCAGCGCGGATAGTGCCGAGTACGTCTCTGACAGTGGGGAGACGGAGGAGGAGACGGAAGAGGAGGAGGAGGAGAGTGGAGAGCAGAGCTCGTCGCCCTCACCACCACAGCTCCGAACCAAGCGCTGTCATGACCCCACTGCTCCACCGGCTCCTCCCGCGGCCCCGAGTGCTCCGCCAGCTCCTCCCGTGGCTCCGAGTGTTCGGAGTGTGAAGAGAACCAGGGGTGCTTCTGCCGAGCCCGTGACCCAGCCGTCCAAGATGGCTAAACCTAGTAGGCCTAAACCTCGGAAAGCCTTGCCCCGGATGAGGATCGCCGTTCCGGTCGCCTTAGTGTAAGTATCTTTACTCTTTCATCTTCCTTCAGTATCTGATTGAACTCCTCTTTTTGGGAACTCATGTTTATCCGTCGAGTGGATTTCACTCAACAGAGCTGCTACCTCCGCCACCTCTCTGTCGCCCCAGGACAATGATCCCATGGACACGGATAACGCCGCCACGTCCCAGCAAGGTACGTTGTCACGACTCCGAGAGCTGTATTACTGTTTCGTGAGTGCTGTCTTTGATCTTGACCTTTTTCTGTAATTTTATTTTGTTCAGTCGGGCTTCCTTCGGAGGTGATCCATCTGGACGACGACGACCAAAGGAGGCCGGAACCAGCTTTGGCACCTGTCCCTGGGGTTATCCCATCTGCTACCAATCCCGCCATGAACGTGCCGCCGACTGAGACGGTGCTGCCGATTGAGACGGTGGCCCTCATGGCGGAACCGACTGGAGCAGAGCTCGGGATGCCCAGGGAGTCTTCTGCCACGCCGGGTCCATCGGCTGTTCAATATAACGCCCGATGCCTCCCGGAAGACCTGGTAGGAGCCGCCAAGGACGCCATGGTGCAGGTGGAGCTGATGGTGGGCGACGCCAAGGGAGCGTATGACTCCATCGCGTCCCTGTACAAGAAGAGCTTGGAGCTTCGGGATGATATCCGAGTAAGTGCGCTAGTAAGTGTTTACATTCCTATTGGTACCCACTGGATGATTTTGCAGTGGGTTCACTCCGAGTGAACCCAGTGGGTGTAGTCCCCAATACTTCTGCCGAGTGCTTGCGCCGGCAGTTGTCTTTATATGTATTTTCCATAATCTGTACAGATCAGAGCTATTTTGCCCGAATGGTACCAGTGGGGGCTCGCCGAGTGCACCTGCTGGGTGTAGTCCCCAAGAGTAGTTTTACTCGAGTCGAGTAATAGTAATCTCATAGTGTTGTTTGTTTGGTATGGAGCTCAATAGGGCCGACCTGTTCGAGCTTCATGCTAGTGGGGTCACTCTCAGTAAACCCACTGGGTGTAGTCCCCGAGACCGCTGTCGATTGCTTGCATCGGCAGGGGTCTGAAGAATTTTGAGCTTTGATTGTTTTGTCATATCTATTGAGACTTTTTCCTTGTTGAATGTGGCTGATCCTCCTTTTGTGCCTCTTTGACAGAAGACTTGTGAAATGGGATCAGCGTACAATGCTGTGAAGGCTGAGAAGACTCAACTTGCTGCAGACTTGGATGTGGCTGTGAATGACCTGGCTGGCGTGAAGAAGGCTCTTGCTGACCGAGATAAATCTTTGGAGGAATCTTGGGAGGCTAACAAGGCACTGCTAGCCGAGGTAGAAAAAATGAAGAGGGAGAGATCCGAATGGATGGGCCAGCTGAAGGTGATGAACACTCGGTGCAGAGTGCAGGAGAACTACGTCGTCGACTGGGCGAAGAAGATGGTCGCACTGCTTGGTGGTAAGTTCTTGCCGAGTGCTTTTTGACTTTGGAGTTCACTCTGCGCTTATTTTCTGTTTGTCTTTTCTTTGCAGATTTCTGTCGAGACGTTGAGGCCGAAACAGCCGAAATTGAACGGTCGCTTGTTCCGAATGTCCCACTCGGCGATGAAGCTAACTGGGACATGTTCCGAGTGCATTCTCGACTTAATAGGGTGGCCCTTTCATTGGTCGCCTGAGAAGAGTTGTCGGCCGAATCGACACGGAGCTGTGGCCTGAAGACGACTCCCGAAATGAAATAGAGGGGTTGATGACTCGGCTGAAGGACGTTCCAAGCAGAGTGCAGGCATGGAAGAAGTCTGCCGCTCGGTGTGGAGCGGACGTGGCACTGTCTCTGGTCCGAGTGCACTGCAAGGAAGCCCGTGAAGAAAAGCTGAAAACGTTGCAGGTCGCCAACACCAAGAAGCTTCGATTTGAAGATTTCATGGAGACCTTCCTCGACACAGCCACTCGGATTGCAGATGGCATCGACCTCGACACCTTTGTGGAGCCTGCCAGTCCCGGCGACGCTTGATAAATTTATGTTGAACGCACATTTACCTCAGTATGCCGAGTGGAGTCTGTAATAAACTTTGGCCACTTCTGTTGGCCGGTACATTCGTGGCTCGGTGTGGATAAACTTGATTCACACCGAGCCGACTGATCGTAGATCCAATTTGAATTCGAATCGGATCTTTTGCTCTTCTTTCGCTAAGTTTTTTTTTGACACGATTTTTGCTCGTGGTTTTTGTTTGGGCGTCTCTTGGTGAAGCCAATGGCAAACATGCAGAGCATGTAGTTGTCAGTTGTCTTCACATCCACATGAGCCGCAATGAGGGTCTGCTAAGCCTTCGAGTGTATCTCGATTGCCCACTCCGAGGAAGGTTTTTACTTAGGCAACTCTGGTTCGCATCTAAGTCTCCGAGTGTGACTTGAAATGCACACTCAGAGCAATTTGTTTACTTAGGCGACTCTGAGTCGCAGCTAAGTCCCCGAGTGTGACTTTTCGTGCACACACGGAGCGAATTGTTACTCATGTAGTTGTTAGTTGTCTTCACATCCACATGAGCCTCAATGAGGGTCTGCTAAGCTTCCGAGTGTATCTCGAGTATACACTCGGAGGAAGCTTTTTTACTTAGGCGATTCTGAGTCGCAGCTAAGTCCCCGAGTGTGACTTTTCGTGCACACTCGGAGTGAGTTGTTTACTTAGGCGATTCTAGGTCGCAGCTAAGTCTCCGAGTGTGACTTTTAGTGCACACTCGGAGCGAGTTTGTACTTAGGCGACTCTGGGTCGCAGCTAAGTCTCTGAGTGTGACTTTTCGTGCACACTCGGAGCGAATTGTTACTCATGTAGTTGTCAGTTGTCTTCACATCCACATGAGCCTCAATGAGGGTCTGCTAAGCCTCCGAGTGTATCTCGAGTATACACTCGGAGGAAGCTTTTTTACTTAGGCGACTCTGAGTTGCAGCTAAGTCCCCGAGTGTGACTTTTCGTGCACACTCGGAGTGAGTTGTTTAGTTAGGCGATTCTGGGTCGCAGCTAAGTCTCCAAGCGTGACTTTTAGTGCCCACTCGGAGCTAAGTTTGTACTTAGGCGACTCTGGGTCGCAGCTAAGTATCCGAGTGTGACTTTTAGTGCACACTCGGAGCGAGTTTGTACTTAGGCGACTCTGGGTCGCAGCTGAGTCTCCGAGTGTGACTTTTCGTGCACACTCGGAGCGAGTTGTTACTTAGGCGACTCTGGGTCGCGGCTAAGTCCCCTAGCGTGACTTTGCGTGCACACTCGGAGCGAGTAGTTACTTAGGCAACTCTAGGTCGCGGCTAAGTCCCCGAGTGTGACTTTTAGTGCACACTCGGAGCGAGTTTGTACTTAGGCGACTCTGGGTCACAGCTAAGTCTCCGAGTGTGACTTTTAGTGCACACTCGGAGCGAGTTTGTACTTAGGCGACTCTGGGTCGCAGCTAAGTCTCCGAGTGTGACTTTTCGTGCACACTCGGAGCGAGTTGTTACTTAGGCGACTCTGGGTCACGGCTAAGTCCCCGAGCGTGACTTTTAGTGCACACTCGGAGTTAGGTTTTTAGACCGGAGTCTGCAAATGCGGAAGAATTTTGAATCGGCAAGAAATCAATCTGCTTTGTATTACTTCGATGATACTTGTTCTTTACATTGTCTCCGTCGACGGTTATGTGTAGAAGCGCTTCAGTAGATCTCCATTCCATGCTCGCGGCTAGTCGGTCTCCCTGTCGAGGTTGTAGAGTCGATATGCTCCGTTGTTCAGCACCTTAGAGATGATGAACGGTCCTTCCTAGGCGGGAGCTAACTTGTGTGGTCTCTGTTGATCCACTCGGAGCACCAGGTCGCCTGCTTGGAACGTGTGGCTCCTGACGTGCCGCGCATGAAATCGCCGCAGATCTTGTTGATAAATTGTTGAACGGACCAGTGCCATCTCGCGCTATTCTTCTAAAAGGTCCACTCCGTCTTGCTTGGCTTGCTCTGCTTCGACTTCGGAGAAGAGTTCCACTCGTGGAGAGTTGTGAAGCAAGTCATTCGGAAGGACCGCCTGTGCTCCATAAACGAGGAAAAACGGGGATCGCCTTGTCGATCTATTCGGAGTTCTGTGGAGGCCCGACATCACCGAAGGCAGCTCGGTGACCCATGCGTCGGCGGCATGTCCAACTTCTCGCAGGAGTCGAGGGTTCAACCCTTGAAGAATAAGTCCATTCGCCTGCTCTACTTGTCCATTTGTTTGGGGGTGCGCGATGGATGCAAAATTCACTCGGATACCTTGTCCTGCGCAAAAACCTTTGAACCTCTCAGAGTCAAAGTTTGTGCCATTGTCGGTGATTATGCTGTGCGGAACCCCGTATCTGGCAATGATGTCTCTGATAGATTTGATGGTCGTAAGGGCATCAAGCTTCTTGATAGGTTTGGCTTCAATCCACTTGGTAAACTTGTCGACTGCTACCAGCAGATGGGTGAATCCTCCTTGGCCTGTTCTGAATGGTTCGACTGTATCTAATCCCCACACGGCGAATGGCCAAGCAAGAGGAATTGTCTTCAGCGCAGACGTTGGCTTGTGGGACTTGTTTGAATAGAACTGACAACCTTCGCAACGGTCGACCATATCTTTTGGCATGTCATTCGCCTGCAACCAGAAGAAACCAGCTCTGAATGCTTTGGCGACGATTGCCCTTGAGGAGGCATGATGACAGCAGGTTCCCGAGTGAATTTCTTCCAAGATTAACTGTCCCTCCTCAGGAGAGATACACCACTGAAGGACGCCTGAAACACTTTCCCTGTATAACTGGTCATCAATGACGGTGAAGGACTTCGACCTGCGAACGATCTGCCTAGCTTGGAATTCGTCTTCTAGTAACTCTTTCCTCATGATGTACGCAATGAACGTCACAGTCCATTCGGGAATGATAGCTAGAATCTCCATGATCAAATCAACCACAGTGGGGACGTCGACTTCAGTCGGATCTGTTGAGCTCTTCGGTTGTACTGGTTCCTCTGTAAAAGGATCTTCTTTTACCGAGGGGAGGTGTAGGTGCTCGAGGCAGACATCACCCGGGAACGGTCTCCGAGTGGATCCAAGTTTTGCCAATTCATCTGCTGCTTGGTTTTTCAGTCGGGGAACATGGTGAAGTTCCAGACCTTCGAACTTCTTCTCGAGCTTCCTTATTGCGTTGCAATATGCAGTCATGGTGGGGTTCCTTACATCCCACTCCTTCATTACTTGATTAACCACTAGATCTGAGTCGCCATAGACCATCAGGCGACGGACGCCGAGTGTGATGGCCATGCGCAACCCGTAAAGGAGAGCTTCGTACTCTGCTTCATTGCTGGAAGAATCAAAATGGATCTGCAACACATACTTGAGTTTATCACCTTTCGGGGATATGAGCACTACGCCGGCGCCTGAGCCATTCAACATTTTGGACCCATCAAAGAACATGGTCCAATAAGCCGAGAAGATGTGAGTCGGTTGCTGTTGTTCTACCCATTCTGCTATGAAGTCAGCAAGAGCTTGAGACTTTATAGCTTTCTTAGCTTCGAACTTGATGTCGCAGTATAGCATCTCCATTGCCCACTTTGCCACTCGGCCTGATGCGTCCCGATTGTGGAGAATTTTCGACAACGGAGCATCAGATATGACAGATACCGAGTGGTCTTGGAAATAATGAGCCACCTTCTTTGCAGTCATGTAGATCCCATAAATAAGCTTCTGATAATGAGGATACCTCTGCTTGAAAGGAGTCAGGACTTCGGAAACATAATATACTGGCCGCTGAACCTTGTACGCTTTGCCTTCTTCTTCGTGTTCGACCGTCAGAACGGTGCTGACGACTTGATTTGTAGCCGCGATGTACAGAAGAAGGGGTTCTTTACTGAGCGGGGCAGTAAGAACCGGATGGGTGGAAAGCAGGGCTTTGAGGTCGTCGAATGCGATTTGGGCTTCGTCTGTCCACTCGAAAGTATCTGACTTCTTCATGAGTCGGTACAGAGGTAACGCCTTCTCGCCGAGTCGAGCGATAAACCTGCTCAAAGCCGCTAGGCAACCTATGAGCTTTTGAACATCATGTACTCTTTACGGCTGCTCCATTCGAACAATGATCCCGATCTTTTCGTGATTGACATCGATCCCTCGTTCGGAAACGAAGAAACCGAGTAACTTCCCGCTGGGAATGCCGAATGAACACTTGGCTGGGTTGAGCTTGATATCGTACCTACGTAGGTTGGCGAATGTTTCTGCCAAGTCAGTCAGTAGGTCGGAACCTTTGCGTGACTTGGCGATGATATCATCCATATATGCCTCCACATTTTGACCGATCTGGTCTAGGAGGCATTTTTGGATCATGCGCATACAAGTTGCTCCTGCATTCTTCAAACCGAATGGCATAGTGATGTAACAGAAGCACCCGAATGGGGTGATGAAGGCTGTTTTTAATTCATCTGGACCATAAAGATGGATCTGATGATAGCCCGAATAGGCATCAAGGAAGGATAAGCACTCGCAACCTGCAGTCGAATCAACAATTTGATCAATGCGGGGGAGCGGGAAGTGATCTTTCGGACAAACCTTATTGATATGCTTGAAATCGATGCACATACAGAGAGACTTGTCCTTCTTCCGCACCATGACAACATTAGCAAGCCACTCGGAGTGGTGCACCTCGCGAATGAAGTTGGCTGCCAAAAGTTTAGCCACCTGCTCTCCGATTGCTTTCCTCTTGTGCGTTGGGGACCGACGCAGGCGTTCTCGGACGAGCCGAGCGGCATGATCCACATGCAATCGGTGCTCAGCCAACTCCCTGGGTACACCTGGCATGTCAGCAGGCTTCCATGCAAAAATGTCCCAGTTCTCACGGAGGAATTGGATGAGCTCGACTTCCTATTTTGTATCAAGGATGGTGGAGATCTTTGTCGGGGCGGCGGCGTCGTCCGTCGGGTGGATGTTGACTTTCTTCGTGTCTCCCGCCGACTGGAATACGGACTCGGAAGCTGGCTTCTTTGAACGCATCAGGTCAGCGGGGTCAGAGGTCTTCTTGTACTCATCCAGCTCGAGTATAGCCATCTGATGATCGGCAATTCTCGACCCCTGCTGCAGACACTCCTCGGCCCGCTGCCGATTGCCTATGACAGTAATCACACCTTTGGGACCGGGCTTCTTCAGCTTCAAATAGACGTAACATGGACGGGCCATGAAATGCGCATATGCCGGACGGCCCAGAATCGCATGGTATGCACTTTGGAAGTCAACCACCTCGAATGTCAACTTCTCCTTGCGGAAGTTCTTGTCAGAGCCAAAGACGACATCCAACGCGTTCTGGCCGAGTGATTTGGCCTTTCTTCCTGGGACGACTCCGTGGAACTGCATACTGCTCTCGCTAAGTTTGAACATCGGAATGCCCATTCCCTTGAGAGTGTCGGCATACATGATATTCAAGCCGCCGCCGCCGTCCATGAGGACTTTGCGCAGCCTAACTCCTTCCACCACCGGGTTGACGACCAGAGCTTGCCTCCCTGGGGTGGGTACATGTGCTGGGTGGTCTGACTGATCAAAGGTGATCGCAGTCTGTGACCACTTGAGGAACGTGGGAGTGGATGGGGTTGCCATGTTTACCTCCCTGTAGACCAGCTTCAGTCGACTTTTGCTTTCCTCATCAGCAAAAATCATCAATGTTGCATGGACTTGGGGGAACGGATCCTCCTTGTCCTCATCATCCTGCTCGGTGTCCTTTTCACTCGGCTGTCCTTCGTCGAATCCTTGGATCAGGAGGTGACACTGTCGAGTGGTATGCTTTGGCAATATGACATTGCCTTCTTCATCCGTCTTCGTGTGGATTGGACACGGTTGATCTAGGATGAAATTTCCTGAGTGCCTGTTCTTGGGGGTGTACTGTGCTTTCCCCTTGCCTTTGAACTTGGCATTTGTAACGGCTGCTGCCTCTGCCCGCGGAGTGGATTGAGCTTTCTGTTTCTGCTTCCGAGTGTTGCTCCCATCTCCGTCGGCGACTGACTTGTGCTTGCCGCTACGTATGAGGTCTTCTTCTTCGCCATTTGCATAGCGCACGGCTATCTCCATCATCTTGCTCATGGAGATGTTGCCCGTCCGACCAAACTTCAGGTTCAAATCTCTGTACCGCACGCCTGCCTTGAAGGCGCAGACTGCTTGGTGCTCTGTGACATTCTCCACCGTGTGGTACAGGGTCGTCCAGCGCTGGATGAAACCGCGCAAGGGCTCATTTTGCTTCTGGACACAGTGCTGAAGCTGCACGAGACCAGCAGGGCGTTTGCATGTTCCCTCAAAGGTCCTGATGAAGTCTCGGGCCAGATCTTCCCAACTGTAGATGCTTTACGGAGCTAACTGGTTTAGCCAAGCTCGCGCCGAACCGTCGAGCATCACTTGGAGATGTTTCATGGCGACATGGTCATCTCCGCCACCGATCTGGACCGCCACTCTGTTGTCGTGCAACCAAGTTTCTGGTTTGGACTCTCCTGTGAATTTGCTGATTCCCGTCGCCAATCGGAAGTTGGGAGGGATGTCAGCTGAGCGGATGGCCCGACTGAAACACTCGGGGCCAGAAACAACGGTCCTGCTTCGACTCGGACGGTCTCTATCGTGACCATCACGGTGGGCTCGACTTCTGTCGACCTTCTTCTGGGCGATGTACCCTCTTGCATCAGGCCTTGGATCATACGCGCCACCGCCCGAACGACGATCATCGTAATACCAGGGCCCGTAAGGCCCACTCCGCGGAGGAGTACGCGAACGGCGACGATCTTCGGGATGAGACCGAAGGGGAAGCGGATTCCGACTCGGGTCCATGGAATGGCTGCCCCCTCCGCGTCGCTGGTGAGAGTTGGGACTGAAAACCAACCGATGCGTGTTCGTTTGAACATAACTGTTGTGGATCCTGTTGTGCGACTGGGAGACCGCCGAATTTTGCTGCTGTGCCGTATGGAACAAGGCGTGGATCTTCTCGATTCCTCTACCAGCCTCTGAATCAGTCGGCCGGAGAGAATCGGCTATCCTGGCGGCCGCAGCCAAATTGAGGATGGGTGTGCGGAACACCTCGACGTTGCTCTGGCGAGTGCGTCGACTGGAAGAACGATGGTGCTGACGATGAGCGCCGGATGATTCTCCGAACTCACGCTCATTCCGCCCAGTCCCGAGGGGACTTTCGTGGGAATCGGCCATGAGAACTTCGGCTGCAGGCCCGCGACCCGGGTACTCGGAAGGTAGTTCAGTCGGAACTAGCTCCAAGCACTGGGATGACGATGGGACCACAACCGATTCAAGTACCGCCACTTGAGAGGACGCGTTTTGTCGCACCTGGGGTGTCGCACCCAACGCTGGAGCCGCGGACGATGGGATCGCTTGCTGCGGCGCCTGACGGGGGCGAAGATCGACACCGGGGTCGATGCTGAAGAAGAAGAACACCGCAGGGACTGGCACGGAAGTGCGTAGCCTCGCAACCGGGAAGCGCCTCGACGTCGAGGGTCGCATCCCGAAGCCATGCCGAATCGTCGGCGATGAAGGAGAGGGCACCGAAGAGGATCTCATGACGCATGCACAGATCTCCGCCGGACGACATGACTAAAAGATGAAATCGCAAACTCGTCGGAAGTCGCTTAGACGCCTGCCCCACGGTAGGCGCCAACTGTCGTGGGTATAAGTCTGACAGTAGAAGTATAGAGTACAAAAGTATATGGGCAGAGCCTTAGCTACGGCAAGGATGTATGGGTTCAGGCCCCTCTACGGTGGAGGTAAAAGCCCTACGTCTCAGTGCTCTTGGGAGCTTTGTGTCGAGTGGATTATAGGATTACAGCAAGTGCCAACCCTTGCACCGGTGGGGAAGGGCGGCTTATATAGAGTGTGTTGCCCTTCATAATGGCCCAGTGGACAAGGGTGGAATAGTGGCGAGTAAAAGCTTACGTTACCAGTAACGTAAACTTTAAATGCTAATAATGGCGTATGAAAACGTATGACCGTTGCCCTCCTGGGAGGTTACGATGTACAGAGTGGATTCCAGTCAGTACGTTAGATATGCTCCGAGCGGATCGTCGCCGACTGGATGATGGGGGCGTCCTTAGTTCAGTCGGAACTATCTAAGGGCCTTGTCTTCAATGAAGGGTAGTCCTTGGGTAGGACCTATAGGGCAGACCTATGACCCTACCCTGGGACTATAACCCCATCATTACTCAATTCTTCAAGATATTCCTCAATTGTGTGAATTTTAGGATGTGCACAACTCTGGAACCCAAGACAAGAACACTTAGCAAAATTCCTCAAAAACAATATTGGTCAATTTCCTCAACATGAGTCATTTTTGAAAATCTTCTCAGAACGCATATGACCTCCTCAAATTCTTCGCACCTATACTTTGTTCAAAAGTACAAAATGTCTACTCACGAATCACTAGGTTCTCATCAACTTAACTCATTTGCAACATTTCTTGAAGAAAATTTGCATTACTCATCAGACTGCTCAAAGGTTCATGTTCCTCAAGTGAAGAAAATGGCCGATGAGAAGAAACAGAAGGGTGGAAAGAAGGCTGATACCAACAATGCTTTTGACATACCTCACGCCATCTATGATGAATATTGCACCCCTGATGAAGCAGTATATGGAAAGAAACAACAGAAAAGCGCAAAACGTGCTTGCAGAAAATTGAGAGGAGATGGGCCAAAGAATGGAAGGAGTACAAGTATGTGACTCCTAAATACATGAAGAAATTCACCCTGAAGCCTCCATGCAAAAGACCACCTTTGGGAAATCAATAAGTTGCTGATCTAGGAAGCCTTGCAACCATTGAAGACTTTCCTAAAGAATGGGCAAGGCAACAGGCCAAACTGCAAAAAGTTGCAAAACAGGCTGTGAAGAGATTCAATGAGGAATCTGCTGTTGCAGCTGCTGCTGTTGTCTCCTCCTCTCATGTTGAGGCTTCTCATACTGAAACTGCTCCGAAGCGAGCTATTTTGGAGAAATCAATTGTCAAACCTAAGTCCTCAACTGGAAATCCCTCACATCAAATTCCTCAGTCAGCTCCTAAGCTGGTAGCAAAGTTATCACCTGCTGCCACATAGACCTCGCCACCAATGAAGCTAACTATAAGTTAGAATCCAATGGGGACATAAATTCCCTGAGGGCTCTCTGATTTGAACTCTGCACATACTTCTTCAAGTGCAAATAAGAAGAAGAAGATGACTGCTGCGCAAGGAAGAAAGCCTAGCGGAAGCCAAATGCTCAATGTTCCTTTTGGATGAGAAGAAGAAGAAGAAGCTGATGATGATGTACTTGCTGATATCATGATAAACAAGAAAGAAAGGGTTGCGCGGGCCAAAGGCACCACCATTCCCCTCATGAGGGATCCAAAGGTGATACTAGACTTCATAGATCTCTGGCATGAAAATCGTCAAACACCGAATAATGACTAGAAGCTTCCACCTGAACCAAGTCACATGCTCACATCCTTCATTAATGAGGAAAAATGGAAGGTTTAGAAAGCCAAACAAGCCAGAAAGGCACAAACTTAGAAATCTAGCTTTCTGAAGAAAAACATTTCGACTATTATGCCTGACCAACTCCTCACCTCTCAAACTGAGTTCAAAAACCTGAGTGAAGTGTACCGTCGATTTCATGTGGACTCGTAGGGCGCAAAAGTCAGTTTCGTCAACATTGCAAACAAAGTCATTACTAACCACAACAAACAGGTTGCAGCCTCAACTGAACGTTAAATTCCTCAGGCTAGCTACATCGTTGATGTAAGGGCATATTCCTTCCCCGGTAGTTTTGATGATTGATGACGACACTTTTGCAAACTAATCGTGTACGATAAGACTTTCTGGTATTTCCTCAGTTTGCACAAAGACGATTCTTGCCCCTAGGTGTTTTGTTGTGAAGATGGTTTTTGCTGTTATGCTTCCTTTTCAATGGACTTTTGCAGACTAATCCGTACTATTAAGAGGGGACCCGCTTTGGAAAAGTATGGGTGGAATCATCATGTACACTTTTTCCTTACCCCTTCTCTCCTTCGATGGAGCTTTTCTACCTTCCCAAACCCTGCCATGCAAATTCCAAGCGGTAGTACTGCTCCCACGAGAGGTACTACCTCTTATCACCGGTAGTATCGCCCGACCGGCGATAGTACTGCTCAGAGCGGTATTGCTCTACTTGTGCCTCTGGACTGTACCGCTCTCCAGAAGTGCGAACACTTTTGTGGAGGGGTTTTGAGGTAGTACTGGGCAGTAGTACCGCCTGCTGAGAGGTACTACCTCTTAGAACTTTACTAGGTGCTCTGCCTCGGTTCTAGCTTGTCCTCCCTGTGCCTGAGCGGTAGTACTGCTTGAGCGGTACTAGCTCTTATCATCGGTGCTACCGTTCCCAGGAGCGGTAGTACCGCTTTGGCTCGTGCACACGGGGGTGGGTAACAGGCAGATTCCCTCCCCCACTATATAAAGGGGTTCTTCTTCCCTGAGAACCCTACCTTTTGCCCCCTAAGCTCCATTGTAGCTCCAAGCTCCATTTTAGCCCGATCTCTCTCACTAGCCAAAAAACTTGTTGATATTCTAGGGTTTGGTTGAGAGGGCCTTTACACCCCCCTCCAGTCAACCATATCGATCCTTTCAATTGGTATCAGACCCGCGTATCTTTATTAAGGGTTTCACCACCCAAAGAGTAAGGTTGACAACGGGGACCCGGTTCGGGACGTGCCCGAGGGAGCTGCTACGAACTCGGTCACCCGAGAGGAATTAAATGAGGTCATGTCCACATTTAAATCCTTAGTGGCTATCAAAGTCAAGAACATGCTTAAGGATTTCCTTGATATTTACAAATCGCCTACCAACTTGTTGTTGGTGGCTAATGCCACAACTTCGAATACGGGGGCCTCAAGGAACGAGTGGGGCAAATGCCTTTGCATCATTTCCTCCTCCCATGGTCTATGGAGGACGGGTCCACCCATCGCATATTATTAATATAGGTCCTCCACCAAAGCTTATTAAGAATAATTTTGCTAACTGGGTTGTTCGTATAAAGGCTCATTTGAATCATAGCTCAACACAAGTTTGGAGTATTATCGAACAAGGCTACTACCCTCATGATTCAAGTAACCTCACTCCAAGAGAAGAGGTTGACAATTAGCTCAATCACCCAGCCCTATTCATCCTCCAAGCAGCTATTCCCATTGAAGGTCTTGCAAATTTGCATCCCTTCACTCATGCCAAAGATGGTTGGGAACACATCATTTCCATGTACAAGGGAAGTTCTAGTATTCAACGGTCAAACTATGAAGTGATACTTGATGAGGCCGACGACTTTGTTATGATTGAGGATGAAGATCCTCGTGAGCTATACCGAAGAGTGACAACCCTTGCTGTCGCTCTTCATGATCATGGAAGGAAGGATGTGGATGACAATTGGATCAAGCGTAAGTTTCTCAAGGCTATTATGCCCTTCAACAAATCCATGTCCTCCATCATCCGTCAGAGGCCAGAATTTCACTCCTTTTCTTCAAGCAATGTGTTGGATGAGTTTATTGCCATGAACATATTGAACAAGGCCAGTGAAAATGCTCTTGCTCGGGTTCGACAGTCAAGAAAAGACTCTCCCAGCCTTGCCTTGAAGGCCAAGGCTGAATTGTAGGAAGATGAGGAAGAAGAAGAGGAATTGTGCCCCGAGGATACCATGTATTCTTATCACGAGCATATGACTCTTGCATCAAGACAGTTTTGGGGTAACAAGAGAAACTCAAAGCCAAACTTCTACAAGAACAACTCAAATGGGCACAAAGGCAAGAAACATGTGAGGACTTGCTACAACTGTGGCAATGTGAGTCAGTTTGTGGCTGACTTTCCTTATGAGAAGAGGGAAGACAATGGTGGCAAACTTATTCAAAAAGACAAAGCCAACCCCTTCCCCAACTAGAACAACTTCTTCAAGAACAAGCCCCAAAAGGTGTTGATAGCTCAATAGGAGTACCTCTTCGATGAGGATGAGGATGATGATGCAAGTGGTGAAGTGAAGGGGATGGCCATCGTGGCCATTGCATCCTTTTCTCCAAGCAAGGTGTCCCTCTTCAATTCCCCCAACGAAAACCGCATTGCCAAGTACCTTATGGCCAAGGCATCCAACAAGGTAACATCCAACATTAAAACTTACAATCTCAATGCTACCATTTCCACTACCTTGGTTACTGGTGATGAAAAGTAAGATGTAGAGGAGGAGGAAAACTCCTTTGATAAATTCATGAGAAAACTTAAGGGTAAATCCAAGAAGCATTTTGTTTCTCTCTTGGAAAAACTTGGGAGGCTAATGACCTCATTGAATCTCATGAAGAAACTATCTCTCCTTTATAAGGTTATAGTCGTGACTATGCCGATGATATTGCGAATATTTCTATTGCTCTTGAATAATAGCAAATACTTCATTTGACTCTTGAGGAGTCACATAACGACGACCTTGGTAAGTTACAGAAAGATCTTGATCATGATCTTGTTCTTACCCATGTGCTTCAATCCAAAAAGGGTGCACTTGGGCTTGATCATGTTAGACTCAAGGAAGAGCTTGCTACACTTGACAAGGCTCACAAGGCCTTGAAGAGTGCTCGTGTCTTTTTAAAAGAGTTTCACGCTCAAAAGGTTCAAGATGGATGATCTCAAACCCCCACGTTTGTTTTTAAAAGGATCCCAAGTTTCCTAATCATGTTTATGTCCCTGATAAGGCACTCTATGGCCTTAAGCAAGCCCCACGTGCGTAGTATCAGCACCTTACCGAGATGTTACATGACCATGGATTTGAAACCGGGAAAATTGACCCACACTCTTTTTACTAAGAATGTCAAGGGGATTTTGTTCATATGCCAACTATATGTTGATGACATTATCTTTGGTTCCCCTAACAAAGCTTTTAATGAAGAATTTGCCGCACTCATGACTAAAGAGTTTGACATGTCTATGATGGGAGAGTTGAAGTTTTTCCTTGGATTGAAAGTCAAGCAACGAAGTCAAGGAAGCTTCATCAATCAAGGAAAATATACTCAAGACATGCTCAAAAGGTTCAAGATGGATGATCTCAAACCAGCCGAGGCCAACACTCCTATGTCGCTCAACTGCCATCTTGACCTCGATCCCAATGGTAAAGTTGTGGATCAAAAGGTATATCACTCTATGATCTGATATTATGTTGAGTGTGGGAATTTGTGCATGATTTCAATCCGCACCTAAGGAAAGCCACTATGTGGCGGTCAAGAGAATCTTTTGATATTTGGCTCATACCCCAAAGTTTGGCTTATGGTACCCCAAAGGTGCTTCATTTGGCCTCATAGGATATTCAGACCAGGATTGGGAGGTAGACCATGTGGATAGGAAGTCAACATCCGGAGGCTGCCAATTCCTTGGTCACTCTCTCATAAGTTGGTCTTGGAAGAAACAAAATTGTGTTTCTCTCTCGTCCACTAAGGCCGAATATGTAGCTGCTGCCGATTGCTGTGCCCAGTTGCTTTGGATGAGGCAAACTTTAAAGGATTACGGTGTCACTTGTGACAAAAGTGCCTCTTTGTTGTGATAATATTAGTGCCATCTCAATCGGCAACAACCCGGTTCAACATTGCAATATGAAGCACATCAGTATTCGTCACTACTTCATCGAGGAGCATATCAAGCATGGGGAGATTGCCCTCATTTACCTCAACACTAATGAACAACTTGCAGATATCTTCACAAAGCCGCTGAATGAAGCAAGATTTTGCGAGTTAAGGCATGAGCTAAATATCATTGATTTGAGAAATGTGGATTGAAACTAGGCACACCCCACCACTCTCATCCTTTTATCTTGTTTAGGTGTAGGCATAGATTTAGGGGGAGTGTTAGTCTCTTAATGAACTCTCCCTCCCTCTGTTATGCATAAAAGGATTTGGTCATTCGCATTAGTCATCATTGATGACACTTGTGCTTCAACAACGAGTTATGGTCTTGGGCCCAAGGTTAAAATTTTTGCGGTGCCATACCTACTAACTCAAACATAGGTGGCTTCGGCCACCGCCCCCTCCTTATGGCACTTGTCTCACGGGAACATCTCACGTTTGTCTCTTTCACTGCAAGTTGTTCTCTTTCTATTTTTCTTCAACAATTTGGAGTGAACTCACCCACTTAACTTCACTTTATATCTTTTTCTTCATGGTGGTTTGGTTTTTCCTGATCTCTGGGCATTTTTGGGTCTTCTGGAGCGGTAGTACCGCTACCCCAGTGGTACTACCGATCACAAGAGGTAGTATCGCCCGCCGCAGCGGTACTACTGTTTGGCGGTACTACCGCCGGGCAGCGATACTACCGCTTAGACTTCTCCATGGGGGGTTATGGGGCTTGGAAGGGGCAATTTTCTCTCCCCATACCCATTCATCCACACTCCTCCTTGTGGGTATCTCTCTCTAGGCGACCCCACGGCTCTGGTGGCCGTCCCCGATCTCCATTTCGGCCACCCATTCGCAATTTCCACCGGAGGAGTAATTCTCCCCCTTCTCTTGCCATGGATATCGTTATTGTCCCTGTTCTTCTTCTCATTTTGTCTTTTTTCAGATCTAGGTCTTGGAAATATGATATGTATCTAGGTATTTTTGGTTCTTATTTGCGGCATGTGAGGGGTGTGGATGATAGCTAGAGTTTAGATATGTTGATCTTTTAGAAATTTTGTGGTCCAGGCATCCCCGGTAGTAAGAGATCTGACCTGTGGTGGTTTTCACCCCACGGTTCCAGCCCTAAGCGGTACTACCACTCGTTCGGGTTGTACTACCGCTCATTAAAGGTAGTACCGCCCCTTTTAGCGGTACTACCGCCCTGGGCCGGCCTTTGCACAATTTTTCTTGTTCATCATTTCTTTCTCGACCACCTTTGAGTCTTGCTGTCGTGTACTCATTGTTTTTCTCTCGTGCTTTCGTCTGGTTGTGTTCTTTATCTCAGAAGTTGGCATCTCGGCTCCTCGGGAGCGTTGGATGAATCCCACTCGTGGCAGCATGAAGAGGTACCGTTCATCTGAGGCTGATAGCTCAAGCCAACCACATGAGGTTGTTCCTGCTGAGAAGGTCAGTCGGTCCGCTTCCAAACCAAAGGGGAAGCGCCCTGCTGTCAGGCCCTTGAAGTCCCAATCCATGGCTACTCTGAAGGCTAAGGAATTTTGGATGACCCGCAAGCTTAATACCTATGTGGAACCTTAGGAGCCTTCAATGCTCAACCGTCCCTTATGGATCCGTAAGCAACTGTCCATGTACAATGACATTCTGAAGCCGAGGGAGAACATGTATGTTCCTCATGTCAAGTCTATTGATGTTGAACATATGTAGCGCAATGAAAGGTATTTGAGGACGGCTCTCTCCCTCTGTGAGAATATGGGCATCCTTGGTATTATGCAGTTCAACAAAGACTTTGATGTTGAGCTTATTGCGGTGTTCTTTGCCACGGTTCACCTATCAACTGATGAGGCCAGGACTCTTACATGGATTACCAATGGTAGGCTGCTTTCTGCTCCCTGGAACACCTTTATGGATCTTCTTCATATTGAGGATAAGGGTCTTGGGACCCCTTTGGGATTCCGTCCTCACCATGAGTATACTGCTACACACCAGCAAGCCATGTACAAGTTCAGCACTGAGAAGATCTCCTCTGCAACAGGCAAGTCCACTTGAGTGCTGGAACCTTTCTTAGATATCATGCACCGCATCTTTCGCCAACTGTGTTTCCCCGTGTTCACAATCTGGATCAGGTTCACTCCAACCTTGTAGACATGCTTCTGTTCTGTGAGCAGCATAAGTTCAAGATTTAGGTGGAGCCTCTGGATATCTCTCATGTTATGTAGTCTGAGCTCCGTTATGCGGTGTCTGAGTGTAAGTGCCCCATGTATGGCCCCTTTCTGATGCATCTGATTGAGAAGACTTGGGATCTAACCTTTCCTGATGAGTTTTTTTAAGCTGGGGACTTGGTTTCTCACAAGGTTGTGCAACTTAGGCAGAAGGACAACAGGGCTACTCACACTGCCCCTGAACAAGATGTGCCTGAAGACATGGATGAAGATTCTGCTGATGACGAGGCTGATGAGGAGTTTGTGGCTGACGAGGACACTGCTTCCCCTGCGACACTCCCCACTAGCGAAACTTATTGGGCTAAGAAGCTCAAGGAGAAGACAAAGAAACTCTTCTATATGCAGGCCAAAGGTCAGTACCGGGCTCATGCGGCCGAATAGGCGGCTATCATTCGTCACAAGGCAATTGGGAGGCAAGTTGGATTAACGATTGAGAGCGGTTCTGAGGATCGTCTCACTAATGAGGACACCTAGATTGCTCGCCACTGCCCTTGGGATTCTGATGCTGAGTTGCCTCGCTCCCCTGCTCCTCCTGGCACCATTCAGAACAGCTCTGAGTGTGTTGAGTACTGCTGTGTTAGCATTACCTCACCTCCTAGATCCTTGTTGTTTTCTGTGCCCTTTTTGGTGTATTGCTGCCAAAGGGGGAGAGTGTTGGGATTTGCATGTCACGAGTGTTCTTTCATGGCTCATATTTTCATGCATGATCTCTTTTATCGTTTGCTTTGCATGGAAGACTACCTTGTGTGGTGTGGAACTTATGTTCGTTTGTGTTTTTAATGTGTGTGAGAGTCCTGTGAGACTATGTCATATGGTGTGAGACATATGCTACCGTAGCTTAATCATATGTCTTTAATTTCGTGAGGTGCTTAAATTGTGCCCTTATAATCATGCTCACTTCACTTCTCGCAGCTATATTACTCTCAGTTGTTTCATATATGCAAGTAGTGTCTCTCTATAAAATATAGGGGGAGTGTTGATCCTAGCGTGTGCACTTTGCATTCCAAAAACATATTTAAATAGTGCACACATCTAGGGGAGTGTGTCTATATTTTGTATACGTTGGCGTTGCATTCTATCTCATTTTTATCCTCTATGCAAATCCGGCCGTGTTATCATCAATCCATCAGAAAAGGTGGAGATTGTAAGGGCATATTTCTACCCCGGTAGTTTTGGTAATTGATGATGACACTTTTGTGGACTAACCATGTGTGATAAGCCTTTTAGGTATTTCCTCAGTTTTCACAAAGACGATTCTTGCCCCTCGGTGTTTTGATGGGAAGACGGTTTTCGCTCTTACGCATCGTTGTCGGTCGACTTGAGTCATAGGAAAAGTCATACTATTAAGAGGGGATCCGCTTTGGAAAATTCTGTGTGGAATCATCACGTACACTTTTTTCCTCACCCCTTTTCTGCTTAGATGGAGCTTTTCTACCTCCCCTCACCCTGCCATGCAAATTCCAAGCTGTAGTACCGCTCCCAGGAGCGGTACTACCACTTATCACCGGTAGTACCGCCCGACCGGCGGTAGTACCGCTCAGAGCGGCAGTGCTCTGCTAGTGCCTCTTGCCTATACCGCTCTCCAGAAGTACGAACACTTTTGTGGACGGGTTTTGAGGTAGTACTGGGTGGTAGTACTGCCCGCTGAGCGTTACTACCGTTTGTTACTACCACTCACGCGGTACTACGTGTTCTACCTCGGTTGTGGCTTGGCCTCCCTCTGCGTGAGCGGTAGTACCACTCCCTCGAGCGGTACTACTTCTTATCATTGGTACTACAACTCCCAAGAGTGGTAGTACCATTGTGCCTCGTGCACAGGGGGGTGGGTAACAGGCAGATTCCCTTCGAGGGATCGATAGAAGGTGTTTCTAGGGGGGGGGGTGAATAGACTAGTTGTCAAGATTAAAATCCTAGCCTTTTCCCAATTTTATGGTTGCCAAATTTTAGCAATTCTAACAAGTCTAGTACACCCTACACATGATAGTCAACATATATGGGAGCGAAAAAGTAAAGACATTGCACGTGTAGAAGGAGTAGAGTTTAGGGAGATCAAATGCAAAGAGGTTGACACAACGATTTTTGGCATGGTTCCGATAGGTGGCACTATCGTACGTCCACGTTAGTGGAGACTTCAACCCATGAAGCGTAACGGCTGTGAGAGTCCACGGAGGGCTCCACCCACAAGGGATCCACGAAGAAGTGCCTTGTCTATTCCACCAAGCCTTCCGTCCACGAAGGACTAGCCTCACTCATGGTAGATCTTCACGAAGTAGGCGATCTCCTTCCCCTTACAAACATCTTGGTTCAACTCCACAACACGAAGTAGGAGGCTCCCAAGCGACACCTAACCAATATAGGAGGCACCACCCTCCAAAAGGTAATAGATGTGGTAGAACGATGAACTCCTTGCTCTTGCGCTTCTAAAGATAATCTCGTCAACACACAATCACTCTCTCATAGAATAGGGATGGTAGGAGAGGTTGATTTGGTGGAAAGCAGCTTGGAGAGGCTAGAGATCAAGTTTCAAATGATTGGATTAGAATATCTTGGTCTCAACACATGAGTAGGTGGCTCTCTCTCAGAAAAATGGAACTGGCAATGAAGTGTGTGTTCTGAGTGCTTCCTCATTGAATGAGAGGTAGGTGGAGGGGTATATATAGGTTCTCCCCAAAATACAACCATTACACCTATAGTGACCAACTCGGTGACACTGAAGTCTAACTAGGTGGTACCGACTTGCACAAAAGGCAGCAATTTTTGAATCTCGGTGGAACCGATATACACAACTTGGTGACACCGAAAAGGTGGCTAACGGTCAGATGACATAACTCGGTGACACAGATACCCAAACTCGGAAATTCTGATTTTGTGTACCGAGGCAACAAAAAGTTGGTCACCTAAACTCGGTAGCATCGACACGGTTTCGGTTGCACCGATTTGGTGGCTTTGGCTAGGGTTCTTTTTGAGATCAAAATCGATAGGTCCGAAGTGAGAAAGGTGGTGGCACCGATTTTGTGTATGAGGCTTTGGATATAATGGTTATGTTGGAAAATGAATGAGTATTTTTGGTGGATATCTCTCAGCACTTGAGCAACTAGTTCATTTTAATACCTCACCCCCTTTTAATAGTAATGGATTTCCTATGGACTCAAAAGTGATTTCTCACAAATATAAAATTAAGAATCTTCTAGCTTGAAGATTGGGCCAATCTTATTCCTTTCTCGCATCAAGCGGAATTTCTACATAAGCCTTTAGCCAATGCTCTCTATGGACCATTCCTGAAATATACTAGGTAAAAGTGTTAGTCCAAGAGACAATGTACGTTGTCATGAATTATCAAAACCACCAAGGGGGCATATGTGTTTGAATGTTCCCCTTTTTTGCAATTGATGACAAAATACAATCAAAGCTTCAAGTAAAGTAAGCATTAGATATATGACAGCTTTTAAGGATACATGACTAGTACAAGCCCCCTAACTGTGGGCAATCCTTTTAAAAGGATAGTTGCTTTGGAATGAATGGGCACACACATGGTAGAAAGGACAAGGCAAGTCATGTACATCCTGGCTATATGCATCAAACATATGTGAATGAAGATCTTCCATGTTCAAGACTCCCTCTTGCAAACAATATGTGCAACAAACAAGAGATCATCATGAACAAGGATATGCTGCATATACTTACCTTGAGGATCTTGAACATCTTAGCACTAGGAGTACACTTGAGAAAACAATTGTTAGACAACACAACATTATACTATTGTAAAGATGCCAAGATCTTCAAGAATACCATGATATGGAGAACATATGAGAAAATATGATTTGATAATAGATATGTCTCCAATAATATTTTGAAATTTCTCCCCTTAGGAATGAATATATGATTCCCTCTCCCTCGAATCAGAGCATTTAAATATATTGGGAGTAGATAGGGCAAGACAAGTTCAATCAAAATATACTGATAGAATAGCAATGATATCTGAAACAATTTAATCTCTCATCCCCTTAATGTGTATGGTTTGATATATCACCCCTTAGGTAGATCTCCCTTTGGGTAAACCTTCCTTAAGGAATAGATATCTCCCTTGATTGATATTTCTCCCCCTTTTGTGTAATCTTATTGGTGATATTTCTCTCCTATAAATAGGTTCATTGGAAGCTTTGATATTTCTCCCCCTTTGGCATTAATTTCCAAAAAGGTCAGAGGGAAGGGCTCATTGAGAGTAAGGGATCCTGGATACTTCTCTCTTTGATATGGGTTCCTTATAAGTTCCCCCCTTTAATATGGATGAGAGTTCCTTGAACTACCCCCCCTATGCTAAGGAACTTGGATGATTCTCCCTCTTATATTGTATGGGATCACTCAGGATTTATCCCCCTAGAGAAGTTTTATCCCCCTAGAAGAATAATGCTAAAACTAATTTTGTTTTCCAAAGTGTTCAATAAAATCTTAGAAGGCAATGAAACATGGGATCATTGATGATCTTTCTGTCCCTAAGGAAAAAGTCTAGAAAATATAAGAAAATCAAAGAGAGTGATAATATCGGAGTCACCGAGGCAATATGGGTCGGTAGAACCGAGAATGAAAATCACGCCTGTGGGAGAAATCGGTTGGACCGAGTTTCCCACATCGATGAGACCGAGTTGCAAAGAAAATCAACTCCTGAACTGAAAAATAGATAGAAATAAAATCTATGGATTGATATAAGATACAAGTTGAGAAATGAGATCCAGACAAGAAATAATTCCAAATATTTATTTTCGTTTTTTGAAATATTTATATACATACATTTAGATGAGAGTTGATTGGTTCCAAGAAGATATGAAATGACAAATATTAACCATACAAGAGTCTCCATCTAGATGTCGGGCGGTGACTAGGTCACCTATATTAGAGTATTTGACTTGAGGAGTCAAGCAATGTTGCTTGATCATAGGTCATACTCATTGTTAAACACAAAAATGGGGTTACCATTTTTCGATGAAGCATTTTAATGTCTTCATATCACTTGAGTTGCTTTACCTCCTGACTTGGCGTAAATCTTTATCAACGATATGGGTACATCCTTCGAATGATGTTGATGACATGGCATGTAAGTGAATTTGTTGTGGATGCTCAATGTTGATGAAGATCATCTAGAGTTAGGAGCTATCCATGCCATTTTGGTTCTCTTTTCACCTACATTGGTTAGTCAAGCAAGGAATACCATAATATATCCAAATGACAAGAGTGAATGAATTCATCAAATGATAGTCAAGGATATGATTTTGTTGTCTTCTTACTCCATCTCCGAAGAAAGGGTTGTTGATACTTGGCCATGTCAAGATTGATGAAAGTTGACTGCAATCTTGTGCAATGTAGTTCTTCCAAGTACCTACAAAACATTAGATGCAATACAAGGGAGCATAGTTTTCCAAGATATAAGATAGTGTCATATAAGTAACATCATGGAATAGGTAATCAAGCTCATTCCCTTGCATGCATCCGAGTGAGTCTAGCTCAAGTTTGAAGAATCAATGATGTTCAACTCACTCCTCAAATGACAAAGCACTTTCTCATCAAGTGGTTTGGTAAAGATATCAGCTAATTGTTTGTTAGTATGAACATGCTTGAGATCTATATCTCCTTTACCAACATGATCACGAATGAAATGATGCCGCACCTGAATATGTTTTGTTCGACAGTGTAGCACATAATTATAGGCAATTTTAATAGAACTTTCATTGTCACATAACAATGGAACTTTTCTAACATGAATGCCATAATCCTTAAGAGTTTGAGTCATCCATAGTAATTGCGCACAACATGATTCGACGGCAATGTATTATGCTTTGGTAGTAGATAAAGATACCGAGTTTTATTTCTTGGATGACGAAGACACAAGAGATCTCCCACATGTACCCTAGGTGGATTTTCTATCAAGCTTGTCTCTGGCATAGTCCGAGTCAGAATAGCCAACAAGATTAAAACAAGATCCCTTGGGATACCATATGCCAAAGTTTGGTGTATGTATGAGGTATGTCACTATTCTTTTCACAGCCAATAGATGAAACTCTTTAAGTGCCACTTCATATCGGTCACACATGCAAACACTCAACATGATGTGAGGACGGGAGGCACATAAGTATAGCAATGAACCAACCATTGATCCATATACCTTTTTATCAACTCGTTTGTCATCCTTAGTGAGGCCAACATGTCCACTAGTAGGCATGGGGGTTCTCATACTTTTGCATTCTTGCATGTTGAACTTCCTGATTAAGTCCTTCGTGTACTTGGATTGAGAGATAAACATACCTTCCCATGATTGTTTGATTTCCAATCCAAGGAAGAATTTAAGCTCACTCGTCATTGACAAATCATATTTCTCTCGCATCAACTTTCCAAACTTCTCACTAAAATGTGGGTTAGTAGAACCAAAGATAATACCATCCACATATACTTGTCATACAAATAGTTCACCGTTAACTCTTTTAGTGAATAAGGTTGCGTCAATTTTTCTAATCTAAAAACCCTTCTCAATAAGAAACTTCATTAGGCATTTGTACCAAGCTCTAGGGGCTTGGTTAAGACCATATAAAGCTTTATGAAGTTTGTAAACATGATTAGCTTTCTTAGGGTTCACAAATACGGGAGGTTGTTTAACATAAACTTCCTCCTCAATCCATTTGGTAAAGAGTAATATCATGTTTATTGGCATAAGCGAGAAGAATATGAATGGCTTCAAGTCTAGGAACGGGTGCATAAGTCTCGCCGTAGTCCATACGTTTGACTTGCGTGTATCCTTGGGCTACAAAATGCGCCTTGTTGCGTATGACTTTTCCATCTTCATCTTGCTTGTTCCGAACACCCGTCTTGTACCAATGATTTTTAGCTCGCCTTTGGGATTTTCAACAAGTGTCCACACTTGGTTCCTCTCGAAGTTGTGTAGCTCTTCGTCCATGGCATTCACCCAATCCGGGTCTTGAAGGGATTCTTCAACATTCAAAGGCTCAATGCTAGAGATGAAAGAATAATTCTCACAAAAGTTAGCTAAACGAGATTTAGAGCGAGTAATTCTCCCAGTTTTTATGTCACCGTAGATTTGATTCAACGGATGATCTATGTCCACTCTTGCTCTAACTCTTGACAACTTCTTCTTGTTGGACGGTGGAGCTTTTTAATCATCATCAGCTTGCTCATTGTTGTTGATGTCGTCATCTCCTTGAGGTGGGGGTGAGGAACATTTAGGTGGATCATCATGATGTACTTCTTCCTCATCTTCATCATGTCGTGTACCTCTTGTGGATGCTTCCGGTCGTTTTGTGGTTCGCCTTGACGCGAAGTAGAAGCTTCTACTTCAGTAGATGAAATACTCTCCTTCACCTCCATGGGACGAATCTTGACAATAGATAAATCTTTTATGGCTTCCGAAGGTTCCTTATATGCGACATTATTTGGCAATTCTTCGACTTCTCAACCATTAGTCTCATCAAACTTCACATCTACCGTCTCTTCAACTTTTGGAGTGAAGTTGTTGCAGACACGGTAAGTGTGAGAGTTCGATCCGTATCAGAGTAGGAAACCTTCATAAGATTTAGGAGCAAATTTAGAGCGACGATGCTTATCAAGAATATTGCACTTAGAGCCGAATACTCGAAAGTATCCAACTTGGGGTTTGTTACCGGTGCATAGCTATTATGCCGTTTTACCAAGAAGCTTGTGTAGGTAGAGTCGGTCTATGGTATGGCAAGTTGTTTCCACGGCTGCTGCCCAAAAGTGTCTTGGAATCTTGTATTCGTCAAGCATCTTTCTCGCCATCTCTATGAGAGTCCGGTTCTTTCTCTCTACTACTCCATTTTGTTGAGGTGTGTATGTCGCCTATGACTCATGTGAGATACCTTCTTCGTCAAAAAGGTGTCCCCATTTGTGTTTTGGAACTCCATTCTATTGTCGCTCTGAACCTTCTTGATCTTCCCTTCAAACTGATTTTCGGCTTTACGAGCGAAGCTCTTGAAGATCTTTTGTACGTGAGACTTATCATCAAGAAATAATACCCACGTAAATCTGGAAAAATCATCAACAATGACTAAGCCATAAGAATTTCCACCAAGGCTCTTATAAGCATTGGGACCAAAGAGATCCATGTTAAGCAACTCGAGTGGTCTTCTTGTAATCATGATGTTCTTCACTGGATGACTTCCACCAACTTGCTTTCCTGCTTAAAAAGCACTACAAAGTCTATATTTGTCAAAGATAACATCTTTAACACCAATAATATGATCACCTTTGATAAGTTTGTCAAGATTACGCATAGCAACATGTCCTAACCTTCTATGCCATAACCAACCTTTAGAAGATCTAGCAATAATACATGTGTGGGGTTCGGCTTTCTTCGAGAAATCGACAATGTATGGTTGTTATGGTTGTGGCTACGAAACACTCAGCAGTCAATTTTCGTAAATAGCACAACAAAACCAAAGTTTGCTAGTCTAGATAGGGAAAGAAGATTGTAGCCAAGGGACTCAACAACAATGTATAGAGTTTTATTTCTTGGACGACCAAGACGCAAGAGATCTCCCAAGAAATTGACATGTACCCAAGTTGGATTTTCCATCAACCTTGTCTCCGGCATAGTCCGAATCGGAATAGCCAACAAGATTAAAACAACATCCCTTGGTATACCATATGCCAAAGTTTGGTGTATGTATGAGGTATCTCACTATTCTTTCATAGTCAATAGATGACACTCTTTAGGTGTCGCTTGATATCAGGCACACATGCAAACACTCAACATGATGTTAGAACGGGAGGCACATAAGTATATCGATGAGCCAATCATTTTTCCATATACCTTTTGATCAACTAGTTTTTCCTCCATAGTGAGGTAAACATGTCCACTAGTAGGCATGGGCGTTCTCATACCTGATTAAGTCCTTGGTGTACTTGGTTTGGGAAATAAACGTACCTTCTCTCGATTGTTTGATTTCCAATCCAAGGGAGAAATTTAGCTCACACGTCATTGACATCTCATATTTCTCTCGCATTAACTTTCCAAACTTCTCACTAAAATGTGGATTAGTAGAACCAAAGATAATAAATCCACATATACTTGGCATACAAATAGTTCACCATTAAATCATATAGTGAATAAGGTTGCGTCAATTTTTCCAATCTCAAAACCCTTTTCAATAAGAAACTTTGTTAGGCATTTGTACCAAGCTCTAGGGGCTTGGTTAAGAGCATATAAAGCTTTACAAAGTTTGTAAACATGATTAGCTTTCTTAGGGTTCGCAAATCCGGGAGGTTGTTTAACATCAACTTCCTCCTCAATTTTACCATTTAGAAAAGAACTTTTGATATCCATTTGGTAAAGAGTAATATCATGGTGATTGGCATAAGCGAGAAGAATACGAATGGCTTAAGCAAAGGATGCATAAGTTACACCATAGTCTATACCTTCGACTTGCGTTTATACTTGGGCTACAAGACGCGCCTTGTTGCGTACGACTTGTCCATCTTCATCTTGCTTGTTGATACATCTCCAACGTATCTACTTTTCCAAACTCTTTTGCCCTTGTTTTGGACTCTAATTTGCATGATTTGAATGGAACTAACCCGGAGTGACGCTGTTTTCAGCAGAATTGCCTTGGTGTTAATTTTGTGCAAAAATTAAAAGTTCTCGAATTGAACTGAAAATTTACGGAGAATATTATTGGAATTAATAAAAAATAATGGAGAAACAATCAACCGGAGAGGGGCCACTACCTGGCCACAAGCCTGCAGGGCGCAGCCTGATGACCCATAAGTATAGGAGATCTCTCGTAGTGCTTTCGATAAGTAAGAGTGTCGAACCCAACGAGGAGTAGAAGGAAATAAAAATCGGTTTTCAGTAAGGTATTATCTGCAAGCTCTTAAATTATCAGTAACACATAGTCTTGTGTTAAGGTAATTTGTAACGGGTAGCAAGTCACAATTGGAACAAAGGTGTAGAAACAATCAACCGGAGAGGGGCCACTACCTGGCCACAAGCCTGCAGGGCGCAGCCTGATGACCCATAAGTATAGGAGATCTCTCGTAGTGCTTTCGATAAGTAAGAGTGTCGAACCCAACGAGGAGTAGAAGGAAATAAAAATCGGTTTTCAGTAAGGTATTATCTGCAAGCTCTTAAATTATCAGTAACACATAGTCTTGTGTTAAGGTAATTTGTAACGGGTAGCAAGTCACAATTGGAACAAAGGTGGCCCAATCCTTTTTGTAGAAAAGGACAAGCCTGGGCAAACTCTTATATAAAGCAAAGCGCTCCCGAGGACTCATGGGAATTTTTGTCAAGCTAGTTTTCATCATGCTCATATGATTTGCGTTCGTTAGTTTGATAATTTGATATGTGCGTGAACCGGTGCTTGGGTGCTACCCTTACTTGAACAAACATCCCACTTATGATTAGGCTCTCTCGCAAGCATCCGCAACTACTAAAGAAGAATTAAGATAAATCTAACCATAGCATGAAACCTATGGATCCAACTGAGCCCCTTACGAAGCAACGCATAAACTAGGGTTTACGCTTATGTCACTCTAGCAACCCATCATCTACTTACTACTTCCCAATGCCTTCCCTTAGGCCCAAATAATGGTGAAGTGTCATGTAGTCGACGTTCACATGACACCACTAGAGGAAAGACAATATACATCTCATCAAAATATCGAACGAATACCAATTCATGTGATTACTTATAGCAAGACTTATCCAATGTCCTCAAGAACAAACGTAATTACTCGCAAAGCATGTTCGTGTTCATAATTAGAGGATTATTAATAATCTTTAAGGATTTGAACATTTGAGCATCCACCAAGTATACCAACTAGAATCAACTACAAGGAGTAATCAACACTACTAGCAACCCCCACGTACCAATCTGGAGTTTGAGACAAAGATCAGATACAAGAGATGAACTAGGGTTTGGAGAGGAGATGGTGATGATGAAGATGTTTATGGAGATTGTCCCCCTCTCGATGAGAGGATCATTTGTGATGACGATGGCTTCGATTTCCCCCTCCGGGAGGGAAGTTTATCTGGCAGAATAGCTCCACTTGAGCTCTAGATTGGTTCTGCCGAAGCTCTAGTTCGAGACGGCGGCGCTTCGTCCCGAAAGTTATGATATTATTTTTTCCAGGTCAAAACCCTTCATACAACACAACGTGGGCACCGGAGGCCTGCGAGGGGTCCCACAAGCCTGCAGGGCGCACCCAGGGGGGTAGGCCATGCCCCCTGACTTGTGGCCACCTGGTGGGTCCCCTGATGTATTTATTTTGCCCAATGTTTTTTATATATTCCAAAATAATTCTCCATAATTTGTTAGGACTGTTGGAGTTGTGCACAGTAGGTCTTTCAGATTTGCTCTTTTTCCAGTCCAGAATTCCAACTGTCGGCATTCTCCCTCTTCATGTAAACCTTGTAAAATAAGAGAGAAAAGGCATAAGTATGGTACCATAATGTGTCTTAACAGCCCATAATGCAATAAGTATCGATATAAAAGCATGATGCAAAATGGACGTATGACACCACCCCTAGGGCGCGCCCCTTGGCTTGTGAGGCCCCTGTGGGTCCTCCAACCTCGTTTCCACATCTATATATTCCTATTCGGTCAAGAAAAAATCATAGAGAGGGCAGATCTGGGGTCTGGTTTGGGCTCCGGAGACGGGAAATCATTGTCGTCGTCATCACCAACCATCCTTCATCACCAATTTCATGATGCTCTCCGCCGTTCGTGAGTAATTCCATCGTAGGCTTGCTAGACGGTGATGGGTTGGATGAGATCTACCATGTAATCAAGTTAGTTTTGTTAGGGTTTGATCCCTAGTATCCACTATGTTCTGAGATTGATGTTGCTGTGACTTTGCTATGCTTAATACTTGTCACTTGGGCTCGAGTGCCATGATTTCAGATCTGAACCTATTATGTTTTCATGAATATATATGTGTTCTTGATCCTATCTTGCAAGTTGTAGACACCTATTACGAGTTATGATCCGCATCCCCCAGGGTGACAATAACTGGGATTCTTTCTAGTGATTACAGTAGTTTGAGGAGTTCATGTATTCACTAAGTGTTAATGCTTTGGTAGGGTTCTCTATTAAAAGGAGACCTTAATATCCCTTAGTTTCCATTAAGACCCTGCTGCCATAGGAGGGTAGGACAGAAGATGCCATGCAAGTTCTGTTCCATAAGCACGCATGACTATATATGGAATAGATACCTACATTACATTGATGAATTGAAGCTAGTTCTGTATCACCCTATGTTATGGCTGTTGCATGACGAATGTCATCCGACATAATTATCCATCACTGATCCATTGCCTACGAGATTTCCACATATTGATCTTTGCTAAGTTACTTTTCCGTTGCTATTGTTACAATCACTACAAAACTGCTACTGTCACGTTTACGAGCATTACCGTTACTTCCATACTACTTTTCTACTAAATACATTGTTGCAGTTATTATGTCTTTCAGGTGTGCTTGAATTGACAACTCAACCCCTAATACTCGAGAATATTCTTTGGCTCCCCTTGAGTCGAATCAATAAATTTGGTTTGAATACTATACCCTCGAAAACTGTTGCGATCCCCTATACTTGTGGGTTATCAAGACCTTTTTCTGGCACCGTTGCCGGGGAGCATAGCTTTATTCTTTAAGTCACTTGGAATTTATATCTGTTGATCACTATGAAGAATCTAAAAGACGCTAAAACCAAGATATACCCCTCAACTACGAGGACAGGTAAGGAACTGCCATCTAGCTCTGCACTTGATTCACCTTCTGTTATGAGTAAATTTGCGACACCACCACCTGCTACTGAATCTAATATGTCGCAAGTAATTGATGATGCTACTTCTACTATGCATGATGCTTATGATGATATTTTGCTTGATACTATTGTGCCACTTGGTGAATTTGTTGGTGAACAAATTGCTAGAGTGAATGCTGAAGCTGATGATATTTCTAAATCTAATGAAATTATTGAAACTGAACACTATGATGCACGTGCTAGACCTAGCTCTCCTAGATATGAATTGCTTAATATACCTAAGGGTTATGTTATGGAAGGAAAAGTTGCTAGGGACTTTCTTGCTTATAAGGATAGAGATGATCTTAAGAAATTGCTATGCAAGTGGAAGGAAAAATCTTCAAATGCTAGAATTCAATATGATCCCAAGTTTGCTACTTGACCTATCTTTGTTACTGATAAGGATTATGAATTCTCTATCGATCCTGAGTTAATTAGTTTGGTAGAATCTGATCCTTTTCACAGTTATGAATCTAAAACTATTGTGGCACACCTTACTAAATTGAATGATATAGCCACCCTATTTACCCATGAGGAAAAAAATTGTTATTACTATATTCTTAAGTTGTTTCCATTCTCATTAAAGGGTGATGCTAAGATATGGTTTAATTCTCTTGCTCCTGGTTGTGTGCGTAGTCCCCAGGATATGATATTTTACTTCTGTGAAAAGTATTTTCCTGCCCATAAGAAACAAGTTGCCTTGCAAAAAATATTTAACTTTGTGCAGATTGAAGAAGAGAGTCTCCCACAAGCTTGGGGGAGGCTTCTCCAGTTACTTAATGCTTTGCCTGATCACCCTCTCAAGAAGAATGAAATACTTGATATCTGTTATAATGGACTAACCGATGCTTCTAGGGACCACCTAGATAGTTGTGCTGGTTGTCTTTTCAGGGAACGAACTGTTGAACAAGTGAACTATTATTGAATAATATATTGAGCAATTATAATGATTGGACTATTCCCGAACCACCTCCAAAACCAACTCCGAAGAAAAGGGGTATGCTATTCCTCAGTCATGAAGATATGCAAGAGGCAAAGAAATCTATGAAAGAAAAAGGTATTAAAGCTGAAGATGTTAAGAATCTACCACCTATTGAAGAAATACATGATCTTTATAACCCGAGTCAGGTAGTAGAGGTAAATTTTCTCCGTAGATTTGATGTAGGCGATATTCCTTATAATAAGTTCGCTAGCCAATGCTTGGATGAATCTGATAACTTTATTGTTAAGAAAGAAAATTGCAATGGTTATATTAGTAGACAATTGAAACATAATGCTTACATGCTTGATCGCTTGGGTGATTATATGAGTAGAACTGTTAATGATCTTAGGCTTATTAGTAAACATGCTTCCATGGTAACTACCCAAGTAGAACAAGTACTTAAGGCGCAAAATGATTTGCTCAATGAGATGATTAGTAAGAACAATGATCATTCTGTTAGAGTTATGCCTAGAGGTGGTAGAATGACCCAGGAACCTTTGTATCCTGAGGGCCATCCTAAGATAATTGAGAAAGGTTCTCATAGAGTTAATATTAATGCACCTGGTCCTTCTAATACAAGGAAAAAAGAATGACGATAGGACTTTGCATGCTGCTAGTGAACCTGTTGTAGAGCCACATGAAAACCCAAATGATATATTTATTTCTGATGCTGAGACACAATCTGGTAATGAACATGAACCTAGTGATAATATTAATGATGATGTTCATGTCGATGCTCGACCTTGTAATGACAATGATGTGGAGATTGAACCTGCTGTTGATCTTGATAACCCATGATACGTCTCCAACGTATCTATAATTTTTGATGGTTTCAAGCTATTATCTTGTCAAACTTTGGATGTTTTGCATGCCTTTTATATATTTTTTGGGACTAACTTATTGACTCAGTGCCAAGTGTCAGTTCCTGTTTTGTACATGTTTTTGACCCCTTTCAGAGGAGATTTTGAAACGGAGTCCAAACAGAAGAAAATCCCCAAATTTTTTTTTTCATAATGGAAAAAGATCGGGAAGTTTGGGAGCCAAGGCAGGGGAATCTCAGGGGCCCCACAAGCCCCCACCCCGCTGCCGGGGGGTAGGCCGCGACCCACAGGCTTGTGGGCCCACTGGGCACCCTCTGCCCTAGGGGTTGCGCCTATATATTCCCTAAAAATCCCAAAAAAATCAGGAGATCATCGAAATCACTTTTCCGCTGCCGCAAGCTTCTGTCTCCGCAAGATCCCATCTGGGGCACATTCTGGTCCCCTGCCGGTGGGGGATTCGGACAGGAGGGCTTTGTAATCAACACCATGACCTCTCCGATGATGCGTGAGTAGTTCACCATAGACCTACGGGTCCATAGTTAGTATCTAGATGACTTCTTCTCTCTCTTGGATCTTCAATACAAAGTTCTCCATGATCTTCATGGAGATCTATCCGATGTAATCTTATTTTGTGGTGTGTTTGTCGAGATCCGATGAATTGTGGATTTATGATCAGATTATCTATGAATCTTATTTGAGTTTCTTCTGATCTCTCTTATGCATGATTTCATATCCTTGTAATTCTCTTCAAGTTGTGGGTTTTGTCTGGCCAACTAGATCTATGATTCTTGCATGGGAGAAGTGCTTGGTTTTGGGTTCATACCGTGCGGTGACCTCACCTAGTGACAGAAGGGGTAGCGAGGCACGCATCTTGTTGTTGCCATCAAGGGTAAAAAGATGGGGTTTTCATCATTGGTTTGAGATTATCCGTCTACATCATGTCATCTTGCTTAAGGCATTACTCTGTTCGTCATGAACTCAATACACTAGATGCACGCTGGATAGCGGTCGATGTGTGGAGTAATAGTAGTAGATGCAGAAAGTATCGGTCTAGTTGTCTTGGACGTGATGCCTATTTGTATGATCATTGCCTTAGATATCGTCATGACTTTGCGTGGTTCTATCAATTTCTCGACAGTAATTTGTTCACCCACCGTGATATTTGCTATATTGAGAGAAGCCTCTAGTGAACACTATGGCCCCCGGGTCTACTCCACACCATATTTTCAGCCTTACACTTTTAACTTCGTTGCACTTTCCGCCTTTAGATCTCACTTTGCAAACAATCTTGAAGGGATTGATAACCCCTTTGAAGCGTTGGGTGCAAGCTTGTTTGTGTTTGCGCACGTACTCTGGACTTGACGAGACCCTCCTTCTGGATCGATACCTTGGTTCTCAAAACTGACGGAAATACTTACTGCTCCTGTGTTGCATCACCCTTTCCTCTTCAAGGGAAAAACCGATGCAAACAAGAGAAGTAGCAAGAAGAATTCCTGGCATTGCTTGCGAAGGAATTTTGTTGCCTTAGCAGAAGAATTTCTGGCGCCGTTGCCGCGGAGGAAGATCAAGTCAAGAACTCATCCAAGTAGGTGTCGCAAACTCATCTATTGCATTTACTTTGTTTGGCAGTTGCCTCTCGTTTTCCTATCCCCCACTTCACCAATTTGCCTTTTTTTCATTTGCCTTTTTCGTTTGCCTTTCCTTTGCTTGTGTGCTATGTGCCTTCAATATGCTTGCATCTTCGCTTGCTGAAAATCTAGTGATATGGATCCTCACCCACTTCCTAATCTCTTTAAGAGATCCACTTATGTTGATCCAATTGCTAGTGAGTTGAGTGCACCTGACTATCTTTATGGAGTTTTGCTCGAGATGCGTGAATCTCAAAATTGTGAGGAAGAAATTCATGAAGTGATACACAAGGGCTCCTTGGATGAAAAGCATGATTGCAAAGGTTTCACTATAAATTCTATTAGTGATAATCATGCTAAAAATATGCAAAACCCTAAGCTTGGGGATGCTAGTTTTGCTATGACCACTACTTATTTCAATAATCATGATTGGGGTGATGATCTTTCTTATGATCTTGAAAATTTGTTTAACCCTCATGATGATTATGATGTTTCAATAATATTGAAAGTGGGTTTGGAGAAGTCATGACTTTAGTTGATGATAATCCCACTAGTTTTGAAGAGCGTCAACTTTGCATGCATGTGGATCATGAAAATAATTTCCTTTGTGATAGCTATATTGCTGAATTTGATTATGATCCCACATGTAATTGCTATGAGAGAGGAAAATATTATGGTAGAAACTTTCATGTTACCAAATTACCTCTCGTTATGTTGAGAATGCTATTGTCTCTTTCTTCTTCCTTGCATTTGGTAACTATTGGTTGTCTTGCCAATTTGTTCTCCTATAAAATGCCTACGCATAGGAAGCATGTTAGAATTAGACGTGATTTTCACATGCTTTATGATTCTCTCGTTGTGCTTCAATTCTTGTGTTTTGTGTGAGCATCATTGAATTATCAATGCCTAGTTAAGGGCGTTAAAAATAGCGCTTGTTGGGAGGCAACCCAACGAATTTATCTTTTTCTTTCTGTTTTGTTGCGTCCACACCATCATAATTCTGTTGTGGTTGTGTCTTTTGTGTTTCGTTATGTGTTTGAGCCAAGCAAAACCTTTATGATTATTCTTGGTGATGGTTGTTTGATCCTGCTGGAAAAACACAAAAACTTTTCGCTCAACACCATGACCTCTCCGATGATGCGTGAGTAGTTCACCATAGACCTATGGGTCTATAGTTAGTATCTAGATGGCTTCTTGTCTCTCTTGGATCTTCAATACAAAGTTCTCCATGATCTTCATGGAGATCTATCCGATGTAATCTTCTTTTCGGTGTGTTTGTCGAGATCCTATGAATTGTGGATTTATGATCAGATTATCTATGAATCTTATTTGAGTTTCTTCTGATCTCTCTTATGCATGATTTCATATCGTTGTAATTCTCTTCGAGTTGTGGGTTTTGGCTGGCCAACTAGATCTATGATTCTTGCAGTGGGAGAAGTGCTTGGTTTTGGGTTCATACCGTGCGGTGACCTCACCCAGTGACAGAAGGGGTAGCAAGGCACGCAACGTGTTGTTGCCATCAAGGGTAAAAAGATGGGGTTTTCATCATTGGTTTGAGATTATCGCTCTACATCATGTCATCTTGCTTAAGGCGTTACACTGTTCCTCATGAACTCAATACACTAGATGCATGCTGGATAGCGGTCGATGTGTGGAGTAATAGTAGTAGATGCAGAAAGTATCGGTCTACTTGTCTCGGACGTGATGCCTATATGTATGACGTGATGCCTATATGTATGATCATTGCCTTAGATATCGTCATGACTTTGCGCAGTTTTTTCAATTGCTCGACAGTAATTTTTTCACCCACCGTGATATTTGCTATTTTGAGAGAAGCCTGTAGTGAACACTATGGCCCCCGGGTCTACTCCGCACCATATTTTCAGCCTTACACTTTCAACTTCGTTGCACTTTCCGCCTTCAGATCTCACTTTGCAAACAATCTTGAAGGGATTGACAACCCCTTTGAAGCTTTGGGTGCAAGCTTGTTTGTGTTTGCGTAGGTACTCTGGACTTGACGAGACCCTCCTTCTGGATCGATACCTTGGTTCTGAAAACTGAGGGAAAATCCGACGCAAACAAGAGAAGTAGCAAGAAGAATTCCTGGCGTTGCTTGGGAAAGACTTTTGTTGCTGTAGCAACCCACAACCTAGGAATAAGAGATATGATAAAATAGATTTTGTTGCTAGGAAGCATGGTAGAGAAAGAGAACCATGGGTTCAGAAACCCATGCACTTTCCTCCTAAAACATCCAAGAAAAAGGATGATGAGGATTTTGAGAGCTTTGTTGAAATGCTGAGACTTGTATTTTTATGTACGTGCTTAACTGATATTCGAAAAATGTCTCCTTATGCTAAGTATATGAAATATTTTGTTACAAATAAAAGAAAGATACTGGAAGTTGATATTTCCACCATGCTTGCTAATTATACTTTTAAGGGTGGAATACCAAAGAAACTAGGAGATCCCCGAGTACCTACTATACCTTGCTGGTGTCAGTGTTATGACATTCTCTTTATGTCGTAGACTTTATTAGAATAAGTTGACACCTACTGAAATCTCTCCGCAAATGGCTGATAAATCAACAGCTTTACCCATCGGTATTTGTGAGGATGTGCCTGTTGTGGTTGCAAATGTTACAATCCTAACGAACTTTGTTATTCTTGATATTCCTCAGGAAGACAGTTTGTCGATCAACCTTGGTAGACCCTTTCTGAATACTGCAGGGGGATGTAATTGACTACAACAAAGGCAATGTCACTTTTCATGTTAATGGTAATGAGCATACAGTATACTTTCCGAAGAAACAACCTCAAGTTCATAGTATCAACTCCATTGAAAAAATTCCAACATTTACTATTGGAGACTTTGAATTCCCTCTCCCTAATGTAAAAAATAAATATGATACACTTATTGTTGGGGACATGCATATCCCCATTGAGGTAACCTAGTGTTATTCGAAAGTTCTCTGGATCCATGTCATTCGAAAAAGTTGTCAATAAGACTTGATCAACCTTATTGATGGATTCTTTTTGAAGGACATGAGATGGATGAATTTAGAAAGCACAATCTTCTGTACCCAACTTTTATTTTCTATTCCTTAGTTTCAATTTAGTAAAAATGCTATTATTTCTCTATTTTTCGTTTTATCCATGCAACAGAAAAATGGCCTGAAAATAAAAGTTCCCAGAACGCCCTCAAAATTTAGTATGATTTTTTCTGGAATATTTAAGGATTTTAGGCACTAAGAACACATCAGGGGGCTGCAGTAGTGGGCCAGAAGCCCGCAGGGTGCGGCCACCCCGAGGCGCACCCCCTGGCTTGTGGGTCCCAAGTGGGGCCCCTTCACTTATTCCATTACCAATCCACTTCGTCTTCCTCCAGAAAAAATCCCACCATTGCTCAAACCCATGTTCTAGCTCATCTTGCTGCCATTTTCGATCTCCGTGCTCAAAGCTCCATTAGCAAAACTGTTTTAGGGGATTGTTCATCGGTATGTGACTCATCCTATGGTCCAATTAGTTTTCGTTCTGGTCCTTTATATATTTCAAAATTTTGCTGCTATGGTGACCTTGTTCTTGAGCTTGCATGTAATATTTGTCGGGTCCCAAGTAGTTTTGATGCATGATATAGTTTCTAGGCACTTGTGGGAGTAGTTGCTACAAGTTTTGATTGAGCTGTGTTCACCCTTATTTGGGGTCACTAAAAATTTCAGATTTATTTTTCAGAGAAAGAAAAGATGAGGAGATTGTTGAGAGGCTCTTCAAGCCAGGGTTTTAAAGAAAATGAAAATGACAAGCCTAGATACAATATTCCTCGCACCGCGGAAGTTCGACCATGTGAATGGCCAAGTGATGCATTCTTGAGGGCGACCAGAATTTTAGAAAAATTCTACTATCTAGGAGAAAATGCAGGCATCACCGACTTCCTCAATGATAAGTGTGAGAAATATCTCCTACTTACTAAAACTTTTGTGCCAAATTTTCAATTTTATCCTAGGAAGAATCCTCCCATGGTTGAATTTCATTTATATGATGTGCCTAAGGAATGTTCACTTTATGATTTTTGCAATGTTTGCAAAATACCTTTTGAGGGCAGCATCAGTGAACCACGTCCTAGAGACATGGATGATTTTATTTCCGCAATCACTGTAGTGGAAGAGAGAGGGGTGTCAAAGGCAAGAGTGGCCAGCGTACATTTTCCTGTTCTATGTTATTATTCATTATTTGCAGGGAGATGTTTAGTTGGTCGCGACGAGAGTGGAAGCCTCAGTGCTCCTGACCTCACTATTCTATGCCACGCTTTACTTGTTGATAGAACTTCTAGTCTGGGCACTATGGTGGCCCAACGGTTGAACTTAAACCATTCAAAGGGCCCTATACTCAGAGGTATCTATGCATCTCAGTTAGCCAAGCACATTGAGATACCTATTAGGCTTGACGAGAAAGAGGAAATGCTACTTCCTATAAGATATTTAGATTATTATAGGATGGTAGCATATGATTTTATTAAGAAAGACAATGATAAGAGGCTCCTTTACAACTTAGTATTTACTCAGGTTACCTGTGAGATTATTGCTTTTATTGCTTTTTCTTGGTTCGATATCCATTCAGGAAGGTACACTATTATGGCTGAGGACATCTACAAATATTGGGGCATGTAGCAACCCCCAACTCCTAAGCCTGCACTAGCCCTTGATCTGTGTCAAGCTCTAGTTTTTTAGTCGGAGCAACAGGAGCTCGCAAACTAGTGGAACCCGCAGTATGCTCCGAAGTATCCAGGAGAGGGTTATTTCCAGCCATGGCCTTAGACCAACTTAGGCCAAAAGACTAAGCTTGGGGGAGTACGTATTTCTCACGGACATTACATTCATGTTCACACACTCATTCTAGTTGTCGGTGTTCATACTGTTTCATTGTACCATCCAGGGTAGTTTATTTCTTCTTTTTGTTTTCTTCTTGTGTGTTACATTAACCTTGAGAAAATCCAAAAAAATAGTTCTATCTTTACCGTCTAGTTTGTTTAGTTGTAGTCTTAAAAGAAAACCCAAAAATATTTCTCGTTCTTCTTTTTGTTTGTTCGGGGCTTTCCCGTGTAAATAGTTTTTCTTTCTTATTTGGGTCGTAAGGAGAAGACCACGATGACATGTTGAGTAGCTCTCATATGCATTATCTTTTATCTATCAGAGAGCCCATATTACCTTGTCTTCTCCTTTGAGTTATTGCTTGCAGATTCCAGCTTAGTCCAATGCACGTGCACTCTTATTATTATTATTCACACCGTTTGATCGTGCAAGTGAAAGGCAATAATGACCATATATGTTGAAGTGGGGGAGGTGGAGAAAAGCTGGTATGAACTCGACCTATTTTGTTTTTGTAAATATGATTAGCTCGTCGTTCTGGATTCAGCTCATTATGGATTGAACATGTTTGCAATAACAATTAGAGATTATAATTACTTATGCCATGCTTAATTAGCTAGGAGTGAATAATGGTTTGTCTTGAGTGCTAACATGCATATTAAAATGGTTGTGATGTAGTATGATAGAATAGTATCCTCCTCTGAATGATTCAAGTGGCTTGACTTGGCACATATTCACGCATGTAGTTGAAACAAAACCAACATAGGCTCCACGAAGTTTATGTTCTTGGTGATTTATATCCTACTCATGCTTGCATTCAATGTTGGTTAATCTCAAAGCATGTTTATGACTATTGTCGCTCTCTAGCTGATCCAAAGTTGTCCCATATGATTCCACCATACCTACCTATACGCGGTATTTACCTGCCGTCCTAGTAAATTTGCATGTGCCATACTCTAAACCTTCAAATAAATATTCTATTTTGTATGTCTGAATCGCTCATGTACTGACTAGGGGATGTCGGTATCTTCTATGCTAGGTGGGTTATTCTCACGATATGTGTTGATTCACTATCATTCACGAGAAAGTGGCTGGTATTCGGGATGCCCAGTTCCATGCTCAAAAGTCAAATCAAAGTATAATGAAACAAAACTCCCCCAGGATTGTTGTTTGTATGGACAGTACTCGTGGATTCGACCCACCGTGGAGTGTGATCGATTGGTGGAGGGGCAGTAAAAACTTTACTATTCAGTTTGGGAACCGCCTATAATGTATCTAGCATGGAAGATATTGATATCTCTTAGTTGTTATGTTGTCAATGAAAGCATACCACACCAAAATTTTGATTCATCCCTATTTTAAAAGCTCGAGGTCTGGCACCTCTATAAATCAATGCTTCCCTTATCTATTTTACTTTGCTGTTGAGTCATCCTCTTCTTGTAAAAAGGCACCAGTTAGAGAGCACCTCCATCATTTGTATGCGTTGTTATTAATTGATATTGAGTATGAGTATGGCTGGATCTCTTTTACCATGAATTACAATGTCTAGTCAGTCCTTGTTCTTCGGAGGTGCTCTACATCTATGTTTTGCGGTCTCTGAAAGGGCTAGCGAGATACCAGTTTATCATATTGTATTATCATTGTTTTGATAAAATTGTTGTCATCCCAGACTTATAATTATTGCTCACTAGTTGATTGTGCCATTAATATAAGTAAATATGAGACCTAAATATTATTGTGATTGTGGTTAGTCTATAATCTTAGCTGAAGATCTAAACATCAGTTAGACATATTTACAACAGCAATATCAAATAGAGTTTGTAAAAGCTTTTCTTTATCACTTTCAGTTTATGAACTGTATTGCTTGAGGACAAGCAAAGGTTTAAGCTTGGGGGAGTTGGTACGTCTCCAACGTATCAACTTTTCCAAACTCTTTTTCCCGTGTTTTGGCCTCTAATTTGCAAGATTTGAATGGAACTAACTGATACATCCATTTTGCATCATGCTTTTATATTGATATTTATCACATTATGGGATGTTATTACACATTATGGTATAATACTTATGCCTTTTCTCTCTTATTTTATAAGGTTTTCCATGAGGAGGGAGAATGTGAGCAGCTGGAATTCTGGGCTAGAAAAGGAGCAAGTTTGAGATACCTATTTTGCACAACTCCAAAAGCCGTGAAAATCAGCAAGGAATTATTTTGGAATATATAAAAAATACTTGGCGGAAGAAATACTCAAGGGGAGCCACCAGGAGGTCACGAACCTGCCAGGCGCGCCCCACCCCCCTGGGCGTGCCTGGGGGCTCGTGGGCCCCCTGTTACCCCTCCGACTCCCATCTTCTGCTATATAGAGAGTTTCGTCCCAGAAAAAAAATCAAGAGAGAGCTTTCGGGGAGAAACGCCGCAGCCACGAGGCGGAACTTGAGCACAACCAATCTTGAGCTCCGGCAGGGCCGTCCTGCCGGGGAAACATCCCTCCTGGAGGGGGAAATCGCCACCATCGTCATCACCAACACTCCTCTCATCGGATGGGACTCATCTCCATCAACATCTTCATCAGCACCATCTCATCTCCAAATCCTAATTCATCTCTTGTACCCAATCTCCGTCTCGCGACTCCGATTGGTACTTGTAAGGTTGCCAATAGTGTTAATTACTCCTTGTAGTTGATGCTAGTTGGATTACGTGGTGGAAGATCATATGTTCAGATCCTTAATGCTACTCAATACCTCTATGATCATTAACATAATTATGCTTTGTGAGTAGTTACGTTTGTTCCTGAGGACTTGGGATAAGTCTTGCTATAAGTAGTCATGCAAATTTGGTATTCGTTCGATATTTTGATGCGTTGTATGTTGTCTTTCCTCTAGCGGTGTTATGTGAACGTCGACTACATGACACTTCACCATTATTTTGGCCTAGAGGAAGGCATTGGGAAGTAATAAGTATACGATGGGTTGCTAGAGTGACAGAAGCTTAAACCCTAGTTTATGTGTTGCTTCGCAAGGGGCTGATTTGGATCCACTAGTTTAATGGTATGGTTAGACTTTGTCTTAATTCTTCTTTCGTAGTGGCGGATGCTTGCTAGAGGGGTTAATCATAAGTGGGATGTTTGTCCAAGTAAATACGGCACCCAAGCACCGATCCACCCACATATCAAATTATCAAAGTAGCGAACGCGAATCATATGAACATGATGAAAACTAGCTTGACACAAATTCCCATGTGTCCTCGGGAGCGTTTTACCTTATATAAGAGGTCGTCCAGGCTTGTCCCTTGCTACAAAAGGGATTGGGCCATCTTGCTGCACCTTTGTTACTATTGTTACTTGTTACCCGTTACGAATTATCTTATCCCGCAACTATCTATTACCGATAGTTTCAGTGCTTGCAGAGAATACCTTGTTGAAAACCACTTGTCATTTCCTTCTAGTCCTCGTTGGGTTCGACACTCTTACTTATCGAAAGGACTACGATAGATACCCTATACTTGTGGGTCATCAAGACTCTTTTCTGGCGCCGTTGCCGGGGAGTGAAGCGCCTTTGGTGAGTGGAATTTGGTAAGGAAACATTTGTATATTGTGCTGAAATTTATTGTCACTTGTCACTATTGAAACCAATCCTTTGATGGGCTTGTTCGGGGTACCTTCACCTCGACCGGAAGCACAAAGAGTTGCTCCTCAACCTACTGCACCTACTGAAAATATTTATTATGAAATTCCTTCGGGTATGCTAGAGAAACTGTTGGCTAATCCTTTTACATGAGATGGAACATCACATCCCGACTTGCATCTAATCTATGTAGATGAAGTTTGTGGTTTATTTAAGCTTGAAGGTTTGCCCGAGGAAGAGGTCAAGAATAAGGTCTTTCCCTTATCTTTGAGGGATAATCATTGACATGGTATAGGCTATGTGATTATACTAGATCATGGAACTACAACCGATTGAAATTGGAATTTCATCAAAAGTTTTATCCTATGCATTTGGTACATCGTGATCGGAATTATATCTATAATTTTTTGCCTCGTGATAGAGAAAGTACCGCTCAAGCTTGGGGGAGGCTTAAGTAAATGTTATATTCATGCCCCAACCATGAGCTCCCTAGAGAAATTATTATTATGAACTTTTATGCTCGGCTTTCTCATGACAATCGCACCATGCTTAAAACTTCTTGTACCGGTTCTTTTATGAAGAGAGATATAGATTTCAAATGGGATTGATTGGAAAGAATTAAACGCAACTCTGAAGATTGGGAGTTTGATGAAGGTAAGGAGTCAGGTATGAATCTTAAGTTTGATTGCGTTAAAACTTCATTGAAACAAATACTTTTCGTGATTTTAGCGCTAAACATGGACTTGACTCTGAGATAGTAGCTTCTTTATGTGAATCATGTGCTGCTCATATTAATCTCCCTAAGGAGAAGTGGTTTAAATATCGTCCTCCCATAGAAGTTAATGTAGTAAAACCCAATCCAGTTGAAGAGAAAGTAATTGCTTATAATGATTCTATTGTTCCTAGTGCTTACATTGATAAACCACCTTTCCCTGTTAGAATAAAGAATCATGCTAAAGCTTCAACTGTGATACGTAAGGGCTACATTAGAACACCTACACCCCCTGAGCAAATTAAAGTTGAACCTAGTATTGCTATTATTAAAGATCTCTTGGCCGATAATGTTGATGGGCATGTTATTCAATTCTGTGAAGCTGCTGCTAGAATTGCTAAACCTCATGCTAGAGACAAACATAAACCTATTGTTGGCATGCCTGTTGTTTCTGTTAAGATAGGAGATCATTGTAATTATGGTTTATGTGACATGGGTGCTAGTGTTAGTGCAATACCTCAATCTTTATATAATGAAATTTAAGATGAGATTGCACCCGTTGAGATGGAATTTATTGATGTTACTATTAAACTTGCTAATAGAGATACTATCTGCCCTCTGGGAATTGTTAGAGATGTTGAAGTCTTCTGTGGTAAAACTAAGTATCCTACTGATTTTCTCGTTCTTGCTACCACACAAGATAGCTTTTGTCCCATCATATTTGGAAGACCTTTCCTCAATACTGTTAATGCTCAAATTGATTGTGAGAAACAAACTGTTACTGTTGGCTTTGGAGGTGTGTCACATGAATTTATTTTTTCTAAGTTTGGTAGACAACCTCATGAAAAAGAATTGTCTAGTATGGATGAAATTATTGCTCTTGCTTCTATTATTGTGCCTCCTACTGATCCTATAGAGCAATACTTGCTTGTACATGAAAATGATATGCATATGGATGAAAGGAATGAGATAGATAGAGTTATCTTTGAACAACATCCTATCCTTAAGAATAATTTGCCTGTTGAATTACTTGGAGATCCACCTCCACCATAGGGTGATCCTGTGTTCGAGCTTAAACAATTACCTGATACTCTTAAGTATGCTTATCTTGATGAAAAAGAGATATATCCTGTTATTATTAGTGCTAACCTTTCAGAGCATGAAGAAAAGAAATTATTGGAAACCCCGAGGTTGCACCGTGCTGCTATTGGATATACTCTTGATGATCTTAAGGGCATTAGTCGCACTCTATGCTAGCATAAAATTAAAACTGATCCTGATTCCAAACCAGTTGCCGATCACCAACGCAGATTAAATCCTAAGATGAAAGAGGTGGTAAGAAAACAAATACTAACGCTCTTGGAAGCAGGTATTATTTATCATGTTGCTCATAGTGATTGGGTAAGTCCGGTGCATTGTGTCCCTAAGAAGGGAGGTATTACCGTTGTCCCTAATGATAAAGATGATTTGATCCCACAAAGAATTGTTACTGGCTATAGGATGATAATTGATTTTAGTATATTAAATAAAGCTACTAACAAAGATCATTACCCTTTACCTTTTATTGATCAAATGCTAGAAGGATTGTCTAAACGTACACACTTTTGCTTTCTAGATGGTTATTCTGGTTTCTCCCAAATACATGTTGGACAATCTGATCAGGAGAAAACAACTTTCACTTGCCCTTTCGGTACCTTTGTTTATAGACGTATGCCTTTTGGTTTATGTAATGCACCTGCTACCTTTCAAAGATGTATGATGGCTATATTCTCCGACTTTTGTGAAAAGATTGTTGAGGTTTTCATGGATGATTTCTTCATTTACGGATCTTCTTTTGATGATTGCTTGAGAAACCTTGATCGAATTTGGCAGAGATGTAAAGATACTAACCTTGTCTTGAATTGGAGAAGTGTCACTTTATGGTTAATGAAGGCATTATCTTGGGACATAAAATTTCTGAAAGAGGTATTGAAGTCGATAAGGCTAAAGTTGATGGGATCGAGAAAAAGCCATGCCCTACAGACATTAAAGGTATAAGAACTTTCCTTGGTCATGTTGGTTTCTATAGATGGTTTATTAAAGACTTCTCTAAGATTTCTAGGCCTCTCACCAATCTCTTGCAAAAAGATATCCCATTTGTTTTTGATGATGATTCTGAAGAAGCATTTGAAATACTTAAGAAGGCCTTGATAACTGCACCTATTGTTCAACCGCCTGATTGGAACCAACCTTTTCAAATTATGTGTGATGCTAGTGATTATGATGTTGGTGTTGTTCTAAGACAAAGAGTTGATAAGAAATTAAATTCTAGGATGTGATTATGCTAGTAAACTCTAGACACTGTCCAAAGAAACTATGCTACTACTAAAAAATAATTTTTAGGAGTTGTGTTTGCATGTGATAAGTTCAGATCTTATATTCTTGATTCCAAAGTTACAATTCACACTAATCATGCTGCTATTAAATATCTCATGGAAAACAAAGATGCTAAACCTAGACTTATTAGATGGGTTCTCTTGCTAGAAGAATTTGATTTCCATATTGTTGATAGGAAGGGTGTTGAGAACCCCGTAGCAGATAACTTGTCTAGGTTAGAGAATGCTCTTGATGACCCACAACCTATTGATGATAGCTTTCTTGATGAACAATTGAATGTCGTCAATGCCTCACGTAGTACACCATGGTATGCTGATTATGCTAATTATATTGTTGCTAATTATATACCACCTAGTTTCAGATACCAACAAAAGAAAAGTTATTTTATGATTTGAGACATTACTTTTGGGATGATCCTCACCTTTATAAAGAAGGAGTAGATGGTGTTATTAGATGTCTTGTACCTGAGCATGAACATGGACAGATCGTACAGAAGTGTCACTCCGAGGCTTACGGAGGACACCATGCGGGAGATAGAACTCCACACAAGGTATTGCAATCCGGTTTTTTATTGGCATACTCTCTTCAAGGATGCTCGTAAGTTTGTCTTGTCTTGTGTTGAATGTCAAAGAATAGGTAATATCAGTAAATGTTAGGAAATGCCTATGAATTATTCACTTGTTATTGAACCATTTGATGTTTGGGGTTTTGATTATATGGGATCTTTTCCAAAGTCTAACAGGTATACTCATATTCTAGTTGCTGTTGATTACATTACTAAGTGGGTAGAAGCTATTCCAACTAGTAGTGCTAACCATAACACTTCTATTAAGATGCTTATAGAAGTTATTTTTCCTAGATTTGGAGTCCCTAGATATTTAATGACTGATGGTGGTCCACATTTTATTCATGGTGCTTTCCGTAAAATGTTTGCTAAGTATGATGTCAACCATAGAATTGCATCTCCTTATCATCCTCAGTCTAGTGGTCAAGTAGAGTTAAGTAATAGCGAAATTAAATTAATTTTGCAAAAACTGTTAATAGGTCTAGAAAGAATTGGTCTAAGAAACTTGATGATGCACTGTGGGCTTATAGAACTTCTTATAAGAATCCCATGGGCATGTCTCCGTATAAAATGGATTACGGTAAAGCATGTCATTTACCTCTTGAGCTAGAGCATAAGGCTTATTGGGCAATCAAAGAGCTCAACTTTGATTTCAAACTTGCTGCTGAGAAGAGGTTATTTGATATTAGCTCACTTGATGAATGGAGAACTCAGGCATACACTACGGGAATCAGGTAATTTTCCGTCTGTTAAGATCTTTGCCGTCAGCTTTTCTTCGTGGATGACGGCAAAGAGCACTTTTGCCGTCAGTTGCCGTCAGCTGCTGACGGCAAAGAACGACTGCCGGCGTAAACATATTTTGCCGTCTATAATAAAAGTTGCAGACGGCAAAATTATTTTGCTGTCTAGAAAAATAAGCAGATGACGGCAAAGATATAATTTGCCGCCTGTAATAGAAAGTGATGACGGCAAAGAAGAAGCACATCACACGGATCGATCACGCGGATCGATGATGTGGCAAGATCTGAGACACACCAACCTACCCCATCCCAGCACGCATGGACGTGGGTGAAATTTATTTTTGCCGTCTGTAAAAATAACTAGATGATGGCAAAGACGTATTTTGCCGTTTGTAAAAATAACTAGATGACGGCAAAGTTATTTTGCCGTCTTTAAAAGTAACTAGATGACGGCAAAATAAGAAGCAATTTGCCGTCTGTAATAGAAACTCATGATGGCAAAGAAGAAGCACAACACACGGATTGATCACGCGGATCAAGGACGTGGAAAGATCTGAGACACACGATCCCACCCCATCGCACCACGCACGGACGTGGGTGAAAAAATATTTTGCCGTCTGTAAAAAAACCGGATGACGGCAAAGACTTAATTTGCCTTCTTGAAAAATAACCGGATAACGTCAAAGAGAAAGCACACCACGCGGATCGATCCCACGGATCGATGACGTGGCGGCCCATCCCAACGTCGCTGCCTCTCCCACCCAGGATCCACCGCATCCACTCAACTCGGCTGGCCCACCACTCTCCTCCACCCGACCTTATCCTCTCCCCACCTCTCTTCTCTCCCGTACCCAGACTCCTCCCCCGTCGCGACCACCACCTCTCTTCTCTCTCGTACCCAGACTCCTCCCCCGTCGCGACCACCACTCTCGGCCCCGACTCCTCCCTCGTCCCGACCACCACCCCCTCCTCCAATGCACCACCGGCCACCCTCCCGATCAGGTCGCCGGCGGCGGAGCCCCTACCCTCACGCGCCCACCACCACCCTCCCCTTCCTCCGACGCCCAACCACCACCTCTCTCCGGCGTCTCACCGCCCACCCCTACCTCCTGCGCCCCAGCACCCACCCTCTGGATCAGGTCGCCGGCGGCGACGCCCCCACCCCGCTTGCCCACCACCACCCACCCTCTGGATTAGGTCCCCGGCGGCGACGCCCCCACCCCCCGCGGCCACCACGTCAGATCCAGCGACCCTGCTGCTCCCTGAAGCCACCGCACCTGGCCTCAACAGCTCCCCGACGCTACCGGATCTGGCGACCTCAGCAGCTCCCCGACGCCACCGCAACTCGCCTCTCACGCGACCCCGCCTCCTTCCAGCGCCTCCACCAGGTCGGCCTCCGGGTGGCCGGCCCTGGATCTGGTGAGATCCGTGAGGCGCGGCTGCGGGAGTCCGATGGGGTGCCCGAGGAGCTACTCTTCGCCTGCTGGCCCTGCACACGCCGCCTGGTGGCCCCGCACCCGCTGCCTGCTGGCCTTCTTCGAGATGTGCCGCGTCCATGCAGTGGAGAAGAAGCCAAGGGACCTGATTGCTTTTTATATGTAGTTCCAGGGTGCTTTGTTTAATATGCGAGGACTGCTTTAGGAGTTGTTCTTATGTCAGGGTTCTTTGTGTAAATTTATATCCACTTGTTGGCTGATGTAGTTATGCCCTTTTGTGCCATTTTGGTTCATTGAGTGACGATGGACTATGTATGTTTTATAAAATCTGCTCATAATAGATTCTATCTATGCCTTTGACCAGATCTGCAACTGATTGTTGTTTATATTTTTTTTAAAAGAAAATTTCTTTGCCGTCTGGTATTGATAACAACTGACGGCAAACCCGTAATCTTTGCCGTCTTGCATTCCGGTCGGATGACGGCAAAGAGTTAACGCCGTCCGGGTGGTTCTGTTAGGTTTTTTGCCGTCTGCCTCATAATAGATGACGGCAAACCGTTTTCACTAACGGCAAAAATTTTGCCGTCTGCCTGAAAAAATGCTGACGGCAAAATTACCCTTTGCGGGCACATGGTCTGACGACATTTTTTGCCGTCATGGGCTGACGGCAAATTTTTTGCCGTCTGTAATTCTCTCTTTGCCGTCTTTAGCGTCCTGACGGCAAAATGCCTGATTCCTATAGTGATATGAAAATGCCAAGTTGTTTAAAGAAAAAGTTAAGAGGTGGCATGATAAAACGATACAAAAACGTGAGTTCAATGTAGGTGATTATGTCTTGCTATAGAATTCTCGTTTAAGACTTTTGCAGGCAAACTTCTCTCTAAATGGGAAGGACCTTACATTATTGAGGAAGTATATCATTCCGGTGCCATACAAATCAACAACGCGGAAGGTAATTTTCCGAGAGTTGTAAAGGGCAAAGAAGCGAGCATTATATCTCAGGTACTCCCATAAATGTTGAAAGCAATATTATTAATACCATAACTCCGGAGGAGTACATAAGGGATATTTACCATCTTGTTTCAGACTCCAAAAACGAAGAGGTATGTGATACGGTAAGTAAACCTACTCCAAAACTTTTCCAATAACAATTTTTCTCTGTTTTGAAATATTTAGAAAAATAGAAAAATTTAAAGTAGTCTGGAAAGTGCACGAGGAGGTGACAAGCCTGCCAGGCGCGCCCCACCCCCCTGGGCGCGCCTGGGGGGGCTCGTGAGCACCTCGTGTGTCTCCCGGAATCCTTTTTATTGTGGAATACTCCTTATGGTCGGTAAAAATTCATTATATAATCTCCCGAAATGTCTGACCCTCATATCACACAAATATCCTCTGTTTTCGTTTCAAGCTACTGTGGGGACAGATCCAGATCGCTATGGCGACCCCAAAAGTTCCGAAGGACAAGTTCTTCGAGAAAGTCATCAATCCCTACCTCGCGGAGGTGCTGCAACACCCTCAATCTATCGAGATGCATGAGGCGGGGTGCACATCCGTGATGTTGAGGGGCCCAAGAGGACCGGAAGCGTAGAGGCGAACCTCAAAGCAATGGAGCAGCAAGTCCTCATGTGCCAAGGAATGGTGGAACGTGAACTCAACGCCAACCACATGATGATCACGGAGTTCACTAACAAGCACAAGATCGATGCCACAGACATCGGGGAGCACCTCTTCAAGCTCTATGACAGAGTCGATCATCTCCAAGCCCAGATCTACGACCTGCAGAACCAAAACTGTGAGTATGAGTATATATTTAAAGCAATGCGGTTGGCTGCAGATTTGAGGATTCCGGAGACTCGATCATCTTTCCATGATGGAGAACCTATGCCTTGGAAGACGGAGAATCAACCCCAGACTCCAACAACTCCACCACCATCACCTCTGAAGGAAGACAATTAAACACATGGGTATGGGCACTCCCCTTGGCTTGTGCCAAGCTTGGGGGAGTTGCCCCGGTATCGTATCGCCATCACATCTTCTGCCTTTACCTTTATCTTAGTTCGATCCTTTTTGGTAATATCTTTATCTAGTAGAATAAAGTTCTTAGTATGATCTAGGCTTGAGTTTTGCTTTGTGTTACCCCCAATGTAATCGAGTCCGTGAGTTATATAATAAGGAGTGTTTTAGTTAAGGGCTTTGCTTCATGCCATGATCTAAAGAAAAGAAGAATAATAGAACAAAAGCATGAAAGATCATGTGATGATCCTATGGGAAGTGGTGGCTTCACATATAAAAAGAATGTTGATTGAAACTTGTTGTGGGTGGAAAAACGTAGACCTTGCTCATTATTGCAATTAATAGGAAGTAATAAAGAAAGAGAGGTTCACATATAAATATATCATCTTTGACACCATCTATGATTGAGAACACTCATTAAACTATTACATGCTAAGAAGTACATGTTGGACAAGGAAGACAACATAATGAATTATGTTTACTTGGTTCCGAACAATGTTATATGACTAGAGATCCCTTAGCATGTGACGCTTGCTTCCACATCATATCAGCCAAAACTTCCACACTAAGTAGAGATACTACTTGTGCATCCATAAACCCTCAACCCGGTTTTGCCATGAGAGTCCACCATACCTACCTATGGATTGAATAAGATCCCTCAGGTAAGTTGTCATCGGTGCAAGCAATAAAAATTGCTCCCTAAATATGTATGATCTATTAGTGTCTGTGGAAAATAAGCTTTGTACGAACCTGTGATGAGGAAGACATAAAAGCGACAAACTGCATAATAAAGTTCTTTATCACAGGAGGCAATATAAAGTGACGTTCCTTCACACTACGAGATCACACATCCAAACCTCAAAAGTGCATGACAACCTCTGTTGCCCTCTGCGAAGGGCCTATCTTGTACCTTTACTTTTTATCTTTAAAAGAATCATAGTGATCAACACCAATTCCTTATTTTGCCATTATCTTGGCAAGCGTCATGTGCTAGGGAAAATTCTATATTCATATATCAACTTGGAAGTAAGTAATCATGAATTATTATTGTTGACATTACCCTTGAGGTAAATAGTTGGGAGGTGAAACTATAAGCCCCTATCACTACAGGAATTAGCTTCTTTGCCGTCTGCCATCACAGACGGCAAAGAGTAAATCCAGGACAACAAAGAGAATATCAAAGACGGCAAAGAATCTCATGGCCGGCAAAATTTCTGCCTCAGCCTACGATGGCATTGTAGCTTCTTTGCCGTCTGTCTCCCCAAAGCGGACGGCAAAGAGCTTTGCCGTCAGCTTTTCATAGGAGCAGTCGGCAAAGTGGTCGAGACGGTAGCCGACAGGCGTTGCCTCCGTTAGGGGTTAACGGAGGCTTTGCCGTCATCCTCCCCCCTCTTCTTTGTCATCTTCCTCCACCCTCTTCTGTTTTGTCTGCCTCCCCTCTTCTTTGCCATCAGCCTGCACCTCCTCCACCCCTCCTCTGTGCCCTATTCTTTGCCGCCTGCCCCCTGGAAGCGGACGGCAAAGATACTATATGGCCAGTTGCTACTGCCCAGGTTGCACAGCTGGGCGCCACGTGGCACCTTTACCATCGGCCAGCTGACGACAAAGGCCTTTGCCATCAGGTAGCAGACGGCAAAGAGCCTATATTGTCACATTTTTGTTTATTTTTTCTATTTCACAACACATATACATATAATTCATATCACATATATGATAAATAGGTCACAACACATATATGATATACATATAAAGCTCATCAATGAAATTTGTTCATCAACGTACATCCCATATATCAAAAGAACCAACACATCCAAAGTTTCATCCATATATACATACATATAGTTGCCAATATATTGTTCATCCATATATGCATATACATATAGTTCCACATTGTTCATCAACTCAAATAAAAACGGAAACTAAAGCACTCCAATGCCAGCTTCCATGCATGTAGTACATCCAATCTGCAAAATGGGAATAAGAAAGTCAGAAGAAGAAGAACAACAACATATATATGACAAATAAGGTAAATTGAAGAAGAAAGAGAAGAAGCAAGAAGAGAACAAGGAGAAGAAAAATAAGAAGGAGGAGGAGGAGGAGGAGGAGGAGGGGAAGGGGAAGGAGAAGGAGAAGGAGGAGGAGAAGAAGAAAAAAGAAGAAGAGAAGAAGAAGGAGAAGAAGAAGGAGAAGAAGGAGGAGAGAAGAAGAAGGAGAAGAACGAGGGCTGCTTCTCCTACTTCTCCTCCTTCTCCTTCTTCTTCTCTTCTTCTCCTCCTCCTCCTCCTTCTTCTTCTTCTCCTTCTCCTTCTCTTCTTCTTCTCTTTTTCTTCTTCTTCTTACTTCTTTTCATTTCTCCTCTTCTCCTCTTCTTGGAGCTAAATTAGCTAATTATGTCTTTTTCGAGCTAAATGGGCTAATTATGTCATTATAGAGGAAAACAAGGTAAGTATATAGTATTAATGAGCTAACCAAGGTTCTTATGCCATTTTGAGCTTATAATATCTTTTAGGAGCTAAATTGGCTAATTATGTCATTGTTGGGGAAATTAAGGCAAGGAGAATATGAAAGAGGAGGAGGAGGAGAAGAAGAAATAAAGAAGAAGGAGGAGAAGGAGGAGGAGGATGAGAAGGACTAGAAGGTCCTTGGCCATCTCCTCCTTCTCCTCCTCCTCCTCCTTCTCCTTCTTCTCTTCTTCTTCTTCTTCTGTCTTTTCATTTTTCCTATTTCTTCTCCTCTTCTCCTCTTCTTGGAGCTAAATTAGATAACTATGTCTTGTTGGAGCTAAATGGGATAATTATCTCATTTTAGAGGAAAACAAGCTAAGTATATAATATTAATGAGCTAACCAAGGTTCTTATGCCATTTTGAGCTTATTATGGCATTTTGGAGCTAAATGGGATAATTATGTCATTGCTAGGGAAATTAAGGCAAGGATAATATGAAAGAGGAGAATAAAGTAGAGGAGGAGAAGAGGAAGAAATAAAGAAGAAGGAGGAGAAGGAGGAGAAGGAGGAGAAGGACTAGAAGGTCCTTGGCCTTCTCCTCCTTCTCGTCCTCCTCCTTCTTCTCTTCTTCTTCTTTTTCTTTCTTTTCAGTTTTCCTATTTCTTCTCCACTTCTCCTCTTCTTGGATCTATATTAGCTAACTATGTCTTTTTGGAGCTAAATGGGCTTATTATCCCATTTTAGAGGAAAACAAGCTAAGTATATAATATTAATGAGCTAACCAAGGTTCTTATGCCATTTTGAGGTTATTATGGCATTTTGGAGCTAAATGGGCTAATTATGTCATTGTTGGGGAAATTAAGGCAAGGAGAATATGAAAGAGGAGAATAAAGAGGAGGAGGAGAAGAAGAAGAAATAAAGAAGAAGGAGGAGGAGGAGAAGGACTAGAAGGCCCTTGGCCTTCTCCTCCTTCTCCTCCTCCTCCTCCTCCTCCTCCTCCTTCTTCTCCTTCTCTTCTCTTTCTCTTCTTCTTTTAGTTCTTCCTTTTCATTTCTCCTCTTCTTCTCTTCTTGGAGCTAAATTAGCTAACTATGTCTTTTTCGAGCTAAATGGGTTAATTATGTCATTATAGAGGAAAACAAGCTAAGTATATAGTATTAATGAGCTAACCAAGGTTCTTATGCCATTTTGAGCTTATAATATCTTTTAGGAGCTAAATTGGCTAATTATGTCATTGTTGGGGAAATTAAGGCAAGGAGAATATGAAAGAGAAGGAGGAGGAGAAGAAGAAGAAATAAAGAAGGAGGAGAAGGAGGAGGAGGATGAGAAGGACTAGAATGTCCTTGGCCTTCTCCTCCTTCTCCTCCTCCTCCTCCTTCTCCTTCTTCTCTTCTTCTTCTTCTTCTTTCTTTTCATTTTTCCTATTTCTTCTCCTCTTATCCTCTTGTTGGAGCTAAATTAGATAACTATGTCTTGTTGGAGCTAAATGGGCTAATTATCTCATTTTAGAGGAAAACAAGCTAAGTATATAATATTAATGAGCTAACCAAGGTTCTTATGCCATTTTGAGCTTATTATGGCATTTTGGAGCTAAATGGGATAATTATGTCATTGCTAGGGAAATTAAGGCAAGGATAATATGAAAGAGGAGAATAAAGTAGAGGAGGAGAAGAGGAAGAAATAAAGAAGAAGGAGGAGAAGGAGGAGGAGGAGGAGAAGGACTAGAAGGTCCTTGGCCTTCTCCTCCTCCTCCTTCTTCTCTTCTTCTTCTTCTTCTTTCTTTTCATTTTTCCTATTTCTTCTCCACTTCTCCTCTTCTTGGAGCTATATTAGCTAACTATGTCTTTTTGGAGCTAAATGGGCTAATTATCCCATTTTAGAGGGAAACAAGCTAAGTATATAATATTAATGAGCTAACCAAGGTTCTTATGCCATTTTGAGGTTATTATGGCATTTTGGAGCTAAATGGGCTAATTATGTCATTGTTGGGGAAATTAAGGCAAGGAGAATATGAAAGAGGAGAATAAAGAGGAGGAGGAGAAGAAGAACAAATAAAGAAGAAGGAGGAGGAGGAGAAGGACTAGAAGGCCCTTGGCCTTCTCCTCCTTCTCCTCCTCCTCCTCCTCCTCCTCCTCCTTCTTCTCCTTCTCCTTCTCTTCTCTTTCTCTTCTTCTATTTGTTCTTCCTTTTCATTTCTCCTCTTCTCCTCTTCTTGGAGCTAAATTAGCTAACTATGTCTTTTTCGAGCTAAATGGGTTAATTATGTCATTATAGAGGAAAACAAGCTAAGTATATAGTATTAATGAGCTAACCAAGGTTCTTATGCCATTTTGAGCTTATAATATCTTTTAGGAGCTAAATTGGCTAATTATGTCATTGTTGGGGAAATTAAGGCAAGGAGAATATGAAAGAGCAGGAGGAGGAGAAGAAGAAGGAATAAAGAAGGAGGAGAAGGAGGAGGAGGATGAGAAGGACTAGAATGTCCTTGGCCTTCTCCTTCTTCTCGTCCTCCTCCTCCTTCTCCTTCTTCTCTTCTTCTTCTTCTTCTTCTTCTTCTTCTTTCTTTCCATTTTTCCTATTTCTTCTCCTCTTCTCCTCTTCTTGGAGCTAAATTAGATAACTATGTCTTGTTGGAGCTAAATGGGCTAATTATCTCATTTTAGAGGAAAACAAGCTAAGTATATAATATTAATGAGCTAACCAAGGTTCTTATGCCATTTTGAGCTTATTATGGCATTTTGGAGCTAAATGGGATAATTATGTCATTGCTAGGGAAAATAAGGCAAGGAGAATATGAAAGAGGAGAAGAAAGTAGAGGAGGAGAAGAAGAAGAAATAAAGAAGAAGGAGGAGAAGGAGGAGGAGGAGGAGAAGGACTAGAAGGTCCTTGGCCTTCTCGTCCTTCTCCTCCTCCTCCTCCTCCTCCTTCTTCTCTTCTTCTTCTTCTTCTTTCTTTTCATTTTTCCTATTTCTTCTCCACTTCTCCTCTTCTTGGAGCTATATTAGCTAACTATGTCTTTTTTGGAGCTAAATGGGCTAATTATCCCATTTTAGAGGAAAACAAGCTAAGTATATAATATTAATGAGCTAACCAAGGTTCTTATGCCATTTTGAGGTTATTATGGCATTTTGGAGCTAAATGGGCTAATTATGTCATTGTTGGGGAAATTAAGGCAAGGAGAATATGAAAGAGGAGAATAAAGAGGAGGAGGAGAAGAAGAAATAAAGAAGAAGGAGGAGGAGGAGAACGAAAAGAAGGCCCTTGGCCTTCTCCTCCTTCTCCTCCTCCTCCTCCTCCTCCTCCTCCTTCTTCTCCTCCTCCTTCTTCTCCTTCTCCTTCTCTTCTCTTTCTCTTCTTCTTTTTGTTCTTCCTTTTCATTTCTCCTCTTCTCCTCTTCTTGGAGCTAAATTAGCTAACTATGTCTTTTTGGAGCTAAATGGGCTAATTATCCCATTTTAGAGGAAAACAAGTTATGTATATAATATTAATGAGCTAACCAAGGTTCTTATGCCATTTTGAGGTTATTATGGCATTTTGGAGCTAAATGGGCTAATTATGTCATTGTTGCGGAAATTAAGGCAAGGAGAATATGAAAGAGGAGAATAAATAGGAGGAGGAGAACAAGAAATAAAGAAGAAGGAGGAGGAGGAGAAGGACTAGAAGGCCCTTGGCCTTCTCCTCCTTCTCCTCCTCCTCCTCCTCCTCCTCCTCCTTCTTCTCCTCCTCCTTCTTCTCGTTCTCCTTCTCTTCTCTCTCGCTTCTTCTTTTTGTTCTTCCTTTTTATTTCTCCTCTTCTCCTCTTCTTGGAGCTAAATTAGCTAACTATGTCTTTTTGGAGCTAAATGGGCTAATTATCCCATTTTAGAGGAAAACAAGCTAAGTGTATAATATTAATGAGCTAACCAAGGTTCTTATGCCATTTTGAGGTTATTCTGGCATTTTGGAGCTAAATGGGCTAATTATGTCATTGTTGGGGAAATTAAGGCAAGGAGAATATGAAAGAGGAGAATAAAGAGGAGGAGGAGAAGAAGAAATAAAGAAGAAGGAGGAGGAGGAGAAGGACTAGAAGGCCCTTGGCCTTCTCCTCCTCCTCCTCCTCCTCGTCCTTCTTCTCCTCCTCCTTCTTCTCCTTCTCCTTCTCTTCTCTTTCTCTTCTTCTTTTTGTTCTTCCTTTTAATTTCTCCTCTTCTTGGAGCTAAATTAGCTAACTATGTCTTTTTGGAGCTAAATGGGCTAATTATCCTATTTTAGAGGAAAACAAGCTAAGTATATAATATTAATGAGCTAACCAAGGTTCTTATGCCATTTTGAGGTTATTATGGCATTTTGGAGCTAAATGGGCTAATTATGTCATTGTTGGGGAAATTAAGGCAAGGAGAATATGAAAGAGGAGAAGAAAGAGGAGGAGGAGGAGAAGAAGAAGAAATAAAGAAGAAGGAGGAGAAGGAGGAGGAGGAGGAGGACTAGAAGGTCCTTGGCCTTCTCCTCTTTCTCCTCCTCCTCCTCCTTCTCCTTCTTCTCTTCTTCTTCTTCTTCTTCTTTGTTTTCATTTTTCCCATTTCTTCTCCTCTACTCCTCTTCTTGGAGCTAAATTAGCTAAGTGTGTCTTTTTGGAGCTAAATGTGCTAATTATCTCATTTTAGAGGAAAACAAGCTAAGTACATAATATTAATGAGCTAACCAAGGTTCTTATGCCATTTTGAGCTTATTATGGCATTTTGGAGCTAAATGGGATAATTATGTCATTGTTGGGGAAATTAAGTCAAGGAGAATATGAAAGAGGACAAGAAATATGAGGAGGAGGAGAAGAAGAAGAAATAAAGAAGAAGGAGGAGAAGGAGGAGGAGGAGGAGAAGGACTAGAAGGTCCTTGGCCTTTTCCTCCTTCTCCTCCTCCTCCTCCTCCTTCTTCTCTTCTTCTTCTTCTTCTTTCTTTTCATTTTTCCTATTTCTTCTCCTCTTCTCCTCTTCTTGGAACTAAATTAGCTAACTATGTCTTTTTGGAGCTAAATGGGCTAATTATGTCATTGTTGGGGAAATTAAGGCAAGGAGAATATGAAAGAGGAGAAGAGAAACTTACCGTACTGGTCATCAAGGAGGAGAAACACCTAGAGAAGGGTCGTGCGATGCTGCTCGGGAGTTATTCTGCAGAATAGATATTTTGCAATGTCTCACTTAGCATGATGACACTCAATTATTAATACTAGTTTATAATGAAACTCACCATGCCAATCGAAGAGAAGATGGGCATCGGCGGAGGGACTTGACCGCTCTTCTCGCACATACCCTAAAGAGCGGGTTGTATTAGTTAGTAATGAAACAGACATTGCACACATGCTTTGGTTAGTGTGAAAAAAAACTGACCACAAAAATCTCGTACAGGGCCCGTTGACCCGCCTCATTCCGGGACCTCTCCTCCTCAATCAATCGTGCCGTGGTCTGGTCCCTCTCATCAAGAGCAGTCTGACTTGCGAATCTCTTTTTCTCAAGAGCAGCCTCAAGAGCAGCCTGGCTTGCCAATCTCTCTTTCTCAAGAGCAGCCTGGTTTTCCAATCTCTCTTTCTGAAGAGCAGCCTGAAACACCATTCCTCGTTACCACAATAATGATCTATGGTGACACACATAATGAAATGGATGAAAGTGTTCTTAGTCCATACAACTAACCTCGATGGCAAGATCGACTGGCCGTGGACGACGCGTTATCTCAGGACAGCTGCTCGACTGGTGTGCCTTGATCTTTGGGAGAGTGAGTGGACAACGTATTATCCCATCTCCAATGGCTATCGAGCCATGGGGCCTCTCGCCACCAGATATCATCACCAGCTCTGGATCCAAAGGTTCCTGGCTAGGGTTAAAGTCATCCCCTTTCGTAGCCTTCCCTGCGTCCCTATATTCCACGAGCTTCTGGTGTGATGATATGCTGGTGAGCTTATTGGGATCATCTAGGTCAGACTCAGAGGATGCCTTCACCTTCTTGTACGAGGCAGTATGGGCCATGCCATAAAGGTTGTACAAGTGTGACATCTCCGTCTTATTGTGATGCGCCTAAAAGAGAGGAACAAAATATTAGCATGAAGAATGAATTGCATGAATCATGAAGCAAATCACATACCCAGTTTCGTCCGAACTGAAGTAAGTTGGCGCCGCCTTGATGGGGTGGCACACCAACCATTTGGCTACGCCGATCCCTCGCATTCTCGTGGACGGCTCGCCCCTTGCCTGTGCACCACTCATCAACCAACGCCTCCCAACAATCCATCTTATCCGCACACCATCTCGGGGGCACCTGTAAGTTATTAGAAAGAATTTTGAGCGCTACACCTATGAATGAAATCAAGAAAACTACGTAGAAGGACTTAAGAATAGGTAATTACCTTCATGTATTGCTCCTTCTTCAGAAACTTTCCGCGGCAATCCTTCTTCTGCTTCTTAATACCACGCGTGGCGTAGTAGTCTCGAATAGCCTGCGGTCGAGCCTCGTTGCGTAAGTTTTGTAGTAACCGCCTACACTCGGCCTCGAGAACCCTGGCCGCCTCCTGCTCATATCCATCCTCACACCTATAGAAGGTCTGGAATCAAACGTGAAAACACCGATTAGTAGAATAATTAGCTATATTGTTAATTTTAGATTCTGTAAAAGGATAATTTACCCAAAAGCTCTTGATCACCATCTCGGCCCTTGTGTGGCACAAGACACCATCTATAATCTCCTCCGGCGGGGCCTGCGCAGCCTGGTAGTGCTCCCAAGAAAATCCTAGTGTAGGAACCTGACCCTCACCAAGCAACGTGACAAACCCCGGGAAATTTGTCCGGCAAAGCACATCAAGGACGGAGTTCGGCCTGCGGACTCCAAGAGGGTGTACCCATCCCCTGCAGTATGATAAGGTCAACGCATTAGATATTTGAACAAACTTGAAGGCAAAAGCTAAAAAAAGAGTAAATGTACTTACCTATCTCCTTCAGGTTTAATCACCGGCCTCTCCTCGCGGGTAGCCGACACGACCAGGAGACGTGTACTACCATGCTTGTACACGGTGGCCCCGTCCACCTGCACATCGCCCTCACTATCCGTAAGCTCATCCCCGCCATCCCCGCCCCCTGAGCCACCCGGACACTTGGTCCAATCCGGCAACTCGGTCCGATCCGGCCAGGTCTCCCATCCGGGCCTCTCCACGTCGGGTGAAGCCTCCGGAACCGTAGTCTCGTGGGCTGAATGCACCTCGACCCGAGGCTGCTCCTGGACCGGAGTCTCATGGGACGAACGCCCGTCAACACCAGGCTCCTGGAACAGAGTCCCCGTAGCCTCCTCCGCAAACGGGTCGACCATAGTAGTCCTATGCTCGGGTGAATGAGCTGGTGGTGGTGGCGAGGACGGCTCAACAGTCCTCCTAGATATTCCGCGGCCACCACCTCTCCCTGTACCCTTCCCCTTCTTCCCTACCCGACCAGCACCTCTCCCAGTGGGCAATGCCGCCGACGAAGAAGAACTCACAGGTGGTGTCGACAGACTGTCTGCCAAGGCTCTACGGAGAGATAGGGGTGGAAGGGAAGTACCACCCCTCATGCGGGGCACCTGGGAAGAACCCGTCAAGCGATCTGGACCAGCGCCCACCATCTTTCAACACCTGGTGACCTGCCATGATAAAGATTAAAAGAAATTAGTACAACATAAAAAAATTGAATAACTGACATGAATAATAATATGTACATGAATAATAAAGATTAATATATATATAATTTAAGTTGTGAATCTTACAAACTAATAATCATCATCAATAAATGCATCATCATCATCACTATCACGCATGTCTTCTTGACTGACGTGCTCATCGGCTTCAACGGCATGAAGTTGTGGAAGGCCTTTCTGTAATCGGGTTCAACAACGTGACGTTGTGAAAGGCCTTTCTTTAATCGTTGAAGCATTGACAGGTCATCCGCATGAGTAACCTCTACGATTTCCAGGTCTGCTGGTTCCGGCTCAGGGCTGGAGTCGGATTCATTGTCGCTATCTACTTCCATGTTCTTGGGTGAAGAACGGCGGATCTTGAAACGTTTCTTGGAAAGACGCGTTTCTTGGAAGAATTCTCCATCATATGTGTCTGGGTTAATGTGAGGTTCATAATCCTGTTCATTTGGGAGTGGTGGTCTGACATGTGGGGGCACTTCATAAACAACATACCAACCTTCCAGATTCTTATCCGTTTGGCATGCCCACGGTAGATAGAAAACTTGTGTCGCCTGTTGAGCCGGAATATAGACATCGGGAACATCTAAATGGGTGTTCGGATTGATTTCGACTAGTCCTATATGTTCATGAGTCCTTCTAGTCTTCTTCTGCTTGAACCAATAACATTTGAAGACTACGACGTTCGGTGGGTTTTCACCATAGAATTGAAGTTCATAAATTGCTTCAACTCTTCCATAATACTCGATAACACCTTCGCCGATAGCAGAGACACCACAATTTGTAGATTTCCGGTCGGCCATAGATAGCTCTTTGCCAAAGGTACGAAAGAGATACCCGTTGATGTTGTATTTCTCCAATGAATGGACCTTATAGTCAAAACCATTAGCGACTTGTCTCAATTCGGCGTCCATAGACTCTGAATTAGCCTACAAGTTTAATACGAAACGATTGTTGCATTAGCCACAAGTTAGACCAAGAAATGAAATGGTCCATTATTGATAATTACCGTTTGTTTGAACCAAGAGATGAAACCGGGATAGCCGCCTCCTGTTTTTGACAGAAGCTCATACTCTTCAACGAAATCATTTTCGATCACCGCTCCATCCGAGAATTTGGTGACATAACGGTTGTTTGAAATATCCGGGAATCAAAGCAGTTCAAATGAATTAGAAGTTACGGGAAAATGTGTCGAGAACTCACTCGATGTAAGGCCGCACTTCTGTTAGGTTGTTGAAGATATACAACGAAATGTTCCGCCATTCTTCGACATCCAACGTTATTGGTTCCGAAGCACCAGCTGGTGCGAGCTTCCCTTTGAATAGGCTGAGGTTGGACCCACCTTTTTTAGGGTCTGCATCATTGTGCCGAGGCTTCGGATTATGCAAATGATGATTTTTGGCTTCGTAGTGTGCTGTCACAAAGTTTGCCACCTCCTCAGTAATGAATGCCTCAGCCATCGATGCTTCAATTCTACACTTATTTTTTAGATTTAGCTCGAAGGGTCTTCTGCATCCTCTCAGTTGCATAGCACCAACGATCTTGCACGGGCCAACCCAATCTTGCCTCGGTCGGTAGATGTAAAATCAAATGCTGCATTGGATTAAAGAAGCCCGGTGGAAACATCTTCTCGAACTTGCACAACAACTGCGGTGCAAACTCCTCCATGTCTTCTACCACGAGAGGCAACAATTCTTTTGCACAAAGAACACGAAACAAATAGCTCAGCTCTGCGAGTACTAGCCATTCATCCTCAGGAATAAAGCCACGTAACATCAACGGCATTACCCGCTCTAGCCATATGTGCCAATCATGACTCTTGAGACCAAAGATTTTTAATTTTTCAAGACTCGCTCCCCTCTTTAGATTCGCTGCATACCCATCAGGGAACATCAAGTGCATTTTGACCCACAAATAATTTCCCTCATAGCTGGCCTTCCAAGATTGAACCAGGCCTTTGGCTTCGACCACTTCTGCTTTCTTTTGCCTTCTCGACTCTAGCCTTAGTAATATACTTTGTCTTCCCATCTATGTCGAACAATGTACCAAAAAGAGCCTCTCCGATATTCTTTTCAGTGTGCATCATGTCGATATTGTGTGGAAGAAGGAGGTCTTTGAAGTAAGGCAGATCCTAAAAGCAAGGCTTGTGAGTCCAGGCGTGTTTTGAATATACCCCTTGAAATACCCTGGACGCTCTGGATCAGACTCGAGGGCGTTTAACTGATCAAGGATCTGTTGGTCTGTCAATGCAGGTGGTGCCAAGTTTTTGACAACTTTACCTTTGGTAAAGTTCTTCTTGTATTTTCTGAAGTGATGGTCAGGATCTAGGAACCGTCTATGCAAGTCAAAGCAAGAATACTTCTGACCCTCCTGCAACCAATTAAACTGAAGAGATGCCTTGCATTGGGGGCACGGGAACCTTCCATGCACACACCATCCAGAGAATAGCGCATACGCTGGCAAGTCATGCATAGAGTACATGAACCACACATGCATTTTGAAGTTATCTTTCCTAGCGGCATCGTATGTCTTGACCCCATTATCCCAAGCTTCTTCTAATTCATCCTTAAGCGGTTGCAGGTACACATTCATATTCTTCCCCGGATAATTGGGCCCTGGAATTATCAATGTCAGAAATATGTTCTTTCTTTGCATAATCTGCCGGGGGGAGATTGAGTGGAATGACAAATACAGGCCAAGAACTGTATTGGGTTGCCGTCATGCCGAAGGGATTAAAACTATCCGTGGCGGCGCAGACTCGAGGATTCCTTGGATCTGCCGCTTTATCCTCATGCAATCCATCGAAATGTTTCCACGCTTCCCCATCCGATGTGTGTACCACCATCTTATTCCCATCCGCATCTAGTTCGGTTCTTTTGCCCAATTTGTGCCATGTCATCTGTCTGGCTGTCTCTTCGACCATGAAAAGATGTTGAAGTCTTGGTATGATTGGCATATAACGAAGAACACTAACTGCGATTTTGGTCTGCCTCTTCTCACCCATACCGTTGTGTACCACAAGATACCTGTAAGACTCGCAATTGGGACAATAGTCCAAGTGTGCATACTCCTTCCTAAATAAGACACATCCTTTCTCACATGCATCTATCTTATCATAGGGCATCGTAAGTACACGAAGTATTTTATCCGACTGGTACAGGTTTGCAGGAATGACATGGCCTTTGGGTAGGAAGCGTCCAAATAGTGTCATCATCGCGTCGTAGCATTCTCTTCCCAAGTTGAACTGAGCCTTCAGAGCCATTACTTGTGCAATTGCATCCAGCTGACAGAGCTCAGTGTGCACATGGAGAGAGCGTTTTGAAGACTCCAAGATTTCATAAAAGCCCTTTGCAGATTCCTCCATCTCATCTTCCAAATCCGAGCATCATCAAAGTCTTGCACCATGTCTTCGATCCCGGTACCATGCTCGTCCGTGCGACGACGGACCACCTCAGCTCTTGTGCGTTGTATAGACTCACCATGAAATGTCCACACCGTATAATTAGGCTTAAAACCCCTCCTCAGTAGGTCTTTAATCATTACGGCCTCTGTCGTCTTTTTATAGTTGTCGCATCCAGGACAGGGTCAATAGTTTCTTTGCTGGCCATTTGCGAATGCGGCTTTCACAAATTCCTTTGTTTTTACAAACCATTCTTTCGTCATCTCTTTCTGACTAGGGTGACCGATATACATCCACGCACGATCACTCATCTTGCCTAGCTACTAAAGACAGAAGAAATATATTTATATATAATTTGGCATTTATATTCATCGGTTCATCAGGTTCGCCATTTTTATTACGTCCAGGCAACCTACACTCTAATAGATAATGATAGGTCCTAACCCCACCCGAGTATGTGTAGATTGGGTTCGTTTTTCCATGATCTCCTCCGGATCCAACACAAAATTTCGGCAGCACCTCCCCGCTATTCTCCTGATACACGTCTCCGCAATAAACAGAGAGGATGTGCATCCGGAGAACAACACGGAGGCACTGACGAAATTCCGCATCGGATCCAGAGCACGGCATACGGGAAAAGGGAACCCAATCTACACATACTCGGGCTGTCCATGGATAATGTTGGACAATTCGAAAGGATGGCAGTTATAAATATGCAAAGGCATGCATATTTATAGATGCCACCCTTTCGAATGGGAGACACATACTCGTCACACATACCGATAAAATAATTTAATTACCTAAATCTAGAAAGTTTCATCCAGAAACCGAGCCACAGTAAATGAAGGGGCGGGGAGGAGATGAAATTTGTACTGACCCACGAATGCAGGGGCGGAGCTCGTACAACACAGAGCAGGTCTTCGCACAGCAGACCTCACAACGACGAGAAAACTATCACATGTAAATCCACCCGATCAACACAAATATTCTAATTATGTCATTTTAGAGGAAAACAAGTTAAGAATATAATATTCATGAGCTAACCAAGGTTTTTATGCCATTTTGTAGCTAAATGGGCTAATTATCTCATTGTTGGGGAAAATAAGGTCAGCAGAATAAGATAGAGGAGAAGAAAGAGGAGGAGGAGAAGAAGAAGAAGAAATCAAGAAGAAGGAGAAGGAGGAGGAGGAGAAGAAGGAGGAGAAGAAGGAGGAGGAGAAGGTATTCTTCTTCTCTTCTTGTCTTCTTCTTCTCTTCTTCTTTTCTTCTTCTTTTCTTCTTCTCCTTCTTATTTTTGTCTTCTCCTCCTCCTCCTCCTCTTCTTCTTCTTCTTCTTCTCCTCCTCCTCCTCCTCTTCTCCTCTTCTCCTCCTCCTCCTCTTCTTCTTCTTCCTATTCTTTCTATTAAGCTAACTAACTAAATAACCTAACTAACCAAGCTAACTCAACCTATCGCTAAACCTAGATAGCACTAAACAACAACAAAATAACAAAATCAGAATCTACCACTATAACAAAAACAGAATCTACCACTAAGTAACTAAAAAAGAATCTAGCTACCACTAAATACCAAACAATGAAAAATCAACTTCTTCTTCTTTTGTCTCTTCTTCTCCTTCTTATTTTTTTCTTATTCTCTTCTTCTCTTATTCTTTACTTCTTCTCCTTCTTATTTTTTCTTCTCTTCTTCTTCTTCTTCTTCTCCTTATTTTTTTCTTCTCCTCCTCCTCCTCCTCTTCTTCTTCTTCTTCTTCTTCTTCTTCTTCTTCTTCTTCTTCTTCTTCTTCTTCTTCTTTTTCTTCTCCTCCTCCTCCTCCTCCTACTTCTCTTCTTCTTCTCCTCTTCTCGTCCTCCTCCTCCTCTTCTCCTCTTCTCCTCCTCCACCTAACTAACCAAGCTAACTAACTAACCTAACTAAAACTACTAACCTAACTAAATCTACCACTAAAACTACTAACAATAACAACTTCTAAAACTACTAAAAATAATAAAACTACTAAAAAATAATGCGGGTGGGGGGTGGGAGTGGGGGTGTGGGGGCTCATCGGGAGGGGCGGCTGTGGAGGGGCCGGGCTGTTGGGGGTGGCGGGGCGCCGCCGGGGGCGCCAGGGGCGGCGGCGCGACGGTGGTGGGGCAGCGGCAGCCGGGACGAGGTGGGGTAGCGGCGGGACGGTGGTGGTCGCGCGACGGTGGCGGCAGGGGTGACAGGGGCGGCGCGGGGGCGACAAGGGCGGTGGCAGGGGCGACAGGGGCGGCGGCGGGGGCGACAGGGGCGGCGGTGCAACGATGGTGGCGGCGCGACGGTGGTGGTGGCGACCGTTATAGAGAGAGGGGCGCGTGGATTGGGAGAGAGAAAGAGGGGCGCGCGGGGTGAACGTTACAGAAAGAGAGAGGGACAGGGTGGGGGGGGGGAGGAGCCGTTAACGGAGTTAGCGCATTGTCGTCTGCCTCCGAACTCTTTGCCGTCCGCTAGCAGACGGCAAAGGTCTGACTCTAGTTTGACCTAACCACCCCGCGGTCAGGTGGGCCCATCTACATTTTTGCCGTCTTCCTCCGGACTCTTTGTCGTCCGCTAGCAGACGACAAAGATGTGACTGATGGCAAAAACACTCTATGCCATCGTGCTTTGCCGTTTGTTTTGCTGAAGCTGACGGCAAAGACAGTCTTTGCCATCACCTAGCAGACGACAAAGACTAGGCAGATGGCAAAAAACTGTTTTCCAGTAGTGTATCTTTCTCTGTGTCCAACTGAAACTTTGATCTCATGAGTACCGCGTGAGTTTTAGCAATTGTAGAAGACTAAAAGATGATTGAGTATGTGGATTTGCTCTACAAGCTCTTATTTGACTCTTTCCGATGTTATGATAAATTGCAATTGATTCAATGACTAAAGACTATTGGTTGTTAATTCTTAATAAGGTTCTTGATCCATACTTTACATTATGAAGGAATTGTCACTTTAGCATAAGAGATTATATGACGATATTGCTCTTCTAAATATGATCATGATGCCTAGATGTCTGTATTTTACTTTATCGACACCTCTATCTCTAAACATGTGGTCATATTTATTGATCTCGGCTTCCGCTTGAGGACAAGCGAGGTCTAAGCTTGGGGGAGTTGATACATCCATTTTGCATCATGCTTTCATATTGATATTTATCGCATTATGGGCTGTTATTACACATTACGGTACAATACTTATGCCTTTTCTCTCTTATTTTATAAGGTTTACATGAAGAGGGAGAATGCCTGTAGTTGGAATTCTGAGCTGGAAAGGACCAAGTTTGAGATACCTATTCTGCACAACTCCAAAAGCCGTGAAAATCAGCGAGTAATTATTTTGGAATATATAAAAAATACAGGGCCGAAGAAATACTAGAGGGGAGCCACCAAGAGGTCGCGAGCCTGCTAGGCGCGCCCCACCCCCCTAGGCGCGCCTCGGGGCTCGTGGGCCCCCTGTTACCCCTCCGGCTCCCATCTTCTGCTATATAGAGGGGTTCGTCCCAGAAAAAATCAAGAGAGAGCTTTCGGGAAGAAACGCCACCGCCACGAGGCGGAACTTGAGCAGAACCAATCTAGAGCTCCGGCAGGGCCGTCCTGCCGGGGAAACTTCCCTCCCGGAGAGGGAAATCATCGCCATCGTCATCACCAACACTCCTCTCATCGGAGGGGACTCATCTCCATCAATATCTTCATCAGCACCATCTCATCTCCAAACCCTAGTTCATCTCTTGTACCCAATCTCCGCCCCGCGACTCCGATTGGTACTTGTAAGGTTGCCAGTAGTGTTAATTACTCCTTGTAGTCGATGCTAGTTGGATTACTTGGTGGAAGATCATATATTCAGGTCCTTAATGCTATTCAATACCTCTCTGATCATGAACATAATTATGCTTTGTGAGTAGTTACGTTTGTTCCTGAGGACAAGGGATAAATCTTGCTATAAGAAGTCATGTGAATTTGTATTCATTCGATATTTTGATGCGTTGTATGTTGTCTTTCCTCTAGTGGTGTTATGTGAACGTCGACTACATGAAACTTCACCATTATTTGGGCCTAGAGGAAGGCATTGGGAAGTAATAAGTAGATGATGGGTTGCTAGAGTGACATAAGCTTAAACCCTAGTTTATGCGTTGCTTCGCAAGGGGCTGATTTGGATCCACCAATTTAATGCTATGGTTAGACTTTATCTTAATTCTTCTTTCGTAGTTGCGAATGCTTGCGAGTGGGGTTAATCATAAGTGTGATGTTTGTCCAAGTAAGGACAGCACCCAAGCACTGGTCCACCCACATATCAAACTATCAAAGTAGCGAACGCGAATCATATGAACATGATGAAAACTAGCTTGCCAGAAATTTCCATGTGTCCTCGGGAGCGTTTTACCTTATATAAGAGTTCATCCAGGCTTGTCCCTTGCTACAAAAGGGATTGGGCCATCTTTATGCACCTGTGTTACTATTGTTACTTGTTACCCGTTACGAATTATCTTATCCCGCAACTATCTGTTACCGATAATTTTAGTGCTTGCAGAGAATACCTTGCTGAAAACCACTTGTCATTTCCTTCTGCTCCTCGTTGGGTCTGACACCCTTACTTATCGAAATGACTACGATAGATCCCCTATAATTGTGGGTCATCAAGACTCTTTTCTCTAACCCGGACTGACGTTGTTTTCAGCAGAATTGCATTGGTGTTATTTTTCTGCAGAAATAAAAGTTCTCGGATTGACCTGAAAATTTTTGGAGAATTTATTAATAAAAACACTGGAGAAATAATCAACCGAAGAGGGGCCACCACCTGGCCACAAGCCTGCAGGGCACCCCCTAGGGCGCTCCCCATGGATTGTGGGGCCCCAGTGGCTCCTCCGACCTCATTTCTACTTCTATATATTCCTCTTCGGGGAGGAAAAATCAGAGAGAAGAGTTCACCACGTTTTACAATACGGAGCCACCGCCAGCTCTTGGAGTCTGATTTGGGCTCTGGAGAGGGGAAATTGACGCCGTCGTCATCACTAACCATTCTTCATCACCAATTACATGATGCTCTCCGCCGTTCATGAGTAATTCCATCGTAGGCTTGCTGGACGATAATGGGTTGGATGAGATCCACCATGTAATCAAGTTAGTTTTGTTAGGGTTTGATCCCTAGTATCCACTATCTTCTGAGATTGATGTTGCTATGACTTTGCTATGCTTAATGCTTGTCACTAGGGCCCGAGTGCCATGATTTCAGATCTGAACCTACTATGTTTCCATGAATATATATGTGTTCTTGATCCTATCTTGCAAGTTGTAGAAACCTATTACGAGTTATGATCCGCATCCCCCAGGGTAACAACAACTGGGATACTTTCTGGTGATTACCGTAGTTTGAGGAGTTCATGTATTCACTAAGTGATAATGCTTTGGTCTAGTTCTCTATTAAAAGGAGACCCTAATATCCCTTAGTTTCCATTAGGACTCTGCTACCATGGAAGGGTAGGACAAAAGATGTCATGCAAGTTCTTTTCCATATCGTATGACTATATATGGACTACATGCCTACATTACATTAATGAATTGGAGCTAGTTTTCTATCACCGTATGTTATGACCATCCGACATAATTATCCATCACTGGTCAATTGCCTACAATCTTTCCATATATTGATCTTTGTTAAGTTACTTTTCCGTTGCTATTGTTGCAATCACTACAAAACTGCTACTGTCACGTTTACCACCATTACAGTTACTTCCATAGTACTTTGCTACTAAATACTTTGCTACAGATATTACTTGCTCCGAAACAACCATATTGTACCAATGATTTTTTGCTCACCTTCCGGCTTTTCAACAAGTGTCCACACTTGGTTCCTCTCAAAGTTGTGTAGCTCTTCGTGCATGGTATTCACTCAATCTGGGTCTTGAAGGGCTTCTTCAACCTTAAAAGGCTCAACGCTAGAGATGAAATAATAATGCTCACAAAAGTTACCTAAACGAAATTTATAGTGAGTGATTCTCCAAGTTTTTATGTCATCGTAGATTTGATTCAACGGATGATCTCTGTCCACTCTTGCTCTAACTCTTGACAGTTTTTTTAATGGATGGTGGAGCTTCTTCATCATCATCATGTTTCTTATTGTCATTGACATCGTCATCTCCTTGAGGTTGTGGTGAAGAAGGTTGAGGTGGATCATCATGATGTACTTCTTCCTCTTCTTCATCGTGTCGTGTACCGCTTGTGCATGCTTCCATGTCGTTATATGGTTCGCCTTGACGCAAAGTAGGACCTTCCAGAGAGTAGATGAAATACTCTCCTTCCCCTCCATGGGACGAATCTTGCCAATAGATAAATCTTTGATGGCTTCCAAAGGTTCCTTATCTCATACATCATTTGGCAATTTTTTGATTTCTGAACCATTAGTCTCATCAAACTTCACATCTACCGTCTCATCAACTTTTCGAGTGAAGTAGTTGTAGACACGTTAAGCGTTAGAGTTCAATCTATAACCGAGTAGCAAAACTTCATAAGATTTAGGAGCAAATTTAGAGCGATGATGCTTATCAAGAATATAGCACTTAGAGTCGAATACCTGAAAGTATCCAACTTGGGGTTTGTTATGGGTGAGTAGCTCGTATGCCGTTTTACCAAGAAGCTTGTGTAGGTAGAGTCGGTTGATGAAGAGTGGATGGATATGCTTCTTGCCCCTTGTTGGTTACCCCAAGTGGAAGGTGAAGATGTAGTCAGCAGCAGATTTCCCTTACACGGGGACTGTAAGGTTAATCGAACCAGGAGGACTCCGAGGATCAACAAGTAGGTGTCCGCTGCTCTAGCGCTAGCAGAAGACATGGACCTGCACACACAACAAAAAACTTTGCTCCCAACGAGTACAAAGAGGTTGTCAATCTCTCCGGCCTTGTAGTTTGCAAAGGATCAAAACACAAGCGGGAATAGTGATAGTGATTGCAATGGAAAAGTAAATGAAAGCAGTAAATGATGGAGGTGTAAGCACTGGTGGTAATATGGACCTGAGTCACATGATGTTCACTAGTGATGTCTCTCTCCCAAAAGATGATAAACAATTATGCATGGGTAAACAAATTACAGCTGGGCAATTGACAGAATTATGAATGCACCGCAATGCTAATTCTGCTACTTGAAAGTTAGAGGCTCAATAGTAATGGGGAGTACGCCAAGAGAAGTAGACCAAAGCAATAAAAAGCAACGGAGAACATGCATGAATCACTAAAGAACATAATATAAAAGGATAATAAAATATATAACTCATCACAATCTGAATCCATCGGATTCCAGCAAACCGAGCATAGCAATAGCAGGAAAATTACATAGATGCCTTGATCATATAGGACAGCTCACAAGGGCTAATCATTGAAGCACAAGATTGGAGAGAAGACATCACATAGCTACTGGTCATGGATCCATGGTCCAAGGAGGACTACTCACGGCACATCCGGGAAGCGTCCATGGTGGTGGAGAAGCTCCCGGAGGTCCATCCTCCCTCCGGCGGGGTGCCGGAAAGAGGTCTCTTGACGCTCCCGATCTGGGAAGTGCTCCGGCGGCGGAATGCTACCTCTTGAGCTTGCGTTGGTTTTTCCCTTGAAGAGTAAAGGGTGATGCAGCACAGTAGCAGTAAGTATTTCCCTCAGTTCGAGAACCAAGGTATCAATCCAGTAGGAGTATCAAGCCAAGTCTCCAAAGTACATGCGCAAAAACAATAAACTTGCACCCAACGCTACAAAGGGGTTGTCAATCCCTTCACGATTGATTGAAGGTGAGATCTGAAGGCGGAAAGTGCAACAAAGTAAAAGTGTAAGGCTGAAAATATGATGTGAAGTAGACCCAGGGGCCATAGTGTTCACTAGAGGCTTCTCTCATGATACCAAATATTACGGTGGGTGAACAAATTACTGTCGAGCAATTGTTAGAACCGCGCAAAGTCATGACGATATCTAAGGCAATGATCATACATATAGGCATCACGTCCGAGACAAGTAGACCGATACTTTCTGCATTTAATACTATTACTCCACACATTGACCGCTATCCAGCATGCATCTAATGTATTGAGTTCATAACAAACAGAGTAACGCCTTAAGCAAGATGACATGATGTAGAGGGATAAATTCATGCAATAGATATAAACCCCATCTTTTTACCCTTGATGTCAACAACACGATGCGTGCCTCGCTACCCCTTCTATCACTGGGTGAGGTCACCGCACGGTATGAACCCAAAACCAAGGACTTCTCCCATTGCAAGAATTATATATCAAGTCGGCCAAACGAAACCCACAACTCGAAGAGAATTACAAGGATATGAAATCATGTATATAAGAGATCAGAAGAAACTCAAATAAGATTCATAGATAATCTGATCATAAATCCACAATTCAACGAATCTCGACAAACACACCGCAAAAGAAGATTACATCGGATAGATCTCCATGAAGATCATGGAGAACTTTGTATTGAAGATCCAAGAGAGAGAAGAAGCCATCTAGGTACTAGCTATGGACCCGAAGGTCTATGGTGAACTACTCACGCATCATCGGGGAGGCAATGGTATTGATGATGAAGCTCTCCGTGTCCGAATCCCCCTCCGGCAGGGCACCAGAACGTGCCCAACATGGGATCTTGCGGAGACAGAAGCTTGCAGCGGCGGAAAAGTATTTTCGTGGCTCTCTCCCGTGGTTTCAGATTTTTCGGGGATTTATAGGCGGAAGAAGTAAGGCAAAGAAGTAAGCCGTGGTTTCCGGAAAAAAATCTTTTCGCAGGTTTTATTCCGTTTGGACTCCGTTTGATATTCTCCTCTGAAAAAGGTCAAAAACACGAAAAAAACAGGAACTCGCGCTTGGCACTGAGCTAATAAGTTAGTTCCAAAAAAGATATAAAATGCATACAAAACTTCCAAAGTTTGACAAGATAATAGCATGGAACCATAAAAAATTATAGATACGTTGGAGACGTATCAAGCATCCTCAAGCTTAACTCCTGCTCGTCCTCGAGTAGGGAAGTGATAAAGACTGAATTTTTGGTGTGGAATGGTACCTAACATATTTGTCCTTCGTAACTTCTTTCATGTGGCATGAATGTTCAGATCCGTAAGATTCAAAACAATAGTTTTCTATTGACATGAAAACAATAATACTTCAAGCAAACTAGCAAGGTAATCATGAACTTTCGAAATAACAAGGCCAAAGAAAGTTATCCCTACAAAATCATATAGTCTAGCTATGCTCCATCATCCCCACACAATGAATTTAAATCATGCACAACCCCGGTATTGGCCAAGTAATTGTTTTCGCACTCTTACTTTCTCAAACCTTTTTCAACTCTCACGCAATACATGAGCGTGACCCATGGATATAGCACTATATGTGGAATAGAGTGTGGTGGAGGTTGTGAGGCAAAAAGGATGAGATGGTCACATCGACTCGGCGTATCAAAGGGCTATGAAGATGCCCATCAATAGATATCAATGTGAATGAGTAGGGGTTACCATGCAACGGATGCACTTAGATCTATAAGTGTGTGAAAGCTCAAAAGGAGAACTAGTGGTGGTGCATCCAACTTGGTTGCTCACGAAGACCTAGGGCAATTTTGAGGAAGCCCATCATTGGAATATACAAGCCAAGTTATATAATGAAGATTCCCACTAGTATATGGAAGTGTCAAAACAAGAGACTCTCAATCATGAAGAACATGGTGCTTTTTTGAAGCACAAGTGTGGAAAAAGATAGTAGCATTGTCCCCTCTCTCTTTTTCTCTCTCCTTTTTTTTGTTTGGGCTCTTCGGCCTCTTTTGATCATTTTTTTGGTGGGCATCTTTCGCCTCTTTTTTTCCTCACATGGGACAATGCTCTAATAATGATGATCATCACACTTTTATTTACTAACAACTAACACTTAGACCAATGATGACTCTATAGGAAATGCCTCCGGTAGTGTACCGGGATGTGCAACGATCTAGCTTAGTGTATGATGTTGAAACATCTCGCTAGCTATCTTACGATCATGCAATGGCAATAGGAAAGTGACGGCACAAGTCATGAGACGGAACGGTGGGAGTTGCATGGCAATATATCTCGGAATGGCTATGAAAATGCCATAATAGGTAGGTATGGTGGCTGTTTTGAGGAAGGTATATGGTGGGTTTGTGCACCAATGAAAGTTGCACGAGACTATAGAGGCTAACAATGGTGGAAGGTGAAAATGCATCTATACCATGGACTCACATTAGTCATGAAGAACTCATATACTTATTGCGAAAGTTTTATTAGTAATGGAAACAAAGTGCTAAACGCATACTCTAGGGGAAGGGTTGGTAGATGTTAACCATCGCGTGATCCCGACCGCAACACAAAGGATGACAATCAATAAATAAATTATGCACCGACTTCCTAACATAGCGGTTCACCATACGTGCATGTTACGGGAATCACTAACTTCAACACAAGTATTTCTAGATTCACAACACCCTACTAACATGACTCTTACCATATCCATGTCTCAAAACTAATTGAGAGGAATCAAACTTCTCTTTACTAATCAATGCATATGAATATGGAAGTTTTTATTGTATCCTCTTTGGATGCCTATCAACTTTAGACTACTTTCATAGCACAAGCCAACTACCAAGTTACTCAAAGAGAGCACTCTCAAAAAGATATAAGTGAAGATCGAGAGTTCTTATTTCTCCAAAATATGACACCGTCGTGCTCTACGAAGATTTAAGTGAAGCAGTAGAGCAAAGTTATCTAGCTCAAAAGATATAAGTGAAGAACATGCGAGCTAAATTGCCTAACTCAAAAGATATAAGTGAAGCTCAATGAGTGTTCTAGCAAATTCACGATGAGTGCATGTCTCTCTCAAAAAGGTGTGCAACAAGGATGATTGTGACACAATGCTACTACAACAAAAGACCTTCCAACGACGCCAGAAACAAGTGTGCTGACGAGAGACTATTCTTGTCTTGATTCTCCTCAGCAACAGCACCAGGAATCCTTCTGCTACGGCTACGCCTTTAGGGACTTCCTGCGCAAATATGCAAAGGATTCCCCCGTGGCCTTGGAGCCTTGCGTTGGTGTTCCCTTGAAGCGGAAAGGGTGATGTAGCACAGCGGCGGTAAGTATTTCCCTCAGTTTTGAGAACCAACGTATCGATGCAGTGAAGGAGTATCACAAGTACCTACACAAACACAAAGAGCTTGCTCCCAACGCTACGAAAGGGTTGTCAATCCCTTATCGATTGTTTACCAAGTGAGAACTGAAAGCATCAAAGAAAGAAAGCAAAGTAAAAGCGAAAGGGGAAACGATAGGTGTGAATAGACCCGGGGGCCGTAGTGTTCACTAGTGGCTTCTCTCATGAAAGCAAGTAGACGGTGGCTGAACGAATTACTGTCGGGCAATTGATAGAACCGCGCAAAGTCGTGACGTTATCTATGGCAATGATTATATATATAGGCATCACGTCCAAAACAAGTAGACCGATACTTTCTGCATCTACTACTATTACTCCACACGTCGACCGATATCCAAAATGCATCTAGTGTATTAAGTTCATGAGAACGGAGTAACGCCTTAAGCAAGATGACATGATGTAGATGGACAATCTCATATCTACGACAAAGCCCATCTTGTTACCCTTGATGGTAACAACACGATGTGTGCCTTGCTGCCCCTACTGTCACTGGGAAAGTTCACCACACGGTATGAACCCAAAACCAAGCACTTCTCCCATTGCAAGAATCATAGATCTAGTTGGCCAAACAAAACCCAAGACTCGGAGAGACTTACAAGGATATCAAATCATGCATATAAGAAATCAGCAAAGAATCAAATATATATCATAGATAATCTGATCACAAATCCACAATTCATCGGATCTCGACAAACACACCGCCAAAGAGGATTACATCGGATAGATCTCCATGAAGATCATGGTGAATTTTGTATTGAAGATCCAAGAGAGAGAACAAGCCATCTAGCTACTAATTACGGACCCGTAGGTCTGAAGTGAACTACTCACGAGTCATTGGAGGGGAGATGATGTTGATGAAGAAGCCCTCCAACTCCAAAGTCCCCTCCGGCAGGGCAACGGGAAGGGTCTCCAGATCACACTCGCGGAAACGGAAGCTTGCGGTGGCGGAAAAGTGTTTTCGGGGACGCCCTGATTTTTTCTGGATTTTTAGGGAATTTATAGGCCAAAGATCTAGGGCAGGGGAGAGCCAGGGAGGCCACAAGTTTGGTTGCCTTAGCCTCCCCCCTGGCCGCGGCAACAGGGCTTGTGGGCTCCCTGTGGGCCCACTTGCTTGGCCCTCAAGCCTCCCGATCTTCTTCCATTCTGGAAAAAATCATTTTGGGGATTTTATTCCGTTTGGATTTCGTTCCAAAATCAGATATTAAAAGAGTCAAAAACACAGAAAAAACAGGAACTGGCACTTGGCACTGAGTTAATAAGTTAGTCCCAAAAAAGATATAAAAGGTAAACAAAACATCCAAAGTTGACAAGATAACAGCGTGAAACCATAAAAAATTAGAGATACGTTTGAGACATATCACACAATAAAAAGAAAAGACTCCTATAATACACGACGCTCCAAGCAAAACACATATCATGTGGTGAATAAATATATAGCTCCAAGTAACGTTACCGGTGGATTGAAGACGAAAGAGGGGATGCCTTCCCGAGGCATCTCCAAGCTTAGGCTTTTTGGTGTCCTTGAATTTGGCTTGGGATGCCTTGGGAATCCCCAAGCTTGAGCTATTTCCACTCTTTATCCCATTGTCCATGAGAACATCACCCAAAACTTGAAAACTTCACAACACGAAACATAAACAGAAACTCGTGATATCATTAACACAATAAAACAAACTACCAACTCTTTAGGTACTGTAGAAAACTTGATTTCTATTTATATTGGTGTTAGATTACTGTATTCTCACTTTTCCATGGCTATTAAACCCCCCCCCCCGATACTATCCATGGTTTCATCAAAATAAGCAATCAACACAACAAAAACAAAATGTGTCAAAAACAGACCAGTCTGTAGCAATCTGTATACTTCATATACTTCTGGTATCTCAAAAATTCTTCACAATTACGACAATTTGTGCACTTGGGATATCAACCAGCATCAAAAAGAATCAACTCAAAAGCAATTTCGGGATAAAAATGAAAAATAATTTCGTGAGCGAAAAGTTTCTGTCTTTTTCAGCAAGATCAAACGACCATCACCAAAACTAGTCGTAAAGGTTTTAGTTGGCACAAACACAAAAATAAACACAAAAAACACAATCATAACAGAATTATGATGGTGTGGACACAACAAAACAGAAAGCAAAAAAGGAAAGATAAATTCATTGGGTTGCCTCCCAACAAGCGCTATTGTTTAACACCCTTAGCTAGACATAAGGCGATTGAATCACGTATCATTGTCTTTGGTGCTCAAACCATAAGTAGCACTCATCATGGATTCATAAGGAAATCTTATTTTCTTTCTAGGACAATGTTCCATGACCTTCTTTAATGGAAATTGAAATCTAATATTCCCTTCCTCCATATCGATGACAGCACCAATAGTCCTTAGGAAAGGTCTACCAAGAATGATAGGACATGTTGGATTGCAATCAATATCAAGCACAATGAAATCCACGGTACATAGTTCCTATTTGCAATAATAAGAACATCATTGATCCTTCCCATGGGTTTCTTAATAGTAGAATCCACAAGATGCAAATTAAGAGAGCACTCATCAATCTCATTGAAGCCTAGAACATCACATAAAGACTTTGGAATAGCAGAAACACTAGCAGCCAAATCACACAAAGCATTGCATTCATAGTTTTTTATCTTGATTTTGATAGTAGGTTCCCACTCATCATGAAGTTTTCTAGGAATAGAAACTTCCAACTCAAGTTTCTCTTCAAGATATTTCATCATAGCATCGACGATATGATCGGTAAATGCCTTGTTTTGGCTATAAGCGTGTGGAGAGTTTAGCATGGATTGCATCAAGAAAATACATTGAATCAAAGAGAAACTATCATAATTTAATTCCTTGGAATCCAAAGTAGTAGTTTCATTACTACTCAAAGTTTTGACATCCTCTACTCCACTTTCAATGCTTTTAGCATCAAGATAGATAAACTCTGAATCATTGGGGCGTTTCTCAACCAGAGTGGATTCATATCCAGCCCCATCATCATTAGGTTTGACACTAGAAAACAAGGATTCAATGGGAGTCACACCAAGCACTTTAATATCTTCGTGATTCTCATCACGAGAACATGCCCTTTTAAGCCATTCATGTCTAGCACGAATTTGGGCGGTTCTTTCATTACTCTTATTCGATGAAACATGCATGGATTTCAAAGTTTCATCCATATTGATCTTGGGAGGAGCACATCTCACTTTCAAAGCATCAATATCAAGAGAAATTCTATCAACGGTCCTAGCCAAGTCATCTATTTTGAGTAGTTTTTCTTCTATGGACACATTGAAAATCTTTTGTGAGTTGATAAACTCTTTAATTTTACTCTCTAAATCAGAGGGTAATTCATTGTAATTTCCATGAGCATTGTTGTAGGAATTGCCAAAGTTATTAGAGGGATTACTAGGAAAAGGCCTAGGAATATAGTTACCTCTAGAAGCATTGTTGTGGCCAAAATTATTCCTACTAACAAAATTAACGTCCAAGCTCTCATTGCTACTCTCAATCAAGGAAGACAAGGGCATATCATTTGTATCTAAAGGAGCACCTTTAATAGCAAACAATTTCATTAACTCATCCATCTTAGCACTAAAAGAGTTAATTTCTTCTATAGCGTGCACTTTTTACTAGTAGGTGACCTTTCAGTGTGCCATTGAGAAAAGTTTGTCATGATATTATCTAAGAGTTTTGTGGCTTCTCCTAATGTGATTTCCATGAAAGTTCCACCGGAGGCGGAATCAAGGATATTTCTAGAAGCAAAATTCAAACCAGCATAGAAGATTTGTATAATCATCCAAAGACTCAATCCATGAGCGGGACAATTTCTAATCATCAATTTCATTCTCTCCCAAGATTGTGCAACATGTTCATGATCTAGTTGCTTAAAATTCATGATATCATTATGGAGAGAGATAATCTTAGCCGGTGGCAAATACTTGGATATATAAGCATCTTTGCACTTGTTCCAAGAATCAATACTATTTTGGGGCAAAGATGAAAACCAAGTTTTTGCTCGATCTCGCAATGAGAATGGAAATAGCTTCAATTTAATCACATAATTGTCCACATCTTTCTTATTTTGCATATCGCATAACTCAATGAAGGTATTAAGATGGGATGCGGCATCTTCGCTAGGAAGGCCGGAGAATTGCTCTTTCATAACAAGATTCAGCAAAGCAGCATTGATTTCATATGATTCCGCACTAGTGGCGGGAGCAATCGGAGTACTAATAAAATCATTATTATTAGTATTCGAGAAGTCACAAAGTTTGGTGTTTCCAGCCATGGTGACTTGAGCAAGCAAGACAAGCACTCAAGCGAACAAAAAGCAAGCAAAAGAAAAGGGCGAACGAAAAAGGCAAATATTTCTGTAACTTTTTGTTTTTCAGAAGTGGGGGAGAGGAAAACGAGAGGCAAAAAATAGTAAATTCAAGAGATGAGTTTGCGACAGTTACTTGGATAAGTTTCACTTAGAACAGTCCCCAGTGCCAGAAATTGACACGTTGGAGGAAGACTATTCTTGACTTGATGCTCCCCGACAACGGCGCCAGAAATTGGCATGTTGACGGGATACTATTCTTGTCTTGATCCTCCTCCCCGGCAACGACGCCAAAAATTCTTCTTGCTACCTCTTGAGCTTGCGTTGGTTTTTCCCTTGAAGAGGAAAGGGTGATGCAGCACAGTAGCAGTAAGTATTTCCCTCAGTTTGAGAACCAAGGTATCAATCCAGTAGGAGTATCAAGCCAAGTCTCCAAAGTACCTGCGCAAAAACAGCAAACTTGCAGCCAACGCTACAAAGGGGTTGTCAATCCCTTCACAATTGATTGCAAGGTGAGATCTGAAGGCGGAAAGTGCAACAAAGTAAAAGTGTAAGGCTGAAAATATGATGTGAAGTAGACCCGGGGGCCATAGTGTTCACTAGAGGCTTCTCTCGTGATAGCAAATATTACGGTGGGTGAACAAATTACTGTCGAGCAATTGATTGAACGGCGCAAAGTCATGACGATATCTAAGGCAATGATCATACATATAGGCATCAAGTCCGAGACAAGTAGACCGATACTTTCTACATCTACTACTATTACTCCACACATCGACCGCTATCCAGCATGCATCTAGTGTATTGAGTTCATAACAAACAGAGTAACGCTTTAAGCAAGATGACATGATGTAGAGGGATAAATTCATGCAATAGATATAAACCCCATCTTTTTACCCTTGATAGCAACAACACGATGCATGCCTCGCTACTCCTTCTGTCACTGGGTGAGGTCACCGCACGGTATGAACCCAAAACCAAGCACTTCTCCCATTGCAAGAATTATAGATCAAGTTGGCCAAACGAAACCCATAAGTCGAAGAGAATTACAAGGATATGAAATCATGCATATAAGAGATCAGAAGAAACTCAAATAAGATTCATAGATAATCTGATCATAAATCCACAATTCAGCGGATCTCGACAAACACACCGCAAAAGAAGATTACATCGGATAGATCTCCATGAAGATCATGGAGAACTTTGTATTGAAGACCACGAGAGAGAAGAAGCCATCTAGCTACTAGCTATGGACCCGAAGGTCTATGGTGAACTACTCATGCATCATCGGAGAGGCAATGGTGTTGATGAAGAAGCCCTCCGTGTCCGAATCCCTCCTCCGGCAGGGCACCAGAACGTGCCCCAGATGGTACCTTGCGGAGACAGAAGCTTGCGTCAGCAGAAAAGTATTTTTGTGGCTCTCTCCCGTGGTTTCAGATTTTTCGGGGATTTATAGGCAGAAGAAGTAGGGCAAAGGAGCCACGGCGGGCCCACAAGCCTGCTAGGCGCGCCCCCCAGGCTACGGCTAGGGGGCTTGTGGCCTTCCCTGGTGCCCTTTGCCTTGCTTCTCAAGCTCCTTGCGTATCTTCTGTTCTGAAAAAAATCTTTTCGGAGGTTTTATTCCGTTTGGACTCCATTTGATATTCTCCTCTGAAAAAGGTCAAAAACACGGAAAAAACAGGAACTGGCGCTTGGCACTGAGTTAATAAGTTAGTCCCAAAAAACATATAAAATGCATACAGAACATCCAAAGTTTGACAAGATAATAGCATGGAACCATAAAAAATTATAGATTCGTTGGAGACGTATCACGGAACGATGGAGAAATTCGCGATTCTGGATATGATGGAAGGGTTTTCGATCCTAGGGGTAAGTATAGGCCAACGGAGGGCGTTAGAGGAGGTGGCCCCACCCACGCAGGGAGGCTGCCTGGGCAGGTCCTGGCTCCCCTCTAGCCCATCTTTGGTACTCCAGAATATTCCGTCACGCTGATTTTTAATATATTTTTCTCTGGATTTTTTGGACTCTGTAAATTAGGGTAAAATTCCCTACAAAAAAGACATCAACAGACAAAAACTGGCACTGGGTGCACTGAGTTAGTAGGTTACTCCAAATATTTGTAAAAAGATATAAAAAGTGTAGTAAAACATATAACAACATCACCCAAAAGAGCATGGAACAGGAAGAAATTGTAGATACGTTTGGGACGTATCATCGGTTTATGTCATGGCAAGTTGTTTTCATGGCTTTTGCCCAAAAATGTCTTGGAGTCTTGTATTCATCAAGCATCGTTCTAGCCATCACAATGAGATTTCAGTTCTTCCTCTCAACTACTCCATTTTGTTGAGGTGTGTACATCGCCGATAACTCATGTGAGATACGTTCTTCGTCAAGAAAGGTGTCCACATTCGCGTTCTTGAACACCGTTTCGTTGTTGCTCTGAACCTTCTTGATCTTCACTTCAAACTGATTTTGGGCTTTCCGAGCGAAGTTCTTGAATTTCTTTTGTATGTGCGACTTATCATCTAGAAATAATACCCACATAAATCTGGAAAAATCATCAACAATGACTAAACCATAATAATTTCCACCGAGGCTCTTGTAAGCATTGGGACCAAAGAGATCCATGTGAAGCAACTCGAGTGGTCATCTTGTAGTCATGATGTTCTTCACGGGATGACTTCCACCAACTTGCTTTCCTGCTTGACAAGCACTACAAAGTCTATCTTTGTCAAAGATAACATCTTTAACACCAAGAATATGATCACCTTTGATAAGTTTGTCAAGATTACACATAGTAACTTGTCCTAACCTTCTATGCCATAACCAACCTTTAGAATATTTAGCAATAAGATATGTACAGAGTTTGGATTTCCTAGAGAAATCGACAATGTATAGATCACCTCTACGGAAACCAGTGAATAGAATGTTATGGTTGTCGCTATGAAACACTCGGCAGTCAACTTCCTAAAGTGCGTTATATCGACTAGAGGGGGTGAATAGCCGATTTTTAGAATTTCATGGCTGAGGAAATTCCTTGTGAGGAAATTCCTCAATGATGAATTAATTGTAGCAGAAAAAGCACAAGATAAGAAGTGTAAAGACTACTACAACAGATTACTTGGTGTAGATAATGAGAATCGGTTTACACAGTATGCAGGTACACATAACGCAGGTGAATATTAACTCGAGTGATGAATTTGAGGTTGAGGAAATTCAGAGAAAGTCTTCAGACAAATTCTTCAAACAACACAGATGAAAGTCTTCAACATCCTATTTTGAGGAAATGAAGGAGTTGAAGAAATAGAACCCGTATCACGATGAAGACAGTTGTTGATGCCCAGTTCCAACTGTTGTTACAGTTGTACGTCTGGTTTGCAGCGGCTTGGTATTGAAACCAAAGGACACACAGTCTCGGGACACATAGTCCCTACCGTATTCTCCTTGAGCTAAGGACACATAGTCCTCGCCCAACACTCGTGGTAAGTCTTCATGGCTGACTTCCAAACCCTCACAAACTCAGTCACTTGGCTATCCACAATTGACTGTTGGATGCTCTAGACCATGACACCTAACCATCTGGAGGATGCACAATCCTCAAAGGTGAAAGGCTTCAGTTCCACAGAGGAATAAATTCTTGAGTGATGCTCAATCACTTGGTTTTTGGTTTGGTGTTTGGTGTTTGGGGTATTTCCTCACTTGATGATTTTCTCTCGAAGACTCTGAAGAATTTGGATTGCTCTAAATGACAAGTGTCACTTTCTCTTGGAGCAGCCAACCAGCTAGTGGTTGTGGGGCGGCTATTTGTAGCCTTGGAGCATCCTGACATGATTTGACATAAATGCCCTTAAATATTGCGACCGTTGGGTGGATAAGATCAGTGAGGTGGCGCATGTCGCGGCAATGGTCGGAACATTCAACTATGAAAGTCGTCATGTCTCTCATATTCCTCACTTCGAGGCTTTGGTAGGTTTAGGCTTGGGCAGAGCATATTGAGGAAATTCATAATGTAGTATTACTTCGACCCCCTTTAACAGTACGGTGTTCCTATGACTCAAGATTAAAGAAAATGTAACAGAAAGAGTAAATCTTCATGCTTCAAAATCTTCACACAGTTTTTCTTCAAGACACACTGAATTCTTCATTGTCAATATCTTCGTGAGGATATCAATTTAATTGCAATTTCTTGATGATCAAAGTCTTCAAGGTAAGACCAAAGTCTTCAGGCGAAGACATACATTTTTAGGGGTCGATATTCATCGTATAACACAAACTACTCAGTGACTTATAGAGCCTGTGTACACTAACAAACACATTAGTCTCTTAACCTATAAGTCTTAAAACCACCAAAATCACTAAGGGCACTAAATGCACTTCGAATCTCCCCCTTTTTGGTGGTTGATGACAATTAGGTTAAGTTTTCAAGGGGGATAAAAATATGAAATGTAAGTACTGAGTTTGAGTAATTTGAAAGCAATATACCGAGAGACTCCCCTTGAAGATGTGCATATTTTGAGGAATTTGCTTTGCACAGCAGATGCACATGATGATTTATATCATGGAGATATCCCCTTGTATCTTGTAAATCATGCATATATTTGACATATAATTTGAGGAATTTGAAAATGCATGATGAAAAATGGTGTGTGACGAATTTTAGCATGCCTACATTAATAGACTTTGAGGAATAACAATGAGAAGAAAAACGTTCAAAAGAGTCAGAGCACCACTGGGCTTAAGATACAACTTATTACATCATACACTTCAGAAGAACCAAGAGTTTGTAACTTAATAAAGTTTATAAGCCCCAAAATAGATCCTGCTTGAAGACTAACTCTCAGATTTCTCCCCCTTGGTCAACAAGTGACGAAAAGGGACAAAACTAAGGACTAACGCCCTTTGAAGAAATTCACTTCTTGGTTGATGTAGAGGCCAAAGGATTCTTGTAGACGGGGTTCTTCCTTGGACCACTCGCAGTGTCTTCTGGTTCTTCATCTGATTCAGCAATGCGAAATGAAGAAAATGAACTGTCCTCCAAGTCAAGAACTGGAATTGGCTTGAATTTCTTCTTTGGAGGCCACGACCAGTCAAAGTCTTGAGTAAATCCTAATTCTTCAAGTTACTCTTGAGTCTTCAGATGATACAAGGTGGCCCAAGTGCGATCAAGCACCTCATCAACATAATAGTGATTTTTCTTCACTGCATTCTGAGTCTCGTTGAGGGTTTTCAAATGTCATCAAACTGGCATTTCACCCACTTGTGATTGTAATCGACCTTTTGATGAATACTGAGGAGTAGCTCTCTGTTATTCATCACTCTCGGAGCAGTTCGTCTTGGAGGATCTTGAGTAGAAGTATCATCATATGAAGAATAAGAATCTGCCTTGCGAAATTGGCCATCAAGGGGCCAATTTCCTTCACCAATTACAGACTTGCTTTTCCCTTCAACAGGTTCAAATGATTTCTTGATGACTTTGATAGGTGGCAGATATCCGAGGTGATTCTGAAAATCAGCTTGATAGTTGATGCCTGACCTGTTTCTGATGAATCTCATAATCGAAGGCACATAAATCTTCAACTCAAATGGCAACAAGGCATTGTCAGCCAAAGTCCTCAAGAAGAAATCATGAAGATTCATAGGTACGCTATAGATGACATTGAACAAGATATTCTTCATGATGCCTACGACATCTTCATCACCATGCCCTTTGATAGGAGCAATGGCATAAGACAGGATTCTGTACATTGTTCTGGGTTCATACTTCAAGTCTTGTACCAGAAATCGAGTCCTTGGGGGTTGGTCCTTGGCCAAAGGTTCATGAGGACTTCCATCAGCTTGTTGGGCAGTTCTCGTTCATCATACATTAGAACTGCATCCTCTGAGGGAATTGAAATTGGAAGAGCTCGAAGCAATTCAGTGGCAGGAGCTTTGTAGTGCGTGTGCTGAGTCATCCAATCCAAAACACAAGTGTTGACATCCTTTGGGTCACCAAAGATGTGCAGTGTGGTGTAGAATTGAAGAATGATGTCAGTGTTCCAATCTCCGATGTCAGTACAGAAAGGCAGTAACCCAGCTTCATGAAGAACGTTGAGGACTGGACAAGGTATTTCCTCCATATTACAGTGAGGAATATGGGTATGCTGAAATATCTTGTTTCTCCCACAGAGCACACAAGCATAGTGGTTAAGCCGATTTCTTGTCCATAACTTCCTGTGTCTGATGCGAAGCTTGTCATAAGGATTTTCGCCAGTGAAGTACATGCGTTCTTCATAGAATGCCTATTTCTGAAACTTTGGCCTTTTGGAGAAAGGCTGATTTTGCTGCAGATGAAGATTGTGCTGCTGTTTTTGAGGAGTAGTCACTACCATTGCTGTTTCTGTGTTCACCACAACAATATCAGTTTTAGTGTTGGGCGCAGTAGCATTTTCTTTAGTTTGAGAATTTTCCTCAGTTTGAGGATTCTCTTCAGCTTGAGGAATTTGCTTGTTGGAGGAGGCAGTTGCAGTATTCGTCGCTGCTTTGTCTTCAGCTGATGTAGCTGATTCTTGAGAAGATTACTGACGAATGATTCTTCCGTTAGAACCGATGAGAATCTCAGTTGCAGCAGGAGTTGGAGGGATTTGAGTTGACCTTGGTGAGCAAGCATGAGTTTCTTCCCAGAAATCATCATGAATTACTGGTGTGCTTCACCCTATGTCATCATCACCCAGTTGTTCTTCGGTGGTCTTTGGAGGAGTGGTGGACTGAGGAATATCATCTAATTGTATTTCCTCATCCATTATTTCATCATCTTTAGCATCATCCATTTCTTCATCTTCTTCAGGAATGACATAGTCAACTCCGAAGGGAATGATCATGTATGATGGTGCTACATTCAGAGGGGTAGCATCCACCGGGGCTGATGAAGACTCTGATTGAGTAACCTTCAGATGTTTGGCCTCTGGGGTTTCTAAGGCCATTGAAGCTTTTCTCTTTTTGGCTTCTTTGTCAGCCGCTTTGGTCTTCTTCACCTCTGATGTAGACAGAGTCACTTTCTTCACCTTTGAGGGTTGTGATGAAGGAACAATTTCATCAGGCACTGGTTCAGTTCAGGCCTGACAGTTTCTTCACCTGGAGAAGTTTCTTCAGCTGGAATGTTTTGAGGAATTTCCTCAGCAGCTGGTTCATCAGTTTCATCTTCCTCAGGCAGCTGAACAATATAGCTTGATTGAGGTGGTGTTTGCTGCTTCGGAGGGGCAGTTCTCTTGTTCTATTCATCAACAACAGTTGTTGCAGCCTTCATGAATTTCACTTTGACGCCTTGACGATCAGAGTCAAGACTTGTATACTTGTCTGTCAAGGTGTTGAGTTCAGCCTGAGTTGATACAAGTGCTTCAGGCGTCAGGTTGAGGAGATTCTGCTTGAGGAATTTTTCCTTCTTGATTTTGGCAGCCCTTGCTTGCTTGGCTTGCTGCTCTTTCCACTTTGCTTCATTGATAAAAGTGGCCACCATAGGGATGACACTAGGGGGAAGCTTTGAGTCATCATCCGGTGTGTTTGGATCTTCATACCAGAGATTGATGAAATCCAACAAAACCTTCGGATCCATAGCTAGAGTAATTGAGCTACCGGAGGCTTGTGCAACACGTTCGTGTTTGTTTCTGATGATTGCTTGGAGTGTTTCCTCATCAAATTCTTCATTTCCTTCTGATGCAGAAGGAACATTGATGACTTTGCTAGGACTTGGCCTGATGCCTCTACTAGCAGTCATTTTAGTCTTCGATAGAGTGTGTGAAGACTTTGCAGCAGAGCTAGTCGCAGATGGCAGTGAGGAACTTGATTAAGCAGGTTGAAACTTACCGAGCTGCTTCTGTTGTGGGTGTGAAGACTGTGGTGCTGTTGAACATTTTGCTGCCGTTGCAGCCTTTTGAGGCAATTCCTCTTTTGGCACTGTAGTCGAGGCTTTGGGTTTCTTGAACAAAGTCTTCTTCCGGGGAATGGTTGTAGCAGAGGCCACACCAGCTGAAGAAGTGCCAACAGTGGCTATAGCAGCAGAATCCTCATTGAATTTCTTCACACCTGCTTCTACCTTCTTACGTAACTTAGACAAATATTTGTCTTTCTCATCTGGGTAATCCTCAATTGTTTCAACACTTGAGGGATGAGCGACTTGTTGATCACCCTCTGGAGGCCTCTTGCAAGGTGTCTTGAGGGCGAATTTCTTCGCATATTTTGGAGTCACATATCTGTACTCCTTCCACTCCTTTGCCCACCTGCGCTCAGTCTTCTGAAGCGTTATCTTGCGCTTCGCAATGGTCCCTTTACCATGAAATTCCTCATCAGGAGTACAATAATCAGCATATATGTCTTAAGGTATTTCAAATCATGTATTCTGTTCCATCTTGTTTCCTCCTTTTTGCTTCCGATCATCCTCCATTTTCTGCAACTGAGGTTTTTGCTGAGGAATCTAAACTCTTGATGATTCTGAAGACACAGGTAATGTTTCTTCGAGGAATGCTACAACTGAGTTAAGTTGATGAGAACCTAGAGATTCATCAGCTGACATTTTGTACTTGTGAACAGAGTATAGGTGCGAAGAATTTGGGGAGGTCATATGCGTTCTCAGATTTGAAGAAATTGAAAAAAAAAGTTGAGGAATTTGACCGGTGAGTTGAGGAATTTGACTAAGCATTCTGATCTTGGGTTCCACAGTTGTGTAGATTCGAGAACTTACACAATTGAGGAATCTCATGAAGAATTTTAGTGGCTTAGTGAAATTCATCAAGTGTTTGAGGAATGAGTGTGCATGGCTGACAGACTCTCTAAGGAAAAACATATTTCGCAAGTCTAATGTGAACTAAGATCAACAGAGGCAGTAAAATAGGATTTTATTTACCCTGTGTAAAGAACACGAAGATCTGGAGCAGTAAAAGAGAGATGTTCCTCGGTTCAGATCTTCAGCACCCTAACTTGGCAACTGAAGTCAGCTACGACTGTGGCGGAAGACGATTTTCCGCGGTCGGTGTTAGTCTGGCGACGGCGAGGGCGAGGCAGCGAAGCTTTTCCTCACTGGCGATGAGGATGCTAGCGGTGGCGCTAGGGTTGAGATCGAGCGGAGAAGACGAGAGGACGAAGAGTTTTGAATGAGGGGGCTAAGGGCCTATTTATAGCTCAGGTGAAAAACTGTTCGGCCAAAATTTTCATACCGAAGTGCCCTTGCCCCTTCGTCTCCGCATGACCCGTGGTGCCCACGACTGAAGCGGTGGAGTTCGTGGTTATCCGATCGTGAGAAGTGGGTCTCGTAACTGTGTAACGTTATGAAAACATTTTTTGAATTTTTGAGGATTTCGTAGCAAAGTCCTCTGCTGACAAGAGCATAGTGAGGATTTTGAACAAGTGTCAAGTAGAACGCATATGAAGAATTGAGAATAGACTAGGTTGAGCTTAGCATAGAGTGGAGTCGGGTCCGATCACATTCACTTTGATGAAATATCAAATTGAAGACTGAGTTATAAGTAAATGTTGTTGAGGACTTTGAAATATCAGTCTATATATATATATATATATAAATGAAAATCATCAAAAGTTTTGAAGATTTTGAAGATTTTGAGAATTTGAGGATTTCGTGACAAAGTGACAGATTGATGAATTTCAACTTTGAAGAAAAACAGCTTGAAGAATTTCAAAGTTGGGTGGTGGCGTGACCCACCGTATAAGAATGATGATTTCAGGCGCCGCGTACAATTGTCGTAGGGCCCTAAAAACAAAATTCTTCATTAATTTCTTCACACTAAGAGTGATATTCTTCATTGATTGAAGAAAATCGATTCTTCATGTGTTGCACATCTAAGTCATCAATTTTGCATAAGTGTTAGGATGTGTGCATGTTTTCACAAAACATTTGAAGACTCTAGGATATTTAGCTCACACCGCAACTTACAAAACCTTCTCTCATCCAAGGGCTTAGTGAAAATATCTGCTAGTTGACCGCCAGTCTTCACATGATCGATGATGATATTGCCCATGAGGACATGGTCCCAAAGAAAATGATGACAAATCTCGATGTGCTTAGTCTTCGAGTGTTCTACTAGGTTGTAGGTGATCTTGATTGCACTCTCATTGTCGCAGTACAGATGCACAATTTTCATGTTGATGTCATAGTCTCTGAGGGTTTGCTTCATCTATAACAGTTGAGCACAGCAGGATCCAGCAGCAATGTACTCAGCTTCGGCATGGAGTGAGAAACACAATTCTGCTTCTTTGAGGACCAGCAGACTAATGATCTTCCAAGGAAATGGCAAGTTCCTGATGTTTACTTGCGATCCATGCGATCACCAGCATAATCTGAATTAGAATATCCAACGAGGTGAAGGTTTGAGCCCTTGGGGTACCATAATCCTAGTGTTGGTGTGTGAGCTAAGTATCAAAGAATATGCTTCACAGCCTTATGGTGTGATTCCTTTGGTTTTTCTTGAAAACGAGCACACATGCAAACACTAAGAATTATATCTATCCTAGATGCACATAGATACAATAAAGAGCCAATCATCGAGCGATATACCTGCTGATCGAAATCTTTACCATTTTCTTCAGTGCAGAGGCGGCCATTGGTAGGCATAGGAATCTTCACGCCTTTGCATTGATGCATGTTGAATTTCCCCAGAACATCCTTGAGGTATTTCTCCTGTGATATGAAGATGCCATTGCATTGTTGACGAATTTGAAGGCCTAAGAAGAATTTCAGATCTCCCATCATAGACATCTGATATTCTTCACTCATCTTGTAAGGAAATTCATCACTGTAATGTTTGTTAGTACAACCAAAGATAATGTCGTCGACATATATTTGGCACACAAATAGTTCATTTACATAAGATTTGGTGAAAAGGGTTGGATCGAGTGAACCAGGTTTGAAGCCTTTCTTCATGAGGAATTCCTTCAATGTATCATACCACGCCCGAGGGGCCTGCTTGAGGCCATAGAGTGCCTTTTTGAGTGTGAAGACGTTGTGTGGATGCTTCGGATCCTCCAAACCTGGGGGCTGAGCAACATATACTTCTTCCTCAAGCTTACCATTGAGGAATGCACTTTTCACATCCATTTCATATAGAGTAATGTTATGATGATTAGCATAATCAAGTAGTATTCGAATAGCTTCAATTCTAGGACCAGGTGCAAAAGTTTCATCGAAATCAATTCCTTCAACCTGTGTGTAGCCTTGGGATAGAAGCCGTGCCTTATTCCTCACCACTTGACCATCCTCATCTTGCTTGTTACGGAATATCCACTTGGTTTCGATGATATTGTGCTTGCGAGGATCTGGTCGTTCGACGAGTTCCCACACGCCATTTATCTTGAATTGAATAAGTTCATCCTACATGGCTTGAGTCCACTCAGCTTCCATGAAGGCTTCACCAACTTTTGAGGGTTCTGTGATAGACACAAAAGAGGAATGCCCACAAAAGTTAACTAAATGTGAAGCTTTTGAGCGAGTGAGAGGACCTGGCACATTGATGTCATCGAGGATTTTTCAAGTTCCACTTCATTTGCAATTCTTGGATTGGTTGGTTGAAGATTTTGTCTGGGCCGAGGAATTTGTTTTGGAGCAATATCCTCAGCTGCACCTTCTTGAATTTCATCAGTGCTGGGGACGTTTTCTTCAGGAATTTCCTCAGTAGGAATGTTGTCTTCAGTAGCTTTGAACTTGATAGCTTCCTCAGGAGATAATTTGTCTGGCACTGGAGGCAATTGCTCTCTGTGCGAGCCATTAGTTTCATCAAGCCGCACATCTATAGTTTCAACAACATAGTTGTGATAGGTGTTGAAGACTCTGTAGGTGTGCGAGTTCTTTCCATAGCCAACCATAAAACCCTCATGTATTTTAGGTGCAAATTTTGAGCTATGGTGAGGATCTCTAATCCATCATCTTGCACCGAAGACTTTGAAATAACTTACATTGGGTTTCTTGTTAGTGAGGAGTTCAATGATTTTTTATTGAGGAATTTGTGAAGATATACCCTATTGATGATGTAGCAAGCAATGTTGATTGCTTCAGGCCAGAAACGACGAGGAGTCTGATATTATTCAAGCATAGTCCATGCCATTTCAACCAGAGTCAAGTTCTTGCGTTCAAAGACACCATTCTGTTGAGGAGTATACGGAGCAGATAATTCGTGAGTAATACCAAGTTCATCAAGATAATCATCAAGACTAGTGTTTTTGAATTCTATCCTATTTTCACTCCTGATTTGTTTGATCTTAACGCAGAAGCTCGTCGAGGCCCTTGAGGAAAATCATTTGAAGACTTCCTGCACTTCAGTTTTATACAAAATGATATGTACCCAAGTATATTGAGAATAGTCATCCACGATGACAAAGCCATATAAAGATGATGCATTGGTTAGAGTAGCATAATGAGTAGATCCAAATAGATCCATGTGAAGCAATTCAAATGGACGAGTAGAAGTCATGATAGTATTCGAGGGGTGTCTGGATCTGGTCATTTTTCCAGACTCACAAGCCCCGCAGAGGTGGTCCTTGAGGAATTTGACTGATTCGATGGCAATGACATGCTTCTTCTTCGACAACATGTACAAATTCCTCATGCCTGCATGACCAAGTCTACGATGCCACATCCAGCCTTCTGAGGTTTTTCCTTGTAAGCATGTGGCTGGTTGAGGACCTGTGGAAAAATCAACAGGTCAAAAGGGGTTGTCAATCCCTTCGGAGTTATTTGCAAGGATGAGATCTGATAGAGATAGATAAAAGATTGCTAGAACTAAAATTAAAACAAAAGTAAAGAAATAGTAGCAATATATTTTTGGTAATTCTGGTTTATAGATCTGAAAGTATAGTATGGAAAATAGACCCGGGGGCCATAGGTTTCACTAGAGGCTTCTCTCATGAAGGGAAATAATATGGTGGGTGAACAAATTACTGTCGAGCAATTATAGAAAAGTGAATAATTATGAAGATATCCAAGGCAATAATTATGCATATAGGCATCACAACGTGTCAAGTACACCGAAACGATTCTGCATCTACTACTATTAATCCACACATCGACCGACTCCTACCTGCATCGAGAGTATTAAGTTCATGAGGAACAAAGTAACGCATTAAATAAGAAGACATGATGTAGAGGGATAAACTCAAGCAATATGATGAACACCCCATCTTTTTATCCTCAATGGCAACAATGCAATACATGCCTCGCTACCCCTACTTTGTCACTAGGTGAGGACACCGCAAGATTGAACCCAAAACCAAGCACTTCTCCCATTGCAAGAATTAGCAATCTAGTTGGACAAACCAAACCAATAACTCGAAGAGACTTGCTAAGATATGAAATCATGCATCTAATAATTCAGAGAAGATTCAAATAATATTCATTGATAATCTGAACATAAACCCACAATTCATCGGATCTCGACAAACACACCGCAAAAGAGTATTCCATCGGATAGACCTCAATGAAGATCGTGGAGAACATGGTACTGAAGAACAAACACAGAGAAGAAGCTATCTAGCTACTAGCTATGGACCCGTAGGTATGTGGTGAACTTTCACGCATCATCGGAGGGGCAATGGAGTTGATGTAGATGCCCTCTGTGCTCAATTCCGTCTCTGGTAGATTACGGGAAAAGGCTCTAATACGTCCATTTTTCATCATGCTTTTATATCGATATTTATTGCATTATGGGTTGTTAATACACATTATGGTACAATACTTATGCCTTGTCTCTCTTATTTTACAAGGTTTACATGAAGTGGGAGAATGCCGACAGCTTGAATTCTCGAGTAGAAAAGGAGCAAATCTGAGAGACCTATTATGCACAGCTCCAAAATTCATGAAAAGTTACGGAGAACTTTGTTTGTTATATATAAAAAATATTGTGCGAAAGAAATACCGGAGGGGACCCACCAAGAGGACACAAGCCAGGGCGCGACCTACCGCCCTGGCCGTGCCCTGCAGGCTTGTGGCCCCCTTGCAGGCCTCCGGTGCCCATCTTCTGCTATATGAAGGGTTTTGACGTGGAAAAAATTGTATCAGAGCTTTCAGGACAAGGCGTCGCTGTCTCGAGGTGGAACTTCGACAAAACCAATCTAGAGCTCCGGCAGAGCTATTCCACCAGGGAAACTTCCCTCCCGGAGGGGGAAATCGAAGCCATCGTCATCACCAACTATCCTCTCATCGACAGAGGGTCAATCTCCATCAACATATTCATCAACATCATCTCCTCTACAAACCCTAGTACATCTCTTGTATCCGATCTTTGTCTCAAAAACTCAGAATAGTACCTGTGGGTTGCTAGTAGTGTTGATTAATCTTTGTAGTTGATGCTAGTTGGTTTATTTGGTGGAAGATTATTTGTTGAGATCCTTCATGATTATTAATACTAATTTGATTATGAACATGAATATGCTTTGTGAGTAGTTACGTTTGTTCCTGATGACATGGGATAAGTCTTGTTATAAGCAATCATGTGAATTTGGTATTCGTTTGATATTTTGATAAGATGTATGTTGTCTCTCCTCTAGTGGTGTCATGTGAACGTCGACTACATGACACTTCACCATTATTTGTGCCTAGGGTAAGGAATTGGGAAGTAATGAGTAGATGATGGGTTGATAGAGTGACAGAAGCTTAAACCCTAGATTATGTGTTGCTTCGTAAGGGGCTGATTTGGATCCATATGTTGCATGCTAAGGTTAGACTTATGTTAATCTTCTTTCCTAGTTATGGATGCTTGCGAGAGAGGTTAATCATAAATGGGATGTTTTGTCAAGTAAGGGCAGCACCCATGCACCAGTCCACCCACATATCAAATTATCAAAGTAACGAATGCGAATCATATGAGCATGATGAAAATTAGCTTGACATAAATTCCCATGTGTCCTCGGGGGCGCTTTTGCTTATATAAGAGTTTGTATAGGCTTGTCCTTTGCTACAAAAAGGATTGGGATAGCTTTCTGCACCATTGTTACATTTGTTACTTGCTACCCTTTACGAATTACCTTATCACAAAACTATCTGTTACTGATAATTTCGGTGCTTGCAGAGAATACCTTAGTCAAATCCTCTTGTTTTTTCGTTCTGCTCCTCCTTGGGTTCGACACTCTTATCGAAAGGACAAAGATAGATCCCCTGTAATTGTGGGTCATCAAGACTCTTTTCTGGCACCGTTGTCGGGGAGTGAAGCGCCTTTGGTGAGTGGAACTTTGTAAGGAAAAATTTACATACTTTCCTGAAATTTAGTGTCACTTGTCACTATGGAAAATAATCCTTTGAGGGGCTTGTTCGGGTTATCTTCACCCCGACCAGAAGCATAAAGATATGCTCCTCAACCTGCCGCACCTACTGAAAATATTTATTATGAAATTCCTTCGGGTATGATAGAAAAACTATTAGCTAATCCTTATGCAGGAGGTGGAACACTACATCCTCACTTGCATCTAATCTATGTGGATGAAGTTTGTGGATAATTTAAGCTTGCAGGTCTGCCCGAGATGATGTCAAGAAGAAGGTATTTCCTTTATATTTGAACGAAAAGGTGTTATAATGATATATGCCATGTGATGATATTGGATCATGGAATTATAACCGATTGAAATTGGAATTTCATCAGAAGTTTTATCCTATGCATCTGGTTCATCATGATCGGAATTGTATTTATAATTTTTGGCCTCGTGAATGAGAAAGAATCGCTCAAGCTTGGGGGAGGCTTAAGTCAATTTTATATTCATGCCCCAATTATGAGCTCCCGGGAGAAATTATTATTCAGAATTTATATGCTCAGCTCTCTCGTAATGATCAATCAATGCTTGACACTTCTTGTGTTGGTTCCTTTATGAGGAAAGATATTGAATTCAAGTGGGACTTATTGCAAAGAATTAAATGCAACTCCGAAGATTGGGAACTCGACGCAGGTAATGAGGTAGGTATAAGACTTAAATTTGATTGTGTTAAATCCTTTGTAGACATCGATGATTTTCGTGATTTTAGCACTAAATATGGACTTGACTCTGAGGTAGTAGCTTCATTTTGTGAATCTTTTGCTACTCATGTTGATCTCCCCAAGGATAAGTAGATTAAATATCATCCTCTGATTGAAGTTAAAGTGGTTGAACCTATTAAAGTTGAAGAAGATATTGTTATTTATAATGTTGATCCTGTTATTCCTACTTCTTATATTGAGAAACCACCCTTTCCAGTTAGAATAAAGGAACATGCTAAAGCTTCAACTATGGTTCAGAAGAGTTGTACTATAACACCTATACCTCCTGAACAAATTAAAGTTGAACCTAATATTGCTATGGTCAAAGATCTCCTGGTTGATAATATTGATGGGAATGTCATTCATTTCTGTGATGAAGCTGCTAGAATTGCTAGACCTGATACTAAAGGTAAACATAGACCTATTGTTGGCGTGCCTGTTGTTTCTGTTAAAATAGGAGATCATTGTTATCATGTCTTATGTGATGTGGGTGCCAGTGTGAGTGCAATTTCTTTTACCTTATACCAAAAAATTATGAATGATATTGCACCAGCAGAATTAGAGGAAATTGATGTTACCATCAAGCTTGCTAATAGAGATACTATTTCACCGATTGGGATTCTTAGAGATGTTGATGTCTTGTGTGGGAAAATAAAAGTATCCTACTGTTTCTTGTTCTTGGTTCCCCACAACATGATTTTTGTCCCACTATATTCGGTTGACCCTTGTTGAGTATTGTTAATGCTAAGATTGATTGTGAAAAAGAAACGATTACTGTAAGTTTTGGGAAAGCATCTCATGAGTTCAATTTCTCTAAATTTCATAGATAACCCCATGACAAAGAATTGCCTAGTAAATATGGAATTATTGGTCTCGCTTCTATCGACGTGCCTCCTAGCGACCCCTTAGGATAATATTTGTTAGACCATGAAAATGATATGCACATGAATGAAGGGAATGAAATAGATAAGATTTTGTTTGATCAGCAACCTATTTTGAAACACAACCTGTCTGTTGAAATACTTGGGGATCCTCCTGCACCTAAGGGTGATCCCATGTTTGAGCTTACACAATTACCTGATACTCTAAAGTATACTTATCTTGATGAAGAAGAGATATATCCTGTTATTATTAGTGCTAACCTTTTAGAGCATGAAGAAAAGAGATTATTGGGAACTCTGAGGAAGCACCGTATCGCTATTGGATATACTCTTGGTGATCTTAAGGGAATTAGTCCCACTCTATGTCAGCACAAAATCAATATGGAGCCTGATGTTAAACTAGTTGTTGATCACCAACGACGATTAAATCCTAGAATGAAGGAAGTGGTAAGAAATGAAATACTAAAGCTTCTGGAGGCAGGTATAATTTATCCTATTGTTGATAGTAGATGGGTTAGTCTTGTTCATTGTGTCCCTAAAAAGGGAGGTATTACCATTGTTCCTAATGATAAAGATGACTTGATCCCGCGAAGAATTGCTACAAGATATAGAATGGTAATTGATTTCGGGAAATTAAATAAGGCTACTAGGAAAGATCATTACCCGCTACCTTTTATTGATCAAATGGTAGAAAGACTATCCAAACATACACATATTTGCTTTCTAGATGGTTATTCTGGCTTCTCTCAAATACCCGTATCAAAAGAGGATCAAGAGAAGACCACCATTACTTGCCCTTTCGGTACCTTTGCTCATAGACATATGCCTTTCGGTTTGTGCAATGCACCTGCTACCTTTCAAAGATGTATGATGGCTATATTCTCTGACTTTTGTAAAAAGATTGTTGAGGTTTTCATCGATGATTCTTCCATTTACGGAACTTATTTTGATGATTGCTTGAGCAACCTTGATTGAGTTTTCCAGAGATGTGAAGAAACTAATCTTGTCTTGAACTGGGAGAAGTGCCACTTTATGGTTAATGAAGGCATTGTCTTGGGACACAAAATCTCCGAAAGAGGTATTGAAGTTCATAAAGCTAAAGTTGATGCCATTAAAAAAATGTTGTGTCCAACAGATATCAAAGGTATAAGAAGTTTCCTTGGTCATGCTGGTTTCTATAGGATAATTACTAAAGACTTCTCTAAGATTTCTAAGCCTCTCACTAATCTTTTGCAAAAGGATGTTCCATTTGTTTTTGATGATGATTGTGTAGAAGCATTTGAAATTCTTAAGAGAGCTTTGATGACTTCACCTGTTGTTCAACAACCTAATTGGAGCCTACCCTTTGAAATTATGTGTGATGCTAGTGATTATGCTGTTGGTGCTGTTCTAGGACAAAGAGTTGTTAAGAAATCAAATGTCATCCATTACGCTAGCAAAACTCTAGAAAGTGCTCAAAGAAACTACGCTACCAATGAAAAGGAATTTTTAGCAGTTGTGTTTGCTTGCGATAAGTGTAGACCTTATATTGTTGATTCCAAAGTAACTATTCACACTAATCACGCTGCTATTAAGTACCTTATGGAAAAGAAAGATGCTAAACCTGGACTTACTAGATGGGTTCTTTTGCTACAAGAATTTGATTTTCATATTATTGATAGAAAGGGCGTTGATAACCCCGTAGCACATAACTTGTCTAGATTAGAGAATGCTCTTGATGACCCACTACCTATTGGTGATAGCTTCCGTGATGAACAATTAGATGTCATAAATGCTTCACGCAATGCTCCTTAGTATGCTGATTATGCTAACTACATTCTTGCTAAATTTATATCGCTTAGTTTCACATACCAACAAAAGAAAAAAATCTTCTATGATTTAAGACAATACTTTTTGGATGATCCACACCTTTATAAAGAAGGAGTAGATGGTATTATTAGACGTTGTGTACCTGAGCATGAATAGGGACAGATCCTATACAAGTGTCACTGCGAGATCCTATACGGAGGACATAACGCTGGAGATAGAACTGCACACAAGGTATTACAATCTTGTTTTTATTGGCCTACTCTCGTCAAGAATCCTCGTAATTTTGTCTTGTCTTGTGATGGATGTCAAAGAATTGGTAATATTAGTAGACGTCGAGAGATGCCTATGAATTACTCTCTAGTTATTGAACCATTGTTGTTTTGGGTTTTGATTATATGGGACCTTTTCGGAAGTCCAATGGGTATACTCATATTCTAGTTGTTGTTGATTATATTACTAAGTGGGTAGAAACTATTCCAACTAGTAGCGCTAAGCATATCTCTTCTATTAAAATGCTGAAAGAGGTTATTTTCCCTAGATTTGGAGTCCCTGGATATTTAATGACTGATGGCGGTTCACACTTTATTCATGGTGCTTTCCATGAATTGCTTGCTAGGTATGATTTTAATCACAGAATTGTATCTCCTTATCATCCTTAGTCCAGTGGGCAAGTAGAATTGAGCATCAGAGAAATTAAATTGATCTTGCAAAAGACTCTTAATAGAACTAGAAAGTATTGGTCTAAGAAACTTGACGATGCATTATGGCCTTATAGAACCGCTTACAAAAACCCTATGGGTATGTCTCCTTATAAAATGGTTTATGGTAAAGCATGTCACTTACCTCTAGATCTAGAACATAAAGCTTATTGGGCAATTAAAGAGCTCAACTATGATTTCAAACCTACTGGTGAAAAGAGGTTATTTGACATTAGCTCAGCTGATGAATGGAGAACCCAGGCCTATGAGAATGCTAAGTTGTTTAAAGAAAAGGTTAAGAGATGGCTTGATAGTAGGATACAGAACCGTGAATTCAATGTAGGTGGTCATGTCTTGCTATACAACTCTCGTTCAAGATTTTTTGCAGCAAAACTTCTCTCTAAATGGGAAGGGCCTTACATTATCGAGGAAGTATATCTTTCTGGTGTCATCAAAATCAACAACGCCGATGGCACAAATCCAAAGGTGGTAAATGGACGAAGAATCAAACATTATATCTCACGTAATCCCATAAATCTTGAAACTAATATTATCAATGCCATAACTCCGAAAGAGTATATTAGGGAGACCTATCATAACGTTTCGGACTCCGAAAAGAAATAGTTATGTGTTACGGTAAGCAAACCGACTCCAAAACTTTTCCAATGGAATTTTTTATCTGTTTTGGAATATTTAAAAAATTACGAAAATTTAAAGCAGTCCGAAGAGTGCACGAGGAGGCGACAAGCGAGGGGGGAACGACCTTCCCCCCTGGTCGCGCCCTGCAGGCTTGTGGCCACCCCATGCACCCTCTAGAGTTCATTTTCTTGTGGAATACTCCTTCGGGTCGGCAAAAAATCACTATATAATCTCCCAAAGATTTTGACCTTCGTATGTTGACAATATCTCCTATTTTTGTTTTGAGATATTTCTGTAGCAGATTTAGTGCAAGATGTCTTTGCAGGAGTCGGTCGGGGAGAACCGTGCCTTTCCCCTAACACCGGGGGCCGCGCCATTAAGCAAAGCCAACCACTTCGGGCAGGCCACTAAGGAAAAGATAGAGGCTGACTTGAAAAGGATAGATGCTATGGAGGAAGACCAAGAAGTTACCTCTTGTTTACAACCTGAAGCCAAGAAGATCTTCAGAGCTCAACAAATCTAAAATCGGTTATCCCTCCCAATGCTAAATTTCTTACTTATGAAAATATGAAAAAGAGTGTTGCCTTTTCCCCTGTAGCAATGGAACTTCCATGGGTTATGGGATCTCGAACCGTCACTAGAAAACTTCTCAAGGAAATAATGGATCTCGGACGGTGAAATAATAAGCTTGATGAGGAGAATCACATTTTGAGGGGCATGATCACCAAGAATATAAAACCACTACCTCCCAAGAAAGACAACTAAACACATGGGTATGGGTACTCCCCTTGGCTTGTTCCAAGCTTGCGGGAGGTGCCCCAGTATCGTATCACCATCACACCTTTTTACTTTCTGTGTTTTTCTTTGTTCGATCCTTTTGGTTATATCTTGATCTAGTAGAATAAAGTTTTAGTGTGATCTAGTTTTGAGTTTTTCTTTATGTTTCCCCTATGTAAGAAAGTCCGAGAGTTATATAATAAAGAGTAGTTTTGAGTCAAGGGCTTTGCTTGCTTGCTATGATCTTGAGAAAAATAAATAGAAAAAAGTTTAGAATGAAAGCAAAAGAGTATATAGTGATCTTATTAGGAGTAATGACGTGACATATAAAAAGTATGTCGATTGAAATTTGTTGTGAGTTGACAAACTAAGCTATTGATCATTGTTGCAATTATAAGGAAATAATAAATAAAGAGAGGTTCACATATAAATATATTATCTTGGACATCTTTTATGACTGTGAGCACTCATTAATATATTATATGTTAAGAAGTTGATGTTGGACAAGGAAGACAACATAATGAGTTATGTTTGCTTACTTCTGAATAAGAAGTTATATGGTTGTAGATCCTTCAACATGTGTCGGTTGCTTCCACCTCATATTAGACAAAAACATCCGCACCAAGTAGAGATACTACTTATGCATCCAAAAACCATTAACCCAGTTTTGCCTTGACAGTCCAACATGCCTACCTATGGATTGAGTAAGATCCTTCAAATAAGTTGTCATCGGTGCAAGCAATAAAATTGCTCTTTAAATATGTGTGATTTATTAGTGCGAGGAAAATAAAGTTTATACAAACTTGTGATATAGAAGAAATAAAAGCGATGGACTGCATAATAAAGTTCTTTATCACAAGGGGCAATATAAAGTGATGTTCTTTTGCAGTAAGGAATTGCGCATCCAACTATAAAAGCACATGACAACCTCTGCTTCCCTTTGCGAAGGGCCTATCTATTACATTTACTTTCTAGTATTTACCTTTATGCAAGAATCATGGTGATCTTCACCATTTCCTTTATTTCGCCTTTACCTTTACTTTCTAGTATTTACCTTTATGCAAGAAGCCCCTATCTTTCTCTGTGTCCGATTGAAGCTTTGACCTCATATGTATGGCGTGAGTGTTAGAAATTATGAAAGACCATAAGATGATTGAGTATGTGTATTTTATTTACAATCTATTATATTGACTCTTCCCTACGTTGCGATAAATTTGAATTGCTTCGATGACTGAAATCGTAGTTTATTAGTTCTCAATAGAGTTCTTGATTCATATTTTACCTTGTGAATGAATTGTTACTCTTGCATAAGAAATTCTATATCAATATGTGTTATGTTCTAAAGATAACCATGATGCCTTCATGTCCGTATTTTATTTTATCAACACCTCTATCTCTAAACATGTGGGCATATTTATCGATCTCGGCTTTTGGTTGAGGACAAACGACGTTTAATCTTGGGGGAGTTGATACGTCCATCTTGAATCATGCTTTTATATCGATATTTATTGCATTATGGGTTGTTAATACACAAGATGGTACAATACTTATGCCTTTTCTCTCTTATTTTACAAGGTCGGCAGCTGGAATTCTGGACTAGAAAAGGAGCAAATCTGAGAGACCTATTATGCATAGTTCTGAAAGTCCTGAAAAGTTACGGGAAATTGTTATGGAATATATAAAAAATATTGGGCGAAAGAAATACCAAAGGGGACACACTAGGAGGTCCCAAGCCACGGGCGTGGCCTACCCCCCTGGTCGCTCCCTGCATGCCGGTGGCCCCCCTGGTAGGCCTCCGGTGCCCATCTTCTCCTATATGAAGGGTTTTAACCTGGAAAAAATCACATCAAAGCTTTCGGGACGAGGCGCCACTGTCTCGAGGCAGAACTTCCACAAAACCAATCTAGAGCTCCGGCGGAGCTATTCTGCCGGGGAAACATCCCTCCCGGAGGGGGAAATCAAAGCCATCGCCATCACCAACGATCCTCTCATCGAAAAGGGGTCAATATCCATCAACATCTTCATCAGCACCTTCTCCTCTCCAAACCCTAGTTCATCCCTTGTATCCGATCGTTGTGTCAAAAACTCAGATTGGTACCTGTGGGTTGCTAGTAGTGTTGATTACTCTTTGTAGTTGATGCTAGTTTGCTTATTTGGGGGAAGATTATATGTTCAGATCCTTAATTATTATTAATACTCATCTGATTATGAACATGAATATTCTTTGTGAGTAGTTACGTTTGTTCCTGAGGACATGGGATAAGTCTTGTTAGAAGTAATCATGTGAATTTGGTATTCGTTCGATATTTTGATAAGATGTATGTTGTCTCTCCTCTAGTGGTGTCATGTGAACGTCGACTACATGACACTTCACCATTATTGGACCTAGGGGAAGGCATAGGGAAGTAATGAGTAGATGATGGGTTGCTAGAGTGAGAGAAGCTTAAATCTAGTTTATGTGTTGCTTCGTAAGGGGCTGATTTGGATCCATATGTTTCATGCTATGGTTAGATTTATCTTAATTCTTCTTTCGTAGTTGCGGATGCTTGCGAGAGAGGTTAATCATAAGTGGGATATTTGTCCAAGTAAGGGCAGCACCCAAGGACCGGTCCACCCACATATCAAATTATCAATGTAACGAACGCGAATCATATGAGCATGATGAAAACTAGCTTGACATAAATTCCCATGTGTCCTCGGGAGCGCTTATCGTTATATAAGAGTTTGTCCAGGCTTGTACTTTTCTACAAAAAGGATTGGTCCACCTTGCTGCACCATTGTTACATTTTTTACTTGCTACCCGTTACAAATTACCTTATCACAAAACTATCTATTACCGATAATTTCAGTGCTTGCAGAGAATACCTTACTGAAAACTGCTTGTCATTTCCTTCAACTCCTCGTTGGGTTCTACACTCTTAGTTATCAAAAGGACTACGATAGATCCCCTATGATAGATCCACTATACTTGTTGGGAACAGAGGCTCCCAGTGGCGAAAAAGTATTTTTGTGGCTCTCTTTGTTAATGGGGGATATTTGGGAATTTATAAGCCAAGGATTAGGATTAGGAGAGTTGCAGGGGGCCACAAGATAGGGGGAATGCCATGCAAGATTTTCGCCTCTAGGCAGGTCTCCTGCCCCTTCTCCAAGTGTGGCAAATGTCTTCTGGTCCAAGAAAAATCATTCCGGAGATTTTATTCCGTTTGGACTCCGTTTAATATTCCTTATCTGCAAGACTTTAAAACATGGAAAAAACAGAATCTGGCACTAGGCTCTAGATTAATAGGTTAGTCCCAAAAATAATATAAAATAGCATAATAATGCATATAAAACACCCAAAGTAGATAATATAATAACATGGAACAATCAAAAACTATAGATACGTTGGAGACGTATCAAGCATCCCCAATCTTAATTAATGTTCGTCCTCGAGTAGGTAAATGAGAAAAAAATATTTTTTTATGTGGAATGATACCTAACATATTTATCCATGTAATATTCTTTATGGCAGCCTGAATATTCAGCTCCATAAGATTCAAAACAAAAGTATAATGTTGACATATAAACAATAATACTTCAAGCATACTAACAAGGCAATTGCTTCCTTTCGAAATAACATGGTCTTAGAAAGTTATCACTACAAAATCATATGGTTTGGCTATGCTCCATCTTCACCACACAAAGTATCTAAATCATGCACAACCCTAATGTAAGTCAAGCAACTGTTTCACACTATTTATGTTCTCAAACCTTTTCAACTCTCACGCAATACATGAGCGTGAGCCATGGATATAACACTATAGGTGGAATAGAATATGCTGGAGGTTGCAAAAATAAAGAGGAGAAGATAGTTCACATCAACTAGGTGTATTAACGGACTATGGAGATGCCCATCAATAGATATTAATGTGAGTGAGTAGGGATTGCCATGCAACAAATTCACTAGAGCTATAAGTGTATGAAAGCTCAAAAGAAAAACTAAGTGGTTGTGCAAAACATGAAATTCCACTAGTTATATGAAAGTGACAAAATAGGAGACTCTCTATGAAGAACATGGTGCTAATTTGAAGCACAAGCATGGAAAAAGATAGTAGCATTGTCCCTTCTCACTTTCTCTCATTTTTTTGCTGGGCATGTTTGGCCTCTTTTATAAATTTTTTATGGGCTTCGTTGGCCACATTTATATTTTTCTAAAGTCCGGAGACTCATCCCAACTTGTGAGGGAATCATAGTTTCCATCATCTGTTTTCTCACAAGGGACAATGCTCTAATAATGCAAATCATCACACTTTTATTTACTTACAACTCAAAGATTACAACTCGATATCTAGAACAAAATATGACTATATAAGTGAAAGTGTGATATATCGACTAGAGGGGGGTGAATAGGAGATTTTTAGAATTTCATCATTGAGGAAATCCCTTTTGAGGAAATTCCTCGCTGATGACTAACTTGCAGCAGAAACAGCAAAGGATCAGAAGTGCAAAGTGTCACTACAGCAGTTTTTCACGGTGAGGAATATGAAAAACTGTTTGCACACTACGCAGGCACGGAGAAAACAAATGAGGATTAATTCGCGTGAATAATTTGGGGGTTGAGGAATTTTAGAGAAAGTCTTCAGCAAATTCTTGAAACAGTGACAATGAAAATCATCAACATACAATCTGAGGAATGTAAAGAGTTGAAGAAATAGAACTCGTTTCACAGTGAAGACAGTGGTTGATGACCCAGTTCCAACTGCTGTGACAGTTGTACATCTAGTTTGGAGCGGCTTTGTATTGAAACCAAAAGACACACAGTCCCGGGACACACAGTCCCTACCGTATTCTCCTTGGGCTAAGAACACACAGTCCTCGCCCAACACTCGTGGTAAGTCTTCAGGGCAGACTTCCAAACCCTCACAAACTTGGTCACGTGGCGATCCACAATTGACTGCTGGATTGCTCTGGACCATGACGCCTAACCGTCTGGAGGATGCACAGCCCTCAAAGGTAAAAGGCTCCAGTCCCACACAGGAACAACTTCTTCAGTGATGCTCAATCACTTGGTTTTCGGTTTGTGGTTTGGTGTTTGGGGTATTTCCTCACTAGTGAATTACTCTCGAAGACTTTGAGGAATTTGGGTTGCTCTTATGAAAAGTGTCAGTTTCCAACGGAGTAGCCAACCGGCTAATGGTTGTGGGGGCGACTATTTATAGCCTGGGAGCATCCCAACATGATTTGACAGTAATGCCCTTAAATAATAATATGACCGTTGGTGTGGATAAGACCAATGATGTGGCGTGACTTCCGGTAACTGTCGGGACCCTCAACTGTGAGAGTCCTCATGTCTCTCATATTCCTCACTTGAGGCTTTTGGTAGGATTAGGCTTGGGTTGAGCATCATGAGGAAACTCATTCCGATGTGTTACTTTGACCCCCTTTAACAGTACGGTGTTCCTATGACTCAAAAGTGAAGAAGATAAAACAGACAGAATAAATCTTCATGCTTCAAAATCTGCAGCTTGTTTTTCTTTAGGACACACCGAATTCCTCATCTTCAATTTCTTCATGAGGAATATCAATTTCATCGCAATTCCTTCGCGATTCCATTCCTGAGCTTCGGACCAATTTCTTCAGCCGAAGATATACATTTTTAGGGGTTGATATTCATCGAATATTTCAAACTCCTCAGCGACTTATAGATCCTGTGTACACTCATGAACGCATTAGATACTTAACCTATAAGTCTTCAAACCACCAAAATCACTAAGGGGCACTAGATGCACTTACAATCTCCCCCTTTTTGGTGGGTGATGACAATTAGGTTAAGTCTTCAACGGGGATAAAAATATGAAGTGTAAATACTAATTTGAGGAATTTGAAATCAAGATTCACAAAGACTCCCCCTGAAGATGTGCATATCTTGAGGATTTTGCTTTTCACAGCAAATGCACATTGATGATTTATATCATGGAGATCTCCCCCTGAGTCTTGTAAATCATTAATACATACGATATATAGTATGAAGAAATTGAAGATGCATGATGACAAATGGTCTCTCACGAATTCCAGCATGTGTGCATTAATATTTTGAGGAATAAGCATGCGAAAAAAAACGTTCAAAAGCATCAGAGTACCATCGGGCTTAAGTTACAACTCATTACATAAAACACTTCAGAAGAGCCAAGAGTTTGTAAATTAAATAAAGTTTATAAGCCCCCAAAATATATCTCGCGTGAAGAATAACTCTCAGATTTCTCCCCCTTTGTCATCAAGTGACAAAAAGGGACAAACTCAGGACTAACGCCCCGTGAAGACTTTCACTTCTTGGCAGTTGAGGACGACGCGTGAGGATTCTTGGGAGCATACTTCCTCCTTGGACCAGTGGCAATATCGTGTTGGTCTTCATCTCATTCAGCAGTGCGGAATGAAGAAAACGAACTGTCCTCAAGGTCTGGAACTGGAATTGGCCTGAATTTCTTCTTTGGTGGGCACGACCAGTCGCAGTCCTGTGCAATCTCCAATTCTTCAAGTTCTGCTCGAGTCTTCAAATGAGCCAGTGTGGCCCAGGTGCGATCAAAAACCTCATGAAGATAATGATGATTAAGCTTCATGGCATTCTGAGTTTCATTGAGGGTTTTCACAATGGCGTCGAACTGGCGTTTAACCCACTGGTGATTTTGATCAACCTTTTGGTGAAGATTGAGAAGAAGCTCTCTGGTATTCATCACCCTTGGAGCAACAAGACTTGGTGGATGGGTTTTAGTGTCATCCCACGAGGAATATGCATCTGGCTCTAGGAACTGGCCATCAAGGGGCCGACTGCCTTCATCAATAACAGACTTGCCTTTTCCTTCAACAGGCTCGAAAGTCTTCTTGTTGACCCGTAGGGGAGGCATATATCCTTGATGATTATTGAAATCAGCGTGATAGTTGATTCCTGACCTTCGTCTGATGAATCCAACAATCCATGAGCGTAAATCTTCAGGTCAAAAGGGGACATAGCATTTTCCGCCAAAGTCCTCAAGAAGAAGTCATGAATGTTGATGGGAATGCCATGGATGATGTTGAAGAGGATATTCTTCATGATGCCTACGACGTCTTCTTCATCATCATGACCCTTGATAGGCGCAAGAACACTGCAGAGGATTCTGTAAACAGTCCTGGGTTCATACTTCAGCTCATGGACCAGGAAGGTTATTCTTGGTGGTCGCCCCTTGGCCAAAGGCTTCATGAGGACTTCCATCAGCTTATTTGGTAGCTCCCGTTCATCATACAACTTCACTCCCAGCTCTAAGGGAATTGACACAGGAAGTTCTCGTAGCAACTCATTGGAAGGAGCCTTGAAGTGTGTATGTTGTGTCATCCAATCCAGCGCCCAAGTGTTGATATGTGTTGGATCTCGACAGATGTGCATAGTTGCATAGAATTGAAGAACAATGTTGTTGTTCTAATCGCAGATATCAGAGCACATGGGGAGCATTCCTGCTTCATGAAGAACATTGAGGACTAGAGAAAAGCATGGAATTTCTTCAAGCTCAACATGAGGAATATGCCTGCGCTGGAAAATCTTGTTTCTTCCACACAGCACAGATGCATAGTAGTTGAGATGTGTCCTGGTCCAAAATTTTAGGTGCCTGATGTGAGGCTTGTCATAGGGATTTTCTCCGATGAAGTACATGCGTTCTTCAAAGAAGGATTCCTTTTGAAACTTTGGCCGCTTGGAGAACGGCTGACGCTGCATCGGCTGAAGGTTTTGCTTCTTCCCTTGAGGGGAGACAATCATTGCAGTTTCTGGATTGATGACAACAAGAGCATTCTCTGGATTTGGTGCAAGGGCATTTTCCTCTGCATGTTCCTCAGGATGAGGAATTTCATCTTCTTGTGCTTCAGGCTGAGGAGCTTGCTCTCGTTGAGGAATGTCATCAACTGGAGCCTCTAGTTGAGGATCTTGCTCTGGAGGAGAAATTGCTTCATCTTGAGCTTCAGGTTGAGGATTTTGCCCAGGATTTTGATTTTCTTCAGGCTGAGGGTTTTCTCCTTGATTTTCCTCAGCTTGAGGGGTTAGCTTGGTGGAGGAGCCATATTCATCAGCTGGTTCAGCTGATCCTTGAGCAGGTTCTTCAGGAGGAATGAAGGTCCGAGGACTGTCATCAATCCGAATTTCCTCATCAGTGTGTTCCTGAGACGCATCATTCTTCATTTCCTCATAATTCAAGTGCTCCTTGTCTTCGCTTTCGAAGGGGGTCATCTCATAAGATGGAGCAATGTTGAGAGGCACAGGATCCATAGGTGCATTTTCATCAAGAGATTTGAGGCGCTTGGCCTTAGTTGATTCTTCTGTTGAGGAAGCTTTTCTCTTCTTGGCTTCCTTTTCAGCAGCTCTAGTCTTCTTCACGTCTGATGCAGACGGAGTCATTTTCTTCACCTTCGAAGATTTTGGTGAAGACGTTTTCTGTTTAGGAGGCGGAGACACATCCATCCTGGCAATTTCCTCAGCTGAAGTAGTTTCTTCAGCTGGAACAGAGTCATCAGCTGGCTCAGATGCATCAGCTGGAGCAGTTTCATCAGCTGGAGCAGAGTCATCAGCTGGAGTTTCCATGGTTATTTCCTCAATAGCCGGTTCATCAGCACGGCTTTCTTGAGGGATTTCCTCAGCATGAGCAGTTTCCTTAGCTGGTTCCTCAATCTGAGGCTGCGGTGTTGTTGCTGGAGTGGCAGCCTTCTTGTTGTAATCATCAACTGCATCAGTAGCAAATTTGATGAAATTGTTCCTGAGACTTTGACGATTAGAGAGCTTAGTGTACTTGTCAGTCAAAGTCTTCAATTCTGCCTGAGTGGACACAAGTGCATCAGGCGTCAGGTTGAGGAGATTATGTCTGAAGAATCTCTCCTTTTTGAGCTTCGCAACCTTAGCTTGTTTGGCTTGCGTCTCCTTCCAATTTGCCTCGTTGATGAAAGTGGCCACCATGTGGCTGATGCATGGGGGAAGCTTCAAATCATCAATAGGAGTGTTGGGGTCCTCATACCATATGTTGATGTAATCCAAGAGGACTTTTGGGTGCATGGCCAGAGGAATGGTGCTGCGTGAAGCTTGTGCTACCCTCTCCTGCTTATTTGTGATGATGGCTTGCAGAGTCTCATCATCATATTCATCACTACCTTCTGATGCAGAAGGGACTTTGATGATTTTGCTAGGACTTGGTCTGGTTCCTCTCCCATCAGTCACCTTAGTCTTCATTGGAGTTGGTGAAGACTTTGTCTCAGAGCTTGTTGCCGAAGGAACAGAGGAGCTGGAGACAGTGGGCAGTTGCTTCACAATCTACTTGTGTTCAGGCTTTGAAGCCTTTGGTGGTGCTGAAGGTTTTGGTGCGGATGCTGGTGCAGCTTTCTAAGGCATTTTCTCCTGAGGCTTTGAAGCCTTTGGTTTCGGTGGCACATACTTCATTTGAGGAATGGCCGTACCAGAAGTTTCAGCTGCAGAGGAGGTATCGGAAGTTGGAGCAACAGCAGATTCTTCATTGAATTTCCTTACGGCGGCTTCTGCTTGCTTCTGAAGCTTTGACAAATGTTTTGACTTTTCCTCAGGATAGTCATCAATTGTCTTGAGGCTTGAGGGGTGTGCATCCTGATAATCCTCAAGAGGAGGCCGTTTTCCAGGAGGCTTCAGAGTGAATTTCTTCGCGTACTTGGGAGTGACGAATCTGTATTCTTTCCACTCCTTAGCCCACCGGCGTTCTATCTTTTGAAGCCTTATCTTCCTCTTGGGCATAGTCTCTTGCTCATCAGGCGTGTAGTATTCTAATTATATATCCTCAAGGATATAAATGGCACTGTTCTGCTCGAGCTTCATGCCACCCTTTTGTTTCCTTTCATCTTCCATTTTCTCTAGCTGAGGCTTTTGCTGAGGAAATTGAACTCTTGAGGATTCTGATGAAACTTGGAGATTTTCTTCAAGAAACGCTGCAAATGAGTTAAGTTGATGAGAACCTAGGGATTCATCAGCTAACATTTTTGTACCTGTGAACAGAGTATAGTTGCGAGGAATTTGGAGAGGTCATATGCATTCTCAGATTTGATGAAATGAAAATTTCTAAAGTTGAGGAATTTGACCAGTGGGTGAGGAATTTTTCTAAGCACACTGTTCTTGGGTTCAAGAGTTGTACAGATTCGAAAATTTGCACAATTGAGGAATCTCTTGAAGATTTTTAGATGCTTAGTGAAATTCATCAGTAGTTGAGGAATAAGCAGTGTTTGAGGACTAGAGACTGATGGATACTTGAGGAAAAACAGATTTCACACATCTACGGTAAAATAGTAGATCGAAAGAGCTGTAAAAATAGGGTTTTTATTTACCCTATATAGCACGCATGAAGAACAGAGAAGGAAGTAGCAGTAGATGCTCTTCGGTGCGAGTCCACAGCGTCCTAACTCGGCAACAGAGGACAGCTACGGCGGCGGCTGACGAAGATGATCCAGTTCCGGCGTGATTTCGGTGACGGAGAGGTGGAGGCAGTCAAGATTTTCCTCACCGGCGACGAGACTTCTAGCGGTGGCGCTAGGGCTTTGAGCTTTGCTATAGCAGGAGGGCGATGGGACGAAGAAGATTTTACCGAAGGGGGATGGGGACATATTTATAGCCAGGTGGTAACTGTCGGCGCGAAAATATCGGACCAAATAGCCCCTGTCTCTACGTCTCCGCAAGACACGTGTAGCCCACAACCTAAGCGGTGCAGATCGTGGTTATTCGAACATGGAAAGTGGGGTTCAATTACAGTGTAACAATAAAAAAATATTTTTGAAGATTTGAGAATTTTGTTGCAAAATCATCAGCTGACAAGGACGCAGTGAGGATTTTGAACATAGTTTCAAGTAGAACGCATATGAAGAATTGAATAGACTGGGTGAGATTAGCATAGAGGGAAAGTAGGGTCCGATCACATTCACTTAGATGAAATATCAAAATGAAGAAATAGCTATAAGTGAATGCTGTTGAGGACTTTGAAATCACAGTCTATCTAGGCAAACGAAAATCATCAAATGCTTTTGAAGATTAGAGCATTTTGTGACAAAGCGTCATGATGATGAATGTCAGTTTTGAAGAAAAACAAGTTTGAAGAACAACTATTTTGAAGAAAATCAACTTCTGAAGAAATTCAGCTTTGAAGAAAGTCAACTTGAGGAATTTCAAGTTCGGTGGTGGCGTGACCCACCAGATAAGAATGTTGATTTCAGACGCCGCGTACAATTGTCGTAGGGCCGTGAGAATCAATTTCTTCTTTGATTTCCTCACACTAAGAGTGATATTCTTCATTAGTTGAAGAAAATCGATTCTTCGTATGTTGCACATCTAAGTCATCAATTTTGCATAAGTGTTAGGATGTATGCATGTTTTTACAAAACATTTGAGGATTCTAAGATATTTTGCTCACACCGCAACTTGCAAAACCTTTTCTCATCCAAGGGCTTAGTGAAGATATCTTCCAGTTGATCGTCAGTCTTCACATGGTCGATGAGGATATTGCCCTTGAGGACATGGTCCCGAAGAAAATGATGACGGATCTGGATGTGCTTGGTCTTCGAGTGTTGTACTGGGTTGTATGCAATTTTGATTGCACTCTCATTGTCGCAGTAGAGAGGCACATTCTTCATGTTGATGCCGTAGTCCTTGAGGGTTTGCTTCATCCATAGCAATTGAGCACATCATGAACCAGCAGCAATGTACTCAGCTTCGGCAGTGGAGAGTGAAACGCAGTTCTGCTTCTTTGAGGACCAGCTGACTAGTGATCTTCCGAGGAAATGACATGTGCCAGAGGTTGACTTGCGATCCACACAGTCACCAACATAGTCAGAATCAGAATATCCCACAAGATGAAGATTTGAGCCCTTGGGGTACCATAATCCTAGTGTTGGTGTGTGTGATAAGTATCGAAGAATATGCTTCATAGCCTTATCGTGTGATTCCTTCGGTTTTGCTTGCAAACGTGCACACATGCAAACACTAAGCATTATATCTGACATAGATGCACACAAATAAAGTAATGAGCCAATCATGGAGCGATATACCTGCTGATCGAATTCTTTACCATTTTCGTCAGTGCAGAGGTGGCTGTTGGTAGGCATTGGAGTCTTCGCACCATTGCATTCATGCATGTCGAATTTCCTCAGAACATCCTTGAGGTATTTCTCCTATGATATGAAGATTCCATTGCGTTGTTGACGAATTTGAAGACCTAAGAAGAATTTCAGCTCCCCCATCATGGACATCTGAGATTCTTCACTCATCATGTAAGCAAATTCATCACTGTAACGTTTCTCAGTACAGCCAAATATGATATCATCGACATATATCTGGCACACAAATAGTTCATTATCATAGGATTTAGTGAAAAGAGTTGGATCGGGTGAACCAGGTTTAAAGCCTTTCTTCATGAGGAATTCCCTCAATGTATCATACCATGCCCGAGGGGCTTGCTTGAGACCATAGAGCGCCTTTTTGAGTCTGAAGACTTTGTCTGGATTCTTTGGATCCTCAAAACCCGGGGGCTGAGCAACATATAGTTCTTCCTCAAGCTTACCATTGAGGAATGCACTTTCCACATCCATTTGATATAAGATGATGTTATGATGATTAGCATAAGAAAGTAGTATTCGAATAGCTTCAAGTCTAGCAACAGGTGCAAAAGTTTGATTGAAATCTATTCCTTCAACCTATGTGTAGCCATGGGCTACAAGTCGTGCCTTATTCCTCAGCACTTGACCATCCTCATCTTGCTTATTTCGGAAAATCCACTTTGTGCCGATGATATTGTGCTTGCGAGGATCTGGTCGTTTGACGAGCTCCCATATGTCATTCAACTTGAATTGAAGAATTTCGTCTTGCATGGCTTGGATCCACTCCGGTTCCATGAAAGCCTCAACAACTTTTGAACGTTCTATGATAGACACAAAGGAGAAATGTCCACAAAAGTTAATGATTTTGGCTCCCATACGTCATTCAACTTTTGAAGTGTGAAGCTTTCGAGCGAGTGAGAGGACTTGGCGCATTGATGTCATTGAGGATTTTGTCAAGTTCCACTTCAGTTGCAATCCTCGGATAAGCTGGTTGACGATTTCGTCTGGGCTGAGGAATTGGTTCTGGAGAAATTTCCTCAGGTGCATCTTCTTGATTTTCATCAGTGCTGGGAAAGATATCTTCATCAATTTCTTCAGTGCGAACAATGACTTCAGTAGCTTTGAGCTTTATTGCTTCCTTTGGAGACAACTTATCTGGATCAGGAGGCAATTGCTCTCTTTGCGAGCCATTAGTTTCATCGAACCGCACATCTAGAGTCTCAAAAACCTTCTTGTGATAGTTGTTGAAGACTCTTTTGGTGTGTGAGTCCTTTCCATAACCGAGCATAAAACCCTCATGTGCCTTAGTTGCAAACTTTTAGCTATGGTGAGGATCTCTTATCCAGCATTTTGCATCGAAGACTTTGAAATAACTTACATTGGGTTTCTTGTCTGTGAGGAGTTCATATGAGGTTTTCTTCAGGAATTTGTGAAGATATACCCTGTTGATGACATAACATGCAGTGTTAATTGCTTCAGGACAAAAGCGACGAGGAGTCTGATATTCTTCAAGCATGGTTCTTGCCATCTCAACCAGAGTCTTGTTCTTCCTTTCGACGACACCATTCTGTTGAGGAGTATAAGGAGCAGACAATTTGTGAGTAATACCAAGTTCATCAAGATAATTATCAAGACCAGTGTTTTTGAACTCTGTTCCATTATCACTCCTGATGTGTTTGATCATGACGCCGAAGTTCGTCGAGGCCCTTGAAGAAAATCATTTGAAGACTTCCTACACTTCAGTTTTATATAAATGATATGCACCCATGTGTATCTGGAACAATCATCAACTACGACAAAGCCATATAAAGATGTTGCATTTGTTAGTGTGGCATAATGAGTAGGTCCAAATAGATCCATGTGAAGAAATTCAGATGGACGAGTAGTGGTCATGATGGTCTTCGAGGGGTGCTTGGATCTGGTCATTTTCCCAGACTCACAAGCACCGCAGAGGTGCTCCTTGAGGAATTTGACTGATTCGATGTCGATGACATGCTTCTTCTTCGAGAGCGTGTGCAGATTCTTCATGGGTGCATGACCAAGTCTTCGATGCCATAGACACCTTTCTGAGGTTTTTGCTAGTAAGCAAGTGGCTGGTTGAGGACCTGTAGAGAAATCAACAATGTACAAACCCCCTCTTCTAACACCTTTGAAGACTTTGGATCTGTCAGATTCCATGATGACAACACATCTATATCTTCCAAAGATAACAATCATATCAAGATCACAAAGCATTGAGACTGACATGAGGTTAAATCCAAGGGATTCAACAAGCATGACTTTGTCCATGTGCCTATCCTTGGAAATAGCCACTTTGCCAAACCCAATACCTTTCTTTTACCTTTGTCAACATATGTGATTTGCTTCAATGGTGATGGAGTTAGTGGCATATTCACCAGCAAGCTTTTGTCACCAATCATGTGGTGTGTGCAGCCACTATCAAGAACCCACTCAGTACTCTTGGGTTTGTCATCCTCCAGATGAATTAGTACAACTTACCATCTCATATTCTTCATACTTGAAGAATATGATATCAATTTCATTAGATAGGAATTTCATCATAAACATAATTATAAGGACGTGTGAAATATTTCTATTTCATCAATATTAGCTTGTGTCCCATCAAGCGTTTTCCTCAGGTCTCTAGCAAATTATTCATATGATGATTTTCATCTGCAGACCTGACTTGCAGAAGTGATTAGTTCAATTTCTTCACCACCCACATTTGAAGGGGTGGTAAAGCATTCATCATCCTGCGATCACCATATGAGAAAGGGGGAATTGAAGCTAATGCACTTCTCTTAACAGTAGGGGTGTTAAAGTACTCAAATGAATATGCAGAGAACTTATTTGAGGATTTATGAACGTAATGATTTGAAGAATAACGCTCATATTTATATTCCTTGTAATTTCCCTGCATATTAGAAGCATTAGCACGGGTACGAGCATAGTTTTGACCAGTTGAGGATTTTCATCATCTTGAAGACTTTGGTCCTCCTGTGGAATTTGATCTGGGGTTCAAAATCTTCATAGGTGGTGTCATGAGGACATTCACCTGAAGATTTTCAAGGAAACTTTTGGGAACCCAGATCTTCCTCAGGGGAGGCCCATTCCTACAGTTAGTTCCAACATATCGAGCATATACTTCACCAGATTGATTTTTGAACAATTTATAGTTGGACTCAAATGACTCATCTGAGGAATAGGATAATTCACATGAAAAGCCTGTTAGATTGGATGGATCAAATGGAGGCCCAGTAGCAGAAACCCATGAGGTTTTGGGATACTGCTCAGGTTTCCATTAAGATCCATCAGCATTCAATTTACTCCCAAAGGCAATTCCTTCTTTCCTCGGGTTCCTGTTCAAGATCTGCTTTTCGAGCACATCACAAAGGGTTTGGTGTCCTTTGAGACTTTTGTATATGCCAGTCACATACAATTCCTTCAGCCCTGCATTTTCATCAGTGACATTTGTGGTTTCCTCAAGTGAGGAATTTGACACTACAGGAGCAGTTGAAGAATTTGTAGCAATAGAAGTATTTGATGATTCTGGTGAAGAATTAGCAGTTTCACGTTCGATGCATTTAAGACTTGGAGGAATGAATTCAGCTTGAGCAGCACTGATCTGTTGAGCTAGTAATGAATCATTTTCCATACGAAGATCGTCATGAGAAATCCTCAGCTTCTCAAGATCCAACTTCCTTTGAAGAAATTCAAAGGAAAGTTTCTCATGATGAGCGAGGAGTGTAACATGACGATCTTGAAGATTATCAAATCTGGACTGAAGACTTCTCATATCTACAGTGAGGATTTGGGTGAGATTCATTTCATCATTCAACAGATCATCACTTCTGTCTAGAAGTTTTTGAAGCTTTTCTAGGGCAGTTTGTTGTTTAGTGGCAATGATAGCAAGTTTACTGTAACTGGGTTTTTTAAAATCATCAGGTTCACAGTCACTTGAATCATAGAAGGAAGCATCATTCAGTACCTTTTAACCTTTTGCCATGAAGCAATAGGTTGGAGCGAAGTCATCAGTGTGAATGGTGTTATTATTTTCTTCAAGGTTGAAGATTGACTTGCTGACGAATGTGGCTGCAAGTGCAATGCTAGCCTGTCCAGAATATGAGTCTTCATCACAACCCTCCTCTTCATCACACGGATTCTGCCTCGGAATCCATTTCCTTGCCAATAAGTACCCGAGCCTTTCTGAAACTAGTCTTCTTGTGCGATGAGGACTTTCAAGATGAGGATTTTGAAGATTTCTTCCTTGTCTTCGAGTCATCAGAACTTTCATCCTTGTATTTCTTCTTCTTTGATTCATTTCCCCAACGAGGACAATCAACAATGTAGTGACCTGATTTCTTGTATTTGTGGTAGGTTCATTTCTTGTAGTCCTCAGATGAAGATTTTGATTTCCTCATATCTCTTCTTGAAGATTTGCCAAACTGGCCATGTCGTGTAAACTTCTGGAATGTCCTCACGAGCATTGCAAGCTCCTGTCCAAATTCTTCAGGATCACCAATTAATGCTACCATCCGAGTCTTCTTCAGATGAGGAAATTGCTTTGGCCTTCAGTGCACATGGTCTAGAATAGCTTCGTCCAGATAGATCTCTCTTTTCTTCTTGTTGGAATTCATGAGTATTGAGTCTTTTGAGTATATCAGGTGGATCAAGCATCTTGTAGTCTGGTCTCTCTTGATTCATCAGAACTAAAGTATCAAATGAAAAATCCAAAAATCTTAGCAGTTTCTTCACAACGTCGTGATCAGTAATATCTCGAGCTCCTAGTGCTTGCAGTTCATTTGATATTTCAGTGAGGCGATCAAAGGTATCTTGGCAGCTTTCATTGTCAAGCCTCTTGAAGCGATTGAAGAGATTGCGAAGAATATCAACACGAGAATCACGCTGGGTTGATACTCCTTCATTCACTTTGGACAACCTTTCCCAGATAAGTTTTGCTGAGCCCAAAGCACTCACTCTGCCATACTGGCCCTTGTTCAGACGGCCACAGATGATATTCTTCACTTGCGAAACAAGTTGCTTGAATTTCTTCACATCAGCGGCAGAGACAGTAGTAGTGACGATAGGGACGCCATGTTCCACAATATCCTAGAGATCGTTGTCAATAGCTTGTAGATGCATCTGCATCTTGGTCTTCCAGAAGGGAAAGTCCTTTCCTTCGAAAGTAGGACATCCTACAGTAACCTTGATCAGGCTTGCAGTCGACATAACTAAAACTCCAGGTGGTTAAACCAAAATCACACAGAACAAGGGAGTACCTTGCTCTGATACCAATTGAAAGTGCGTTATATCGACTAGAGGGGGGTGAATAGGAGATTTTTAGAATTTCATCACTGAGGAAATTCCTTTTGAGGAAATTCCTCACTGATGACTAACTTGCAGCGGAAACATCAAAGGATCAGAAGTGCAAAGTGTCACTCCAGCAGTTTTTCAGGGTGAGGAATATGAAAAATAGTTTGCATAGTATGCAGGCACGGAGAAAACAGATGAGGATTAACTCGCGTGAAGAATTTGGGGTTGAGGAATTTCACAGAAAGTCTTCAGCAAATTCTTCAAAGAGTGACAATGAAAATCATCAACATACAATCTGAGGAATGTAAAGAGTTGAAGAAATAGAACCCGTTTCACTGTGAAGACAATGGTTAATAACCCAGTTCCAACTGCTGTGACAGTTGTACATCTAGTTTGGAGCGGCTTTGTATTGAAACCAAAAGACACACAGTCCTGGGACACACAGTCCCTACCGTATTATCCTTGGGCTAAGAACACACAGTCCTCGCCCAACACTCGTGGTAAGTCTTCCGGGCAGACTTCCAAACCCTCACAAACTTGGTCACGTGGCGATCCACAATTGACTGCTGGATTGCTCTGGACCATGACGCCTAACCGTCTGGAGGATGCACAGTCCTCAAAGGTAAAAGGCTTCAGTCCCACACAGGAACAACTTCTTCAGTGATGCTCAATCACTTGGTTTTCGGTTTGTGGTTTGGTGTTTGGGGTATTTCCTCACTAGTGAATTACTCTCGAAGACTTTGAGGAATTTGGGTTGCTCTTACGAAAAGTGTCAGTTTCCAACGGAGTAGCCAACCGGCTAATGGTTGTGGGGGCGGCTATTTATAGCCTGGGAGCATCCCAACATGATTTGACAGTAATGCCCTTAAATAATAATATGACCGTTGGTGTGGATAAGACCAATGATGTGGCGTGACTTCCGGTAACTGTCGGGACCCTCAACTGTGAGAGTCCTCATGTCTCTCATATTCCTCACTTGAGGCTTTTGGTAGGATTAGGCTTGGGTTGAGCATCATGAGGAAACTCATTCCGATGTGTTACTTTGACCCCCTTTAACATTACGGTGTTCCTATGACTCAAAAGTGAAGAAGATAAAACAGACAGAATAAATCTTCATGCTTCAAAATCTGCAGCTTGTTTTTCTTCAGGACACACCGAATTCCTCATCTTCAATTTCTTCATGAGGAATATCAATTTCATCGCAATTCCTTCGCGATTCCATTCTTGAGCTTCAAACCAATTTCTTCAGCCGAAGATATACATTTTTAGGGGTCGATATTCATCGAATATTTCAAACTCCTTAGCGACTTATAGATCCTGTGTACACTCATGAACGCATTAGATACTTAACCTATAAGTCTTCAAACCACCAAAATCACTAAGGGGCACTAGATGCACTTACAATAAGCAATATGGAAGTAATGGTGCATGTCATAAAAAAATGGGACGATGGTGTTGCATGGCAATATATCTGTGAATGTCTATGAAAATGCCATAATAGATAGATATGGTGGTTGTTTTGAGGAAATATATGGTGGCTGTTTTGAGGAAGGTGGGAATGTACTGGCAAAAGTTGCACGGTACTAGAGAAGCTAGCAAAGATGGAAGGGTGAGAGTGCGTATAATCCATGAATTCAACATTTTCATAAAGAACTCACATACTTATTGCATAAGCCTATTAGTTATCGAAGAAAAGTATTAGAGGCATGCTCCTAGGATAAGGGTTGGTAGTATTTAACCATCGCGCGATCTTGACCTCCACACAAAGGTTGACAATCATTAAACAAATCATGCTCCGACTTCATCACACAACGGTTCACCATACGTGCATGCTACAGGAATCACAAGCTTTAACACAAGTATTTCTTCCAATTCACAATTACTTACTAGCATGACTCTCATATTACCATCTTCATATCTCAAAACTATATGCAAGGAATCAAACTTCTCATCATATTCAATGCACTAATATGAAAGTTTTTATTATATCCCTCTTGGATGCCCATTATATTAGGACTAAATTCATAACCTAAACCAATTAGCATGTTGTTTAAAAGACCGTCAAAATAATATGAGTGAGGTACGAGAGTTTAATATTTTCTATAAAATAAAACACCGCCGTGCTCTAAAATATATAAGTGAAGCACTAGAGCAACCTTTCCTAGCTCAAAAGATGTAAGTGAAGCACATAGAGTATTCTAATAAATTCACGATTCAGCGTCTCTCTCTCAAAAGATGTGTGCAGCAAGGACTATTGTGGGAAACTAAAAAGTAAAGACTCATATCATACAAGACGCTCCAAGCAAAACACATATCATGTGGTGAATAAAAATATAGCCACAAGTAAATTTACCGATGGATTGAAGACGAAAGAGGGGCTGCCTTGTGGGCCATCATCAAGCTTAGGCTCTTTGGTATCCCTGAATATATCTTGGTGTCACTTGGGAATCCCCAAGCTTAGGCTCTTTGGTATCCTTGAATATGGCTTGGGGTGCCTTGGGCATCCCCAAGTTTAGGCTCTTGCCACTCCTTATTCCATAGTCCATCAAATCTTTACCCAAGACTTGAAAACTTCACAACACAAAACTCAATAGAAAAACAAGTCACACTTTAGGTACTGTCGTGAAGTCATTCTTTATTTATATTGATGTAATATTTAATGTATTCCAACTTCTCCATGGTTCATACCCCCTGAAACAACCCATAGTTTCATCAAAATAAGCAACCAACACAAAGAAAACAGAATCTGTCAAAAACAGAACAGTCTGTAGCAATATGTATACTTCGAACACTTATGTAACTCCAAAAATCAGGACAATCTATGAAGTTTGTATATAAATCTTGTGTAAATAAGTCATATCAAAAGCACGTTCTAGTGAATTGATACTTCTCCGTCGTATCTACTTTTCCGAACTCTTTTGCCCTTGTTTTGGACTCTAATTTGCATGATTTGAATGGAACTAACCCGGACTAACGCTGTTTTCAGCAGAATTACCATGGTGTTGTTTTTGTGCAGAAATAAAAGTTCTCGGAATGTCCTGAAAATATACGGATAATTTTTCCGTAATAAAAGAAAAATACCCGCGCAAAGATCCACCAGAGGGGGCGTGCGAGTGGGCCACAAGACCACACGCCCCGGCCACCCCCCTAGGCCGCACCGCGAGGGCTTGTGGGGCCCACGTGGCACCAATGCCCCCAAACTCAGCTCTATATCTTCCATCTCGCCCGGAAAAAATCAAAAAGAAGGTTTCACCGCGTTTTACGATACGGAGGCGCCGCCACCTCCTGTTCTTCATCTAGAGGGCAGATCTGGAGTCCGTTCAGGGCTCCGGAGAGGGGAAATCATCACCATCGTCATCATCAACCTTCCTCCATCGACAATTCCATGATGCTCTTCACCGTTCGTGAGTAATCTCATCGTAGGCTTGCTGGACAGTGATGAGTTGGAGGAGATCTATCATGTAATCGAGTTAGTTTTGACGGGGATTGATCCCTAGTATCCACTATGTTCTAGATTGATGTTGCTACTACTTGGCTATGCTTAATGCTTGTCACTAGGGCCCGAGTGCCATGATTTCAGATCTGAACCTATTATGTTGTTGCCAATATATGTGTGTTTTAGATCCTATCTTGCAAGTTGTAGTCACCTACTTTGTGTTATGACCCGGCAACCCTGGAGTGACAATAGCCGGAACCACTCCCGGAGATGACCATAGTATAAGGAGTTAATGCGTTGGTACGGTTCTTTATTAAAAGGAGAACCTTAATATCCCGTAGTTTCCATTAGGACCCCGCTGCCACGGGAGGGATGGAGAATAGATGTCATGCAAGTTCTTTTCCCTAAGCACGTATGACTACATACGGAATACATGCCAACATTAGATTGACGAACGGGAGCTAGTTACATATCTCTTCGTGTTATAGCTATTACATGATGAATCACATCTGTCATAGTCATCCATCACCGATCCACTGCCTATGAGTTTTTTACTACTGGTCCTTGCTACGTTACTTTGTCTAGGCTTGTCCCTTGCTACAAAAGGGATTGGGCCACTTTGCTACTATTGTTGCTACTGCTGTTACTGTGCTGCTACTGCTGTTCCTTGCTACTTTGCTGTTACTTGTTGCAAGACTTTTTCGACACCGTTGCCGGGGTAGTAAAGTTTCCCGTCCACGTGCAACTTACTGGCGCCATTGATACAACAGTTAGGAATAGTCTACCGTCAACAGATCTGTTTTTGACACCGTTGCTATCATACTGCTTTTCTACTGATACTTTGCTTGCATACACTAATCTTTTAGGTGTGGTTGAATCTGACAAACTCAGCTGCTAATACTTGAGAATATTCTTTCGCTTCCTCTTGTGGCGAATCAATAAATTTGGGTTGAATACTCTACCCTCGAAAACTGTTGTGATCCCCTACACTTGTGGGTTATCAAGACCTTTTTCTGGCACCGTAGTCGGGGAAGCACAACTATATTCTTTGAGTCACTTGTGATTGACGTCTGCTGGTCACTATGAGGAATCGAAAAGATGCAAGACTGAAATCTTGCCCTCAACTACGAGGACTGGTAAGGAACTGCCATCTAGCTCTGCACTTGATTCACCTTCAGTTATGAGTAAGTTTGTGACATCACCTCCTGCTAGAAATCTTGATATGTTGCCTGTGCTTGATGATGCTACTTCTGCTGTCTATGATGCTTATGATAATACTATGCTTGAGACTATGCCTGATGATGCTATGCTTGATACTATGCCTCATGATGCTATGCTTGATACAATGTCTGATGATGCCATACCTGATACTGCTTTGCCACTAGGTGAATTCCTTGATGCACAACTTGCTAGAGTTGCTGCTAGACGTGATGATACTTCTGAAACTGCTGATACTATTGAAGTAGAACCTGCTACTATGCCTGAATTGCCTGTTATGCCTGATACGCGCTATGTTATGGAGGCAGAGATAGCTGAGGACTTTCTTGCGTGTAAGGATAGCTATGATGTTGAGAAATTACTGTGCAAGTGGAAAGAAAAATCTCTGAACGCTAGGATGAAATACAACCTGAAGTTTGCTACTTCGCCTATCTTTGTGACCGATAAGGATTACGAATTCTCTGTCGACCTTGAGTTAATCACTCTGGTCGAATCTGATAATTTTCACGGTTATGAGTCTGAAACGGTTGTAGGCCATCTTACTAAACTGCACGATATAGCCACCCTATTCACTAGTGAGGAAAAGATCCGCCACTACTATATCCTCAAGCTGTTTGCTTTCTCGCTAAAGGATGATGCTAAGACCTGGTTCACTTCTCTTGCTCCTGGTTGCATGCGTAGTCCCCAGGATATGGTCTACTACTTCTTTGAAAAATATTTCCCTCCCCATAAGAAGCAAGCTGCCTTGCGGGAAATATACAACTTTGCTCAAGCTGAAGAAGAGAGTCTCCCACAAGCTTGGGGGAGGCTCATCCAGCTACTGAATGCTTTTCCTGATCACCCTCTTGAGAAGAATGAAATACTTGATATCTTCTATAATGGACTTACCGATGCTTCTAGAGACCACCTAGATAGTTGTGTTGGTTGTGTTTTTAGGGAACGAACTTTAGAACAAGCTGAGATTCTACTGAATAACATCTTGTACAATGAGAATTCTTGGACTATTTCCGAACCACCTCCAAAGCCAAAGCCGAAGAAAAGAGGTATTCTACTCCTCAGTCCTGAAGATATGCAAGAAGCCCAGAAATCTATGCGAGAGAAAGGCATTAAATTTGAAGATGTCAAAAATTTAACACCTATCGAAGATATCCATGGTCTTGATAACCCGATACAGTTAGTAGAATTAAATTCTCTGCGTAGGTTTGATAAGAGTGATATTCCTTTTGATAAACCTACTAGCCTATGCCTGGATGAATTTGATAACTTTGTTGCCAAACATAAGAGTTTCAATGATTATGTTAGCAGACAATTGGAAGAGAATGCTCGTATGCTTAGTCATTCAAGTGCTTGTGTCGACAGAAACGTCAATGATCTAAAGCTTCTGAGTAAACATGCCTCTATGGTTACTACTCAAGTAGAACAAGTACTTAAAGCTCAGAATGACTTGTTCAATCAGTTGAATGACAATTCTGTCAGACTGGTTACTAGAGGCGGTAGAATGACTTAGGAACCTTTGTATCCTAAGGGTCATCCTAAGAGAATTGAACAAGATTCTCAAGGAGTTAGCACTGATGCACCTTTTCACCCTAGAAAGAAGAAGAAAGATGATAGGGATGTCCACGCTAGCAACCCTATTGCTGCTACACCTTAGAGTCCAAATGATGCCTCTGTCTCTGATGCTGAAACATAGTCTGGTGATGAATATGAGCCTAATGATTATATCAATAGCGATGTTCATGTAGATGCTCAACCTAGCAATGATAAGGATGTGGAGATTGAACCTGTTGATGTTGATAACCCAGAGCCTAAGAATAGAAGACACGATAAGAATGAATTTGCTGCTAGGAAGCATGGTAAAGAAAGGGAACCATGGGTTCAGAAACCCATGCCCTTTCCTCCCAAACCATCCAATAAAAAGGATAATGAGGATTTTGAGCGATTTGTTGAAATGATCAGACCTATCTTTCTGCAAATGCGTTTGAGAGATATGCTCAAAATGCCTCTGTATGCTAAGTACATGAAAGATATTGTGACTAATAAGAGGAGGATACCTGAGGTTGAGATTTCCACCATGCTTGCTAATTACACCTTCAAGGGTGGAACTCCTAAGAAACTAGGTGACCCGGTGTGCCCACTATACCTTGCTCCATTAAAGGTAACTATGTTAGAACTGCTTTATGCGACCTTGGAGCCGGTATTGGTGTTATGCCTCTCTCTCTCTTTATCGTAGACTTGAACTGGATAAGTTGACACCCACTGAAATCTCTCTGCAAATGGCCGACAAATCAACTACCTTCCCTATCGGCATTTGCGAGGATGTGCCTGTTGTGGTTTCTAATGTCACTATCTTAACATACTTTGTTATCTTGGATATTCCTGAGGACGATGCCATGGCGGTCATCCTCGGAAGACCCTTTTTAAACACTACAGGGGCTGTTATAGATTGCAACAAAGGCAATGCCACTGTCCATGTCAACGGTAATGAGCATACGATGCACTTTCCTAAGAAACAATATCGAGTACATTGCATCAGTGCTATCGAAAAAACTTCATCGATTCTTATTGGGAGCTTTGAATGCCCTATTCCTCGTGTCAAGATGAAGTATGATTTGCTTGTTGGGGAGATACACATCCCCATTGAGGTGACCTAGTGACTATTTGAGAATTCTCCGTTCTCTTTTTGCGATTCAAAAAAGTTTGTCAAGGAGACTTGATCAACCTCATTGACGGATTTATTTCGATGACCATGAGGTGGATGAATCTAGGAGTCACAAACCTCTATTCCAAGCTTTCACCTTCGGTTGCTTAGAAGAAAAATGATAGGTTAGTTTAGTTTTCCCTATTTTCTGCTTTAGCGCCCGGTAGAAAAGTACCCCGAAAATAAAACTTCTCCGAACGTCCTGAAAATCAAGTATGATTTTTTCTGGAATTTTTGAAAAATTATGAGACAAAGAGCTTGTCTGGGGCCCACACCAGTGGGCCACAAGCCCTGACGGCGCGGGCACCCCCTCGCCGCGCCACCCAGGCTTATGGGGCCCACACGCACCCCCTCTACTCATTCTTGCTCTCATCTGGTTCTCCTACCTCCAGAAAAATCGTTTCGCAGGTCAAACCCATGTTCTTGCTCCTCTTGCCGGGATTTTCGATCTCTTTGCTCAAATCACCATTCTCCGAACTGTTTTGGGGAAATTACTCCTTGGTAAGTGACTCCTCCATTGGTCCAATTAGTTTTTGCTCTAGTGCCTTATACTACGCGTATTTTTGCTACCTTGGTGACCATGTTCTTGAGCTTTGCATGCTGATTTTAGTTGTTCCCAAGTAGTTTTGATGCGTAATATGGTCTCTAGGCACTTGTGGGAGTAGTTGCTACGAGTTTCGTTGATCCTTGTTCACCTTTCCTTAGAGTCACTGAAAATTTCAGAAAATTTCAGAGATAGAAAAGGGAAAAGATGAGGAGGTTCTTGAGAGGCTCTTCAAGCCGTGACCCCAAGGATGATGGGAGTGAGAAGAAGCCCAAGTATCTGGTCCCTCGAGTCGCAGAAGTTCGAGCTTGCGAATGGCCAAGCGACGTGTTCTTACGTGCCGCTCAAATTTATGAGGACTTTTATCACTTGGTGGAAAACGCAGGCCTTACCACCTCCGTTGAAGATAAGTGTCTGCAATACCTCCTCCTCACTAATATCTTCGTACAAATCTTTAACTTATATCCGAGGAAGAATCCTCCTATGGTTGAGTTCAAACTTTACGATATCCCCCAGCGCATGTCATTCCAAGATTTTTGTAATGTTTGCAAATTACCTTACATTGGGGATATTCATGAACCTCGTCCACGAGACTTGGAAGCTTTCATCGGTACAATTGTTGTAGGAGAGGAGAGAGGAGTGTCTTGCACTAGAGCTCCTAGCATTCATTTTCCCGTGCTTCGGTACTTCTCACTATTTGTGGGAAAATGTTTGATTGGCCGTGGGAAAGCTGGATCACTTAGTTCCCCAGATCTTACTGTCTTGCGTGAAGCCCTTTATAACAATAAAACTTATAGATTGGGCTCTATAGTAGCTCAACGGTTGAACCTGAACCATTCTAAAGGTGTTGTCTATGGAGGTATCTATGCTACCCGTCTTGCCAGACACTTTGAGATACCCATTAGACTGGAGGAGGAAGAAGAGATTCTTCTTCCCGAGAGATATCTAGATTACGATAGCATGGTTCTCCATGATTTTCTTGATAGAGATATAAATAGAAGGATGATTTATAACCTGGTATTTAGTCAAGGTACTCATGAGACTATTACCTTGCCGGCTCCTTCTTTGTTCAATTTTCATGCAGGCAGGTACATTATTATGCCCTCGGACATCTATGCATATTGGGGCCTAGCTCAACCACAGGTGCACGTGCCCGAGCCACCAGTCGAGTACTAGACACCAGTTTATCAGTGGGAGCCAGAGGAGCTCACACAACAGTGGCATCCTCAGTCCATCCGGAGTATCCCGGAGCTGGTTATTTCCCTCCTTGGGAGTAGACCAACTTAGGCAAAAAGCCTAAGCTTGGGGGAGTACGTGTTCTCACCAACTTTACATTCTTGCTTATGCTTTCACTTTGTTAGCCGGTGTTCACACTTTGCCACTATATCATCCATGCTAGTTCATTTTCTTTTTCTCGTTTTCTTTTCGTGTGTCTGTCTATTTTGAGAAAAACCAAAATGATTTTATTTTTCTTCTTTTCCTTGTTGGGAACTTTCCCGTATAAATAGTTTTCTTTTTCGTTGGGTCAAGGTAGAAGATATTGGTTACAATGTTTAGTGCCTCTTGCATGCATACCTGTTTAGCTTTCAAAGAGAAATATTACTTTGTCTTATCCTTTGTGTCTGCCTGCAGATTCCAGCTTTAGTCCAATACACGAGCACGCTTATTATTGTTCACATTGTTCGGTCGTGCAAGTGAAAGGCAATAATGACGATATATGATGAAGTGACTGAGCCTGGAAAAGCTGGTATGAACTCGATCTATTTTGTTTTTGTAAATATGACTAGCTCATCATGCCAGATTCAGCTTTGTTGTGAGAGAAACATGTTTGCAATGAAAACTTAGAGATCATAATTGCTTATGCTATGCTTACTTAGCTAGGAGCTTATAATGGTTTGTCTTGGATGCCCACATGAATGTTGAGATGACTGTGTTGTAGTATGATAGGATGGTATCCTCCTTTGAATGATTCAAGTGGCTTGACTTGACACATGTTCACGCATGTAGTTGAAACAAAATCAACATAGCCTCTGTGATATTCATGTTCATGGTGATTTATGTCGTACTCATGCTTGCACTCAATGTTAGTTGATCTCAATGCATTTTCATGACTGTTGTCGCTCTCTGGTTGGTCGCTTCCCAGTCTTTTGCTAGCCTTCACTTGTACTAAGCGGGAATACTGCTTGTGCATCCACTTCCATAAACCCAAAGTTGTTCCATGTGAGTCCACCATACCTACCTATGTGCGGTATCTACCTGCCGTTCCAAGTAAATTTGCATGTGCCACCCTCCAAACCTTCAAGAAATAATATGTTTTTCTTGACCGAACCGCTCATGTGGTGACAGGGGGCTATCAGTATATTCCATGCTAGGCGTGTTATCCTCGATATGTTTTTCTTCACTATCATTCACGAGAAAGGGGCCAGTAATTGGAATTCCCAGTTCCATGCTCAAATCGAAAATATAATTGCAAACAAAACTCCCCCAGGATTGATGTTTGTATGGACGGTACCCGAGGATTCGGCTAGCCGTGGAGTGTGATTGATTGGTGGTGGGGGAGTCAAAACTTTACTTTTCTGTTTGGGAACCGCCTATAGCATGTGTAGCGTGGAAGATCTTGAGAACTCTTAGTCATTGCGTTGACAGTGAAAGCATGCCACCCAAAATTATTATCTCTGTTTTCAAAGCTTGTGCTCTGGCACCTCTGCAAATCAATGCTTCCCTCTGCGAAGCGCCTGTCTATTTATGTTCCTGTTGAGTCATCCTCCTCTTACAAAAGCACCAATTAGAGAGCACCTCTATCGTTTTTATGCTTTGCTTTTAACTGTGTTGAGTATGACTGTAACCGGATCTTCTTTGCCATGAATTACAATGTTTAGTCAGCCCTTGGTCTTTGAAGGTGCTCTGCATTTATGTTTTGCGGTCTCAGAAAGAGGTAGCGAGATACCATCTGTTCGTACTGCTTCATGTTGTTTTGATTCAAGTGTTGACGTTTGAGACTTATTATTATTTGCTCGCTAGCTGATTATGCCATTCATATGAGTTTACCGTGAAACCTAGATGTCATTTGCTTATGTGGTTTGCTTGTGATCTTGCTGAAATTCTGGTTATGAGTTAGACAGAGTTGCAACAACAAGATCAAACAGAGTTCGTCAAAGTTTTTCTTTTGTCTCTTTCAGTTTTTCAACTGAATTGCTTGAGGACAAGCAAGGTGTTAAGCTTGGGGGAGTTGATAAAACTTTACTTTTCTGTTTGGGAACCGCCTATAGCATGTGTCGCCGTCGTATCTACTTTTCCGAACTCTTTTGCCCTTGTTTAGGACTATAATTTGCATGATTTGAATGGAACTAACCCGGACTAACACTGTTTTCAGCTGAATTGCCATGGTGTTGTTTTTGTGCAGAAAAAAAAGTTCTCGGAATGTCCTGAAAATTTACGGAGAATTTTTCTGGAATAAAAGAAAAATACCTACGCAAAGATCCACCAGAGGGGGCGTGCTAGTGGGCCACAAGTCCACAGACCGCGGCCACCCCCCTAGGCCGCGCCGTGAGGGCTTGTGGGGCCCACGTGGCACCACCACCCCCAAACTCAGCTCTATATCTTCTGTCTCGCCCGGGAAAAAATCAAAGAGAAGGTTTCATCGCGTTTTACGATACGGAGGCGCCGCCACCTCCTGTTCTTCATCTGGAGGGCAGATCTGGAGTCCGTTCGGGGCTCTGGAGATGGGAAATCGTCGCCATCGTCATCATCAACCTTCCTCCATCGACAATTCCATGATGCTCTTCACCGTTCGTGAGTAATCTCATCGTAGGCTTGCTGGACGGTGATGAGTTGGATGAGATCTATCATGTAATCGAGTTAGTTTTGACGGGTATTGATCCCTAGTATCCACTATGTTCTAGATTGATGGTGCTACTACTTGGCTATGCTTAATGCTTGTCACTAGGGCCTGAGTGCGATGATTTCAGATCTGAACCTATTATGTTGTCGCCAATTTATGTGTGTTTTAGATCCTATCTTGCAAGTTGTAGTCACCTACTATGTGTTATGAACCCGGCAATCCCGGAGTGACAATAGCCAGAACCACTCCCAGAGATGACCATAGTATGAGGAGTTCATGTATTCACCAAGTGTTAATGCGTTGGTACGGTTCTTTATTAAAAGGAGAACCTTAATATCTGTAGTTTCCATTAGGACCCCGCAACCACAGGAGGGATGGACATTAGATGTCATGAAAGTTCTTTTCCCTAAGTACGTATGACTACATACGAAATACATGCCTACATTAGATTGACGAACGGGAGCTAGTTACATATCTCTCCGTGTTATAGCTGTTACATGATGAATCACATCCGTCATACTCATCCATCACCGATCCACTGCCTACGTGTCTTTTACAACTGGTCCTTGCTACGTTACTTTGTCAAGGCTTGTCCCTTGCTACAAAATGGATTGGGAAACTTTGATACTACTGTTGCTACTGCTGTTACTCTGATGCTACTGTTGTTCCTTGCTACTTTGTTGTTACTTGTTGCAAGACTTTTTCGACACCGTTGCCGGGGAAGAATAGTTTCCCATCCACGTGCAACTTACTGGCGCCATTGATACAATAGTTAGGAATAGTCTGCCGTCAACAGATCTATTTCTGACACCGTTGCTATCATACTACTTTGCTACTGATACTTTGCTTGCAGACACTAATCTTTCAGGTGTGGTTGAATCTGACAAACTCAGCTGCTAATACTTGAGAATATTCTTTCGCTTCCCCTTGTGGTGAATCATTAAATTTGGGTTGAATATTCTACCCTCGAAAACTGTTGCGATCCCCTACACTTGTGGGTTATCATGAATTTACAAAATTCCTGGACTTAGAGCGAAAGTTTCTGCTTTTCAGCAAAATCAACTTGCAAACACCGTAGACCATCCTTAAGGTCTTACTTGGCTCAAACACTAATTACAAAAATAAAACACAATTATTACAGAGGTAATAATGTGTGCATCACTAAAAAACACAAGCAAAAACAAAAACATAAAAATAAATTTGGGTTGCGTCCCAACAAGCGCTATTGTTTAACGCCCCTAGCTAGGCATAATGCAATAGATCTAGGTATTGTCATCTTTGGTATGCAACTCCTGAATCGCACACTTGTGAACCCTAGGAGATCCTTCGGTTTTATCAATAATCGTACTCTTAGGCGAAAAATCCAGAAATTCACTTGTAGTAATAAGTTCCCTAATAATGAAGCTAGGGTGAATGCTTATCATTTTAAGATCTTCATTGCCTTTTCTAGAGGATTCACCCGTATTTTTCGGAACATAAACAAACTTGGCAGTCTTAGGAGGATGAGATTTCGGAGTGGTTTGAATACAGGCAAAGGCGGAACCCAAGTTGGTAATAATGTCCTCTAGCTTTCCAATTCTAGAAGAATCTTGACCCGGTTTTTCATTAACTATGGGTTCCATTTCCCTAAGGTTTTTAAGTAACTTCTGCCTTAGATCCATATTGATTAATATGATTATGAATATTTTTGTCCATGTTTTCAATGAGCTCAATGGTAGCAACTTTATTTTCAATAGCATCAAGCCTTCACATCACATGTTCCAAAGTTAAGATTGTTTCGTTAACCATGAGTGGGGGTGAACCTACCAGATTTGTCATGGCATTATAAGAATCAAAGGTATGGATACCCAAGAAATTTCCTCCCATAATGGTGTCCAAAACATATCTATTCCAAGGAGAGACACCCACATAAAAATTGAGAAGGAGGACGGTAGTAGATTGCTTACGAGTAGATCTATTTTGAGCATTGCAAATTCTATACCAAGCATCTTTTAAGTTTTCCCCCTCCATTTGCTTAAAATTAAGAACTTCATTCTCGTGAATACTAGCAATAGTAGCAAGGCTAGCCATGAGTTTAAGCGATCTAACACCCAAGCAAACAAAAAGAAAATGAAAAAGGCGAATGGGAGAAGGGCGAATAAAACGGAAAATCTTTTTGGTATTTTCTGAAAAACATTTTAGAAGTGGGGAGAGGAAAATGTAAAATAAAGTAAATGCAAGATATGAGTTTGTGATGGGTACTTGGTAGGCTTGATCTTGCGAGGTATCCTCCCCGGCAACGGTGCCAGAAATCCTTCTTGCTACCTCTTGAGCTTGCGTTGGTTTTCCCTTGAAGAGGAAAGGGTGATGCACCGAAGTGGATAAGTATTTCCCTCAGTTTGTTGAGAACCAAGGTATCAATCATGTAGGAGTAACAAGCAAGGCCCCGATCGTAGTACCTACACAAACAATCAAACACTCGCACTCAATGCCAAAAAGGGGTTGTCAATCCCTTCAGAGGTATTTGCAAGGATGAGATCTCATAGAGATAGATAAAAGATTGCTAGAACTAAAAGAAAAAAAAAATGTAAAAAATAGAAGCAATATATTTTTGGTATTTTTGGTTTATAGATCTGAAAGTATAATATGGCAAATTTACCTAGGGGCCATAGGTTTCACTAGAGGCTTTTCTCATGAAGGAAAATAATACGGTGGGTGAAAAAATTACTGTCGAGCAATTGATAGAAAAGCGAATAATTATGAAGATATCCAAGGCAATAATTATGCATATAGGTATCACGTTCGTGTCAAGTAAACCGAAACAATTCTGCATCTACTACTATTACTCCACACATCGACTGACTCCTGCTTGCATCCAGAGTATTAAGTTCATGAAGAACATAGTAACGCATTAAGTAAGATGACATGATGTAGAGGGATAAACTCAAGCAATATGATGAAAACCCCATCTTTTTATCCTCGATTGCAACAATGCAATACGTGCCTCGCTACCACTACTTTGTCACTAGGTGAGGACACCTCAAGATTGAACCCAAAACTAAGCACTTCTCCCATTGCAGGAATTACCAATCTAGTTGGCCAAACCAAACCAATAACTCGAAGAGATTTGCTAAGATAAGAAATCATGCATATAAGAATTCAGTGAAGATTCAAATAATATTCATAGATAATATGAACATAAACCCACAATTTATTGGATCTCGACAAACACACCGCAAAAATATTATTACATCGGATAGATCTCTATGAATATCATGGAGAACGTGGTATTGAAGAACAAAGAGAGAGAAGAAGCCATCTTGCTACCAGTTATGGACCCGTAGTTCTTTGGTGAACTACTCACGCATCATCGGAGGGGCAATGGAGTTGATGTAGATGCCCTCCGTGATCAATTCCCTCTCCGACAGATTACCGGAAAAGACTCTCAGATTGGATCTCACGCGAAGAGAGGCTCCCAGCGGCGGAAAAGTATTTTTGTGGCTCTATTCGGTAATGGGGGAATATTTGGGAATTTATAGACCAAGGATTAGGGTTAGGAGAGCTGCAGGGGGCCCACAAGACAGGCCCCCTAGGGCGCGCCTTGCAGGCTTGTCGCCTCCCGGCAGGGCTCCTGTCCCCTTCTCCAAGTCTGGCACATGACTTCTAGTCCAACAAAAATCATTCCGGAGATTTTATTCCGTTTGGACCCCGTTTAATATTACCTATCTGCAATACTTAAAAACATCCAAAACAAATAAAATAGTATTAAATAGAACAATAATGCATATACAACATTAAATAGGTTAGTCCCAAAAATAGTATAAAATAGCACAATATTGCATATAAAACATCCAAAACAGATAAAATAATAGCATGGAACAATCAACAAATTATAAATACGTTGGAGACGTATCAGCGATCTCCTTGCTCTTACAAACATCTTGGTTCAACTCCACAACACGAAGTAGGAGGATCCCAAGCGACACCTAATCAATCTAGGAGGCACCTCCCTCCAGAAGGTAATAGATGTGGTAGAATGATGAACTCCTTGCTCTTGTGATTCTAAAGAAAGTCTCCTCAACACAGAATCACTCTCTCACAGAATAAGCATGGGTAGGAGAGATTGATTTGGTGGAAAGCAGCTTGGGGAGGCTAGAGATCAACTTTCAAATGATTGGATTGGAATATCTTGGTCTCAACACATGAGTAGGTGGCTCTCTCTCAAAAAAAGGGAACTGGCACTGAAGTGTGTGTTCTGAGTGCTTCCTCTTAAAATGAGAGGTAGGTGGAGGGGTATATATAGGTTGTCCCCAAAATCCAACCTTTACACCTAAAGTGACCAACTCGGTGACACCGAAGTCATGAACTCGGTGGTTACCGACTTGCACAAAAGGCAGCAACTTTTGAATCTCGGTGGAACCGATATATACAACTCAGTGACACCGAAAAGGTGGCTAATGGTTAGATGACAAAACTCGGTGATACCGATACCCAAACTTGGAAATTCTGATTTTGTGTACCAAGGCAACAAAAGTTGGTCACCTAAACTCGGTAGCATCAACACGGTTTCGGGTGCACCAATTTGGTGGCTTTGGCTAGGGTTTTGTATGAGATGAAAATCGATAGGGCCGAAATTAGAAAGTTGATGGAACCGATTTTGTGCATGAGGCTTTGGAAAAAATGGTTATGTGGGGAAAGGAATGACTATTTTTGGTGGTTATGTCTGAGCACTTGAGCAACTTGTTCATTTTAATACCTCACCCCCTTTTAATAGTACTGGCTTTCCTCTGGACACAAAAGTGATTTCTTACAAATGTAAAATTAAGAATCTTCTAGCTTGAAGCTTGGGCCAATCTTATTCCTTTCTTGCATCAAGGGGCATTTCCACATAAGCCTTTAGCCAATACTCTCTATGGACCATTCATGAAATATACTAGGTAAAAGTGTTAGTCCAAGAGACAATGTATGTTGTCATAAATTTTCAAAACCACCAAGGGAGCTTATGTGCTTTGAATATCCCCCTTTTTGGTAATTGATGACAAAATACAATCAAAGCTTCAAATAAAGACAAGCATTAGAATATGATAGCTTTGAAGTATACATGACTAGTACAAGCTCCCCCTAACTGTGTGCAATCCTTTTAAAAGGATAGTTGCTTTGGAATGCATGGGCACACACATAGTAGAAAGGACAAGACAAGTCATGTACATACTGGCAATATGCATCAAACATATGTGAATGAAGATCTTCCATGTTCAAGACTCCCTCTTGCAAACAATATGTGTAAGAAACAAGAGATCATCATGAACAAGGATATGATGCATATACCTACCTTGAGGATCTTGAACATCTTAGTAGTAGGAGTACACTTGAGAAAACATTTGTTAGACAACACAAGAGTATACTATTGTAAAGATGCAAAGATCTTCAAGAATACCAAGATATGGAGAACATATGAGCAAATATGATTTGATAATAGATATGTCTCCAATAATATTTGGAACTTTGTCCCCTTAGGAATGAATATATGATTTCCTCTCCCCGAATCACAACGTTTAAATATACTGGGAGTAGATAGCGCAAGACAAGTTCAATCAAAATATAGTGATAGAATAGCAATGATATCTGAAATAACTTAATCTCTCTTCCCCTTAATGTGTATGGGTTGATATATCTCCCCTTCGGTAAACCTTCCTTTAGGAATAGATATCTCCCATGATTGATATCCCCCCTTTTGTGTAAGCTTATTGGTGATATTGCTCCCCTATATATAGGTTAATTGGAAGCTTTGATATTTCTCCCCCTTTGGCATTAATTTCCAAAAAGGTCAGAGGGAAGGGCTCATTGAGAGTAAGGGATCCTGGATACTTCTCTCTTTGATAAGGGTTCCTTGTAAGTTCCCCCCCCCCACTTCAATATGGATGAGAGTTCCTTGAACTATCTCCCCCTATGTTAGGGATCTTGGTTGATTCTCCCTCTTATATTGTATGGAATCATTCAGGATTTCTCCCCCTAGAGAAGTTTTATCCCCCTTGTAGAATAATGCTAAAATTGATTATGTTTTCCAAAGTGTTCAATAAAATCTTAGAAGGCAATGAAACATGGGATCATTGATGATCTTTATCCCCCTAAGTAAAAAGTCTAGAAAATACCGGCAAATCAAAGACAGTGTTAATATCGGAGTCATAGGGGCAATATGGGTCGGTAGAACCGAGAATGAAAATCAGGCCTGTGGGAGAAATTAGTTGGACCGAGTTTCCCAGATCGGTGAGACCGAGTTGCAAAGAAAATCAACTCCTGGCCTGAAAAATAGACAGAAATAAAATTTAAGGATTGGTATAAGATACCAGTTGAGAAATGAGATCAAGACAAGAAATAATTCCAAATATTTTTTTTGAAATATCTATATACATACATTTAGATGAGAGTTGAATGGTTCCAAGAATATATGAAATGACAAATGTTAACCATACAAGAATCTCCATCTAGATCTGGGGCGGTGACTAGGTCACCTATATTAGAGTATTTGACTTGCGGAGTCAAGCAAGGTTGCTTTATCATAGGTCATACTCATTTTGAAGCACAAAAATGGGGTTATCATTTTTCAATTAAGCATTTTAATGTATTCATATCACTTGAGTTGCTTTACCTCATGACTTGGTATAAAGCTTTATCAAGGATATGAGTACATCCTTCGAATGATGTTGATGACATGGCAAGTAGGTGAACTTGTTGTGGATGCTCAATGTTGATGAAGATCATCTAGAATTAAGAGCTATCCAGGTCATTTTGCTTCTGTTTTCACCTATATTGGTTAATCATGCAAGGAAGACCATAATATATCCAAATGACAAGAGTGACTGAATTCATCAAATTATAGGCAAGGATATGATTTTGTTGTCTTTTTACTCCATCTCCGAAGAAAGGGTTGTTGATACTTGGTCATGTCAAGATTGCTTTTGATGAATGTTTATTGCAATCTTGTGGAATGTAGTTCTTCCAAGTACCTACAAAAGATTAGATGCAATACAAAGGAGCATAATTTTCCAAGAAATAAGATAATGTCATATTAATAGCATCGTGAAATAGGCAATCAAGCTCATGCCCTTGCATGCATCCGAGTTAGTCTAGCTCAAGTTTGAAGCAACAATGATGTTCAACTCACTCCTCAAATGACAAATCACTTTCTCATCAAGTGGTTAGGTAAAGATATCAGCTCATGTTTGTGAGTACGAACATGTGATAAGTCCCAAACATATCTATAACTTCTATTTGTTCCATGCTCTTTTGGGTGACATTCTTATATGTTTTGCTACACTTTTATACCTTTTTACACATATTTGGTCTAACCTACTAACTCAGTGCACCCAGTGCTAGTTTCTATCTACTGATGTCTTTTAATTGCAGGGACTTTACCCCAATTTTTAGAGCCCAAAAAATCCCGAGAAAAATATATAAAAATCAGCGTGACGGAAGCTTCACGAAGCACCAAAGGTGGTCCACAGGGGAGCCATGCCCTGCCCAGGAGGCCACACTGCGCGACCCCCTCTTGGCCGCGCCACCAGGCCGCCTGGCTGGAGGGTCCACCCCCTGGCGCCCTCCTTTGGTCTATATTTACCCCTGAGACGGAAAACCCTGAGGATAGATCCAGAATCGCGAATTTCTCCACCGTTCCGCCGCCAGAGAGCTTCCGAGATCGGGAGCACCAGAAGACCTCTTCCCGGCACCCTGCCAGCGGGAGGATTGACCTCTCGGAGCTTCTCCACCACCATGGACAGTTCCCGGATGTGGCGTGAGTAGTCCTCCTTGGACCATGAGTCCAAGAGTAGTAGGTATGTGATGTCTTATCTCCAGTCTTGTGCTTCAATGCTTAGCCCTTGTGAGCTTCCCTACATCATCAAGGCATCTATGTAGTTTACCTGCTATTGCTATGCTCGGTTTGCTGGGATCCGATGGATTATGAGATTATGTTCAGATTGTGAAGAGTTATATATTTGGTTCTTCTTTTATATTATGTTCTTGAGTAATTCATGCATGTTCCCCGTTGCTTTTTATTGCTTTGGCCGAGTAGTAGAATTGTAACTCCAAGAGGAATCGTTATGCATGATAGTGGATTCATGCCCCCTGATGTCTAGCTTGAGTGACAGAAACATGAGACTATGGGATGTGTTGTTGCCACGAGGGACAAAACAACGGTGCTTGTGAACATGGTTGCAAGGATTGTTTACCTTATGCAAAGTTCGTTAATAAAGTTGTCAGTTGCTTTGAGTTTACACTTGGGGTGGGGCTCGCAACTTAATACCAGCGAGATGTTCTGGATAGATGTCTCAAGGTGGATGATTAGAGAGTAGATGCTGATGGATAAACGGTCTACTTATCTTGGCATACTGCCCATTACTTTTGAGCCTCTAACTTTCTTGTAGCATGATTACCATTGTGGTGCGTTTATAATTTTGTCAATTGCCCAGCTGTAATTTCTTTACCCAACATAGTTGTTTATCGTCTTTTGGGAGAGAGACATCACTAATGAACATCATGTGACTATGGTCCATATTACCACCATTGTTTACACCTCTATCATTTACTACTTTTATTTAGTTTTCCGTTGCAACCACTATCACTATTCCCGCTTGTGTTTTGATCCTTTGCAAACTACAAGGCCAGAGAGATTGACAACCTCTCTGAACTCGTTGGGAGCAAATCTATTTGTTGTGTGTGCAGGTCCACGTCTTCTGCTAGCGCCAGAGCAGCGGACACCTACTTGTTGATCCTCGGAGTCCTCCTGATCGGTAAACCTTACAGTCCCTGTGTAAGGGAAATCCACTGCTGACTACATATCCACCTTCCACTTGGGGTAACCGACAAGAGGCGAGAAGTATATCCATCAACTCGTCATCAAGCAAATTTCTTGCGCCATTGCCGGGACTCCGGTCTTCACGATAGGGGAGTTGCACACTATCCTTTACCTCTGGTTCTAGTGTTGTTAGTTTGCTTTCTAATTTTTGCTTTAGAGTCTTATACCAAAAACCACAAAAAAAATTAGTTGCTTTGTTCTTGCGTGCTTCTACTGCTATGGGTCCCACTTAGAACACCAAGTTGTGTGACTTCACTAGTCACAACAACAATGACTTTATGTGCACTCCTATTGTTGCTCCCACCACTGAGGCGACCTCCTATGAGATTAAACCTGCTTTACTGAACATTGTTATGAAAGATCAATTCTCCGGTGCTGGAGATGCTGCTACTTTACACTTGAATAATTTTGTTGAGCTTTGTGATATGCAAAAGTACAAAGAAGTAGATGGTGATATTGTTAAACTTAAGCTCTTTCCTTTCTCCTTGAGAGGAGGAGCTAAAGTGTGGCTTCAATCTTTGCCTAGGAATAGCAGAGATTCTTGGGATAAGTGCAAAGATGCTTTTATTGGGGAGTATTACCCGCCTCCTAAGATTATCCAATTAAGAAGTAACATTATGAATTTTAGCCAACTGGATAATGAACACGTTGCCCAAGCCTGGAAATGTATAAAATCTCTTGTTAAGAATTGCCCTACACATGGTTTGACTACTTGGATGGTTATCCAAACTTTCTATGCAGGATTAAACTTCTCCTCGCGGAATCTGTTGGACTCAGCAGCGGGAGGAACCTTTATGTCAACTACACTTGGTGCTGCCATGAAGCTATTCGACGAGATGATGACAAATTATTCTGAATGGCACACCAAGAGAGCTCCAACAGGTAGGAAGGTAAACTTTGTTGAGGAGATCTCCTCCCTTAATGATAAGGTTGAGATGATCATGCCTTTACTTACTAAGCAAGCTCCTATTGATCCTCATGATGTTCCTTTAAATTCTTTGGTTGCTCAAGAAAGAGAGCAAGTTGATGTTAATTTTATATCTAGGAACAACTTTAATAATAATGCTTATACGAGTAATTTTGGTAGAAATCCTAGACCATTTCCATCCAACAACTATCGGAACAACAACACTTATCCTAGCACCAAAAACTCCACTTCTGACTAAGAGAGCATGCTTAAAGACTTTATCACTTCTCAAAAAGCCTTCAACAAGAATGTAGAAGAGAAATTATAAAAATTAGATAGTCTCTCTTTGAAGGTAGACAACATAGCTCATGATGTAGAGATGCTTAAAATTAGAACTTCCCCCCTTGAGGAAAGGAAAACCACACCCATGAATGCTATCCGAGTCCAAATTAATGAGAACATTAGAATGCTAGCCAAACTTAAGGATAGATGGGCTAGAGAAAAAGAAGAAGAAGATAGGATTAAGAGCCTTCCTACACACACTACCCTTGCTACTATACAAGTTGTTGAGGATCTCAAAACTATTAGCACCCATCACATCCCTAGTGCCAATGGACATACTAATGGTGATGCTAATACCTCAACTTTAGGACAAGAAGGTCCTTTGAATTTAGAGACTACCAAAAGAATGAGCTTAGATGACATCACCACCACCTAAATTAATGGTAATAATCTTGATTTTGATAATTGTAGTCTTTCCGAAGTTATCACTTTTTTTGCAAGAATGGCTGAAGACCCCCACACTAGTACACTCAATATTGCCTTCACCGAGCATATTACCAATGCTCTTATCGAAGCTAGGGAGGAGAAGCTCAAGCTAGATACTTCTATTCCTAGAAAACTAGAAGATGGTTGTGATCCTGTGGTGAAGATTAAATTGAATAATTTCTCTTGCTTTGCTTTATGTGATGTTGGAGCTAGTGCCTCCGTTATGCCCAAAAGAATGTAAGATATGCTTGATTTAAACCTTTTGATCAATATTCTTTTGGTGTTCGTCTTGTTGATTCTTCCATAAAGCAACCTTTAGGTAGAATTGATGATGTTCTTATTGTTGTCAATGATAATTATGTTCCCCTTGATTTTCTTATTATGGACATTGAGTGTGATCCCGCATGTCCAATTATTTTGGGACGTCCATTTCTCCGCACCATTGGCGCTATCATTGACATGAAATAAGGGACCAATAGATTCCAATTTCCCCTTAAAAGGGAATGCAACCCTTCCCTCGAAAGAAGATTAAGCTACCTTATGAGTCCGTTACTCGAGAAAGTTATTCTTTTGGAGTTGATAATACTTGATCTTTTTGCATCATGCCTAGCTCAAAGGCATAAAAGAAAGCGCTTGTCGGGAGGCAACCCAATTTGTTTTTACTTTCAGTTTTAGTGGCCTTGATGCTTTTTTACTACAGTAGCAACATCATTGTATCTTCATTTTCAAGCATTGTGCCAAGTTTTAGCCTCCGATTGCATGAAAGATTAAAAGTTGTGACATGCTGTCCAGAAACAGATTTTGTCTCCTTGACGGAAAAATCGTCAAAAATCACTAGATCATCTTTGTGACCTGAATTTTTTATAGTATGCTATATATAACTTTCTTTCTGGCATCTGTTCTGAATTTTTTGATTTGAGTGGCAGAAGTGCCCCGAAAAATTATTTACTACCTGTTGTTCTGTTTTTCCCAAATTCTGCCTTGTTTTGCATTTTCATTTTTTTGCAAATCTTAAGCTTGATTTTTATTTGCAAAAACCTTTTGGCAATCTTGATAAACAGTAGCTCTTCGAGAAAGTCTTTATTTCGAGTAGAGAAAAAAATATTTTATTATGGGCACTAACCACTCTAATCAGCTTATGATGAGTTTCGTATGAAGGAAGTTTTCAAGTATGCGATGGAAGATGATGAAAGAAGATCCAGGACTGTCAAGCGCTCAAGCTTGAGGATGCTCCCATGCACCCCCAAGAAATATTCAAGGAGACTCAAGCGTCTAAGCTTGGGCATGCCCCCGTGCATTCCTTCTCCATCAACAATCATCAGTTCGTCCTTCTCCATGCTATATTTTTATTACTTCATATGTTATGTGCCATGCTTGGAGCGTCCCGCTCTTTTCTTTTTAGTTCGTTTTAGTTTTTCTTGATGTTCATAACAAGTTGGACCCTATCCTTCTTTGTTTGGGAGAGAAACACGCTCCACTCCACCCTAGAACACAACATAGGTTTTCATGCTTATCTTTTTGTGTGTTCTTTATCTTTTCATAGCTACTGTCATGCTTAGCTCTTAGTTTTCATTCTTTATGTTTTTAAGAGCATTTATTTAGGTTGATTTTGGAACTCTCTTGAGTCATCATGCTTATCTTTTTTAGATAATTGGCTTGTTGCACTGAGTTGTGTGTCTTGCATGAGTAGGTAACTGAGGTTACTATTTAAGTATAGTAGTAACTTCCAATAGTTTTGGTGTATTGATTTGAGTAATGTTTGGACTATTGGTGTCAAGAGCTTGAGACTAATAATGATAGGTGTCGTATTTTGCGAAATCCGTGTGTATTTTCAAAAACTAAAAAATTAGTTGAGAACTCTAGCTACTAGGTGGATCGCTAACCTCTGGAGGGGTTGGAATATATAGAGTATCCTCATGTTACCATGGGTCGAGGATGCGCAAGGATAACCAAACCCCCAAACACTCCTCCTCGGGGTACTTGTCTCTTTGTGAATCTCCTAACTAGATAGAGAGTTACCAATAATAAGTGAATGAGTTCTTCGGACTAATGCGAGTATTCGATTGTTGGCACTTCCACCATCCATAATTTGCTAGCCTCTTCGGTAGCGTGCATTGCCCTTTTTGATCTTCAGAGTTGGTGCAAACTTCGCCGGTGCATCCAAACCCTTGGCATGATATGCTCTGTTATCAAAAGCATCATTATATCCTTCCTCAAAACAGCCACCATACCTATCTATTAAGGCATTTCCATAGCCTTTCTGACATACATTGTCATGCGACATCCACGATATCATGACTTGATCTTCATGTCATACATGCTTTTGCTTGATCGAGGAGCCGCATGCTAGTTGGCCCTTGCCCTTATTATTGCTACATGACGCGCTAGTTTCAATGCATATCCTGCTACACTGGGAGAGGCATACATTTGCATACATCATGATAGTTTTCGTTTGCCTTTATGTTGAGTACTTCTTATAAATTGTGAAGATCTTCTTTTTATTCTTGTAAAACATCGAGTGTTGCCCTTAAGTGAGGAAAAGATCCCAAAGAGGAAAAATTAAAAGATCCCAAAAGAGGACACATGAAAAGATCCCAAAGAGGACAAATGAGAGATAAATAGAAAGAGCCAAAGAGGCCACAAAAATAAAATAAAATAAAAAGAGAGAAGGGGGCAACACTACTATTCCTTTTGAAAGATCCACACTTGTACTCCATTGTGATATTTGTACTCCATAGAGATTATCATTCATGCATAACTATGTGGGGACCCTTACACTATAGAACTTGGCTTGTATATTGTAATGATGAGCCTCCTCAAATGAACTCTAGGTCTTCATGATCAAGCAAGTTGGATGCACCCCCACTAGTTCCATTGGAGAGCTTACCTTAGCTCATATGTGCATCTGTTGCATGGCAATCCCTAATCCTCACATCATATCTATCATTTGGCTTTCCCTCGCCCATGGTTGTCCTCATTGATGTGAGCCTTCCACACCTCTTTTTTGTCTTCCTTCCCCATCATTATTCTCTTTTCCATCCTAAGTGCCAACATATCTTGCTTGCGCTCATCCATTGCATGAGTTCTCAAAGTAGAAAGGGAGAGGATCATTTTGACTTGTGCCTGACTAGTGGTTTGGGATGAGTCAAGATAAGATTCTGAAGGAGACCAAGTGTGAAGTTTTAGTAGTTTGAGTTCTCCATTAAACTATATAATATTTTTATGCTCTAAACCCATCTCCCACTTCTTGGACGCAAACACCATATGGAGACATTCGAGTCACGGACAATGAGAGCTCTTGCACCTTTATGTTCTTACTTTGCTATTTTCAATACTAAATATAGACTCTTGCTTGTTATTATCTTGACTTGAATTGCATATCTTACTTGCGTTACTTTGAAGTTCTTATATGTGTGTTAGCATGTCACCATAGAAATTATTTGTGTTATCATTTACTTACTCGGGGACGAGCAGGAATTAAGCTTGGGGATGTTGATACGTCCCATGCGTATCTATAATTTATGTTTGTTCCGTGCTCTTTTGGGTGACATTGTTATATGTTTTTCTACACTTTTATACCTTTTTACACATATTTGGACTAACCTACTAACTCAGTGCACCTAGTGCCAGTTTCTATCTGCTGATGTCTTTTAATTGCAGATACTTCACCCCAATTTTCAGAGCCCCAAAAATCCCGAGAGAATATATAAAAATCAGCGTGACGGAAGCTTTACAAAGCACCAAAGCTGGGCCAGAGGGGAGCCAGGCCCTGCCCAAGCGGCCACCCTGCGCGGCCCCCCTCCTGGCCGCGCCACCAGGCCGTCTAGGTAGAGGGTCCACCCTGTCGTGGTTTTGTCACGGCAGATGTCCTCGTGGAAGGACTTAGTGATGGATCCATCACACCTTGGTGGTGACTCAAAGGGTTTGAGCGGAAAAGAGACTCGGGTTTACCCAGGTTCGGCCCCTCCGATGGAGGTAAAAGCCTACGTCTTGCTTTGTGTATATTGATGGTGGAATCGATTACAGGGAGGGTGTAACTCGCCTGACCTAGCTCTTGAAGGATTCTAACTTGAACCTATCTACCCTAGGGACTCGCCTTTATATAGGTCGAGATCCTAGGTTATACAAGAGTCCAGGCCACATTACAAATCGTGGCCGGCCATATCTCCAAACTGCCATGTCTTCCAAGCAAGGAAACGGCCACGGCGACTAGTCTTCCCCGTGGGTCTTCAACCGCCATCTAGGCTCATGGGCCCGACCGGATCTCCGTTGAAGATATCCTTGCACCTCTCAGACCCTGGGCCAAGGCCTATCTTGATTATGAATGTTGAATCGCCGTGCTCCTGACTCGGCCGAATAGGGCGGGTCATACCGCGGGTAATATTCCCAACATTAGGCCCCAGATTGACTTGAATTTATACACGCCAATAAACTTTCATGCCTTTGTACGGCGATTCACACATGATCTACGACCTTTCTCCTTCAACGAGTGACAAGCCGCCAATCTTCACGATTCGCCTGAATCGCCAAATATTTTATTGGTGATGTCATCTTCTCCACTATTCCAGGGATCTCAATGACGTCATTTCCAACGGATCTTTCATCTTAAGGTGTCATCCCGAGAATCTAGGCACCATCATTTCCGATTTTCATTGCGCCTCCTTAACTCTCGCGCCTGTCATTTCAATTTTTGCCCTAACCCTTTAAATAGTCACAAGGGGGAAAGGGGTATTCCCACCTACCTATATTCCATCGCCCCATTGTGTCTTCTTCCTCGAGCTCGCGCCATGAACGCCGCACCATCACCGAACCTCCGCTTTGGACGGGAAGCTTCCCGGACTAATTTGAGTGTGGTCCTCGATGCAAACCTCCGCGGACTGCTTCCATCTTCTCCCTCATTCAACAGGTAAATCTTATTCTTCCTAGTAGATCTAAATCTCGAACTTCCCCAGTTCTGAGGGCAGCATCAGAGCTCCTCGAGCATTTACATATTGCGCCATCGATCCGCCTAGGTATTGTTTTACATCTTGTATTTTGGCAAAGAACTGCGGTAGACCCATCAACACTCCTTTGTAGATCTGTTGATCCCCCCATTGTTTCACAGGATCACCACACAGCTCCACAGTGTCCCTGTGTTCTTAGCGCTTTTATTTTGGCAAGTAATTTTCCTCAATAAAATCACCCGTAGATCCGTGAACTCTGGCATGGTATTGGAAATGTGTTTATCCTCGACTACAAATCTTCTAAGGGAAATTTTAGAAACGTAACCCGCCCTTAGTATTGTGGCGAGTCACAATGTCCTTTTAGATATTTTCCCAGTTGTTGGCTGGCGAGTCACCACTTTGTAGGTCCTTACGACCCGCAAATCATTCTTATGCAGATCTGCATCCGTGTCCTTTAAGCTCGCAGTCATGGGATCCATCTCTAAATGCAACTGGTTACAAAGAGAAGTTGACGACGCATACCTTGCGAACTTCGTAAAAGTGGGCAATCTCGCGCCGCAAGAAACGATCGGCTGGCGAACCGCCCTAGGAGAGCAACGCCCGCAACTCGCAGAAGGGGAGGTAGTCGTTTTTGCTGATCACCTCGAGCGAGGCTTTACACTTCCCGGCTCAAAGTTCTTCACGGACGCCTTGCATTTCTTCGACCTCCATCCCCAACACTTAGGCCCAAACTCCATCAGCATCCTTTGCCAATTCCAAGTATTCTGCAAAGATTATCTGCAAATAGAGCCTACTATACTCTTGTTTAGGAAGTTCTTTTATTTGAACCGCCAAATGGAGTTTGCCAACGGGCCCTGCCTAGAGCTTTGAGGAGTTAATATCCAGAGCGGCGAGAATGCGGGTTCCCGGCTGCTGTAGTGCCCACTCACCCCAAGGGTTGGGCAAAAACTTGGTTTTACTGCCGTAACACCTATCCACCCAATGAGAACCCCTTACCAGGTTTTAGGCAGGAACGTTTGCCCATGGATTTTAAGCTGCCTAAGAAGCTAACAGATGAAGAAGAAGCTTCATTCGCCCCTGTCATTGCAAAGCTCACGGCCTTAACCGCCAATGGTCTTACTAGCATTGATCTGATCCGATGTTGGGTCGAGTGGAGAATAATGCCCTTGAGCCGCCGGGACGGCTTAATGTGTGAGTTCAATGGTGACTTAAACCATCCACAATGCTTCTACAACGTTAGGCTTGAATAAGAAGACATTGTTGAAATCGTGAAGAAATTAAGTGGCGAGCGTATTGAAAACTGCTCCAATATTGGGCTAAAACCGTTATGTGTTTCCAACCCGGCTCCAGAGGTAAAACATCCCAACTCGCCCTTCTAGCTTTTAGTATACTCAGGCTTGTCTCTGATCTAGGCTCTAATTATGTCAATTGGAAGGGTTCAGCCTTCTGGAACCGAAGACCTGAAACTGTTGTCAAGAAAGTAACAAAACCCGCCCCAAAGAAGCAGAAAACCAGGGGCAAGGTCACCACAAAGGAGTCATCCGTTGTGGGTGAGTCTTAGATCGCCGAGGAACAATCAGAGGTAAATGCTCTTTGTCTTTATTATTCTAATCCAACTTATGCTCATGCATTGTCGCTTCTATTTATAGGATGATGACATTGAGAGTCAAGATGAAGATGTCGAGGTAATTTCCATTTCTTCCGACTCAAACTCTTCCCCCCCAAAGCCGACAAGGCGAATCTATAGGAAAGTTCCCCTGTCTCACTCGAATGCTTATTTGGATCCCGATTTCCTTTTGAAGAAGGCGAGTTTTACGCCCAAACGTCATACTCGAAGCCACTCTGGGGACCTCTTGCCTGGCTTGCCCGAGAAAACGGCGGGTCGTAAACGACAGGGAGAGGTACATTTTTATGTTAAGACGTCCTTCCTTCCTGTGCAAATTATTCTCAAAATTTACTCAATTTTTAAGTCCTACATCCAACAGGTTTCACCTCCTTCATATGGCGACTCAGCTGCCTCACCTCTTCCCCCATTGATCCGCCTTCAGGGGTAAGTTCCTTCGTCAACATGCTCTTTTGGGTGCCAATGTTTATATTGTAGCATTTTTATCATCTTTCCATAGGGCTCAAGCAAAGAAGAGGTAAACCGGCGAGTCATCATCCGCTCCCAAGGCGGCTGAAATATTTGGAATAAGTACTTCCGTCCCGGAAGCTCAAGATGAGCCGGCTGATACTCATGCCGAGGCCTTTGATGATTTCCCCGACATCCGGGACGAGCTTCCAAGCCCTCAGAAGGCGTGAACTGAAAACCTCAATCCGCCAAGTTCTCACAAGGCAGTTGAAGATGTGACGCCTGACCCAGCTCGAGTTGTCATCACTGGTGCCGTTTTTTCCAAACCTGCATCTAGTGTATTAACCAAGCATACACCAAAAGATGCCCGAGTCTTTGTAGAGAAGGACATGACCAAACTGAAGCTCCCTAATTTTGAGAAGCTGGAGTTTGATGATCTGTACTCTGGCTTTGTGAGTCCCCTGGAGACGAGCCATGAAATGGAAAAAAGCTTGGTTAACATGATGCAAAGAAAACATGAGGTATGGTATGTGTTAGCTTCCTTGACATGTCCTCCCATTAGCCCTCCAAAGGGTGAGTCATCTGTGATGAATCGGGCTTTGTACAAACTTTCAACCTGTAGCCCCCAAGGGTCGGGTCATCTTTTTAAAGATGAGCCAGATCTTTTAGTTTGCATTTGAAGAAAGCTTCAACCTGTAGCCCCCAAGAGCTGGGTCATCTTTTTAAAGATGAGCCGGGTCTTTAACATATATTTGAAGAAAGCTTCAACCTGTAGCCCCAAGGGACGGGTCATCTTTTTAAGGACGAGCCGGGTCTTTAGCATATATTTGAAGAAAGCTTCAACCTGTGGCCCCCAAGGGCCGGGTCATCTTTTTAAAGACGAGCCGGGTCTTTTGAATATTTTGAAGAAAGCTTCAACCTATAGCCCCCAAGGGCCGGGTCATCTTTTTAAATATGAGCCAGGTCTTGCTTTAAGGTATTACCTTAGAAAAAATGAATCGTACATTAGCCCCCAAGTGTGAGGGATGTTTCTTGCAATGTGCATGAAACTTGTTTTGCCTTAGTGTTTTGCAGGAATCGTTGACTCGGGCTGACTCAACCGTGGCCGGTCTGAAGCAAAGTATGCCTGAGCAGCAAGACGCTCGAGCTAAATCTGAAGAGAAGCTTCGACTCGCACTGTGTGATATGGAGAAAATGAAGGCAGAACACAAAGAGCTCAAAGACAAGGCCGAAGCTGAGCGAGCCGCCTTACTGAAAAGGGCGGAGCAGGCTGAGGAGGAGATGAAAGCCGCCGTGTAGGAGCTGTCCGGGTTAAAACATGATATCTCAAAAATGGCCCATGCTGTGTTAGGTAAGTGTCCACCACCACCTTTCCTTCCAAAGTCGTGTTGTAAGATCCTTTGGCGTCTTATGATCGTGCGTCTTTTCTGCAGGTCCTCGAGCCGCCACTCTTCATGGTGATTGCATTTTAAAATTGAAGGCAATCTATACCTTGACAGAGCAATTGTACACTGGTGGTGTGATGACTATGAAGGCCGTTATGGGCGACAAAGAGCCCATAAAATCAATCAAGTATATGTTGGGATGCTTGTCCATGGTCCCACCCCAAATAGAAGAGCTAAAAAGGTCAGCCACTTGGAAAGGAGCACTGACCACCCTGAGCCGGTGCTTCGCCTATGCTTCAGAGCTTAAGCCGGAGGAAGTGGCTGGGAGATTTCCGGAGTACAAAGACGACGGGTCGGAGTTTACCGAAGAATATTACCATCGTTGTGTGAAGGAATCTTGCTTCGCGGCGACTCAACTTGCAGCCGGCCTAGACTTAACTAAGTATCATGCGGGTTATGATGAGCACAGAAAGCGTGTTACTTCTCCCTCGTATGAAATCACCGTTCTGACTCCGCAGCGCCGTAAGAGTCCTTTTGACTCTAATGCCGACCTGTCCACCATCTTGACCGACGAGGATAAGTTACATTCCTTGACGAATTGCAATTGGAAATTGGGAGACTTACAGATCCAAGATGGTGAAAGCTCGAGGTAGGATAATCCGGAGGCGGCTTGAACAAGGAGTTACTTGAAGATCACCCACGAAGATCAGTTAAAAAATTCAATGCCGGGTTGTGTAACTTGTTATGGCCTTCCGAGCCATGTAATAGGCTAGAGACAAAAACAATATTATGATACACCTATATATTTTGTTGACTTTGAAGTCTCACCCTTTCATTAATATGAGTTGCCTTGCTAGGCGCCTTTGCCATGTCTTTCACAGATAATTACTCCCCCTCTTTGTCACAAATGAAATTATAAGCCGACTCAGTGAGACGCAACGATTTAGAATGATTTTTTATAAAACTCTTAGCTATGCTACAAAGATACTTTGTAGTCATAAAGGTTGCGGACTCAATGAGTCACGACAGGGTGGGACGAGCTTGCGAGCCTCTAGTGCTACCCCAGGAAGGCTTTTGCAACAGCCTGAGTTGTTTAGACCGGGTAATCAGGCGCGAGTCAAGCTTCAGTGAAGCAGGTTCAGTGAACCCTTGGTTTATCTATTTTTATATGCCGGCTCCCGCTAGCACCCTTAATGTTTTAACCTAGGAAAGTTCAGGGTCCAAAAAGTGGATTGACTCGCCAAGAGTACATGGGACCATAGGGCAAGTCGCGAAACACACAGTCCAGTATAACCATTGTAATACGTTGATTTTTCGCTAGCCAAGAGGCTATTCAGGCTGAACTCAGTGAGTAGAAGCCCCCAAGTGACCTATGATTAGGGAAAAGTCGGACATAGGATTGCAGAAGCGTTTACGGTCTTACTACAAAATGACTTGGGAGCTAGTAGCCCCCAAGTAAGCCGGCTTGATTCTCAAAACCATATAGGGTGCCTATATTTGAACCGTGCAACGTGGCAACTTTGGTCCTCTTTGGCGTACGACTATCCAGTTTTGAAATAAGCGCAACATGGCGACTTATGCTCTTTGATACCGATAGCGTCCATGCTTGGACGGCTTGTGAAATAATAAAGACTCATGCACTCAAGAAGCTGAAACGGCAGAGACCCCGAAGTTCGTGGGTGTCGGCTTTATTGCTATATATATATAAAGAGAGTACAATGACTAAACTATGTACAATGATAAGGAGCCAGTGGCTCTAAGTTTAATAACGCCGCAAGTGGGCAATGTTCCAAGGCCGAGGCGTTTCAACCTCTGTTGTTGGCCTATCTGGACGAAGATCCACGAGGTAGTAGGAACCATTATGAAGACTTTTGCTGATGACAAACGATCATTCCCACGGAGGGGATAACTTATTGATACGTCTCCAACGTATCTATAATTTTTGATGGTTCCATGCTATAATCTTGTCAAACTTTGGATGTTTTGCATGCATTTTATATCTTTTTTGGGACTAACTTATTAACTCAGTGTCAAGTGCCAGTTCTTGTTTTTTTTCGTGTTTTGATCTTTTCAGAGGAGAATATCAAACGGAGTCCAAACGGAATGAAACCTCCGAAAAGATTTTTTCCGGAACAGAAGATACGCAGGGAGCTTGAGAACCAAAGCAAAGGGCACCACGGGAGGCCACAAGCCCCCTAGCCGTGGCCTGGGGGCGCCTAGCAGGCTTGTGGTCCCCCCGTGGCTCCTTTGCCCTACTTCTTCCGCCTATAAATCCCTGAAAAATCTGAAACCACGAGAGAGAGCCACGAAAATACTTGTCCGCCGCCGCAAGCTTCTGTCTCCGCAATATCCCATCCGGGGCACATTCTGGTGCCCTGCCGGAGGGGGATTCAGACACGGAGGGCTTGTTCATCAACACCATTGCCTCTCCGATGATGCATGAGTAGTTCACCATACACCTTCGGGTCCATAGCTAGTAGCTACATGGCTTCTTCTCTCTCTTGGATCTTCAATACAAAGTTCCCCATGATCATCATGGAGATCTATCCGATGTAATCTTCTTTTGCGGTATGTTTGTCCAGATCCGATGAATTGTGGATTTATGATCAGATTATCTATGAATCTTATTTGAGTTTCTTCTGATCTCTTATATGCATGATTTCATATCCTTGTAATTCTCTTCGAGTTGTGGGTTTCGTTTGGCCAACTTGATCTACACTTATTGCAATGGGAGAAGTGCTTGGTTTTGGGTTCATACCGTGCGGTGACCTCACCAAGTGACAGAAGGGGTAGCAAGGAACGCATCGTGTTGTTTCCATCAAGGGTAAAAAGATGGGGTTTATATCTATTGCATGAATTTATCCCTCTACATCATGTCATCTTGGTTAAGGCGTTACTCTGTTCGTTATGAACTCAATACACTAGATGCATGCTGGATAGCGCTCGATGTGTGGAGTAATAGTAGTAGATGCAGGAAGTATCGGTCTACTTGTCTCGGACGTGATGTCTATATGTATGATCATTACCTTAGATATCGTTATGACTTTGCGCGGTTCTATCAATTGCTCAACAGTAATTTGTTCACCCACCGTAATATTTGCTATCATGAGATAAGCCTCTAGTGAACACTATGGCCCCCGGGTCTACTTCACATCATATTTTCAGCCTTACACTTTTACTTTGATGCACTTTCTGCCTTTAGATCTCACCTTGCAATCAATCGTGAAGGGATTTACAACTCCTTTGTAGTGTTGGGTGCAAGTTTGATGTTTTTGCGCAGGTACTTTGGAGACTTGGCTTGATACTCCTACTGGATTGATACCTTGGTTCTCAAACTGAGGGAAATACTTACTGCTACTGTGCTGCATCACCCTTTCCTCTTATCAAGCTCAAGAGGTAGTAAGAAGAATTTCTAGCGCCATTGCCGGGGGGGATCAAGTCAAGAATAGTCTCCCATCAACGTGCCAATTTCTGGCGTCGTTGCCGGGGATTATCAAGTCAAGAATAGTCTTCCTTCAACGTGTCAATTGCTGGCACCGGGGACTATTCTAAGTGAATCTTATCCAAGTAACTGTCGCAAACTCATCTCTTGCATTTACTTTTTTGCCTCTCGTTTTCCTGTTCCCCACTTCTGAAAAACAAAAACTTACAAAAATATTTGCCTTTTTTGTTTGCCTTTCCTTTGCTTATGTGCTATGTGCCTTCAATATGCTTGCATGTTTGCTTGCTAAGTATCTATTGATATGGACCCTCATCCACTTGCTAATCTTTTCAAGAGGTCCAACTATGTTGAACCAATTGCTAGTGAGTTGAGTGCACTTGACTATCTTTATGGAATTTTTCTTGAGATGCGTGAATCTGAAAATTGTGATGAAGAAATTTGTGAAGTGATTCACGAGGGCTCCTTGAATGAAAAGAATGATTGCAATGGTTTCACTATGAATTCTATTAGTGTTAATCATGCTAAAAATATGCAAAACCCTAAGCTTGGGGATGCTAGTTTTGCTATGTCCACTACTTGTTGCAATGATCATGATTGGGGTGATAATTTTTCTTATGATCTTGAAAATTTGTTTAAGCTCATGATGAATATGATATTTGCAATAATATTGAAAGTGGGTTTGGAGAAGTCATGACTTTAGTTGATGATAATCCCACTATTTTTGAAGAGCGTCAACTTTGCATACATGTGGATCATGAAAATAATATCCTATGTGATAGCTATATTGTTGAATTTGAATATGATCCCACATGTAATTGTTATGAGAGAGGAAAATATTGTGGTAGAAACTTTCATACCACTAAATCACCTCTTGTTATGTTGAGATTGCTATTCTATCTTTCTTCTTCCTTGCATTTGGTAACTATTGGTTGTCTTGACAATCTGTTTTCCTATAAAATTCCTATGCATAGGAAGTATGTTAGACTTAGATATGTTTGTCACATGCTTTATGATGCTCTCGTTGTGCTTCAATTCTTGTCTTTTGTGTGAGCATCATTGCATTATCAATGCCTAGCTAAGGGCGTTAAACAATAGTGCTTGTTGGGAGGCAACCCAATGAATTTATCTTTGCTTTTTGCTTTCTCTTTTGTTGCGTCCACACCTTCATAATTATGTTATGATTGTGTTTTTTGTGTTTCTTTTTGTGTTTGAGCCAAGTAAAACCTTTATGACTAGTTTTGGTGATGGTTGTTTGATCGTGCTAAAAAAGACAGAAACTTGTCTCTCACGAAATTATTTTTCATTTTTATCCAGAAAGAGCTTTTGAGTTGCTTCTTTTTTCTACTGGTTGATATGCCAATTGCCCAAATTGTCGTAAGTTTTGAATTTGTAAGATACCAGAAGTATACGAAGTATACATATTGCTACAGACTGGTCTATTTTTGACAGATTCAATTTTTGTTGTGTTGATTGCTTATTTTGATGAAACTATGGATAGTATCAGGGGGTACTAGCCATGGAAAAGTGAGAATACAGTAATATAACACCAATATAAATAGAAATCAAGTTTTCTACAGTACCTCAAGAGGTGGTAGTTTGTTTTCTTGTGCTAATGATATCACGAGTTTCTGTTTAAGTTTTGTGTTGTGAAGTTTTCAAGTTTTGGGTGATGTTCTCATGGACAATGGGATGAAGTGTGGAAAGAGCTCAAGCTTGGGGATGCCCAAGGCATCCCAAGCCAAATTAAAGGACACCAAAAGGCCTAAGCTTGGGGATGCCCCGAGAAGGCATCCCTTCTTTCGTCTTCAATCCATCGGTAACATTACTTGGAGCTATATTTTTATTCACCACAAGATATGTGTTTTGCTTGGAGCGTCGTGTATTATAGGAGTATTTTATTTTTGTTGTGTCACAATCATCCTTGCTGCACACCTTTTGATAGAGACATGCACTCATCGTGAATTTGCTAGAATACTCAAGAGCTTCACTTATATCTTTTGAGTTAGGCAATTTAGCTCACATGTGTTTCACTTATATCTTCTGAGCTAGATAACTTTGATCTAAGTGCTTCACTTAGATTTTTTTAGAGCATGGCGGTGTCATATTTTGGAGAAATAAGAACTCTCGATCTTCACTTATATCTTTTTGAGAGTGTTCTCTTTGAGTAACTTGGTAGTTGGCTTGTGCTATGAAAGTACTCCTAAAGATGATAGGCATCCAAAGAGGATGTAATAAAAACTTCCATATTCATGTGCATTGATTATTAAAGAGAAGTTTGATTCCTCTCAATTAGTTGTGAGATTTGGATATGGTAATATTAGAGTTATGTTACTAGGGTGTTGTGAATCTAGAAATACTTGTGTTGAAGTTAGTGATTCCCGTAACATGCACGTATGGTGAACCACTATGTTAGGAAGTCGGAGCATAATTGATTTATTGATTGTCATCCTTTGTGTGGCGGTCGGGATCACACGATGGTTAACACCTACCAACCCTTCCCCTAGGAGTATGCGTTTAGCACTTTGTTTCGATTACTAATAAAAACTTCCGCAATAAGTATATGAGTTCTTCACGATTAATGTGAGTCCTTGGTATATATGCACTTTCACCTTCCACCATTGCTAGCCTCTCAAGTGCCACGCAACTTTCGCCGGTGCACAAACCCACCATATACCTTCCTCAAAACAGCCACCATACCTACATATTATGGCATTTTCATAGCCATTCCGAGATATATTGCAATTCAACTCCCACCGTCCCGTATCATGACTTGTGGTGTCACTTTCATATTGCCATTGCATGATCGTAAGATAGCTAGTGAGATGTTTCAATGTCATACGCTAAGCTAGATCGTTGCACATCCCGTTACACTGCCGGAGGCATTTCCTATAGAGTCATCATTGCTCTAAGTGTTGAGTTGTGAGTAAATAAAAGTGTGATGATCATTATTATTAGAGCATTGTCCCATGTGAGGAAATAAAAAGAAAAGAAAACGAGGCCAAAGATGCCCACCGAAAAAATGATGAAAATAGGACGAAGAGCCCAAATGAAAAAAAGAGAGAGAGAAAAAAGAGAAGGGACAATGCTACTATGTTTTTCCACACTTGTGCTTCAAAATGGCACCATGTTCTTAATGATTGAGAGTCTCTTGTTTTGACACTTCCATATACTGGTGGGAACCTTCATTATATAATTTGGCTTGTATATTCCAATGATGGGCTTCCTCAAAATTGCCCTGGGTCTTCATGAGCAAGCAAGTTGGGTGCACACCCACTAGTTCTCCTTTTGAGCTTTCACACACTTATAGCTCTAAGTGCATCCGTTGCATGGTAATCCCTACTCATTCACATTGATATCTATTGATGGGAATCTCCATAGCCCGTTGATACGCCGAGTCAACGTGACCATCTCCTCTTATTTGCCTCACAACCTCCACCACACTCTATTCCACCTATAGTGCTATATCCATGGCTCACGCTCATGTATTGCGTGAGAGTTGAAAAAGGTTTGAGAAAGTAAGAGTGCGAAAACAATTACTTGGCCAAAATCGGGGTTGTGCATGATTTAAATTCGTTGTGTGGGGATGATGGAGCATAGCCAGACTATATGATTTTGTAGGGATAACTTTCTTTGGCCTTGTTATTTCGAAAGTTCATGATTACCTTGCTAGTTTGCTTGAAGTATCATTGTTTTCATGTCAATAGAAAACTGTTGTTTGAATCTTATGGATCTGAACATTCATGCCACATGAAACAGGTTACAAAGGACAAATATGTTAGGTAGCATTCCACATCAAAAATCCAGTCTTTATCACGTCCCTACTCGAGGACGAGCAGGAGTTAAGCTTGGGGATCCTTGATACGTCTCCAACGTATCCCTTATGCACAACAGTATGATCCTGAATCAAACGGAGCAATAAGCCGCCCTCCTGGAAAACTCGGCTTTTAACCCGGTGGCTATGATAGCATTGCAAGTCTTGTTGGTAAATCACCGACCGTGATGCTGCCAAGTCACGTTCCTCCTCCAGAGCATCCAACGAATCTTGACATGCCAGCTCGTTATCTTCCTCAACGTAAGCGGCGACTAGTGGCGAGTCGTGCCTGATGTCACTTGGTAACACCGTCTCACCTCCGTAAACCTAGAAGAAGGGCATGTAACCAGTGGATCAATTAGGGGTAGTCCCGATGCTCCAGAGAACAGAAGGAAGCCCTTCAACCCAACACCCCGGGGTACGTTCCAGAGGAACCATAAGTCGGGGCTTGAGCCCCCACAAAATTTCTTGATTCGCCCTCTCCGCGTGTCCGTTTGATTAGGGGTGTGCAACCGGAGATACATCAAGCCGGATGTGCTCTTTTTCACAAAATTCTTGCATGGCACCTTTAGATAGATTAGTACCATTGTCAGTAATGATACTATGAGGATACGAGAAGCAAAAAATCAACTTCTTGAGGAACTTGACGGCCGTGTCTGCATCGCAACTACTGACCGGCTCTACTTCAAACCACTTGGCAAATTTGTCGACCGCCACTAGCAGGTGAGTCTTTTTGTTGGAGGACATCTTGAAGGGACCAACCATGTCCAACCCCTAGACCGCAAAAGGCCATGTAATTGGGATCATCCGCAATTCCTGAGCCGGCACATGCATCTGACGCCCAAATTTTGGCATCCGTCACATCTGTGCACTATGTCCTTGGAGTCTGCGTGAGCTGTTAATCAGTAGAACCCATACCTAAAGCCTTAGGACACCAAAGAGCGCGACCCGGCGTGATGACCACAATTGCCAGCATGGATCTCATTAAGAATCCCACATCCTTCTTCACATGAGACGCACCTTTGAAAAATTCCAGAAGTGCTTCGTTTATGCAACTCGCCTTTATGTATAACCATGGATTTGCATCGCCGGATAATTTGGCGGGCAGCAACTCATCAGTAGGTAACTCGCCTCGCGCCAAATACATCATGTAAGGGACCGCCCAATCCGGAGTGTCATGGAGAGCCGCCACAAGTTGACACTCAGGGTCAGGGACTGCTATATCCTGTTCATATGGTAATTTCACCGACAGGTTATGCAAAACATCCAAAAAGACATTAGGGGGAACCGACTTACGCTGCCACCCGAGTCGTGAAAGAGAATCCGGTGCTTCGTTGAGTCGATGATCGATATGATCAACATGATAACCATGAAAGTGACCCGCCACGTCCGACACAACACGCCTATAAGCCGCCATCAAAGGATCCCTGGAATCCCATGTTCCAGAGACTTGTTGTGCCACCAGATCTGAGGTGCCCAGGCATATGACTCGACTGAGGTTCATCTTTTGGCGATTCTAAGCCCATGGAGCAAAGCTTCGTAGTCTGCCACATTGTTAGTACATGGGAACATGAGTCGGAGGACATAGAAAAACTTGTCACCCTCAGGTGAAGTTAGTACCACGCTAGCCCCCGAGCCTTTCATCTGCCTAGACCCGTCAAAATGGATAGTCTAATACATGTGATCAGCTCTATCTTCTGGAATTTGCAGCTCGGTCCAATCGTTGATGAAATCCACTAAGGCCCGAGACTTGATGGCCGTGCGGGGCATATATTTCACATGGTGAGGACCAAGCTCGATGGCCCACTTAGCAATTCGCCTGGTTGCCTCAAGGTTTTGTATAATGTCACCAAGTGGCGCAGAGCTGACTACCGTGATCGGGTGCTCCTGGAAGTAGTCCTTCAGTTTCTGACTCGCCATGAAGATCCCAAAAACCAACTTCTGCTAGTGTGGATAACGTTGTTTGGAGACTGTTAGGACTTCACTGACAAAGTACACCAGCCTTTGGACTGGATATTCATTTCCTTCTTCCTTGAGCTCGACAACCACTACAACGCTTACTACTTTAGAGTTGCAGCAATGTACACGAGCGTAGGCTCTTTGTCAACACGGAGCGGCTAAAACTGGCGGCTCAGCCAATTGTTTCTTCAAGGCCTCGAAAGCTTCATTGGCCGCATCCGTCCAGGCAAAACGGTATGTTTTCTTGAGCAGCTAATAAAGAGGGTTGGCCTTCTCCCCAAGCCGACTTATGATACGGCTTAGATCCGCAATATGACCCACCATGCGCTGAACTTGGTTAATATTGGCCGGCTTGCCAAGTGAAGTAATGGCCTTGATTTTGTACGGGTTAGCCTCAATTCCTCGTTTTGACACTAAGAAGCCCAATAACTTCCGTGGAGGAACACCGAAAACACACTTGGTCGGGTTAAGCGTCATCTGATACACGCGCATATTATCAAAAGTCTCCTTAAGATCCTCCAAGAGTGACTCTTTCTTCTGAGATTTCACCACTATGTCATCAACATCGGCATGAACGTTGCACCCAATTTGACTGTGTAGGAAATTCCGTATGCAGCGTTGATAAGTCAGCCCAGCGCTCTTGAGCCCAAATGGCATAGACACATAACAAAAGGCACCAAAGGGAGTTATGAAAACGTCTTCTCCCGATCCTCCAAAGCCAACTTGATCTGGTGGTAACCTGATTATGCATCCAAAAAACACAGCCGCTCGCAACCCGCCATAGAGTCCATGATTTGATCAATACGAGGGAGGGTGAAAGGGTCTTTCGAGCAAGCTTTGTTGAGGTCGGTGTAGTCAATGCACATGCGAAAGGTACCATTCTTCTTGAGTACCAAAACCAGATTGGCCAACCACTCTGGGTGAAAAACCTCCACAATGAAGCCAGAGGCCAAGAGCCTAGCTAATTCCTCCCCAGTTGCCTTACACCTTTCTTCGTTAAACCGATGAAGATATTGCCAAACCGGTTCATCTTGGGATCTATGTTAAGGTGGTGCTGAGTGAATTCTCTCGGTACACCTGGCATGTCAGAAGGTTCCCATGCAAAGATGTCCCGATTCTCACAGATGAACTCGATGAGTGCGCTTTCCTATTTGGGATCCGGACCTATCCCAATGGTGAATTGCTTGGAAGAGTCGCCGGGCGTGAAATCCACCAACTTGGTGTCATTTGTTGGTTTGAACTTAAGTGGCGACTCTGAATCGATCGTGGGCTTCTTGAGTGGAGTCATTTCCGCCGGGTCGACATTGGTCTGATGAAATTTGAGTTCCCCAACTCCACAGGCCGACTCAGCATAAGCCGCATCCCCCTCTTCGCATTCTTGGGCTATCTTACGATCTCCACTGATCATGATGGTTCCTTTAGGGCCTGGCATCTTGAGCTTGAGGTAGACATAACATGGGCGGGCCATAAAACGGGCGTAAGTCGGCCGACCAAAAAGCGCATGGTAAGGACTCTTGATCTTGACCACCTCAAACATGAGGGACTCGCTCCTGTAATTGTACTCGGTGCCAAAAGCCACGTTAAGTTTAATCCGCCCAACAGGGTATGCCGACATACCCAGGACAATGGCATGGAAGACCGTAGAGGATGGCATCAAGTCGCTTTCCGAGAAATTCATTCTTTGGAAAGTGTTGTACTATAAGATGTTGATGGTGTTGTCTCCGTCCATGAGGACTTTGGAGAGGGTATAGCCCCTACCTGTGGCACGACGACCAATTGTAAGTCACCAGGGTTGTCAACCCGAGGCAGGTGATTTTCCCTCCTCCAGATAATGGCTGCTCGGACTAGTTGAGATACCTGGGGAGCTCCGACTCAATGACACTGAAGGTTATATGCTTGACCTTTTTGTCCCTTTTGCAAGTACTCATGGTAAACACATGATACTGCCCACGGTTCAACTTCTTAGGATTGTTCTGGAAGCTGCCGCTGTCATTGTGCTGTTGTGAGCCGCCTTGCTAAAGTTGCTGCTGAAAACCGCCCTGCGCGTTATATTGTTGACTGTTTTGGACCTGATGTTGCCCATCATTAGCCTGCGACCCGCCCGGTGGACGTGGGTTAGGAAAACCAACAAACATATTTCTGTGTGAGCCGCCGGACCCAAACTGATCCGTATGTCCGCCATGACTACATCCTTGGCCGTTTTTGACCGCCTCGACACGAAACTCCTGCATGAGATAGTTGTCTTCCCAAGAATGGGTGGATGGACCTTCCGTTGTGGTATGTTGTGGGCAGGGGCCCTTCAGCATATCAAGATAGTTGCGCCGTTTTTTCCCGCTGAAGCCCCTTTTCTTCTGACGCTGGTTCCCGTTCCCAGTGTTAGTATTAGCGACGAAATGAGTGGCGCCTTCCTGATGCCTTTTCTTCCCTTGACCCGCGGGGTTGTAGTTGCCTCGCCCCTAGGACTGAGAGTGCCCTCTGGATGACTCCCCTCTCTTGGCGGTGGTGGTTTTATCATCATCTTCCCCGGGATCTTTGGTATCGTTTTACTCGGCATACCTAGTCAAAGTGTCGATCAGGTTCCCCATATCCTGCACTTTACGCTTGAGTCACCCAAGTTTCAACACCAAAGGCTGGTTGTGACCATTTTTCTCTAAGATCAGCACAGCCTGAGCCGCCGAAATGCCTTCCGATGAGTGGATCACATGTGCAACCCGCCGCGTCCAATGCTGGGCCGATTCATCTGGGCGTTGGATGAAGTGATGTAAGTCAAGAATAGTCATCGGGCACTTGCAAGTCCCTCGGAAGTTTTTGACAAAACGTTCCTTCAACTCGGCCCAGGTGTTGATGGAGTTGGGTGGAAGGTACTTCAGCAAGTGCGCACCGTCCCTTCAAGCATCATCATAAAATACTTGGCACATACTGCTTCGTTAACATCAAGCATATCCATTGTAAGCTCGTAGCTTGCAATCCATGCCCGTGGCTCTAGATCCGGCATGTAATCGGGAACCTTGAGCTGGCCTTTGAAATCCTTAGGCATACGCTCGTTGCAGAGGGTGGGTGACAGACAGGGTATCCCATTGTTCCTACCACCTGAATCGACCTGCATGGGGGAAGGCAGCATATAAGACGGATAGCCTTGACCCGCTGCGGCCGCCGTCTCCATCAGGCGGGCGGCTCGTACTGCATCCACGAGGTCTTGAGCTCGGGTGTTAGGCATCCTGGGCAGGTTCATTTGCGGAGGCCGTCGCCGTTCACTGTTGGACACCGCGGGCGGGTCATCATGACAACTCTTGGTATGACTTGCTTGAGGTGTGAGTGCAGCCGCTCGCGGCTAAATGAATAATGCGCCTGTTGGACCACCGTTGTTTTCAATATGTCAATGGCGTTCCTCGCCTCTACCTAAGCTAGATAATTTCCATGGATGGGAAGAGATTCGAGGTTGCGGGTCGCCACCAATACGTTATCAACGGGGTTTGAAAAGTGACCCCGCGGCGTCTAAAAGCGTGGTGCTTGAGCCGGTGTCGACTGAGGCGCATGTGGGTAGGCGGCGGCTGAGCCAGTTCGACGCGCTGGGGAATTCGCCATGGCCGGTTAGGCTCCATACCACGCGTATGTGGGCTGTCAAAGAGTCGAGTTGGATTTAGATCGGCTCGCAGACGATTGCGGCGCCTCCTCTGGTGGACCGCATCGGAAGAGCGTTGTTGTAGTTCAAGCCGCCATCCCTCAACACTTAGAAGCTCAGTCTCCACAGTGATATGGGCCCATTGGGTCGCCATCCTGGCGGCCTCGCGTTCAATCTCGCGTTGGATCTAGGACATCTCCTCCCTCAGCTTGGCTAACTCGGTGTTAACCTCTTCTTGGTTTTCCGCCATCACGGTAATTGCCGTGAGTTTAGCCATCTCTGCTATCAAATCCGCCATGGATTGAGCGGGAGTCTTTCCTGATCCGCTAGCTTCGTTATTGCCAGTTGTGGTCGGCTGAGCTGCCGCTGCTCCTACCATGTAGATGGCGACCTGATGATGGGGTCCTTCAACGTCCTCAAAGATCGTTGCCTCAGGTAATCCCCCAAGCCGCCCTCCGTGGAGAGGGTAGGTCGAATCCGTGTTGCTAATGGATGAATCGTCGTCCAAATTAACACGGGTGTTCTCCTGGATCACTGGTTCATCCGGCAGGTCAATTCCCTGCGTAAAACCAACGAAGGCGTGGTGTGTCCTGACTTGACGTTTGGCAGGATGGGTGTACCGGGCCGGCTCGACGATGTCGGTGAGGATGTCCGGCTCTGGTAGGGAGCCCCATGCTTGCCGATGAAGACGTGGATCTTGCCCAAGGGGACCCTGTAGCCAGATTCGATTGCATCGGCGTCAGGTCTCCACTGAGAGTAGTCAATGTAGTAGTTTCCGCGGCGGCTCCTAGTCATGAGGTCGACCGCATAGCTACCAAACCCTGGAAGGGCTCCCTTTAAGAACTCAACTCCACCGTGCGCTTGCCCCACGGTGGACGCCAACTATCGTGGTTTTTTCACGGTAGATGTCCTCGTGAAAGGACTTAGTGATGGAGCCATCGCACCTTGGTGGCGACTCAAAGGGGTTGAGCGGAAGCAAGACTCGGGTTTACCCAGGTTCGGCCCCCCTCATGGAGGTAAAAGCCTACGTTCTGCTTTGTGTATATTGATGGTGGAATCGATTACAAGGAGGGCGTAACTCGCCTGAGCTAGCTGTCGATGGATTGTAACTTGACCCTATCTACCCTAGGGACTCGCCTTTATATACATGTCGAGGTAGTAGGTTTTACAAGAGTCGAGGACACATTACAAATCGTGGCCTGCCATATCTCTAAACCACTGTGTCTTCCAAGCAAGGAAACGACCACTGCGACTCATCTTCTCCGTGGGTCTTGAACTTCCATCTAGGCTCATGGGCCTAGTCGGCTCTCCATTGAAGATCTCCTTGCGCTTCTCAGACCCTGGGCCAAGGCCTATCTTGATTATGAATGTTGAATCATCGTGCTCCTGACCCGACCCAATAGGGCGGGTCAAACCGCGGGTAATATCCCCAACACACCCCCTGTCGCCCTACTTTGCCCTATCTTTACCCCTCGGACAGAAAACCTGAGGATAGATCCAGAATCGTGAACTTTTCCACCGTTCCGCTGCCGCAGCGCGTCGGAGATCGGGAGCGCCAGAAGACCTCTTCATGGCACCCTGCCGGAGGGAGGATTGACCTCCGGGAGCTTCTCCACCACTATGGACGCTTCCCGGACGTGCCGTGAGTAGTCCTCCTTGGACCATGAGTCCATGACCAGTAGCTATGTGATGTCTTCTCTCCAATCTTGTGCTTCAGTGCTTAGCCCTTGTGAGCTGCCCTACATGATCAAGGCATCTATTTAGTTTACCTGCTGTTGCTATGCTGAGTTTGCTGGGATTCGATGGATTATGAGATTATGTTTAGATTATGATGAGTTATATATTTGGTTCTCCTTTTATATTATGTTCTTGAGTAATTCATGCATGTTCTCCATTGCTTTTTATTACTTTGGCCGAGTAGTAGATTGTAACTCCAAGAGGGAGTGTTATGCATGATTGTGGGCTCATGCCCCCTGATGTCTAGCTTGACTGACAGAAACATGAGACTAGGGGATGTGTTGTTACCACCAGGGTGAAAACAACGGTGCTTGTGACCATGGTTGCAAGCATTGTTTAACTTACACAAAGTTCGTTAATGCAGTTGTCCCTTGCTTTAGGTTTACACTTTGGGTGGGGCTCTCAACTTAATACCAGCGAGATGTTTTGGATAGATATCTCAAGGTGGATGATTAGAGAGTAGATGTTCATGGATAAACGGTCTACTTATCTTGGCGTACTGCCCATTACTTTTGAGCCTCTAACTTTCTTGTAGCATGATTAGGATTGCGGTGCGTTTATAATTCTGTCAATTGCCCAGCTGTAATTTGTTTAGCCAACATAATTGTTTATCGTCTTTTGGGCGAGAGACATCACTAGTGAACATCATGTGACTGTGGTCCATATTACCACCATTGTTTACACCTCCATCATTTACTGCTTTTATTTACTTCTCCGTTGCAATCGCTATCGCTATTCCCGCTTGTGTTTTGATCATTTGCAAACTACAAGGCCGGATAGACTGACAACCTCTCTGAACTTGTTGGGAGCAAAGTTATTTGTTGTGTGTGCAGGTCCACGTCTTCTGCAAGCGCCAGAGCAGAGGACACCTACTTGTTGATCCTCGGAGTCCTCCTGGTTCGATAAACCTTATAGTCCCCGTGTAAGGGAAATTTGATGCTGACTACATCTCCACCTTCCAGTTGGGGTAACCAACGAGGGGCAAGAAGTATATCCATCAACTCGTCATCAAGAAAATTTCTTGCGCTGTTGTCGGGGACTCCAGTCTTGAAGATAGGGGAGTTGCACACTATCCTTTACCCCAGTTAGTTTGCTTTCCAGTTTTTTGCTTTAGATTCTTATACCAAAAACCACAAAAAAAAATTAGCTGCTTTGTTCTTACTTGTTGCTCCTGCTATGGGTTCCACTAAGAACACCAAGTTGTGTGACTTCGCTAGTCACAACAACAATGACTTTATCTGCACTCCTATTGTTGCTCCCGCCACTGAGGCGACCTCCTATGAGATTAAACCTAATTTACTGAACCTTGTTGTGATATATCAATTCTCCGGTGCTGGATATGAAGCTGCTTTACACTTGAATAATTTTGTTGAGCTTTGTGATATGCAAAAGTACAAAGAAGTAGATGGTGATATTGTTAAATTAAGCTTTTTCCGTTCTTCTTGAGAGGAGGAGCTAAAGTGTGGCTTCAATCTTTTCCTAGGAATAGCATAGATTCTTGGGATAAGTGCACATATGCTTTTATTGGAAGTTTTACCAGCCTGCTAAGATTATCCAGTTAAGAAGTAACATTATGAATTAGGTTGTGTCAATTTTTCCAATCTCAAAACCCTTTTCAATAAGAAACTTCGTTAGGCATTTGTGCCAAGCTCTAGGGGCTTGGTTAACACCATATAAAGCTTTATGAAGTTTGTAAACATGATTAGCTTACTTAGGGATCAGAAATCCGGGAGGTTGTTTAACATAAAATTCCTCCTCAATTTCACCATTTAGAAACTAACTTTTGATATCCATTTGGTAAAAAGGAATATCATGGTGATTAGCATAAGCGAGAAGAAGACGAATAGCTTCAAGTCTAGCAACAGGTGCATAAGTCTCATCATAGTCCGTACCTTCGACTTGCATGTATCCTTGGGCTACAAGACGCGCCTTGTTGCATACGTGTTGTTCATCTTCATCTTGCTTGTTCTGAAACACCCATCTTGTACCAATGAATTTTTGCTCGCCTTCAGGATTTTCAACAAGTGTCCATACTTGGTTCCTCTCGAAGTTGTGTAGCTCTTCGTCCATGGCATTCATCAAATCCTGGTCTTGAAGGGCTTCTTTGACCTTCAAAGTCTCAATGCTAGAGATAAAAGAATAGTGCTACAAAATTTGCTAAACGAGATTTAGAGCGAGTGATTCTCCCAGTTTTTATGTCATCGTAGATTTGACATAATCTCTGTCCACTCTTGACAGATTCTTATTGTTGGATGGTGGAGCTTCTTCATCATCATCATCTTGCTCGTTGTCGTTGACATTGTGATCTCCTTGAGGTGGTGGTGAGGAAGGTTGAGGTGGATCATCATGATGTACTTCTTCCTCTTCTTCATCATGTCATGTACCGCTTGTGTATGCTTCCATGTCGTTTTATGGTTTGCCTTGACGTGAAGTAGGAGCTTCCACTTGAGTAGATGAAATACTCTCCTTCACCTCCATGGGACGAATCTTGCCAATAGATAAATCTTTGATGGCTTCCAAAGGCTCCTTATATCCTACGTCATTTGGCAATTGTTTGACTTCCGAACCATTAGTCTCATCAAACTTCACATCTACCATCTCTTCAACTTTTTAGTGAAGTTTTTGTAGACACGGTAAGTGTGAGAGTTCAATCCGTAACCGAGTAGGAAACCTTCGTAAGATTTAGGAGCAACTTTAGAGCGACGATGCCTATAAGGAATATAGCTCTTAGAGCCAAATACTCAAAAGTATCCAACTTGGGATTTGTTACCAGTGAGTAGCTCGTATGCCGTTTTACCAACAAGCTTGTGTAGGTAGAATAGGTTTATGGCATGCAAAGTTGTTTCCACAGCTTCTTCCCAAAAGTGTCTTGGAGTCTTGTATAGGTCAAGCATCATTCTGGCCATCTCTATGAGAGTCCGATTCTTCCTCTCAACTACTCCATGTTGTTGAGGTGTGTATCTCGCCGATAACTCATCTGAGATAGCTTCTTCGTCAAGAAAGGTGTCCACATTCTGTTCTTGAACTTCGTTCCGTTGTGACTCCGAACCTTCTTAATCATCACTTGAAACTGATTTTCGGCTTTGCGAGAGAAGTTCTTGAAGATCTTTTGTACCTGGGACTTATCATCAAGAAGTAATACCCACGTAAATCTGGAAAAATCATCAACAATGACTAAACCATAAGAATTCCCACCGAGGCTCCTGGAAGCATTGGGACCAAAGAGATCCATGTGAAGCAGCTCGAATGGTCTTCTTGTAGTCATGATGTTCTTCACGTTATGACTTCCACCAACTTGCTTTCCTGCTTGACAAGCACTACAAAGTCTATATTTGTCAAATATAACATCTTTAACACCAGGAATATGATCACCTTTGATAAGTTTGTCAATATTACGCATACCAACATGTCCTAACCTTCTATGACATAACCAATCTTTAGAAGATTTTGCAATAAGACATGTACGGGATTTGGATTTCTTAGAAAAATCGACAATGTATAGATCACCTCTAGGGAAACCAGTGAAGATAATGTTATGCTTGTCGGTACGAAACACCCGAGAGTAAACTTTCGTAAATAGCACAACGAAACCAAAGTCTGCTAGTCTAGATACGAAAAGAAGTGTGTAGCCGAGGGATTCAACAAGCATGGCATTTTGAATGGAACTGTCATGAGATACGACCGCCTTACCAAGACCAAGTACCTTACCCTTGGAGTTATCTCTGAAGGTGACATACATTCAAGGTCTCCGGTTTGGTGTAATCTCATGGAACATCTCTTTATCTCCGGTCATGTGATCGGTGCATCCACTGTCGAGAACCCACTCCTTTCCACCAGCCATGTAGTCTCTACGGTTCGCCATAAGACTAAGGTTCATCATGGTCTTCTCATACTCAATGTCAAACTCCTCATTTTTATCGTAGTAGCCATGCTCCACATAATCATCATCGGATGAAGTTCACTCGTAAGAAACAAGAGTTTCATCAGAATTTTGACTATGACAATGTTCATATTTATGCATGAGAATGGATTCAAGAATGATATTGTTAATAGTAATGATATCTCCTCTAGCACGCATGAGGTTACGAACCTCAAATAGAAATTTATCAAAATTATGATCACTTGGCTTCATTTTGTGAATGGCAATGCATTTGTGAACAATGATATCAAGATTTTGCAAGAAATAATTTTGATATATTTTCTCTAAGTCTTTACACAAAGTATGAGCACACTCAAACTTTTGCATTTGATTAAGCACATTTCTTGGTAGTCCTCAAATGATTAGATTAACAGTGTTAAGATTACAAAGCATACCAATTTCATCATCATGAGAAGGATGTATGGGATCAATGGGAGGTGCACAGGGATATTCAGCATACTTGCGCAAATGGAACTCATCAAATATATCAAGCATTTCATCTTTCCATTATCTAAAATATTCCCCATCAAGAATAGGTACTCTCCAACTAAAAATCCCGGAACTAGTCACATACAACTTCCTCCGACGGTGATTAAACCAAGGTTTTGGAGACCTTGTTGTGATACCAATTGAGGTATCTATAGAAGGTGTGTCTAGAGGGGGTGAATAGACTACTTGTCAAGATTAAAATCCTAGTCTTTTCCCAAATTTATGGTTGGCAGATTTTCGCAATTCTAACAAGTCTAGTAAACCCTACACATGCTAGTCAACATATATGGCAATACAAAAGTAAAGACATTGCACATGTAGAAGGTGTAGAGTTTAGGAGATCAAACGCAAAGGGGTTGACACGGTGATTTTTGCCATGGTTTCGATAGGTGGCGCTATCGTACATCCATGCTAGTGGAGACTTCAAGCCACGGAGGGTAACAGCTGCAAGAGTCCACGGAGGGCTCCACCCACAAAGGGTCCACGAAGAAGCGGCATTATCTATTCCACCAAGCCTTCTGTCCACGAAGGACTACCCTCACTCATGGTAGATATTTACGAAGTATGCGATCTCCTTGCCCTTACAAACATCTTGGTAGAACTCCACAACACGAAGTAGGAGGCTCCCAAGCGACACCTAACCAATCTAGGAGGCACCACCCTCCAAAAGGTAATAGATGTGGTAGAACGATGAACTCGTTACTCTTGTGCTTCTAAAGATAGTCTCCTCAACACACAATCACTCTCTCACAGAATAGGCATTGGTAGGAGAGATTGATTTGGTGGAATACAGCTTGGGGAGGCTAGAGATCTAGTTTCAAATGATTGTATTGGAATATCTTGGTCTCAACACCTGAGTAGGTGGCTATCTCTTAGAAAAATGGAACTGGCAATGAAGTGTGTGTTTTGAGTGCTTCCTCTTTGAATGAGAGGTAGCTAGAGGGGTATATAGAGGTTGTCCCCAAAATCCAACCGTTACACCTAAAGTGACCAACTCGGTGACACCGAAGTCATGAACTCGGTGGTACCGACTTGCACAAAAGGCTGCCACTTTTGAATCTCGGTGCAACCGATATACACAACTCGGTGACACCGAAAAGGTGGTTAACTGTCAAATGACACAACTCGGTGACACCGATACCCAAACTCGCAAATTCCGATTTTGTGTATCGAGGGAACAAAAAGTTGGTCACCTAAACTCGGTAGCATCGACACGGTTTCGGTTGCATCGATTTGGTGGCTTTGGCTAGGGTTCTTTCTGAGATGAAAATCGATACTGACGAAATGAGAAAGTTGGTGGCACCAATTTTGTGTATGAGGTTGTGGATAGAATGGTTAGGTGGGAAAAGGAATGAGTATTTTTGGTGGCTATGTCTGAGCACTTGATTAACTAGTTCATTTTCATACCTCACGCCCTTTTAATAGTACTGACTCTCCTATGGACTCAAAAGTGATTTCTCACAAATATAAAATTAAGAATCTTCTAGCTTGAAGCTTGGGCCAATCTTATTCCTTTGTTGCATTAAGGGGCATTTCCACATAAGCCTTTATCCAATGCTCTCTATGCACCATTCCTGAAATATACTGGGTGAAAGTGTTAGTCCAAGAGACAATGTATGTTGTCATGAATTATCGAACCCACCAAGGGAGCATATGTGCTTTCACCCTCCCCCACTATATAAAGGGGTTCTTCTTCCCTGAGAACCCTACCTTTTGCCCCATAAGCTCCATTGTTGCTCCAAGATCCATTTTAGCCCGATCTCTCTCCCTAGCCAACAAAAAGGAAGCAACAAAAAAAGAAAGGCTTCAACAAGTTCAGAGTTCTTAGAAGCAAAACGCTTAAGGAGTTTGAATAGTTCCTGAACAACACCTATTGACGCCGCCCCTATCAACACGGCACCCTCCTATGTGGTGGTTCCATTTGGTGTCGAGCACGTCATCCAAGAATGGGGTGAAGAAATGGAAGACACTCAATCTGCTACTTCCACAGAACCAATTGATGAAGAAATTGAAGCAGAACCAAATCCATCAAGTCCTCAAGCCTCATCTCCTCGGCCATAGGAGAACGCAAATGTGGGAGATGAAGGAAGAGATGAAGAAGTGGACATTGCTAGCACAAAACCAGTGATCAATGACGAATACTGGGAAAAGGCTCATCCCAACACACCATTCACAACTCCACTTCGTCAAGTTCCTTAGTCTCCTACAGCCACTCAAGAAATTCATACAGGGTATGAAGACAAGAACACTCCAATGAAGTCCATCCCGGAGACTGAATGAGTTGCATGAGCTGCAGACACGACCAATCAAACGACTACTCAGTAAACTGTTGTACCTTAAATAGATGAATGTGCGCAGCATATTCCTCACATTGAAAAAAATGTGGATCAAGAACATTGTGAAAAGTGTGGATCAAGAACTCTTCAACCTTACACTGGAACAAGAAGGCCAAAGTGTGACAAGGCGAGATTCTTCGATGAAAATCACTATTTCATCGACACAAATCCATTTGAATCTCCAAGGATAAGGCGCAACAGATTCTGGACCACTACTCAGCTGAACTACTATGGTGTTGTACTCTTTGACAAGAAAAAGTTTTTCTGCAGTGTAAAATTCCTCATGCATATATGAGGAACATTCCTTGCTTTTCTCCAGTCCTTCATGTTCTTTTTGACGCTGGACTACTGCCATTCTGCATGGAAATATATGACTAGAATGAGGAAATCATCCTTCAATTATATGCTACCTTGCACATCTCAACACTTGGGTTCTGGACTGGATGACTGAAAACACTCATTAGAAAGCTCCTACCACGGAATTACTTCGTGCAGTCCCAGTTCTAATTCCCTAAGAAGGAGCTAGATGCATCTATGAAGAAACTAAACTGCCCAATCACATGATGCAAGTGTTGATGAATCCTTTGGATCCTAGAATGCCGCCAAGAACCACATTCCTCGTCAAGGAATTTCTCTGTGTGCCTAGGACAGTTTACCACATTTTGACCAAAACCCTCAGTCCAATCAAGGGCCATAACTCTTAAGAAGAAGACGTTGTGGGAATCATGAAGAATTTGCTATTCAATATCATCCATGGGATTCTAATAAATCTTCACAATTTCTTCTTAAGGACTTTCACCAACAATGCTCAGTCACCTTTTGATCTAAAGGCTTAAGCACTATGGATTATGAAATTCATCAGGGGCAGATCTTTAATTCCTTACAAGGTAGATTTTTAGAATCACCTCAGCTACTTGCCTCCACCTGAAGTCGTCGAGAAATCCTTCGACCTGATTGAAGGCAAAGGCAAATCTCGGCCCCTTCATGGTCAATTTCGCAAAGGTGCATCCAATTCCACAAATGATGACACTGCAGCTTATGACTCAACTACAACAATAAAAGCCCCTCGCTAATATGCATCACGTGTGATGACTGACCGTGAGATCTTACTAGGTCTTCATCAGAAGGTTCATCACAACCACAAGTGGGTCAAGCGTCAGTTTGGTGCCATTGTGCATGATCTAAATGCAAATCACAATGTTGTGAAGAACCATCACTATTGTGCATGAGATCTTTGACCGCACATGGGCTATTCTGTCTCACCTCAAGATCTCCGAGGAACTCACTGAAATGGAGTTCCAGCAAGATTTTGACTCGTTTTGGATTGCCAAGAAGAAGTTCAAGAAAATTCTAGTTCCTCTCTTGGTGACTAGTTCATATTCCTCGACACGCACAATCGATGACGCTTAAGATGTTGACGACATAGCTACAATGAACGACCCCAACAACTCTCCTCCTCCAGCAACAAGTTGATATTGTTCAAGGGCGTTAGTCCTTAGTTGCGTCTATTTTCGTCACTGGATGACAAAGGGGGAGAAATCTGAATTAGTCTTCAAGCAGGTATACTTTATGGGCTTTTGAACTATATTTTCTTTAAATTACAACTCTCGTTCTTCTGAATTGTTTGGTTGTATGAGTTATAAACATATGCCCGGTGGTGGTGTAAAACTTTTGAATTGTTTTCCTCGCATGCTTATTCCTCACGTTGAATAATGCACGCATCCTGAAATTTGTCAAACTCCACTTTTCATCATGCATTTTAATTTGCTCATGATATATGTAAAATGCCTGCATGGATTACAAGATATAGGGGGGGATCTCCATGGTATAACTCCTCAATGTGCATTTGTAGTCCAAAGAAAATTCCTCAAATATTCACTTCTTCACAGGGAGTTTCTCTATATCTTGCATTCAAATTCCTCAAACACTGTACTTAAACTTCATAATATTATCCCCGTTGAAAACTTAACCTATTTGTCATCAATTAACAAAAAGGGGGAGATTGTAAGTGCATATAGTGCCCCTTAGTGATTTTGGTGTAATGAAGTCTTATAGGTTGAGAGACTGATGTGTTTGTGAGAGTACACACGCTCTATAAGCCATTGAGGAGTTTGAGTTATTCGAAGAATATCGACCACTAAAAATGTATGTCTTCGTCTGAAGACTTTGGTATTTCCTCGAAGACTTTGAAAGTGAGGAAATTGGTGTGTCCGTGAAGAAATTGATGCGAGGACTTTGAAGCATGAAGACTTTCGTTTTCGTAGTTCATTTTCTATATTATCTGTAATAGGACCACCATACTGTTAAAGGGGGTCGAGGTTAAACTAAGGAAAAGTTTCCAAATGGTGCTCATCTCAGAGCCTACACATGCAAACCCTTCGAGTGAATCCTTTGGAAATCTTCAATAGTTCAGTCAAATTCTTCAGTGATAGAGACGAAGATCTTCTAGTCTCTTAGGAATTTGCTCTAACTAAGGAGTTAGGTTTTCGCTAGTGCAAACCACCTATCAGTCAGGAACATGAGTGACATGAGGACTTTCATAGTTGAAATATTCCGACCGCTATTGCGCCGCGTGCCACCTGTCCCTAACCTTATCCACTTAATGGTCATATCATTGGGGCATTTATGTCAATTCATGTCGACATTGCTCCCTGTCTAAAAATAGCCGCCCCGATAACCACTAGCTGGTTGGCTGTTTGATACGCCTCCGTCGTATCTACTTTTTCAAACTCTTTTGCCCTTGTTTTCGACTCTAATTTGCATGATTTGAATGGAACCAACCCAGACTGACGTTGTTTTCAGCAGAATTGCCATGGTGTTGTTTTTGCGCAGAAATAGAAGTTCTCGGAATGACCTGGAAATCTACGAGGAATTTTTGTGGAATATATAAAAAATACTGGCGCAAGAATCAACTGCAGGGACGGCGCCAGGAGCTCACAAGCCCACCAGGCCCGCCCCCCTGGCGGGGGCTGGCAGGCTTGTGAGCCCCTCGGAGCTCCGCCACCCCCAATTCCAGCTCTATATAACCTCTTTCGTCCGGAAAAAAATCAAGGAGAAGAGTTCATCACGTTTTACGATACGGAGGTGCCCCACCTCCTGTTCTTCATCTAGAGGGCAGATATGGAGTCCGTTCTGGGTTCCGGAGAGGGTAGATCGACGCCATCGTCATCATCAACCTTCTTTCATCGCCAATTCCATGATGCTCTTCATTGTTCCCGAGTAATTTCATCATAGGCTTGCTGGACGGTGATGGGTTGGATGATATCTATCATGTAATCGAGTTAGTTTTGACGAGTATTGATCTCTAGTATCCACTATGTTTTGAGATTGATGTTGATACTACTTTGCCATGCTTAATGCTTGTCACTAGGACCCGAGTGCCATGATTTCAGATCTGAACCTATTATGTTGTCTCCAATATATGTGTATTTTAGATCCTATCTTGCAAGTTGTAGTCACCTACTATGTGTTATGACCCGGCAACCCCGGAGTGACAATAGTCGGAACCACTCCCGGAGATGACCATAGTATGAGGAGTTCATGTATTCACCAAGTGTTAATGCATTGGTCCGATTCTTTATTAAAAGGAGAACCTTAATATCCCATAGTTTCCATTAGGACCCCGCTGCCACGGGAGGGATGGACAATAGATGCCTTGCAAGTTCTTTTCCCTAAGCATGTATGACTACATACAGAATACATGCCTACATTAGATTGACGAATGGGAGCTAGTTACTTATCTCTCCGTGTTATAACTGTTACATGATGAATCACATCCGGCATAATCATCCACACCGATCCAATGCCTACGAGTCTTACCTACTAGTCCTTGCTACGTTACTTTCTCGCTACTGCTGTCGCTGCTGCTACTGTTACTCTGTTGCTATTGTTGTAACTTTGCTGCTGCTGTTACTTTGCTGCTACTGGTTACTGTTGCTACTGCTGCTATCATACTACCTTGCTACTGATTCTTTGCTGCAGACACTAAATATTTCAGGTGTGGTTGAATTGACAACTCAACTGCTAATACTTGAGAATATTCTTTTGCTTCCCCTTGAGTCGAATAAATAAATTTGGGTTGCATACTCTACCCTCGAAAACTGTTGCGATCCCCTATACATGTGGGTTATCAAGACCTTTTTCTTGCGCCGTTGCCGGGGAAGCACAACTATATTCTCTGAGTCACTTGGGATTTACGTCTGCTGGTCACTATGAGGAATCCGATAGATCCAAGAACTAAAGTCGTGCCCTCAACTACGAGGACAGGTAAGGAACTACCATCTAGCTCTGCACTTGATTCACCTTCAGTTATGAGTAAGTTTGCGACACCACCTCCTACTAGAAATCTTGATATGTCGCCTGTGCTTGATGATGCTAATTCTGCTGCCCATGATGCCTATGATGATGCTATGCTTGATACTGCTTTGCCACTAGGTGCCCTTGATGCAAAAATTGCTAGAGTTGCTGCTAGATGTGATGATACTTCTGAAACTGCTGATACTATTGAAGTAGAACCTGCTATTTTGCCTGCTAGAACTAGCTCTCCTATGCATGAATTGCCTGATATGCCTCAACGTTATGTTATGGAGGGACAGATACCTGAGGACTTTCTTGCGTGTAAGGATAACTATGATGTTGAGAAATTACTGCTCAAGTGGAAAGAAAAATCTCTAAATGCCAGGATGAAATACGATCTGAAGTTTGCTACTTCGCCTATCTTTGTGACCGATAAGGATTATGAATTCTCTGTCAACCCTGAGTTAATTACTCTGCTCAAATCAGATCCTTTTCACGGTTATGAGTCTGAAGCGGTTGTAGCCCATCTTACCAAATTGCACGATATAGCAACCCTATTCACTAGTGAGGAAAAGATCCGCCACTACTATATCCTCAAGTTGTTTCATTTCTCGCTAAAGGATGATGCTAAGACTTGGTTCACTTATCTTACTCCTGGTTGTGTGCGTAGCCCCCAGGATATGGTCTATTACTTCTCTGAAAAATATTTCCCTGTCCATAAGAAGCAAGATGCCTTGCAGGAAATATACAACTTTGCTCAAGCTCGAGAGGAGAGTCTCCCACAAGCTTGGGGGAGGCTTGTCCAGCTACTGAATACTTTGCCTGATCACCCTCTTGAGAAGAATGAAATACTTGATATGTTCTATAATGGACTTACCCATGCTTCTAATGACCACCTAGATAGTTGCGCCGGTTGTCTTTTTAGGGAACTGAACGTAGAACAAGTTGAGATCCTATGGAATAACATCTTGTGTTTTGAGAACGCTGGACTATTCCCGAACCACCTCCTAAGCCAACTCCAAAGAAAAGAGGTATTCTATTCCTCAGTCCCGAAGATATACAAGAAGCTAAGAAATCTATGCGAGAGAAAGGCATTAAATCTGAAGATGTCAAAAATCTACCACCTATCGAAGAGATCCATGGTCTCGATAACCCGACACAGGTAGTAGAAGTAAATTCTCTATGTAGGTTTGATGAGAGTGATATTCGTTTTGATAAACCTGCTAGCCTATGCCTGGAGGAATTTCATAACTTTGTTGCCAAACAACAGAGTTTCAACGATTATGTTAGCAGAAAATTGGAACAGAATGCTCGTATGCTTAGTCATTTAAGTGCTTGTGTGGACAGAAACGTCAATGATCTTAAACTTCCGAGTAAACATGTCTCTATGGTTACAACTCAAGTAGAACAAGTACTTAAAGCTCAGAATGACTTGCTCAATGAGTTGAATGACAATTATGTCAAAGTCGTCACTAGAGGCGGTAGAATGACCCAGGAACCTTTGTATCCTGAGGGTCATCCAAAGAGAACTGAACAAGATTCTCAATGAGTTAGCACTGATGCACCTAGTCATCCTAGAAAGAAGAAGAAAGATGATAGGAACCTGCACGCTAGCAACCCTGTTGCTGCTACACCTGAGAGTCCAAACGATGTCTCTGTTTCTGATGCTGAGACACAATCTGGTGATGAACATGAGCCTAATGATAATATCAATAGTGATGTTCATGTTGATGCTCAACCTAGCAGTGATAAGGATGTGCAGATTGAACCTATTGATCTTGATAACCCACAGCCTATGACTAGGAGATACGATAAGAATGACTTTGCTGCTAGGAAGCATGGTAAAGAAAGGGAACCATGGGTTCAGAAACCTATGCCCTTTCCTCCCAAACCATCCTAGAAAAAGGATGATGAGGATTTTGAGCGATTTGTTGAAATGATTAGACCTGTCTTTCTGCAAATGCGTTTGACGGATATGTTCAAAATGTCTCTGTATGCTAAGTACATGAAAGATATTGTGACTTATAAGAGGAGGATACCTGAGGTTGATATTTCCACCATGCTTGCTAACTATACCTTCAAGGGTGGAACTCCTAAGAAACTAGGTGATCCCGGTGTGCCCACTATACCTTGCTCCACTAAAGGCAACTACGTTAGTACTGCTTTATGCGACCTTGGATCCGGTGTTAGTGTTATGCCTCTCTATCTTTATTGTAGACTTGAACTGGGTAAGTTGATACCCACTGAAATCTCTCTGCAAATGGCCGACAAATCAACTGCTTTCCCTATCGACATTTGCGAGGATGTGCCTGTCGTGGTTGCCAATGTCACTATCTTGACAGACTTTGTTATCTTGGATATTCCCGAGGATGATGCCATGGCGGTCATCCTCGGAAGACCCTTTTTAAACACTGCAGGGGCTGTTATAGATTGCAACAAAGGCAATGTCACCTACCATGTCAACGGTAGTGAGCATACGGTGCACTTTCCGAAGAAACAATATCAAGTACATTGCATCAATGCTACCGAAAAAACTTCATTGATTCTTATTGGGAGCTTTGAATGCCCTATACCTCCTGTTAAGATGAAGTATAATTTGCTTGTTGGGGAGATACACATCCCCATTGAGGTGACCTATTGACTATTTGAAAATTCTCCGTTCTCTTTTGCGATTCGAAAAGGTTTGTCAAGGAGACTTGATCAACCTAATTGACGAATTTCTTTCGATGACCATGAGACGGATGAATTGGGGAGTCATAAACCTCTGTTCCGAGCTTTCACCTTCGGTTGCTTAGAAGAAAAATGATAGATTTAGTTTAGTTTTCCCTATTTTCTGTTTTAGTGTCCCGTAGAAAAGTACCCCCAAAATAAAAGTTCTCCGAACGTCCTGAAAATCAAGTATGATTTTTTCTGGAATTTTTGAAAAATACTAAGACGACTATCTCGTCTGGGGATGCGCCAGTGGGTCACAAGCCCAGGAGGCCCGGCCACACCCCCTGGCCGGGGCTGGCAAGCTTGTGGGTCCCACATGCACCCCCTCCACTCATTCTATCTCTCATCCACTTCTCCTACCTCCATAAAAATTCATTTCGCAGCTCAAACCCGTGTTCTTGCTCCTCTTGCTGGGATTTTCGATCTCCTTTCTCAAAGCACCATTCTCCGAACTGTTTTGGGGAAATTACTCCTTGGTAGGTGACTCCTCCATTGGTCCAATTAGTTTTTGCTCTAGTGCCTTATACTCCGCGTATTTTTGCTGCATTGGTGACCATGTTCTTGAGCTTTGCATGCCAATTTTAGTTGGTCCCAAGTAGTTTTGATGCATAATATGGCCTCTAGGCACTTGTGGGAGTAGTCGCCATGAGTTTAGTTGAGCTTTGTTCACTTTTCCTTTGGGTCACTGAAAATTTCAGAAAAGGAAGATGTTCAGGAGAAACTATCATGGTGGTTCACCAAGCAAGAGAGGTCCCCGTTGTCGTGGGTATAAGTCTGACAGTAGATGTATGGGGTACGAAAGGATGGGCAGAGCCTTAGTTACGGCGAGGTTGTATGAGTTCAGGCCCCTCTACGGTGGAGGTAAAAGCCCTACGTCTCAGTGCTCTTGGAGCTTGATGTCGAGTGGAATATGGATTACAGTGAATTGCTAACCCCTGCACCAGTGGGGAAGGGCGACTTATATAGAGTGCGCTGCCCTTCACAACGGTTCGGTGCACAGGGGTGGAGTAGTGGCGATGAAATGTCTACGTTACAGGTAACGTATGCCTTAAATGCTAATAAAGGTACATGAAAACGTATGACCGTTGCCCTCTAGGGGGGTTACGATGTATAGAGTGGAATCCAGTCGGTAAGTTTGATACGCTCCAAATGCTCATCTCCGACTGGATGATGGAGGAATCGTCGCTGACTGGATGATGGGAAGTCCTTAATTCAGTCGGAACTGACTAATGGCCTTGTCCCTTATGAAGGGTAGTCCTTGGGTAGGACCTGTAGGGCAGGCCTATGACCCTACCCTAGGACTATAACCCCATCATTAGTCCCCGAATGGATCGGGGTTGGAACGACGAAGCGACGCTTGGAGTACAGATTCGACTGGTATGGATGCGACTTTGGCGTTTTTTGCCTCGATCCATTTTATCCTCTTGACCAGTGATCCGAGTGGATATATCTATGAAACGAAGCGTCAAAGACCGAGTGTTTCCGTAGAATCTTTTGACGTGACCGGTCAACTGACAGCGGCGGATTTTCTGGGATCCTCAAATTTTGGTTGCCGCGCGCTCAGCTGGGATGACGACATCGTCATCAAGTAGCATCTTCCGCCTCGATTTCCGTGCCTTCATCTCCTCCACTAATATCGCAGCAACCGGTCGGGGGATAAGATTTCGGGGCCACCTGCAAGTGACCCAGTCGGAACCTTATTTAAACCTCTCCAGCGAGGGTTTCTCGTTGCACTCGCCTGATAACTCGCACTAGCCCCGCTTCTCCCGTGACTTCCTGCGCATCCCAAGCTCCTTCCTTCCCCTCCTCCCCCGCGGATCTGCAACGTCCACCATGGCGAAGGGGCAGGCGAGCAAGCTCGAGGCGCGGAAGAAGAAGAAGGAGGCGGCTCCTGCTCAGCGGCCGCAGCGAGCACTGCCGGCGGGTTGGATCCAGGGGGATTTCCTGCCCTCCACGGTGAGGGCGGCGGACATGCTGGAGCTGGTGGAGCAAGGCATGATCGAGAACAAGATGTGGAGGCTGCTGGCGGAGGGCGAGACGGAGCCGGCGCCCCAGGAGGGGGAGCGTGTCTTGCTGCTCAGTCACGTGCACCGAGGCTTCTCTCTGCCTCCTCATCCCTTCTTCAAACGTATAATGAACCACTTCGGGGCGCAGCTCCACCATTTTCCTCCCAACGCAATAGAACATCTCTCTGCCTTCGTCGTGCTATGCGAGTGTTTAATCGGTTGTCCTCCCCATTGGGGGCACTTTAAGCACATCTTCTCCGCTAGATCCCAAACCATCAAAAGACTTAGCGAGTCAAACGACAAAACTCATCTCCTCCAGCTCTGCGGAGGCTTAGGCTTCCAGAAGAAAAGTAAAAGTAGCTATCCGCTCTTTAGTTGTCTGAATCCGTTAGGAACTGGCAGTCGACTTGGTTCTACTGCCAGGACGTTGCTTGCCTGAATGCCGCAACCGGACTGCCACCTTTTAGCCTAGACCGACCGGCTCCACCTAGGCAGCTTGCGCTCACGAAAATGGAGAAGATCTAGATCCAGCCTCTGGTCGATGCGCTGGTAGAGGTCGTTCGAAAGGGAGTCACTGGCATAGATTTGCTGGAGATTTTTCTGGGTTGGCGTATCCAGCCTTTGCAAGCTCGACACCACGCCATGTGGCACTACATGGGGCCTGAGGACTCCACTCGGACTCACCCCGAGTGCGTGACCGGGGAGGTTGTGACGGCGTTGGTCCGCAACATCACAGGCGCCTATGATAACCCGAGAGGAGCCCGGCGAGTGAAGCCCTTCCGCGCGGACAACCCTCCTCCGAATGAGGAGAGTATAACATGTTGAGTGCACACAATTGTCTTAGATTTATCGCTTTTTCTTGTATCACTGTCTAACGTCTGATGTTGTCGACTGTATCTCGTGCAGGCGTGGACCAACTGGTTTTCTCCTGTCTCGAACGGGAATCCGGCTGAGGAAGAGGAAGGCAGCCAGGAGGGCAGCGCGGAGAGCGTCGAGTAAGTCTCCGACAATGGGGAGACGGAGGAGGAGTCCGAAGAAGAAGAGGGGGATGATGAGGAACAGAACTCGCCACCCCCACCACCAGAGCCTCGAACTAAACACCGTCACGAACCCGTGGATTCGTCGGCTCCCCCAGCGGCCTCGAGTGCCCGCCAGCTCCTCCTGTGGTTCCGAGTGCCTTGCCAGCTACTCCCGTGGTTCCGAGTGCTCGAAGCACAAAGAGGACCAGGGACTCTGCTGCTGAGCCCGCGGGCCAGCCCTCTAAGGTGGCCAAACTGAGTGGGTCCAAACCTCGGAAGGCTTTGCCGCGGATGAGGATCGCCGTTCCCGTCGCCTCAGCGTAAGTGTATTGTTCTCTTATCTTCTTCCAGTATTTGATTGAACTCATGCTTATTGGTCGAGTGGATTTTACTCGACAGAGCTGCCACCTCCGCCACTTCTCTGCCACGCTAGGAAGACGATCCCATGGATACGGACAACGTTGTCACATCCCAGCAAGGTACATCGTGGCGACTCCGAGAGCTTACATTATTGTTTCATGAATTCCGTCTTCGGTCTTGCCCATTTTCCTGTGGTCTCACGTCGTTCGGTCAGGCTTCCTTCAGGGGTGGTTCATGTGGAGGAGGACGACCAGAAGAGGTCCGAGCAAGCTGCGGTGCCTGTCCTTGAGGCTGTTCCATCTGTTACTACTCCCCCCATGGACGCACCGCCAACCGAGACGATGCCGTCGACTGAAATGGCGCTCATCGCTGTTGAACCGACTGGAGCAGGACTTGGGATGCCCAAGGAGTCTCTTATGGTGCCAGGTCCGTCGATCGTCCAGTACGACGCCCAGCGCCTCCCGGAAGATCAGCTGGGAGCTGCCAAGGGGGCCATGGTGCAGGCGGAGTTGATGGCGGGTGATGCCAAGAGAGCGTACGACTCCATCGCGTCTGTGTACAAGCGAAGCTTGGAACTCTGGGACGATATCCGAGTAAGTGGGCTAGTAAGTATTTACTTTCCCCTTGTAACCCACTGGGTGTTTAAGCAATATACTCGGATACAGTGTGATTATTTTGCAGTGGGTTCACTCTTAGTGAACCCAGTGGGTGTCGTCCCCGAGACTTCTGTCAGTGCTTGCATCGGCAGTTGTCTTTATATACATTTTCTTTAACTTGATCAGATCAAAACTAATATGTTCGAATGTTACCGGCGGGGGCACTCCGAGTGCACCTACTGGGTTAGTCCCCGAGAGTAAGTTTACTCAAGTCGGGTAGTAGTAGCCTCATAGGCTTGTTTTTGTTATGCATCTCAATAGGGCGGACCTGTTTGAGCGTCATGCCAGTGGGGTCACTCTTAGTGAACCCACTGGGTGTAGTCCCCGAGACCGCTGTCGACTGCTTGCGTCGGCAGTGGTCTGAAGAACTTCGAGTTTTTATTGTTTTCCTTGTTGAATTTGTCTGATCTTCTCTTCGCACTGATTTGCAGAAGACTTGCGAGATGGGATCAGCGTACAACACTCTGAAGGCTGAAAAGATTCAGCTTGATGCAGAACTGGAGGCAGCAGTGCATGACTTGGCTGGTGTGAAGGGTGCTGTGGCTGAACGAGAGAAGTCCTTGGAGGAGTCCCGTGAGGCAAACAAGGCATTGGTGGCCGAAATGGAGAAAATGACGAAACAAAGAACCGAGCTGATGGGACAGATGAAGGTGATGAACACGCGGTGCATATCACAGGAGAAGTACGTCAGTGACTAGGCAAGGAAGATGAGTGCGCTTCTCGGTGGTAAGTTCTGTTTTTCCGAGTGCTTCTTGACTGTGTATTTCATTCTACGCTTACTTTCTGCTCGTCTTGTCTTTGTAGATTTTTGTATGGACGCTGAGGCTGAAGCTGCTGACGTTGAGCGGTCGGTTATTCTGAATGTTCCACTCGGCGAGGACGCCAATCGAGACAGGCTCCGAGCGCACATTCGCCTGGGCAAAGTGGGACCTTTCATCGGTCGACAAGGAGCTGTGGCCCGAAGATGAGTCCCGGCAAGAGATGGAAGGGTTGATGACTCGGCTGGAGGACGTCCGGAACCGAGTGCAGGCGTGGAAGAAGTCTGCTGCTCGCTGTGGTGCGGACATGGCGCTGTCGCTGGTCCATGTGCACTGCAAGGAGGCTCGCGAAGAGAACCTGAAGGCGTTGCAGGTCGCCAACACCAAGAAGCTTCGATTCGAAGATTTCATGGAGACCTTCCTTGAGAGCGCCACTCGCATCACAGACGGGATCGACCTCGACACTCTCGTGGAGCCTGCAAGTCCCAGTACTAGTCCTGACGATGCTTGAGAAAACTTTTACCTCGGTATGCCGAGTGTTTACTTGTATCAAACTTTGGCCACTGCTGTTGGCCATCACATTCGTGGTTCGGTGAGGATAAGCTTGATCTACACCGAACCGACTATCTTTAAACCAACTTTGAATTGGAACTGAATATTTTGCTCTTCCTTTGCCAAAGAATTGTTGACACGATTTTGGCTCGTGGTTTTTGTTCGTCGTTTCTTGGTGAAGCCAATGGCAAACATGCGGAGCATGTAATTGTTAGTTGTCTTGACATCTGCATGAGCCTCAATGAGGGTCTGCTAAGCCTCCGAGTGGATCTCTAGGATACACTCGAAGGGAGTTCTTTACTTAGGCGATTCGTTATCATAGCTAAGTCTTAAAGCGCGACCGTAAGGTCGCACTCGGAGCGAGTTGGTACTCATGTAATTGTCAATTGTCTTGACATCTACATGAGTCTCAATGAGGGTCTGCTACTCATGTAATTGTTAGTTGTCTTGACATCTACATGAGCCTCAATGAGTGTCTGCTAAGCCTCCGAGTGGATATCTAAGATACACTCGAAGGAAGCTTTTTACTTAGGCGATTCTTGATCGCAGACAAGTCTCCGAGTGCGACGTTTAGAGCACACTCGGAGAAAGTTGTTGCTTAGGCGATTCTGGATCGCAGCTAAGTCCCCGAGTGCGACGTTTTAGTGCACACTCGGAGAAAGTTAGTACTTAGGCGATTCTGGATCGCAGCTAAGTCTCCAAGTGCGACATTTAGTGCACACTCGGAGAAAGTTTGTACTTAGGCGATTCTTGATCGCAGCTTAGTCCCCGAGTGCGACGTTTAGTGCACACTCGGAGAAAGTTTGTACTTAGGTGATTCTTGATCGCAGCTAAGTCTCCGAGTGCGACGTTTAGTGCACACTCGGAGAAAGTTAGTACTTAGGCGATTCTGGATCACAGCTAAGTCCCCGATTGCGACGTTTAGTGCACACTCGGAGAAAGTTAGTACTTAGGCGATTCTGGATCGCAGCTAAGTCCCCGAGAGCGACGTTTAGTGCACACTCGGAGAAAGATTGTACTTAGGCGATTCTGGATCGCAGCTAAGTTTTTTTTGAGACCTAAGTCTGCGAACGCGGAAGAATTTTGAATCTGCAAAAACTCAATCTGCTTTGTATTACTTCAACGATACTTGTTCTTTACATTGCTTTAGTCGACGGTCACGTGTAGAAGCGCTTCAGGAGATCTCCATTCCATGCTCGCGGCTCGTCCGTTTCCCTGTCGAGGTTGTAGAGTCGATATGCTCTGTTGTTCAGCACCTTGGAGATGATGAAGGGTCCTTCCCAGGCGGGAGCCAATTCATGAGGTCTCTGCTGATCCACTCGGAGCACCAGGTCGCCTGCTTGGAATGTACGACTCCTGACGTGTCGCGCGTGAAAGCGCCGCAGATCTTGTTGATAAATGGTTGAGTGAGTCAGTGCCATCTCGCGATCCTCCTCTAGAAGATCCACTCCGTCTTGCCTTGCTTGCTCTGCTTCAACTTCGGAGAAGAGTTCAACTCGTGGAGCGTTGTGAAGAAAATCACTCGGCAGGACTGCCTCTGCTCCGTAAACGAGGAAGAACGGGGATCGCCCTGTAGATATATTTGGAGTTGTGCGGAGACCCCACAGCACCGAAGGCAGTTTGGTGACCCACGCGCCGGCAGCATGTCCCACTTCTCGCAGGAGTCGAGGCTTCAAACCTTGCAGAATAAGTCCATTCCCCTTCTGCTTGCCCGTTTGTTTGGGGATGTGCCACAGATGCAAAATCCACTCGGATACCTTGGCCTGTACAGAAACCTTTGAATCTGTCCGAGTCAAAGTTTTTGCCATTGTCAGTGATTATGCTGTGCGGTACCCCGAATCTGGAGATGCTGTCCCTCACAAACTTGATGGCTGTAAGGGCGTCGAGATTCTTGATGGGCTTGGCTTCAATCCACTTTGTGAACTTGTCGACTGCCACCAACAGATGTTTGAATCCCCCTTGGCCTGTCCTGAATGGACCGACTGTATCTAATCCCCACACTGCAAACGACAAAACAAGAGGGATTGTCTTCAACGCAGATGATGGCTTGTGGGACTTGTTAGAGTAGAACTGAGAGCCTTCGCATCGGTCGACCATATCCTTTGCCATTTCATTTGCCTGCAGCCAGAAGAAGCCAACTTTGAATGCTTTGGCGGCGATTGCCCTCGAGGAGGCGTGATGACCGCAGGTTCCCGAGTGAATTTCTTCTAGGATTAACTGTCCGTCCTCAGGGGAGATGCATCATTGAAGGACGCCTGAAATACTTTCCTTGTACAACTGGCCATCAATGACAGTGAACGACTTTGACCTACGGACGATCTGTCTGGCTTGGACTTCGTCTTCTGGTAATTCTTGCCTCGGGATGTATGCAATGAACAGCACAGTCCAATCGGGGATGATAGCAAGAATCTCCATGATCAAATAAACCACAACAGGGACTTCAACTTCAGTCGGATCTGTCGAGCTCTTTGGTTGTACTGGTTCCTCTGTGAAAGGATCTTCTTTAACTGAGGGAAGGTGAAGGTGCTCGAGGCAGACGTCACTCGGGACTAGTCTCCGAGTGGATCCAAGTTTCGCCAATTCATCAGCTGCTTGGTTTTTCAGCCGCGGAACATGGTGGAGTTCCAGACCTTCAAACTTTTATCGAGCTTCCTCACCGCATTGCAATATGTGGTCATGGTGGGGTTCCTGACGTCCCACTCCTTCATCACTTGATTAACCACCAAATCCGAATCGCCATAGACCATCAGGCGATGGACGCCGAGTGCGATGGCCATGCGCAGTCCATAAAGGAGAACTTCATACTCTGCCTCGTTGTTGGAGGAATCAAAGTGTATCTGTAACACATACTTGAGTTTGTCACCCTTTGGCGATATGATCACAACGCCAGCGCCGGAGCCATTCAACATCTTGGACCCATCGAAGAACATTGTTCAATGAGCCGAGTAGATGTGGGACGGTTGTTGTTGTTCTACCCATTCTACTATGAAGTCAGCCAGAGCTTGAGACTTTATAGCTTTCTTGGCCTCGAACTTGATGTCGCAGTATAACATCTCCATTGCCCACTTCGCCACTCGGCCCGATGCGTCCCGATTGTGTAGGATTTCCGACAACGGAGCATCAGAAATGACAGACACCGAGTGGTTTTGGAAATTATGAGCCACCTTCTTCGCAGTCATGGAAATCCCGTAGATAAGCTTTTGATAGTGGGGATACCTCTGCTTGGAAGGAGTCAGGACTTCGGAGACATAATACACTGGCCGCTGAACCTTGTATACTTTGCCTTCTTCTTCCCGTTTGACTGTGAGAACAGTGCTGACGACTTGATTTGTAGCCACGATGTACAGAAGAAGGGGTTCTTTACTGAGCGGAGCAGTAAGAACCGGCTGGGTGGGAAGTAGGACTTTGAGGTCGTCGAATGCGATTTGGGCTTCGTCTGTCCACTCGAAAGTATCTGATTTCTTCATGAGTCGGTACAGAGGAAGTGCCTTCTCGCCGTGTCGACTCATAAACCCGCTCAAAGCCGCTAGGAAACCTGTGAGCCTTTGAACATCGTGTATTCTGACCGGCCGCTCCATTCGGACGATGGTCCCGATCTTTTTGGGGTTGACATCGATCCCACTTTCGGAAACGAAGAAACCGAGTAACTTTCCGTTGGGAACACTGAATGAACACTTGGCTGGGTTGAGCTTGATATTGTACCTACGAAGGTTGGCGAATGTTTCTGCCAAGTCGGTCAGCAGGTCGGAACCTTTGCGTGACTTGACTATGATATCATCCATATACGCCTCCACATTCCGACCGATCTGGTCAAGGAGGCATTTTTGGATCATGCACATAAAGGTTGCTCCTGCATTCTTCAAACCAAATGGCATAGTGATGTAGCAGAAGCACCCGAATGGGGTGATGAAGGCTGTTTTTAATTCATCGGGGCCATACAGACGGATCTGATGATAGCCCGAGTAGGCATCAAGGAATGACAAACGCTCGCAACCCGCAGTCGAATCGACAATTTGATCGATGCGGGGGAGCGGGAAATGGTCTTTCGGGCAGACCTTATTGAGATGCTTGAAGTCGATGCACATTCGGAGAGACTTGTCCTTCTTGGGCACCATGACAACATTGGCGAGCCAATCGGAGTGGTGTACCTCGCGAATGAAGTTGGCTGCCAAAAGCTTAGCCACCTCTTCTCTGATTTCCTTCCTCTTGTGCGCGGCGGACCGACGCAAGCGTTCTTGGACAGGCCGAGCAGCTGGATCCACATGCAGTCGGTGCTCAGCCAACTCCCTGGGTACCCCTGGCATGTCAGCGGGCTTCCATGCGAAGATGTCCCAGTTCTCACGGAGGAATTGGATGAGCTCGGCTTCCTATTTAGGATCGAGGGTGGTGGAGATGTTCGTCGGGGCAGCGGTGTCGTCCGTCGGGTGGATGCTGACCTTCTTCGTCTCTCCCGCCGATTGGAATGCGGACTCCGAAGGTGGCATCTTCGAACGCATCAAGTCAGCGGGGTCGACTGTCTTCTTGTACTCGTCAAGCTCGAGGACAGCCATCTGCTGATCCGCGATCCTCGAGCCCTGCTGCAGACACTCCTCGGCCCACTGCCGATTGCCTGTGATAGTGATCACACCTTTTGGACCTGGCATTTTCACCTTCAGGTACACATAACATGGACGGGCCATGAAACGCGCATACGCCGGGCAGCCCAGAATTGCGTGGTACGCACTCTGGAAGTCCACCACCTCGGACGTCAGTTTTTCCTTGCGGAAGTTCTTGTCGGAGCCGAAGACGACGTCTAACGCGATCTGGCCGAGTGACTTGGCCTTTCGTCCAGGGACGACTCCATGGAACTGCATGCTGCTCTCGCTAAGTTTGGACATCGGAATGCCCATCCCCTTGAGAGTGTCAGAGTACATGATGTTCAAGCCGCTCCCGCCGTCCATGAGGACTTTGCGCAGTCGGACTCCTTCCACCATCGGGTCGACGACCAGAGCCTGCCTCCCTGGGGTGGGTACGTGTGCTGGATGATCCGGCTGGTCAAAGGTGATCGCAGTCTGAGACCACTTGAGGAACGTGGGGTTGGTCGGTGTGGCCATGTTCACCTCCCTGTTCACCAGCTTCAGTCGACTCTTGCTTTCAACGTCAGCAAAAATCATCTTTGTTACATGGACTTGGGGGAACGGATCCTCCTTGTCCTCCTCATCCTGTTCATTGTCCTTTTCACTCGGCTGCCTTTCGCCGAACCCCTGGATCAGGAGGCAACATTGTCGAGTGGTATGCTTTGGAAATATGGCGTTGCCCTCTTCATCCATCTTCGTGTGAATTGGACATGGCTGGTCCAGGATGTGGTTTCCGAACTGCTTCTTCTTGGGGGTGAACTGAGCCTTCCCCTTGCCCCTGAACTTGGCATTGGTAACGGCTGCGGCCTCTGCCTGCGAAGTGGACGGAGCTTTCTGCTTCTGCTTCCGAGTGTTGTTCCCATCTCCATCGGCGACTGCTTTGTGCTTGCCGCTACGAATGCGGTCCTCTTCTTCGCCATTTGCATAGCGTGCCGCTATCTCCATCATCTTACTCATGGAGATGTCGCCTGTTCGACCGATCTTCAGGTACAGATCTCTGTACCGCACGCCTGCCTTGAAGGCGCAGACTGCTTGGTGCTCTGTGACGTTCTCCACCATGTGGTAGAGGGTCATCCAACGCTGAATGAAATCGCACAGGGGCTCACTCTGCTTCTGGACACAGTGCTGGAGCTCCACGAGACCAGCAGGGCGTTTGCACGTCCCTTCGAAGGTCCTGATGAAGACTCGGGCCAGATCTGCCCAGCTGTAGATGCTTGAAGGAGCCAACTGGTTCAGCCATGCTCGTGCCGAGCCGTCGAGCATCAGGGGGAGGTGTTTCATGGCGACGTGGTCGTCCCCACCTCCGATCTGGACTGCCACTCGGTAGTCGTCCAGCCACGTTTCTGGCTTGGATTCTCCTGTAAACTTGCTGATCCCCGTCACCAATCGGAAGTTGGGAGGGATGTCAGCAGAACGGATGGTTCGACTGAAACACTCGGGACCAGAGACGATGGTCCTGCTTCCACTATGACGGTCTATATCGTGACCATCGCGGTGGGCCCGGCCCCTGTCGACCCTCCTCTGGGCGATATATCCTCTTGCGTCGGGCCTTGGATCATAAGTGTCACCAACCGAACGCCGATCATCATGATGTCGGGCCCGTAGGGCCCACCCCGCGGAGGGGTGCGTGAACGGCGATGATCTTTGGGATTCATGGAACGGCTGTCTCCCCTGTGTCGCTGATGAGAATCGGGGCTGTGAATGACCGATGCGTGTTCGCGTGAACAGAACTATTGTGCATCCTGTTGTGCGACTAGGAGACCGCCGAATTTTGCTGCTCCGCCGTGTGCAGCAGGGCACGAATCTGCTCGATCCCTCTGCCAGCCTCTGAATCAGTCGGCTAGAGGGAGTCGGCTATTTTGGCGGCAGCAGCCAGGTTGAGGACGGGTGTGCGGAACACCTCCACGTTGCTCCGACGAGTGTGCCGATTGGCAGAACGGCGGGGCTGACGGCGAGCGCCGGATGTTTCACCGACCTCATGCTCGTTCCGGTCGGTTTGGCGGGGACTTTCATGGGAGTTGGCCATGTGCACTTCGGTTGCAGGCCCGCGACCCAAGTACTCGGAAGGAAACTCAGTCGGAACTGAGTCCGAGCGCTAGGACAGCGGCGCAACCACAACCGACTCTAGGACCGCCACTTGTGAGGACGCGTTCTGGCGCGCCTAGGCGTGTTACACCCAACGCTGGAGCCACGGATGGCGGGACCGCTTGTTGCGGCGCACGAGGGCGGCGTAGGTCGACACCGGAGCCGACTGTTGGAGAAGAATGATACCGCAGGAGCCGGCACGGAAGTGCGTAGCCCCGCGACTGGGGAGCGCCTCGACGTCGAGAGGGGCATCCCGAAGCCATGTCGAATCATCGACGATGAAGGAGAGAGTGCCGAAGAGGATCTCGCGACCCATGCTCAAATCTCCACCGGATGACATGATGAAAAGATATAGTCGCAAACTCGCCGGAAGTCGCTTAGACGCCTGCCCCAAGGTGGGCGCCAACTGTCGTGGGTATAAGTCTGAAAGTAGATGTATGGGGTACGAAAGGATGGGCAGAGCCTTAGCTACGGCGAGGTTGTATGAGTTAAGGCCCCTCTACGGTAGAGGTAAAAGCCCTATGTCTCGGTGCTCTTGGAGCTTGATGTCGAGTGGAATATGGATTACAGTGAATAGCTAACCCCTGCACCAGTGGGGAAGGGCGACTTATATAGAGTGCGCTGCCCTTCACAACGGTTCGGTGCACAGGGGTGGAGTAGTGGCGATGAAATGTCTATGTTACAGGTAACGTATGCCTTAAATGCTAATAAAGGTACATGAAAATGTATGACCGTTGCCCTCCAGGGGGGTTACGATGTACAGAGTCGAATCCAGTCGGTAAGTTTGATACCCTCTTTGCCGTCTGCCCCTACATGGGAAGGGGTGGAGGCAGACGGCAAAGAGGGGGAATCTTCCCCCTCTCTCTCCCCTCTTTGCCCTCTGCCCCCACATGGCAAAGGAGGGGAGGCAGACGGCAAAGGGAGGAGGCCTGCCATTAACACTTAACGGGGACGTTGCACCCTTTGCCGTCCCAGTTAATTTGCCGTCTGCCCACTCATGGCAAAGATTCTTTGCCGTCCGCCTTTGGGAAAGCTGACGGCAAAGAACCTCTTCACCAGATTTTTTTTTACCGTCTACTTTGCCCTCTGCTCACCGACGGCAAACCCTTTGCTGTCCGTCGTTCCACCCTTTGCCGTCCGCTTTGGCATACGGCAAATTTATGAATTTCAGTAGTGGGATGATGGAGGAATCGTCACCGACTGGATGATGGGAAGTCCTGAATTCAGTCGGAACTGACTAAGGGCCTTGTCCCTTATGAAGGGTAGTCCTTGGGTAGGACCTGTAGGGCAGGCCTATGACCCTACCCTAGGACTATAACCCCATCATCCGTCTTGCGATTCGGGAGCCCGATCCTTATCAACCGAGGAACGCACCGGTACAACCATGTGAATGGCCTTCTGATGAATTCATGATTGAGGCACGTTTCAAAGACGAGTTTGATACACTTGTTCACAACGTCGGACTCGAAGAATTCATCTTCGATAAATGTGAACACTATGTTACGCTCACTGCTTCTTTTGTTTGTAGATTCAAATTTTCAGTTGGCCGTGATACATCCGTACTGTTTGATCTCTATGACAAATCGTATACCATGGATTTAGAGGATTTCTATAGAATTTGCAAGATACCTATTTGGGGTAGTCTCAATGATCCTCCTAAATCTTCGGTTAGAGATTTTTTTTCTCTAGTATAACTGTGGGAGAAACTAGAGATATTTCGCAGGTTACCATGGGGAGCATTCATTTTCAAGGAGGCTGAATAATAATGCTAATGAGGGGATTTCTTTGGTGGGATCTATGCCACTCGGATAGCGAATTTCCTTGGAGTACCCATCCGCGAAGGAGATCCCCCGCTCCATACAACTTTCCTTGACCGCGTCGCTCTGACACGCTACCAGTTCCTTGAGAGGGATGATGAATCCCTCCTATACCACTTAATATTTAACCGACAGCGTGTTTTCCATATTACCCTTCCTGCTCCTGCCTTCTTTGACTTTCAGGTAAAATGGAGATATTACATAACCAGAGGAGAGACAGAGGAGTATGAGAGGGAGGCAAAGGCTGCTCATCTCCGAGAGGGAGCTAATCAGGCAGTGGCTGTAGCGCTCCCGTACAATCCCCATTATGATTTCGGATATCGCCCCGAACATCCATGGGAATAGACCAACTTATGCCAAAATCCTAAGCTTGGGGGAGTACGTGTTTCTCACCGATTTTACATTCTTGCTTATGCTTTCATTTTGTTCGTCGATGTTCACACTTTGCCACTGTATCATCCATGCTAGTTTGTTTCTTTTTCTCGTTTTATTTTCTTGTGTCTGTCTAGTTTGAGAAAACCCAAAAATATTTTCTTGTTCTTCATTTGCTTGTTGGGAGCTTTCCTGTGTAAATAGTTTTCTTTTTCTTTGGTTCAAGGTAGAATATCATGGTTACAATGTTTAGTGGCTCTTGCATGCATATCAACTTATCCGTTAAAGAGCCATACTATTGTGTCTTCTCCTTTGTGTTTGCCTACAGATTCTAGCTTTAGTCTAATGCACGATCACTCTTATTATTGTTCACATCATTCGGTCGTGCAAGTGAAAGGAAATAATGATGATATATGATGAAGTGACTGAGCCTGGAAGAGCTGGTATGAACTCGATCTATTTTGTTTTTGTAAATATGACTAGCTCATCGTTCCTGATTCAGCTTTGTTGTAAGAGAAACATGTTTGCAATGACAACTTAGAAATCATAGTTGCTTATGTCATGCTTACGTACCTAGGAGCTTATAATGGTTTGTCTTGGATGCCGACATGAATGTTGAGATGACTATGATGTAGTATGATAGGATGGTATCCTCCTTTGAATGATTCAAGTGGCTTGACTTGGCGCATGTTCACGCATGTAGTTGACACAAAATCAACATAGCCTCTACGATATTCATGTTCATGGTGATTTATGTCCTACTCATGCTTGCACTCAATGTTGGTTAATCTCAATGCATTTTGATGACTGTTGTCACTCCCTAGTTAGTCACTTCCTAGTCTTTTGCTAGCCTACACTTGTACTAATCGGGAATACTGCGTGTGCATCCACTTCCCTAAACCCAAAGTTGTTCCTTATGAGTCCACCATACCTACCTATATGCAGTATCTACCTGCCGTTCCAAGTAAATTTGCATGTGCCACTCTCTAAACTGCAAGAAATAATCTGTTTTGCATGACCGAACCGCTCATGTAGTGACAGGGGGCTATCAGTATCTTCCATGCTAGGCGTGTTATCCTCGATATGTGTTTATTCACTATCATTCATGAGAAAGGGGCCGGTAATTGGAATGCCCAGTTCCATGCTCAAATCGAAAAGATAATTGCAAACAAAACTCCCCCTGGATTGATGTTGGTATGAACGGCACCCGAGTATTCGGCTAGTCGTGGAGTGTGATTGATTGGTGGTGGGGGAGTCAAAACTTTACTTCTCTGTTTGGGAACCGCCTATAGCATGTGTAGTGTGGAAGATGGTGAGAACTCTTAGTCATTGCATTGACAATGAAAGCATGCCACCCAAAATTATTATCTCTGTTTTCAAAGCTTGAGCTCTGGCACCTCTGCAAGTCAGTGCTTCCCTCTGCGAAGGGCATGTCTATTTGTTTTCTTATTGAGTCATCCTCCTCTTGAAAAAGCACCAATTAGAGAGCACCTCTGTCATTTTTATGCTTTGCTTTTAACTGTGTTCAGTATGACTGTGACTGGATCTTCTTTGCCACGAATTACAATGTTTAGTCAGCCCTTGGTCTTTGAAGGTGCTCTGCATTTATGTTTTGTGGTCTCAAAAAGAGCTAGCTTGATACCATCTATTCATGCTGCTTCATGATTGTTTTGATTGAAGTGTTGATGTTTGAAACTTATTATTATTTGCTCGCTAGTTCATTATGCCATTGGTATGAGTTTACCGTGAGAACTAGATGTCATTTGCCTATGTGGTTAGCTTGTGATCTTGCTGAAATTCTGGATATGAGTTAGACATAGTTGCAACAACAAGATCAGACAGAGTTCGTCAAAGTTTTTCTTTTGTCTCTTTCAGTTTGTCAACTGAATTGCTAGAGGACAAGCAAGGCTTTAAGCTTGGGGGAGTTGATACGTCTCCGTCGTATCTACTTTTCCAAAATCTTTTGCCCTTGTTTTGGACTCTAATTTGCATGATTTGAATGGAGCTAACCCGGACTGACACTGTTTTCAGCAGAATTCCCATGGTGTTGTTTTTGCGCAGAAATAAAAGTTCTCGAAATGACCTGGAAATCTATGAGCAATTTTTGTGGAATTTCTAAAAAATACTGGCGCAAGAATCAACTGAAGGGATGGAGCCAGGAGCTCACAAGCCCACCAGTCCTAGCCCCCCCCCTCGCCGGGGCTGGCAGACTTGTGATCCCCTCGGAGCTCCTCCGCCCCCAATTCCAGCTCTATATAACCTCTTTCGTCCGGAAAAAAAAAATCAAGGAGAAGAGTTCATCGCGTTTTACGATACGGAGGCGCCGCCACCTGCGGTTCTTCATTTGGAGGGCAGACCTGGAGTCCGTTCTGGGCTCCGGAGAGGGGAGATCGTCGCCATCTTCATCATCAACCTTCCTTCATCGCCAATTCCATGATGCTCTTCACCGTTCGTGAGTAATCTCATCGTAGGCTTGCTGGAAGGTGATGGGTTGGATGAGATCTATCATGTAATCGCGTTAGATTTGACGGGGATTGATCCCTAGTATCCACTATGTTCTGAGATTGATGTTGCTACTACTTTGCCATGCTTAATGCTTGTCACTAGGGCCCGAGTGCCATGATTTCAGATCTGAACCTATTATGTTGTCGCCAATATATGTGTGTTTTAGATCCTATCTTGCAAGTTCTAGTCACCAACTATGTGTTATGACCCGGCAACCCCGGAGTGACAATAGCCGGAACCACTCCCGGAGATGACCATAGTATGAGGAGTTCATGTATTCACCAAGTGTCAACGCGTTGGTCCGGTTCCTTATTAAAAGGAGAACCTTAATATCCCGTAGTTTCCATTAGGACCCAGCTGCCATGGGAGGGATGGACAATATATGTCATGCAAGTTATTTTCCCTAAGCACGTATGACTACATACGGAATACATGCCTACATTAGATTGACGAACGGGAGCTAGTTACTTATCTCTCCATGTTATAATTGTTACATGATGAATCACATCCGGCATAATCATCGATCACCGATCCAATGCCTATGAATATTTCCTACTGGTCCTTGCTATGTTACTTTGCCGCTACTGTTGTCACTGCTGCTACTGTTACTCTGTTGCTACTGCTGTCACTTTGCAGCTGTTTTTACTTTGCTGCTACTGGTTACTGTTGCCACTGCTGCTATCATACTACCTTGCTACTGATACTTGGCTGCAAACACTAAATCTTTCAGGTGTGGTTGAATTGACAACTCAACTGCTAATACTTGAGAATATTCTTTCGCTTCCCCTTGAGTCGAATCCATAAATTTGGGTTGAATACTCTACCCTCGAAAACTATTGCGATCCCCTATACTTGTGGGTTATCACTGCTCCGCAAGAGAAACTAACACTTGTTATTTGAGAGCAACCCATTCCTTGAATACTTCGAGAGAAATTCATCAGTGAGGAAAAACTCCAAACACCCAAACCAAAACCCAAAAACCCCCAATGTGATTAAGCATCAGTGAAGAGGTTGTTCCTATGTGGAACCAATGCTTGTTACCTTTGAGTACTGTACATCCTCCAAACTTTTAGGCGTCATGGTCTAGAGCATCCAGTAGTGAATTTTGTATCGCTCGGTGACCAAGTATGTGAGGGTTTGGAAGTCTGCTCTGAAGACTTAACGAGTGTGGGGCGAGGACTGTGTGTCCTTAGCTCAAGGAGAATACGGTAAGGACTATGTGTCCTGGGACTGTGTGTTCTTCGATTTAAATACCAAGCCACTCCAAACCAAACGTACGACTATCACAACAGTTGGAACTGGGTCATCGAAGCATTTTCTTCATCGAGCACCTGGTTCTAATTCCTCAAGCCTTTCATTTCCTCAGTTTAATGTTGATGACTTTGATCTTTACTATTTGAAGAATTTGGCTCAAGACTTTCACAATTTCCTCACCTCAAATTCTTCACCTTACTTATTCTTCATGTGCATATCCTAAACACGCTACTTATGCAAACTGAATGTTTCATTTCACTTTGATGACTATGCTATTGTTGTTCCGCACACTTACCTGAGTACTTGTTCCACTACATGTTGTTCGTGATAGAGGAATTTCCTCACAAGGAATATCCTCAGTGGCAAATTTATAAAAATAGCCTATTCATCCCCCCCCCTCTAGTCGATATAACGCACTTTCAAATTATGCCAATGAAGATTGTATGTTCAATTCAACTTTGGCTCAGGCGGCTTGTTCCAGCTCAAATTCTTATTTCAAGCCGGTCACATTTGACTCGGCTGCTCTTACAACCTCCTGCATAATGAGGAATACAATGTTCATGATTATTTTAAGTTGGCAGCTTGATGTTGATTTTTACTTGAGGGGTTGTGACAAGTATAAATTCTGAAAGTCTCAAGCATATTGCAAGCAATATACTCGGCACTAGGGGGGCTAATGCACCTCAAGATTTCTCTACATATGGTGCGAAAAGACCTGTCGCATTTCAGAAAAATGAGTCGGGCCTAGGGGGCTATATGTTAGCTCTTCAAAAAGTAATGTGCAAAAAGACCCGACGCATTTCAGAAAAATGAGCCGGCCCTAGGGGTCTACACGTTAGCTCTTCAAAAAATACTCTGTTAAAAATACCGTGTCCATTTCAGAAAAATAAGTCCGCCCTTGGGGGCTATAAGTTGATTTTGCAGAAGTGTTATTTTTGCAAGACTCGACTCACCTCATGGACATGAGCTGGCCTTTGGCGGCTACAAGTTGATTTTGAATAAGGCTTGTTTATACAAGACCCGACTGACCTCATGGAGATGATCCAGCCCTTGGGGGCTATAGGTTGATTTAGTGGAAGTCTTATTTATACAAGACCCGACTTACCTCATGGAGATGAGTCGGTCCTTGGGGGCTACAGAGATATATATAAGATAAAGAAAAAGTTGATTATACCTCATAGTGTTTCTTCATCATGCTAACCAAGTTGGCTTCCATGTCCCGGCTTGTAGTGAGGCGGTTTAGATAACCACTCTGCAATTCCTCAGTTGTGAATTCTTCATAATTGGAAAGATCAAGTTTGATTTTCCCTTTTTCAAGCAATGACGTTTCTTTTTTGGTAGCAAGATTGGTGAGCACAGTGCAGTCTTCCGGAGCTGTGCAACCTGTCCCAGTGATGGTAATGTCATCTTCATTCCTCCCAAGAGAGGGAACGTTGTCAGTTGCGACATGAGGACTACGTAGATTAAGTTCATGTGTCGGGTTAGCTTCAGCATCCGTGGTTTCAGGGCTTGTCGACTTAGTATGATGGGGTGGTTCTTCTCGATCGTCCGATTGACCTTTAGGGTGTTCAATATGAGCTCCAGGATTTAGGAAAGGAGAGTCTTCCGTGGATGAATTTCCAGTCTTCGTTTTCTTGGCCTTGATCCTACAAACAAGATAGCAGAATGAAGCATGTATAAAGTTGGGTATGAATAAGCAATATATGGTACAAAGTAGATGCTTACCCATGATTGATAACAAAAGGGTGGCAACTTTGTCGTAGTTGAATCGCTCAATGACGACGACGACTCCTGATAATTTGAATTGGAAGGTGTAAGAGGTTGCCGAATAATGCTAGCTTTTGGAACGGAAAGAGTTGAGCTATGAGGCACCTCATTCTGCCGTTTACGGGTTGCTGACTTGTCGGGTAAGCCGATGACTAGGTCACCATGGCTGCTCTGAGTAGGGCACCTCGTGCCATGCTGAGTTTTCTTCAAAATAAAATTGGGATCCAAGTAACCGTGCAGGTGAGAAAAAACTACTTTCCGAATGACCCGCCTTGTTTTCCTTGAAGATAAGGATTCTGAGCCGGAGGAAACAGTAATTACCTCAACATTTTCGGCCCGACTTGATTTGGGATCTCCCCGAAGATTAGAGGCATTAGCAAGTATAATAAAATATGAACAAAGGAGCCGAGTTTTTACCTCTGATGGTATGTCAGTGATTGGTAACTTGTCCCTAGCTGGCGCTGTCGTGGGAATAAACCTGACAGTAGAGGTGTAGGGTATGAATGGAGAGGGCAGAGTCTTAGCTACAACAAGTTTGTACGCAAGATTTATGAGTTCAGGTCCCTCTCTTGGAGGTAACAACCCTACGTCTTAGGTGATCGGGAGCTCTTGTGGTGTGGATTGTGTAATACAGGGGGTGCGAACCCTTGTGCCATAGGGGAGGGGTGGCTTATATAGAGTGCACCACCTCTCATCAATACCCCAGCTTCTAAGGGCTCGATCAATATGAGTTAAATATATGGTTACTAATAACGTAAGTGGGTAGTAAATGCTACTAAAGACCATTGGCTGAACGTGTGTCCGTTGGCCCTTGTGGGTGTCTTCTGGTCTTCAATGCTGACTGGAATTCTTCTGAGTGTATACGAGTTGTTGAGTGGATGGAAATATAATCTGAGTGTTTTAGTACTGAGTGACTTTTAAGCGCCATCTTCATTCAATCGGAATCTTTTGTCTGACCCTTAGTCTAATAATGAGGCGACCTTGGGTAGGACATCTAGGTCAGGCCTATGACCCTACCCTAGGTACATGTCCCCATCATTAGCCCCCTAATGGATTGGGGTTCGAGTGATGAAGGAGTCGAAGTGAGTTCTTCTCGAGTCGTTCTGATCTTGGTCCTTTACGTGGGATTGACAAAACTTCAGGTCGACTGAAATGTTCGTCATTTTCCTTGATCGATTTGGTTGCGAAGTTTTCCTGAGTGATTTTCAGACGCTTGGATTCCTTCGGAGTGACTCATAGGATCTTTTGATATTACTGATCACTGCGGCAGGTGTGGATCTTACGGGATTCGGAATTTCGGTTTCCGCGCGCCTTGCGGGGATGACACAACTGTCAAGCAAGTGGCGGGATGACACCTTGATTATTGTGCCGTTATCATCGCCACGCCTCACGTCTCCACTAATGTTGGGATATGTTGAGATCTGGAGGCCCCACTCGTCAGTGACTGATACGTCTCCGTCGTATCTACTTTTCTGAACTCTTTTGCCCTTCTTTTGGACTCTAATTTGCATGATTTGAATGGAACTAACCCGGACTAACGATGTTTTCAGCAGAATTGCCATGGTGTTGTTTTTGCGCAGAAATAAAAGTTCTCGGAATGACCTGAAAATTTACGGAGAATTTTTCTGGGATTTATGAAAAATACTGGCACAAGAATCAACGGATGGAGTGGAGCCGTGAGCCCACAAGCCCACCAGGCGCGGCCCCGACTGGCCGCGTCTCGCAGGCTTGTAGGACCCACAAAGCTCCACCGCCTCTCAATCCATCTCTATATAGTCCGTTTCGTCCGGAAAAAAAATCAAGGAGAAGGATTCATCGCGTTTTATGATACGGAGGCAGCGCCACCTCCTGTTCTTCATCTCGAGGACAGATCTGGAGTCCGTTCTGGGCTCCGGAGAGGGCAGATCATCGCCATCGTCATCGTCAACCTTCCTTCATGGCCAATTCCATGATGCTCTTCACCATTCGTGAGTAATCTCATTGTAAGATTGCTGGACGGTGATGAGTTGGATGAGATCTATCATGTAATCGAGTTAGTTTTGACGGGGATTGATCCCTAGTATCCACTATGTTCTGAGATTGATGTGGCTACTACTTTGCCAAGCTTAATGATTGTCACTAGGTCCCAAGTGCCATGATTTCGGATCTGAACCTATTATGTTGTCGCCAATATATGTGTGTTCTATATCCTATCTTGCAAGTTGTAGTCACCTACTATGTGTTATGACCCGGCAACCCCGGAGTGACAATAGCCGGAACCACTCCTGGAGATGACCATAGTATGAGGAGTTCATGTATTCACCAAGTGTTAATGCGTTGGTCCTGTTCTTTATTAAAAGGAGAACCTTAATATCCCATAGTTTCCATTAGGACCCCGCTGCCACGGGAGGGATGGACAATAGATGTCATGCAAGTTCTTTTAATAAGCACGTATGACTACATACGGAATACATGCCTACATTAGATTGACGAACGGGAGCTAGTTAGTTATCTCTCCATGTTATAAGTGTTACATGATGAATCACATCCGGCATAATCATACATCACCGATCCAATGCCTACGAGTCTTTACTACTCGTCCTTGCTATGTTACTTTGCTGCTACTGCTGTCACTGCTACTACTGTTGCTACTGCTGTTATTCTGTTGCTACTGCTGCTATCACCCTACTTTGCTACTGATACTTTGATGTAGACACTAAATCTTTCAGGTGTGGTTGAATTGAAACTCAACTGCTAATACTTGAGAATATTCTTTCGCTTCCCGTTGAGTCGAATCAATAAATTTGGGTTGACTACTCTACCCTCGAAAACTGTTGCGATCCCCTATACTTGTGGGTTATCAAGACCTTTTTCTGGAGCCATTGCTAGGGAGGCACAGCTATATTCTATGAGTCACTTGGGATTTACATCTGCTGGTCACTATGAGGAATTTGAGAGATCCAAGAACTAAAGTCTTGCCCTCCACTACGAGGACAGGTAAGAAACTGCCATCTAGCTCTGCACTTGATTCACCTTCAGTTATGAGTAAGTTTGCAACATCACCTCCTGCTAGAAATCTTGATATGTCGCCTGTGCTTGATGATGCTAGTTCTGCTGCCCATGATGCTTATGATGATGCTATGCTTGATACTGCTTTGCATGATGATGCTATGCTTAATACTGCTTTGCCTGATGATGCTATGCATGGTACTGCTTTGCAACTAGGTGCATTCCTTGATGCACAAATTGCTAGAGTTGCAGCTAGATGTGATGATACTTTTGAAACTGCTGATACTATTGAAGTAGAACCAGCTATTTTGCCTCATATGCTTGAACGTTATGTTATGGAGGGAGAGATAGCTGAGGATTTCCTTGCGTGTAAGGATAGCTATGATGTTGAGAAACTACTTCTCAAGTGGAAAGAAAACTCTCTGAACGCTAGGATGAAATACGACCTGAAGTTTGCTACTTCGCCTATCTTTGTGACCGATAAGGATTATGAATTCTCTGTCGACCCTGAGTTAATCACTCTGGTCGAATCTGATCCTTTTCACAGTTATGAGTCTGAAACGGTTGTAGCCCATCTTACCAAACTGCACGATATAGCCACCCTATTCACTAGTGAGGAAAAGATCCGCCACTACTATATCCTCAAGCTGTTTCCTTTCTCGCTAAAGGATGATGCTAAGACTTGGTTCACTTTTCTCGCTCCTGGTTGTGTGCGTAGTCCACATGATATGTTCTACTACTTCTCTAAAAAATATTTCCCTGCCCATAAGAAGCAAGCTGCCTTGCAGAAAATATACAACTTTGCTCAAGCTGAAGAAGAGAGTCTCCCACAAGCTTGGGGAAGGCTCATCCAACTAGTGAATGCTTTGCCTGATCACCCTTTTGAGAAGAATGAAATACTTGATATCTTCTATAATGGACTTACCCATGCTTCTAGAGACCACCTAGATAGTTGTGTTGGTTGTGTTTTTAGGGAACCAACTGTAGAACAAGCTAAAATTCTATTGAATAACATCTTGTGCAATGAGAATGCTTGGACTATTCCCGAACCACCTCCTAAGCCAACTCCGAAGGAAGGAGGTATTCTATTCCTCAGTCCTGAAGATATGCAAGAAGCTAAGAAATCTATGCGAGAGAAAGGCATTAAATTTGAAGATGTCAAAAATCTACCACCTATCAAAGAGATCCATGGTCTTGATAACCCGATACAGGTAGTAGAAGTAAATTCTCTACTTAGGTTTGATGAGAGTGATATCCCTCTTGATAAACCTACTAGCGTATGCCTGGATGAGTTTGATCACTTTGTTGCCAAACAACAGAGCTTCAATGACTATGTTAGCAGACAATTGGAACAGGATGCTCGTATGCTTAGTCATTTAAGTGCTTGTGCGGACAGAAATGTCAATGATCTTAAGCTTCTGAGTAAACATGCCTCTATGGTTACTACTCAAGTAGAACAAGTACTTAAAGCTCAGAATGACTTGCTCAATGAGTTGAATGGCAATTCTGTCATAGTCGTCACTAGAGGTGGTAGAATGACCCGTGAACCTTTGTATCCTCAGGGTCATGCGAAGAGAATTGAACAGGATTCTCAAGGAGTTAGCACTGATGCACCTAGTCATCCTAGGAAGAAGAAGAAAGATGATAGGAACTTGCACGCTAGTAACCCTGTTGCTGCTACACCTGAGATTCCAAACGATGTCTCTGCCTCTGATGCCGAAACACAATCTCGTGATGAACGTGAGCCTAATGATGATATCAATAGTGATGTTCATGATGATGCTCAACGTAGCAATGATAAGGATGTGGAGATTGAACCTGTTGTTCTTGATAACCCACAGCCTAAGAATAGAAGATACGATAAGAATGACTTCACTGCTAGGAAGCATGGTAAAGAAAGGGAACCATGGGTTCAGATACCCATGCCCTTTCCTCCCAAACCATCCAAGAAAAAGGATGATGAGGATTTTGAGCGATTTGTTGAAATGATTAGACTTGTCTTTTTGCAAATGCGTTTGACAGATATGCTCAAAATGTCTCCGTATTCTAAGTACATGAAGGATATTGTGACTAATAAGAGGAGGATACCTGAGGTTGAGATTTCCACCATGCTTGCTAATTATAGCTTCAAGGGTGGAACTCCTAAAGGCAACTACATTACAACTGCTTTATGCGACCTTGGAGCCGGTGTTAGTGTTATACCTCTCTCTGTCTTTATCGTAGGCTTGAACTGGATAAGTTGACACCCACTGAAATCTCTCTGCAAATGGCCGACAAATCAACTGCTTTTCCTATCGACATTTGCGAGGATGTGCCTGTTTTGGTTGCTAATGTCACTATCTTAACAGACTTTGTTATCTTGGATATTCCCGAGGACGATGCCATGGCGATCATCCTCGAAAGACCCTTTTTAAACACTGCAGGGGCTGTTATAGATTGAAACAAAGGCAATGTCACATTCCATGTCAACGGTAATGAGCATACGGTGCACTTTCTGAAGAAACAATATCGAGTACATTGCATCAATGTTATCGAAAAAACTTCATCTATTCTTATTGGGATCTTTGAATGCCCTATTCCTCCTGTTAAGATGAAGTATGATTTGCTTGTTGGGGAGATACACATCCCCATTGAGGTAACCTAGTGACTATTCGAAAATTCTCCGTCCTCTTTTGCGATTCGAAAAGGTTTGTCAAGGAGACTTGATCAACCTCATTGACAGATTTCTTTCGATGACCATGAGATGGATGAATCAAGGAGTCACAAACCTCTGTTCCAAGCTTTCACCTTCGCTTGCTTAGAAGAAAAATGATAGATTTAGTTTAGTTTTCCCTGCTTTCTATTTTAGCGTCCAGTAGAAAAGTACCATGGAAAAAAAAGTTCTCCGAACGTCTTGAAAATCAAGTATGATTTTTCTGGATTTTTTGAAAAATACTGAGACAAAGAGCTAGTCTGGGGGCTACACGAGTGGGCCATAAGCCCTGGAGGCGCGGGCCCCCCTGGCCGCGCCTACCTGGCTTGTGGGGCCCACGTGCACCCCCTCCACTCATTCTTGCTCTCATCTGGTTCTCCTACCTCTAGAAAAAATTGTTTCGCTGCTCAAACCCACGTTCTTGCTCCTCTTGCTGGGATTTTTTATCTCCTTGCTGAAAGCACCATTCTCCGAACTGTTTTGAGGAAATTACTCCTTGGTAAGTGACTCCTCCATTGGTCCAATTAGTTTTTTGCTCTAGTGCCTTATACTTCGCGTATTTTTGCTGCCTTGGTGACCATGTTCTTAAGCTTTGCATGCTAATTTTAGCTGGTCCCAAGTAGTTTTGATGCGTAATATGGCCTCTAGGCACTTGTAGGAGTAGTTGCTACAAGTTTTGTTGAGCCTTGCGCACTTTTCCTTAAAGTCACTAAAAATTTCAGAAAATTTCAGAGTTAGAAAAGGGAAAAGATGAGGAGGTTCTTAAGAGGCTCTTCAAGCCGTGACCCCAAGGATGATGGAAGTGAGAAGAAGCCCAAGTATCTGGTCCCTCGAGTCGCAGAAGTTCGAGCGTGCGAGTGGCCAAGCGACGTGTTCTTACGAGTCGCTGGATTTTATTTGGACTTTTATCACTTGGTGGAGAACGCAGGCCTTACCGCCTTCGTTGAAGATAAGTGTCCACAATACCTCCTCCTCACTAATATCTTCGTACAAAGCTTTAACTTCTATCTAAGGAAGAATCCTCCTATGGTTGAGTTCAAACTTTATGATATCCCCCACCGCATGTCACTCCAGGATTTTTGCAATGTTTGCAAATTACCTTTTGTTGGGGATATTCATGAACCTCGTCCACGGGACTTGGATGCTTTCATCGATACAATTGTTGTAGGAGAGGAGAGAGGAGTGTATTGCGCTAGAGCTGCTAGCATTCATTTTCCCGTGCTTCGGTACTTCTCACTATTCGTGGGAAAATGTTTGATTGGCCGTGGGAAGGCTGGGTCACTTAGTTACCCAGATCTTGCGGTTTTGCACGAAGCCCTTTTATAATGATAAAACTTATAGCTTGGGCGCCATAGTAGCTCAACTGTTAAACACGAACCCTTCCAAGGGCATTGTCTATGGAGGTATCTATGCTACTCGTCTTGCTAGACACTTTGAGATACCTATTAGACTAGAAGAGGAAGAAGAGATTCTTCTCCCCAAGAGATATCTAGATTACGATAGCATGGTTCGCCATGACTTTCTTGATAGAGATATAAGTAGAAGGATGATTTATAACCTCGTGTTTAGTCAGGGTACTCGTGAGACTATTACTTTGCCTGCTCCTTATTTGTTCAATCTTCATGCAGGCAGGTACATTATTATGCCCTCGGACATCTACGCATATTGGGGCCTAGCCCAACCACACGTGCCCGTGCCCGAGCCACCAGTCGAGTACGAGATGCTAGTTTATCAGTGGGAGCCAGAGGAGCTCACACAGCAGTGGCATCCTCAGTCCACTCCGGAGTACCCCGGAGCTGGTTATTTCCCTCCTTGGGAGTAGACCAACTTAGGTCAAAAGCCTAAGCTTGGGGGAGTACGTGTTTCTCACCGACTTTACATTATTGCTTATGCTTTCACTTTGTTCGTCGGTGTTCACACTTTGCCACTATATCATCCATGCTTGTTTATTTCTTTTTCTCATTTTCTTTTTGTGTGTCTGTCGTGTTTCTCACCGACTTTACATTCTTTCTTATGCTTTCACTTTGTTCGTCGGTGTTCACACTTTGCCACGGTATCATCCATGCTAGTTTATTTCTTTTTCTCGTTTTCTTTTTGTGTGTCTGTCTAGTTTGAGAAAACCCAAAAATATTTTCTTTTCTTCTTTTGCATGTTGGGAGCTTTCACGTGTAAATAGTTTTCTTTTTCTTTGGGTCAAGGTAGAAGACCATGGTTACAATGTTTAGTGGCTCTCGCATGCATATCTGTTTATCTGTCAAAGAGCCATATTACTTTGTCTTCTCCTTTGTGTTCGCCCGCAGATTCTAGCTTTTGTCCAATGCACGAGCACGCTTATTATTGTTCACATCGCTCGGTCGTGCAAGTGAAAGGCAATAATGACGATATATGATGAAGTGACTGAGCCTGGAAAAGCTGGTATGAACTCGATCTATTTTGTTTTTGTAAATATGACTAGTTCATCATGCGTGATTCAGCTTTGTTGTGAGAGAAACATGTTTGCAATGACAACTTAGAGATCATAGTTGCTGATGCCATGTTTACTTAGCTAGGAGCTTATAATGGTTTGTCTTGGATGACCACATGAATTTTGAGATGACTATGATGTAGTGTGATAGGATGGTATCCTCCTTTGAATGATTCAAGTGGCTTGACTTGGCGCATGTTTACGCATGTAGTTGAAACAAAATCAACATAGCCTCTACGATATTCATGTTCATGGAGATTTATGTCCTACTCATGTTTGCACTCAATGTTGGTTAATCTCAATGCATTTTGATGACTATTGTCGCTCTCTAGTTGGTCGCTTCCCAGTCTTTTGCTAGCCTTCACTTGTACTAAGCGGGAATACTGCTTGTGCATCCACTTCCATAAACCCAAAGTTGTTCCAAATGAGTCCACTATACCTGCCTATATGCGGTATCTATGTGTCGTTGCAAGTAAATTTGCATGTGCCACTATCTAAACCTTCAAGAAATAATCTGTTTTGCATGCCCGAACCGCTCATGTGGTGACGGGGGGCTATTGATACGTCTCAAACGTATCTATAATTTTTTATGTTTTCACGTTGTTATCTTGCCTTCTTTGTATGTTTTATGTACCTTTTTATATCTTTTTGGGACTAACTTATTAATTCAGTGCCAAGTGCCAGTTCCTGTTTTTTTCGTGTTTTTGACTCTTTTCAGATCTGATTTTGGAACGGAGTCCCAACGGAAGAAAAACCCTGAAATGATTTTTTCCCGAATGGAAGAAGTCCAGGGGCTTTTGGGCCAAGCCAGGCGGGCTCCAGGGAGCCCACAAGCCCCCACTCCGCGACCAGGGGGGCGACGTTGGGCAGGCTTGTGGCCTCCCTGGGCGCCCCCTGACCTAGGTCTTTGGCCTATAAATTCCCAAATATTCTGCAGAAAATCAGGGGAGCTTCGAAAATACTTTTCCGCTGCCGCAAGCTTCCGTTTCCGCGAGATCTCATCTGGAGACCCTTCCCGGCACCCTGCCGGAGGGGACTTTGGAGTTGGAGGGCTTCTTCATCATCATCATCGCCCCTCCAATGACTCGTGAGTAGTTCACTTCAGACCTACGGGTCCGTAGTTAGTAGCTAGATGGCTTCTTCTCTCTCTTGGATCTTCAATTCAAAGTTCTTCATGATCTTGATGGAGATCTATCTGATGTAATCTTCTTTGGCGGTGTGTTTGTCGAGATCTGATGAATTGTGGACTTGTGATCAGATTATATATGATATATATTTGAGTCTTTGTTGATTTCTTATATGCATGATTTGATATCCTTGTAAGTCTCTCCGAGTCTTGGGTTTTGTTTGGCCAACTAGATCTATGATTCTTGCAATGGCAGAAGTGCTTAGTTTTGGGTTCTGCCATGTGGTGACCTTTCCCAGGGACAGTAGGGGCAGCAAGGCACACATCAAGCAGTTGCCATCAAGGGTAAAAAGATGGGGTTTTTATCATTGGTTTGAGATTATCCCTCTACATCATGTCATCTTGCTTAAGGCGTTACTCTGTTCTTATGGACTTAATACACTAGATGCATGCTGGATAGCGGTCGACGTGTGGAGTAATAGTATTAGATGGGGAAAGTATCGGTCTACTTGTTTCGGACGTGATGCCTATAGAAATAATCATTGCATATATATCATCGCGACTCTGCACAGTTCTATCAATTGCTCGACAGTAATTTGTTCACCCACCATATACTTGCTTTCATGAGAGAAGCCAGTAGTAAACACTACACCCCCCGGGCCTATTCACATCCATCGTTTACATCTCCGCTTTTACTTTGCTTTGTTACTTTTTTGCTTTTAGTTGTCACTTGGCAAACAATCTATAAGGGATTGTCAACCCGTTCATAGCGTTGGGTGCAAGCTTTTGTGTTTGTGCAGGATCTTGAGATACTCTTCCGCCGGATTGATACCTTGGTTCTCAAACTGTGGGAAATACTTACCATCGTTGTGCTACATCACCCTTTCCACTTCGAGGGAACACCAACGCAAGGCTCCAAGGCCACGGGGGAAATCCTTTGCATACTTGCCTAGGAAGTCCCTTAAGGCGTAGCCGTAGCTGAAGGATTCCTGGTGCCATCGACACAACTATTTCTGGCGGTTGCAAGGGATACACAGCAAACATCAGAAGTATCTCTGGCACCGTTGCCAGGGAGAAGTAATCAAGATCTATCCAAGTAGCTCTCACAAACTCTTCTCTTGCATTTACTTTTGTTGCCAGTTGCCTCTTGTTTTCCTCTCCCCCACTTCACATTTGCCGTTTTCATTTGCCTTTCTCCTTCGCCGTTTTATTTTGCCTTTTTCATTTGCCTTTTTCCATTCGCCCTTCTTCCGCTTGCTTTCTGTTCGCTTGTGTGCCATGTGCCTTCAATATGCTTGCATCTTCATTTGCTGAAAATCTAGTGATATGGATCCTCATCCACTTGCTAGTCTCTTTAAGAGACCTACTCGTGTGGAACAAATTGCTAGTGAGTTGAGGGCATATGACTATTTCTTTGGAGTTTTGCGTAAGATGCGTGAATCTGAAAATTGTGAGGAAGAAATTCATGAAGTGATTCACGAGGGCTCCTTGAATGAAAAGCATGATTGCAATGGTTTCACTATAAATCCTATTAGTGACAATCATGCTAAAAATATGCAAAACCCTAAGCTTGGGGATGCTAGTTTTGCTTCGTCCACTACTTGTTGCAATAATCATGATTGGGGTGATGATCTTTCTTATGATCTTGAAAATTTGTTCAAACCTCATGATGAATATAATATTTGCAACAATACTTAAAGTGGGATTGGAGAAGTCATGACTTTATTTGATGATAATCCCACTATTTTTGAAGAGCGTCAACTTTGCATATATGTGGATCATGAAAATAATATCCTATGGGATAGCTATATTGTTGAATTTGAATATGATCCCACATGTAATTGCTATGAGAGAGGAAAATATTGTGGTAGAAACCTTCATGTTACCCAATCACCTCTCGTGATGTGGAGATTGCTATTGTCTCTTTCTTCTTCCTTGCATTTGGTAACTATTGGTTGTCATGCCAATTTGTTTCCCTGTAAAATGCCTATGCATAGGAAGTATGTTAGACTTAGATGTGATTTTTACTTGCTTTAGGATGCTCTCGTTGTGCTTCAGTTCTTGTCTTTTGTGAGAGCATCATTGAATGCCTAGCTAAGGGCGTTAAACAAAAGCGCTTGTTGGGAGGCAACCGAACGAATCTATCCTTTTTCTTTCTGTTTTGTGTTTTCCAAACTTTCATAATTCTGTTATGATTGTGTTTTTAGTGTTTCTTTTTGCGTTTGTGCCAAGCAAAACCGTTATGATTAGTCTTGAGGATGATCGTTTGGTCACGCTGGAAAATACAGAAACTTTCTGCTCACAAAAAGAATTTTCGTTTTTTTCTGTAAAAGATTTTCAGTTGATTCTTTTTGCTTCTGATTTCTACACAGATTCTTCAGAGTTTCGTAAGTTTTCATAATGTTTCAAGTAACAGAGGTATACAAAATATACAGATTGCTACAGACTGGTCTGCTGTTAACAGATTCTGTTTTTGTTGTGTTGGTTGCTTATTTTGATGAAACTATGGATAGTATCGGTGGGTATTAGCCATGGAAGATTGAAAGTACAGTAACCCAACATCAGCACAAGTAGAATTTAAATTTGAAACAGTACCTAAGGAAGTGGTGGTTTGCTTTCTTGTACTAATGTTATCACGAGTTTCTGTTTAAGTTTCGTGTTGTGAAGTTTTCAAGTTTTGGGTGAAGTTCTTATGGATAAAAAGATAAAGAATGGCAAGAGCTCAAGCTTGGGGATGCCCAAGGCACCCCAAGAGATTCAAGGATGCCTTAAAAACCTAAGCTTGGGGATGCCTCGGGAAGGCATCCCCTCTCTCGTCTTCAATCCATCGGTAACGGTACTTGGGGCTATATTTTTATTCACCACATGTTATGTGTTTTGGCTTGGAGCGTCTTGTATCGTAGGAGTCTTTTATTTTTTTGTTGTGTCACAATCATCCTTGCTGCACACCTAGAGAGAGAGAGATGCACTTACCGTGATTTTGTGGAGCTTCAGTTATATCTTTTGGTAGACAATTCAGCTCACATGTGCTTCACTTATATCTTTTGAGCTAGATACTTTTGCTCTTTGTGCTTCACTTATATCTTTTAGAGCACAACGGTGCGTGGCTTGGTAGTTGATCTATGCTTTGAAAGTAGTCTCAAAAGGGGTAGTTATCCAAAGGGATACGAAAACTTCCACCTTCATGTGTATTGAATAGTTAGAGAAGTTTGATTCATCTCAATTAGTTTTGAGTTGTGGTTATGGTAATATTGAAGTCATGCTAGTAAGGTGTTGTGGGTCTAGGAATACTTGTGTTGAAGTTAGTGATTCCCGTAACATGCACGTTTGGTGAACCTCTATGTGATGAAATTTGAGCATGATTAGTCTATTGATTGTCATCCTTTGCGTGGCGGTCGGGATCGCGCGATGGTTTATACCTACCAACCCTTCCCCTGGGAGTATGCGTCGAATGCTTTGTTTCGATTACTAATAAAACTTTTGCAACAAGTATATGAGTTCTTCATGACTAATGTTGAGTCCATGGTTTAGATGCACTTTCACCTTCCACCATCACTATCTTCTTAGTGCCGTGCAACTTTCGCCGGTGCACAAAACCCACCATTAGCCTTCCTCAAAACAGCCACCATACCTACATACTATGGCTTTTTGAAAGTCATTCCGAGATATATTTCCATGCAACTACTACCATGATATGTGCCACCACGTCTACATTGCCTTTGCATGATCGTAAGATAGCTAGCATGATGTTTCCATTGATGTCTATGCCATGCTAGATCATTACCTAGGTACACTACCGAAGGCATTCCATATAGAGTCATAGTTGCTCTAAGTTTTGAGTTGAAAGTGTGATGGTCATCATTATTGGAGCATTGTCCCATGTGAGGAAATAAAAGAGGCCAAAGAAGCCCATAAAAAAAGAGGCCAAAGATCCCACCAAAAAAATGAGAGAAAAAGAGAGAAGGGACAATGCTACCACTTTTTCCACACTTGTGCATTTTGAGCACCATGATCTTCATGATTGAGAGTCTCTCGTTTTGTCACCACCATATAGCTAGTGGGAAATTCTCATTATATAACTTGTCTTGTATATTCCAATGATAGGCTTCCTCAAAATTGTCGTAGGTCTTCGTGAGCAAGCAAGTTGGATGCACACCCACTAATTTTCTGTAAGAGCTTTCACATACTTGTAGCTCTAGTGCATCATTTGTATGGCAATCCCTACTCATTCACATTGATATCTATTGATGAGCATCTCCACAGCTCATTGATATGCCTAGTTAATGTGACTATCTTCTCCTTTTTGTTTTGCAACCCCCACCACGTCCCACACCATCTATAGTGCTATAACCATGGCTCATGCTCATGTATTGCGTGAGAGTTGAAAATGTTTGAGAAAGTAAAGGTGTGAAACAATTACTTGGCCAATACCGGGGTTGTGCATGATTTAAACTCGTTGTGCAATGATGATAGAGCATAGCCAGACTATATGCTTTTGTAGGGATAACTTTCTTTTGGCCTTGTTATTTTGAAAGTTCATGATTACTTTGTTAGTTTGCTTGAATTATTATTGTTTCCACGTCAATAGCAAACTATTGTTTTGAATCTAATGGATCTGAACATTCACGTCACATAAGTGGAATTACAAAGGACACCTATGCTAGGTAGCATGAAAGCATAAAAAATTCATTCTTATCACTTCCCTACTCGAGGACGGGCAGGAGTTAAGCTTGGGGATGCTTGATACGTCTCAAACGTATCTATAATTTTTGATGTTTTCACGTTGTTATCTTGCCTTCTTTGTATGTTTTACGGACCTTTTTATATCTTTTTGGGACTAACTTATTAATTCAGTGGCAAGTGCTAGTTCCTATTTTTTTTTATGTTTTTGACTCTTTTCAGATCTGATTTTGGAACGGAGTCCCAACGGAAGAAAAACCCCGAAATGATTTTTTCCCGAACGGAAGAAGTCCAGGGGGCTTTTGGGCCAAGCCAGGTGGGCTCCAGGGAGCCCACAAGCCCCCACTCCGCCACCAGGGGGAGGCGGCGGTGGGCATGCTTGTGGCCTCCCTGGCTGCCCCCTCACCTAGGTCTTTGGCCTATTAATTCCCAAATATTCCACAAAAAATCAGGGGAGCCTCGAAAATACTTTTCCGCCCCCGCAAGCTTCCGTTTGCGCGAGATCTCATCTGGAGACCCGTCCTCGCACCCTGTCGGAGGGGACTTTGGAGTTGGAGGGCTTCTTCATCATCATCATCGCCCCTCCAATGACTCGTGAGTAGTTCACTTCAGACCTACGGGTCCGTAGTTAGTAGCTAGATGGCTTCTTCTCTCTCTTGGATCTTCAATACAAAGTTCTCCATGATCTTCATGGAGATCTATCCGATGTAATCTTCTTTGGCGGTGTGTTTGTCGAGATCCGATGAATTATGGACTTGTGATCATATTATCTATGATATATATTTGAGTCTTTCCTGATTTCTTATATGCATGATTTGATATCCTTGTAAGTCTCTCCGAGTCTTGGGTTTTGTTTGGCCAACTAGATCTATTGTTCTTGCAATGGGAGGCGGTCTTCTTCTTCCCCGTTTCCATAACGGGTGGTTATCTCCATCATTTTAATCATTGACATGTCGCCTGAGCGACCAAACTTCAGATACAGCTCCCGATACCTGACACCTGCCTTGAAGGCGCAGACTGCTTGGTGCTCGGTAACATTCTCCATTGTGTGGTAAAGAGTGGTCCAGCGCTGAATGTAATCGCGCAAGGACTCACTCGGCTTCTGTATGTAGTGTTGTAACTCAGAAAGACCAACACGTTGCTTGCAAGTGCCTTCGAAGGTCTTGATGAACACTAGGTCTAGATCCGCCCAACAATATATACTTGAAGGCGCCAGTTGGTTCAGCCATGCACGGGCCGAACCTTCCAGCATCAGGGGCAAGTGCTTCATCCCAACATTTTCGTTGCCGCCGTGTCACACCTAGTTTTTGGCTTTCGTGACTAATTAACTTATTTCAAAAATTAAGACCAATTAAAAAATTGTGTGAATGCTTGTGATGCTTGGAATGACTATTGTTTGCGTGCTTGCTTGAATGCATGTGATTGCTGCCCAATAATTCTTTCCATCCTCCATCTCACCTCCTTATCCCATGTTCTTCTGCCTAATAATCATGCCATGTGTTTAGGACAAATATCTATTTTTACCAAATATTATTTTCACCAAAAAGCATTTCTTTGAATTAAACTTCCAAACCCCTGAGATGAGACTTGTACTACAAGTCCTCAAATTAGGGAATTTACTTTGCACCAATTATTTTATTTAAAACCTATTATCAAAATTTCTTACAAAGAACACAATATTATTATTTTAAAATTTATTTTATTATTTTATTTAAATGTCTTCCTGTGAGGCCAAAATGGTCTCATATGAAGGAAAGTTATTTTTATTGCTTTCAAAATATTTAAGAAAATTTAGGGACACTCAGTGGATATATTTATTCCATATATATGAGTTTCAACACATGGTCATGTTCAAAATATTGGGCAAACCCCTCCAAAACCATTCCTGCCTATTTCAATCTTTTGAAATATTTCTATTAGAAATATTCTCAATAAATTCCAGTAAAATTTCAGCATGTCATCTATGATATTCTTGATGATCTTGCCAAGTTTCAACTCAATCCAAGTTGATTTGGCTCCCCTAATCATTCTAAAACCCTATCTATCTAGATTCAAATTTGAGCAACTCTACATGGTGAAGTGTCTCCAATTATGCTCAAATTTGGTGGACATGTTCTAATGATCCAATAATGCATCCGCACCAAGTGGTGCATCAAGGAGAATAAAACAACTTGTCCTAAGACCCTCAAAACCCTCTCTGTTGATTTTTGACTTTGGTAAACTTTACATTATAAAGTTTCTCCAATTGACCTCAATCTTTTTGTGCATGCCTTAATGCTCAAATAAGGCCCCTACACCAAATATTGGATTTGTGGGAATTAAGTTGAATAGGATTGTAAGCAGAAAGCCATTTCTTCCCATTTCAAGGGTTTTCCAAGTCTACATTGGAAAACTTCTCGAGCAAACCCCAAATTTGGTGTGCAAGCTTATTTTCATCCATTATTTGATCCTGTTAAGTTTCATAGCCATTGAAATTCATCTGATGGCCTAATCACAGATCAAACACCTTGTGTGCACTCACTAAGTTGGCTTCTTTGACCCTTTCCACCTTTACCCTTGAGCTCAACTTTCTACCACAGTTGTCTCTCGTTACATTATACCTACAGTAACATTCCCATGGCCACTCGTAAATTATTGGAGAAGAACCCTTTGTAACTACTTCCCATTTTCACCCTTGGCAACACTGTTTTACCTCTCTTCCCATACTTCTGCTTACCCCAAGGCCCCCAATTCCTTGCAGAGCCTTTTTAGTGTGTCAATGCTTCATTTCAAACCAAGAGATGGCATGCTCATGTGGAGAAAATGAGCAGCACATCTACAAGTTCATTTCTGGCTGAAAGGTAGCTTTGTACAACAAGTGCTAGCTACACTTAGTTGCTTGAGCTGACTTTTTGCAGATGTGTAGTCCTTCTATACCACATGCTCCAGGACATGGTTTCACCTCCCATCTCTGCCTGTGAAAACCACTTGTATCAGCCTCTAGTTTCCTACTGAAATGTTTACCTCAGTCAACAGCCGTTCAAACCAACTCCACTTGAAGCCAAACTCCTCACTCACCTTCCAAGTAGCATGCCCCACCTCCCAGACATGCTTGACTGGTCATTTGGACCCTGTAGGCACAGGTGGCCGTGGTGACCACCACTCTGCCCTGCAGTATGTGTGCTCTGCACTTTGTCTCCTTCCTCCAAACCACTTGTAGCCAAACCGACATGTGTTAGTATGGCTCAGAGCCTCATGTTGACCGTGCAAACCATTTCCCTCCACTAGCAAGCTTCCAAATTTCCTCAGGCACGTGTGGCATCCATGCATCAGGGAGCTCCGAGAGCTCCTGAGCTCTCTCTCCTCTCCCCCTCTCCATATGGCTCCCCCCGGGCGCCCTAAGCCTCCAGGACTCTCTCTCTCTCTCTCCCTGGAACCACCCTACACTACTGGAATTGAGAAATTTGCCATCTGCCATGGCTTTGCCGTCTGCTGACGCATGGCAAAGATCCTCTTTGCCGTCAGCTGGCACAAAGCAGACGGTAAAGAGGTTGCTGATGGCAAAGGTTTTATTTGCCGTCGGCCACCTCTTTGCCGTCTGCTGACGCATGGCAAAGGCCCAGAGGCGGACGGCAAAGAGAACCCAGACGGCAAAGGGGCGCCACCCTAACGGTCGAAGCCCGCCCCACCCCACCCACCCCTTTGCCGTCCGCCTCCCAGCTTCTGCAGACGGCAAAGGGGGGCTCCCCCTAACGGCACCCAGCCCCCACCCCCGCTCCCCTAACGGCACGCTGCACCGCCGCTCCCCTCGATCTCCTGACTCTATAGCGCCGCCGCCACTGCCCACTACAGCGCCGCCGCCACCACCCCCTTCACTGCTCCGGCCCACCGCCGCCGCCCACGACCGGAGCTCCCCGCTCCCCTCCTCCCCGCGTCCCTCCTCCCAGCGGCCCTCCTCCCCGTCGCCCATGACCGGAGCTCCCCCCTCCCCTCCTCCCCGCAAAGGGGCGCCACCCCCACGGCCGGAGCTCGCCCTCCCCTCCTACCCGCGCATGTCCTCCCCACGCCCCTCCTCCCCGCCGCCCAGGGCCGGAGCTCGCCCTCCCCTCCTCCCACTGCCCTCCTCCCACTGCAGGTAAGTTTTTTTTTCTTTTTTTCTTTATTTCCTGTTTTTTCTTTTAAACTAGTAGATAGTATATAGTTTAGACACTTTGTTCCCATTGATTATTACACACTTGATACATTTTGTTCCCATTGTATGTAGTAGTGTTTTAGTGAAAATAATACACACTTGATACATTTTGTTCCCATTGATTATTATATCGGCAAGTTCATCTTTGAAACAATAAGGCCAGCTCATGCGGGCCGAGGAAAAAAAAGAACTGAGGGTTATACCAACTCTTGTGCACTTTAATAAAAGGCGGCAAAACATTTGATAAATGGCAGTCAAATAGCAGAGGAAGTACACATAAATTTAGACAATGTATAAAATAAAACTTAGAGAGCCTATACAGTGAATATTGGACAACACCAACAATGAATTTTGTAGAACAAAATACTGAAATTGGTACATCACATACACTGAAATTTACATATAGCAAGATGAATGAAATTCTGACAGAAAATAAAAGGGATTATGGACAACATCACAACAACAAGACTTTATCAGTGTCAAGAATGAGCTCACCGGGAGGAGGGGATCCAAGTGGCCTGGCATTTGGCTTCCAGGACTTAAGCTGTGCCATGTAGATCGAGCTTGACGATGCCCTAGATTCGTGGGCGGCACCACCAGCCCCAGAGGAAAGACAACCCGGTGAATCAGGCTAGGTCCCCGACGTTCCCAGTGGCTTCGCACAACAGGTCCTCCTCGGATGGAGCGGCGCGTGCGGCGGGAGATCGTACTTGTGTATTGGACATGTAGCGTGTGCGCGGCGGCGGCTGCATGTATGCTGGTGCCCACACACTGCGCTTCTTGGACCAGCACCAGATTGATCTGTTGTGGGCTAGAGAGAGGAGCCAGCGATGGATCCATTTGATGGGCTGTGTGCTACCAAGTTGGGCCTTCTACAAAAAAATGGGCTATAAGCCAATACTTTGTTTAAAAAATCTGGGGGCCCCAAATCTGGGGCCCTGTGCGGATGCACAGGTTGCACACCCATGGGCCCGGGCCTGTATAGACATATAGTATATAGTATAGACATATAGTATATGGTATAGACATATAGTATATAGTATAGAAGAAAATAAGAGAATAATAAACTAGAACAAAAAGGAAGAAGAAGAAGAAGAAGAAGAAGAAGAGGAGGAGGAGGAGGAGGAGGAGGAGGAGAAAGAAGAAGAAGAATAATAATATGATGATCAAGAAGAAGAAGAAGAAGAAGAAGAGGAGGAGAGAGGAGAAGAAGAAAGAAAAGGACCCCGACCCCCGGCCCATGACGCCCGATGCGACCAACCCCCGACCCCCGACCCCCGACCCCCGACCCCCGACCTCCGACGCCACTGAGAACCGACTCCCGACCCCCGACGCCCGACACCACTGACCCCCGACCCCCGACTCCCGACCCCCGACTCCACTAACCCCCGACCCTCGATGCCCGACGCCATTGACCCTCGACTACAGAAGCCACTGACCCTCGACCCTCGACCCCCGATGCCTGATGCCACTGACCCTCGAGTCCCGACGCCACTGACCCTCAACCCCCAACCCCCGACACCCCTGACCCTCGACCCCCGGCCCCCTACCCCCGACCCCCGACACCTCTTCGGCCTCTTGTTGACCAAAGAGACCCCAACCCCCGACGCCAGTGATCCTTGACCCCCCGACAACACTAACCCCCGACCACCGACACAACTAACCACCGACCAGCGACGCCACCGACACCCGACACCACCGACCATTGACGCCACCGACACCCGACACCACCGAGCATCGACGCCACTAAGCCGACGGGGTCATAATTTTGTAAATTATGAGTTAGGTCACATATTTTCCGATTATGTTAATTATAAAAACATCATATTTGTGTTGATCGGGTGAATTTCAATGTGCAGTTGTTCGACGACCTCCACGTGCGTTGGACGAGCTCCGCCCTTGCGTTTGTTGGTGAGCACAAATGACTTCTCCCCCTACCCCCTTAATTTGCTCTGTGCCGGTCTTCGTGCCGATGAAACTTGCTAGCTATAGGTTTCTTCAATCATGAGTATGCGTGACCAGTATGCGTCTCCCGTTCGAAAGGGCGACATCTATAAATATGCATTTCTTTGCATATTTATAACCGCCATCCTTTCGAATTGTCCAACATTATCCATGGACAGCCCGATTATGTGTAGATTGGGTTTGTTTTCCTGTATGCTGTGCTCCGGATTGGATGCGGAATTTCGTCAGTGCCTCCCCTGTTGTTCTCCGGGTACACATCATCTCTGCTTATTGTCGAGACGTGTATCAGGAGAACAACGGGGAGGTGCTGCCGAAATTCTGCGTCGCATCTGGAGCAGAGCATGGGAAAACGAACCCAGCCTACACATACTCGGGTGGGATTAGGACCTATCTTTACCTATTAGCGTGTAGGTTGCATGGACGTAATAAAACTGACAAACTTGATTAGCGTATGAATATAGATGATGAATTATATATTTATTTCTTGTGCCCCCATAGGTAGCTAGGCAACATGAGTGATCGTGCTTGGATGTACACTGGTCACCCTAGTCAGAAAGACATGACCCATGAATGGTTAACAAAAACCACGGGGTTTGTGAGAGCCGCATTTGCAAATGGCCAGCAAAAAACATGGTGCCCCTGTCCCAACTGCGACAACTGGAAAAAGCAGACAGAGTTTGAAATGGGTAAACACCTGCAGAAGTGGGGTTTTACGCCTAATTATATGGTGTGGACTTTTCATGGTGAGTCTGACCAACGTGCCAGAGCTGAGGTGATTCGTCGTCGCACCGACGAGCATGGTACCGGGATTGAAGACATGGTGCAAGACTTTGATGATGCTCGTGATTCGGACGATGAGATGGAGGAATCTGCAAAGGTCTTCTATGAAATGTTGGAGTCTTCAAACCGTCCTCTCCACGAGAAGACTGAGCTTTGTCAGCTGGATGCCATCGTGCAAGTAATGGCTCTGAAGGCTCAATTCTACCTAGGCAGAGAATGCTACGACGCGATGATGACGATATTTGGACGCTTTCTACCCAAAGGCCATGTACTGCCTGCAAACCTGTACCAGTCAGAGAAAATCCTTCGTGTACTTAAGATGCCCTATGAGAAGATACATGCCTGTGAGAATGGATGTGCCTTATTTAGGCTTGAGTATGCGGCCTTGAACTATTGCCCCATTTGCAATTCTTCCAGGTATATTGTGGTAGACAACGGCATGGGTGAGAAGAATCAGACCAAAATCCCCATTAGTGTTCTTCGATATCTGCCAATCGTACCAAGACTTGAACGTCTTTTCATGGTCAAAGAGACGGCCAGACAGATGACATGGCACAAATTGGGCAAAAGAACCGAACTAGATGTGGATGGGAACAAGATGCTGGTACACACTTCAGATGGTTTTGCATGGAGGCACTTCGATGCATTACATAAGGATAAATCGGAAGATCCAAGGCAACCTAGAGTTGCCATCAGCATGGATGGGTTCAATGTGTATGGTATGACGGCAGCACAATACAGTTGTTGGCCTGTATTTGTCATTCCACTAAATTTGCCACCCGGAGAGATTATGAAAAGAAAGAACATTTTCCCGACGTTGATAATTCCAGGGCCCAACTATCCGGGGAAGAATATGAATTTGTACATGCAGCCGCTTAAGGATGAGTTGCAAGAAGCCTGGGATAATGGGATCAAGACCTACGACGCGGCTACCAAAACAAATTTCAAAATGCATGTGTGGTACATGTACTCGACGCATGATTATCCGGCGTTTGCGCTATTCGCTGGCTGGTGTATGCATGGAAGGTTCCCGTGCACCACATGCAAGGCAGCTCTTCAGTTCCGTTGGCTGCAGGCTGGTCGCAAGTATTCTTGCTTCGACATGCATAGACAATTCCTGGATCCTGACCATAAGTTTAGAAAAGACAAGAAGAATTTCATCAAAGGTAGAGTTGTCAAAAACACTGCACCAGCTGCGTTGACAGGCCAACAGACCCTTGATCAGTTAAACGCTCTCGAGCCTGATCCTTTGCGTCCAGGATACTTCAAAGGGTATAATACGGAACACGCCTGGACTCACAAGTCATGATTATGGGATCTCCCTTACTTCAAAGACCTCCTTTGCCCACACAACATTGACGTGATGCACACTGAAAAGAATATTGCGGAGGCCATTTTTGGTACATTGTTCGGAATAGAGGGGAAGTCAAAAGATAATCCTAAGGCTAGAATCGACCTGGAGGCTCTATGTGATAGACCGTTGCAAAACTTGCGACAACGGAAAGGAAAGCAAAGCATAGCGAAGCCAAAGGCATGGTTCAATCTTGAAAGGCCAGCTACGTGGGAAATGCTATTGTGGGTGAAAATGCGGTTGATGTTCCCCGATGGGTATGCTGCGAATCTAAAGACCGGAGCGAGTCTTGAGAAATTCAAAATATTTGGGCTCAAGAGTCATGATTGGCACATATGGATTGAGCGGGTAATGCCGGTGATGTTGCGTGGCTTTATCCCTGAGGATGAATGGCTAGTACTGGCAGAGCTGAGCTATTTCTTCTGTTCTCTTTGTGCGAAAGAACTATCGCCTGGCGTGCTAGATGAAATGGAAGAGTTGGCGCCGGAGTTGATCTGCAAATAGAAAAGATCTTTCCACCGGGCTTCTATAATCCAATGCAACATTTGATTTTGCATCTCCCGACCGAGGAAAGAATGGGGTGGCCCGTTCAAAATCGATGGTGCTACTCAACTGAGAGGATGCAGAAGACGCTTCGATCTAAGTGTAAAAATAAACGTAGAATTGAAGCATCGACGGCCGAGGCATGCATTACTGAGGAGGCGGCAAACATTGTGACAGCATACTACGAAGCCAAAAATCATCATTTGCATAACCCAAAGCCTCGGTACAATGATGGCTATCGACAAAAAGTTTGATCCAACCTCAGCCTATTCAAAGGTAAGCTCGCACCATCCGGTGCTTCGAAAGGGAAATCGTTGGATGTCGAAGAATGGCGGACCATTTCATTGTATATCTTCACCAACCTAACGGAAGTGCGGCCGTACATCGAGTAAGTTCTCGGTAATTCATTGTTCCGCAACTTCTAATTGCTTTGAACTACTCTTATTCCCGGATATTTGATATAGTCGATACGTCGCCGAATTCTCGGATGGAGCGGTCATCGAAAAGGATTCCGTCGAAGGGTATGAGCTTCTCGCAAAGCATGGAGGCGACTATCTCGGTTTCATCTCTTGGTTCAAACAAAGGGTAATTAATTACCATTAAGGGCCCATTTGATTTCTTGGTCTAATTTGCGTCTAATGCATCCATTCTTTCGTATTAAACTTGTAGGATGATGCAGAGTCTATGGATGCCGAGTTGAGACAAGTCGCTAATGGTTTTGACTATAAGGTCCGTTCATTTGACAAATACAACATCAACGGGTATCACTTTCGTACCTTTGGCAAAGAGCTATCTATGCCCGACCTAAAGACTACAAATTGTTCTGTCTCTGCTATCGGCGAAGGAGACACCGAGTATTATGGAAGAGTTGAAGCAATTTATGAACTTCTATTCTATGGTGAAAACCCACCGACTGTCGTAGTCTTCAAATGTTATTGGTTTGAGCCGAGGGAGACTAGAATGACTCATGAACATATAGGACTAGTCGAAATCAACCAAAACGCCCACTTAGATGTTCTCGATGTCTATATTACGGCTCAACAGGCGACACAAGTTTTCTATCTACCGTGGGCCTGCCAAACTGATCCAAATCTCAAAGGTTGGGCTGTCGTTTATGAAGTGCCACCACATTTTAGACCACCTACCCTCAATGAAGAGGATTACGAACCTCACACTAACCCAGACACATATGAAGGAGAATTCTTCCAAGAAACATGTATGTCCAAGAAACGTTTCAAGAACCGCTCTACTTCACCCCAGAACATTGAAGTAGACAGCGACAGTGAATCCGTCTTAACACCTGAGCCCGAACAGGAAGAGCTGGAAGAAGAAGAGGTTACTGCTGCGGATGACCTGTCACTTCTTGACCGATTACATAATGGTGGCCTTCCACATGTTCTTCATGATAGTGATGATGATGATGCATTTATTGATGATAGTGATGATCATGATGCATTTATTGACCCTGAAGCATATATAGACGAGGACGATTGTTATTAGTTCATGTCAGGTATTCAACTATTATACTATATATAAATTTTGAATTCATGTTAGGTATTCAATTTTTATTAGTCATGTTGGTATTTATGACAATGATACACTGAAATTATATACATTTTATTACTCCTGTTGGTATTTATGTTGTACTAATTTCATTTACTCTTTGTCATGACAGGTGTTGAAAGATGGTGGGAAAGGGTCGAAAGCACTCCGCGGCTGCTTCTTTGTCGGCGGGTGATGGGATGGGTACTTCCATTCCTGCCTCGCCTCTTCGGAGAGTGTTGCTCTCTACTTTGCAAGGAGCCCCCCCCCCCCCGTGAGAGGAGGTCGACCCCCCGCGAAGCCGAGAGGCACTAAAGGTACACGTTGTATTCATGTTGGTATTTATGTTGTACTCATGTTGTATGCATATTGGTATTTATATACATTTTATTACTCAAGTTGGTATTTATGTTGTACTAAAGGTACACGTGGCCGCGGGAGAGGTAGGGCTACACGGTCTCTGCCACCAGCCCAAGCTGATTCACCTGAGCACATGACTTCTAGGGTGGATTCATCTGAGGTGGAGGCTACACGGTCTCCGGTTCACGAGCCTCGGGTCGAGGAGCCTTCGACCCATGAGACTCGTGTCCCAGAGGCTTCCTTCCAGGCGACTCCGGAGCAAAGCAGGGATGAGGGTACGTCCCAAGAGACCCAGTGGGATACCTGGCCTGAGGCAAGTGGCCATGCTGGTAGCGACGAGGAGCTGGGTGAGGGGGCTACCGTCTACCAGCGTGGTAGTTCGGGGCTCCCGCCCATGCCAGCGACCCCCGAGCAGAGGTTGTCGATTAGGCCAAATGGGGACAAGTAAGTTAATTTCCTATTATTTAACCTTTTGCCTTCGCGTTTTCTCAAATATTTAATGTTTCGGCTTTAATTTGTCATACTGTAGGGGTTTGATTGTTGCTAAGGGTTTGTTACGTTGCCCGGTCGGGAGCGAGAGGTAGGAATGACCTGGGAGCACTACTTGGGTGCCCCAGCCCCGCCGGAGGTGGAGATCGACGGTGTTTCATGTGACACGAGGGCGGACATGGTGATCCGAAAGTTCTGGGTAATTTCTCTTTCACACAATTATAAATCAACCATAGCTATTTATTGTACTAATCGGTGTTGTCTCGTTTGCAGACCTACTACAGGCGTGAGGAGGGATACGAGGAGGACGCAACAAAGGTTATCGAAACCGAATGTCGCCGCCTACTTCAAAACTTTCAGCACGAGGCTCGGGTGCAGGCTGTTCGAGACTACTATGGCATGCGGCGTATTAGGCTTGACAAGGCGAAGTGTCGTGATGCTAAGATGGAGAAGGAGCATTACATGAAGGTAATTACATATTATTAAGGCTTTGTAGTTAGTTTCCTTGATTTGGTTCTTACGTGCTCAAGTTTATCTTTATTCACTTAGGTGCCCCCGAGATGGTGTGTGGATAAGATGGATTGTTGGGAGGCCTTGGTGGATCAGTGGTGCTCCGAAACGTGGCAACATGGATGGCGTGCCACACCATCAAGGGAGCGTCAACTTAATCCAATTTGGCGAGAAATGGGTATGTGGTTTGCTTCATGCCTCATGCAATTCATTCTTAATGCTATTTTGAGCACTTTACCAATACAATTTTCCTCTCTCTCTCTTTTAGGCGCGTCACAATAAGACGGAGGCACCACAGATGTAGGACCTGTATGCGATGGCCCATACTGCCTCGTAGAAGAAGGTCAATGCATTCTCTGAGTCTGACCTCGAGCATCCAGAAAACTTCACCAACATCTCCTCCCACGACAAGCTCGTGAAGTACAGATATCACGGGAAGGCGAGGAAAGGGGAGGACTTTAACCCGAGCAAGGGGCCTATTGATCCAGAGCCGGTGATGATAGCTGGCAACGGGAGGCCCCATGGCTCGATCGCCATTGGAGACGGCCTTATACATTGTCCTACCTATCTCCGGCAGATAAAGTCATGCCAAACGAGCTCTTGTCCGGAGATAACACGTCGTCCACGGCCAGTCGAGCTCGCCATCGAGGTTAGTTTAATGGACTCAACTATCTTTCCGCATTATGTTGTGCGTTGGAACCAATATGATTATATTCCTAACAACGAGTTGTGTTGTAGGCTGCTATTCAGAAAGAGAGAGAGCCAATGCAGGCGGCTATGGCGGAGAAGGATAAGGAAATTAGGGAGCTGGAGGAGAGGACGACTGCATTGGTGGAGGCAGAGAGGGCACGGAATGATGCGTCTACCAGGGCCATATACGAGCTCTTCGTGGTAAGTTTCTTCTTCATGTTATTTCAAATCTTGCATTTGAATGTCCGTTTCATTAATAAATAAAAAGTTTGACTTGTGGAAACCAAATGTACAGTCTATGTGCGAGAAAAACGGCCAAGTCCCTCCGCCGATGCCAGTCATTAACGTGGTGGGGACGGTGAGTTTCATTTCAGTGGAGTGATCTTAAGAGTGTCCTCATGCTAACTACACATTGCAAACGATGTTTGGTGCAGAATATGTCCCGAAACGCATCGCACGACCCTTCTACAGTTGAGCCTTCTCCAGGGCAGCCTTCTCCAGGTGAAACAACCCAGAGCCACCGTGCTTGACCCTAACTTAGTTATGTTATTTCTAGTGTTTTAATAAAAGATAGCTAGATGGCATAATTAGCTTAGTTAGCTCGAGAATGACCTATTTAATAAAAAATGACCTATACTTAGCTAATTATCCTCGAAATGACATAATTAGCTCCAAAAAGGCATTCTTAGCCAATTTGGCCCGAAGAAGGGGACGAGAGGAGAAGATAGAGGAAAAATGAAAGGAAGGAAGGAAGAAGAAGAGGAGAAGAAGAAGAAGGAGAGGGAGGAGGATAAGAAGAAGGAGAAGAAGGAGGAGAAGAAAGAGAAGGAGCTCCTCCTTCTCCTTCTTCTTCCTCCTTCTTCCTCCTTCTCCTTCTCCTTCTTCTTTTCTTCTTCTTCTCCTCTTCCTTCTCCTTCTCCTCCTCCTCCTCCTCCTTCTTTTACTTCTTCTTCTCTTTCTCTTCTTCTACATAGCTTAGACTCATCCAAGAAAGCCTAAATTGGCTAATTATCCATCCAAATGACATAATTAGCTTAGTTAGCTCCAAAATGACCTATTTAATAAAAAATGACCTATACTTAGCTAATTATCTTCGAAATGAGATAATTAGCTCCAAAAAGGCATTCTTAGCCAATTTAGCCCGAAGAAGGGGACAAGAGGAGAAGAAAGAGGAAAAATGAAAGGAAGGAAGAAGAAGAAGAGGAGAAGAAGAAGAAGGAGAGGGAGGAGGATATGAAGAAGGAGAAGAAGGAGAAGAAGGAGGAGAAGGAGAAGGAGCTCATCCTTCTCCTTCTTCTTCCTCCTTCTTCCTCCTTCTACTTCTCCTTGTTCTTTTCTTCTTCTTCTCCTCTCCTTCTCCTCCTCCTCCTCCTTGTTTTACTTCTTCTTCTCTTTCTTTTCTTCTGCGTAGCTTAGACTCATCCAAGAAAGCCTAAATTGGCTAATTATCCATCTAAATGACATAATTAGCTTAGTTAGCTCCTAAATGACCTATTTAATAAAAAATGACCTATACTTAGCTAATTATCCTCGAAATGACATAATTAGCTCCAAAAAGGCATTCTTAGCCAATTTAGCCCGAAGAAGGGGAAAAGAGGAGAAGAAAGAGGAAAAATGAAAGGAAGGAAGAAGAAGAAGAGGAGAAGAAGAAGAAGGAGAGGGAGGAGGATAAGAAGAAGGAGAAGAAGGAGGAGAAGAAGGAGAAGGAGCTCCTCCTTCTCCCTCTTCTTCCTCCTTCTTCCTCCTTCTCCTTCTCCTTCTTCTTTTCTTCTTCTTCTCCTCTTCCTTCTCCTTCTCCTCCTCCTCCTCGTCCTCCTTCTTTTACTTATTCTTCCCTTTCTCTTCTTCTACGTAGCTTAGACTCATCCAACAAAGTCTAAATTGGCTAATTACCCATCTAAATGACATAATTAGCTTAGTTAGCTCCTAAATGGTCTATTTAATAAAACATGACCTATACTTAGCTAATTATCCTCGAAATGATATAATTAGCTCCAAAAAGGCATTCTTAGCCAATTTAGCCCGAATAAGGGGACGAGAGGAGAAGAAAGAGGAAAAATGAAAGGAAGGAAGAAGAAGAAGAGGAGAAGAAGAAGAAGGAGAGGGAGGAGGATAGTAAGAAGGAGAAGAAGGAGAGGGAGGAGGATAAGAAGAAGGAGAAGAAGGAGGAGAAGAAGGAGAAGGATCTCCTCCTTCTCCTTCTTCTTCCTCCTTCCTCCTCCTTCTCCTTCTCCTTGTTCTTTTTTCTTCTTCTCCTCTTCCTTCTCCTTCTCCTCCTCCTCCTCCTCCTCCTCTTTCTTTTACTTCTTCTTCTCTTTCTCTTCTTCTATGTAGCTTAGACTCATCCAACAAAGCCTAAATTGGCTAATTATCCATCTAAATGACATAATTAGCTTAGTTAGCTCCTAAATGGTCTATTTAATAAAACATTACCTATACTTAGCTAATTATCCTCGAAATGACATAATTTTCTCCAAAGAGGCATTCTTAGCCAATTTAGCCCGAAGAAGGGGTCGAGAGGAGAAGAAAGAGGAAAAATGAAAGGAAGGAAGAAGAAGAAGAAGGAGAGGGAGGAGGATAAGAAGAAGGAGAAGAAGGAGGAGAAGAAGGAGAAGGAGATCCTCCTTCTCCTTATTCTTCCTCCTTCTTCCTCGTTATCCTTCTCCTTCTTCTTTTCTTCTTCTTCTCCTCTTCCTTCTCCTTCTCCTCCTCCTCCTCCTCCTCCTCCTCCTTCTTTTACTTCTTCTCTTTATCTTCTTCTACGTAGCTTAGACTCATCCAACAAAGCCTAAATTGGCTAATTATCCATCTAAATGACATAATTAGCTTAGTTAGCTCCTAAATGGTCTATCTAATAAAACATTACCTATACTTAGCTAATTATCCTCGAAATGACATAATTAGCTCCAAAGAGGCATTCTTAGCCAATTTAGCCCGAAGAAGGGGACGAGAGGAGAAGAAAGAGGAAAAATGAAAGGAAGGAAGAAGAAGAAGAGGAGAAGAAGAAGAAGGAGAGGGAGGAGGATAAGAAGAAGGAGAAGAAGGAGGAGAAGAAGGAGAAGGAGCTCCTCCTTCTCCTTCTTCTTCCTCCTTCTTCCTCCTTCTCCTTCTCCTTCTTCTTTTCTTCTTCTTCTCCTCTTCCTTCTCCTTCTCCTCCTCCTCCTCCTCCTCCTCCTTCTTTTACTTCTTATTCTCTTTCTCTTCTTCTACGTAGCTTAGACTCATCCAACAAAGCTTAAATTGGCTAATTATCCATCTAAATGACATAATTAGCTTAGATAGCTCCTAAATGGTCTATTTAATAAAACATGACCTATACTTAGCTAATTATCCTCGAAATGACATAATTAGCTCCAAAAAGGCATTCTTAGCCAATTTAGCCCGAAGAAGGGGACGAGAGGAGAAGAAAGAGGAAAAATGAAAGGAATGAAGAAGAAGAAGAGGAGAAGAAGAAGAAGGAGAGGGAGAAGGATAAGAAGAAGGAGAAGAAGGAGGAGAAGAAGGAGAAGGAGCTCCTCCTTCTCCTTCTTCTTCCTCCTTCTCCTTCTCCTTCTTCTTTTCTTCTTCTTCTCCTCTTCCTTCTCCTCCTCCTCCTCCTCCTCATCCTTCTTTTACTTCTTCTTCTCTTCCTCTTGTTCTACGTAGCTTAGACTCATCCAACAAAGCCTAAATTGGCTAATTATCCATCTAAATGACATAATTAGCTTAGTTAGCTCCTAAATGGTCTATTTATTAAAACATGACCTATAGTTAGCTAAGTTCTCTCCTAAATGACATAATAAGGCTTATGTAGCTGCAACATGACCTATTCCCCCTAACTTAGGTATTAAATGGCCTATAATTAGCCTAGCTACATCAAAAATGGCTTAATAAGCATAGTTTGCTCCGGAATGACCTATTTTGCCCAATTTAGCTCCGAAACGACCTATAGTTAGCTAGGGTTCCACCTAAATGACATAATTAGCTTAGTTAGCTCCTAAATGGTCTATACTTAGCTAATTTCTCTCTGAAATAACCTATATATACACTACTTCATCTAGTATTATTCTTCTAACTTTCTTATTTGTCATTTTGCAGATTACCTTCACTTCACGGGAAGCTTGGAAAATATTGATGAAATGCTTGAAGATGATTTCTTGTACCATGGGTTGTATTGAAACTATTGTAGTATATGAATATATGAAACTTTGTATGCACGTGGATGAAACTGGTGTAATATATGAAACTTTGTATGCACGTGGATGAAACTGGTGTAATATATGAAACTTAAAGTTGGATATAAGAGGTTATTTTAATATGGTTATGAGTACGGAAAGGAATTTATTTATGTCAAATATATATATATATCCTGATTATTGTTAAAAATGTTGGATATAACAAAAAATAAATAAAAAAGGGGCTGGTTCCCCTCTTTGCCGTCTTCCCCCACATGGCAAAGGGGGGGAGGCAGACGGCAAAGGGGGGAATCTGCCCCCTCTCTCCCCCCTCTTTGCCGTCTGCCCACACATGGCAAAGTGGGGGAGGCAGACGGCAAAGGGAGGAATCTGCCCCCTCTCTCTCCCCTCTTTGCCGTCTGCCCCCACATGGCAAAGGGGGGGAGGCAGATGGCAAAGGGGGGAATCGGCCCCCTCTTTCTCCCCTCTTTGCCGTCTGCCCCCACATGGCAAAGGGGGGAGGCAGACGGCAAAGGGAGGAGGCCTGCCGTTAACACTTAACGGGGACGTTGCAATATATGTCATCCCAGTTAATTTGCCCCCCTCTTTGTCGTCCGCTTTCGGCAGGCAGACGGCAAAGAACCTCTTCACCGGATTTTTTTTACCGTCTGCTGACCAACGGCAAAGCCTTTGCCGTCCGTGGTTGCACCCTTTGCCGTCCGCTTTGGCAGACGGCAAATTTATGAATTTCAGTAGTGCTAGAGCCCCCTTCTCCCTCCTGAGCTCTCCTTCCCTCCTCTTCTTCCATGGCCGACATGGCCACTTCGGCCATGCTCATGACCGGGCTCTCCAGCCCCCTACCTCTTCCTAGCGCCTCACCCGCAGTTCCCCCAAGCATGCATCTCCCATCCCCTTCCTTCCTCCTTCCTCCAGGTGTCCGGGGCTCCCCTCCCCATGGCTACCGTCGCCGCCCTCAGCTGCGGCCAAGGACCCCTCTCTCCGCGGTTCCCCTGTGGGAATGGGACCCCCAGGTCGACGTGGCTCGTTGCCCCGAGCGTGCTGGTGGCCGGAGCGTCGCGGGAGGTGGCCGGAGCAACCAGATCGGTGCCGGCGCCCACGCAGCCCAGCCTCCTATGCCTTCCTCTGTGCTGAGGTGAGAGGAGGAAGAAGCACCTGCACGCGAGCCCCCTATTTCCCCGGGCCCACCTATCAGCCTAAGAGGCATTCGCGCGACCCCGCTATTAGGTTAAGTGGAGGCACCCTGGCGCTTTACGCCTTCATCCAGCCGAAGGCGTATTCTGGTGAGTACGCCTCCTGCGTGGCCCCCTCGCTGGTGGCCTGAGCCACTGGGCCAGCCCGAAGGCCTATCTGGCGCCGGTGGCACAAGATAGCCCCCAAGAGGCTGAGCTTTTCTCATTTTCCTTTTCTCCATAACTTATAAATTCCATCATAAATTCATACTAACTCCAAATTGCTTGATTCAAATTTCTAAAGGTTCCTAAATTTAAACTCTATCCACATATGTGCTTTGCACATTTTTCCAAGAAGATTCTCTGTAGTGTTATTACTCAAAATCCAAATCTAGATATAAATGCCCCAACTTTGAAAATTCCTAGTAGATTCAAATCAACTCCAAATGGAGTGATCCCTATTCCTAGGGCCTTCTAAAATCATTCCCTATTTTTAGAACCCTCGTCAACATTTTTGTGTGACTTACTTCTGTTGCAATAAATAAGTAGCTTCCTATTGCTATTTATTCCATATTAGAAAACTCCTAGAATTTTCTTCTCAACTCCAAATCCAGTGAGACAACTTCCTAAATATTTCTAAAATCATGCTCTGTTTATTGAGTGCCTCCACTCATTTTTAAGAGAATGATTTCTGTGAGCTTCTTCAATAATCACCTATATCTCCTTTCCTCCATTCAAACACCCCTGATGATCCAAACTCCGTTGGCAAAGATTCACGTATTTTTCTTATGACCAGAGAGGTCCAAGAAAAATATAACTTCTATTTTTGTGAAACTTTTATTTCTGCTTGCTGTGTGGCTTACCATGATTGTTTCTCATGATAGTTGACGAGTAAACGTAGTAGTCGGAGTTGGAGCGGATGACCTCGAAGACCCTGAGGACTTACGTGAGCAAGGCAAGCAACACTTTGACCATGACTGAGCATATGTTACTTTGCATGTTAATATAGCAAGTATTCCCGTTGCATATGATCATAAGTGACGGTAATCAGTTGATACGATTTTACCGAAGGCTCCCTCGGAGCACATGGATTGAGCTTGACTCTACCCCTTGAGGGTCATGCTAATACCATGTTGACAAGTAAAGATAGATGTAGTATTATCATCAGCATGTTGTTGGCATAAAGCAAGAGTTTACTAAAACCCCGTCGGGTGCCACTAATGCCCGAGGGTGTTGATGAGTTAGGTGGTCACTTTTGGTGAAGTGATGCACCCGATATTTGTGCGAGTATGGTTTCGGAAATGGGATTAGATTTTTGATGTGTCGACCATCCCAACCTTACCAGTACGACCACGTTACCCCTCGTGGGACAGGGCAATGTTAATTACCCCTCGTGGGACAGGGCTATGTTAATTACTCTGGTAGCAAAGAGCCACATTACTAGTGGCGGGAGTGATGTGTGGTCACTCTCGTGATAGGGTCGTGCCGGGTACGACGACTATGCCATTTTTATGAGTTCCAGTCACACCGTTGGTCCCCGCATGGTTGGTACTGTCCAGAGTTGGTGCTCGTAAGACGTACAACATGTGGGCTAGGTACCAATCGTGTGGACCTCTTTGTCCAGTATCGTCAGGGGAAAGGCATTGATCGGGTACTTACCTCGGGTATGTGATATACCGCGAGTCGTGGTTGACACGGAAGTTTCCCGGATCTCTTGGGTCCAGCGTACTACCTCTGCAGAGTGTAAACTATTCGAATAGCCGTGTCCACGGTCAAGGACAGTTGGGTAATCCTTCTTAAACTACGTCTAGTTATTTCCACATAAACCAAGTGTGAGTGTGTGTGGTGTTGAGAAAGGTCTTCCTATGATAGCAATGATATGACCAAGTTCGGTGACTTGGCATATAGGGTGAACGCGGATGGTTCAGCCCTCAACGGATATATTGACATATGTAACCTGTTCTTCAAGAGTAATTCTTTAACTTGATGCATATTCATGATCATTCCACCCACATGAGTTACACTAAAGATGCATGACATTGTTATCCTTCACTTTCGTTGTTCGTATCATAGGCTGTTTGCGAGTACATTCAAAGTACTCATTGGCTTGCCACTGGTTATTTCATTGACCAGGTATGAAAGATCAGGATATGGTGAATATTAACTCGATGACGTTCTTGCGAGCTAGGACGCTTCCCAGTCAGAATGCCTGTAGGTTAAGGCTAATGGCATGGGTTCACTCTTTCAACCAATAATTCCGCTATTGGTCCAGTTTGGAGTGTAGGCCTTTAAGGCCCTATTTATGTAAAACTCGACCGAGGTGGTCATTTACTGTATCAAACGGTATGTATGGATGTAAGACTCTTTTATTCGGTATCTGTGTTCGGTGAACATTGATCTCTGGGATCACTGAGCACGGCGATCTCGAGTCGTAAGTCGGGGTCCCCACAGAGCTGGTATCAGAGCCATCCTGACTGTAGGAAGCCCTTAGCTAGCACGGACGTTAGTTAGGATAAAACTGCTTTCCAGATCTTTCAAATACTTACAAAAAACCTATATATTTTCTCGACTCTCCTAAATCTTCAAAGAAAGTGAAGGTTGTACTCTAGCCTTCCACTCTTGTTTTCTTGACCCTCCCCGTCTACTTTTTCAAAACTTGTAAAAGGTCGCTAGTACCTTATGCCCTTTGACCATGGGATAAATTGGAATCCTCGTGGGCAGCCCGGAAGGAAGTAACCTTTCCAGGCAAACATCTGTGCTGAAGGACGAAGATGACAACACTACGACCAGACGACACCAACAGAAGTACATCCATGCGGAACAAGGACATCGAGGCTTAGGAGATGGTAACACCGTGGGCACTGTTCCAGAGCGATGCCACTTTCACCTACGATAATATGGACATAAAATATGCAAATCATGATCTGCATCACTAATAGAGCGACCTTATCAATTATAAGGATTGTGTAGACCACCACTGGTGGATGATAACCTCGCCATTCGGTCCGCCTCACCCTAGTGAGCAGGAAAACGGTTCTCTTCATCCCCCGCTCTAGGTGTTGGAATCGCAATTAGTATGATTGACAGATCAGAAATCTATCATGTCTTGCAAATATTGGTGCATGAAGATGTCCACTTGAGACTCTCGAAGCCTGAGAAGACAAGAAGACACTGACAAGATCATGAAGACAACAAGAGTTCTTTACGACTCAAGTGAATTGCTTCGGCAAACAACACCAAGAGATGTGGCAACACCATGAGAAGGTCCAGAAGACTTAGCGGACTCCTCTCCGGAGCATGAAGCAAGAATGACTGCCGAGTCCAAGAACCTAGGTTAGGATGAGTCAGGAATCCCCAATGCAAAGTCGAGTCCGTGAAATGGTTCGGATGGACCAGGTAATGTGTTGTTTGTTTTTGTTGTTTGTGCTTTGATATAAGTCGCACTTTGCTTAGGCAACAAGCACGCGGTTATATCACTCGTCTTATTTTCGATGTTCAAAATGATTTTATCACTTGTTTGAGTTGACTTTCCAATGCTTGTTTGATTGCACTAAGACCCTTAGACACTCCCCTTTGTGCTCTCTCTCCCTCTCACCCCTCTCGACAACTGAAGACGACAAGACAAGATACACCAAGGATCCACATGGAAGGAGGACTAACACTGAAGACACTGATTGTGCTATGCTTAACCGCATGTAACCGTAGTAGTGATGCCTTTTCCTCAAGATTGGAGAACCACACTAGACCAGAATAACCTCCGCAAGCCTTTCCAGCTCAAATTTTCTGGTCACGTGTCTAGTACACGGACTTGCCAGAACACGTGTAGGTCCCCAATGAACCCCGCCTAGCACCGGGTTTTTAATGGAACGAGTGATCAGATGAACCAGTATCCTTCAATCTTAAGATAGCGCCACAACCATGATGCCATAAGTAGGACCGTTTTTGGATATAGAGTATTAGACTAAAGGTTGTTGTGATGATAATAGTTGTCTTGAGGATACATCTAGACTATCTTGGTGGATCATAAGACCCTTGTATAGGTAGATGAAATTGGTGGAACGAATTGATATAGTAGCATAACATACATATCCTTGGAGTAAGATTGGATTTAGTAGGACGATCATCATCGCGATCAACAATATTTTGGTGGTATACATGACTTTAGCAAGTAGTTGGCATGATTTGATGCCTTTACCATAATGACTTGGAGTATCAAGTAGACTTCTTATTGGATTTGAGTCTTGGATTTAAATAGGTAATCTTAATAGAGCATTGAGGATGACAGAGACCACATGGTTCGGAGTAAATTGGATTTAGCCCGATAATCTCGATCATGATACCATGTTTCTCGGTGGATATAGAGTGTGTATACTTGGAGTTGCCAAGTTGATTTACATCCTATGTGGTTTGGCCTTGCAGATTAGATGACCATGATTATTGAAGTTGGTGGATATACTATGACATAATCCTTGCAGTAATATGTGAATTATGAGGACTCTAAGAGATTATGTAGAACCCCTTCAATATTGGATTTGTAGGAGTGATAGGTCCAGTAATGATTGATCGGATTGATGGATCACTTGATCGGATTCGTAGCAGGGAAGCAGATATTGGATTGGTATACTATGTGTTTCCTTAAAATAGTAGTGTAGTACCCTGTCCGTTGTATGATCTAGCTGGACATTGGATTTGTAGCATCCCAGTGCAACCTTAGCAGCTTATATACCTCCCCGAGGTTCTTGCATAGTAATGCATGTGCATTTGGGGCTACACCATATTTGTAGCGTTTGGGTTAGTTCTTCCCTCAACCCGGAGTTGGCTAGCATGAGCGGTGTGGACTTGACCGTGTGGGGAGGTATCTTTGATGAGATGAGGTGATGTCGCCCCCAAGTTAGCGGTCGAACTACCGGCATCTAAGGAATGTGCTCCGAGATAAGAGGATAACTGTTCACCCACATCCTAAGTTCCTTTAGACCCTAAAGCTTCACCCAGCCATAAGGTGGTCGGACTACGACCATAGAGAACGACTCTAAGTCGTTGAGTATGGTCAAGACCCCGCCCATAGCAGGTCCCCGCTCTCCTCACCGGACTCATGAGCATTGTGCTTATGTCATGTTCGGGGAAAGTATGTTGTCATCCTCACTGGTGACATACTTATTCGCCCAGTAAGAGGACGAGTGCCTCAGTGCTGTTTCGCTGGGCCACAGGCACCGCAGACTGCAACCCCCCGGCAACCGAAGACCGTCTACGCGAGCATAGTGAAGCATCCACAGGATCATGGAGCCTCGACGACACAGAAGAAACGACACATTTTATTGCAACTCCAACATCGACTATGCCGACCACAACATGCAAGGCAGTAAGACAAGTAAGGACAGACCCACTAGGAGCAACCTCCACCCAGACCAGGATCTCGTTCACGGCCACACATCACATCAACGCCTAACCACTTGCCACTATGGCACACCTCGGTTCCTTCATAAGAAGAGACCGCACGGAAACCACTAGCACACTAACACCACACGCGCACTGAGAAGACGCCTAATTATCATGAACACTACTGCCGCGGAGAGCCGTCGTGCGGGCGGCAGCATCATGGTGATCATCATGGACGATCGTGCAGTACAGCGTCGAGACCCCGACCAGCAACGCCACCATCCTGGACAGGAAGATGAAGAGCCATCCCGGGGTCTCTTCCGCCATTGACATCCCTCCTCGAGCACTTGCAGGGAGAAGAAGAAGAGGACCGGAGCAGCAGCAAGTAGCGAGGCTGGGTGGAGAACGAGAAGGACTCCCTGGCCAATTTATAGTCACGCTCGGAGAGCCACTAGCCAGGCCACCAGCCCCGCTTGCCGCTCGGCCATCGGTGCTCGCTGGGAATCCCAGAGCAGTGCCGACATGCCCAGGCCCGCGAGGTGAGTGCTTGCTGCGCCGGCAGATGGCCCACCGCATACCACCGTAGGGCGGCCCCGGACACCGTACGCCCTAGACATCGCAAGTGGAGGCAGCACACGGGACTCACCCAGGAAAGAAGAATCAAAGGAAGAAGAAGAGCCTGACGGCGGACCCTGGGCCCACTTGTCAGCCGGAGTAGGTACCGAGCAACAGGTACGACTAGCAACCAGGTATGGAAACTTTCCCTTTCTCCAACATCCTCGTAGAACGCAGATGCACCAATAAGTGGCACTCTTGAGGTGACCCCGCGAGACCACGCATTTGGATTATTGCTGCTAAGTGAGTCCTGCAGTATAGCAGGAGCAGACCCCGGATTCCGCCTTAGCAAATCTCGGGGACGAGATTTTCTTAAGGGGGTAAAATCTGTCACACCCACTTTTTAGCTTTCCTGACTAATTAACTTATTTCAAAAATTAGGACCAATTAAAAAAATTTGTGAATGCTTGTGATGCTTGGAATGACTATTGTTTGCCTGCTTGCTTGAATGCATGAGATTGCTCCCCAATAATTCTTGCCATCCTCCATCTCACCTCCTCATCCCATGTTCTTCTGCCTAATAATCATGCCATGTGTTTAGGACAAATATCTATTTTAACCAAATATTATTTTCACCAAAAAGCATTTCTTTGGATTAAACTTTCAAACCCGTGAGATGAGAATTGTACTACAAGTCCTCAAATTAGGGAATTTACTTTGCACCAATTATTTTATTTAAACCCTATTATCAAAATTTCTTCCAAATACCACAATATTATTATTTCAAAAGTTATTTTATTATTTTATTTAAATGTCTTTCTATGAGGCCAGAAATGGTCTCATATGAAGGAAAGTTATTTTTATTGCTTTCAAAATATTTAAGAAACTTTAGGGAAACTCACTTGATATATTTATTCCATATATATGAGTTTCAACACATGGTCATGTTCAAAATATTGGGCAAACCCCTCCAAAACCATTCGTGCCTATTTCAAGATTTTGAAATATTTCTATTAGAAATATTCTCAATAAATTCGAGTAAAATTTCAGCATGTCATCTATGATATTCTTGATGATCTTGCCAAGTTTCAACTCAATCCAAGTTGATTTGGCTCCCCTAATCATTCTAAAACCCTATCTGTCCAGATTCAAATTTGAGCAACTCTACATAGTGAAGTCTCTCCAATTATGCTCAAATTTGGTGGACATGTTCTAATGATCCAATAATGCATCCACACCAAGTGGTGCATCAAGGAGAATAAAAGAACTTGTTCGAAGACCCTCAAAATCCTCTGTGTTGATTTCTAACTTTGGTAAACTTTACATTATAAAGTTTCTCCAATTGACCACAAACTTTGTGTGCATGCCTTAATGCTCAAATAATGCCCCTACACCAAATATTGGATTTGTGGGAATTAATTTGAATAGGATTGTAAGCAGAAATCCATTTCTGCCCATTTCAAGGGTTTTCCCAGTCTACATTGGAAAACTTCTCCAGCAAATCCCAAATTTGGTGAGCAAGCTTATTTTCATCCATTATTTGATCCTGTTAAGTTTCATAGCCATTGGAATTCATCTGATGGCCTAATCACAGATCAAACACCTTGTGTGCACTCACTAAGTTGGCTTCTTTGATCCTTTCCACATTTACCCTTGAGCTCAACTTTCTACCACAGTTGTCTCTAGTTACATTATACCTCGAGTAACATTCCCATGGCCACTGGTCAATTATTGGAGAAGAACCCTTTGCAACTACTTCTCATTTCCACCCTTGGCAACACTGTTTTACCTCTCTTCCCATACTTCTGCTTACCCCAAGGCCCCCAATTCCTGCCAGAGCCTTTCTAGTGTGTCAATGCTTCATTTCAAGCCAAGAGATGGCATGCTCATGTGGAGAAAATGAGAAGCACATCTACAAGTTCATTTCTGGCTGAAAGGTAGCTTTGTACAACAAGTGCTAGCTACACTTAGTTGCTTGAGCTGACTTTTTGCAGATGTGTAGTCCTTCTATACCACATGCTCCAGGACATGGTTTCACCTCCCATCTCTGCCTGTAAAAACGACCTTTATCGGCCTCTAGTTTCCTGCTGAAATGTTTACCTTAGTCCACAGCCGTTCAAACCAACTCCACTTGAAGCCAAACTCCTCACTCACCTTCCAAGTAGCATGCCCCACCTCCCAGACATGCTTGACTGGTCATTTGGACCCTATAGGCACAGGTGGCCATGGTGACCACCACTCTGGCCTGCGGTATGTGTGCTCTACACTTTGTCTCCTTCCTCCAGACCACTTGTAGCTGAACCAGGATGTCTTAGTATGTCTCAGAGCCACATGTTTACCGTACAAACCATTTCCCTCCACTAGCAAGCTTCCAAGTTTCCTCAGGAAAGCGTGGCATCCATGCACCAGGGAGCTCCGAGAGCTCCTGAGCTCTCTCTCCTCTCCCCCTCTCCATATGGCTCCCCCCGGGCGCCCTAAGCCTCCAGGACTCTCTCTCTCCCTGGAACCACCCTGGAGCCCCCTTCTCCCTCCTGAGCTCTCCTTCCCTCCTCTTCTTCCATGGCCGACATGGCCACTTCGGCCATGCTCATGACTGGGCTCTCCAGCCCCCTACCTCTTCCTAGCGCCTCACCCGGAGTTCCCCCAAACCTGCATCTCCCATCCCCTTCCTTCCTCCTTCCTCCAGGTGCCCGGGGCTCACCTCCCCACGGCTACCGTCGCCGCCCTTAGCCGCGGCCAAGGACCCCTCTCTCTGCGGTTCCCCTGCGGGAACGGGACCCCCAGGTCGACGCGGCTCGTTGCCCCGAGCGTGCTGGTGGCCGGAGCATCGCGGGAGGTGGCCGGAGCAGCCAGATCGGTGTCGGCGCCTGCGCAGCCCGGCATCCCGTGCCTTCCTCTGTGCTGAGGCGGGAGGAGGAAGAAGCACCTGCACGCGGCCCCCCTATTTCCCCGGGCACACCTGTCGGCCTAAGAGGCAGCCGCGCGACCCCGCTGTCAGGTTAAGTGGAGGCGCCCTGGCGCTTTACGCCTTCATCTAGCCGAAGGCGTATTCTGGTGAGTATGCCTCCTACGTGGCCCCCACGCTGGTGGCCCGAGCCACTGGGCCAGCCCGAAGGCCTATCTGGCACCGGTGGCACAAGATAGCCCCCCGCCTGAGGCTGAGCTTTTCTCATTTTCCTTTTCTCCATAACTTATAAATTCCATCATAAATTCATACTAACTCCAAATTGCTTGATTCAAATTTCTACAGGTTCCTGAATTCAAATTCTACCCACATATGTGCTTTGCACATTTTTCCAAGAAGATTCTCTGTAGTGTTATTACTCAAAATCAAAATCGGGATATAAATGCCCCAACTTTCAAAATTCGTAACAAATTCAAATCAACTCCAAATGGAGTGATTCCAATTCCTAGGGCCTTCTAAAATTATTCCCTATTTTTAGAACCCTGGTCAACATTTTTGTGTGACTTACTTCTGTTGCAATAAATAAATAGCTTCCTATTTCTATTTATTCCATATTAGAAAACTCCTAGAATATTCTTCTCAACTTCAAATCCAGTGAGACAACTTCCTAAATATTTCTAAAATCATGCTCTGTTTATTGAGTGCCTCCACTCATTTTTAAGAGAATGATTTATGTGAGCTTCTTCAATAATCACCTATATGTCCTTTCCTCCATTCAAACACCCTTGATGATCCAAACCCCCTTGGCAAAGATTTGGGTATTTTTCTTATGATCAGAGAGGTCCAAGAAAAATATAACTTCTATTTTTGTGGCACTTTTATTTCTGCTTGTTGTGTGGCTTACCCTGATTCTTTCTCACGATAGTTGATGGGTAGACGTAGTATTCGGAGTTGGAGCGGAAGACCTCGAAGACCCCGAGGACTTACGTGAGCAAGGCAAGCAGCCCCTTGACCATGACTGGGCATATGTTACTTTGCATGTTAAAATAGCAAGTATTCCCGTTGCATATGATCATAAGTGCCGGTAATCATTTGATATGATTTTACTGATGGCTCCCCCGGAGCACATGCATTGAGCTTGACTGTACCCCTTGAGGGTCATGCTAATACCATGTTGACAAGTAAAGATAGATGTAGTATTATCATGAGCATGTTGTTGGCATAAAGCAACAGTTTACTAAAACCCCGTCGGGTGCCACTAATGCCCGAGGGTGATGATGAGTTAGGTGGTCACTTTTGGTGAAGTGATGCACCCGGTATTTGTGTGTGTATGGTTTCGGAAAGGGGATTAGATTTTTGACGTGTCGACCATCCCAAACTTACCAGCACGACCACGTTACCCCTCGTAGGACGGGGCTATGTTAATTACTCTAGTCGGTGCTAGCAAAGAGCCTCATTACTAGTGGCGGGAGTTATGTGTGGTCACTCTCGTGATGGGGTCGTGTCGGGTAGGACGATTATGCCATTTTTATGAGTTCCAGTCACACCTTTTGTCCCCGCATGGTTGGTACTGTCCAGAATTGGTGCTCGTAAGACGTACAACATGTGGGTTGGGTACCAATCGAGTGGACCTCTTTGTCTAGTATCATCAGGGAAAGGCATTGATCGGGTACTTACCTCGGGTATGTGATATACCGTGAGTCGTGGATGACACGGAAGTTTCCCGGATCTCGTGTGTCCAGCGTACTACCTCTGCAGAGTGTAAACTATTCAAATAGCCGTGTCCACGGTCAAGGACAGTTGGGTAATCCTACTTAAACTACGTCCAGTTATTTCCGCATAAACCAAGTGTGAGTGTGTGTGGTGTTGAGAAAGGTGTTGCTATGATAGAAATGATATGACCAAGTTCGGTGACCTGGCATATAGGGTGAACCCGGATGGTTCAGCCCTTGACAGATATATTGACATATGTAACATGTTCTTCAAGAGTAATTCTTTAACTTGATGCATATTCATGATCATTTCACCCAGATGAGTTACACTAAAGATGCATGATATTGTTATCCTTCACTTTCGTTGTTCGTATCATGGGCTGTTTGCGAGTACATTCAATGTACTCATTGGCTTGCCACTGGTTATTTCATTGACCAGGTATGAAAGATCCGGATATGGTGAAGATTAACTCGAGGACGTTCTTGTGAGCTCAGACGCTTCCTAGTTAGAATGCGTGTAGGTTAAGGCTGATGGCATGGGTTCATGCTTTCAACCAATAATTCCGCTATTGGTCCAGTTTGGAGTGTAGGCCTTTAAGGCCCTATTTATGTAAAACTCAACCAAGGTGGTCATTTACTGTATCAAACGGTATGTATGCATGTAAAACTCTTTTATTTGGTATCTATGTTCGTTGAACATTGATCTCTGGGATCACTGAGCACGGCAATCTCGACTCATATGTCGGGGTCCCCACACGCCGCTAATATGTACTGCAACTCGATAATCATGCTACCAAGTTTCGGGCTTGGACTCGCTTGTGAACTTACTGACTCCAGCTGCCAACCTGAAGTTGGGAGGAATATCAGCAAAGCGGATTTCCCTACTGAAACACTCGGGACTAGAAACTGCAGTTCCACTTCCACTTGGTTGATCTCTGTAGAGACCATCCCTGTAGGCTCTATCTCTGTCAATCCTTCTTTGTGCAAGCACATCTCTTGCATGAAATCCGGGGTTCCGCTCGTCACCGAACGGGCACCGGTCATCAGAGTGTCGGGGAACATACGAGCCGCTCCGTGGAGGAGAATGCACTCGACGGTGGTCATTGCTGTGATAACGAGGGGGAAACTGGTTCTGACCCTGGTCTCGATGCTCATACTCTCAGTGGCCCCTGTCTTTGTGATGCTGGTGTGAACCTGGACTGTAAACTGATCGGACTGTTTCTACCCTTCGTGAATTGTTGTGTAATCTATTTATCGACTGTGATACAGCCGAATTCTGTTGATGTGCTGCTTGAAGCAAAGTGTGAATCTGCTCTAAACCTCTGCCTGCCTTTGAATCTGAAGGCTGGATTGAATCTGCTATTTTAGCCAGTGCTGCGACATTGAGTACTGGAGTACGATATACCTCAGTATTGATGCGATGGTCGCCCGAGAAGAATTCTCGCTGACGCTGATTGGAAGTTGGAGGACGACGACGACCGCGTCCAGACGATGTTTCTCTAGCCTCGTGGCCTCCGTGACCGAACCTGGGTGGGCTCTCCGCGGATCACGCCATGAAGACCTCTCCTACTGGGTTGTAGCTCTCACACTCAGAAGGAACGTCAGACTGGTCTGACACCGAGTGGGTTGGGTCCTGAAGGGGTACTACAGGCTCAATGGTCGCGACCTGAGGAGTCGATAGAAAAGACGCCTGGCGAGCCACTGTGTGCTTCACCCATCACTGAAGTCAAGAGCGACCGGATCGCTTGCATCGACGAAAAACGGAGTGAAGAGCCAACGGCGGAGTCGACGACTGCAGAAGGAGAACTCCAGCGGAGCTTGCACAAAAGTACGTTTCTCCATGAATGGGGAGCGCCTCGATGTCGAGTGGTGCATCCTGAAACCATGTCGAGTCATCTACCATGAAGACGAGGGCACCGAAATGGATCTCACTGCCCAGGAACAAATCACTGCCTGAAGACATGACGAAGAGTGAAAAATGCAAGCTTGCCGGAAGTCGCTTAGAGGTGTGCCCCACGGTGGGCGCCAACTTTCGTGGGAATAAACCTGACAGTAGAGGTGTAGGGTATGAATGGAGAGGGCGGAGTCTTATCCACGGCAAGTTTGTACGCAAGATGTATGAATTCAGGCCCCTCTCTTGGAGGTAACAGCCCTACGTCTCAGGTGCTCGGGAGCTCTTGCGGTGTGGATTGTGTAATACAAGGGGTGCGAACCCTTGTGCCATAGGGGAGGGGTGGCTTATATAGAGTGTGTCACCTCTCAATACCTCAGCATCTAAGGGCTCGATCAATATGAGTTAAAGATATACGTTACTGATAACGTAAGTGGGTAGTAAATGCTACTAAGGACCATTGGCTGAACGTGTGTCCGTTGGCCCTTATGGGTGTCTTCTGGTCTTCAATGCTGACTGGAATTCTTCCGAGTGTATACGAGTGTTTTAGTACCGAGTGACTTTTAAGCGCCATCTTCATTTAGTCGTAATATTTTGTATGACCCTTGGTCTAATAATGAGGCGCCCTTGGGTAGGACATCTAGGTCAGGCCTGTGACCCTACCCTAGGTACATATGCCCATCAGGCGGGTCTTCTGCAACCGCCTTATTTTTATTCTTGTTGGGGGTCGGTTTTGGCTTAGTTCTCGGAACTTTCTTTTCTTGTTCCAGAAAGGAGAGGTTGTGTGCAAGCTCCTCAATAAGAACAACAAATAAGCTTGGGAGTAAAAGAATTTTGCAGATCACATAAGTAGTTGTCAAAGATTCTTACTGGAGGAACTGGGTTGAGAGCATAGAAGGGTCTTAGTACAGTTTTATTGCAAACTTGTTGCTTTTCTACCAACAGCTTCTTTACAATCGGGTTGACGTTATTGTTGGAAATATTCCCTAGAGGCAATAATAAAATAGTTATTATTATATTTCCTGTTTGAAGATAATCGTTATCCATGCTATAATTGTATTGAATGGAAACATAAATGCATGTGTGGATATATAGACAAAACAATGTCCCTAGTGAGCCTCTAGTTGACTAGCTTGTTGGTCAAGGATGGTTAAGGTTTCCTAGCCATAGACAAGTGTTTTCACTTGATGATGGGATCACATCATTAGGAGAATGATGTGATGGACAAGACCCAAACTATAAACGTAGCATACGATTTTGTCATTTTGTTGCTATTGTTTTCTGCATGTCAAGTATAAATTCCTATGACCATGAGATCATGTAACTCACTGACACCGGAGGAATGCCTTGTGTGTATCAAACGTCGCAAACGTTACCGGGTGACTATAAAGGTACTCTACAGGCATCTCTGAAGGTGTCCATTGAGTTAGCATGGATCAAGACTGGGATTTGTCACTCCGTGTGACGGAGAGGTATCTCGGGGCCCACTCGGTAATACAACATCACAAACAAGCCTTGCAAGCAATATGACTCAAGAGTTAGACACGGGATCTTGTCTTACAGAACGAGTAAAGAGACTTGTCGGTAACGAGATTGAAATAGGTATGGCGATACCGATGATCAAATCTCGGGCAAGTAACATACCAAAGGACAAAGGGAATGATATACGGGATTGTGTGAATCCTTGACATCGAGGTTCAACCGATAAGATCTTCATAGAATATGTAGGATCCAATATAGACGTCCATGTCCCACTATTGGATATTGGTCGGAGAGTGTCTCGGTCATGTCTACATAGTTCTCGAACCCGCTGGGTCTGCACACTTAAGGTTCGGTGACGTTTTTGGTATAGTTGAATTATTGATGTTGGTAACCAATGTTGTTTGGAGTCCCGGATGAGATCCCGGACGTCACGAGTGTCTACAGAATGGTCCAGAGACGAAGATTGATATATAGGATTGTTGCATTTGGCTTCCGGAAAGATTTTGTGCATTACCGGTAAACTACCAGGAGTGACGAATGGGTTCTAGGGTTTTACCGGGAGGGGCCACCACCTGGGAGAGGACCTAATAGGCCAATGGGTGGCGCAGCAGCCCTTTGTGGGTTGGTGAGGCTAGACCAACAAAGCTATTTCGGCTGAGGCAAAAATAAAGCAATAAGAAAGAAAAAAAGGAAGGAGGTGGACAAGAAGGAAAGGACTCCTCCACCAAACCGAATTGGCGGTGGAGACCTTCCTTATTAGTTCGGCCGGCCCCTCCTACTTGGAGTAGGAGGCAACTCACTCTCCCTCTTGTTCCTCCTATATATAGTGGTTATTTGAGAGGGTTTTTGAACCTCAAGCCTTTGTGCAAACCTCTCTCCCTCCACTACTTTGTGACACCTCGTAGCTAGATCGGTACGACACGGCGAAGCCCTGCTGGAGTAGCTCCACCATCATCATCGCCATGCCGTCGTGCTACCGGAGAATTCAGCTACCTCTTTGTCTCTCTTGCTGGATCAAGAAGGTGGAGCTCGTCATCGAGCTGTACCTGTGTTGAACGCGGAGGTGTCGTCCGTTCGGTGCTAGATCGGGAAGGATCTTGGGACGATGACGATTTGGATCGCGAAGACGTTCCACTAGATCAACCATGTTTCTTAACGCTTCCCACTTAGCGATCTACAAGGGTATGTGGATCTGATCCCCTTCTTGTAGATGATCATCCCCATCACAGGTCTTCGTGTGCATAGGAATTTTTTTGTTTCCCATGCAATGTTCTCCAACAGTGGTATCATAGCTAGGTTCATGCGTAGATGATACCTCGAGTAGAACACAAAAGAGTTTGTGGGCGTTGATGTTCAATTTTCTGCCCTCCTTAGTTTTTTCTTGATTCGGCTGTACTGTTGGATTGAAGCGGCCCGGACTAACTTTACTCGTATGCTTACGAGAGACTGGTTTGATCTACTGACATGCAACTTGTTGCATAAAGATGACTGGCGGGTGTTTGTTTCTTCAACTTTAGTTGAATCGGATTTGACCGAGGCGGTCCTTGGAGAAGGTTAAATAGCAATTTGCATATCAAGGTTGTGGATTTGCGTAAGTAATATGTGATCATACTAGATACCCATAGTAGCCACGTAAAACATGCAACAAAAAATTAGAGGACGTCTAACTTGTTTTTGTAGGTTATGCATGTGATGTGATATGGCCAAATACATTATATGATATATTGGATGTATGAGATGATCATGTTGTAATAGTTAAATATCGACTTGCACGTCAATGCTACGGCAACCGAAAGGAGCCATAGGGTTACCTTTAAACTAACGTTTGTGCTTGCAGATGCTTTTACTATATCGCTAGGTTGTAGCTTTAGTAGTAATAGCATAGATAGCGCGACAACCTCGATGGCGGCACGATGATGGAGATCATGGTGCGGCGCTGGTGACGATGGAGGTCTTATCGGTGCTTTGGTGATGGAGATCAAGAAGCACAAGTTCATGGCCATATCATCTCACTTATGATTTGCATGTGATGTTAATCCTTTTATGCACCTTATTTTGCTTAGAACGAGGTAGAATTATAAGGTGATCCCTCACTAAAATTTCAAGATAAAATTGTGTTCTCCCCTACTATGCACCGTTGCGACAGTTCGTCGTTTCGAGACACCACGTGATGATCGGGTGCGATAGACTCAACATTCACATACAACGGGTGAAAAACAATTGCACACGCGGAACATGCGGGTTAAACTTGATGAGCCTAGCATGTACATACATGGCCTCAGAATGCAAGAGACCGAAAGGTCGAGCATGAATCATATAGTTGATATAATCAACATGGAGATGTTCACCACTGAAACTATACTCAAGTCACGTGATGATCAGACCTGAGTTAGTGAATTTGGATCATGCGACACTCGAATGACTAGAGGAATGTTTATTTGAGTGGGAGTTTATTAGTAATATGATTAGCTAAACTCCATTGTCTTGAACATAGTCTAAGTAATCTTTGCAAAATTTTATGTTGTAGATCAATGGCTTGCGCAGTAGCAACCCTGATATTTAACACGTTCCCAGAGAAAGCTAAGCTGACAGATGATGGAAGCAACTTGGTTAACTAAGCTCAAAATATGAGGCTTATCCTCCAAGATGGCCAAAAGCAATATATGCTTGATGATGCGCTAGGCAATGCACCACCCACTACGGTAGAGCAAGATGTTTTGAACTCTTGGCAAGCACGTAAGGATAACTACTCACTAGTTCATGTAGCGACCCGACTCAAGACGAGTCAAGCCTCTCTGTATCTGTGCCATCCCTTGATCAGTATGCTGGCACACACAGTACATCAACGTATATATCAAAGTGCAATCACATGGAAATAGTGTAAAACTGATATATATCTTAAATATCTCAGCGGAAGCAATCAGGGGAGTGGAGTCCCAATAAACACCAACGGCAAGTTGAGTGTAGACCGTAACCCTGAATCGTACTCTTACTCGTCGAAGAAAATATCTGCAACATAAGACGTCGCAGCCGTGTAGGTCAGCATATTTAATATGCCAGCAAGTCCCATAAGAGAGGGGTGAAAAGTAATCATCTATACTATATGCATATATGGCAGGTGGGGCTATAAGTTTTTAGCGAAAAGCAAGTTTTCTCCTACATCAAGAGAGGGCTAAAAGCAAAACGTTACCACATTGTTGGTTGCTAACGAGATGGTTCCACCAACCAATTCTCGTACCCATGTTGTCAATAATACCCACATCAATATTATTATTTGTGTTGAGAATTTCAGATAACTTCAGTTCCTTTGCCTCAAGTTGTCCATGGCTAATCGATTAGGTTTGAGTACTCTGCAGAGTTTTGCACACGTTCCCCACAAGATTTGATCACCTCCGTGTATGTCCTCGCACTTCAGGGTGTTTGAAGACCGGATGATCAAAACATGGTCTTTCAACGGGTCCCTCTGAATCCATGTTGGTGCCCATCCAAAACCTACCGTTCTTCTACATCTGCTGGCACCGCCTGTCCAGAGTCGCCGCGTTGACCAACCAAGCCAGAGCCCATAATGACTTGTGGCTGTGCAGGTAAGCCTTGGGTCTTGAAAATATCTGTCTGTCTCTTTGAGCCTGGGTGAAGCTTTCCGAAAGATGTCATGGCCGTCTCCAGCATCCCGGGTCATCCACTGGTTTCTCCAGGGAGCCGATCAACCGTCCTTCACCCAGAGTTGCATTGCATCACGAGGTCTTGAAAAGTCTTTACTTAACCGGTCTTGGTTATTAAATTATTCTCGCATCACTCGTGATAAACTCTCAACCAGGATCCCGTCTACTCAAGCACAGCAATATGAAATTTGTCGTCCCGGGCCAAGTAACGGAGTTGTTGGGTGCCTACCACATGATACTACAATATATAACCATAATTTCCAAGTACCTAGTCGGCATGCAAATTGGGCATGCGATGGTAGAACTACGAGGCATAAAAACATAGGTGATACATGATCAAATGACTTGCCTGGTGATGTTGACGAAGAAGAATTTCTCGAGAAATAACCTGATAGACGACTCGTCACTCTCCGATGAAATCTATATAACAAACATATCATTCACATAAGCACTCATACTAGCAATCGTTCTAGCAATCAAAACAAAAGAGAGAGTGAATAGGAATCCGAAGGAACTTCAAATAAAACTAGGTAGTCTTCTACTACATCAAACACTAAATAGTTTTTGTTCTAACTGAAAATAAAACATTAAAATAACAGAGAACTAAGATATAAATTTTACTAAGATAAAATAAAATATTTTACATAACACTATTTTGAAAGTAATTTCAAATGGGAGTTGAAACAGTAGAGAAATCAATTGCAAGTTATTAGAGAACTAGAATTGATTTAATGATAACAAATAACAATAATAATAAAAACTTGTTGAACACCTACTATTTAACTAACAGAAACACAACGTAATCTTTTTTGAAACAAAAATAAAATACTTTAAAAACAACTAAACAGAGATCTATAGTCAAAATCCTAAAAAGAAGTGAAACAGAAACTGTTTCACATGAAACAATGTGTTAAAATGCTCAAACAATTTTGAAATATTAACCACTGATAAATAAGATCACTAGTGATCAGTAGCAAGAAGAATTAATTAAAAATCTATTTTTAAACTCCCAGAATAAGCAAAACAAGGTTTAAACTAAATCTGATGTAATTCAAATTTGAAAATTTCAAACATAGGAAAATAATATGTTTTTGACAACTACAGGAAAAATGTGATCTACTGGAAAAATATTCAACTCCATTGGAGTTATGGATCCAAAGTTATGAGCAAAAGAAAATTGGATCTGCCTCTGTTTTTGAATTAAAACTGAAAATAGAAAAATATAACTAGTGAACAGGGGGTCCACGTGGCGCATTGTGGTTGGCTCTGGGGTGTGAGCTGCATAGCGAATTCAACAAACGGCCGCAATGTAACTAAAACGGCTCGGCTAAATAATAAGTGACGGAAAAACCGTTTGGTTTTATCTAAAAGACCGAAGGGGTATCTAACATCTAATCTCGCGCGTCTATACTAGATCCAACGGCTATAGGAGGAGGAGGGTGCTCACAGGGGAAGTTGGTGCTCCGGCGAGGCCGAAGTGAAGCAGCGATGGGGAGGCGGCTTCGGCGGTCAGCCGAGGTGGGGGAGAGGTCCACGCGGCGGGGGGATCTCCGGCGTGCTTCTGGTGGCGTCGGGGAGGTGTGGCGTGGCCGGAGGCGAGCAGGGGGACAGCAGGGGGCGCGGGAGGAGCTCCCGGAGCTTCGGCTCCGGTGAGGTGGTGCAGGGGGTGGCTAGAGGCGGCGAGGGTACGGAGTGCGGGGGACAGGGGGCTTTTATAGGAGGAGGGGAGGCCTTGGGAGGGAAAGAGAGGGAGATCCTGGAGGGGATCGGCCGGCGAAGGAAGGTCCGGCGAGGCCGGGCTGTCGGGCGAGGGAGAAGCAAGGGAGAGGGCGCGCGGGGGGGGGGGGGGGGGGTGTAGCGGGTGACCGGTCGGGTGGGGGTTTCGGGTGGTGGGCCCCGGGCGTCAGCGAGGGGGGCTCGGGTGCGGGCGGTCGGTTGACCGATTAGGAAAGGGGAGGCGATCGCGGGCTGGGGGAGTGGGCCGGCAGGTAAATGCCGCCCGAGCGGTTTCCAAAAGAAAGAAAATACCTTTCCAGATTTCGGTTTTTTGTAAAAACAGAAAGTAAATAAAATTAAAAGGAAATAAATAAATAATAAATATAGGGGTATTATATACCAAAATTTTCAGAAATTTTTTTCCTATTTGTTTATCATTTTTCCAAGACAAAAATAAATACTTTTTGCAAATAATTTTTTTAATAAAACTTTGGTTTTTCTTGGCTCAAATATTTTCAAAAATACCCCTGATTTGGGAGGGTCGTTTTCCTCCGCTCTTTCTTGCTTGCAAGAATTATTTTTGGGGTATTTCTCGGGGAAGAAAAATAGAAAGGCAAAAGCAAAAATTTGAAAGAATTCAAATGCAAACTCCATTCAAATTCTTTATAGTTGAAGATGACATGTCATCTTCTCTCATTGCTTTTGAATTTGAATTTCCCGGAGAAGGGGAAAGTCATTTTATTCCCTCTCATTCAGAAGTTTTGAAAAGTTTTCAAATTTCACTCAAGGTCGAATCACTCAAGCAAACAAAAAAACAATGTAATAATTATTTTAACATTCCAAAATTTGGGATGTTACAAACCTACCACACTTAGAATGAATCTCGTCCTCGAGATTCGGAAGGGCTAGAAAGAAAAGGTTAGGGTTTGTGGGTCTTCTAACAAATCCATTCTCCGACAAAGTGGGATGCTACCACACTTAAAATGAAAGTTACCGGTCCCTTAAAACTTTAACAATCCCCGGGGGTTTTATCATCTGACTCCTCACAGTCTTCATATCTTTCGCTATATTCATAACGTCTCCATCAAAACGAGGGTCCTTCTGTTGATATAAGCTTCTTCCTTTACTGGGTCTTCTTAACTGACAGTCTCGTGATCAATTCTAAATAACCTATCGATGATTCTCATGGTGGTCTACCATTTTTGGTTATCCTGCAGAGAGAGAGGTCTTGTCTTCATCCTCACGGCAAAATTTCCTACTCATGACAACAAGTGCCATGTACATGGGCTTTTCTTATTCAATTCTAAGGCTTAAATAAAAGCTTCAAAGAACATCATCTCTCACTATGGGTAAGTCTCTCAGATTTACCATTCCGAATAGCAAGAGAATGATAATAGTAAGTTGTCATGGTGGCCAAGCCATATCGCACTGAAATCATTACCTTGTATAAGGCTTAGTGGATCTCGTATTCTAACACTTGGGCATCCTCACAAGCGTTGCAAAATTTCTCTTGTACACGAACGAAGCTCAGATAAATCCAATGATTCTGCAAGCTGAACAAAACATCTATCATATTCTTCACCACTCTCAGGTTTTTGCATGCTCCTAAGAAAACGTTTGCCGATCCATCATAGCTTACTACTTCATGTGCTTGGGGAAACCTTCATGAAAATCTTGAGATGCATCCTTGGTACCGGTTGTATTCCTTGAACTCATTTTCCTTTCCATTGGTCTGTGTACTAATTAAAGTGTTTGTTCCTCATATTAAATCTCTCCTCAAATTTCCAATTCCAAGGTGCATTATTCATTTGTTGTCATCCCCATAGTTTGATATGATCCAACATTTCCTTCGATGGTATTCACTGGGTTTGACTCCTTGGAATGCATGGTACATTCCTACTCCTTGGGTCCTGTTGGTTTACCGATTACTACCACATTTAAAATGAAATATACTCATGCCGTCATAGACCATATTTTCTCATATCCTCGAAAATGGCCATAGAACTTTGTTCATAGAGAAACAACTCATACAATTTCAACATAGGAAATCATGACACAATAAATTCCATTGATTCATGAAGTTATTACAATCTCAGAGACTTACGTTACAAAATTTAGCTCCATAAACTCGTGATAACAAGAGGGCTTCATGTTAAACGCATTGCCATTGTCAAAACTTAACTACTCAATCTTTTAGCTTTCTTCCCCTCCCGACAATTACTAGCATAATGTCATGCTTCCTTGCAACGAAATAAAATGAGTTCCGACAAGTCTCGGGGCTTATTGGTGTTTGTTTTTCCTCCTTGGGTTTCTTGCTTCCTTCCTGGGCACATATTGTTGTAGTGGCCCAATTCCTTACACTTGAAACATCTCATATGAATCAGGTCTTTATGTGTAGGGATTTAACTCTGGCTAGTGTACTTTCTCTTCTTTCTGGACTCCTTCATTCTGTCCAGTTTTTCTAAAATCTTCTTCTTGAGCGTTTCCTTCATTGCTTCTTCCCGCTGCTTGACAACTTGTTGTAACTCGGGGTGTATGTGACACTGAGCTGGGTAGTGGGTGGTTCCTTCACAATGTAAACAAGTCACCTGACTACTTGGGCATTCCTCAGCTGGGTTATTTCCTTCACAATGAGTGCATCCATCCTTCTGTTGTTCCTGGGTGTGTCTTGTTTCTCCATAGATCTTGCATGCACAAGTCTTCTCCTTCGGATTATCATAGCACTTTTGAATAAGACGGGATCTTAACAAAGTCTTCTTGAATTCGTCCCAAGTTTCTGCTCTGCTAAATCCTTGTATGGCATGGTGCATTTTGCACCAGATAGCAGCACTGTGGGTAAAGTACTGAAGAGCGTGTTCCACTTCATACTTCCTTGAGATCAAGTTGCTCCCGAAGTGGTTCTCCATGTTTTGAATCCATATATCAGCCTCCAACTGGGTCATTGGTCCAAAGACTACAAGTCCAGATTCATACTCCATCTGGTAGGGTTGAGGTTTTGGGGATGAGATGGGTAAGAGAGAGGGAGATACACACAATACAAACAATATTTTTGAGAATAGGTTTTAGTTGTGCCTCTCGGAAAACACACACCAACGACGACTCACAATTCATCGTAACTAATGTGGGTATAACAGGGGTTTGGACTTCTAATGGTCATAGAAAGATTCGAACGCTTCAGGGTCTTTGAATTATTCGGGCCTTGAGAGTCTTCAATGGGTGTAGCTTCAATTCTTCAAATGCATGGTGAAATCCTCTTTACTTTGAAGTAGAACTCCATTGATTCTTCATGAGGTCAAAGGGGTAACGGTATTGTCTAACTATTGGAGGTGAGAGAGAACATTTGATGAAGTCAGAAGAGATGAGAGGTAAAGAATGTTCTTGGAAATAAAATTTTAGAGAGGTGCTTTCCTAAGAGATTTCCAGTTTCTAGGGTCACGTCCTACAGTCAACATGTGCTCTGATACCATTTCTGTAGCGACCCGGCTCAAGACGAGTCAAGCCTCTGTGTATCTGTGCCATCCCTGGATCAGTATGCTGGCACACACAGTACATCAATGTATATATCAAAGTGCAATCACATGGAAATAGCGTAAAACTGATATATACCTTAAATATCTCAGCGGAAGCAGTCAAGGGAGTGGAGTCCCAATAAACACCAACGGCAAGTTGAGTGTGGAGCGTAACCCTGAATCGTACTCTTACTCGTCGAAGAAAAATATCTGCAACATAAGACGTTGCAGCCGTGTAGGTCAGCATATTGAATATGCCGGCAAGTCACATAAGAGAGGGGTGAAAAGTAATCATCTATACTATATGCATATATGGCAGGTGGGGCTATAAGTTTTTAGCGAAAAGCAAGTTTTCTCCTACATCAAGAGAGGGCTAAAAGCAAAATGTTACTACATTGTTGGTTGTTAACGAGATGGTTCCACCAACCAATTCTCGTACCCATGTTGTCAATAATACCCACATCAATATTATTATTTGTGTTGAGAATTTCAGATAACTTCAGTTCCTTTGGCTCAAGTTGTCCATGACCATGGACACGGCTAATCGATTAGGTTTGAGTACTCTACAAAGTTTTGCACACGTTCCCCACAAGATTTGATCGCCTCCGTGTATGTCCTCGCACTTCAAGGTGTTTGAAGACCGGATGGTCAAAACATGGTCTTTCAACGGGTCCCTCTGAATCCCTGTCGGTGCCCATCCAAAATCTACCGTTCTTCTACATCTGCTGGCACCGCCTGTCCAGAGTCGCCGCGTTGTCCAACCAAGTCAGAGCCCATAATGACTTGTGGCTGTGCAGGTAAGCCTTGGGTCTCGAAAATATCCGTTCGTCTCTTTGAGCCTGGGTGAAGCTTTCCGCAAGATGTCATGGCCGTCTCCAGCATCCCGGGTCATCTACTGGTTTCTCCAGGGAGCCGATCAACCATCCTTAACCCAGAGTTGCACTGCATCACGAGGTCTTGAAAAGTCTTGACTTAACCGGTCTTGGTTATTAAATTATTCTCGCATCACTCGTGATAAACTCTCAACCAGGATCCCGTCTACTCAAGCATAGCAATATGAAATTTGTCGTCCCAGGCCAAGTAACGGGGTTGTTGGGTGCCTACCACATGATACTACAATATAGAAACATAATTTCGAAGTACCTAGTTGGCATGCAAATTGGGCATAGGATGGTAGAACTACGATGCATAAAAACATAGGTGATACATGATCAAATGACTTGCCTGGTGATGTTGACGAAGAAGAATTTCTCGAGAAATAACTTGATAGACGACTCGTCACTCTCCGATGAAATCTATATAACAAACATATCATTCACATAAGCACTCATACTAGCAATCGTTCTAGCAATCAAAACAAAAGAGAGAGTGAATAGGAATCCGAAGGAACTTCAAATAAAACTAGGTAGTCTTCTACTACATCAAACACTAAATAGTTTTTGTTCTAACTGAAAATAAAACATTAAAATAACAGAGAACTAAGATATAAATTTTTCTAAGATAAAATAAAATATTTTACATAAAACTATTTTAAAAGTATTTTCAAATGGGAGTTGAAACAGTAGAGAAATCAACTGCAAGTTATTAGAGAACTAGAATTGATTTCATGATAACAAATAACAATAATAATAAAAACTTGTTGAACACCTACTATTTAACTAACAGAAACACAACGTAATCTTTTTTGAAACAAAAATAAAATACTTTAAAAACAACTAAAGAGAGAGCTGTAGTCAAAATCCTAAAAAGAAGTGAAACAGAAACTGTTTCACATGAAACAATGAGTTAAAATGCTCAAACAATTTTGAAATATTTACAACTGATAAATAAGATCACTAGTCATCAGTAGCAAAAAGAATTAATTAAAAATCTATTTTTAAACTCCCAGAATAAGCAAAACAAGGTTTAAACTAAATCTAATCTAATTCAAATTTGAAAATTTCAAACATAGGCAAATAATATGTTTTTGAAAACTAGAGGAAAAATGTAATCTACTGGAAAAAGATTCAACTCCATTGGAGTTATGCATCAAACGTTATGAGCAAAAGAAATTTGAAGCTGCCTCTATTTTTGAAATAAAACTGAAAATAGAAAAATCTAACTAGTGAATAGGGGGTCCACGTGGCGCGTTGTGGTTGGCTCTGGGGTGTGAGCTGCGTAGAGAATTCAACAAACGGTCGCAATGTAACTAAAACGGCTCAGCTAAATAATAAGTGACGGAAAAAACATTCAGTTTTATCTGAAAGACCGAAGGGGTATCTAACATCTAATCTCGCATGTTTATACTAGATCCAACGGCTATAGGAGGAGGAGGGTGCTCTCATGGGAAGATGGTGCTCCGGCGAGGCCGAAGTGAAGCGGCGATGGGGAGGCGGCTCCGGCAGTCGGCCGAGGTGGGGGAGAGGTCCAGGCGGCGGAGGGGATCTCCGGCGTGCGGGAGGAGCTCCCGGAGCTTCGGCTCCGGCAAGGTGGTGCAGGGGGTGGCTAGAGGCGGCGAGGCGGGGCGGTGGCGAGGGGAACAGAGTGCTTTTATAGGAGGAGGGGAGGCCTTGGGAGGGAAAGAGAGGGAGATCCGGGAGGGGATCGGCCAGCGAAGGAAGGTCCTGCGAGGCCGGGCTATCGGGCGACAAAGAAGGAAGGCAGAGGGCGCGGGGGGGGGGGGGGGGGGGTAGCGGGTGACCGGTCGGGTGGGGGTTTCGGGTGGTGGGCCCCGGGAGTCAGCGAGGGGGGCGCGGGTGCGGGCGGTCGGTTGACCGATTAGGAAAGGGGAGGCGATCTCGGGCTGGGGGAGTGGGCCGAGAGTTAAATGCCGCGTGAGCGGTTTCCAAAAGAAAGAAAATTCCTTTCCAGATTTTGTTTTTTTGTAAAAACAGAAAGTAAATAAAATTAAAAGGAAATAAATAAATAATAAATATAGGGGTATTATATACCAAAATTTTCAGAAAAAAATGTCCTATTTGTTTATCATTTTTCCAAGACCAAAATAAATACTTTTTAAAAATGTTTTTTTTCCAGAAGAACCCCTAAGGCTTTATTTTCTTTTTGCAAATAATTTTTTTAATAAAACTTTGGTTTTTCTTGGCTCAAATATTTTCAAAAATACCCCTGATTTGGGACGGTCATTTTCCTCCGCTCTTTCTTGCTTGCAAGAATTATTTTTGGGGTATTTCTCGGGGGAAAAAATAGAAAGGCAAAAGCAAAAATTTGAAAGAATTCAAATGCAAACTCCATTCAAATTCTTTATAGTTGAAGACGTCATGTCATCTTCTCTCATTGCTTTTGAATTTGAATTTCCCGGAGAAGGGGAATGTCATTTTATTCCTTCTCATTCAAAATTTTTGAAAAGTTTTCAAATTTCACTCAAGCTCCAATCACTCAAGCAAACAAACAAACAATCTAATAATTATTTTAACATTCCAAAATTTGGGATGTTACAGTTCAATGTGCAGTTTTGTTTGGCTTAGTATCGGGACTTCAAAGATGTTTTGAACGTCATGGAGCATATGAGATGTTCCAGGAGTTGAAGTTTATCTTTGAGAAGAATGCCCGGATCGCCAGGTATGAGACCTCCGATAAGTTCTATGCTTGAAAAATGGAGGAGAATTCATGTGTTAGTGAACACGTGCTCATAATGTCTGGGTAATCTAACTATCTTGCTGAGCTAGGGATTGAACTCCCGCAAGAAGCTATCACTGACAGAATTCGTCAGTCACTGCAATCTAGCTATAAGAGCTTCGTGTTGAACTATAACATGCAAGGGATGAATAAGTCACCCAGTGAGTTATTTGCGATGCTGAAAGTCGCTGAGTTAGAAATCCAGAAAGAACATCAAGTGTTGATGGTCAATAAGACCACTAGTTTTGAAAAAATGGCAAAGGAAAGAAGGGTAGCTCCAAGAAGAGTGGCAAAGTTGTTCCCCTCCGAATAAGAAACCCAAGGCTGGACCTAAGCTGCAAACTGAGTGCCATTATTGCAAGGGGAGTGGTAACTGGAAGCACAACTGCCCCAAGTATCTCGCCGATAAGAAGGCGGCCAATGCCAAACAAGGTATATATGATATACATGTTATTCATGTGTAGCTCACCAGCTCTCGTAGTAGTTCCTAGGTATTTGATACTAGTTCTATTGCTCACATTTGCAACTCGAAACAGGAACTGCGGAATAAACGAAGGCTCGCGAAGGATGAAGTGACGATGCGCGTGGGAAATGGTTCCAATGTTCATGCGACCGTCGTCGGCACGGTCTCACTTCAGTTACCGTTGGGATTAGTGATGAAATTAAATAATTGTTATTTAGTGCCTGTGTTGAGCATGAACATTATATCTGGATCTTTTTATTGCGAGACGGTTACTCATTTAAGTCAGAGAATAATGGTTGTTCTATTTATATGAGTAATATCTTTTATGGTCATGCACCCAATGTTAGGGGATTGTTCATATTGAATCTCGATTGTGATGACACTCATATCCATAACACTGAGACCAAAAGATGTAGAGTTAACAATGATAGCGCCACTTTCTTGTGGCACTGCCGCTTAGGTCATATTTGTGTTAAGCGCATGAAGAAACTGCATGTTGATGGACTTTTTTAGTCACTTGATATTGAATCACTTCACACATGCGAACCATGTCTCATGGGCAAGATGACTAAGACTCTATTCTCTGGAACAATGGAGCGCGCAAGTGACTTGTTGGAGATCCTACATACTGATGTGTGCGGACCAATGAGCATAGAGGCGCGCGGCGGATATTGTTATTTTCTCATCTTCAGTGACGATTTGAGTAGGTATGGCTATATCTACTTGATGAAGCACAAGTCTGGAACGTTTGAAAATTTCAAACAATTTCAGAGTGAAGTTGAAAATCATCGTAGCAAGAATATCATGTTCCTACGATCTGATCGAGGGGGTGAATATCTGAGTTATGAGTTTGGTGCTCAGTTAAGACATTGTGGAATTGTTTCACAGTTGACACCGCTTGGGACATCATAGCGTAATGGTGTGTCCGAACGCTGTAATCATACTTTATTAGATATGATGCATTCTATGATGTCTCTTAACGATTTGCCATTATCATTTTGGGGCTATGCATTGGAGACAACTGCATTCACTTTAAATAGGGCACCATCAAAATCCGCTAAGACGACACCATATGAGCTATGGTATGGCAAGAAGCCAAAGTTGTCATTTCTTAAAGTTTGGGGATGTGATGCTTATGTCAAAAACCTTCAGCCTGAAACGCTGGAACCCAAAGCGGAAAAGTGTGTCTTCATAGGTTACCCAAAAGAGACAGTTGGGTATAGCTTCTATCTCAGATCCGAGGGCAAAGTGTTTGTCGCTTAGAACGGAGCTTTTCTTGAGAAAGAGTTTCTCTCGAAAGAATTGAGTGGGAGGAAGATAGAACTTGATGAGGTTGCGGAACCTCTGCTTCAACAAGATGGTAGCACAGGGCAGAAAGAAATTTATGTCGAGGCAACACCAGTTGAAGAGAAAGCTAATGATGATGATCATGAAGCTTCAAAACAAGTTACTGTCGGACCTCGCATGTCGACAAGAGCACGTACTGCTCCGGAGTGGTACGGGAATCCTGTCTTGTCAATCATGTTGTTGGACAACAATGAGCCTGGGAGTTATGGAGAAGCAATGGTGGGCCTAGATTCCAACAGATGGTTAGAAGCCATGAAATTCGAGATAGGATCTATGTATGAAAACAAAGTATGGACTTTGGAAGTATTACCTGAAGGTCGCAAGGCTATTCAAAACAAATGGATCTTTAAGAAGAAGACGGACATAGACGGTAATGTGACCGCTTATAAAGCTCGACCTGTGGCAAAGGGTTTTTAACAAGTTCAAGGAGTTGACTATGATGAGAGATTTTCACCCATAGCGATGCTTAAGTCCGTCTGAATCATGTTAGCAATAGCTGCATTTTTCGATTATGAAATCTGGCAGATGGATGTCAAAATGGCGTTCCTTAACGGATTTCTTGAGGAAGAGTTGTATATGATGCAACCCGAAGGTTTTGTCAATCCAGAGAATGCTGACAAATTGTGCAAGCTCCAACGATCCATTTATGGACTGGTGCAAGCATCTTGGAGTTGGAATCAACGCTTTGATGAGGTGATCAAAGCGTTTGGGTTTATACAAGTTTTTGGAGAAGCTTGTATTTACAAGCAAGTGAGTGGGAGATCTATAGCGTTTCTAATATTATATGTGGATGACATATTACTGATTGGAACAATGTAGAGTTTTTTGAAAGCGTAAAGGGTTACTTGAATAAAAGTTTTTCAATGAAGGACCTAGGAGAAGTTGCTTACATATTGGGCATAAAGATCTATAGAGATAGGTCAAGGAGCCTAATAGCTCTTTAACAAAGCATATACCTTGGTAAAGTTTTGTAGAAGTTCAAAATGGAACAATCCAAGAAGGAGTTCTTGCCTTTGTTACACGGTATAAAGTTGAGTAAGACTCAATGTCCAGTAACTGTAGAAGATAGACAAAAGATGAGTGTCATCCCCTATGCTTCAGCCATAGGGTCTATCATGTATGCAATGTTGTGCACAAGATCGGATGTCAGCCTGGCCATAAGTATGGCAGGAAGGTTTCAAAGTGATCCAGGAGCGGAACACTGGGCGGCAGTCAAGAATATTCTGAAGTACCTGAAAAGGATTAAGGAAATTTTTCTCGTTTATGGAGGTGACGAAGAGCTCATCGTAATGGGTTACGTCGATGCAAGCTTTGACACTGATCCGGATGACTCTAAGTCTCAAACCGGATACGTATTTATTCTTAACATGGGTGCGGCAAGGTGGTGCAGTTCCAAGCAAAGTGTCGTAGCGGATTCTACATGTGAAGAGGAGTACATAGCGGTGGCTAAGGAGGGTGTCTGGATGAAGCAGTTCATGTTAGATCTTGGAGTAGTGCCAAGTGCACTGGATCCAATCAATCTGTTCTGTGACAACACTGGTGCCATTGATCTAGCCAAGGAACCAAGGTTTCACAAGAGGACCATACACATAAAGCGACGCTTCAATTCCATCCACGATTACATCAAGGAGGAGGACATAAATATTTGCAAAGTGCAGATCCGTTGACTAAATCTCTTCCACAAGCAAAGCATGATCAACACCAGAACTGTATGGGTGTTAGATTCATTACATTGTAAATCACATAGAGATGTGAGGCTAGATTATTGACTCCAGCGCAAGTGGGAAGCTGTTGAAAATTTGCCCTCGAGGCAATAATAAAATAGTTATTATTATATTTACTGTTTCAAGATAATTGTTTATTATCCATGCTATAATTGTATTGAATGGAAAAATAAATGCATGTGTGGATATATAGACAAAACAAAGTCCCTAGTGAGCCTCTAGTTGACTAGCCTGTTGGTCAAGGATGGTTAAGATTCCTAGCCATATACAAGTGTTGTCACTTGATGACGGGATCACATCATTAGGAGAGTGATGTGATGGACAGATCAAAACTATAAACGTAGCATATGATCGTGTCATTTTGTTGCTATTGTTTTCTGCATGTCAAGTATACATTACTATGACCATGAGATCATGTAACTCACTGACACCGGAGGAATGCCTTATGTGTATCAAATGTCGCAACGTTACTGGGTGACTATAAAGGTACTCTACAGGCATCTCCGGAGGTGTCCATTGAGTTAGCATGGATCAAGACTGGAATTTGTCACTCCGTGTGACGGAGAGGTATTTCGGGGCCCAATCGGTAATACAACATCACAAACAAGCCTTGCAAGCAATGTGACTAAAGAGTTAGCCACATGATCTTGTATTATGGAACGAGTACACAGACTTTCTAGTAACGAGATTGAAATAGGTATGGCGATACCGACGATCAAATCTCGGGCAAGTAACATACCGAAGGACAAAGGGAATGATGCACGGGATTGTGTGAGTTCTTGACATAAAGGTTCAACTGATAAGATCTTTGTAGAATATGTAGGATCCAATATGGACGTCCAGGTCCCGCTATTGGATATTGGCCGGGGAGTGTCTCGTTCATGTCTACATAGTTCTCGAACCCGCTGGGTTTGCACACTTAAGGTTCGATGACGTTTTCGGTATAATTGAATTATTGATGTTGGTAACCGAATGTTGTTCGGAGTCCCAGATGAGATCTCGGACGTCACTAGTGTCTCCAGAATGGTCTAGAAACGAATATTGATATATAGGATTGTTGCATTTGGCTTCCGGAAAGATTTCGGGCATTACCGATAAAGTAGTGGGAGTGACGAATGGGTTCCGGGGTTTTACGTGGAGGGGCCACCCACCCGGGAGAGGACCTAATAGGCCCATGGGTGGCGCACCAGCCCTTTGTGGGTTGGTGAGGCCAGCCCAATAAGGATATTTCGGCTGAGGAAAAAAATAATAAGAAAAAAAAGGAAGGAGGTGGACAAGAAGGAAAGGACTCCTCCACCAAACCGAATTGGAGGAGGAGACCTTCATCCTTGGCTCGGCCGACCCCTTCTACTTGGAGTAGGAGGCAAGGCACCGTCCCTCTTGTTCCTCCTATATATAGTGGAGATTTCAGAGGGTTTTTGAACCTCAAGCCTTTGTGCAAACCTCTCTCCCTCCACTACTTCCTGACACCTCGTAGCTAGATCGGTACGGCATGGTGAAGCCCTGCCGGAGTAGCTCCGCCATCATCACCGCCACGCCGTCGTGCTGCCGTAGAATTAAGCTACCTCTTTTTTTCTCTTGCTGGATCAAGAAGGTGGAGATCATCATCGAGTTGTACGTGTGCTGAACGCGGAGGTGTCGTCCAATCGGTGCTAGTTCGGGATGGATCGTGGGACGACGGCGATTTGGATCACGAAGACGTTCCACTACATCAACTGCGTTTCTTAACGCTTCCCACTTAGCGATCTACTAGGATATGTGGATCTGATCTCCATGTCATAGATGATCATCACCATGATAGGTATTCGTGTGTGTTGGAAATTTTTTGTTTCCCATGCAACGTTCTCCAAGAGTTATCACGTTCCAAAGTTTCATTGATCTATCTTTGGGCGTCATTCAAGTCGCCAGAAAATTTACACATTAAGTCGCCATGGCGGCTCACTGGAAAAATCCTCCAAGACACCCAACCACGGGTTAGATCAACCCCTGTCAATCCATTGGCGAATAAAGCCCTTACTTTTGGGTATATGGGGGCGAGTTGAGCACGTTCTTCCGCACAAGCCAGACATAGAATTTCAAAGGTCAAGGGGAGACGATAAGGTGTGTAACTTGACAAAGGATTTTCATCAGTCGTGGCCATGTTTCAGCAATAGAACCAAGTTTTGAACCATCCTTTGGGGTGGCTTGGGAAGGTAGCTGCAGGAAAGGCACATTCTCTATGCTTTTGAATGGAGATTCCATCAAGTACTAGGCTGAGGCTGTGAGCACATTCTGTTTGGCGGTTGAGGTAGAAGTTTTCTTCGAAGAGAAGTATGGTAGGTTCCATTTGCATGTACACTTCACAGAACACTTGGAAATGACATAGATTGGATATGGAATCGGGAGCTAGGTCTTGAGGATGAAGATGGAAAAAGTTCAAAACATCCCGGGAGATTTTTGAGTCGAGGGGAGGAACCTCTGAAAAGATGATCAATGAATACTACTACTTCTGCTCGCCGGGTTGGGGAATTTCTTCCCACACGGCAGCTCGCCAGCCAATTACATTTTTAGGCGGAAGAAGACCCTAGTCTACATAATCCTTAAGTACAAGGTTTAAAACTTGAGAAGGAATCTAGTTACATGTATTGGGCTTGGGCATGGTGAGTCCTTTGAGTAAAAAGAAGAAGATGTGCAAGTAATGGCGGGTTATTTAAGGAAAGAGTAACTCGCTTAAAAGAGTTGTTTGGTAATACAACAAAGGTCAAGGGTTTTCACGTATATGGCGAGTCTCATCCATAGGATAAACCGACAAGGGATAAGTATGAAAGCAACAAGTTTGTACCAAGATGGATACAATTATGGATCTACGCATGGTTAAAAATAAGAGATAATTGCTAAACCTAACGAACATGCATCCAATAAGACGCGACCTAAGTTTGCAGATTATCATAGAAGATGTAAACTTTACTATGCGTACAATGGTGTCGTCGAGTATATCACCCTATTTCCGCGGGAGGAATATCAAGTCTATGGTTGAATGAGTAAGGAAGTGGAGGAATGATGAACTCCGGCCAACAAATGTAGATCTGAGAAGGAAAGATGGCTTACCTCGTACTAGCACGGAGCGGCCGAGATGCTTGGTCGAGGTCCAACAGAGAGGGGCGACATCGTGGTCCTAGAAAAGGGCGTTTAGTGCTCGACGAAATGCAGTGGTGGCATGACCAAGTCGTTGGCTCGAGTAAGAAGAAAGGGGATACAAAGTAAGGAAATGCCCCCCGATGGGTATTTATAATGACAAGACCGAAGTCTAACAGGTAGGCGCGGGAATCAAGGGAGCACAGTAAATTGAAGAGCTTGTGGCGCCTTGATTTTCGGACCAAATAAATATCCATAAAGATCTGTTGTGATGTCATCATTAATTTCTTGGATAAGAGGGGAGTGATGCCATGAATTAGACAAATAAAATATCAGTGTGGAAGCATCAAGAGCCAGCATTTTATAACCCAGAGAAGAGGCATATGTGACCAGAAGATGAGCCGCCAGAATAAGGAGGTGGAGATTGACATTCATAAATTCAAATCAATATGGGGGCTAATGTTGGGGATATGACCCCATGATATAACCCGCCCTATTGGGCGAGGTCACCAGATGGAGTCTTACACGCGGAAGTCTGGATAGGAAAATACGTGAAGAAACAAGGCCAGCAGGATGGCTTATCCATTAAGCCGCCCGACGGCCCAATATCTGAAGGCGGCGACTCAAGGCCCAAGAGGTGGAAGGTCGCCTAGAGTTTCCTTGCTCTGGAGGCAAGGAAAGTTAGAAACCTATCCGGTCACAAGTCACGTGACCGCTCGAATCCTTGTAAGCCGAGGGCCTCGACCTGTATATAAAGGCATGTCCGTGAGGCTAATAGGCTTAAGTTGAAATCGATCAATAGCTAGGTGAAGCGAATCCGCTCCCTTTTAATTGATCCCCAAGCAATGCATATGAAGCAGGATGTAGGATCTTACCTCGATTGTGAGGTGCTAAACCTCGGTAAACCGTGTCTCCTGATTCATCAACCCCGATAATCTAACCACCTCGTTGCGATGGCCTCATGTCTAAGTCCTCACACTAGGACATATGCCGTGAAAAAACCACGACACCCAAGGTGGCTGCTGGCAAGGGTTTTTCTTCGGCGGTCTAGGGTTTGCAAATCCCACCGGGGGTGAAGGGGGCAGGCTTCACTTTGGAAGGGTGGAAACTGTTGTGGACTGGTAGGTTCACGGGTTTCCACTTAATGACGGACAACAACCCGAACATGGGTGGGTGACGACCGGGGCTGGCCACACTTGTGCATTTACTTTGCGACGTGGGGGTAGTTGGAAGGCCACCACGCGTCCCCGAAGTAGATGAGGAGAAAGCACGTGTGTGTCCGTTCGGCGTCCTTGTGGCCGGAAATGGGGCGGGCCGGACTTGCTCGTTAGGTCCAATGGACGACAGTCCAGCATGGCCCACTCGTCAGTAGTTAACGGTCAAACCATTGACCCGACGACATCCCCTAGTATGACAATTTGTGAGGGTTTCGGACAAGGGAGTGGGGAAAAGTGAACAAATTTTAGGAGCGTGGGGATGAATGAGTAGAGCTAAGGCACAAGAGGCACAAATGTACAAAACCCTAGTTTTGGAGGGAGTGAAAGCGGAACCCACTTTATCAATGACCTCCTCTATTTTATCAATTATACTCAAGCCTTCCTCTATCCTCTCATTGATAATTGTATCTTTCTCCTTTAATATTTTCAAAGTAGTTCCTACTTTTGATCCAAATTGAGTGATATAACTATGTATATTTTTATCCAACTCCTCAATTTGTTCCTTAGTGGTTGATATGTCTCCAACGTATCTACAATTTTTAATTGTTCCATGCTAATATATTATCATTCTAGAACACTTTTGGGGTATTTGTTTACCATTTTAAAATATTTTTGAAGCACTAACCTATTGACCGAGTCCCAGTGCGAGTTGTTGTTTTCTGCGTGTTTTCTACTTTTCCTGTTTTCCATACCAAATGAAGTCCAATTGCCCTGAAACTTTTTGTTGATTTTATCTGGATCAAAAGAAGACCAACGAGCATCGGAAGAAGGACAGAGGCCTCACGAGGGCCCCACAAGCCAACAGGGGGCGTCCTGGGGGTCGCACCCTGATAGCTTGTGCCTCCCTCGTGGACCTCCTGACCCTTCATCTTTGGCTTATAAATTATGATCTACCCTAAAAACACCAGAGAGAGTCCTGAAACACTTTTTACGCCACTGCAAGTCTCTGTTCCAACGGGAGTCCATCCGGAGCTCCATTCCGGCACCCTGCCAGAGGCGGGATCGATCACAGAGGGCCTATTCCTCAACCTTATTGCCCTCACGATGATGTGTGAGTAGTTCACCATAGACCTACGGTTCTATAGTCAGTACCTAGATGGCTATCTCTCTCTTTGATCTTCAATACAATGATCATCACATCTTCGCTTTGATCAATATGATGTAATTCCTTTGTGCGTTGCATTTGTTCGATTCTGATGAATTGTGGGTTTATGTTTAGATTTTTCGTTATAAATATTTGAGTCTCCTCTAAATACTTATATGATTCCTATGTGCATGAATATGATAGCTTCGTAATTCTCTCTGATCTAATGAAATAGTTTGGCCAACTAGCTTCATAGGTTCAACCTAGAAAATTTCTATATCCCAGTGACAAAAGGGGACAAGATGCGTCATTGTGTTGCTGCTACTGAGGATAAAACGATGGGGTTTATTCATATAGCTTGACTTTAGTTTGTCTACATCATGTTATTGTTCTCTATGCATTAGTGTGTTTTACTTAATACTCTACATGCATGTTGTATAGCGGTCGATGAGTGAAGTAATAGTAATAGGTGCAGACATGATTCGGTCTATTTGTTTATGGATGTGATGCCTATATACACGTGATCATTGTCGTGAATATCGCATAACTATTTGTTTTTTTGTCAATTGCCCAACAGTAATTTGGTTACCCACCGTATGCTATTTTTCATGAGAGATGCCATTGGGGAAAGCTAAGGACCCTGTGTCTATTCACAACATATTGATAAAACCTTCATTACCTTGTTGGCATTTACTTTTTTTTATTTTATCTTCCTATCTACAATTATCTACACACCTCAGTTGCTTGAAATAATAAGACAAGAGGATTGACAACCGTTTTGCCCGCGTTGGGTGCAAGTTCTTTGTTCTTTTGTGTGCAGCCGCTGAAGACGGCTGTCATTGATATTCCTATTGGTCCGATAAACCTTGGTTTCATAACTGAGGAAAATACTTGCCCGCATTGTGTTGTGATAACCTGCTCCTCTTCATGGAAAACCCAACGCAGATAACAAGTATCAGGAAGGATTTCTGGCGATGTTGCTGGAAAATATCATCACCAACTACCAAGTAACTCCACACAAAATTTCATTCACTTGTTCTTCATTTTATTTTCTGGTATATTTAGTTTGTCTCATAAAAAATAGAAAAAAAATATTTATCTTTGCTTGCTTAGCTTGTCACTAGATTGCATCTTCACTCTCTAGTTTGCTTGTCTTGCTTGTTACTTTGCTTCCTCGGTCACCATGTCTCAACATACTACTAACTTGTGTGACTTCTAAAATACTAATAAGAATAATTTTATTAGTACTCCTATACCACACGCCACTAGTGCGGATGCTTTTGATATTAATATTGCATTATTCAATCTTGTCATGAAAGAGCAATGTTTGGAAAGTCCTAATGAGGATCGAGCTTCACATCTCAATACCTTTGTTGAACTTTGTGATATGCAAAAGGAAAAGGACATGTGTAATGATATTGTGAAATTAAAATTGTTTCCCTTTTCATCTTTACCACGTAATAGATTTTGCCGTAGTTGGTACATTTATAGAGGTGACCTTAGGAGAGGCCACCAAACTTATGGACAACATCATGGCCAACTATTCTCAGAAAGAGCTCCAACTAGTAATAAGGTAAATTCTTTTGATGAAATCGCTACTTTGAGTGAAAAAATGGATGTTCTTATGAATTTGGTTGCTAATAAAAATACTCATGTTGATGCTAATGATATGCCCTTGTCTACCTTGACGTGAACAAAAAATATTCAACAACAATGCTTATAGGGGTAATTTCATTGCTAGGCCGTATCCCGTAATAATCCTAATGGTTATGGAAATTCTTATGGTTCTTATGGAAATTCCTCTACAAATTATAATAGGATACCCTCTGATCTTGATAACACAATAAAGGAATTCATTAATCCTCAAAAAGTTTTCAATACTATGGTAGATGAAAAATTGCATGTTGTTGATACTTTGGCTAAAAACATGGATATGATTGTTCTTGATGTAGAAACTCTTAAAAAAGCTTTGATTCCTAAGCATGATCTTAATGAGATAATTAAATATATCCAAGTTTCTATTAATGAAAGTAAGGAGAGGACTACTAAGTTGAAAGCTAAGCGGGAATTCTTAGAAAAATCTCTTCCACGCTATGTTTACCGGAATCATGATGAAGATCTTAAAATGATTGGTACTTATCGTATTGAATCTTTGTTTACTACTTTGAATGTTAATTATGAAAGGACTTGAGATGAGTCAACTCTAGTGAAGGAGCATCCTGTTTTCTTGGAGGGTGATGATTTTAACGATAAAACTAAAAAAGTGGTTTTGGAGAGGTCAAAACTTTAACTAGGGATGTGCCCACTATTTTGGATTACAAGGACTTTAATTATGATAATTGCTCTTTAATAGAATGTATTTCCTTCCTTCAATACATTATTATCTCACCTAATGCTTATGAACAAAACAAAGCTTTTACTCAGCATATAGTGGAAGCTATGGTGAAAGCTTATGATGAGAGACTTGAGCTTGAAGCTTCTATTCCTAGAAAGTTGCATGATGAGTGGGAAGCTACAACCAAAATTAAGATAATTAAATATGAATGAAATACTTTGTGTGACCTTGGTGCTAGTGTTTCAACTATACCTAACACTTTATGTGACGTGCTTGGTCTCACTAATATTGAATAATGTTCCTTAAACTTTCATCTTGTGGATTCTACTATCAATTAACCCTTTGGTAGAATAAACGATCTGTTGATAATTGAAAATAAAAATTATGTGCCTACAGATTTCATTGTGCTTGATAGTGATTGCAAACCTACTTTTCTAATTATACTTGGAAGACCCGTCCCACGAACTGTAGGTGCAATCATTAACATGAAACATGGAAATACTCCCTTCGTCATAGTTTAGAAGGCACAGTTAAATTTATGTGCATTTCCACAATAGACGAGGTTTAAGGGGCCAATGCAATTACTCCTACTAATTAGTACTACTCTTGTATGCATACACCGTGTTAATTTCTCAGATCATTAGGCGCATGAGTATTGTTGATGTTATTTTTCAGCCCATCTCACAGCCAATCGATAATTACATAGGTTCTAGAGATTTTCCAAGCATGCATTCTAAACTGTAACGGAGGGAGTGTAAGGTTACAATTTCCATTGAAGGAAGGAACAAGACACTTCCGAGAAACAGAATTAGGACACCGTATGAATCAATCGTGATATCCACTTATGGGTTGAGTGCCAAACATGACACCACTTGAAACTATGCAATATGCCTAGCTAGGAGCGTAAAACAATGGCGCTTGTTGGGAGGCAACCCACTAATTATCTTTTTTTATTTTCATTTTCTATTAGTGTGTGATAACATGATTACTGGCTTTGTAATGATTGTGTTTTTATGTTTCAATTAGTGTTTGTGCCAAGTAAAGCCTTTGGGATGATTTGCATGATGAGTAGAATCGATACGATGCAAAAGCAGAAACTTTGATGTCCAATGCTGAATTTCTCTAGTTTTACCGGAACATCTTTTTAAGCTGAAGTTTTTACACAGTACTTCTATACAAATTAGTAAGCTATTACTAATTTTTCAGAATTTTTGGATCTTATATGTTCGTTACACATTACTACAAATTCTTTTGTTTCGGTAAGATTCTGTTTTTGCACGTGTAGTTTGCTTGTTTTGATGATTCTATGGATTGTATCGAGGGGTATAAGCCATGTAGGAAGTTAAGATATAGTACCATATGCAAAAATAAAATAATGATCAATTTGTAACATCACCTGAAAGTATTTGATATGTTGCTTATACTAGCGGATCTCGGGAAGTTTTGTTGAGTTTTATGTGATTGAAGTTTTCAAGTTTCGGGTATTGTCCCAATGGACAAAGGATTGAGGAGAAGCAAAATCCTAATCTTGGGGATTCCCAAGTCAACTCAAGGTAATATTATAGGAAGAATCAAGCGTCTAAGCTTGGGGATGCCCCGGAAGGTATCCCCTCTTTTCGTCTCAATCCATCGGTATGTTAATTGGATCTATATTTTTATTCATCACATGATATGAGTTTTGCTTGGAGCATCATTTTCTATTGTTTAATTTTACTTTCAGTTTGCCACAATCATTGTTATCTGGACACACCTATTTGAGAGAGAGACGTAATCATCACAATTTGTTAGAATACTCTATGTGCTTCACTTATATCTTTTGAGCTTAGTAGTTGCTCTAGCACTTCACTTATATCTTTTTGAACAAGGTGGCGTGTAGATTTTATAGAAATATTATGCTCTCATTCTTCACTTATATTTTTTTAGATCTGGACAAATAGTGACGTTAATTTGCATGGGTCATAAGACTAGATAAAAAATAATGAGTATTCATTGAGTGATAATTAAAACCATCATGTAGCACATATAGAGGAATTGTGGGTTAATGATATTGATGTGGTGATTTGAAAAAGGTGTGAATTCATTATTATTAATTCAGGTAGGTGTCGATATTAAGAGATGTTAACCTTCTTGTTCATCAAAAAATTTAAAAAGGCAGGTGATGATGTGTGAGCATTTCTATTCCTTGTTGAAATCCTTATGTTGTTTCGAGTCGGACTCGCGCGATGGTTAATTCCTACCAACCCTCTTCATCGGGGCATGCAAGTGGTACTTTGATTTGTGATAAAACTAATAAAACTTTGCAATAATTATATGATTTCTTCATGACTAATGTGACACCATGGACATATGCACTCTCATCTCCTCATATTTGCTAGCCTCTTTGGTGTCGTGCATCGCCCGTTCTCACCCTGCGGATCGGTGCAACTTTCATCGGTGCATCTACACCCCGTGACATGACACGCTCTATTGCACATAAACCTTTTGATATCCTCCTCAAAACAACCACCATATCTACTTATGACCTATCATGGCATTTCCATAGCCATTTCAAGATATATTGCCATGCAAATGACATCGTCACTTCACATGACTAGTTCGTTCACCATCTTAATGATTTGCATGATCATATACAGCTGACATAGTATTCGTAGCAAAGCAAGCATTCATCATATTTCTGATACATGTCATGCTAGATGTTTCCACATCCTGGTACACCGCCAGAGGCATTCATTCAAGGTCATATCATTCTATCAGTTTTCATATTGAGTTGTAAGTAAATAAAAGTGTGATGATCATCATTATTAGAGCATTGTACCAGTGGGGAAATAAAAATGGGGGAGGCCAAATGATCCCACCATAATAAAAAATGAAAAAATGGATGAGATAAAAATAGAGAAGTGACTTTGCTACTATCCTTTACCAACGTGTGCCTCAAAGTGGCACCTTGTTCTTCATATAGAGAGTCTCATGTTATATCATTCATGTGATAATGGGAATCACTTTTTCATAAACTTGGCTTGTATATTCCGATGACGGGCTTCCTCAAATGCCCGAACTCTTCATGAGCAAGCACGTTGTATGCACACCCCACTAAGCTTCAGTGGAGCTTTCATACACTTATAGGTCTTGTGCATCATTTGCATGACAAACCCTACTCCTCACATCGATATCTATCAATGTGCATATCCATAGCTCGTTGGTACACCTAGTTGATGTGAGACTATCTTCTCCACTTTTACCCCTTTGAAACCGACCACCATATTCTATTCCACCTTTATTCTATGTCCAATGGTTCACGCTCATGCAATGCGTGAAGAATAAAAATTTGATTCATATTGAAAAAGTATGATCAAATTGCGTGACTTGAACATCGTGGTGCTTGACATTTGTATTAATGTGGTGAAGATGGAGCCATGGCTTGCTAATATAATAAAGATGGATGGGAGGTAAAAAAATCTTTGTGTATCGTATACTTTGAAGATTAATGATTTGTTGCTTATACCTATAAGTATTGCTATGTTAATGTTTGTTAATTCATCATTTCTCATTGAACATACATGCATAAGGTTACATCATGGATAGCATGTCACATCAAAAATCCTGTTTTGTGATTTACCTACTCGAGGACGAGCAAGAATTAAGCTTGGTGATGCTTGATACATCTCCAACGTATCTATAATTTTTTATTGTTCCATGCAGATATATTATCATTCTAGAATACATTTGGGGTATTTATTTACCATTTTATATTATTTTTGAGCACTAACCTATTGACCGAGTGCCCAGTGCTAGTTGTTTTTTCTACGTGTTTTTCACTTTTCATGTTTTTCGTACCAAATGAAGTACAATTGACCTAAAAAAATTGGTGATTTTTTCTGGACCACAAGAAGACCAACGAGCATAGGAAGAAGGTTGGAGGCCTCATGAGGGGCCCACAAGCAAACAGGGCGTGACCTGGGGGGTCGGGCCCTGATAGCTTGCGCCTCCCTCGTGAACCTCCCGAATCCGTTCTTTGGCTTATAAATTATCATCTACCCTAAAGACCCAGAACACTTTTTATGCCATCGCAATTATATGTTCTGGCGGGAGGCCATCTTGAGCTCTGTTTTGGCACCCTATCGGAGGAGGGTCAATCATGGAGGTACACTTCATCAACCTTGATGCCCTGATGATGATGTGTGAGTAGTTCACCAACGACCTACAGGTACATAGTCAGTACCTAGATGGAAATATCTCTCTCTCTTCTTGATCTGCAATACAATGATCATCGCCTCTTCGCTTTGATCCATATGATGTAATTCCTTTGTCTGGTGAGTTTGTTGGGATCCGACTAATTGTGGGTATATGTTCAATTTATTCATGGTAATTATTTGAGTCTCCTCTAAATAATTATATGATTGTTTCGCGCATGATTATGATAGCTTCGTAATTCTCTCCGACCTATTGGAATAGTTTGGCCAACTAGATCGATATTGCTTTGGTGAGAGAGGTGCGTTGTGGTAGGTTCAACCTGGCAAATTTCTATATCGCACTGACAGATGGGAACAAGATGCGTCTTTGTGTTACTGCTACTAAGGATTAAACGATGGGGTTTATTCATATTGTTGAGTTTACTTTGTCTACATCTTGTCATTGTTCTCCATGCATTACTCTGTTTTACTTAATACTCTAGATGCATGCTGGATAGCGGTCGATGAGGTGGAGTAATAGTAACAGGTGCAGGCAGGAGTCGGCCTATTTGTTTATGCACGTGATGCCTATATACACATGATCATTGTCGTGGATATCGCATAACTATCCGATTTTCTATCAATTGCCCAATAGTAATTTGTTTACCCATCGTATGCTATTTTTCATGAGAGATGCCATTAGGGAAAGCTACGACCTCAGGTCTATTCACAACATATTGATAAATCCTTCATTACCTTTCTGCCATTTAATTGTTTTTAATTTATCTTGGTATCTCCAATTATCTACACACCTCACTTGCTTGCGGATAACAAGACAGAAGGATTGACAACCCTCTGGCCCGTGTTGGGTGCAAGTTGTTTGTTCTTTTGTGTGCAACCGCTAAAGATGGTTATGGTTGGTATTCCTATTGGTTCGATAAACCTTGGTCTCATAACTGAGGGAAATACTTACCCGCATTGTGCTGCAATAACCCGTTCCTCTTCACGGAAAACCCAACACAAATCACAAGTATTAGTGGCCATTTTGTTGGGGAACGTTGCATGGGAAACAAAAAATTCCTACTAACACCCAACATCTAATTATGGAAATGCATATAAACGAGAGGGGAGAGTGTATCTACGTACCCTTGTAGACCGTTAAATGGAAGAATATATAACGTGGTTGATCTAGTCGTACTCTTCACGATCCAATCGTGATCCATACCGATACAACGCTGAATGGACGACACCTGTGCATTCAGCACTCGTGCGGCTCGATGACATCTCCGCCTCCTCAATCCAGCGAGTGAGGGTGGATTAGTAGATAGGATCTCGACCAACACAATGACATGATGGAGATGGTGGTGGAGCAGTGCTAGCAGGGCTTCGCCAAGCACCTCCGGAACTACAAACAAGGAAGAACAGGAGAGAGGGGAGGTCGTAGGGCGTGCGGATTGTTGTGTCCAGCCATTGTGCCTCCTCCCATTATATATAGGGGTGTCGGAAGACTGGGGGCGCATTCCTAGCCTCTCATCCAAGGAGGGTAGGTGGACAAAGGGGGAGGAGTGCCTTCCAAGCCAAGTGGAGGGCCCTCCCCCTTAGGTTTCCCTTCCCCTAGGCGCATGGGCCTTAGGGGGATGGTGCGCCTGGCCCAATAAGGATAGGGCACCCCCTAGATCCCATGCACGCCCTATGTGCTGGAGGGACCCTTCCGGACTCCTGCAGAACCCTCTAGAACCTTCAGGAAGCTTCCTGGTACAATACCGACAAAACCCAAAACTTTCCCGGTGGCCAAAATATGACTTCCCATATATATATACATACATACATACATATATATATATACATATATACATGTATATATATATATATCTTTACCTCTGGGCCATTTTGGGGCACCCCATGACATCCCGGATCTCATCCAGGACTCCGAACAACATTCGGTAACCAATGCACATATCCCAAAACTAATCTAGAGTCATCAAACTTTAAGCCTTTGGACCCTACGCATTCGAGAATCACGTAGACATGACCGAGACACGTCTCTGGTCAATAACCAATAGCGGGACGTGGATGCCCATATAGGTTCCTACATATTACACGAAGATCTTCATCGGTCGAACAATGATGTCAAGGATTCATTCAACCCCATATACAGTTCCCTTTGTCCATCGGTATGTTACTTGCGTGAGATTCGATGGTCGGTATCTCCATACCTAGTTCAATCTAATTACCAACAAGTCCCTTTACTCGTTCCATAATACAAGATCCCGTGAGTAACTACTTAGTCACATTCCTTGCAAGCTTCTTGTGATGGTGTATTACCGGGAGGGCCAAGAGATACCTCTGTGTCATACAGAGTGACAAATCCCTGTCTCAATCCATGCCAACCCAATAGACACCCTCACAGATACATGTAGAGTACCTTTATGATCACCCAGTTACGAAGTGGCGTTTGATACACATAAGGCATTCCTACGGTGTCAGGGAGTCGAATGATCTCATGGTCTTAGGAACAGATACTTGACATGAACAAAGGAGTAGCAATAAACTAAGTGATACGATCAAATGCTATGCTTACGGTTGGGTCTTGTCCATCACGTCATTCTCCTAATGATGCGATCCCTTTATGAAATGAAAACTCGTGTCTATGGTTAGAAAAACTTAACCATCTTTGATCAATGAGCTAGTCTAGTAGAGGCTCACTAGGGACACATTGTTGTTTATATATCCACACATGTATTTAAGTTTCCGGTCAATACAATTCTAGCATGGATACAGGGCCGGCCCCAGTGTATGGCCGGAGGGGCGGCGGCCTAGGTCCTAGGCTGGGGGAGGGCCCATAATGTTGTATACATATATAGTATATCGCAATAAAAATAGAAAAAATAGGAAAAAAGGATTAGAAAAAGAAGACTACAAGAGTAATTAGGCATCACCCGGCCCAGTGCTACTTCTCAAACAACAGTGCCAAAAATTGACACGTTGACGGAGACTTGCTTGCGTCGGTTTTTCCCTTGAAGAGGAAAGGGTGATGCAGCACAGGAGCAATAAGTATTTCCCTCAGTTTGAGAACCAAGGTATTAATCCAGTAGGAGAAGCTCGTCAAGTCTTGAGTACCTGCACAAACACAAAGAGCTTGCACCCAACGCTATAAAGGGGTTGTCAATCCCTTAAAGATTGATTGCAAAGTGAGATCTCAAGGTGGAAAGTGCAACGAAGAAAAAATGTAAGGCTGAAAATATGGTGTGGAGTAGACCCGGGGGCCATAGTGTTCACTAGAGGCTTCTCTCAAAATAGCAAATATTACGGTGGGTGAACAAATTACTGTCGAGCAATTGATAGAACTGAGCAAAGTCATGATGATATCTAAGGCAATGATCATACTTATAGGCATCACGTCCGAGACAAGTAGACCGATACTTTCTGCATCTACTACTATTACTCCACACATCGACCTCTATCCAGCATGCATCTAGTGTACTGATTTCATGACGAACAGAGTAACGCCTTAAGCAAGATGACATGATGTAGAGGGATAATCTCAAACCAATGATGAAAACCGCATCTTTTTACCCTTGATGGCAACAACATGATGCGTGCCTCGCTACCCCTTCTGTCACTTGGTGAGGTCACCGCACGGTATGAACCCAAAACCAAGCACTTCTACCATTGCAAGAATCATAGATGTAGTTGGCCAGACAAAACCCACAACTCGAAGAGAACTACAAGGATATGAAATCATGCATAAGAGAGATCAAAAGAAACTCAAATAAGATTTATAGATAATCTGATCATAAATCCACAATTCATCGGACCTCGACAAACGCACCGCAAAAGAAGATTACATCGGATAGATCTCCATGAAGATCATGGAGAACTTTGTATTGAAGATCCAAGAGAGAGAAGCAGCCATCTAGCTACTAGCTATGGACCCGTAGGTCTATGGTGAACTACTCACACATCATCGGAGAGGTCATGGTGTTGATGAAGAAGCCCTCCATGTCCGAATCCCCCCTCCGACAGGGCACCAGAACGTGCCCTAGATGGCATCTTGCGGAGACAGAAGCTTGCGGCGGCGGAAAAGTACTTTCGATGATCTCCTAATTTTTTCTTGGATTTTAGGGAATTTATAGGCGAAAGTCCTAGGGCAAAGGTGGCCCAGGGAGCCCACAAGCCAGGGAGGCGCGGGCCCCCTTGGTCATGGATAGGGGGCTTGTGGGGTCCCTGCAGCCCCGTGCCCTGATTCTCAGGCTTCCCGATCTTTTTCTGTTTCGGAAAAAATATTTTTGGCAGTTTTGTTCCGTTTGGACTCCGTTCAAAATCCTCCTCTGAAAAGGGTCAAAAACATGGAAAAAACAGGAACTGGCAGTTGGCAGTGAGTTAATAAGTTAGTCCCAAAAAATATATAAAAGGCATGCAAAACATCCAAAGTTTGACAAGATAATAGCATGAAACCATAAAAAATTATAGATACGTTGGAGACGTATCAAGCATCCCCAAGCTTAACTCATGCTCGTCCTCGAGTAGGGAAGTGATAAAGACTGAATTTTTGATGTGAAATGCTACCTAGCATAGTTGTCCTTTGCAACATCTTTCATGTGACATGACTGTTCAGATCCGTAAGATTCAAAACAATAGTTTGTTATTGACATGAAAACAATAATACTTCAACCAAACTACCAAGGTAATCATGAACTTTCAAAATAACAAGGCCAAGGAAAGTTATCCCTACAAAATCCTATAGTCTGGCTATGCTCCATCATCCTAACACAACTAATGTAAATCATGCACAACCCCAATATTGGCCAAGTAATTTTTTTCGCACTCTTATTTTCTCAAACTTTTTATAACAATCACGCAATACATGAGCGTGAGCCATGGATATAGCACTATAGGTGGAATAGAGTGTGGTGGTGGTTGTGAGACAACAAGGAGAAGATGATCACATTGACTCGGCGTATCAAAGGGCTATGGAGATGCCCATTAATAGTTATCAATGTGAATGAGTAGGGATTGCCATACAAGGGATGCACTAGAGCTATAAGTATGTGAAAGCTCAAAAGGAGAACTAGTGGGTGTGCATCCAACTTCCTTGCTCATGAAGACCTAGGGTAATTTTTGAGGAAGCCCATCATTGGAATATACAAGCCAAGTTATATGATAAATATTCCCACTAGCATATGATAGTGACAAAGCAAGAAGCTCTCAATCATGAAGAACATGCTGCTATTATGAAGCACAACTGTGGAAAAAGGTAGTAGCATTGTCCCTTCTCTCTTTTTCTCTCTTTTTCTCTCTTTTTTTATTTGGGCTCTTGGGCCTCTTTTTTTCCTTTTTTTGTTTTCTATTTTTTTTACTTGGGCTATTTGGCCTCTCTTTTTTTATTTACTCACATGGGACAATTCTCTAATAATGATGAGCATCACACTTTCATTTACTCACAGCTTAAAGCTTAGAACGATGATGACTCTATAGGAAATGCCTCCGGCAGTGTACCGGGATGTGCAACGATCTAGCCTGGCGTATGACGTTGAAACATCTCGCTAGCTATCTTACGATCATGCAATGGCAATATGAGAGTGACGGCACATGTCATGAGACGGAACGGTGGGAATTGCATCGCAATATATCTCGGAATGGTTATGAAAATGCCATAGTAGGTAGGTATGGTGGCTGTTTTGAGGAAGGCATATGGTGGTTTGTGCACCCGCGAGAATTGCGCGGCACTAGAGAGGCTAGCAATGGTGGAAGGTGAAAGTGCATATATACCATGGACTCATATTAGTCATGAAGAACTCACATACTTGTTGCGAAATTTTTTATTAGTAATCAAAACAAAGTGCTAAACGCATACTCCTAGGGGAAGGTTTGGTAGGTGTTAACCATCGCGTGATCCCGACCTCAACACAAAGGATGACAATCAATAGATCAATTATGCTCCGACTTCCTAACATAGCGGTTCACCATACGTGCATGCTACGGGAATCACTAACTTCAACACAAGTATTTCTAGGTTCACAACACCCTACTAACATAACTCTTAATATTACCAAATCCACGTCTCAAAACTAATTGAGAGGAATCAAAACTTCTCTTTCTACTCAATGCACATGACGATGGAGGTTTTTTTATACTCTTTGGTTACCTATCACCTTTGGAACTACTTTCATAGCATAAGCCAACTACCAAGTCACGCACCACCGTGCTCTAAAAGATCTAAGTGAAGCACACAGAGCAAAATTATCTAGCTCAAAAGATATAAATGAAGCACTATGAGCATTCTAGCAAATTCACGATGAGTGCGTGTCTCTCTCGAAAGGTGTGCAGCAAGGATGATTGTGACACAACAAAAAGAAAAGACTACTAAGATACAAGATGCTCCAAGCAAAAAACATATCATGTGGTGAATAAAAATATAGCTCCAAGTAATGTTACCGATGGATTGAAGACGAAAGAGGGGATGCCTTCCCGGGGCATCCCCAAGCTTAGGCTTTTTGGTGTCCTTGAATTTTTCTTGGGATGCCTTGGAATCCCCAAGCTTGAGCTCTTTCCACTCCTTATCTCTTTGTCCATGAGACCATCACCCAAAACTTGAAAACTTCACAACACAAAACTAAAACAGAAACTCGTGATAACATTAGCACAAGAAAACAAACTATCACCTCTTTAGGTACTGTAGCAATCTTTATTTCTATTTGTATTGGTGTTGGGATAATGTATTCTCACTTTTCCATGGCTAGTACCCCTGATACTATCCATAGTTTCATCAAAACAAGTAACCAACTCAACAAAAAACAGAATCTGTCAAAAACAGACCAGCCTGTAGCAATCTGCATACTTTGTATACTTCTGGTACCTCAAATTTTTTGAAAAATTAGGACTGCCTGTTAAAAAGTCATATAAACCAGCAGAAAAAAGAATCAACTCGAAAGCTCTTTATGAATAAAAATGAAAAATCATCTCGTGAGCGAAACGTTTCTGTCTTTTTCCAGCAGGATCAAACAACCATCACCAAGACTAGTCATAAAGGTTTTGCTTGGCTCAAACGCAAAAAGAAACACAAAAAACACAATCACAACAGATTTATGATGGTGTGGACGCAACAAAACAGAAAGAAAAAGATAAATTCATTGGGTTGCCTCCCAACAAGCGCTATTGTTTAACGCCCTTAGCTAGGCAAAAAAGCGATAGAATCACGTATCGTCGTCTTTGGTGCTCAAACCATAAGTCGCCCTCATCATGGATTCATAATGCAATCTTATTTTCTTTCTAGGAAATTGCTCCATGCCCTTCTTTAAAGGAAATTGAAATCTAATATTCGCTTCCTTCATATCGATGATAGCACCGATAGTCCTTAGGAAAGGTCTACCAAGAATAATAGGGCATGTAGGATTGCAATCAATGTCAAGCATAATGAAATCCACGGGTACATAGTTCCTATTTGCAATAATAAGAACATCATTGATCCTTCCCATGGGTTTCTTGATAGTAGAATCGGCAAGATGCAAATTAATAGAATACTCTTCAATCTCATTAAACCCCAGAACATCACATAAAGACTTTGGAATCGCGGAAACACTAGCACCCAAATCACACAAAGCATTGCATTCATAGTTTTTGATTTTTATTTTGATAGTAGGTTCCCACTCATCATGTAGCTTTCTAGGGATAAAGACTTCCAATTCAAGTTTCTCTTCAAGACATTTTATCATGGCTTCGACGATATGATCGGTAAAGGCCTTGTTTTGGCTATAAGTGTGTGGAGAGTTTAACATGGATTGCATCAAGGAAATGCATTCAATCAAGGAGCAACTATCATAATTGAATTCCTTGAAATCCAAGGTAGTAATTGCATTACTACTCAAAGTTTCAATATCTTCTACTCCACTTTCAATGCTTTTAGCATCAAGATGGATCGACTCCGAATCATTGGGTCACTTTTCAACCAAAGTGGATTCATATCCAGCCCCATCATCATTAGGTTTGACACAAGAAAATACAGATTCAATGGGAGTCACACCAAGAACTTTAAGATCTTCGTGATTCTTATCACGAGAACACGCCTTTTTAAGCCATTCATGTCTAGCACGAATTTGGGCGGTTCTTTCTTCGCTCTCAATCATCAAAACACGCATAGCTTTCAAAGTTTCATCCATATTGATCTTGGGAGGAGCACATCTAACTTTCAAAGCGTCAACATCACTAGACATTCTATCAACGCTCTTAGCCAAATCGTCAATTTTGAGTAGTTTTCCCTCTATGGACGCATTGAAAATCTTTTGCGAGTTCATAAACTCTTCGATATTACTCTCTAGATCAGAGGGTAATCTATTGTAATTTCCATGAGTGTTGTTGTAGGAGTTGCCAAAGTTATTAGAGGAGTTACTCGGAAAAGGCCTAGGAACATAGTTTACTCTAAAAGCATTATTGTTGCCAAAATTATTCCTACCAACAAAATTAACGTCCAAGCTAGCGTTGCTACTCTCAATCAAGGAAGACAAGGCATTTCATTAGGATCTAAAGGAGCACTTCTACTATCAACCAAATTCATTAACTCATCCATCTTAGCACTCAATGAGTTAATTTCTTCTATAGCGTGTACCTTCTTACTAGTAGGTGACCTTTCAGTGTGCCACTGAGAGTAGTTCGTCATGATATTGTCTAGGAGCTTTGTGGCTTCCCCTAACGTGATTTCCATGAACGTTCCACCTGAGGCGGAGTCCAAGATATTTCTGGAAGCGAAATTCAAGCCAGCGTAGAAGATTTGTATAATCATCCAAAGACTCAAGCCATGAGCGGGACAATTTCTAATCATCAATTTCATTCTCTCCCAAGACTGCGCAACATGTTCATGACGAAGTTCCTTAAAATTCATGATATCATTAGGGAGAGAGATAATCTTAGCCGGCGGAAAATACTTGGATATATAAGCATCTTTGCACTTATCCCAAGAATCGATACTATTTTTGGGCAAAGACGAAAACCAAGTTTTTGCTCGATCTTGCAACGAGAAAGGAAAACGCTTCAATTTAATCACATCATTATCCACATCTTAATTCTTTTGCATATCGCAAAGCTCAATGAAGGTATTGAGATGGGATGCGGCATCTTCATAACAAGATTCAGCAAAGCGGCGTTGATTTCGTATGACTCCGCACTAGTGGCGGGAGCAATCGGAATACTAATAAAATCATTATTATTAGTATTCGAGAAGTCACAAAGTTTGGTGTTTTCAGTCATGGTGACTTTAGCAAGCAAGCAAGCACACAAGCGAACAAAGAGCAAGCGATAAAAAAGGGCGAACGAAAAGGCGAACGAAAAGGCAAATTGGTGAAGTGGGGGAGAGGAAAACGAGAGGCAACTCGCAAACAAAGTAAATGCAAGAGATGAGTTCGCGACACTTACTTGGATGAGTTCTTGACTTGATCCTCCCCGGCAACGGCGCTAGAAATTCTTCTTGCTACTTCTCAAACAACAGCGCCAAAAATTGACACGTTGACGAAGACTTGCTTGCGTCGGTTTTTCCCTTGAAGAGGAAAGGGTGATGCAGCACAGGAGCAGTAAGTATTTCCCTCAGTTTGAGAACCAAGGTATCAATCTAGTAGGAGAATCTCGTCAAGTCCAGAGTACCTGCACAAACACAAAGAGCTTGCACCCAACGCTATAAAGGGGTTGTCAATCCCTTCAAGATTGATTGCAAAGTGAGATCTCAAGGCAGAAAGTGCAACGAAGGAGTAGACCCGGGGGCCATACTGTTCACTAGAGGCTTCTCTCAAAATAGCAAATATTACGGTGGGTGAACAAATTACTGTCGAGCAATTGATAGAGCTGCGCAAATTCATGACGATATCTAAGGCAATGATCATACATATAGGCATCACGTCCGAGACAAGTAGACCGATACTTTCTGCATCTACTACTATTACTCCACACATCGACCGCAATCCAGCATGCATCTAGTGTATTGAGTTCATGACGAACAGAGTAACGCCTTAAGCAAGATGACAAGATGTAGAGGGATAATCTCAAATCAATGATGAAAATCCCTTCTTTTTACCCTTGATGGCAACAACATGATGCGTGCCTCGCTACCCCTTCTGTCACTGGGTGAGGTCACCGCACGGTATGAACCCAAAACCAAGCACTTCTCCCATTGCAAGAATAATAGATCTAGTTGGCCAAACAAAACCCACAACTCGAAGAGAATTACAAGGATATAAAATCATGCATAAGAGAGATCAGAAGAAACTCAAATAAGATTCATAGATAATCAAATCATAAATCCACAATTCATCGGATCTCGACAAACACACTGCAAAAGAAGATTACATCGGATAGATCTCCATGAAGATCATGGAGAACTTTGTATTGAAGATCCAAGAGAGAGAAGAAGCGATCTAGCTACTAGTTATTGACCCGTAGGTCTATGGTGAACTACTCACGCATCATCGGAGAGGTCATGGTGTTGATTAAGAAGACCTCCGTGTCCGAATCCCCCCTCCGGCGGGGCACCAGAATGTGCCCCAGATGGGATCTTGCGGAGACAGAAGCTTGCGGCAGCGGAAAGTACTTCCGATGATCTCCTGATTTTTTCTGGGATTTTAGGGAATTTATAGGCGAAAGTACTAGGGCAGAGGTGGCCCAGGGAGCCCACAAGCCAGGGAGGCGCGGGCCCCCCTGGCTGCGGCTAGAGGGCTTGTGGGGTCCTTGCAGGCCCCCTGCCCTGATTCTCAGGCTTCACGATCTTTTTCTGTTTTGGAAAAAATCTTTTTGGCAGTTTCGTTCCGTTTAGACTCCGTTCAAAATCCTCCTCTGAAAATGGTCAAAAACATGGAAAAACAGGAACTGGCACTTGGCACTGAGTTAATAAGTTAGTCCCAAAAAATATATAAAAGGCATACAAAACATCCAAAGTTTGACAATATAATAGCATGAAACCATCAAAAATTATATTTACATTGTAGACGTATCACCGAGCACATAGCAAGCGGACTACTAAGCCTCACGCGGCGAGACTCACGCCATATGCCCGGATGTAAGGCGCGGTTTCTCATTTTCCTTCTCCAGTTCGTTTAACCATCTGCTTCCTCCGGTCCTGTTGATTGTTGGCCTGCATGTGGCTTGTCACTCGGCGCCTCGACGCCACGGCCGCTATTGGTTGTGTCGCTGCACGCGCCGCAAGGTTGTCTGGCAGCCCCGCCATCCGGCATCTATCAAGGGAGAAATATGTATACATATGTGAGCGCACTATAGTATAGCCCAACAAATTTTTAAAATTTTGATGTATAATTTTATAATTAAATCTTGCAGAGTATTCAATCATCCTAATTTTTTGTCATTTTGTGTACATGTCTAAGGACCAATAATGTGATGTATAAATTTCTACTTTCTCTATTTCTAAATTTTTTTTCTTGAAAAGAACTAGACTAGTTCTCTCTAACAACAACTATTGTGGTACAGAGGAGTAATTCTTTATATCCTTTTTCCTTTATAATTTAGGACATACATATAAGTTTCTCTTATTAAATTTATGTATCGCTTATCACGTATGCATATATATTGTCTTACAATATAGGGTCACATGTCGTAGAGTTCGCCTAGGGCCTATCGAAACACAGGGACGACCATGCATGGATAATAAATGATTATCATCAACAAGGAAATATGATAATAACCACTTTATTATTGCCTCTAGGGCATATGTCCAACGCATTTTACTTTCAATAACATCAAGCCTTTTCATAACATGTTCCAAGGTAAAAATATTTTCATTAATGCTAATAGGTGATGACCCAACTAAATTTTCCAAGGCTTTAAAAGCATCTGAAGTGTGACTCATTAAGATATTATCACATGTAATAGTATCAAGTACAAATCTGTACCAAGTAGTAATACCAACATAGAAATTACGAAGCAAGATGTTGGGGGATTGCTTATGCGATGATTTATTTTGAGCATTGCAAATCCTATATCAAGCATCTTTTAAACTTTGTTCTCCCCTTTGTTTAAAATTAAGCACGTCATTATCGGGATTAAAGGGAACAAACGAAGAACTGGCCATACCAACAAGCAAACAAGTAAACTAGAAAAGGTATTTATTTTATTTTATTTTTATTTTTATTTTTATATCAAGAAAAATATAAAAAAATCAAAATTAGAACAAGTGAATGATAATTTGTGAGAAGGTACTTGGTACTAAGTTGGTGATACTTCCCGGCAACTGCGCCACAAATCCTTCCTGATACTTGTGATCTGCGTTGGGTTTTCCCCGAAGAGGAGGGGATGATGCAGCACAATATGGATAACTTTTTCCCTCAGTGGGAACCAAGGTTACCGAACAATTAGGAGGATCACACAACTCGTGTCTTCGGCGCCTACGCACAAAACAGCAAACACCTGCACCCAACTCGGGGAAGAGGGTTGCCAATCCCCTTAAACTCGTTACTTGCGAGAAAATGAGTAGTGTAGATGATAGTTGCATAAATATAGAGTGGAAATAAATAAAAATTAAGAAATTATAGCAAGTAAATAGTAGCATTTGTAACTATATATGTGACTAGACCCGGGGGCTATAGTGTTCTCTAGTGGCTTCTCTCTCGAAGAAGGCATACGGTGAGTAATTTTTTTACTGTTGGGCAATTGATAGAATGCGTATAGTTATGCAATATTTATTCACGACAATTATCATGTGTATATATCCATCACATCCATAAGCAAGTAGATGGACACCTGCCTGCATCTACTACTATTAGTCCACCCATTGACCGATGTCCAGCATACATCTAGAGTATTAAGTAAAACAGACTAATGCTTGGAGAACAATGACATGATGTAGACAAAGTAATCTCAATTAATATGGATGAACCGTATCGTTTTATCCTTAGTGATAACAATACAAATAATTGTCTTGTCCTATACTTTGTCACTAGGATATAGAGCAGTGCAAGATTGAAGCCACAACACTGCACCCCTCTCGCTGAAGATAGATTAATCTAGTTGGCCACACCAAATGAATAGATCAGAGAGATTTATGAAGCTATAATAATCATGCAAATAATAATCAAATAATACTTCGAAGAATACTCAAATCTTTTTCACGAACAATGTGAACATTAAACCCAAAATTCATCGGATTCCAACAAATGCACCACATAAAGTGATTACATCAAATAGATCATCGGGAGGATGCGATGGACTTTGTATCGAAGAACATATAGAAAGAGAGCCATCTAGGTACTAGCTATGGACCCGTAGGTCTATGGTAGACTACTCACACGTCTCCATGGGAGCAACAAGATTAATGTAGAGGCCCTCCGTGATCGATCCCCCCTTCGACAGGGCACCGGAACATGGCTCCAAATGGGCACACAGTGCAAAAAAGCTTGCAGCAGCAAAAAAGTGTTTCAGAAGCTCCACTTGGGTCTTTGGAATATATGAGAATTAATAAGAGAGGGAATGAGGTTAGGAGATCCGGGGGCACAAGCTAACAAGGCGCGCTCACACCCCTGGGCGTGCCCTGCTGGCTTGTGGGGCCCTCGTGCGGCCCCGGCCTTCTCTCGAAGCTTCGAGGTCTTCTTTTGGTCTGGAAAAAATCATCAAAAAGTTTCAAGGTATTTGGACTCCGTTTGGTAGTGTAAACCTGAAAAGTCAAGAACATGCAGAAAATAACAAGTGGCACTTGGCATTGGGTTAATAGGTTAGTGCTCAAAAATAATATGAATCAACAAATAAATGCCCCAAAAGTATCCTTAAATGATAATATTATAGCATCGAACAATCATAAAAATATAGATAGGCTAGAGACGTATCAGCAACCAATCGCACCCCTTCACCCCGCACCCACCCTTCCCTCAAAAAAATACCCGCACCCAACCGCTCACTCCGCGTATAGATACATTCGGCATTGTGAACGTCAATATATGTGTCGCGATGACCGACGCTCCTCGCAGGGAGATAACCGATGCTCCACCTAACCACATTCATGGTTATCTCGGTGTCATTAAGGGGCGCACGTCCATTTCGCCTCCCGCTCCTCGTCTCCTATGTGCCTCCTGCATAGGTGCCACACTCTCACAACCTCCTCTATCTGGCCGCTTAGATCAAGATGGTGGGCAGATCGTAATGCAGGGCGAGGTCGAGGTGGGCGCGGCCCGGACATGTGGGGGCGCTACCACCGTCCCCTCTACATCCGGAGCCGAAGTACCCGTTGTCGGCGCCGCTGCGGCCGTTTCCGGTGGCGGAGATGCCGTGGGTAGAATCGTCGACTCCAGAGGCCAGGGCGGAGATGTTGTGAGTGGTGCGGGAGAGATTCCTCGACCGCTCAAGGTGGTCGGAGATGTGCGTCGAGATCATCCAGCGTTCGGAGCTCGCAGAGCGAATGTGATTTGTGGGGGCGCGACGGGGGGCTGGACTTCGACATGCTCTTATTGGCGATTCAAGAGGGGAGTCTGCGGATCCTATGCATGTCGGGAGATGGGTGTGGTTCACGGCGAGGAACCCATCCAGGCTCAACATTTGTCCATCTTCGATGCTGGAAATCGCAAGGATCCCACCAGAACTTCTGCCACCCAACACGGTGCTTCCTCGGGTCCCCTGAAGATGTTTGCCCCCGGCAGGAGGAGGCCACGGTTGGGTGGAGGCAATCTAGACCCACCTCCCTGGCCAGGGGATCGTTGAGGGATCTCAAGTCCTACCAATAAGGTTAGCCAATTCAGTTCTCATCCTCGGTTTAATCGGAAGAAAATTCGATACATAGTGACTTATGATTCTGATTTGGGCAATAAGAGGTGTAATTTGAGGGTTGTCCCTTGATACGTCCATTTTGCATCATGCTTTCATGTTGATATTTATTGCTTTATGGGCTGTTATATTACTTTGTGGTACCATATTTATGCCTTTTCTCTCTTATTTTGCAAGGTTTATTTGAAGAGGGAGAATTCAGGCAGCTGGAATTCTGGACTGGAAAAGGAGCAAATCTTGGTCCACTATTCTACACATCTCCAAATGCCCTGAAAAGTTACGTGGAATTTTTTGGGATTATATAAAAATTACTGGGCTAAAGAAGTACCAGAGGGGGGCTACCATGGCACCACAAGCCCTGTCACCGCCACCCCCTGGTGGCGGAGGGCAAGCTTGTGGGCTCCCTGACGGCCCATTAGCCCCCCTCTTTTGCTATATGAAGGGTTTTGTTCCATAAAAAATCAATCGGGATCTTTTTCGTGGTTTTGCCGCCGCCATGAGGCGGAACTTGAGCAGATCCAATCTAGAACTCCGGCAGGACGATCCTGGCGGGGAAACTTCCCTCCGGAGGGGGAAATCATCGCCATCGTCATCACCAACACTCCTCTCGTCGGAGGGGAGGCATCTTCATCAACATATTCATCAGCACAATCTCCTCTCCAATCCCTAGTTCATCTCTTGTAACCAATCTCCGTCTCACGACTCCGATTGGTACTTGTAAGGTTACTAGTAGTGTTGATTACTCTTTGTAGTTGATGCTAGTTGGATTACTTGGTGGAAGAGTTTATATTCATATCCTTGATTCTATTCATTACACCTCTGATCATGATTATAATTATGCTTTATGAGTAGTTACTTTTGTTCCTGAGGACATGGGATAAGTCATGTTAATAATAGTCATGTGAATTTGATATCCGTTCGGTATTTTGATATGTTGTATGTTGTTTTTCCTCTAGTGGTGTTATGTGAACGTCGACTACATAACACTTCACCATATTTGGGTCTAGAGGAAGGCATTGGGGAGTAGTAAGTAGATGATGGGTTGCTGGAGTGACAGAAGCTTAAACCCCAGTCTATGTGTTGCTTCGTGAGGGGCTGATTTGGATCCACTAGTTTAATGCTATGGTTAGACGTTGTATTAATTCTTCTTTCGTAGTTGCGGATGCTTGCGAGAGGGGTTAATCATAAGTGGGATACTTTTCTAAGTAAGGGTAGTACCCAAGCGCCGGTCCACCCACATATCAAACTATCAAAGTAACGAACGTGAATCATATGAACATGATGAAACTAGCATGACAGAAATTCCCGTGTGTCCTCAGGAGCGTTTTTCCTCCTATAAGACTTAGTTCAGGCTTTTCCCTTGCTACAAAAGGGATTGGGACACTTGCTGCACCATTGCTACAACTTGTTACTTGTTACTTTTCTCTTGCTATGTTTCACCTAACTACACCATCACTTGTTACCGCTACTTTCAGTGCTTGCAGTTATTACCTTGCTGAAAACCGTTTATCAGAGCCTTCTGCTCCTCGTTGGGTTCGACACTCTTACTTATCGAAAGGACTACGTTGATCCCCTATACTTGTGGGTCATCAAGACTCTTTTCTGGCGCCGTTGCCGGGGAGTGAAGCGCCTTTGGTAAGTGGAAATTGGTAAGGAAACATCTATATATTGTGCTGAAATTTATTGTCACTTGTCACTATGGAAACTGTTCCTTTGAGGAGTTTGTTCGAGGTATATTCACCACGAACGGAAGCACGAGGAGTTGTTCCTCGACCTGAGGTACCTATTGAAAATATCTTTTATGAAATTCCTTCGGGTATGCTTGAGAATCTGTTGGCTAATCCTTTTACAGGAGATGGATCTTCACATCCAGACTTGCATCTGATCTATGTAGATGAAGTTTGTGGTTTATTTAAGCTTGCAGGTTTGCCCGAGGATGAGGTAAAGAAGAATGTCTTTCCTTTATCTTTGAAGGATAAGGCGTTGACATGGTATAGGCTATGTGATGATACTGGATCATGGGACTACAATCGGTTGAAATTGGAATTTCATCAAAAGTTCTATCGTATGCATTTAGTACATCGTGATCGGAACTTTATTTATAACTTTTAGCCTCGTGACAGGGAAAGCCTAGCTCAAGCTTGGGGGGGGCCTTAAATCAATGCTATATTCATGCTCCAATCATGAGCTCTCGAGAGAAATCATCACTCAAAACTTTTATGCTCGGCTCTCTCATGAAGATCATACCATGCTTGACACTTCTTGTACCGGTTCTTTTATGAAGAAGGATATTGACCACAAGTGGAATATATTCGAGAGAATGAAACGTAACTCTAAAGATTGGGAGCTGGAGGATGGTAAGGAGTCAGGTATGAATTTCCAGTTTGATTGCGTTAAATCTTTTGTTGAGACAAACACTTCTAGATATTTTAGCGCTAACCATGGACTTGACTCTGAGATAGTAGCTTCTCTATGTGAATCTTTTGCTGCTCATGTTGATCTTCCCAAAGAGAAGTGGTCTAAGTATCATCCTCCTGTAGAAAGCAACATAGCCAAAACCAATCTAGTTGAGGAGAAAGTCATTGCTTTTAGTGATCCTGTTGTTCCGTGTGCTTACACTGAGAAACCACCATACCCTGCTAGGATAAAGGATTATTCTAAAGCTCCAACTGTGATACGTAGGGGTTACATTAGACCACTTGCACCCCTTGAGGAAATTAGAGTTGAACCTAGTGTTGCTATTATCAAAGATCTCTTAGTCGAAGACATAGACGGGCATGTTATCAAATTCTGTGAGGACTCCGCTAGAATTGCTAAACCTCACGCGTAAGACAAATACGGACCTGTAGTTGGTCTGCCCGTTGTTTCTGTCAAGATAGGAGATCACTGTTACCATGGTTTATGTGATATGGGAGCTAGTGTTAGTGCAATACCCCATTCTCTATATGATGAAATCAAAGATGAGATTGCACCTGCTGAGCTAGAACCCATTGATGTCACTATTACGCTAGCTAATAGAGACACTATCTGCCCTCTGGGAATTGTGAGAGACGTAGAAGCCCTGTGTGGTAAGACGAAGTATCCAACTGATTTCCTCGTCCTTGGTACTGCACAACATAACTTTTGTCCCATCATATTTGGTAGACCCTTTCTCAACACTGTCAATGCTCACATTGATTGCATTAAGCAAACTGTCACAGTTAGTTTCGAGGGTGTGTCTCATGAATTTAACTTCTCCAAGTTTGGAAGACAACCCCATGAAAAAGCGTCGTCTGGAAGGGATGAAATTATTGCTCTTTCCTCTATTGCCGTACCTCCAACGGATCCTTTAGAGCAATATCTGCTTGAGCATGAAAATGATATGCATATGGAGGAAGAGAGATGAGATAGATAAAATTGTCTTAGAACAATATCCTATTCTCAAGAATAATCTGCGTGTTGAACTGCTTGGGGATCCTCCCCCACCGAAGGGTGATCCTGTGTTCGAGCTTAAACAGTTGCCTGATACTCTTAAGTATGCCTATCTTGATGAGAAGGAGATATATCCCGTTATTATTAGTGCTCTCCTCTCAGAACACGAAGAGAAGAAGTTGCTAAAAACTCTGAGGAAGCACCGTGCCGCTATCGGATATACTCTTGATGATCTTAAGGGTATTAGTCGCACTCTATGTCAGCACAAGATTAGAACCGATCCTGACTTTAAAACAGTTGTTGATCATCAAAGGAGATTAAATCCTAAGATGAAAGAGGTTGTTAGAAAAGAAATATTAAAGCTTCTGGAAGCAGGAATCATTTATCATGTTGCTCATAGTAATTGGGTAAGTCCAGTACATTGCGTACCTAAGAAGGGAGGTATCACCGTCGTTCCTAATTATAAGGATGAACTAATCCCACAAAGGATTATTACGGGCTATAAGATGGTGACAGACTTCCGGAAACTGAACAAGGCAACCAGGAAAGATCATTATCCTTTATCGTTTATCAACCAAATGCTAGAAAGGCTATCAAAACACACACACTTCTGCTTTCTAGACGGTTATTCAGGTTTCTCGCAAATACCTGTTGCACAATCTGATCAGGAGAAAACCACTTTCACCTGCCCCTTCGGTACCTTTGCATATAGACGTATGCCTTTTGGCTTATGCAATGCACCTGCCACCTTTCAAAGATGTATGTTGGCTATATTCTCTGAATTTTGTGAAAAGATTGTCGAGGTTTTCATGGATGACTTCTCCGTTTATGGGTCTTCCTTTGATGATTGCCTCAGCAACCTTGATCGAGTCTTACAGAGATACGATGATACCAACCTCGTCTTGAATTGGGAGAAGTGCCACTTTATGGTTAACGAAGGTATCGTCTTAGGACACAAAATTTCTGAAAGTGGCATTGAAGTTGATAAGACTAAGGTTGATGCAATTGAGAAAATGCCTTGCCCCACAGATATCAGAGGTATACGAAGTTTCCTAGGTCATGCTGTTTTCTAAAGAAGGTTCATTAAAGACTTATCTAAGATTTCTAGGCCTCTTACCAACCTCTTGCAGAAGGATGTTCCTTTTGTTTTTGATGAGGATTGCGAGGAAGCTTTCGAAATACTTAAGAAGGCTTTGATAACCGCACCTATTGTTCAACCACATGACTGGAACTTGCCCTTTGAAATCATGTGTGATGCTAGTGATTATGATGTTGGTGCTGTTCTAGGACAAAGAGTTGACAAGAAGTTGAATGTTATTCACTACGCTAGTAAAACTCTAGACAGTGTCCAAAGAAACTATGCCACTACGGAGAAGGAATTTTTAGCAGTCATGTTTGCATGTGAAAAGTTCAGATCTTATATAGTTGACTCCAAAGTCACTATTCACTATCATCATGCTGCTATTAAGTACCTTATGGAGAAGAAGGACGCTAAGCCTAGGCTGATCAGATGGGTTCTCCTTCTACAGGAATTTGATTTGCACATCGTTGACCGAAAGGGTGCTGATAACCTTGTCGCAGATAACTTGTCTAGGCTGGAGAATGTCCTTGATGACCCACGACCTATTGATGACAACTTTCCTGATGAGCAACTTAATGTCATCCGCACTTCACATAGTGCACCGTGGTATGCTGATTACGCAAACTATATCATAGCCAAATACATACCACCCAGTTTCACCTATCAGCAAAAGAAGAAATTCTTCTTTGATTGGAGACACTACTTTTGGGATGATCCTCACCTTTATAAGGAAGGAGTAGATGGCGTTATTATACGTTGTGTGCCTGAACATGAACAGGGACAGATCTTGCAGAAGTGTCATTCCGAAGCCTATGGAGGACACCACGCCGGAGATAGAACTGCCCATAAGGTATTGCAATGAGGTTTCTATTGGCCCACTTTCTTCAAGGATGCCCGTAAGTTTTTCTTGTCTTGTGACGAATGCCAAATAATAGGGAACATCAGTAAGCATCAGGAAATGCCTATGAACTATTCACTTGTCATTGAGCCATTTGATGTCTGGGGCTTTGATTATATGGGACCTTTCCCGAGTTCCAGTGGATGCACTCACATCTTAGTTGCTATGGATTACGTTACTAAGTGGGTAGAAGCTATCCCCACTAAAAAATGTTGATCACCACACCTCTATTAAGATGCTTAAAGAAGACATTTTCCCAAGATTTGGAGTCCCTAGATATTTGAAGACTGATGGCGGTTCACACTTCATTCATTGTGTTTTCCGCAAGATGCTCGCTAAGTATGATGTCAACCATAGAGTTGCATCTCCTTATCATCCTCAGTCTAGTGATCAAGTGGAGTTGAGTAATAGGGAGATCAAATTGATCCTACAAAAGACCGTCAATAGATCTCGATATAATTGGTCTAGCAAACTTGACGATGCACTATGGGCTTATAGGACTGCCTATAAGAATCCCATGGTCATGTCGCCGTATAAAATGGTTTATGGTATGGCCTGTCATTTACCTCTTGAGCTGGAACGCAAAGCTTATTGGGCAATCAAAGAGCTAAACTTTGATTTCAAACTTGCCGGTGAGAAGCGGTTGTTTGATATCAGCTCATTAGATGAATGGAGGGCCCAGGCATATGAGAATGCCAAGTTGTTCAAGGAAAAGGTTAAGAGATGGCATGACAAACGAATACAGAAATGAGAGTTCAATGTAGGTGATTATGTCCTGCTATACAATTCTTGTTTAAGATTCTTCGCAGGCAGGCTTCTCTCTAAATGGGAAGGTCCTTACGTTATCGAGGAAGTATATCGTTCCGGTGCCATCAAAATCAATAGCATGGAAGGAAATTTTCCTAGAGTGGTAAATGGGCAAAGAATCAAGCATTACAACTCTGGTACTCCCATAAATGTTGAGACCAATATCATCAATGTCATAACTCCACAGGAGTACATAAGGGATGTTTATCAGCCTGTTTCAGACCGTGAAAACGAAGAGGTATCTGTTTTGGTAGGAAATTGGACTCCGATGCTTTTCCAATAGGAAATTTCCTCCGTTTTGGAAAATTAGAAAAATAGAAAGCAGTCCGGAGAGCGCACGAGTTGGCCACAAGCTTGGCCACCGCCACCCCCTGGTGGCGGAGAGAGGGCTTGTGGGCACCCCATGTGCCTCCCGTACTCTGTTTTCTTGCGGAGCACTCCTTCTGGTCCAGAAAAAATCAATATATATTCACCCGAAGGTTTTGATCTCCGTATCGCGCAGTTTTCCTTTGTTTTTGTTTCGAGCCTATTGTCTGCCGCAGATCTAGGTCAAGATGTCTTCTCAGGATTCAGAGGGGGAGAGCTATGTGGCTGAGTACCTTGCTAACCCCAAGGTTTATGGGGACCTGGAACCATATGGCTGGACCACTAACGAGGAAGAGGACTATGAGCCCAAGGGGAAGGAACAAACGAGTTTCGATGAAGAGGAGGCTCCTCTACCTCAACCTGGACGCACTCATGTGGAGTTCAAGAACTCAAGCGTCCCTGACCAAAGGAAGAAGCCTAAGACCTTGTTTATCCCTTCTCGTTTCTTGCAGGAGAGTAAACAGGAACTTTGCCATAGAGTGTTGAAACTTGAGGAGGAAAATGACGATCTAAGGGAGCACAACTTTTTGCTCAAGTGGAAATTAGACAGGCTCAAGACTGCTTCAACAACACCACCACCATCACCACCAAAGGAAGACAACTAAGCATTGGTATGGGCAATCCCCTTGGCTTATGCCAAGCTTGGGGGAGTTGCCCTGGTATCGTATCACCTTTATATCTTTTGCTTTTACCTTTCTTTTAGTTCTTTCCTTTTCAGTTTTTATTTCTTCTCTTAGAAGAATAAGTATTTAGTGTTTAGTTTGAGTCTTTTGCTTTTGTCTCTCCCTCGATATATTCGAGCTTACGAGCTATATAATAAAGAGTATCTTAGTCAAGGGTTTTGCTTTGTGCCATGATCAAAAGTATGAAAAGAGCGATAGCATGAAAGATCATGAGACGATCTTATGAAAAGTGATAACTTCACATATGTCACGTATGATGATTGAAACTTGTTGAGAACAAATCAACATAGACCTCAGTCATTGTTGCAATTAATAAGAAGTAATAAGGAAAGAGAGGTTCACATATAAATATATCATCTTAGACATGTTTTACAATTGTGAGCACTCACCAAACTATTGCATGCTTAGGAGTAGATGTTCGACAAGGAAGACAACATAATGAATTGTGTTTGCTTGGTTCCAAACAATGTTATATGATTAGAGATCCCTTAGCATGTGACGATTGCTTCCACCTCATATTAGCCAAAACTCCCGTACCAAGTAGAGATATTACTTGTGCATCCATAAACCTCCAACCCAGTTTTGCCATGAGAGTCCATCATGCCTACCTATGGATTGAATAAGATCCTTCAAGTAAGTTGTCATAGGTGCAAGCAATAAAAATTTCTCTCTAATATGTATGATCTATTAGTGTGTGGAAAATAAGCTTTGTACGAACCTGTGATGAGGAAGACATAAAAGCGACAGACTGCATAATAAAGTTCTTTGTCACAGGAGGCAATATAAAGTGACGTTCCTCCGCACTAAGAGGACACGCAATCAAACCTCAAAAGCGCATGACAACCTCTGCTTTCCTCCGCAAAGGGCCTATGTTGTACCTTTACTTTTTGCCCTTGTAAGAGTCATGGTGATCTTCACCAATTCCCTATTTTTGCCTTTGTCTTGGCTACCGTCACATGCTTGGGAAAGAACTATATTCATATCTCAACTTGGAGTTGAGTACTTATGCTTTATTATTGTTGACTTTACCCTTGAGGTAAATAGTAGGGAGGCAAAACTATAAGCCCCTATCTTCCTCTGTGTCCAGCTGAAACTTTTACACCATGAGTACCACGTGAGTTGTAACAATTTTGGAAAACAAAATAGATGATTGAGTATGTGGGTTTGCCTTACAAGCTCTTATTTGACTCTTTCTGATGTTGTGATAAATTGCAATTGCCTCAATGACTTTGGACTGTTGTTGGTTACTTCTCGGTAAGGTTTTTGCTTCATGCTTTGCTTTGTGAAGGAATTGTTACTTTCCCATAAGAATCTTTATGATGTATTGTTGTTCTATGTGTGATCATGATGCCCTCATGTCTGTATTATATTTTCTCGACACCTTCGTCCCTCAACATGTGGACATGTTTATGGAACTTGGTTTTCGCTTGACGACAAGCGAGGTCTAAGCTTGGGTGAGTTGATACGTCCATTTTGCATCAAGCTTTCATGTTGATATTTATTGCTTTATGGGCTGTTATATTACTTTGTGGTACCATATTTATGCCTTTTCTCTCTTATTTTGCAAGGTTTATTTGAAGAGGGAGAATTCAGGAAGCTGGAATTCTGGACTGGAAAAGGAGCAAATCTTAGTCCACTATTCTGCACATCTCCAAATGCCCTAAAAATTTACGTGGAATTTTTTGGGATTATATAAAAATTACTGGGCTAAAGAAGTACCAGAGGGGGGCTACGAGGGCGCCACAAGCCCTGCCACCGCCACCCCCTGGTGACGGAGGGCAAGCTTGTGGGCTCCCTCATGGCCCACTAGCCCCCCTCTTTTGCTATATGAAGGGTTTCGTTCTAGAAAAAATCAATCGGGAGCTTTTCCATGGTTTTGCCGCCGCCACGAGGCGGAACTTGAGCAGATCCAATCTAGAGCTCCGGCAGGACGATCCTGTCGGGGAAACTTCCCTCCCGGAGGGGGAAATCATCGCCATTGTCATCACCAACACTCCTCTCGTCGGAGGGGAGGCATCTTCATCAACATCTTCATCAGCACCATCTCCTCTCCAATCCCTAGTTCATCTCTTGTAACCAATCTCCGTCTCACGACTCCGATTGGTACTTGTAAGGTTACTAGTAGTGTTGATTACTCATTGTAGTTATTGCTAGTTGGATTACTTGGTGGAAGAGTTTATGTTCAAATACTTGATGCTATTCATTACACCTCTGATCATGATTATAATTATGCTTTGTGAGTAGTTACTTTTGTTCCTGAGGACATGGGATAAGTCATGTTAATAATAGTCATGTGAATTTGATATCCGTTCGGTATTTTGATATGATGTATGTTGTTTTTCCTTTAGTGGTGTTATGTGAACGTCGAATACATATCACTTGACCATATTTGGTCCTAGAGGAAGGCATTGGGGAGTAGTAAGTAGATAATGGGTTGCTGGAGTGACAGAAGCTTAAACCCGAGTCTATGTGTTGCTTCGTAAGGGGCTGATTTGGATCCACTAGTTTAATGCTATGGTTAGACGTTGTCTTAGTTCTTCTTTCGTAGTTGCGGATGCTTGCGAGAGGGGTTAATAATAAGTGGGATGCTTGTCCAAGTAAGGGCAGTACCCAAGCACCGGTCCACCCACATATCAAACTATCAATGTAACGAACGTGAATCATATGAACATGATGAAACTAGCATGACAGAAATTCCCGTGTGTCCTCGGGAGCGTTTTTCCTCCTACAAGACTTAGTTCAGGCTTGTCCCTTGCTACAAAAGGGATTGGGCCACTTCCTGCACCATTTCTACTACTTGTTACTTGTGACTTTTCGCTTGCTACGTTTCACCTTAGTACACCATCACTTGTTACCGCTACTTTCATTGCTTGCAGTTATTACCTTGCTGAAAACCGTTTATCAGAGCCTTCTGCTCCTCGTTGGGTTCAACACTCTTACTTATCGAAAGGACTAAGATTGATCCCCTATACTTGTGGGTCATCATCCCTCAGGGTGGGTTAGACTTTGCTTCCGTTGGTAGGGATAAATCTATTGATACTAGTTCGGGGGGACGTGAAGTTTTAGGGAGTGTTCAAGAGATCGCTTCTGCTATTGGGGGAGGTTGATTTGAACTGGCCAAATTTAGATGGAAGCCACCCGATTACCCCTGCTCCAGTTATCCATGGATGTGTGGTCGGGAAGAAAGTGCAAAGGAAAAATACATCTTCTCACAAGGCTTACAGGGTTCTGGAGGAGGTGGCGGGATTTTATGGGCAACTATGGGTTGTTCCGTCTCTGAGTCGCGGGCAACATCGTTATAAAGTTGATGTCTGCCCTCCAAACCCTAGTTTTTCGATCCCCAAGCTCTTTGGGTGAGGAATGACTTGTTCCTAGCAAGAAAATTCACACCTCAAGATTACTTTCCCGTGAAAGCCGCGAGCCGCTTTGATCCCACCCCTATGAATTTCAAGATTTCCATCAAGGGGGTGCCCCTGGATCTTGATCGTTTGCTCAAGTACTTCGGGGAGATATGGAGAATAGAGGGCGGATGAACTAGATGGAAAATCGTCGGACTACTCGAAGCAAGAAGATTCCTCAGGGTGCTAAAGCAACCCATGCTCGGAATCAATCGAAAGCAGCGTCGAGGACCAAAGTGTTGGAATTATGCCCTAGAGGCAATAATAAATGTATAGTTATTATTATAATTCCTGTATCAAGATAATAGTTTATTATCCATGCTATAATTGTATTGAATGAAGACTCATTTACATGTGTGGGTACATAGACAAAACACCGTCCCTAGCATGCCTCTAGTTGGCTAGCCAGTTGATCAATGATAGTCAGTGTCTTCTGATTATGAACAAAGTGTTGTTGCTTGATAACTGGATCACGTCATTGGGAGAATCGCGTGATGGACTAGACCCAAACTAATAGACGTAGCATGTTGATCGTGTCATTTTGTTGCTACTGTTTTCTGCATGTCAAGTATTTATTCCTATGACCATGAGATCATATAACTCACTGACACCGGAGGAATGCTTTGTGTGTATCAAATGTCGCAACGTAACTGGGTGACTATAAAGATTCTCTACAGGTATCTCCGAAGGTGTTAGTTGAGTTAGTATGGTTCAAGACTGGGATTTGTCACTCCGTGTGACGGAGAGGTATCTCGGGGCCCACTCGGTAATACAACATCACACACAAGCCTTGCAAGCAATGTAACTTAGTGTAAGTTGCGGGATCTTGTATTACGGAACGAGTAAAGAGACTTGCCGGTAAAACGAGATTGAAATAGGTATGCGGATACTGACGATCGAATCTCGGGCAAGTAACATACCCAAGGACAAAGGGAATGACATACGGGATTACACGAATCGTTGGCACTGAGGTTCAAATGATAAGATCTTCGTAGAATATGTAGGATCCAATATGGGCATCCAGGTTCCGCTATTGGATATTGACCGAGGAGTCTCTCGGGTCATGTCTACATAGTTCTCGAACCCGCAGGGTCTGCACACTTAAGGTTCGACGTTGTTTTATGCGTATTTGAGTTATATGGTTGGTTACCGAATGTTGTTCGGAGTCCCGGATGAGATCACGGACGTCACGAGGGTTTCCGGAATAGTCCGGAAATGAAGATTGATATATAGGATGACCTCATTTGATTACCGGAAGGTTTTCGGAGTTACCGGGAATGTACCGGGAATGACGAATGGGTTCCGGGAGTTCACCGGGGGGGGGGGCAACCCACCCCGGGGAAGCCCATAGGCTTTGGGGAGACACACCAGCCCTTAGTGGGCTGGTGGGACAGCCCCAAATGGGCCTATGCGCCAAGGATAAGAAATCAATGGAAAAGCAAAAAAAGAGGGAGGAGGTGGGAAGGGAGGAGGACTCCCTCCCACCAAACCTAGTCCAACTCGGTTTGGGGGGGAGAGTCCTCCCCCTTGGCTCGGCCGACTCCTTGGGGGTCCTTGGACCCCAAGGCAAGGCCCCCCCTCCCTCCTCCTATATATATGGAGCAATTAGGGCTGATTTGAGACGACTTTCTCACGGCTGCCCGACCACATACCTCCACGGTTTTTCCTCTAGATCGCGTTTCTGCGGAGCTCCGGCGGAGCCCTGCTGAGACAAGGTCATCACCAACCTCCGGAGCGCCGTCACGCTGCCGGAAAACTCTTCTACCTCTCCGCCTCTCTTGCTGGATCAAGAAGGCCGAGATCATCATCGAGCTGTACGTGTGCTGAACGCGGAGGTGCCGTCCGTTCGGTACTAGATCGTGGGATTGATCGCGGGATTGTTCGCGGGGCGGATCGAGGGACGTGAGGACGTTCCACTACATCAACCGCGTTCTCTAACGCTTCTGTTGTACGGTCTACAAGGGTATGTAGATCACTCATCCCCTCTCGTAGATGGACATCACCATGATAGGTCTTCGTGCGCGTAGGAAAATTTTTGTTTCCCATGCGACGTTCCCCAACAGTGGCATCATGAGCTAGGTTCATGTGTAGATGTCTTCTCGAGTAGAACACAAAAGTTTTTGTGGGCGGTGATGTGCGTTTTGCTACCCTCCTTAGTCTTTTCTTGATTCCGCGGTATTGTTGGATTGAAGCGGCTTGGACCGACATTACTCGTACGCTTACGAGAGACTGGTTTCATCGTTACGAGTAACCCCCTTTGCTCAAAGATGACTGGCAAGTGACGGTTTCTCCAACTTTAGTTGAATCGGATTTGACCGAGGAGGTCCTTGGATGAGGTTAAATAGCAACTCATAGATCTCCGTTGTGGTGTTTGCGTAAGTAAGATGCGATCCTACTAGATACCCTTGGTCACCACGTAAAACATGCAACAACAAAATTAGAGGACGTCTAACTTGTTTTTGCAGGGTATGATTGTGATGTGATATGGCCAACAATGTGATGTGATATATTGGATGTATGAGATGATCATGTTGTAATAGAAATATCGACTTGCATGTCGATGGTACGGCAACCGGCAGGAGCCATAGGATTGTCTTTATACTAACGTTTGTGCTTGCAGATGCGTTTACTATTTTGCTAGGATGTAGCTTTAGTAGTAATAGCATAAGTAGCACGACAACCCCGATGGCAACACGCTGATGGATGATCATGGTGTGGCGCCGGTGACAAGAAGATCGTGCCGGTGCTTTGGTGATGGAGATCAAGAAGCACGTGATGATGGCCATATCATGTCACTTATGAATTGCATGTGATGTTAATCCTTTTATGCACCTTATTTTGCTTAGAACGACGCTAGCATTATGAGGTGATCTCTCACTAAAATTTCAAGACGAAATTGTGTTCTCCCCGACTGTGCACCGTTGCTACAGTTCGTCGTTTCGAGACACCACGTGATGATCGGGTGTGATAGACTCAACGTTCACATACAACGGGTGCAAAACAGTTGCGCACGCGGAACACTCGGGTTAAGCTTGACGAGCCTAGCATGTGCAGACATGGCCTCGGAACACATGAGACCGAAAGGTCGATCATGAATCATATAGTTGATATGATTAGCATAGGGATGCTTACCACTGAAACTATAATCGACTCACGTGATGATCGGACTTGGGATAGTGTAAGTGGATCATGAACCACTCAAATGACTAGAGAGATGTACTTTTTGAGTGGGAGTTTAGCATATAATTTGATTAAGTTGAACTCTAATTATCTTGAACATAGTCTAAGTCCACTTTGAATATTTGTGTTGTAGATCATGGCTCACGCGACAGTCATCCTGAATTTTAATACGTTCCTAGAGAAAGCTAAGTTGAAAGATGATGGAAGCAACTTTGTAGACTGGGCTCGTAATCTTAAGCTAATCTTACAAGCTGGGAAGAAGGATTATGTCCTTAATGCTGCGCTAGGAGATGAACCACCCGCTACGGCTGATCAGGATGTTAAGAACGCTTGGTTAGCACGTAAGGAGGACTACTCAATAGTTCAATGTGCAGTCTTGTATGGCTTAGAGCCGGGACTTCAACGTCGCTTTGAGCGTCATGGAGCATTTGAGATGTTCCAGGAGTTGGAGTTTATCTTTCAGAAGAACGCCCGGATCGAGAGGTATGAGACCTCTGATAAATTCTATGCTTGCAAGATGGAGGAAAACTCGTCTGTCAGTGAACATGTGCTCAAAATGTCTGGGTACTCAAATCGTCTAGCTGAGCTGGGGATTGAACTCCCGCAAGAAGCTATCACTGACAGAATCCTTCAATCACTGCCGCCAAGCTATAAAGGCTTTGTGTTGAACTACAACATGCAATGGATGAACAAGTCTCCCGGCGAGTTGTTTGCGATGTTGAAAGTCGCAGAGTCTGAACTCCGTAAAGAGCATCAAGTGTTGATGGTGAGCAAGACCACTAGTTTCAAGAGAAACGACAAAGGCAAGAAGGGCAATTCAAAGAAGAGCGGCAAGCCTGTTGCCAATCCGCCAAAGAAACCCAAGGCTGGACCTAAGCCTGAAACAGAGTGCTTCTATTGCAAGGGTATGGGTCACTGGAAGCGCAATTGCCCCAAGTATCTGGTAGATAAGAAGGCGGGCAAAGAAAAATCAGGTATATTTGATATACATGTTATTGATGTGTACTTAACCGGCTCTCGTAGTAGTGCCTGGGTATTCGATACCGGTTCTGTTGCTCACATTTGCAACTCGAAGCAGGAACTGCGGAATAGACGAAGGCTGGCGAAAGACGAAGTGACGATGCGCGTAGGAAATGGTTCCAAGGTTGATGCAATCGCCGTCGGCACAGTGTCACTTCAGCTACCATCGGGATTAGTGATGAATTTAAATCATTGTTATTTAGTGCCTGCGTTGAGCATGAACATTATATCTGGATCTTGTTTATTGCGAGACGGTTACTCTTTTAAGTCTGAGAATAATGGTTGTTCTATTTCTATGAGTATCATCTTTTATGGTCATGCACCGAATGTGAGAGGATTGTTCATATTGAATCTTGATAGCGATACGCATATACATAACATTGAGACCAAAAGAGTTAGAGTAAACAATGATAGCGCCATAATTTTGTGGCACTGCCGCTTGGGTCATATTGGTGTAAAGCGCATGAAGAAACTCCATGCTGGTGGACTTTTGGAGTCACTTGACTTTGATTCACTTGACACATGCGAACCATGCCTCATGGGCAAGATGACTAAGACTCCGTTCTCCGGAACAATGGAGCGTGCAAGTGACTTGTTGGAAATCGTACATACCGATGTGTGTGGTCCAATGAGCGTAGAGGCACGCGGCGGATATCGTTATTTTCTCACCTTCACTGACGATTTAAGTAGATATGGTTATGTCTACTTGATGAAGCACAAGTCTGAAACATATGAAAAGTTCAAGCAATTTCAGAGTGAAGTGGAAAATCATCGTAACAAGAAGATCAAGTTCCTACGGTCTGATCGTGGGGGTGAATATCTGAGTTTCGAGTTTGGTGCTCACTTAAGACAATGTGGAATTGTTTCACAGTTAACACCGCCTGGAACACCACAGCGTAATGCTGTGTCCGAACGTCGTAATCGTACTTTATTAGAGATGGTGCGATCTATGATGTCTCTTACTGATTTGCCGTTATCATTTTGGGGTTATGCATTAGAAACAGTTGCATTCACTTTAAATAGGGCACCATCAAAATCCGTTGAGACGACACCATACGAACTGTGGTATGGCAAAAGGCCAAAGTTGTCGTTTCTTAAAGTTTGGGGATGTGATGCTTATGTCAAAAAGCTTCAGCCTGAAAAGCTGGAACCCAAAGCGGAAAAATGCGTCTTCATAGGTTACCCAAAAGAGACAGTTGGGTACACCTTCTATCTCAAATCCGAGGGCAAAGTGTTTGTTGCTAAGAACGGAACTTTTCTCGAGAAGGAGTTTCTCTCGAGAGAATTGAGTGGGAGGAAGATAGAACTTGACGAGGTTGTCGAACCTCTCATCCCTCTGGATGGTGGCGCAGGGCAAGGGGAAACCTCTGTCATTGCGACGCTGGTTGAGGAGGAAGTTAATGATGACGATCATGAAACTCCAATTCAAGTTTCTGTTGAACCACGCAGGTCGACGAGATCACGCGCTGCTCCAGAGTGGTACGGTAATCCCGTCTTATCAATCATGTTGTTAGACAACAATGAACCTGCAAATTATGAAGAAGCAATGGTGGGCCCAGATTCCAACAAATGGCTGGAAGCCATGAAATCCGAGATAGGATCCATGTATGAGAACAAAGTGTGGACTTTGGAGATACTACCTGAGGGCCGCAGGGCTATTCAGAACAAATGGATCTTTAAGAAGAAGACGGACGCTGACGGTAATGTGACCGTTTATAAAGCTCGACTTGTGGCAAAGGGTTTTTCACAAGTTCCAGGAGTTGACTACGATGAGACTTTCTCACCCGTAGCGATGCTTAAGTCCGTCAGAATCATGTTAGCAATAGCTGCATTTTTCGATTATGAAATCTGGCAGATGGATGTCAAAACGGTGTTCCTTAACGGTTTCCTTAAGGAAGAGTTGTATATGATGCAACCCGAAGGTTTTGTCGATCCTAAAAATGCTGACAAGGTGTGCAAGCTCCAACGATCCATTTATGGACTCGTGCAAGCATCTCGGAGTTGGAACAAACGCTTTGATGAGGTGATCAAAGCTTTTGGGTTTATACAAGTGGTTGGAGAATCTTGTATTTACAAGAAAGTGAGTGGGAGCTCTGTGGCGTTTCTAATATTATATGTGGATGACATATTACTGATTGGAAACAACGTAGAGCTTTTGGAGAGCATAAAAGGTTACTTGAATAAAAGTTTCTCTATGAAGGACCTAGGAGAAGCTGCTTACATTCTAGGCATTAAGATCTATAGGGATAGATCAAAACGCGTGATAGGACTTTCACAAAGCACATACCTTGATAAAGTTTTGAAGAGGTTCAAAATGGAACAGTCCAAGAAAGGGTTCTTGCCAGTTTTACAAGGTACGAGATTGAGTAAGACTCAGTGCCCAGCAACTGATGAAGATAGAGAGCATATGCGCTCCGTCCCCTATGCTTCAGCCATAGGTTCTATCATGTATGCGATGCTGTGCACTAGACCGGATGTTAGCCTGGCCATAAGTATGGCAGGTAGGTTCCAGAGTAATCCAGGAGTGGATCACTGGACAGCGGTCAAGAATATCCTGAAGTACCTGAAAAGGACTAAGGAGATGTTTCTCGTGTATGGAGGTGACGAAGAGCTCGCCATAAAAGGTTACGTCGATGCAAGCTTTGACACAGATCCGGACGACTCTAAGTCGCAAACCGGATACGTATTTATTCTTAATGGGGGTGCAGTAAGCTGGTGCAGTTCCAAGCAAAGTGTCGTAGCAGATTCTACATGTGAAGCGGAGTACATGGCTGCCTCGGAGGCGGCTAAGGAGGGTGTCTGGATGAAGCAGTTCATGACGGATCTTGGAGTGGTGCCAAGTGCACTGAATCCAATAACCTTGTTCTGTGACAACACGGGTGCCATTGCCTTAGCAAAGGAACCACGGTTTCACAAGAAGACCAGACACATCATACGACGCTTCAACCTCATCCGCGACTACGTCGAGGAAGAGGACGTAAATATATGCAAAGTGCACACGGATCTGAATGTAGCAGACCCGCTGACTAAACCTCTTCCACGGCCAAAACATGATCGACACCAGAACTGTATGGGTGTTAAATTTATTACAATGTAATTCACATGGTGATGTGAGGGCTAGATTATTGACTCTAGTGCAAGTGGGAGATTGTTGGAATTATGCCCTAGAGGTAATAATAAATGTATAGTTATTATTATAATTCCTGTATCAAGATAATAGTTTATTATCCATGCTATAATTGTATTGAATGAAGACTCATTTACATGTGTGGGTACATAGACAAAACACCGTCCCTAGCATGCCTCTAGTTGGCTAGCCAGTTGATCAATGATAGTCAGTGTCTTCTGATTATGAACAAGGTGTTGTTGCTTGATAACTGGATCACGTCATTGGGAGAATCACGTGATGGACTAGACCCAAACTAATAGACGTAGCATGTTGATCGTGTCATTTTGTTGCTACTGTTTTCTGCGTGTCAAGTATTTATTCCTATGACCATGAGATCATATAACTCACTGACACCGGAGGAATGCTTTGTGTGTATCAAACGTCGCAACGTAACTGGGTGACTATAAAGATGCTCTACAGGTATCTCCGAAGGTGTTAGTTGAGTTAGTATGGTTCAAGACTGGGATTTGTCACTCCGTGTGACGGAGAGGTATCTCGGGGCCCACTCGGTAATACAACATCACACACAAGCCTTGCAAGCAATGTAACTTAGTGTAAGTTGCGGGATCTTGTATTACAGAACGAGTAAAGAGACTTGCCGGTAAAACGAGATTGAAATAGGTATGCGGATACTGACGATCGAATCTCGGGCAAGTAACATACCGAAGGACAAAGGGAATGACATACGGGATTATACGAATCCTTGGCACTGAGTTTCAAACGATAAGATCTTCGTAGAATATGTAGGATCCAATATGGGCATCCAGGTCCCGCTATTGGATATTGACCGAGGAGTCTCTTGGGTCATGTCTACATAGTTCTCGAACCCGCAGGGTGTGCACACTTAAGGTTCGACGTTGTTTTATGCGTATTTGAGTTATATGGTTGGTTACCGAATGTTGTTCGGAGTCCCGGATGAGATCACGGACGTCACGAGGGTTTCCGGAATAGTCCGGAAACGAAGATTGATATATAGGATGACCTCATTTGATTACCGGAAGGTTTTCGGAGTTACCGGGAATGTACCGGGAATGACGAATGGGTTCCGGGAGTTCACCGGGGGGGCAACCCACCCCGGGGAAGCCCATAGGCTTTGGGGAGACACACCAGCCCTTAGTGGGCTGGTGGGACAGCCCCAAAGGGGCCTATGCGCCAAGGATAAGAAATCAAAGGAAAAGAAAAAAAAACAGGGGAGGAGGTGGGAAGGGAGGAGGACTCCCTCCCACCAAACCTAGTCCAACTCGGTTTGGGGGGGAGAGTCCTCCCCCTTGGCTCGGCCGACTCCTTGGGGGTCCTTGGACCCCAAGGCAAGGCCCCCCCTCCCTCCTCCTATATATATGAAGCAATTAGGGCTGATTTGAGATGACTTTCTCACGGCTGCCCGACCACATACCTCCACGGTTTTTCCTCTAGATCGCGTTTCTGCGGAGCTTGGGCGGAGCCCTGCTGAGACAAGGTCATCACCAACCTCCGGAGCGCCGTCATGCTGTCGGAGAACCCTTCTACCTCTCTGTCTCTCTTGCTGGATCAAGAAGGCCGAGATCATCATCGAGTTGTACGTGTGTTGAACGCGGAGGTGCCGTCCGTTCGGTACTAGATCGTGGGATTGATCGCGGGATTGTTCGCGGGGCGGATCGAGGGACGTGAGGACGTTCCACTACATCAACCGCGTTCTCTAACGCTTCTGTTGTACGGTCTACAAGGGTATGTAGATCACTCATCCCCTCTCGTAGATGGACATCACCATGATAGGTCTTCGTGCGCGTAGGAAAATTTTTGTTTCCCATGCGACGTTCCCCAACACAAAGTTGGGGCTGGGGGGAAGCAGAATGCTGCTGCTCATGCTCCCGCTCCGCCCCCAACTTCCAATCTCCCTGCACCCCCGCAGACCCCTACTATGCAAGCTCTAGACCTGAGGTACAAGGAGATGATCTGCTTTAATTGTAGTTGGTCAGGTCATTATGTGGGGAATTGCATAGAGCCAAAAAAATGCTTCATATGTACGGGCAGTCACAATGTGAAGAACTGTGTTGCCTTGGCTAAACCACAACCCACTCCTACTTACTTTGGAAGTGCAGCCGCTGGTTTAGTGTTCTACCACATTGATACTCCTGTTGTTGTTGAGTCAAATTGGTTGAATTATAAGAAGTGTGCCATTCTTAAGGTGATAAAAGGGGAAGTTCCTGCTTCTGAGCTTTTAACACAATTAAATGGGATCTTTGCAAGAACAATGATTGGTCATGGCAGATCAGAGAACTAGAGGAGAAAATATCCTGTTGAGGCTCCCGCCGTTGTTAGACCATACTTCTCCATATGTGGTTTTGGTAACTGATGACAATCTTTATGGACTAATGGTTGCCTTAAGTTATATTCGAAGGATTTGTCCATAGGCACTTCTTGCAGTCCATCTGTTGGTTTCAAGGAGTTTATATGATGACCAATGATGGGGTTATAGTCCCAGGGTAGGGTCATAGGCCTACCCTATAGGTCCTACCCAAGGACTACCCTTCATAGAGGGCAAGGCCCTTAGACAGTTCCGACTGAACTAAGGACCCCCCATCATCCAGTCGATGACGAGCATTCGGAGCGTATTTATCGTACCGACTGAATTCCACTCTTTACATCGTAACCTCCAAGGAGGGCAACGGTCATACGTTTTCATACAGCGTTATTAGTATTTAAGGCATACGTTACCTGTAACATAGGCATTTATTCGCCACTATTCCACCCCTGTCCACCGGGCCATTGTGGAGGGTAGCGCACTCTATATAAGCCGCCCTTCCGCACTGGTGCAAGGGTTGGCATTTACTGTAATCCTATATTCCACTCGACACTAAGATCCCAAGAGCACTGAGACGTAGGGCTTTTACCTCCACTGTAGAGGGGCCTGAACTCATACAACCTCGCCGTAGCTAAGGCTCTGCCCATCCTTTTGTACCCTACACATCTACTGTCAGACTTATACCCACGACAGTTGGCGCCCACCGTGGGGCAGGCGTCTAAGCGAGTTTCGGCGAGTTTGCAACTTCATCTTTTCATCATGTCGTCCGGCGGAGATTTATGCATGGGTCGTGAGATCCTCTTCGGCGCACTCTCCTTCATCGTCGACGATTCGGCATGGCTTCGGGATACGTCTCTCGACGTCGAGGCGCTCCCCAGCCGTGGGGCTACGCACTTCCGTGCCGGTGCCTGTGGCATCCTTCTTCTCCAGCAATCGGCCCCGGTGTCGGTTTTCGCCCCCGTCACGCGCCGCAACAAGCGGTCCTGCCGTCTGCGGCTTCAGCGTTGGGTGCGACACGCCCAGGCGTGATAGAGCGCGTCTTCTCAAGTGGCGGTCCTCGAGTCGGTTGTGGTCGCGCCGCCGTCCCAGTGCTTGAACTCAGTTCCGACTGAGTTACCTTCCGAGTACATGGGTCACGGGCCTGCAGCCGAAGTTCTCATGGCCAATTCCCATGAAAGTCCCCACCGGACTGGTTGGAACGAGCACGAGGTCGGCGAATCATCCGGCGCTCGCTGTCAACACCACCATTCTGCCAGTCGACGCACTCGTCAGAGCAACGTCGAGGTGTTCCGCACACCCGTCCTCAACTTGGCTGCCGCTGCCAAGATAGCCGATTCCCTCCAACCGACTGATTCAGAGGCTGGTAGAGGGATTGAGCAGATCCGTGCCCTGTTGCACCCGACCCAGCAGCAGAATTCGGCGGTCTCCCAGTCCCACAACAGGATCCACAATAGTTCTGTTCACGCGAACACGCATCGGTCGGTTTTCAGCCCCGACTCTCATCAGCGACGCAGGGGGGCAGCCGTACCATGAATCCCGAAGATCGTCGCCGTTCACGCACCCCTCCGCGGGGTGGGCCTTACGGGCCCCGACATCACGATGATCGGCGTTTAGTCGGTGGCACGTATGATCCAAGGCCAAACGCAAGAGGGTACATGGCCCAGAGGAAGGTCGACAGGAGTCGAGCCCACCGTGATGGTCACGAGAGAGACCGTCCGAGTTGAAGCAGGACCATCATCTCTGGCACCGAGTGCTTCAGTCGGGCCATCCGTTCAGCTGACATCCCTCCCAACTTCAGATTGGCGATGGGGATCAGCAAGTTCACACGAGAATCCAAGCCAGAAACGTGGCTGGACGACTACCGAGTGGCGGTCCAGATCGGTGGCGGAGATGACCAGGTCGCCATGAAACATCTCCCCCTGATGCTCGATGGCTCGGCACGAGCGTGGCTGAACCAGTTGGCTCCATCAAGCATCTACATCTCGGCAGATCTGTCCCGAGTCTTCATCAGGACCTTCGAGGGCACATGCAAACGCCCTGCTGGTCTCGTGGAGCTCTAGCACTGTGTCCAGAAGTAGAATGAGCCCCTGCGCGATTTCATACAGCACTGGACGACCCTCTACCACACGGTCGAGAACGTCACAGAGCATCAAGCAGTCTGCACCTTCAAGGCAGGCGTGCGGTACAAAGATCTATACGTGAAGTTCGGTCGGACAGGCGACATCTCCATGAGCAAGATGATGGAGATAGCCGCATGCTATGCAAATGGCGAAGAAGAGGACCACATATGTAGCGGCAAGCATAAGGCAGTCGCCGACGGAGATGGGAACAACAATCGGAAGCAAAAGCAGAAAGCTTCGTCCACTACGCAGGCAGAGGCAGCAGCCGTTACCAATGCCAAGTTCAAGGGCAAGGGGAAGGCTCAGTATACCCCCAAGAAGAAACAGTTCGGGAATTCCATCCTGGATCAGCCATGTCCAATCCACACTAAGATGGACGAAGAAGGCAACTCCATATTCCCGAAGCACACCACTCGGCAATGTCGCCTCCTGATCCAAGGGTTCGTGGAAGGGCAGCCGAGTGAAAAGGACAATGAGCAGGATGATGAGGACAAGGAGGATCCGTTCCCCCAAGTCCGTGCAACATTGATGATTTTTGCTGACGTGGAAAGCAAGAGTCGATTGAAGTTGGTGAACAGGGAGGTGAACATGGCAACCCCAACCAACCCCACGTTCCTCAAATGGTCTCATACTGCGATCACTTTTGATCAGTCGAATCATCCAGCACACGTGCCCACCCCAGGGAGGCAAGCTCTAGTCGTCGACCCGGTGGTGGAAGGAGTCCGACTGCGCAAAGTCCTCATGGACGGTGGCAGCGGCTTGAACATCATGTACGCCGACACTCTCAAGGGGATGGGCATTCCGATGTCCAAACTTAGCGAGAGCAGCATGCAATTCCACGGAGTCGTCCCAGGACGAAAGGCCAAGTCACTCGGCCAGATCGAGGTGGACGTCGTTTTGGGTTCCGACAAGAATTTACGCAGGGAAAAGCTGACATCCGAGGTGGTGGACTTCCAGAGTGCATACCATGCAATACTGGGCCGTCCGGCGTATGCACGTTTCATGGCCCATCCATGTTACGTGTATTTGAAGCTGAAGATGCCGAGTCCCAAAGGTGTGATCACAATCACGGGCAATCGGCAGCGGGCCGAGGAGTGTCTGCAGCAGGGGTCGAGGATTGCCGATCAGCAGATGGCTATCCTCGAGCTGGATGAGTACAAGAAGACAATCGACCCCGCTGACATGATGCGTTCGAAGAAGCCAGCTTTGGAGTCCGCATTCCAGTCGGGGGGAGACACGAAGAAAGTCAGCATCCACCCGACGGAGGACACCGCCGCCCCGACGAATATCTCCACCACCCTTGATCCAAAATAGGAAGCCGAGCTCATCCAATTCCTCCATGAGAATTGGGACATTTTCGCATGGAAGCCCGCTGACATGCCAGGTGTACCCAGGGACTTGGCTGAGCACCGACTGCATGTGGATCCTGCTGCTCGGCCCGTCCGAGAACGCCTGCGTCGGTCCGCCGCGCACAAAACTAAGGCAATCGGAGAGGAGGTGGCTAAACTTTTGGCAGCCAACTTCATTCGTGAGGTACACCACTCCGAGTGGCTCGCCAATGTTGTCATGTTGCCCAAGAAGGACAAATCTCTCCGTATGTGCATCGCCTTCAAGCATCTCAATAAGGTCTGCCCAAAAGATCATTTCCCGCTCCCCCGCATTGATCAAATTGTTGATTCGACTACGGGTTGCGAGCGTTTATCATTCCTTGATGCCTATTCGGGCTATCATCAGATCCGTCTATATGGTCCGGATGAATTAAAAACAGCCTTCATCACCCCATTCAGGTGTTTCTGCTACATCACTATGCCATTCGGTTTGAAGAATGCAGGAGCAACTTTTATGCGCATGATCCAAAAATGCCTCCTTGACAAGATCGGTCGAAATGTGGAGGCATATATGGACGATATCGTAGTCAAGTCATGCAAAGGTTCCGACCTGCTGACTGACTTGGTAGAAACATTCGCCAACCTTCGTAGGTACGATATCAAGCTCAACCCTGCCAAGTGTTCATTCGGTGTTCCCAGCGGAAAGTTACTCGGTTTCTTCGTTTCCGAACGGGGGATCGATGTCAACCCCAAAAAGATCGGGACCATCGTCCGAATGGAGCGGCCGGTCAGAATACATGATGTTCAAAGGCTCACAGGTTGCCTAGCGTCTTTGAGCAGGTTTATCGCTCGACTCGGCGAGAAGGTGTTACCTCTGTACCGACTCATGAAGAAATCAGATACTTTCGAGTGGACAGACGAAGCCCAAATTGCATTCGACGACCTCAAAGCCCTGCTTTCCACCCAGCCGGTTCTTACTACCCCACTCAGTAAAGAACCCCTTCTTCTGTACATCGCGGCTACAAATCAAGTCGTCAGCACTGTTCTTACAGTCGAACGCGAAGAAGAAGGCAAAGCGTACAAGGTTCAGCGGCCAGTATATTATGTCTCCGAAGTCCTGACTCCTTCCAAGCAGAGGTATCCCCATTATCAAAAGCTTATTTATGGGATCTACATGACTGCAAAGAAGGTGGCTCATTATTTCCAAGACCACTCGGTGTCTGTCATTTCTGATGCTCCGTTGTCGGAAATTCTCCACAATCGAGACGCATCAGGCCGAGTGGCGAAGTGGGCTATGGAGATGTTATACTGCGACATCAAGTTCGAAGCCAAGAAGGCTATAAAGTCTTAATCTCTGGCTGACTTCATAGCAGAATGGGTAGAACAACAGCAACTGACTCACATCTACTCGGCTCATTGAACTATGTTCTTCGATGGGTCCAAGATGTTGAATGGCTCCGGCGCTGGCGTAGTGATCATATCGCCAAAAGGTGATAAACTTAAGTATGTGTTGCAGATACATTTCGATTCTTCAAACAATGAGGTATAGTATGAAGCTCTCCTTTATGGATTGCGCATGGCCATCACACTCGGGGTCCGTCGCCTGATGGTCTATGGCGATTCAGATTTGGTGGTTAATCAAGTGATGAAGGAGTGGGATGTCAGGAACCCCACCATGACTACATACTGCAACGCAGTACGGAAGCTCGAGAAGAAGTTTGAAGGTCTGGAACTCCACCATGTTCCGCGACTGAAAAACCAAGCAGCTGATGAATTGGCGAAACTTGGATCCACTTGGAGACCGGTCGTGAGTGATGTCTGCCTCGAGCACCTACACCTTCCCTCAGTAAAAGAAGATCCTTTCACCGAGGAACCAGTGCAACCGAAGAGCTCGACAGATCCGACTGAAGTCGAGGTCCCCGCTGTGGTTGATTTGATCATGGAGATTCTTGCTCTCATCCCCGATTGGACTGTGCCGTTCATTGCCTACATCCTGAGGCAAGAATTACCAGAAGGCGAAGTCCAAGCGAGGTAGATCGTCCACAGGTCGAAATCCTTCACCGTCATTGATGGCCAGTTGTACAAGAAAAGTGTTTCAGGCGTCCTTCAGCGATGCATCTCCCCTGAGGAGGGACAGTTAATCCTGGAAGAAATTCACTCGGGAACCTGCGGCCATCATGCCTCCTCAAGAGCAATCGCCGCCAAAGCATTCAGAGCTGGTTTCTTCTGGTTGCAGGTGAATGGAATGGCAAAAGATATGGTCGACCGATGCGAAGGCTATCAGTTCTATTCGAACAAGTCCCACAAGCCAACATCTACGCTGAAGACAATCCCTCTTGTTTGGCTGTCCACCGTGTGGGGATTAGATACAGTCGGACCATTCAGAACAGGACAAGGGGGATTCACTCATCTGTTGGTAGCAGTCGAGAAGTTCACCAAGTGGATTCAAGCCAAGCCCATCAAGAAGCTCGACACCCTTACGGCCATCAAATTTGTCAGAGACATCATCGCCAGATTCGGAGTCCCGCACAGCATAATCACTGACAATGGCACAAACTTTGACTCGGACAGATTCAAAAGTTTTTGCACAGTCCAAGGTATCCGAGTGGATTTTGCATCTGTGGTGCACCCCCAAACAAACGGGCAAGCAGAGCAGGCGAATGGACTTATTCTTCAAGGGTTGAAGCCTCAACTCATGCGAGAAGTTGGACATGCCGCCGGCGCGTGGGTCACCGAGCTCCCTTCGGTGTTGTGGGGCCTCCGCACAACTCCGAATAGATCTACAGGGCGATCCCCGTTCTTCCTCGTTTATGGAGCCGAGGCAGTCCTTCCGAGTGACTTGCTTCACAACTCCCCACGAGTCGAACTCTTCTCCGAAGCCGAAGCAGATCAAGTCAGGAAAGACGGAGTGGATCTACTAGAAGAAGAGTGCGAGATGGCACTAACTCGCTCAACAATTTATCAACAAGATCTGCGGCGATTTCACGCGCGGCACGTCAGGAGTCGCACATTCCAAGCAGGTGACCTGGTGCTCCGAGTGGACCAGCAGAGGCCTCACAAGTTGGCTCCCGCCTGGGAAGGACCCTTCATCATCTCTAAGGTGCTGAACAACGGAGCATATCGACTCTACAACCTGGACAGGGAAACGGATGAGCCACGAGCATGGAACGGAGATCTCGTGAAGCGCTTCTACACGTGACCACCGACAGAGGCAATGTAAAGAACAAGTATCATTCAAATAATACAAAGCGGACTGATTTCTTGCAGGTCCAAAATTCTTCCGCGTTTGCACACTCCGGTCTAAAAAACTCTCTCCGAGTGCGCATTAAAAGCCGCACTCGGGGACTTAGCTGCGACCCAGAATCGCCTAAGTACAAACTCGCTCCGAGTGCGCACTAAAAGCCAAACTCGGAGACTTAGCTGCGACCTAGAGTCGCCTAAGTAAAAAACTCGCTCCGAGTGCGCATTAAAAGCCGCACTCGGGGACTTAGCTGTGACCCAGAGTCGCCTAATTAAAAAACTTGCTCCGAGTGCGCATTAAAAGCCGCACTCGGGGACTTAGCTGCGACCCAGAATCGCCTAAGTACAAGCTCGCTCCGAGTGCGCACTAAAAGTCGCACTCGGGGACTTAGCTACGACCCAGAATTGCCTAAGTACAAACTCGCTCCGAGTGCGCACCAAAAGCCGCACTCGGGGACTTAGCTGCGACCCAGAATCGCCTAAGTACAAACTCGCTCCGAGTGCGCACTCAAAGCCGCACTCGGGGACTTAGCTGCGACCCAGAATCGCCAAAGTACAAACTCGCTCCGAGTGCACACCAAAAGCCGCACTCGGGGACTTAGCTGCGACCCAGAATCGCCTAAGTACAAACTCGCTCCGAGTGCGCATGAAAAGCCGCACTCGGAGACTTAGCTGCGATCTAGAATCGCCTAAGTACAAACTCGCTCCGAGTGAGCACTAAAAGTAGCACTCGGAGACTTAGCTGCGACCCAGAATTGCCTAAATAAAAAAGCTTCCTACGAGCGTATCCTAGAGATCCACTCGGAGGATTAGCAGACCCTCATTGAGGCTCATGTGGATGTGAAGACAACTGACAACTACATGAGTATCAACTCACTTCGAGTGCGCACGAAAAGTCACACTCGGGGACTTAGCTGCGATCCAGAACCGCCTAAGTAAAAAGCTTCCTTCGAGTGTATCCTCGAGATCCACTCGGAGGCTTAGCAGACCCTCATTGAGGCTCGTGTGGATGTGAAGACAACTGACAACTACATGAGTATCAACTCACTCCGAGTGCGCACGAAAAGTCACACTCAGGGACTTAGCTGCGATCCAGAATACCCTAAGTAAAAATCTTCCTTCCAGTGTGTCCTCGAGATCCACTCGGATGCTTAGCAGACCCTCATTGAGGATCATGTGGATGTGAAGACAACTAACAACTACATGAGTATCAACTCACTCCGAGTGCGCACGAGATGCCACACTCGGTGACTTAGCTACGATCCAGAATAGCCTAAGTAAAAAAGCTTCCTTCGAGTGTATCCTCGAGATCCACTCTGAGGCTTAGCAGACCCTCATTGAGGCTCATGTGGATGTGAAGACAACTGACAATTACATGCTCCGCATGTTTGCCATTGGCTTCACCAAGAAACGCCAAAAAAAACCACGAGCAAAAATCGTGTCAAAAAAAACTTGGCGAAAGAAGAGCAAAATATTTGATTCCAATTCAAAGTTGGATCGGCTCGGTGTGGATCAAGCTTATCCACACCGAACCACAAATGTGACGGCCAACAACAGCGGCCAAAGTTTGATATAGATAACACTCGGCATTCCGAGGCAAAAGTGCATTCACCATAAAGTTTTTCAAGCATCACCAGGACTGGCAGGCTCCACAAAGGTGTCGAGGTCGATCCCGTCTGCGATGCGAGTGGCTGTGTCGATGAAGGTATCCATGAAATCTTCGAATCAAAGCTTCTTGGTGTTGGCGACCTGCAACGCCTTCAGCTTTTCTTCGCGAGCTTCTTTGCAGTGCACTCGGACCAGAGATAGCGCCACGTCCGCACCACAACGAGCAGCAGACTTCTTCCATGCCTGCACTCGGTTCGGGACGTCATCCAGCCGAGTCATCAACCCTTCTATTTCTTGCCGGGAATCATCTTCGGGCCACAGCTCCTTGTCGATCCCGCCGATGACTTCTCTCAAGCGGCCAATGAAAAGTCCCACTCTGCCAAGGCGAATATGCGCTCGGAGCATGTCCCGGTTGGCTTCGTCGCCGAGTGGAACGTTCGGAACAACCGACCGTTCAATGTCAGCTGCTTCAGTCTCAGCGTCGAGACAAAAATCTGCCAAGAAAAGACAAGCAGAAAGTAAGCGCAGAATAAACTCCAAAGTCAAGAAGCACTCGGCAAAAAACTTACCACCAAGCAGTGCAATCATCTTCCTTGCCCAGTCGCTGACATACTTCTCCTGCGCCATGCACCGATTGTTCATCTCCTTCATCTGACCCATCAGTTCAGTTCTTTGCTTGCCCATTTTCTCAATTTCGGCCACCAATGCCTTGTTGGTCTCCCGGGACTCCTCCAAAGACTTCTCTCGGTCAGCAAGAGCCCCCTTCACACCAACCAAGTCACTCACAGCCGCCTCCAATTCCGCAGCAAGCTGAACCTTTTCAGCCTTCAAAGCATTGTACGCGGATCCCATTTCGCAAGTCTTATGCCAAATCAGCACAAAGGGAAGATCAGACACATTCAACAAGGAAAACAAACAAAGCTCAAAGTTCTTCAGACCCCTGCCGATGCAAGCAATCGACAGTGGTCTCGGGGACTACACCCAGTGGGTTCACTAAGAGTGACCCCACTGGCATGAAGCTCGAACAGGCCGGCCCTATTGAGCTACATGACAAACATACAAAGCCATGACACCACTATCACCCGACCTAAGTAACACTACTCTTGGGGACTACACCGAGTGGGTGCACTCGTAGTGCCCCCACTGGAACCATTCTGGCAGATCAGCTCTGATCCGCTCAGGTAACGGAAAATACATATAAAGACAACTGCCGGTGCAAGCACTCGACAGAAGTCTCAGGGACTGCACCCACTGGGTTCACTCGGAGTGAACCCACTGCTAAAACATCCTACTGTATCTGAGTCTATCACTGAAACCCCCAGTGGGTAACAAGAGGAAAGTAAACACTTACTAGCGCACTTACTCGAATATCGTCCCGGAGTTCCAAGCTTCTCTTGTACAAAGACGTGATGGAGTCATACGCTCCCTTGGCGTCACTCACCATCAGCTCCACCTACACCATGGCCTCCTTGGCGGCCCCCACTTGGTCTTCCGGAAGGTGTCGGGCGTCGTACTGGACGGTCGACGGACCCGGCACGACAGAAGACTCCTTGGGCATCCCAAGTTCCGCTCCAGTCGGTTCCGCCGCGAGGGGCACCGTCTCAGTCGGCGGCATCGTCTCGGTCGGTGGCACGTCCATGATGGGAGCAGCAGCAAATGGGACAACCTCAAGGACAGGCGCCAAAGCTGGCCCTGACCCCCTTTGGTCGTCGTCCTCCAGGTGAATCACCTCCGAAGGAAGCCCGACTGAACAACATGAAATTACAGAAAAAGGGCAAGATTAAAGACAGCACTCGCGAAGCAATAATACAAACTCTCGGAGTCGTGACAACGAACCTTGCTGGGATGTGGCAGCGTTATCGTGTCCATAGGATCATCGCCTTGGCGCGGCAGAGAGGTGGCGGAGGTAGCAGCTCTGTCGAGTAAAATCCACTCGACGGATAAGCATGAGTTCAACTAGATAAGCATGAGTTCAACTAGATACTGAAGCAAGATGGGAGAACAAGACACTTACGCTGAGGCGACTGGAACAGGGATCCTCATCCGAGACAAAGCTTTCCGAGGCTTGGGCCCGCTTGGTTTTGCCACCTTGGATGGCTATTCCGTGGGCTCGGCAGCAGCGTCCCTAGTCCTCTTCATGCTCCAAGCACTCGGAGCCACGGGAGAGGCTGGCAGAGCACTCGGGGCCGCTGGAGGAGCCGGCGGAGCCGCAGGTTCATGACAGCGCTTAGTTCGAGGCTCTGATATTGGAGGTGGCAAGCTCTGCTCCCCAACCTCTCCCTCCTCCTCTTCAGTCTCCTCCTCCGTCTCCCCACTGTCGGAGATGTACTCGGCGCTATCCACGCTGCCTTCCTGGCTGCCCTCCTCTTCCTCAGCTGGATTCCCGTTCGAGACGGGAGAATACCAGTTGGTCCACTCCTGCACAAAACACAGTCGGCAACGTTAGACGTCAGGCGGGTGTACACTAAAAGCGATAAATCTAAGAAGATTGAAAGCACTCGACAAGAGGTTCTCACCTCATTCGGAGGAGGATTATCAGCGCGGAAGGGCTTCACCCGCCGGGCTCCTCTAGGGTTGTCGCATGCGCCTGTGATGCCGCGGACCTACGCTGTCACAACCTCCCCGGTCACGCACTCTGGATGAGTCTGAGTGGAATCCTCAGGACCTGCATAGTGCCACATGGTGTGGTGTCGGGCTTGCAGCGGTTGGATGCGCCGACCCTGAAAAGTCTCCAGCAAATCTGTGTCGGTGACTCCCTTGCGGACGACAGCTATAAGCGCGTCGACCAGAGGTTGGATCTGGATATTTTCCACCTTTGAGAGCGCAAGCTGCCTGGGAGGGGCCGGACGGTCTAGGCTAAAGGGTGGCAACCTAGTCGCGGCATTCGGACAAGCGATGTCCTGGCAATAGAACCAGGTCGACTGCCAGTTCCTAACTAACTCGGACAACTGGAGAGGGGGTAGCTACTCTTCGTTTTCTTCTGGAAGCCTAAGCCCCCGCAGAGCTGGAGGAGATGGGTTTTATCGTTCGACTGGCTATGCTTTTTGACAGTCTGGGACCTAGCGGAGAAGATGTACTTAAAGAGCCCCCAATGGGGGGACACCCAATAAAGCACTCGCAAAGGGTGACGAATGCGGCAAGATGGGCTATCGCGTTTGGAGGAAAATGATGGAGCTGCGCCCCGAAGTGATTCATAATACCTCTAAAGAAGGGATGGGGAGGCAAGGAGAAGCCCCTCAGCACGTGGCTGAGCAGCAGGACGCGCTCCCCCTCCTGCGGCGCCGGCTCCGTCGGGCCCTCCGCCGGCAGCCTCCACGACTTGTTGGCGATCATGCCGTGCTCCACTAGCTCCAGCAAATCATCCGCCGTCACCGTGGAGGGGAGGAAATCCCCCTCAATCCACCCCGCCGGCAGTGCCCGCTGTCGCTGCTGAGCAGGGGCCGCCCCCTTCTTCTTCTTCTTCTGCGACTCGAGTTTGCTGGTTTGCCCCTTCGTCATGGTGAAGGAAACAGATCCGGCAAGGAAGAGAGGAAGGAGGAGGCTTGGAGCATGCAAGGAGCTACGGGAGGAGCGAGGTGAATGCGAGTAACAAGGGCAGTGCAACAAGAAACCCCCGCCGGAGAGACTTAAATAAGCTTCCGACAGAGTCACTAACAGGTGGCCCCGAAATCTTATCCCCCGACCGGCTGCTGCGATGTTAGTAGAGAAGATAACGGCGCGGTAATCGAGGCGACAGAAACTACTCGATGGCGATGTCGTCATCCCCGCTGAGCGTGCGGCAACCGAAATTTGAGGATCCCGGAAAATCCGCCGCTGTTAGTTGGACCGGTCACGTCGAAAGATTTCCAGAAGCACTCGGTCCCTGACGGTTCGTTTCACTGATATATTCACTCGGATCACTGGTTGAAAGGATAAAATGGATCGAGCCAAACAACGCCAAAGTCACATCCATACCAGTCGGATCCGTACTCCAGCCATCACTTCGTAAGATTTCGCAGAAGCACTCGGTCCCTGACGGTTCGTTTCACTGGTATATTCACTCGGATCGCTGGTCAAAAGGATAAAATGGATCGAGGAAAACAACGCCAAAGTCACATCCATACCAGTCGGATCCGTACTCCAGGCATCACTTCGTCATTCCAACCCCGATCCATTCGTGGACTAATGATGGGGTTATAGTCCCAGGGTAGGGTCATAGGCCTGCCCTATAGGTCCTACCCAAGGACTACCCTTCATAGAGGGCAAGGCCCTTAGACAGTTCTGACTGAACTAAGGACCCCCCATCATCCAGTCGGTGACGAGCATTCGGAGCGTATTTATCATACCGACTGAATTCCACTATGTACATCATAACCTTCCAGGAGGGCAACGGTCATACGTTTTCATACACCGTTATTAGCATTTAAGGCATACGTTACCTGTAACATAGGCATTTATTCGCCACTATTCCACCCCTGTCCACCGGGCCATTGTGGAGGGCAGCGCACTCTATATAAGCCGTCCATCCCCACTGGTGCATGGGTTGGCATTTACTGTAATCCTATATTCCACTCGACACTAAGCTCCCAAGAGCACTGAGACGTAGGGCTTTTACCTCCACCGTAGAGGGGCCTGAACTCATACAACCTCGCCGTAGCTAAGGCTCTACCCATCCTTTCGTACCCTACACATCTACTGTCAGACTTATACCCACGACAACCAAGGTGGTATTCAAAGTATTATCCAAAGATTGGTAATAAAGACACAAGGTTGATTAAGAGTAAGGAGAGATTAAATCAAGATGATCAACACACAAAGTGTACAATATTTACCGGCAGGGATCAAGTGATCCCATGGTATGGTTAGAATTGTCCATAACGCTTTTGTGTACTAACCCATGGTCTTCGTGAGAGTTCGATGTGGGGTTAGGTGTGTTTCCATGGGTTTGCGTCAATAGGAAGATCCCATTCAACGTAATAAGGATGATATCAAGTGGGGATCGTTATCAAGATTGTGGTGTGCAAGTTCAAGTGGAGCATCACGAAGATATCATGCTTGAAGCTTACCGTTCATTCTGATGGCAATGGATTTGTGAAGATGTGACGAAGAGTGGCTCACCCATAGTGAGTATGGGAAAGCAATCAACTAGTCTTGGTCAAACCAACGCAATCAAGAAAGGTGGTCCATCTTGAGGAAGCCAAGATCATCGTCATCTAGCTCAAGAGGACTAGGTGCAAGGTATAGATTGTCGTACTGTCAAGGGGGGCTCTCAAGTGAGTAGCTTGATCATATCATTTGTTGAGATCTCAAACCATTTGCATCCTTGCATCATCTTTCTTGGTTCTTGTTTGGTGTTTCTCTTTGTGAGTCGTACAACTTACGGTCATCTTCATGACAAGCTCGAGTTCATCGAAACCGGAGTCCATATGCATCTTCTATGATGCTTTCGATGTTGGAAGTTTTTTTCGGTTCTTCAGTCATACACATCTCACTACTGTTTTGATAGCTCCTGTTGTCCTAAATCCAACAAGCTTGAGTTTGCTCGATTCGGAGTTCGTATGCGAAAATTATGACAGTTTCAGTGGCCAATGGTAGTACCATTCTTGGAGCGGTAGTAGTTTTTTACTACCGCTCTCTGGGCGGTAGTACCGCTCTCTGGGCGGTAGTAGTTTTATACTACCGCTCCATCGGACTTTTTCGCTTCCTTTTGCCTTAGTAGTGGTAGGCACAGTAGTAGTTTTTTACTACCGTGGTTGGTGAACCTAGCGTGCGGTACTACCACTCCCAGCAGTAGTAGTACCGCTCCTATCATCGGTAGTACCGCTCCTAGGAGCGGTAGTAGTACCGCTCTGCTCGAGCTGTGAGTGGCGGTAATGGTTGGATTATTTCCCCCACTATATAAAGGGGGTCTTCTTCCCCATTGGATCTAATCCATGTATTGATCTCGTGTTGTTCCCCCATTGTTGACCTTCTTAAAGCTTGCTAACTCCCAATCCATTGAATGATTCTAGCTTCTTCTTGAGGGAAAAGAGAGAGGAGATCTAGATCCACATCTCCACCAATCACTTTCTCCTCTATGTGAGGGGAACACCTTGGATCTGGGTCTTGGAGTTCTTTATGAGCTCCTTGTTCTTCCTCTCATATTTCTCCATAGCTTTTGTTGTTGAGGAGGGATTTGAGTGCGAGGGACTTGACCACTTCGTGTGTTCTTGCCATTGCATTAGTTGCATCGGTTTGAGTTCCCCACGGTGATACGTGGAAGTGACAAGTTGAGAAGCTTATTACCCTTGGGTACTTGGTACCCCTAGAAATTTATCTTCGTGGATGCTTTGGCATCCTAGAAGGTTGGTGGTGCCTCGGAGCTCAATCATTGTGGTGTAAAGCTCCGGGCAAGCGATAGGGTCTCCAATTAAGTTCTAGAGATTGCCCCAAGCATTTTTGGTCACCTCGAAGCCATATGCCATTGTGGTGAAGTTTTGTGGTGTTGTTGGGAGCCTCCAATTAAGTTGTGGAGATTGCCCCAACCTTGTTTGTACGGGTTCGATGACCGCCCTCAAGGGTCCCTTAGTGGAATCACATCATCTTGCATTGTGCGAGCGCGTTTGGAGATTATGGTGGCCTTAGTGGCATCTTGGGTTGCATTGTGCCTCCACACCGCTCCAAGCAGAGATTAGCATCCACAAGGGTGTGAACTTCGGGATACATCGTCGTCTCCGCGTGCCTCAGTTATCTCTTACCCGAACCCTTTACTTATGCACTTTACTTTGTGATAGCCACATTGTTTCTTGTCATATATCTTTCTATCACTTACTTATTTATATTGCTTAGCATAAGTTGATGGTGCACATAGGTGAGAAAAGTTGTTTCAGGTTTTGTGCTTGACAAATTAAACATTAGTTTTATTCCGCATTTGTTCAAGCCTAAACCATAATTATTTTAAAGCGCCTATTCACCCCCCCTCTAGGCGACACCCACGTCCTTTCAGCCGTGGAAGAATGTGAATGACCTAATAGAATTTCCTACTTTTGAGCTTCCGATTGATAGTGTATGTGTTAAAATATATGAATGGCAAGGCATGTTGCACCCATTTAGGGAGCTTACTGAAGCCTGGGTACATATTGAAGGGATTCCTCCCAAGTGGTGTGCATGGAAGGTATTTGCTCAAGTTGCTGCTTGTTTTGGCATCCTTGTGGATCTCGACAGGAATGGGATCTTCAAGAGTTTCTATGAAACAAATAGAGTTGAAGTTATTTGTAGAGACCCCAGGAAAATTCCTTTTGAAAGACTGGTGGAGATGAAAAAGGAAATTATACATCTTGTTTTTACTGTGGGAGGATTTGAACAGATTGGAGAAGATTCAGATGGAGAGAATGTATATCCTGATAAGGACAACCCTGAGGAAAATGGGGGAGAGCATGGGAAAGAAGCTGAGAGAGATGATATGGGAGATGATGAAGAGAATGAAGCAATTGATGAAATAGATAGAGCTAACTTTCAGATCAAAGGCATGGAGACTCGGAGTAGTAGTAAAAGTGGTCAAGTATTTCCTGTTTCTGCAACTGATTTCCACCCACACATTTTGGTGGATGGGATTCATGAGTTGTTCATTGAGGAAATCAGAAATACTCTCCCCACGGAAGATATGGTGGATCTGGAGATAGATGATGTTAAGGATCCGGGTGAGAGTGTCGTGTCACCCCCCCTATGTAAGTGATGTACCTATGTTGGTCCACCTGGACTACTGTTCTGAACAGCTCCACAAATTTGACATGATGGAGTCGGATGATGAGGAAGAGAACATGAAACCTGAGATGCAATGCCTTGCAAAAGAGATTTCTGCTGCCTTGGGATCTACCAAAAGATCCTTGTTGGACACTTTGGAAAAAGAGGTTGGGCAGGAAAAAAAAGTTCATCTCTGGTAAGGCTGCTACTTGGGGGCCTCTCCTCAACAACAAACCAAACATCACGCATCATGGAGGAGTCGAGATCATGGACAAATCTACTGCGTATATGTAGAAAAAATGGAAACCCCAGCTACTTTCAGAGGTAAATCATTTGCTGCCATTGCTCCTAAAACATTAATTTCTCATACGAATAGTGTTGGTATCTGCATTGGTTGTGATGAGGTAGAACGGATTAATATCATTAATGATATGGTTGATGAGGAAAAGCTTAAAGGCATTCAATTTTCTAATAACAACCCGGAGATTGTTCTCCCTGATAATTTGGACGCGGAATTTGGGTCGGTTGAGAGTGATCCTAGGTGTATTTCACCTCTCACAACAGGGGATATTGTCGTTGCGGAGGTGGAGAGTCCTAAACTTCGTACGAAATCTAAGCCTTGTGGCTTATCACACCCTTTTAAAATTAAATGATTGGGGCTTTTTGGAATATCCAAGGTCTAGGAAAACCTGGTAAAATAGAGTGCCTATGTGATTTTGGAAAATAAATAAAGTTGACTTTGTTAGTTTCTTTGAGACCAAACAGGAGGTGATCGAAGACCATGTTTTTAAAATTATTGCGGGAAGTAGGGATTTTAAGTGGTATTTGCTGCTTGCTATTAATACTGCGGGAGGGATCCTTGTGGGTTTGAATAATGAGGTGTTCGATATTATATGTTTTGTGGATAAAAAAATCTGATGTATTGTTACTGTTAAGAGCAAAAGGGATGATTTTGTGTGGCATGTGGTGGCGATTTATGGGACAACCTATAATGATTTAAAATTGGATTGTAATCTGTTCAATTGGGAGGGAAGATAGGAGTACGTCCAGCCCGTGTGAATGTTTGTGGCGGCTCTGCTGGGAGCTGGATGGCTGGGTGCCTCCTTTCTAGGTAAGTCCCTCTACATAGGCTTGGTCCCTAAGGGAGAGGAGCCTGGGTTGGCCCCATACCGTTCCACCACTCCCCCTCAAGATGGGTGGTAGATATCTATCATTCCCATCTTATCACATGCCAAGTTACACTCCTTGTTTCCCAGTCCCTTCATCAAACAATCTAGGAACTGCTACCTAGAGCTAACATGAGTAAGGCTGATGATCCCCGCATCAAGTTTCTCCTTAATGAAGAAGCGATCAGTTTCCATATGCTTTGTCCTATCATGTTGATCTGGGTTATTAGCGATAGCTATAGATGATTGATTGTCACACCACACCTTCAAGGGTCCCTTCCTCAGAAGTTTCAACTCGCTCAGGAGGTACTTCACCTAGAGCATCTCACACAACCCTTAAGATAGTGCTCTATACTCAGCTTCTGGTGTTGATCTGGACACAACCAGTTGTTTCTTGCTTCTCCATGACACCAAATTTCCTCCCACAAACATGCAGTTGTTAGAAATTGATCTTCTATCATCTTGACAATTCGTCCACTCAGAGTCAATATAGCCATCCACCTCAAAATGTCCAATTTTCCCAAACCACAACCCTTTACCCAGAGTCCCCTTCAAGTATCTCAGGATTATGTGCACAATATCAAGATGCCCACTCCTTGGTTCATGCATGTATCTGCTCACCACCCCATAGCATGTGTAATGTCAGGCATTGTATGACACAAGTACAACAACCTCCCAACAAATTTTTGCTAATCTTATTTATACACCAGCTCTCCTGATTGTGCTGTCACTTGGTGATTTCGTTCAATCAGAGTAGGGCCAATACGAGATCCCATCATGCCCATGTCACTAAAGAGATCCAATGTGTATTTTCGTTGGCACAAAGAGTTTCCCTTCTCTGTCCGAGCCACTTTAATGCCAAGAAAGTATTTTATGTAACCCAAATCATTTACCTCAAACTCCTTGCTCAAAGAACCCTCCAATCTCTCTATTTCCTCCTTATCATCTCCAGTGATGATAATGTCATCCACATAAACAACAAGAATGGTGATCTTCTTATCACAATGCTTGTAGGACATCATGTGGTCACTGTTACATTGACCATACCCCATACCACGAATAGCACGTCTGAACCTATCAAACCATGCCCTTGGTGATTGCTTCATTCCATACAAAGATTTCTTCAGCCTGCATACCTTCCTGCAATCTCTGAAGTACCAAAACCTGGAGGTATCTTCATGTACACTTCTTCCTGCAAATCACCATGCAAGAATGCATTCTTGACATCTAATTGATGGAACTTCCACCCAAAGTTTGCAGCACAGGAGACTAATATCCTTACTATGTTCATCTTGGCCACGGTAGCAAACGCCTCATCATAGTCAATTCCATAAGTTTGACTATATCCTCTCGCGACCAATCCGTCCTTATACCGTTCCACCTTCCCCATGATTCTGCTTCATTGTATAGATCCACTTACAACTCATTGCTTTCTTTTCTGTCAGCAATGTGGTTAGCACCCATGTCTTGTTTTTCCTTAGTGCTTCCAACTCTTCTATCATCGCTTCACGCCACTTCGAATCTTGCTTTGCAGCCTTCCAATGCTTTGGAATTGACACCGTTTGAAGAGAGGCAGCAAACGCCTTATATGAGGGTGACAAATCCTTACAAGACACAAAATTGCCAATATCAAGATCATCACAAGCATCATCCTTCGGTAGAGCCTTCCTTGCTATTTCACCCTTTCTTGTTGCTTTACGTGTAGCCTTTAGCAATGCAATGGGCAGCTCCACTATGTCAGATGAGCTTGGCTCACCGTCTTGCTGCTCCCCGTGCACTCTTGCCTCACTTCCTTGCTGCTCCCCCTTCGCTCTTGCCTCACTGCCTTACTACTCCCCTTGCGAGTGTGCTTGTCGTCGAGAGTACACCAGGGTGCTCGTGTGCCATGGATCCCGAACAGGAAGCTGGAGATTACCAATCTGAATGGAACCCACTGTTGGATGAACCTGGACCTGGACATCACCATAAGTTAGAGTACCAACCAGAATTGTACCAACAATTGGCTGGACTTGAACATGTACATCATCATTAGTGTTAGTGCCCATAGAATCATCCTCGGAATGAGATACAAGCCTTCTTCCCCTCTTGATCATCCTGCATAGAGAGTACGTGGTCAAGATCTGCAAACAACAGACTTAGGTCTGTCGTCCCATCGTAGAATGGCTCTGACTCCGTGAAAGTGACATCCATACTGATAAATCGGCATTTCTGAGAGGGACACCACCATTTGTACCCCTGCTGACTCGAAGCATAGCCTAGAAAAAGACACTTCATTGCCCGCGGATCTAGCTTCCCATCAGAAGGTCGGTGGTCAAGAACAAAGCAGGTACTGCCAAACAAAGACTTTGATGTTGAGCTTATTGTGGTGTTCTTTGCCACGATTCACATGGGAACTGATGAGGCTAGGACTCTTACATGGATGACCAATGGTAGACTGCTTTCTGCTCCCTGGAATACCTTTATGGATCTTATCCACATTGAGGATAAGGGTCTTGAGACCCCTCTGGGATTCCGTCCTCACCATGAGTATGCTGCTACCCACAAGCAAGCCATGTACGAGTTCAACTCTGAGAAGATCTCCTCTGCTACATGCAAGTCCACTTGGGTGCTGGAACCTTTCTGAGATATAATGCACCGCATCTTTCGCCACATCATGTTTCCTAGTATTGGCAATCTGGATCAGGTCCACTCCTACCTTGTAGACATGCTTATGTTCTATGAGCAACATAAGTTCAAGATTTAGGAGGAGCCTCTCGATATCTCTCATGTTATGTGGTCTCATCTCCATTCTGCGGTGTCTGAGCGTAAGTGCCCCATGTATGACCCCTTTCTGATGCATCTGATTGAGAAGACTTGGGATGCAACCTTTCCTGATGAGTTGTTTGAAGCTTGGGACTTGTTTTCTCACAAGGTCGTGTAACTTAGGCAGAAAGACAAGTGGGCTACTCACACTTCCACTGAACAAGATGTCCCTGGAGACAAGGATGAAGATTCTGCCGATGACGAGGCTGATGAGGATTTTGTGGATGACGAGGACACTGCTTCCCCTGCTGCACCCCCGCTGACAAACCTTATTGGGCTAAGAAGCTCAAGGAGAAGATGAAGAATCTCTTCTGTATGCACGCCAAGGGTCAGTACCGGGCTCACACGGCCGAAAAGGTGGCTATCAGAAGTCACAAGGCTCTTGGGAGGCAAGTTGGATTAACGATTGAGAGCGGTTCTAAGGATCGGATCTCTGATGAGGATACCTGGATTGCTCGCCACTACCCATGGGATTTCGATGCTGAGTTGCCTGGCTCTCCTGCTCCTCCTGGCACCGTTCAGCACACCTTTGAGTCTGCTGAGTACTGGTGTGTCAGCATTACCTCACCTCCTAGATCCTTGTTTTTTTCTCTGCCCTTTTTGGCGTCTTTTTGCCAAAGGGGAAGAGTGTTGGGATATTCGTGTCACGAGTGTTCTTTCATGGCTCTTCTTTTCACGCGCGATCTGTTTTATCGTTTGCTTTGCTTAGAAGACTAAGTTGTGTGGTGTGGAACTTATGTTGGTTTGTGTTTTTAATGTGTGTGAAACTCCTGTGAGACTGTCATATGGTGTAAGACATATGCTACCATAGCTTTATCATATGTCTTTAATTTCGTGAGATGCTTAAATTGTGTCCTTATGACCATGCCCACTTCACTTCTTGCAGCTATATTACTCTAAGTGGTTTCATATATGCAAGTAGTGTTTTTCTATAAAATATTGGGGAGTGTTGATCCTAACGTTTGCACTTTGCGTTCCAAAAGCATACTTAAATAGTTCACACATTTAGGGGGAGCCTGTCTATATTTTGTAGATTGTGGGGTTGCATTCTATCTCCTTTTTATCCTCTATGCAAATCTCATGTTGTCATCAATCCACCAAAAAGGCGGAGATTGTAAGGGCATATTTCTACCCTAGTAGTTTTTATGATTGATGACGACACTTTTGCGGACTAATCGTGTTCGATAAGGCTTTCACGTATTTCCTCAGTATTCACAAAGATGATTCTTACCCCTTGGTGTTTCTATGCGAAGATGGTTTTCGCTCTTACGCTTCGTTGTCGGTGGACTTGAGTCGTAGGAAATGCCGTACTATTAAGAAGGGGGTCCGCTTTGGAAAAGTCTGGGTGGAATCATCACATATATTTTTTTCCTCACCCCTTTTCCCCTTCAATGGAGCTTTCCTACCTTCCCTAACCCTGTCATGCAAATTCCAACCGGTAGTACCGCTCCCAGGACCGGAACTACCTCTTATCACCGGTAGTACCGCCCGGCCAGCGGTAGTAACGTTCAGAGTGGTAGTGCTCTGCTGGTGCCTGTGGCATGTACCTCTCTCCAGAAGTGCGAACACTTTTGTCCAAGGGTTTTAAGGTACTATTGGGCGGTAGTATCTCCCACTGAGGGTACTATCCCTTGTTACTATCGCTTAGGGCGGTACGAGGTGCTCTACGTTTGTTCTGGCCTGGCCTCCCACTTCCTGAGCGGTAGTACCGCTCCCCTGAGCGGTACTACCTCTTATCATCAGTACTATCGCTCCCAGGAGCCGTAGTATTGCTCTGGCTCACGCACAAGGGGTGGGTAACAGGATGATTCCCTCAGAGGGATCGATATAAGGTGTGTCTAGAGGGGGGTGAATAAACTACTTGTCAAGATTAAAATCCTACCCTTTTCCCAAATTTATGGTTGACAGATTTTAGTAATTCTGACAAGTCTAATACACCCTACACATGCTAGTCAACATATATGGTAGCGATTTTTGGTATGGTTCCGATAGGTGGCGCTATTATACGTTCATGTTAGTGGATATTTCAGCCCACGAAGGGTAACAGTTGCAAGAGTCCACGGAGGGCTCCACCCACAAGGGGTCCACGAAGAAGCGGCCTTGTCTATTCCACCATCGCTTCCGCCCATGAATGACTAGCCTCACTCACGGTAGATCTTCACGAAGTAGGCGATTTCCTTGCCCTTACAAAAATCTTGGTTCAACTCCACAACACGAAGTAGGAGGCTCCCAAGCGACACCTAACCAATCTAGGAGGCACCAAACTCGAAAAGGTAATAGATGTGATAGAACGATGAACTCCTTGCTCTTGTGCTTCTAAAGATAGTCTCCTTAACACACAATCATTCTCTCACGGAATAGGCATGGTTAGAGAGATTGATTTGGTGGAAAGTAGCTTGGGGAGGCTAGAGATCAAGTTTCAAATTATTGGATTGGAATATCTTGGTCTCAACACATGAGTAGGTGGCTCTCTCTCAGAGAAATGGATCTGGCAATGAAGTGTGTCTGTTCTGAGTGCTTCCTCTTTGAATGAGAGGTAGGTGGATGGGTATATATAGGTTGTCCCCAAAATCCAACCGTTACACCTAAAGTGACCAACTCGGTGACACCGAAGTCATGAACTCGGTGGTACCGACTTGCACAAAAGGAATCAACTTTTGAATCTGAGTAGAACTGATATACACAACTCAGTGACACCGAAAAGGTGGTTAACGGTCAGATGACACAACTCGTTGACACCGATAGCCAAACTCGGAAATTCCGATTTTGTCTACCGAGGCAACAAAAAGTTGGTCACCTAAACTCGGTAGCATCGACACGGCTTCGGTTGCACCGACTTGGTGGCTTTGGCTAGGGTTCTGTTTGAGATGAAAATCGGTAGGGCCGAAATGAGAAAGTTGGTGGCACCGATTTTGTGTATGAGGCTTTGGACAGAATGGTTATGTGGAAAAAGGACTGAGTATTTTTGGTGACTATCTGTGAGCACTTGAGCATCTAGTTCATTTTAATACCTCACACCATTTTAATAGTATTGGCTTTCCTATGGACTTAAAAGTGATTTCTCATAAATATAAAATTAAGAATATTCTAGCTTGAAGCTTGGGCCAATCTAATTACTTTCTCGCATCAAGGGGCATTTCCACATAAGCCTTTAGCCAATGCTCTCTATGACCATTCCTGAAATATACTAGGTAAAAGTGTTAGTTCAAGAGATAATGTATGTTTTCATGAATTATCAAAACCACCAAGTGAGCATATGTGCTTTCACTCTCCCCCGCTATATAAAGGGGTTCTTCTTCCCTGAGAACCTACCTTTTGCCCCCTAAGCTCCATTGTTGCTCCAAAATTCATTTTAGCCTGATCACTCTCCCTAGCCAACAAAACTTGTTGATATTTTAGTGTTTGGTTGAGAGGGCCTTGATCTACACTTCCACCAAGAGAAATTTGATTCCCCCACTAATTCCTCGCGGTTCTTGTTACTCTTGGGTGTTTGTTCACCCTAGACGGTCGAGGTAATCTCGAAGACATATTCCACTGTCGTGAAGCTTCATGGTCTTGTTGGGACCCTCCAATTAAGTTGTGGAGATTGCCCCAACCTTGTTTGTAAAGATTCGATCACCACGTTCAAGGGCACCACTTAGTGGAATCACGGCACCTCGCATTGTGTGAGGGTGTGAGGAGAATACGGTGGCCTTAGTGGCATCTTGGGGAGAATTGTGGCTCCACACTACTCCAATAGAGACGTACTTCCCCTCAAAGGGAAGGAACTTCAGAAACACATCCTCATCTCCATCGGTTTCCAGTTGGGGTTATTTCTTACCTTTACTTGTATTTACTTGCTTATTATTGTTGTTGTTAGCATCATATAGGTTGCTCACGTAGTTGCATATCTAGTCAATCTATTTTTTCTAAACCTAATTTGTTTAAAGAAAAGTTTAAAATTTGTTAGTTGCCTATTCACCCCCCCCCCTCTATTCAACCATATTGATCCTTTCAGTTGAGCTGCCTTACGACTCTGATAGGATAAAGAAATTCCTGCAAGTGACGAACCTGCCAAGGCAGCTGAAGAAATGGATGCTCGTGAAGAAATTGTTACTGCTATGACGACTGCATCAGCCGTGCCTGAAGAATCTGCTCCGGCACCAAAATCTTAACAAGTGAAGAAAATGAAGCTTTCTTCTGCAACAGAAGTGAAGAAAACAAAGTTGCTGAAAAGGAAGTAGAAAAAAAAGAAAGGCTTCAACAAGTTCAGAGTCCTCAAAAGCGAACGCTTTAGGACTTTGACAATTTCCTGAACAACACCTATTGACGCCACCCCTATCAACATGGCACCCTCCTATGTGGTGGTTCCATTTGGTGTCGAGCATATCATCCAAGAAGGGCATGAAGAAATTTAAGACACTCGATCTGCTACTTCCACATGACCAATTGATGAAGAAATTGAAGGAGAACCAAATCCTTCAATTCCTCAAGCCTCATATCCTCAGCCACAGGAGAACGCAAATGTGGGATATGAAGAAAGAGATGAAGAAGTGGATATTGGTAGCACAACACCACTGATCAATGACGACTACTGAGAAAAGGCTCATCCCAACTCAACATTGACAACTCCACTTCATCAAGTTCCTCCGTCCCTTGCAGCCACTAAAGAAATTCACACAAGTTTTGAATACAAGAACACTCCGATGAAGTCCATCCCGGAGACTAAATGAGTTGCATTAGCTGAAGACACCGCCAATCAAACAACTACTGAGGAAACTGCTGCACCTGAAATTGATTAATCTGCGCAGCATATTCCTCACACTGAGAAAAGTGTGGATGAAGAACATGTTCTTCAGAGTGAGGACACTACCTATGGACCTCATGTTGATAATCCTCTGTTTGCAGTGGTCGTGGCTAAAGTTCCTAAAATTGAAGATCTTCGAAGACTTGTGGGCCATTTCAAGCCAAATCTTCAACCCAAAACTCTTCAGCCCTACACTGGAACAAGAAGGCCAAAGTTTGACAAGGCGAGATTCTTCGATGAAAATCACTATTTCATTGGCACAAATCCATTTGAATCTCCAAGGATAAGGCGTAACAGATTCTGGACCACTACTCAGCTGAAATACTATGGTGTTGTACTCTTCGACAAGAGCTAAGTTTTTCAGCGTCGGTAAATTCCTCATGTAGATATGGAGAACATTCCTTGCTTTGCTCCCGTCCTTCATGTTCTTTTTTAAGCCAGACTGCTGCCATTCAGCATGGACATCTGTGACCGGAATGAGGAAATCATCCTTCAATTAAATGCTACCTTGCACATCTTAGATGAAGTATCAGATGTCAATAGTTGGGTTCTGGACTGGATGACTGAAAACACTCATTACAAAGGTCCTAACACGGAATTACTTCGTGAAGTCCCACTTCCAATTCCCTAAGAAGGAGCCTTATGCATCTATGAAGAAACTGAACTGCCCAATCACATGATGCAACTGCTGTTGAAGCCTTTGGCTCCTGGAACACCGGCAAGAACCACATTCCTCGTCAAAGAATTGGTCTATGTGCCCAAGAAAGTTTACTACATTTTGAACAAAACCCTCAGTCCAATCAAGGGCCATAACTCTTAAGAAGAAGTTGTGGGAGTCATGAAGAATTTTCTATTCAATATCATCCATGGGATTCCAATAAATCTTCACAATTTCTTCATGAGGACTTTTCCCAACAATGCTCTATCACCTTTTGAACTAAAGCCTTATGCACCGTGGATTATGAAATCATCACGGCCATTTCTTCAATTCCTTACAAGGCAGATTTTTAGAATCACATCAGCTACTTACCTCCACTTGAAGTCGTCAAGAAATCCATTGAGCTGATTGAACGCAAAGGCAAATTTGTGATTGATGAATGACCTCGGTCCCTTGATGGCCAATTTCGCAAAGTTGCATCCTATTCCACAAATGATGACACTACATCTCAAGTCTCAACTACAAGAGAGGAAGCCCCTAACGAATCTGCATCGCGTGTGATGACTCATCATGAGCTCTTACTAGGTCTTCATCAAGGTTCATCACAACCACAAACGGGTCAAGCATCAGTTTGGTGCCATTGTGCATGATCCAAATGCAACTCAGAATGTTGTGAAGAAATATCACTATTATCTTCATGAGATCTTCGACCGCACATGGGCCATTCTGTCTCACCTCAAGATCTCTGAGGAACTCACTGAAATGGAGTTGCAACAAGATTTTGAATAGTCCTGGACGCCCAAGAAGAAGTTCAAGAAAATTCCAGTTCCTCCCATGGTGGCCAGTTCATATTCCTCAACGCGCACAACCGATGAAGCTGAAGATGTTGACGACGTAGCTGCGACGAACGACCCCAACAACTCTCCTCCTCCACCAACAAGTTGATATTCATCAAGGGCGTTAATCCTTAGTTTCGTCCCTTTTTGTCACTTGATGACAAAGGGGGAGAATTCCGAGTTAGTCTTCAAGCGGGTATACTTTATGGGCTTTTGAACTATATTTTCTTTAAGTTGCAATTCTCGTTCTTTTGAATTGTTTGGTTGTATGAGTTATAAACTTATGCCTGATGGTGGTGTGACACTTTTGAATCGTTTACCTCACATGCTAATTCCTCGCGTTGATTAATGCATGCTACGGCAACAAAAGTCCTTCCCTAGCAATGGTGCCAGAGATCCTTTTGTCGTCTCTTGAGCTTGCATTACTTTTCCCTTGAAGAGGAAAGGGTGATGCAGCACAGGAGCAGTAAGTATTTCCCTCAGTTTGAGAACCAAGGTATCAATCTAGTAGGAGAATCTCGTCAAGTCCAGAGTACCTGCGCAAACACAAACAGCTTGCACCCAACGCTATAAAGGGGTTGTCAATCCCTTCAAGATTGATTGCAAAGTGAGATCTGAAGGCGGAAAGTGCAACGAAGAAAAAGTGTAAGGCTGAAAATATGGTGTGGAGTAGACCCAGGGGCCATAGTGTTCACTAGAGGCTTCTCTCAAAATAGCAACTATTACGGTGGGTGAACAAATTACTATCGAGCAATTGATAGAACCGCACAAAGTCATGATGATATCTAAGGCAATGATCATTCATATAGGCATCACGTCCGCGACAAGTAGACGATACTTTCTGCATCTACTACTATTACTCCACACATCGACCACTATCCAGCATGCATCTAGTGTATTGAGTTCATGACGAACAGAGTAATGCCTTAAGCAACATGACATGATGTAGAGGGATAATCTCAAACCAATGATGAAAACCCCATCTTTTTACCCTTGATGGCAACAACACGATGCTTGCTTCGCTACCCCTTCTGTCACTGGGTGAGGTCACCGCACGGTATGAACCCAAAACCAAGCACTTCTCCCATTGCAAGAATCATAGATCTAGTTGGCCAAACAAAACCCACAACTCGAAGATAATTACAAGGATATGAAATCATGCATAAGAGAGATCAGAAGAAACTCAAATAAGTTTCATAGATAATCTAATCATAAATCCACAATTCATCGGATCTCGACAAATACACCGCAAAAGAAGATTACATCGGATAGATCTCCATGAAGATCATGGAGAACTTTGTATTGAAGATCCAAGAGAGAGAAGAAGCCATCTAACTACTAGCTATGGACCCGTAGGTCTATGGTGAACTACTCACGCATCATCGGAGAGGTCATGGTGTTGATGAAGAAGCCCTCTGTGTCCGAATCCCCCCTCTGGCAGGGCAATAGAACGTGCCCCAGATGGGATCTTGCGGAGACAGAAGCTTGCGGCGGTGGAAAAGTACTTTCGATGATCTCGTGATTTTTTCTGGGATTTTAGGGAATTTTTAGGCGAAAGTCCTAGGGCGGAGGTGGCCCAGGCAGCCCACAAGCCAGGGAGGTGCGGCCCCCCCTGGCCGCGGCTAGGGGGCTTGTGGGGGTCCCTACACGCCCCCTGCCCTGATTCTCGGGCTTCCCGATCTTTTTATGTTTCGGAAAAAATCTTTTTGGCAGTTTCGTTCCGTTTGGACTACGTTCAAAATCCTCCTCTGAAAGGGGTCAAAAACATGGAAAAAACAGGAACTGGCACTTGGCACTGAGTTAATAAGTTAGTCCCAAAAAATATTTAAAAGGCATGCAAAACATCCAAAGTTTGACAAGATAATAGCATGAAACCATCAAAAATTATAGATACATTGGAGACGTATCAAGCATCCCCAAGCTTCACTCCTGCTCGTCCTCGAGTAGGGAAGTGATAAAGACTGAATTTTTGATGTGGAATGCTACCTAGCATAGTTGTCCTTTGCAACTTCTTTCATGTGACATGAATGTTCATATCCGTAAGATTCAAAACAATAGTTTGCTATTGACATGAAAACAATAATACTTCAAGCAAACTAGCAAGGTAATCATGAACTATCAAAATAACAAGGCCAAGGAAAGTTATCCCTACAAAATCATATAGTCTGGCTATGCTCCATCATCCTCACACAACTAATGTAAATCATGCACAATCCCGGTATTGGCCAAGTAATTGTTTTCGCACTCTTACTTTCTCAAACTTTTTATAACTATCATGCAACACATGAGCGTGAGCCATGGATATAGCACTATAGGTGGAATAGAGTGTGGTGGTGGTTGTGAGACAAAAAGGACGAGATGGTCACATTGACTCGGCGTATCAAAGGTCTATGGAGATGCCCATTAATAGATATCAATGTGAATAAGTAGGGATTGCCATACAACGGATGCACTAGAGCTATAAGTATGTGAAAGCTCAAAAGGAGAACTAGTGGGTGTGCATCCAACTTGCTTGCTCACGAAGACATAGGGCAATTTTGAGGAAGCCCATCATTGGAATATAGAAGCCAAGTTATATAATGAAGATTCCTACTAGCATATGGTAGTGACAAAGCAAGAAGCTCTCAATCATGAAGAACATGGTGCTATTATGAAGCACAAGTGTGGCAAAAGATAGTAGCATTGTCCCTTCTCTCTTTTTCTCTTTTTTTTATTTGGGCTCTAGGGCCTCTTTTTTTTCTTCTTCTTTTTTTTATTTGGGCTCTTTGGCCTCTTATTTTTCCTCACATGGGACAATGCTCTCATAATGATGATGATCACACTTTTATTTACTCACAGCTCAAAGCTTAGAACGATGATGACTCTATAGGAAATGCCTCCGGCAGTGTACCGGGATGTGCAATGATCTAGCTTGGCGTATGACGTTGAAACATCTCGCTAGCTATCTTACGATCATGCAATGGAAATATGAGAGTGACGGCACAAGTCATGAGACGGAACGGTGGGAATTGCATGGCAATATATCTTGGAATGGCTACGAAAATGCCATAGTAGGTAGGTATGGTGGCTGTTTTGAGGAAGGCATATGGTGGGTTTGTGCACCGGCGAGAATTGCACGGCACTAGAGAGGCTAGCAATGGTGGAAGGTGAAAGTGCATCTATACCATGGACTCACATTAGTCATGAAGAACTCACATACTTGTTGCGAAAGTTTTTATTAGTAATCAAAACAAAGTGCTAAACGCATACTCCTAGGGGAAGGGTTGGTAGATGTTAACCATCGCGCGATGCCGACCTCAACACAAAGGATGAAAATCAATAGATCAATCATGCTCCGACTTCCTAACATAACGGTTCACCATATGTGCATGCTACGGGAATCACTAACTTCAACACAAGTATTTCTAGATTCACAACACCCTACTAACATAACTCTTAATATTACCAAATCCACGTCTCAAAACCAATTGAGAGGAATCAAAACTTCTCTTTCTACTCAATGCACATGAAGATGGAGGTTTTGGTATCCTCTTTGGGTACCTATCACCTTTGGGACTACTTTCATAGCATAAGCCAACTACCAAGTCACGCACCGCCATGTTCTAAAAGATCTAAGTGAAGCACAAGAGCAAAATTATCTAGCTCAAAAGATATAAGTGAAGCACTATGAGCATTCTAGCAAAATCATGATGAGTGCATGTCTCTCTCTAAAGGTTTGTCGCAAGGATGATTGTGACACAACAAAAATAAAAGACTCCTACGATACAATACGCTCCAAGCAAAACACATATCATGTGGTGAATAAAAATATAGCTCCAAGTAATGTTACTGATGGATTGAAGGCGAAAGAGGGGATTCCTTCCCGGGGCATCCCCAAGCTTAGACTTTTTGGTGTCCTTGAATTTGTCTTGGGATTCCTTGGGCATCCCCAAGCTTGAGCTATTTCCACTCCTTATCTCTTTGTCCATGAGAACATCACCCAAAACTTGAAAACATCACAACACAGAACTTAAACAAAAACTCGTGATAACATTAGCACAAGAAAACAAACTAACACCTCTTGAGGTACTCTAGAAAACTTGAACTCTATTTATATTGGTGTTGGGCTACTGTATTCTCACTTTTCCATGGCTAGTACCCCCCCCCCCCGATACTATCCATAGTTTCATCAAAACAAGCAACCAATTCAACAAAAACAGAATCTGTCAAAAACAGACGAGTCTGTAGCAATCTATATACTTCGTATACTTCTGGTATCTCGAAAATTCTGACAAATTATGACTACCTGGGCAAAAGGTATATCAACTAGAAGCAAAAAGAATCAACTCAGAACCTCTTTCTGAATAAAAATGAAAAATCATCTCGTGAGAGAAAAGTTTCTGTCTTTTTCCAGCAGGATCAAACAACCATCACCAAGACTAGTCATAAAGGTTTTGCTTGGCTCAAACACAAAAAGAAACACAAAAAACACAATCACAACAGAATTATAATGGTGTGGATGCAACAAAATAGAAAGAAAAATATAAATTCATTGGGTTGCCTCCCAACAAGCGCTATTGTTTAACGCCCTTAGCTAGGCATAAAAGCGATAGAATCACGTATCGTCGTGTTTGGTGCTCAAACCATAAGTAGCCCTCCTCATGGATTCATAAGGCAATCTTATTTTATTTCTAGGAAAGTGCTCCATGCCCTTCTTTAAAGGAAATTGAAATCTAATATTCCCTTCCTTCATATCGATGATAGCACCGATAGTCCTTAGAAAGGTCTACCAAGAATGATAGGGCATGTAGGATTGCAATCAATGTCAAGCACAATGAAATCCACGGGTACATAGTTCCTATTTGAAATAATAAGAACATCATTGATCCTTCACATGGGTTTCTTGACAGTAGAATCCGCAAGATGCAAATTAAGAGAACACTCTTCAATCTCATTAAAACCGAGAACATCACATAAAGACTTTGGAATCACGGAAACACTAGCACCCAAATCACACTAAGCATTGCATTTGTACTTTTTGATTTTGATTTTGATAGTAGGTTCCCACTCATCATGAAGCTTTCTAGGGATAGAGATTTCCAATTCAAGTTTCTCTTCAAAAGATTTTATCATAGCTTCGATGATATGATCGGTAAAGGCCTTGTTTTGGCTATAAGCGTGTGGAGAGTTTAACATGGATTGCATCAAGGAGATGCGTTCAATCAAGGAGCAACTATCATAATTGAATTCCTTGAAATCCAAGGTAGTAATTTAATTACTACTCAAAGTTTTAATATCTTCTACTCCACTTTCAATGCTTTTATCATCAAGATAGATGGACTCCGAATCATTGGGGCACTTCTCAACCAAAGTGGATTCATATCCAGCCCCATCATCATTAGGTTTGACACAAGAAAACAAAGATTCAATGGGAGTCACACCAAGCACTTTAAGATCTTCGTGATTCTTATCACGAGAACACGCCTTTTTAAGCAATTCATGTCTAGCACGAATTTTGGCGGTTCTTTATTTGCTCTCAATCATGGAAACACGCATAGCTTTCAAAGTTTCATCCATATTGATCTTGGGAGGAGCACATCTAACTTTCAAAGCATCAACATCACTAGACATTCTATCAACGCTCTTAGCCAAATCGTCAATTTTGAGTAGTTTTTCCTCTATGGACGCATTGAAAATCTTTTGCGAGTTGATAAACTCTTTGATATTACTCTCTAGATCAGAGGGTAATATATTTTAATTTCCATGAGTATTGTTGTAGGAGTTGCCAAAGTTATTAGAGGAGTTACTAGGAAAATGCCTAGGAACATAGTTTCCTCTAAACGCATTATTGTTGCCAAAATTATTCCTACCAACAAAATTAAGGTCCAAGCTAGCGTTGCTACTCTCAATCAAGGAAGACAAGGGCATATCGTTAGGATATAAAGGAGCACTTCTACTAGCAACAAAATTCATTAACTCATCCATCTTAGCACTCAACGAGTTAATTTCTTCTATAGCTTGTACCTTCTTACTAGTAGGTCACCTTTCAGTGTGCCACTGAGAGTAGTTTTTCATGATATTGTCTAGGAGCTTTGTGGCTTCCCCTAACGTGATTTCCACGTACGTTCCACCTGAGGTGGAGTCCAAGATATTTCTAGAAGCGAAATTCAAGCCAACGTAGAAGATTTGTATAATCATTCAAAGACTCAAGCCATGAGTGGGACAATTTCTAATCATCAATTTCATTCTCTCCCAAGATTGTGCAACATGTTCATGATCAAGTTGCTTAAAATTCATGATATCATTACGGAGAGAGATGATCTTAGCCAACGGAAAATACTTGGATATATAAGCATCTTTGCACTTATCCCAAGAATCGATACTATTTTTGGGCAAACACGAAAACCAAGTTTTTGCTCGATCTCGCAACGAGAAAGGAAAAAGCTTCAATTTAATCACATCATTATCCACATCTTTCTTCTTTTGCATATCGCAAAGCTCAATGAAGGTGTTAAGATGGGATGCAGCATCTTCACTAGGAAGCCCGGAGAATTGCTCTTTCATAACAAGATTCAGCAAAGCGGCATTGATTTCGTATGACTCCGCACTAGTGGCGGGAGCAATCGGAGTACTAATAAAATCATTATTATGAGTATTCGAGAAGTCACAATGTTTGGTGTTTTCAGTCATGGTGACTTCAGCAAGCAAGCAGGCACACAAGCGAACAAAGAGCAAGCGAGAGAAAAGGGCGAACGAAAAAGCGAACGGAAAAGGCAAATTGGTGAAGTGGGGGAGAGGAAAACGAGAGGAAACTCGCAAACAAAGTAAATGCAAGAGATGAGTTTGCGAAACTTACTTGGATGAGTTCTTGACTTGATCCTCCCCGGCAACGGCGCCAGAAATTCTTCTGCTATGGAAACAAAAGTCCTTCCCTAGCAATGGTGCCAGAGATCCTTCTGTCATCTCTTGAGATTGCGTTGGTTTTCCCTTGAAGAGGAAAGGGTGATGCAGCACAGGAGTAGTAAGTATTTCCCTCAGTTTGAGAACCAAGGTATCAATCCAGTAGGAGAATCTCGTCAAGTCCAGAGTACCTGCGCAAACACAAACAGCTTGCACCCAACGCCATAAAAGGGTTGTCAATCCCTTCAAGATTGATTGCAAAATGAGATCTGAAGGCGGAAAGTGCAACGAAGAAAAAGTGTAAGGCTGAAAATATGGTGTGGAGTAGACCCGGGGGCCATAGTGTTCACTAGAGGCTTCTCTCAAAATAGCAAATATTACGGTGGGTGAACAAATTACTGTCGAGCAATTGATAGAACCGCGCAAGGTCATGACGATATCTAAGGCAATGATCATACATATAGGCATCACGTCCGAGACAAGTAGACCAATACTTTCTGCATCTACTACTATTACTCCACACATTGACCGCTATCCAGCATGCATCTAGTGTATTGAGTTCATGACGAACAGAGTAACGCCTTAAGCAAGATGACATGATGTAGAGGGATAATCTCAAACCAATGATGAAAACCCCATCATTTTACCCTTGATGGCAACAACACGATGCATGCCTCACTACCCCTTCTGTCACTGGGTGAAGTCACCGCACGGTATGAACCCAAAACCAAGCACTTCTCCCATTGCAATAATCATAGATCTAGTTGGCCAGACAAAACCCACAACTCGAAGAGAATTACAAGGATATGAAATCATGCATAAGAGCGATCAGAAGAAACTCAAATAAGATTCATAGATAATCTGATCATAAATCCACAATTCATCAGATCTCGACAAACACACCGCAAAAGAAGATTACATCGGATAGATCTCCGTGAAGATCATGGAGAACTTTGTATTGAAGATCCAAGAGAGAGAAGAAGCCTTCTAGCTACTAGCTATGGACCTGTAGATCTATGGTGAACTACTCACGCATTATCGCAGAGGTCATGGTGTTGATGAAGAAGCCCTCCGTGTCCGAATCCCCCATCCGGCAGGGCACCAGAACGTTCCCCAGATGGGATCTTGTGGAGACAGAAGCTTGCGGCGGTGGAAAAGTACTTCCGATGATCTCCTGATTTTTTCTGGGATTTTAGGGAATTTATAGGCGAAAGTCCTAGGGCAGAGGTGGCCCAGGAATCCACAAGCCAGGGAGGCACGGGCCCCCTGGCCGCGGCTAGGGGGCTTGTGGGGTCCCTGCATGCCCCCTTCCCTAATTCTCAGGCTTCCCGATCTTTTTGTGTTTCGGAAAAAATCTTTTTGGCAGTTTCGTTCCGTGTGGACTCCGTTCAAAATCCTCCTCTAAAAGGGGTCAAAAACATGGAAAAAACAGGAACTGGCACTTGACACTGAGTTAATAAGTTAGTCCCAAAAAATATATAAAAGGCATGCAAAACATCCAAAGTTTGACAAGATAATAGCATGAAACCCTCAAAAATTATAGATACGTTGGAGACATATCAATGCACGCATGCTAAAATTCGTCAGACTCCACTTTCCATCATGCATTTCAATTTCCTCATTATCTATGTCAAAAGCCTGCATGGATTACAAGATATAGGGGGGATCTCCATGGTATAAATCCTCAATGTGCATTTGCAGTCCAAAGCAAATTCCTCAAATATTCACATCTTCACAGGAAGTTTCTTTATGTCTTGCATTCAAATTTCTCAAACTCTCTACTTACACTTCATAATTTTATCCCCGTTGAAAACTTAACATATTTGTCATCAATCACCAAAAAGGGGGAGATTGTAAGTGCATCTAGTGCCCCTTAGTGACTTTGGTGTATTGAAGACTTATAGGTTGAGAGACTAATGTGTTGTGAGTGTACACAAGCTCTATAAGACGCTGAGGAGTTTGAGTTATTCGAAGAATATTGACCACTAAAAATGTATGTCTTCGTTTGAAGACTTTAGTATTTCCTCGAAAACTTTGAAAGTGAGGAAATTGGTGTGTCCTTGAAGAAATTGATGCGAGGACTTTGAAGCATGAAGATTTTCGTTTTCGTAGTTTCATTTTCTGTATTTTGTGTCATAGGACCACCGTACTGTTAAAGAGGGTCGAGGTAAAACTAAGGAAAAGTTTCCAAGTGGTGCTCAACTAAAATCCAACACAAACAAACCCTTCGAGCGAATCCTTTCGAAATCTTCAATAGTTCGGTTAAATTCTTAAGTGATAGAGACGAAGATCTTGTGATCTCTCAGGAATTTGCTCTAACTGATGAGTTAGGTTTTCTCTAGTGCAAACCACCTACTAGTGAGGAACATTGAGTGATATGAGTACTTTCACAGTTGAAACATTCCGACCGTTGCTGCGCCGCGCGCCAGGAGTCCCTAAGATTATCCACTTAATGGTCATATCATTGGGGCATTTATGTCAATTCATGTTGGGATTGCTCCTGAAAGTGCGTTATATCGACTAGAGGGGGGTGAATAGGAGATTTTTACAATTTAATCACTAAGGAAATTCCTCACTGATGACTAACTTGCAGCGGAAACAACAAAAGGATCAGGAGTGCAAAGTATCACTACAGAAGTTTTTCAGGGTGAGGAATATGAAAAACAGTTTGCACAGTACGCATGCAAAGAGAAAAGCATATGAGGATTAACTCGCGTGAAGAATTTGGGGTTGAGGAATTTCAGAGAAAGTTCTCAGCAAATTCTTCAAATAGTGACAGTGAAAATCATCAACACACAAGGTGAGGAATGTAAAGAGTTGAAGAAATAGAACCCGTTTCACAGTGAAGACGGTGGTTGATGACCCAGTTCCAACTGCTGTGACAGTTGTACATCTAGTTTGGAGCGGCTTGGTATTGAAACCAAAAGACACACAGTCCCGGGACACACAGTCCCTACCGTATTCTCCTTGGGCTAAGAACATACAATCCTGGCCCAACACTCGTGGTAAGTATTCAGGGCAGACTTCCAAACCCTCACAAACTTGGCCACCTCATGATCCACAATTGATTGCTGGATTGCTCTAGACCATGATGCCTAACCGTCTGAAGGATGCACGGTCCTCAAAGGTAAAAGGCTTCAATCCCACACAGGAACAACTTCTTCAGTGATGCTCAATCACTTGGTTTTCGGTTTGTGGTTTGGTGTTTGGGGTATTTCATCACTGATAAATTACTCTCGAAGACTCTAAGGAATTTGGTTGCTCTTATGACAAGTGTCAGTTTCTAACGGAGCAGCCAACCAGCTAATGGTTGTGGAGGCGGCTACTTATAGCCTGGGAGCATCCCGACATGATTTGACATTAATGCCCTTAAATAATATGACTGTTGGAGTGGATAAGACCAATGATGTGGCATGACTTGCGGTAACGGTCGGGACCCTCAACTGTGAGCGTCCTCATGTCTCTCATATTCCTCACTTGAAGCTTTTGGTAGGATTAGGCTTGGGTTGAGCATCATGAGGAAATTCATTCCGAAGTGTTACCTCGACCCCCTTTAACAGTACCGTGTTCCTATTACTCAACTGTGAAGAAAATAAAACACAAAGGATAAATCTTCATGCTTCAAAGTCTTCAGATTGATTATCTTCAGGACGCACCGAACTCCTCATTTTCAATATCTTCATGAGGAATATCAATTCCATCGCAATTTCTTCGCGATTCAATTCTTCAGCTTCAGACCAATTTCTTCAGCCGAAGATATACATTTTTAGGGGTCGATATTCATCGAATATTTCAAACTCCTCAGCAACTTTTAGATCATGTGTACACTCATGAACACATTAGATACTTAACCTATAAGTCTTCAAACCACCAAAATCACTAAGGGGCACTAGATGCACTTACACTCTCCCCCTTTTTGGTGGTTGATGACAATTAGGTTATGTCTTCAACGGGGATAAAAATATGAAGTGTAAATACTCATTTGAGGAATTTGAAATCAAGATTCAGAGAGACTCCCCCTGAAGATGTGCATATCTTGAAGATTTTGCTTTTCACAGCAAATGCACATTGATGATTTATATCATGGAGATCTCCCCGTGAGTCTTGTAAATCATGCATACATACGACATATAGTATGAAGAAATTGAGGATGCATGATGACAAATGGTATCTCACGAATTCCAACATGCGTGCATTAAAATTTTGAGAAATAAGCATCCGAAGAAAAACATTCAAAAGCGTCAGAGTACCATCGGGCTTAAGTTACAACTCATTACATAAAACACTTCAGAAGAGCCAAGAGTTTGTAACTTAAATAAAGTTTATAAGCACGCAAAATATGTCCCGCATGAAGACTAACTCTCATATTTTCCCCCTTTGTCATCAAGTGACAAAAAGGGACAAACTAAGGACTAACGCCCGTGAAGACTTTCACTTCTTGGCAGTTGAGGAAGACGCGTGAGGATTCTTGGGAGCAGACTTCCTCCTTGGACCAGTGGCAGTATCTTGTTGATCTTCATCTGATTCAGCAGTGCGGAATGAAGAAAACAAACTGTCCTCAAGGTCTGGCACTGGAATTGGCCAGAATTTCTTCTTTGGTGTCCACGACAAGTCGAAGTCCTGCACAAACTCCAATTCTTCAAGTTCTGCTCGAGTCTTCAAATGAGCCAGTGTGTCCCAGGTGCAATCAACAACCTCATGAAGATAATGATGGTTAAGCTTCACGGCATTCTGTGTTTCATTGAGGGTTTTCAAAATGGCACCGAATTGGCATTTGACCCACTTGTGATTCCGATCAACCTTTTGGTGAAGACTGAGAAAAAGCTCTGTGGTATTCATCACCCTTGGAGCAACAGGACTTTGTGGATGGGTTTCAGTGTCATCCCATGAACAATAAGCATCTGGCTCTCGGAACTGGCCATCAAGGGGCCGACTGCCTTCATCAATGCCAGACTTGCCTTTTCATTCAACAGGGTCGAAAGTCTTCTTGTTGGCCCTTAGAGGACGCATATAACCTATATGATTGTTGAAATCAGCGTGGTAGTTGATGTCTGACCTGCGTCTGATGAATCTCATGATCCATGGAGCGTAAATCTTCAGGTCAAAAGGGGACATAGCATTTTCCGCCAGAGTCCTCAAGAAGAAATCATGGATGTTGATGGGAATGCCATGTATGATGTTGAAGAGGATATTCTTCATGATGCCTACGACGTCTTCTTCATCATCATAACCCTTGATAGGCGCAAGAACACTGCACAGGATTATGTAAACCGTCCTGGGTTCATACTTCAGCTCATGGACCAGGAAGGTTGTTCTTGGTGGTTGCCCCTTAGCCAATAGCTTCATGAGGACTTCCATCAGCTTGTTTGCTAGCTCACGTTCATCATACAACTTTATTGCCTGCTCTGAGGGAATTGATACTGGAAGTTCACGCAACACCTCATTGGCAGGAGCCTTGAAGTGTGTGTTCTGCGTCATCCAATCCAGCACCCAAGTGTTGATGTCTGTTGGATCTCCAGAGATGTGCAGAGTTGCATAGAATTGAAGAACAATGTCACTATTCTAAATGTAGATATCTGAGGACATAGGAAGCAGTCCTGCTTCACAAAGAACGTTGAGGACTAGAGCAAAGCATGGAATTTCTTCAAGCTCAACATGAGGAATATGCATGTGCTGGAAAATCTTGTTTCTTCCACACAGCACAGATGCATATTAGTTGAGCTGTGTCCTGATCCAAAACTTCAGATGCCTGATGTGAGGCTTGTCATAGGGATTTTCTCCAATGAAGAACATGCGTTCTTCAAAGAAGGATTCCTTTTGAAACTTTGGCCGCTTAGAGAACGGCTGACGCTGCATCAGCTGAAGATTTTGCGTCTTGCCTTGAGGAGAGACAATCATTGCAGTTTCAGGATTGATGACGACAAGAGCATTCTCTGGATATGGTGCATTTTCCTCAGCATGTTCCTCGGGATGAGGAATTTCATCTGCTTGTGCTTCAGGCTGAGGAGCTTGCTATGGTTGAGGAATGTCATCAATGGGAGCTTTTGGTTGAGGATTTTGCTCTGGAGGAGGAATTGGTTCATCCTGAGCCTCGGGTTGAGGATTTTTCTCAGGAGGAGGAATTGGTTCATCCTGATCCTCAGGTTGAGGATTTTGCTCAGGATTCTGAATTTCATCAGGCTGAGGATTTTCGCTTTGTTTTTCCTCATCTTGAGGAGCTTGCTTGGTGGAGGAGCCAGATTCATCAGCTGCTGCAGCTGATCCTTGAGCAGTTTCTTCAGGAGGAATGAAGGTTTGAGGACTGTCATCAATTTGAATTTCCTCATCAGTGTGTTCTTCAGACTCAGCATTCTTCACTTCCTCATCAGCCAAATGCTCTTTGTCTTCGCTTTCGAAGGGAGTCATCTCATAAGATGTAGCAACATTGAGAGGCACAGGATCCAGAGGTGCATTTTCATCAAGAGATTTGAGGCGCTTGGCCTCAGTTGATTCTTCTGCAGAGGAAGCTTTTCTCTTCTTGGCTTCCTTTTCAACAGCTCTGGTCTTCTTCACGTCTGATGCAGACGGAGTCATTTTCTTCAGCTTTGAAGCTTTTGGTGAAGGCGTTTTCTCAGCTGAAGCAGTTTCATCAGCTGGTACACAGCCATGAGCTGGCTTAGAAGCAGCTGGAGCAGTTTCACCAGTTCTAGCAGAGTCATCAGCTGGATTTTCCTTGATAATTTCCTCAGTAGCCGGTTCATCAGCACGGCTTTCTTGAGGGATTTCCTCAGCATGAGCAGTTTCATCAGCTGGTTCCTCAATCAGAGGCTGAGGATTTGTTGCTCGAGGGGCAGCCTTCTTGTTGTAATCATCAATAGCATCAGTGGCAAATTTGATGAAATTGTTTTTAAGACTTTGATGATCAGAGAGCTTAGTGTACTTGTCAGTCAAAGTCTTCAATTCAGCCTGTGTGGACACAAGTGCATCAGGCGTCAAGTTGAGGAGATTATGTGTGAGGCATTTCTCCTTTTTGAGCTTTGCAACCTTAGCTTGTTTGGCTTGCTGCTCTTTCCACTTGGCCTCGTTGATGAAAGTGGCCACCATGTGGCTGATGCCTGTGGGAAGCTTCAAATCATCAATTGGATTGTTGGGGTCCTCATACCAGATGTTGATGTAATCCAGGAGGACTTTTGGGTCCATGGCCAAAGGAATGGAGCTGCCTGAAGCTTGTGCTACCCTCTCCTACTTGTTTCTAATGATGGCTTGCAGAGTCTCATCATCATATTCATCACTACCTTCTGATGTAGAAGGGACTTTGATGATTTTGCTAGGGCTTGGTTTGGTTCCTCTCCCAGCAGTCACCTTAGTCTTCATGGGAGTCGGTGAAGACTTTGTCTGGGAGCTTGTTGTAGACGGGACTAAGGAGCTAGAGACAGTGGGCAGTTGCTTCACTATCTGCTTCTGTTCAGGCTTTGAAGCCTTTGGTGGTGTTGAGGGTTTTGGTGCTGATGCTGGTGCAGCTTTCTATGGCATTTTCTCTTGAGGCTTTGAAGCCTTTGGTTTTGGTGGCACAAACTTCATTTGAGGAATGGCCGTACCAGAAGTTTCAGCTGCACAGGAGGTGGCGGCAGTTGCAGCAACAGCAGATTCTTCATTGAATTTCCTCACGGCAGCTTCTGCTTGCTTCTGAAGCTTTGACAAATGTTTTGACTTTTCTTCAGGATAGTCATAAATTGTCTTGAGGCTTGAGGTGTGTGCATCCTGATAATCCTCAAGAGGAGGCCGTTTTCTAGGAGGCTTCAGAGCGAATTTCTTCGCATACTTGGGAGTGACGAATCTGTATTCTTTCCATTCCTTAGCCCATCGGCGTTATATCTTTTGAAGCCTTATCTTCCTCTTGGGCATAGTCTCTTGCTCATCAGGTGTGCAGTATTCCAAATATATATCCTCAGGGATATCTATGGCAGTGTTCTGCTCGAGCTTCTTGCCACCCTTTTTCTTCCTTTCATCTTCCATTTTCTTCAGCTGAGGCTTTTGCTGAGGAAATTGAACTCTTGAGGATTCTCATGAAACTTGCAGATTTTCTTCAAGAAACGCTGCAAATGAGTTAAGTTGATGAGAACCTAGAGATTCATCAGCTGACATGTTTGTACGTGTGAACAGAGTATAGTTGCGAGGAATTTGGAGAGGTCATATGCGTTCTCAGATTTGATGAAATCAAAAAATTTGAAAGTTGAGGAATTTGACCAGTGGTTGAGGAATTCGTCTAAGCACACTGTTCTTGGGTTCCAGAGTTGTACAGATTCGAAAATTTGCACAATTGAGGAATCTCGTGAAAATCTTAGATGCTTAGTGAAGATCATCAATAGTTGAGGAATAAGAAGTGTTTGAGGAAATGAAAGTTATGGATACTTGAGGAAAAACTGATTTCACATCTCTAAGGTAAAATAGTAGATCAAAAGAGCTGTAAAAATAGGGTTTTTATTTACCCTAGATGGCGCGCACGAAGAACAGAGAAGGAGGTAGCAGTAGATGCTCTTCGGTGCGAGTCCACTGCGCCCTAACTCGGCAACAGAGGACAGCTATGGCGGCGGCGGACGAAGATGGTCCGGTTCTGACGTGGTTTCGGCGACGGAGAGGTCGAGGCAGTCAAGCATTTCCCCGTCGGTGTCGAGACGTCTAGCGGTGGCGCTAGGGATTTTGAGCTTTGCTGTAGCAGGAGGGCGATGGGACGAAGAAGATTTTACCGAAGGGAGATGGGGACATATTTATAGCCAGGTGGTAACTGTTGGCGCGAAAGTATCGGACCAAATAGCCCTTGACTTTGCGTCTTCGCGGGACACGTGTAGCCCACAACCGAAGCGGTAGAGATCGTGGTTATCCGAACGGGGAAAGTGGGGTTCAGTTACTGTGTAAAAAAATATTTTTGAAGATTTCAGGATTTTGTTACAGAGTCGTCAGCTGACAAGGACGTAGTGAGGATTTTTAACAAAGTTCCAAGTAGAACACATATGAGGAATTGAATAGACTGGGTGAGAGTAGCATAGAGGGAAAGTAGGGTCCGATCACATTCACTTAGATGAAATATCAAATTGAAGAAATATCTATAAGTGAATGTTGTTGAGGACATTGAAATCACAGTCTATCTAGGTAAACGAAAACCATCAAGTGTTTTTGAAGATTTTTATTAACTTGAGTATTTTGTGACAAAGCGTCATGATGATGAATTTCAGTTTTGAAGAAAAACAAGTTTGAAGAACAAATGTTTTGAAGAAAATCAACTTTTGAAGAAATTCAGCTTCGAAGAAATTTAACTTGAGGAATTTTAAGTTGGGTGGTGGCGTGACCCACCATATAGGAATTTTGATTTCAGATGCCACGTACAATTGTCGTAGGGCCCTGAGAATCAATTTCTTTGTTGATTTCCTCACACTAAGAGTGATATTCTTCATTGGTTGAAGAAAATTGATTCATCGTGTGTTGCACATCTAAGTCATAAATTTTGCATCAGTGTTAGGATGTCTGCATGTTTTTACAAAACATTTGAAGATTCTAAGATATTTAGCTCACACCGCAACTTGCAAAACCTTTTCTCATCCAAGGGCTTAGTGAAGATATCTGCTAGTTGATCGTCAGTCTTCACATGGTCGATGAGGATATTGCCCTTGAGGACATGGTCCCGAAGAAAATGACGACGAATCTGGATGTGCTTGGTCTTCGGGTGTTCTACTGGGTTGTATGCAATCTTGATTGCACTCTCATTGTCGCAATAGAGAGGCACATTCTTCATGTTGATGTCGTAGTCCTTGAGGGTTTACTTCATCCATATCAATTGAGCACAGCATGAACCAGCAGCAATGTACTCAGCTTCGGCAGGGGAGAGTGAAACGCAGTTCTCCTTCTTTGAGGACCAGCAGACTAGTGATCTTCCGAGGAAATGACACGTGCCAAAGGTTGACTCGCGATCCACACGGTCACCAACATAGTCAGAATCAGAATATCCCACAAGATGAAGATTTGAGCCCTTGGGGTACCATAATCCTAGTGTTGGTGTGTGAGCTAAGTATCGAAGAATATGCTTCACAGCCTTATGGTGTGATTCCTTCAGTTTTGCTTGAAAACGTGCACACATGCAAACACTAAGCATTATATTTGGCCTAGATGCACAGTAAAGAGCCAATCATAGAGCGATATACCTGCTAATCGAATTCTTTACCATTTTCGTCAGTGCAGAGGTGGCCTTTGGTAGGCATTGGAGTCTTGGCACCTTTGCATTCATGCATGTCGAATTTCCTCAGAACATCCTTGAGGTATTTCTCCTGTGATATGAAGATTCCATTGTGTTGTTGACGAATTTTAAGACCTAAGAAGAATTTCAGTTCCCCCATCATAGACATCTGATATTCTTCACTCATCATGTAAGCAAATTCATCACTGTAACGTTTGTCAGTACAACCAAATATGATGTCATCGACATATATCTGGCAGACAAATAGTTCATTACCATAGGATTTAGTGAAAAGAGTTGGATTGAGTGAACCAGGTTTGAAGCCTTTCTTCATGAGGAATTCATTCAATGTATCATACCATGCCCGAGGGGCTTGCTTGAGACCATAGAGGGCCTTTTTGAGTCTGAAGACTTTGTCTGGATTCTTTGGATCCTCAAAACCTGGGGGCTGAGCAACATATACTTCTTCCTCAAGCTTACCATTGAGGAATGCACTTATCACATCCATTTGATATAAGATGATGTTATGATGATTAGCATAAGCAAGTAGTATTCGAATAGCTTCAAGTCCAGCAACAGGTGCAAAAGTTTCATCGAAATCTATTCCTTCAACATGTGTGTAGCCTTGGGCTACAAGTCGTGCCTTATTCCTCACCACTTGACCATCCTCATCTTGCTTGTTTCGGAAAATCCACTTGGTTCCGATGATATTGTGCTTGCGAGGATCTGGTCGTTTGACGAGCTCCCATACGTCATTCAGCTTGAATTGAAGAAGTTCGTCTTGCATGGCTTGAATCCACTCTAGTTCCATGAAAGCCTTAGCAACTTTTGAAGGTTTTGTGATAGATACAAAGGAGAAATGCCCACAAAAGTTAACTAAGTGTGAAGCTTTTGAGCGAGTGAGAGGACCTGGCGCATTGATGTCATTGAGGATTTTGTCAAGTTCCACTTCATTTGCAATCCCCGGATGAGCTGGTTGAGGATTTCGTCTGGGCTGTGGAATTGGTTCTAGAGCAATTTCCTCAGGAGCATCTTCTTGATTTTCATCAGTGTTGGGAATGATTTCTTCATCAATTTCCTCAGAGGGAACAATGTCTTCAGAAGCTTTGAGCTTTATTGCTTCCTCAGGAGTCAGCTTATCTCGATCAGGAGGCAATTGCTCTCTTTGCGAGCCATTAGTTTCATCGAACCGCACATCTACAGTCTCAACAACCTTGTTGTGATAGTTGTTGAAGACTCTGTAGGTGTGTGAGTCCTTTCCATAACCGAGCATAAAACCCTCGTGTGCCTTAGGTGCAAACTTTGAGCTATGGTGAGGATCTCTAATCCAACATTTTACACCGAAGACTTTGAAATAACTTACATTGGGTTTCTTGTCTGTGAGTAGTTCATATGAGGTTTTCTTGAGGAATTTGTGAAGATATACCATGTTGATGATATGGCATGCAGTGTTGATTGCTTCAGGCCAAAAGCAACGAGGAGTGTGATTTCACGGAGCGGGTGGAATCCGAACAGGGTCCAAGTTCATCAAGATAATTATCAAGACTAGTGTTTTTGAACTCTGTTCCATTATCACTCCTGATGTGTTTGATCTGGATGCCGAAGTTTGTCGAGGCCCTTGAAGAAAATGGTTTGAAGACTTCCTGCACTTTAGTTTTATATAAAATGATATGCACCCATGTATATCTAGAATAATCATCAACTATGACAAAGCCATATAAAGATGTTGCATTTGTTAGAGTGACATAATGAGTAGGTCCAAATAGATCCATGTGAAGTAATTCAAATGGACGAGTAGTGGTCATGATAGTCTTCGAGGGATGCTTGGATCTAGTCATTTTCCCAGACTCACAAGCACCGCAGAAGTGGTCCTTGAGGAATTTGACTCATTTGATGCCGATGACATGCTTCTTCTTCGCGAGCGTGTGCAAATTCCTCATGCCTGCATGACTGAGTCTTCGATGCCACGGCCACCCTTCTGAGGTTTTTGCTAGTAAGCAAGTGGCTGGTTGGGGACTTGTAGAGAAATCAACAGTGTACAAATCCCCTCTTCTAACACCTTCGAAGACTTTGGATCTATCAGATTCCATGATGACAACACATCAATATCTTCCAAAGATAACAATCATATCAAGATCACAAAGCATTGAGACTGGCATGAGGTTAAATCCAAGGGATTCAACAAGCATCACTTTGTCCATGTCCCTATCCTTGGAAATAACCACTTTGACAAGCCCCAATACCTTGCTTTTACCTTTGTCAGCATATGTGATATGCTTCAGGAGTGATGGAGTTAGTGGCATATTCATCAGCAAGCTTTTTTCACCACTCACGTGATGTGTGCAGCCACTATCAAGAACCCACTCAGTACTCTTGGGTTTGTCATCCTACAGATGAATTAGTACATCTTACCATCTCATATGCTTTAGTTTTGAAGAATATGATATCAATTTCATTAGATAGGAATTTCATCATAAACAGAAGTATAAGGACGTGTGAAATAGTTCTATTTCATCAATATTAGCTTGCATCCTATCAAGCATTTTCCTCAGGTCCCCAGCAAATTCTTCAAATGATGATTTTTCATCTGGAGATCTGACTTGCAGAAGTAATTAGTTCAATTTCTTCACCACCCACATCTGAAGGGGTGGTAAAGCATTCATCATCCTACGAGCACCATATGAGAAGGAGGCATTGAAGCTAATGCACTTCTCTTAACAGTAGGGGGGTTAAAGTACTCAAATGAATATGCAGAGAACTTATTTGAGGATTTATGAACATAATGATTTGAAGAATAACGCTCATATTCATATTCCTTGTAATTTCCCTGCATGTTAGAAGCATTAGCACGGGTACGAGCATAGTTTTGACCAGTTGAGGATTTTGATCCTCTTAAAGACTTTGGTCCTCCTGAGGAATTTGATCTGGGTTCAAATTCTTCATAGGTGGTGTCATGAGGACATTTACCTGAAGATTTTCAAGGCAACTTATGGGAACCCGGATTTTCCTCAGGGGAGGCCCATTCCTGCAGTTAGTTCCAACATATCGAGCAAATATTTCACCAAATTGATTTTTGAACAGCTTATAGTTGGAGTCAAATGACTCATCTGAGGAATAGGATAATTCACATGAATAGCCTGTTAGATTGGATGGATCAAAAGGAGGCCCAGTAGCAGCAACCCATGAGGATTTGGGATACTGCTCAGGTTTCCAATAAGATCCATCAGCATTAAATTTCCTCTCAAAGGCAATTCCTTCTTTCCTCGGGTGCCTGTTCAAGATCTGCTTTTTGAGCACATCACAAAGGGTTTGGTGTCCTTTGAGACTTTTGTATATGCCTGTCACATACAATTCCTTCAGCCCTGCATTTTCATCAGTGACATTTGTGGTTTCCTCAAGTGAGGAATTTGACACTACATGTGCAGTTGAAGAATTTGTAGCAATAGAAGCATTTGAAGATTCTGCTGAAGAATTAGCAGTTTCATGTTCGATGCATTTAATACATGGAGGAATGAATTCAGCTTGAGCAGCACTGATCTTTTGAGCTAGTAATGAATCATTTTCCATACGAAGATCATCATGAGAAATCCTCAGCTTCTCTAGATCAAGTTTCCTTTGAAGAAATTCATCGGAAAGTTTCTCATGATCAGCGAGGAGTGTAACATGACGATCTTGAAGATTATCAAATCTGGACTGAAGACTTTTCATATATTTAGTGAGAATTTGGGTAAGATTCATTTCAGCATTCAACAGATCATCGCTTCTATCTAGCAGTTTGTGAAGCTTTTCCAGGGTAGTTTGTTGTTTAGTGGCAATGATAGCAAGTTTACTGTAACTGGGTTTTTTATAATCATCAGGTTCACAGTCACTTGAATTAGAGGAGGAAGCATCATTCGGTACCTTCGAACCTTTTGCCATGAAGCAATAGGTTGGAGTGAAGTCATCCACATAGTCATTAGTGTGGATGGTGTAATCATTTTCTTCAAGGTTGAAGATTGACTTGCTGACGAATGTGGTTGCAAGTGCAAGGCTAGCCTGTGCAGATTCTGAGTCTTCATCAGAACCCTCCTCTTCATCACATTCCTCGGATTCTGCCTCGGAGTCCATTTCCTTGCCAATAAGTGCCCGAGCCTTTCTGAAACTAGTCTTCTTGTGCGATGAGGACTTTGAAGATGAGGATTTTGAAGATTTCTTATTTTTCTTCGAGTCATCAGAACTTTCATCCTTGTATTTCTTCTTCTTTGATTCCTTTCCCCAACGAGGACAATCAGCAATGTAGTGACCTGATTTCTTGCATTTGTGGCTGGTTCTTTTCTTGTAGTCCTCAGATGAAGATTCTAATTTCCTCATATCTCTTCTTGAAGATTTACCAAACTGGCAACGTCGTGTAAACTTCTGGAATTTCCTCACGAGCATTGCAAGCCCCTGTCGAAATTATTCAGGATCACCAATGCTACCATCCGAGTCTTCTTCTTCAAATGAGGAAATTGCTTTGGCCTTCAGTGCACGTGGTCTAGAATAGCTTGGTCCATATAGATCTCTCTTTTCTTCTTGTTGGAATTCATGAGTATTGAGTCTTTCGAGTATATCATCTGGATCAAGCATCTTGTAGTCTGGTCTTTCTTGAATCATCAGAACTAAAGTATCAAATGAAGAATCCAAAGATCTTAGCAGTTTCTTCACAACTTCGTGATCAGTAATGTCTCGAGCTCCGAGTGCTTGCAGTTCATTTGATATGTCAGTGCGGCGATCAAAGGTATCTTGGCAGCTTTCATTGTCAAACCTCTTGAAGCGATTGAAGAGACTGCGAAGAACATCAACACGAGAATCACGTTGGGTTGATACTCCTTCATTAACATTGGGCAGCCTTTCCTACATAAGTTTTGCTGAGCCCAATGCACTCACTCTGCCATACTGACCTTTTCTTAAATGGCCACAGATGATATTCTTCGCTTGAGAGTCAAGTTGTTTGAATTTCTTCACAACAGCAGCAGAGACAGTAGCAGTGACGATAGGGATG